>NC_092676.1:7815887-10215887 GCF_964355755.1 Antedon mediterranea | reverse complement strand
CTTAGTTTGGTCGTCTGAAATCAAAATCTCTGTATTATATAACTGAAGAAACTTAAATTAGGCCTTCTATGGACCCACATCAGCCAAAAAAGAGCAGCACCTACCCAGTCTAGATCATGTATTGGGAAAAGATTAGGGTTAGGCACCAGCAACAAAGGTTAAAAATCAAGTGTTTTTTACCGGTTTATAAATGCTTCTAATCCTTGCCGCCTCTCCTCAATGAAGTCATCTTCAAATATACCATCATCTGATCGGAACGGCATTTGTTTTCTCCATGCTTTCCCTGGTAAAGGTGGAACAACAATCTACAAAATAAAAGGTAAAATTATCAAAGAAGTATAAAGTATATGAGCAGTTACAAACAGTTGTGGGAGAATACACAGTAGTAATCATGCAAAAATAAAAACATGATTTTGGTGTGGTAGATAGATTTTGTCAAATACAGTATCTGAAAAGTGTATGTGACCATCATTATTAGGAAAGGTGGTGTAAAAACAATATCATATGTTACACTGTATTTAGCAATTTTCCTATGATATTAGACAATTTATTATTTATAAAACATTGCCTAGACGTACGAGGACGACTGTATTATTCATAGGAAATAATTACTCGGTAAATTTATTTGATTATAAAATACATTTGCAGCCAAAAACTAAATTGCTGTATTTTTTTTACAGTAAAATTATAATATTTATCAAATTAAAATATAAAAACTACATCAAAAAGGTAAAAAAATGTAATTATAAAAATCTTCATTGAGCAAATATAAAATATCTATACATATAAAATGACATCAAAAAAGGTGAAAATATAAAATAAAAAACAATTCTTAATAAGGTAGGGAAAATAGTGTAAAAACAATATCATACAGTATGTCACACTGTATTTAGTAATTTGCCTAGGATACTACACAATTTATAGACATTTCCTAGACGTACAATACTATTGGCTTTTAACAATAATAAATTAAATTTACAATTTAATCATTTAATGAAATTCTTACTTTGCTATCTCGTTCAAGTTCGTTTCGTAGCCATTCAAAATCACTATATCTTCGCCTTACAGAAGATTCTTTCAACTTAAAGATTGGTAAATTGGACTATAAAAAAAGAAAAATAAGCAAAAGATATATCATTTGAACCCCATGCAGAGTTACACTTAAAGTGAAATAAAAAGGCAAAGACTATTACTTGTATATGCTGCCTCCTCTCATAGGTTTTACAAATTGATATGCCACACTTTGAATAAATGTCCCCATAGAACATCAACTGGAATAAACGCCCCAAGGCCTGTATTTTGTACCTCAAATAAACGCCCTGCCACATGCATACACATACACAATATTATATTACAGTACAGTATAACACATTTACTTCCATGATCTACTATTACCTAAGCATTTTGAATCTTTACTGTATTTTATATGTACAGTAGGTACAGTATTATTCTATATTCAGGGGCGGATCTAGGATTTTGATAAAGAGGGGGCCGGTATGATAAAAATAACCGTCTAGGGGGGGGGTCCGGGAAAATTTTTTTTCTAGATGCCCGGAGATAGCATCTGAGGCGTTTAGGCCAGTCGATTCTTGTCATATAATTATCTGAATATAGTGGGTTTTATAGACTATATTTAATATACGAAACTGGTTTTTTTTTGCGCCTAAAGCCTGTTTTTCCGTAGCGAATTTTTACTTATTGTTTACGTGATCGTTGGTTTCTTGGTTTTTTCGACGTTGCTGGGACACATGGACGTGAAGTTTTGCAAAGCCAAGGCCGGTCACGTGCAGCTGGGCCCCCGTGTGAAAATTGAAAAAGTTACGGGTTTTGATGCTTCAACCCAGCCGGCCTAGAACATGTTTTCGCTGATATCTTAATTTAGTCTTTACACTAAAGACAACATTAAATTAAATTGTTTTTATATTAAAATTTAGTTTTACTTACACTTTTTATTTTGAAATATCAGACTTTAAAAGAGTACAAAAAACATTGTCGCGTTGTAAAAAATAAAAATTGTCACAAACAATGATGACGTCATTTATGAACTATTTGATTGGTCAGTCAGTTTTACCGATCGTAACATTAAAGTTGAACTCTGTTTTTTAACGATTTTTAATGTTGATTTGTACCCCCTTTTCCGGTAAAATCGTTGCTAAAATCGTATGTAAATGGGTGCATAATATATATATATATATATATATATTAGAAAAGGGGGCGCCGGGGCCAAAAAAAATAAACACCCAGGACGTTTATTAAAATAAATACAGTATATTTTTATGGATTATAACAATGTATCATAAAGTAAAGGATTGTTGATAAAGAAATGTCAAAGAAGAATGCTGTACTAATCATGTCACCTCCATTATGTCTATCTTTAGGAGAAGATAGACTCAAAATATAAAGAACTTGGTTAAAAAAACAGTGTATAACTCAAAGAGGGTGTGGTTAATGAGAAAATCATCTGGACCACCTTTTATATATATTTTTTTACATTTTTAGCTAAAATGTATTTGATTTTTTATCTTTTATTACTGTGCAAATTATTAATAATTGGTAAATAACTATGTACTTGGAAATATACAATCTAGATAGGGCCTAGGCATATACATCTTTATTTATCTGCTAAAATGTACTCAATTAAAAAAAAATGTTTAATTAATCAACGTTACCCAAAACACAATTCACTCACAGGTGGTTAAATAAAAAGTCACGACATTAATATAAAGGTGGCTAAAAACAGAAATAAAATACAGATAGGGGTAACCATTCATTAGTTTTGAGTTACACACTTAATAAAAAAAGGTTCCTTCATTTTTTTAGGGATGTGTAGAACTGTAATGTAGGCCTAGCCTAGCGTACTGTATTATTAACCTGCCCCGCCCCTATTCCAAAACCAACTCAATCAGACAGTAATGGGACAGTAATGTGTGTCCATTTTCCAACCCACTCATCCTTAGTTAGTTTCAATTCTCATTTGTGGTCAAAACATGTGAATGGATGTGTTTGAATTGATTGTATTGCATAAAAAGTGAAACTAAAAATAAATGTTAAACCACTTAAGATAGGTAGGGTATATTACGCCGTAGAATATACCCGCTATACACAAACACGTGCAATTTCTAGGTTGCAACAACAACCTGAAGAACACGTCTATAAATTATACTGGGTAGGCTAGCAGTCTCTCTGTAGGCCCTATTTCTGGGCGTTTCGATCATCACAAGACCTGCTTGTGTGTGTGTTTGAACATGCTTCGCCTGGATGGACTGTGTGCTACACCGCGAATACGAACCGGTTCTCCAAAATACCTACCCTCATTCGAACTTCATAATCAGTATATCGGTTTTTTGCGAATCCATGCGTTTCTGGATTGACAATATCTATCTCTAGAAAATTCGCTGGTGCTGCATAAGCATCGTCTAATGTTTGTTTTTTGACATTTAGTCGCTTTGTACCAGTTTCTCTTGTTTCGTCGTCGGCCATTTTGTTAACTTTTTTCAATTCCGTATTTTTCCGGTGGTGGCGCGGTGGTCCGCGCAGCGGCCGACGAAAAAAATTATATGAAATTTGGCGATTTTTTTGGAGACTGTAGGTGGCGCTCTAACAATTTTTCTGGCTCGATATCAATTATCATCCACCAGATCCATCATCCAGGCCATCTACTCCTCTCTAGCTAGCTCAGGCGCTTCCAATTCCGTTGCTGGTTGTGGCTGTGTTGTCAAGACGAAAGAGAATTTTTCCCGAAAAATCATCCTCTTCGTACATTCAGGATGTCTGTTTTCATAAAGAAATTTGGGACAAAGTCCAAATTTTTTGTAAGTAAAATGTTTTTCGGAAATATCGATTGGAATTGCTTGTCCAACATATCAACAAACACTTTTTGTTTAAGAAAATGCTTCACTAGGCCTAGGCTAGGCCTAGCCTAGGCTTAGTAGGCCTAGCCTAGAGCTTAACCCTAGGCTAGACTAGCTAGGTAGGCTAGCCCAGGCCTAGGTACTGTAGACGTAGGCCTATTTAGGCCAACTACTAATAAAAATACAAGAACTCAGTGGAACAGTCATGGTCAACCCGTACCCAAACCAACCAATCATGGCCATCCATACCCCGTTCACAAATAATTGGCTTCATCATAAATAACGTAAATCTTGTTTTGTAACAGTAACCCCATCCATGGGGGTTACTATTAGAGTCACAAAAACTATTGACAAAATGATGATGCAGCCGTATTTTGATAATATGGAGATAATTGTCGTATTCGATTGGGAACTTTTGTTGTCAACGTAAAGATTCATTGAGTACTTTTTGTATTCGAATTGTAAATTTGTGCTCAACAGGAGTTGGATAGCCGAGTGGTTAGGACACTTGACTGTCGTACAGATAGACCCGGGTTCAATGCCCGACAACTCCCAGTTCACTCAGCTGTAAAATGAGTACCTGGTTGAAAATACTAGGGAGAAAAAAGGCGGCGTGGAAAGGAACTGGCCACCCTACCACATAATGCCGAGGCTTAGTACAATGAGCTCCTAACAGCTCATTCCCCTACGTTCAGAGAACACGGGACTCACCTCACCTCCTCACGGTAAGCAACAAAAATGTTGAATTTAGTGTCATTTTGTCAATAGTTGGGTTACTTACTATTACGAGTAGTGGGTTATTATTGAGATTGACTTATAAGGTGGGTTACTATTAGAAAGGGGGTTACTATTACAATATTTACAGCTAGTATAATTACAATTCAATTAAGCCCAGGTAAAGTACCAACAACAACAACATCATTTTTATACTTATCAATTTTTATCACCTAATTATCTTCCCTGATTATACATATATTCGATCAAGTAATTAATATTTCTATAAATTCAATAAACATGAAAAACGTTATGTACATTTTATTGGTATATAAGATTGTTTGAATTAACAACTCCATGTTTTAAGCATTAATTCTGCAGGAGGGCTATGGGGTCGAATTACTCGTACTTTTTGTGCTACATGTTTTTGCTGACCAGGGATTTCCCTTTTATACGAAAAAAACCTTTATAGTTGTCAAATAGACAATGCAACAATGATGTACAGTATGATTGTTTTCCATTTTTTTTTTTCTATTATTAAATAATTCATTGAAATGATCATACCACGTTTGTTTTTATTATTATTAAATTAAACATTTTTGCCAAATTTTTCCTCTATAACAGCTACTGTACTGTACAAAATTTGGTTACAAGTTGGTGGGTACGAGTTGGCATGTATGTTGACCTGTATTCATATAGGCCTAGATAAAACAATTAAATTCTATAAAAAAATGCAAATGCAATTTATTTAACAAAATGTATTAATTTCATCAATCAATTCGTTCATTTTTCAGAATATTATTATTAAAAAATATTAAATTTTATTTATATTAAAATTCGGGATAGGAGACAAGTTTGCACACCTCTCTAGAGGCCTATTCAGAACAACCAAACAAAGCACCACAAAAACACCAATGACAACACCCATTGCCGTGAATTGGCTGAAATACTGAACATATTGAAAATCTACTTTCACTGTTGTTAACATAGATAGGCATCGGCCATTCCAATATTTGATGTTACACTTTTCAACTACATGCTTCTCCCCTATGAATCATGTCAGTGCTGCCAATTCTAGCACTCATTCATATCTCAATGTAAGCCAATACACCGGGGGTTAAAAACCCCTAATCTCAAAAGATGTACTAGGTTCTTTAAAAATGTACACACAAGCATTTTGTGTACACTGGACTTACGGTTATAAGTCCTTATCTGAGAAGACAATATCCATAATTGAAATAACTTCCTTAAATTTAGAGTCTGTAGTGGATAACCATCAATTTTTTAAACATTTTAAAATATCTTAATTTTGAAAAATGATTTATGCATATTGCAACAATTTGACCTACTGTATATGCTGGCTTAAATTACCTGATGTTTAGTCTGTTATTTGAATAAACACTTATAAAAGAAAGAAACAATGAAACCAATTGATTTATTATTAATATGTATTTATTAATACAAAATTCCTAATTAAATTAACAGGCAAGGTTTTTATTTGTTATAGCATAGAGCAACATTAGCTATGTGTCGTTCATACACCAATGGCGCTCAAGAAGCCAAATTTACCACCCAAGATTGCAAACTCCATAAACTTGAGTCGGGACCATCCTCCGAAGTCACCCTGAACCGAGATGATGCTTTAGATATCTATCGTAAAATGCAAGTTATTCGTCGAATGGAAACGGCCGCAAGTAATCTGTACAAGTCTAAGGAAATTCGTGGATTTTTACATCTTTATTCAGGACAGGTACAGTAGTATTTTAAGTCAAAAATATTGAGTAAAGTTTAAAACTTTTCAAACACTGTGACTAAATAAAAGTCACTCCAATTAGTATCCATCAATCAGTAACAAAAAATTCATGTTTGATATGAGACATTTAAAAAAATAAAGTAAGTAAAGTGAACTTTGGATTTGATAGATAGTGGAGAGTGGGATATAAGCCTGTTTCATTCATTGTTTCATTCATACAGTATTATCAGCTTGTGTGCATTGATATTTCCATCTTCAAAATTTTGTTCTGCGATTTTATAAGTTTAAAACATAATGATAATATCATTAAAATTAAATAAAAATACCATCTTGAACCTTGACTTGACTTTTTTTCTATTTTGTTCTGTGTATTGTGATTTTTTGTATATTTTGTAAGATCATTTTAATCCAGACCTTTTTATTTGAATTGCCCCGTGTGGGATGATTAAAGAATTTTGAATTGAATTGAATTGAATCAGTGTTCGTAGTGTTGATTTCTCTCTCAAAAATGTTGTTAATATATTGTTTGTAACAGGAGGCTTGTGCTGTTGGAATGAAAGCATCCATGACAGATGATGATCACATCATTACAGCATATCGTTGTCACGGTTGGACCTACTTGATGGGCGTTAGTGTTCATCAAATTCTTGCAGAGCTTACAGGTAATTTAGTATTTCCAACTTTATGTTTCAAGCGCTTGTTAAGACATTTCACTTTACAGTGAGATATCACACTCACGTCATATTGCGAATTTTGGACAAAAAGTGTTTTGAGAGCGCTTTTGATTTAAACGTTAGCGCGAGCCTATCTAACCGGAGAATTTTATTGAGAAACCCGAAGACTTCACGCGAGCAAGACGAACTGACTAAGAACATTATTACTATAGATTTTCACTTCATACACGCTTATTATTGAACAATAGTTAGTATAAATAACTGCTAGTTAATTAGAGACATTCGATGTTACTAAGAATACTAAAGAAATTACTTATAATACAAATTTAAAAGATTTATAACGATTCTAGTTTACTGTAGGTAAAATTCGCCCATTAACAATGAAAACAAACAAATCCTGCGTGCGAAATCGTGGAACTCTAAAACGTTTGTTTTAATATCACGCTAAAATTGTTTACAAATTTTTAAATACATATTTGTAAATATTATGTTAAATTTCAATATCTTTACTTTTAATCCTCAAAAAATCAAAATGTTGATATTTTTTAAACGAATTTTATGATCATTTGAAGTCGGGTATATTTACTATCGATCGCGCTCCGCCGGTGCCCGAGTAGGTGTGTACGCGTCGCTTTTGCAGGCTCTATTCCCAGTAGCGAGTTTCGGTCGCGCTAACATAAGCAATGTTTTCTACATTTACATGCATTAGGGGTAAATTATGTTTAATTGTTTTTACCGCATAACAAAATTCCCAAATTTATTTCTTTTCTTGCCTAACCGTTTCTGTTACCCTAAAATCAAATACTTTAACTGCATAATTTTAAGCGACCATAACATACAAAGACTATAATTTGATCACTTCTTCGCAATACTTTAAAGTTGTTGTATACAATTATTTTAAGAATATAAATAAAAACACACAGAAACTAATAAAATGGCAACTAATTGAAAAGTCAAACTCATTTATTTCATAAATTAAATATTTGAAAAAAATCAAATCAAATAAGGTACTGCTGTGTAGGCCTTAAATATGATTACTGTATTTTTTTAGTTTTAATTTGTATAATGGCCTAGGCCTAATAATAATATAGTACTAACAACATGTTTATTTCTAAAGGCAAGAATAAGAAACAGCTTTATTTATTTACCTTCAATATTAAATCTATGAGAAACCTCAATTATGAGAATCATTTAAATTTCTTTTACCGTACATTTCTTTATAATGAAAACCTTTAATTTAAAAGACATTTAATTAATAAGAGCTGGTCAAATTTTTTTGAATGTCAACATGCTGTCCATAAATAGCCGCTTTCAAGTGATGCAAATGTTTTCTGGAGTCAGATCCTATAAAAAATATAGAAATATAAAAAGTATGTTAATTTAAATATGTATTTTAAAGATGGGCTAGAGGTATACTGCATGATAAATTAGGCTGAAAAACCTAGCCTATGGTCCTAGGCCTACTAATAGGCCTAGCTTAAGGTTTTAAATCCCATAAAACGTTTGAATTTAATACAAGTACAAAATCTAATTTATATAGAGTTGTAAAGTGTGGTACATTCAGTACATTAATTAAAATAAATGAGAATGGGGCCTAATATTAATAAATAAACATGTTAAAAATTGGCCTAAACGACTACGTGTATATCTATACGCATTGATTAACACGCAGTACGCGTTGGACCATCAAGGCTAGGCCCAGCTTCGCACAAACCACCGTTATACATGTGATTTGTTTACCTATTTCAATCGCCATTTAAAAAATACCTGAAAATATCAACATGCCCATTTTTTGTCAAACGAATATTTACATTACATAGTAACTTTTTATTTAGTCACTCCTTTACTCAAAAATTGAGGAATTTTTTTATGGTCTCGTAAAAATGTACAATATTATTATTGATAAAAACCGTAAAATCTAACAAAAAGAAGAGCAAATTCAATGATTACCTGACACGATCATAACTGCTATCCAATACAAAAGCCAAGTCACATGCTTCTTCAACCCTTGCTTTAATTATTCTCATGAATTATTCATAAGGAACTATAAATTAAGGCTTTCAATTGGTTAAAAGAGTTTAACCCTATTAAAATTTTAAATTCACAACATTTCCAGGTGATGTTGTCGCGCTTCGATGAATCTCAGAAATCACAAATGACCGCTAGAGGGCTCACTACTTTTTGTCTAGTCTAAATGAATGTGATGTTTGAGCATCAGGTGTGTACTTTTTTTGGCATTGCTTTCAAAAGGGAAAGGGAAAACCCCATCTAGCAGGGTTTATTTTGCCATAGTATAAATATATAATTACAAAAAAGCGTAGAGTGGAAGGAATCAACTATAGTTTATATCATTTATAATAAATAATATCAATGGTACAGTACAATATTTAAATAAAAATTAAATCAAATAAACTCCTCACTGCGTTTATTTCCTCCTCCTCGCATATATACACAAAATGTTATTGCCAATTACAATTTTTACTGTATTTTATCACTTCTTGATATAAATTGTGTTGTATTGTTTCATAACGCGGCGGGGCATTTATTCAAATAAATACAGTATGTAATTTACTGTATCAGAAAAAATATAATTATACATTTCTTGTATTTTTTGTTTTGTAGGTCGATCAACTGGTATTCAAAGGGGGAAAGGTGGTTCTATGCATATGTACACAAAAAATTTCTATGGAGGAAATGGTATTGTCGGAGCTCAGGTGAGTCATGCTAGCTGTAATGTTATTTTAAAGTCAAACCATAAAAATACGACTACACAATGAAATCACAAAAGCAAGTTCTAACAATGCCGGTTATTAAGAGCATAGATTTTTTATTTTTTTTGTTATTCTTGTTATTCAAATTTACAAACATAGTGAAGAAATACAAACCTTTCATTTTGTGATTTATAATCTGAATAACTGTATATGTAATCATACACCCTTATTTTAACCAACTGTTAAAACCTCGGCCCCCTGGGAGTGTACTCATATCATGTCATATATGGTAATACAATGGGACATTGGTATATCAAAAGGTTGAAATAGATGATGACCATTATATGGTAGTAACTTTGATACAATAGTGGTTAAAAAGCACTGTATGTAAGCTTTGCTTTAAATTGAGAGTGTTACTGTATAATAAGTGTTATCCCATGCACGAACATATTAATCCAACCCCCTAATATAGGCCAACTTCAGCCACAGAGTAGGCCTACAATCGTTTTTCACTCATTCATTTATAGGTACCGCTTGGAGCAGGAGTTGCCCTAGCTCAAAAGTACAACAACACAAAAAATGTCTGTGTAGCATTGTATGGAGATGGGGCTGCAAATCAAGGCCAGATCTTTGAAGCATACAATATATCCAAGCTGTGGGACTTGCCATGTATCTTTGTCTGTGAAAACAACAAGTTTGGTATGGGTACTGCAGTGGATAGGGCTTCTGCTTCTACTGACTATTATTCTAGAGGCGATTATGTTCCTGGTCTCTGGGTGAGTTTAGCTGCACAGTACATCAAGCTATGTTCCCACCTACTATTGCATACTTTAAGTGATTCTCCTACTAATTACTGTATAATGTACCTATACAGCTTAACATCCCATCCTAGGGTTGAGGGAATAAAAGTAAAGCATTTTTGTAGAGATATGAAAAACATGGGCTAGACAATTGCACATAAGAGGTCATTTTGTATCTGTAAACTGGGTTTTGCTGTTGCAGGTTGATGGCATGGATGTTTTAGCAGTCAGGGAAGCAATGAGATGGGCAACTGAATATTGTAGAGCAGGCAAGGTAATATTACTTATTTATAATGAATGGTGTCAACGTATTGGAATGTATTTGTTTAAAATGTATTTTCTCCCGAAAAACATGACAAACAATTAAAATCAATTAAAAATGATTTTTTTTGCTTTAAATTACAGTTTTTTTCAGGTAAATAATTTTTGGTAAAAGTTAATCAATATTATGTGACATTAAATGGAATATTAAAAAAAGAAATTCAGGGGGACCTTGACAATATATCTTTCATAGTTTTATCTGACCTGTTTTGTTTCCAATAGTCTTTCTAGTTGAATTAGTAGTTTTCTAGGCCAGGTTTTGGTCTGTTAGATCAACCAACTTAAGTGCTTCAAATAAAAGTTTTCTTATTGGAGAGTTGTTCATACTTTTCAGTGGTTGTTTAGTCAAGTTATTTGGTGATATAATTTCCTTACTAATTATGGAATCAAATACAAACCGTTGTATAATTATTTTTAAATACAGGGTCCATTAGTTATGGAAGTTGAAACGTACCGTTACTATGGTCATAGTATGAGTGACCCGGGAACAAGTTATCGTACTAGGGATGAAATTCAGGAAATTCGTCAACAAAGGGATCCAATTACAAATTTCAAGGAGCGAATTACATCGAATGACCTTGTTACAGCTGAAGAGCTGAAGGTGAGGAATGTTTTATTTACTACAACAATGTCGTTCTTAAGCACTTAATGCAAAAAGTACTTTGTGTTATTGCCCCGGTAATTTTTGGATCAAACGCACATGGAAACATATTCCCATATTTCAGCTATTAATCAGCGTAGTTGTTATTTGACCTTTCCCTTTGTACACCTGGGTGGAGAGAGGCAAACATAAGTGTCGGATTCAAACTCACCATCGGTAGTCCAACGTCTAACACTTGGCGCCACACACCTTCATTATTTATTATATGGCCCATTTCTAGCAAGAGAATACCGATTTAAAGATTATTTTATATGCTTGTTGTCATTAATCTGGATTACTGTATTTATCTATTTTATAGTTTGTTTTTTTTTTTCATTTCAAAAACCTAAAGTTAAATATTTGTATTATTAATTAAATTATTTATAAAACGTTTTTATATACATTCTATTTTCATTTCAGAAAATTGATTTGGAGGTCAGAGGTGAAGTGGATGATGCCGTAAAGAAAGCAAAAACTGACCCAGAACTTGATGTACCCGAGACGTTTCACGATATTAGCTATAAATCACCGAGCACTGTACGAGGCTGTGATGCATTTTCCTTCCATCAATCTCGTTAATTTTAAAACAGATTTTTAAACAAATTATAGTATATAAATAGTATTATTTCTTATTTTTAACACTGGTTTTCTACTAGAACTCGCATGATTAAATTTTTGCACAGCTCTTAAAGAATATTAATTTATTACTTATCAATAGTACACAAACATCCTTATTATCATACGTATACAAACAAGGAATGTTTATGAGGTGAATGGTTAGAATATTCCATGAGTAACAAGGCGGAGTCAAGTTTAATAGTGTTTTCAGATTTCAGATCTTGAAACTGGACAGACTAGTGGTGCATTTGACTGTTGTGAGTAAGCTGTACCATACACTCAGAATCTAACCCCACTGATTTTTAGCCCAACACCCCTGGATGATCTACAAGATTAGAAAGTAAGCAGAATCACCGACATTTAGAATCTCAATGGCAAACAGCCCTAGTTTGTACCCTAATCTGAAACGGGCAGCTAGTAAAGATGCATCAATATTGTACTGCTTTTTTCTTTTTTGACATGTGTCCTTAGTTTGACTCTTCTATTATGTTTGTATCCACTCAGATTTATAAATACGTACCTTATTCACACAAAACAAAATAATTACCTTGACAATTTTAAGGCTAGAAATTTCTACTACAGTATACTGCATGTTTCCTTATTGACTTAAACATGAAAAATGAAGATTAACAAAATCAGCCTTTAAATTGGTCATTTTACAGTCATCACTTAAATAAAAAGATAAAATAAATAGTTAAAGTTTATTCAAAATTCTGTTGTCTTTGAGACAATTGGTTAATTTATTTTCAGACCAATATGTATAGTTTTTATCAAAGTGAATAACTATTCTATTCTTAAAAATATATTAGTGTATCTTTGAATAATTATTATACATGCTTTTTATTTATTTATTTTTCCATGCCAATTATTGTGAGATACAATTTTCTGTACACAGATAAATGAGTTCTTTCCACAGAGAGTTGTTCAATAAAGAATAACTTGAATAAATAAAATGATTGCAATGTTTAAAGTCAACACTCAGATTTTGTGTAGTTTTGTACTTTTATTTATTTGTTGTTGGATTGCCACAAGACTTGTTTCCATTTTGAATCTTTATGACTAGCTATACGGAGGAGGGCAGGATCACTAGTTAAACATACCCAGTACCACACACATATCAATAACGTAAACAAGGTGACCCAAAACTAGTTAATGTATAGTTGTAATACAAGGTGATGTACAACTCTGGGCACCCTTGATCTGGTATAGCCCAAATAGGACCTACCGTACGTCTAGTTTTTGTTTGGTTTTCAGAATACAATTTACATAATGATTCATATCTTTTATAAAGTATGAACTACTACTTTGTAGTAAGTATAATTGTACTAAATCTTTTTATTACCAAACTCAAAGGGGAATTACCTATTTTGTACAGGAAAGTTATTGATTTCCTATTTACACAAATCCCCACAAATACAACCAGTAACGTCACGGAAAGTGTAAAGAAAAATATTTTATTTATTAATATGGTCATTTTGTGGATTAAAAATACTGTACTATGTTTTTAAAGAAAAACTTAAAATTCAAAAGGCAGTTTTGAGGCGAATGTTTTAGTGGTCACATTTGGACTTGTCTCAACAATCATTGGAATATGCCCAGATAATAGTAGTAGTGGAGCTGTTATAATAATAATGATAAAATCTTTATTTTTGCAACAGAAAGAAACCTTCACCAGAAAGGTGTTCTTCCACGATGCAGTATAATATTGTAACACAAAGTATTGTAATATAAATTAAAATCAAGATTAAAAAAAATAAATAAAGTTAGTAAATTAGACCAACAACAACACAAGGACACAAGGACACATTTTTGTTATTAAATTACACATTGTCTTTAAAGATTTTAAGAGTATTTGAATTTTCAGATTATTGTGTAGGTTATTCCTCAGCTGAGCGCCATGATATGTTGCTTGATCAAGTGACAGGGTTGTATGACTCCACACCTTAAGCCTCAAAAAAGATTTAGTTTAAGCACAATAAATTATTAAACAGTTTATCCATACTGTAATTGGCGAGAGTTACTCGCTCTTGCATGCGTATGAAATTTTTAATAAATATTGTTCAGAGTTGTAGGTAATTTATATCTAGAATTTAATGATTAATGATTGTATAGTAAAATCTAATGAATTTTAACATTGAGTGACACAATGGCTGTGTATACCTAGCCATAAATTATTTTATTTGTTAGCAAGATATAGACATCAACTAAAAGCAATATTTTCAGTTCATTATACGTGGCCTTTTGATTTGATACGCCACGATAAATTAGATTTCCTTTCATCATTATTGAAAACAAAAAATATGCAATTATGTTGCCATGGAAATAGCACACACATAAAAAAAACTATGAAATATGTATATAACTGAAGGTTATGTATTGATTCAAAAGGTAATAAGACTATTTTTACATTAATCATAGTTTCTACACTATCAAACTAGTTTAACAAAAAAGTGTGATATGCCCAAATTCAAATATGGTAGTGATATGACATCATCATGTCCATATCTGGGCACATCACATTTGTTTGTCACATAAAAATTAATAGTGTAGACAGAGCTTTAGAAATAAAAAAAATTGAATGCCACTTTATGAATGACACTTTTCATGTTTTCAACTGGATTTGTTTGCTGATATAATATAAGTGAAACAATCTTGACACCTCACAAGTGAGACTATGTTATTCACCTCACAAGTGAGACTATGTTAACACCTCACAAGTGAGACTATGTTAACACTGACAAACAATCTTTACACCTCACAAGTGAGACTATGTTAACACTGACAAACAATCTTGACACCTCACAAGTGAGACTATGTTAACACCTCACAAGTGAGACTATGTTAACACTGACAAACAATCTTGACACCTCACAAGTGAGACTATGTTAACACTGACAAACAATCTTGACACCTCACAAGTGAGACTATGTTAACACTGACAAACAATCTTTACACCTCACAAGTGAGACTATGTTAACACTGACAAACAATCTTGACACCTCACAAGTGAGACTATGTTAACACCTCACAAGTGAGACTATGTTAACACTGACAAACAATCTTGACACCTCACAAGTGAGACTATGTTAACACTGACAAACAATCTTGACACCTCACAAGTGAGACTATGTTAACACCTCACAAGTGAGACTATGTTAACACTGACAAACAATCTTGACACCTCACAAGTGAGACTATGTTAACACCTCACAAGTGAGACTATGTTAACACTGACAAACAATCTTGACACCTCACAAGTGGACTATGTTAACACCTCACAAGTGAGACTATGTTAACACTGACAAACAATCTTGACACCTCACAAGTGAGACTATGTTAACACTGACAAACAATCTTGACACCTCACAAGTGAGGCTGTGTTAACACCTCACAAGTGAGACTATGTTAACACTGACAAACAATCTTGACACCTCACAAGTGAGACTATGTTAACACCTCACAAGTGAGACTATGTTAACACTGACAAACAATCTTGACACCTCACAAGTGAGACTATGTTAACACTGACAAACAATCTTGACACCTCACAAGTGAGACTATGTTAACACTGACAAACAATCTTGACACCTCACAAGTGAGACTATGTTAACACCTCACAAGTGAGACTATGTTAACACCGACAAACAATCTTGACACCTCACAAGTGAGACTATGTTAACACTGACAAACAATATTGACACCTCACAAGTGAGACTATGTTAACACCTCACAAGTGAGACTATGTTAACACTGACAAACAATCTTGACACCTCACAAGTGAGACTATGTTAACACCGACAAACAATCTTGACACCTCACAAGTGAGACTATTTTAACACCTCACAAGTGAGACTATGTTAACACTGACAAACAATCTTGACACCTCACAAGTGAGACTATGTTAACACTAACATGATCTCACAAATCCACTGATACAATCCTGACACCTCACAAGTGAGACTAAGTTAACACTGACATGATCTCACAAATCCACTGATTTGCCTGCTATTTGGCAAAGATCATTAATGTGATCATTTTTTTTGTTATTCAATTATAAAAAAATTAAAAAATCCAGGTTTACAATAAAATAAATTCATTTTTTTTATTGAGTTTTATATCAGGAGTGACCGTACATCTATTTGCTGTATGATAGACTTACAACTTAATCCATTGTCAAATACAAGAAACAATTGCACCCCAGAATAACTGGGATAATGTCAAACTATTCTATATTCTATTCAAAGACATTCATTGTTTTAACATTTTTATCCTTTAAATCATTAAAAGAACAAATCATTTGTTAATAGTTATCTTTAGTATTATCGGTCACCATATGGCAAAAAAGTTGATTTTTATATAATGCGGCACTAATTTGCATAATGTATACAGTATATTGGACACGCTACACACATGTTGACACATAAAAGTTTAAGTAACTGAACTAATTGTTATAACTTAATGTTATACTACTTTAAAAAAATATCAAATTATTGTCTACAGTATAAATATAAAACAAAAAACTAAACAGTATAATACATAATACTATATAATTGTTTTTACTTAGCCACACAAAGATGGACATAAATATAGACGGAATAGTTTTGTAATGATAAACATTAGAAAATCAGCAAGCGTGAAAATAGACTCAAACCTTTCTGCTTGATATGCCACAGACCAATGAGGCTTTCATGGTATAGTCAAGTCCAATTGATAGCATCTTTGAACTGTAATAGTTGTACAGAGGAATCTTTATTTTCACGATCACTTATTTTTGTCATGTTATCATTTCACAGTATAAATAATATAATACTAAGTTTAGTGGACGAAAGATAGAAATATAAATAAGTTATAATTCTGCAAAGAATTGAATAAATATATAAATAAATATCAGCCTTTGGGCTATTTAATCCAGGTAGTGGCAGAAAAGACATTATAAAACTATTATTTAGGTAAAATTTATATAACATAAATGTATACGGTGGTATTAATTCTAATAGTGTATACAAAAAAATGAGAACAATTTTAACTATAGTTGTCTGTACTGCTTAGGGTAAATAAGAATGGGACTTTGGAATGTCGATGGTATCACAATTGGGATGTGGGTATGCACAAGGTATGGGACATGAGAATGCACATAGGATGTGGAAATGCATGTGTCAATGCAAGTGGAGATGTGGGGAGGAAGTACATGTGATACAGAAAAATACACACAGGAATGCAGACAACAGAACATACATATATTTTTAAATCACATCTAACATGTAAAATGTGAATTATCCAAATAATTTCACCATTTTTAGGCAGTTTATTTTACCACAGCTCATGATATTGTTCACTTATTTTGTACATTTTAATTATTATATTGATTTTGTTCTTTATTCTCGTAGCGTTCCACATATTTCAATAAAGAACATTCAACATTTTAAAAATATGGTTTTTTTTTAATAAAACCAATTTCTTTGGCATTCTAATAACCCATAAACAGTTTGTTAGGTTGAAGTGAAAATTGAGACAAAACTTAAATTTCATTTAAAAATTGCTCCATTTTCAATAATGGTTTTGACTATCGAGACCATAATCAATTCAGGTTTCTAAAACCATCTCAAAGACTTTGTATGGTCCCATTTTCTATAATAAATAAAATACAAGTTTTGGGGGAAAAATGAAATATAAACAAAATGCTATTAATATGAGCATTTTTCTATTGAGCAGGAGAATACAGCTTTAAAGCCATTCTTTTAAAAAACCACAAAATAAAATGTTTTTAAAATCGTTTTTAGAGCAATTGTTAGCTGCAACGCAAAAACAGCCTCAAGTTGACCTCCTTGGGTCCAGATGAAACATTATTTATCAACATATAATAAATATTTATAAATCGTCTTGTCAAACTGTATTGTTCTGAAGGTCGCTAATGATCAGCTTCGGTTGGATCATAAAAGCAGTGTGAACATTTGACAGTCACACCTCCAAATAACAAATTATGTTCATAACCAATGCTACCTACCGGTTTACATGTAGTAACAATTAAGCTGAAACTACAAAAAAGAAATTTGTTCTTATAGATTTTCAAATACAAGCCCTATGAAATCTTTGCTTGCTTTCCAGTTTTCTTTTAACCTACTCTACTATTTACAAAAATATCAGAGATCATTCCAACTGCTGCTCGCACTTGGTCTGCTCTTGTATGAGGTGCCAGTGTATTGTTCACTACTGCCACTTGTGTCTGCCAAGGTAAAAGAAATAATAATTGTTATCATTTCAAAAGAATAATTAGTTATCCGCTTAGTAGCGGATAACTCCTTGTAATCGTCCTGTTTCATCAAATTTTTTTTCTGTATTATACTTCTTTCTTTCTGTCATTTTTGTGCGTCGCGTTTCTCTAAAACGTGTAGACAGAACATATCGTAACTTTGTCAACATATCGACATTTACGTGAACTTGTGCACCTCCTATTTTTGAATGACGTCAGAGTTGCGCAACGTGACTTACGTGCGATTTTATGAATTTCAATGATTGATCATAGACTAAAAACCAAACATAATTTTGTTTTGAAACTTTGTGAAAATTTAAGTCATATCAAGCGCAAACTTTCTATGGATTAAAAATAGCATGTTTCACAAAAAGTTACGCGCGCACGCGCGTTTAAAATTTTAACGTGCGAAATATAAACTTCTAATCAACTTTCTATGCGTTTCATGTCATTTTGAGCATGTCAAAAATTCCCACGCGCGCGAACATTTTTACGCACGCGGTGCACACGTAGCGTTAAAAACATATTTTTTTCGCTTGATTTATGTTTTTTCAGCCTTTTCTAGTAATGTTACCAAATTTTAAACAATTTCGACTTAAAATTACGTCATACGAGCACGTCGAATTAGATAATTTGCACGCGTATTTGGTGAAAAAGTTCAAAAATTCGTCAAAATTATGCCTATTTTTAAACAGTCATAGATTCTAAACTACATGGAGAACTTTTTTTTAATTACATATTCTGGAAGTTGATGAGTTGTAGATATCGGATCATGCATTAATATGGCTAACCGGACATTGTGACGTCATCGTATGGCCACGCGAATATAAAATATAGGATTTTTGTCTCTTTCGTCATAGCTCATCACATTTAATAGAGCGCATCTCCACTTATTCGTTGTCCATTTTCATTCCGATTTTAATATATTCTAGATCTATCAACTATCTTTTGCATGAATTAAAAATTTTTTAATTTTTTTAACGTCATTATGCCTAAAAATTTAAGTCATTAATTTCATCTTTACAGTGAATTTTAATCTGTTATGCCTCGTAAGAATAAAATGTGATAATCACAATTAAAACGTTTTCAGGAAGCTATTTTATTGTAGATACAAAATCATGTGTAAATTGTGCCAATTGAATGTTGTGACGTCATCATATGGCCAGTTAAATAAAAAAAGTCGTATTTTCATCTTTTGCATTATATTTCATTACATTTAAAGCGCGCACCAATATTTCACGTATTCAAATTTTTTCTACACATTAATACGTTGTTGCTGAGATAATTTCATTCAGAAATTTCTACTTTTACATTTCATTTTGAAACCGTCAAGATGTTAAAATTACAATAAAATACGGGTCCCGTAATTTCACCTATTTTACACTGTTTGTGATATGTATACAGATTGTACTGTGTATACTATATGACACAAAATAACAGAATTCAGAAATAACAACATATCATATTCTTCAGTTCAGGTCATAATGCCTTAATATTTTTCTGTGTGCAATATTCTAACGTATGACGTGCACGTGGCGTTTGTCGAGCGGATAACTAACTCGTCAAAGTGACGAGTTTCATGTCTAGTACTTCTTTCCTTCTGTCATTTTTGTGCGTCGCGTTTCTCTAAAACGTGTAAACAGAACATATCGTAACTTTGTCAACATATCGACATTTACGTGAACTTGTGCACCTCCTATTTTTGAATGACGTCAGAGTTGCGCAACGTGAATTACGCGCGATTTTATGAATTTCAATGATTGATCATAAACTAAAAACCAAACATAATTTTGTTTTGACACTTTGTGAAAATTTAAGTCACATCAAGCGCAAACTTTCTATGGATTAAAAATAGCATCATTCACAAAAAGTTACGCGCGCACGCGCGTTTAAAATTTTAGAGTGCGAAAAAGCAACGTCTAATCAACTTTCTATGCGTTTCATGTCATTTTGAGCATGTCAAAAATTCCCACGCGCGCGAAACTTTTTACGCACGCGGTGCACACGTAGCGTTAAAAACATATTTTTTTCGCGTGATTTATGTTTTTTCAGCCTTTTATAGTAATGTTACCAACTTTTAAACAATTTCGACTTAAAATTACGTCATACGAGCACGTCGAATTAAATAAGTTGCACGCGTTTCTGGTGAAAAAGTTCAAAAATTCGTCAAAATTATGCCTATTTTTAAACAGTCATAGATTCTAAACTACGTGGAGAACTTTTTTTTAATTACATATTCTGGAAGTTGATGAGTTGTAGATATCGAATCATGCATTAATATGGCTAACCGGACATTGTGACATCATCGTATAGCCACGCGAATATAAAATATAGAATTTTTGTCTCTTTCGTCATAGCTCATCACATTTAATAGAGCGCATCTCCACTTATTCGTTGTTCATTTTCACCCCGATTTTAATATATTCTAGGTCTATCAACTATGTTTTGCATGAATTAAAAATTTTTTAATTTTTTTAACGTCATCATGCCTAAAAATTTTAATTACGTTGGTCATTAATTTCATCTTTACAGTAAATTTTAATCTGTTATAGCTCGTAAAAATAAAATGTGATAATCACGATTAAAACGTTTTCAGGAAGCTATTGTATTATTGTAGATACAAAATCATGTAAAAATTGTCCCATTCGAATGTTGTGACGTCATCATATGGCCAGTTAAATACAAAAAGTCGTATTTTCATCTTTTGCGTTATATTTCATTGCATTTAAAAGAGCGCGCATCAATATTTCACGTATTCAAATTTCTTCTACACGTTAATATGTTGTTGCTGAGATAATTTCATTCTGAAATTTCTACTTTTGCATTTCATTTTGAAACCGTCAAGATGTTAAAAATTACAATAAAATACGGGTCCCGTAATTTCACCTATTTTACACTGTTTGTGATATGTATACAGATTGTACTGTGTATACTATGTATATGACACAAAATAACAGAATTCAGAAATAACAACATATCATATTCTTCAATTCAGGTCATAATGCCTTAATATTTTTCTGTGTGCAATATTCTAACGTATGACATGCACGTGGCGTTTGTCGAGCGGATAACTAACTCGTCAAAGTGACGAGTTTCATGTCTAGTTATGTTATGTAATCAATGTATGTAATTGGTTATCCGCACTTGGAGGATAACCCCTTGTTGCTTTTTTTTTTCTATCTTATTCTTCTTTCTTTCCCAGAATTTTGTGTCATGTGTATCTCAAATTTTTATTAACATTACATCGTATAACTTTGTCAGAAGATTGGCCTCTAACTGTAGAAGTGCAGGACATTTCATTTTTTTGACTTTAGAGTCGCGCAGCGTAAGTTACGCGCAATTTTATGAATTTCATTGATTGATCATAGATCAAAAACCAAAATTTATTTTGTATTGACACTTGGTAAAAATTTAAGTCATATCAAGGGCAAACTTTCTATTGATTAAAAATGACATGTTTCACAAGAAGTTACGCACGCACGCGAATTTAAAATTTCAAAATGCGCAAAATTAATTTCTAATCAACTTTCTACACTGATCATGAAATTTTGAATATGTCAAAAAATTCCAACGCGCGCGAAAAAATTTACGCGTAAGGTGCGCACGAAGCATGAAATTCATGTTTTTTTCTCTTGAATTATGATTTTACAGCCTTTCCTAGTCATTCTAAAAAGATTGACATCATTTCTAATTAAAATGACGTCATACGAACACGTTGATTTAGACCATTTGCGTGCGTTTTAGTTGCAAAAGTGACAAAATATTGTCAAAATTATGCCTAAGTATTTTGAATCTATTATAGCTCCTCAGGATCATCAATGACCCCCCAATTTTTTTAATTTAATATGTAAGCAGATATGTTGTAGATATGAATTCATGCAGAATCATTACCCCTCGGATGTTATGACGTCATCGTATGGCCACACGAATGTAAAATATAGAATTTTTTACTCTTTCGTTATTGCTCATCACATTAAATAGAGCGCATCTCGCTTATACGTATTCTATTTCCCCCGATATTTTAATACTGTCTAGGCCAATCAACTATCTTTCGCATGAGTTAAAAATATTTTTAATTTTAAGACGTCATCATGCCTAAAAATGTAAATAACGTGGGTCCCCTATTTTCATCTTTACAGTAAATTTCAATCTATTATAGCTCGTCAGAATAAAAAGTGATAATTATGATTGAAACGTTTTCTGGAAGCTATTGGATTATAGATACGAATTCATGTTAATATTTTGCCAATCAGATGTTGTGACGTCATCATATGGCCAGTTGAATTCAAAAAGTCATATTTTCATCTCTTGCGTCAAGTTCATTGAGTTTAACGAGAGCGCATCTCTCTTTTATGTGCCCAAAATTCTTTAAATTTGAATTAATGTAATTATTTAGATAATTATCTTCTAAAATTGTTATCTTTATATGTCAATTTGATGACGTCATCGTGTTAATAATTGAATTATTGGGTCTCGTAATTCCGTCTATGCTACACTGTATATAACATACAGAGTATTCTGTAAATACTGTAATATGCTGTATGCTACAAAATTGGTACAATTTAGCACTGTAAACATACTTAATTCATAATAATTGTCGAAGTTCATATAGTTTAAAGTTTGTGCATGTTGAGTTTGCGCGGGTAACCCGAACTCGTCAAAGTGACGAGTTCAAATCTAGTTTCTATTATATCAGCAAAGATAGAAATTTGTCAGTTTGAACATTGCACTTATGATCAATCAATCTTTCTATTTGTATAGGAATGATTATTACACATGACTTTGGAACTATTTCAGTTCAATGGAGAAATTTACTGAAAAACTTAATATTTATATATTATTGTAAACCAAATACTCATACCATAGCTTCAATTTTAGATTATGTCCAGAATTGTTACAAATTATAATTATTATCCCATATAATAATCCCAGAAAAATCACACTTGACATTATAAGATAAGAGAATTAGACAAACCTTCTTTTTTAGTTATTGATAATTGATTTAGCGTTTGAAAGTTTCGTTTGGTTTCCAGGTCAGTGGTTGGCTTAGGGTCATGATGGGAATAGGAGTATCCCGCACGAGACTGATTCCATGATATCCCGCTACTTCCTGAAAATGATAATTAACAAACAGTCAATACAGAGAGAATGTCATAAGAAGTGGTAACAGTAGCTATTTTAAAGTTTTTCACCTTTAATGTTACTTATTAGATAGAAGAATTTTTAAATTATAAGTACTGGTGTTTCTCTTAGACTAGAATGTTTAATACGGCCATTGGAGTTTAGATTGGGTTTTAAAAAATGTGAATAAAACTGTGCGTTTCTGTTGTGTTTGTAAAAAACATTGGGCTAATTAACAAAAAATTAGCCAAGATTGTCACACTTTATGTCTTCTGAATATTGAATACAAAAAAATAATCATAAAAACAATCATTTTCAATATTGTACTATATTTTCACCTGTGAATTCTTGACTGTTGGAAGGTGATGATTTTTTCTGAAGATCTCCATCCGTTTTTCCACCTTTGTAACTTGAATAACGCGAGTAGAAACCTGTGGTGGCTGTACGTGGACTTGTCGGTAAGGCCATGTCAAATAATGATGAAGAATTTTTATCTTTCCATGGATCTAAAAAAACAATTTCTCAAAACATTATTATAATGCAAGTTTTCAAATATTTTGAAAATGCACAGGATAAATTTTTTCTTGTAAATTTTCAAAGTGTTTGAACAAATAATAATACTTATATGGTTTTGACAAAAAATATAAAGTTACTCAAATACCAGTTTGGAGTTATATCTTAATAATTTGATTGATTAATTATCAAAACATGCAGTGAGTATAATTGATGAACTTTTATTTCACCAAAGAATAATTATGATTTAAGCAATTAAAAAGAATTAGGCCTACAATGTAATTTTTTTTTTATTTTAGAGCATACACTTAAAATAATATGTACTACTAATACTAAGTGTATAAACTATTCTTACATAACTCAACATATTATATACAATGTCATACTACTGTATGTCATGTCATTCTATTAGGTTTCCTAATTCATTAATACTGTAACTGACAGCTACATGTAATGAGTTTTTTTAAACAATTGACCGAACTGTTATTGTTAATGATGTTCCCACCAAAAACATGAAAACTTAAAATTAATAAAATCAGACATTTTAATAAAGATGGCAGCCAATTTTATTTTTTTTTTCAGGTAAAAGTAAATAACTAAAGTGAAATTAAAATGGCGTATTCAAAAAAGAAAAAAATGTTATTTGTTTTAATTTATAACTAGTCTAGTTTAGATTAGATAGATGAAATTGTATAGATTTATATATATTTTTTTATTTTTTTAACTTAAAAAAAAATAATTATAGCAAGTTGAGAATTCTATAACTTTTACACTCACTCAACAACGTTTGATAAACAGGATGTTCTTTTTGTGAATAAATAAACATTTAATTATTACTATAATTTAGTATTTAAAAAAAAATCATTCAAAAAATACAGTAGGCCGATAAACAATGTTTCTTTCTTGAGACTTTAGATCAATTATCACTAATCAGATTACCTGACTTCTTCATTTGATGTGCTTGATTGAAGCCAAAGACTGGTGTATTCACAAAACCTGTGGCTTCTTCATCATATTTTTTTGAAGAGGGTCCAGTGTATGCAAACCTCTTAATAGCTACAAAGGAAAGGTCACATTCTTAATTAATTGTAGAATGCCAAAGTTCATGACATTTTAAAAGAAGAATTATGAATATTGTAGAAATGATATAATAATTTGAGTACAGTACAGTATGCATACTTATTATCATGTCTCAATACAATTTTATATGTTTTATGTTTATTTTAATATTATATAATATCTTATATTAGGTATTACAACATACAGTATGCTCAGCAGCAGCAACATTGTTATTTATAATAAAACATAATAAACATTACTTTCACTTATATTCACAGATATTTTAAATTTGTATACTACATGGTTATTATGAAATAACAAAAGAAAGAAATTCAAAAAAATATTTAAGTTCCAAAAAAAGAAGAGGCGTTAAACTACAGTATCACCATGGCAACACAAATTATTATGTGTATTTTTTTATGAGTATAGAATACAAATTAATAAAACTGAAGTAGGGCCATAATTTCTAGATAGTTTGCACTTTGTACTTATGACTTTCATAGACCTACGCTTCACCTGTCTGGTTTCCATTTCTGCAAAGCACCATCAATCAGATTGAATCTGTTCAGAGACGCTTTACACGATCATGCTTCCCACGTTTTTTTCACATGGATTATGACATGCGGCCGTCATACGAACAAAGGTTACGGACTCTAAAATTACCCACGATTTATAATAGACTTAAATTCATCCGTGTTAAATTTGTTGTGAAGTGCCTCTGTACAGATTTCCTAATTGATGGTGCTTTGAACGTAGAAGTGAGAAACTTGTTTTCAGACATGAGAAGTCTCGTACTAATGCTTTTTTTTATTCTGTTTTTATTTCATTTCCACGGATGTGGGATGAGATTCCGGTATATATAACAGACATGTTTATTTATAATGATTGCAATTTTTATTCTGTTTTATATAAATTCTATGTTACCGGGTTGTTAAATGTTTATCCTTGTTAATGTTATTTTGCCACCAGCACTATCAGGAGAGTCTTTTATCAATTATAGCGATATTTTTTGCTTTTTGACAATCCGCCAGGATAGTGTTCTGCGCTTTTTCTCTGCTTGTTGTTGTTCTATGTAATAATGCTTTTTGTATTGTTTTTGTATTATTTTTTCTGGATAATAAATGAATATGAATATGAATATAAAACAGTGTTATAATTAAATTTAACAATTTGTAGACCATGAACAGTCTTATCAGTATTTTTTAAGAATAAATAAATAGTAAATAACTAAAATGCTATGAATTTTTTCATAAACAGAGCTTTGAATACTGTTACATTATTTATTTAGTTAAAAAAAACTATTACACCTGAACAGACGTTCCAACCCTCCCGATTTATCCGGGAGTCTCCCAAATTTTAACATCACCTCCCGGTCTCCCAAATTTTAAATATATCTCCCGATTTCACATATTTCTATAAAATTCAGTATTGTATTAAATTAAAATCTATCTTCCCACGAAAGTTAATATTACAAGTTAATATAATCTCACACGTCGTACGTACCACCCCGTATGATACAACGAACATGTAATGTATGTAAAGATTGTATAGCATAGTACAGCGTACTGTAAGGCGACGTCTGGAGGAGTATGGAGAACAACCGAGCACACAGCAGCGCAAACACAGACGCATAGATGTTTCAAAATCAAATTATACACACAAAAATTGTGATGTTTCTTGTTGTTTAAAAATAAATGAATAGAGAAAAATAAGATCGTTTCTTTTATTTTATTAATTGTTATTTCGATTGTAACTAGTAATGGTGACGTGGTTAAATGATACTGAAGACCTATTATTACAGATAAATAAATAATACATTATAACTGAAATACTGTACTGTCACCGATGTAATAATATAACAATAAAAATAATACTAATTATGATACACGTGCGTACATGCATACAATGCGTCAACTTCAATATCTCCCTCTGATTTGCAAAGAGCTGTCTTAAGATTCGTTTTGATGACAAATTTATTGCTCTATTTTCAACTCAGTCAATTTTTCAACCCACAAAATATTCTCACTATCAAGATTCATACACACATTTTTCAGGCATCTACTACATATAATGCTTTGACAATTATCTAAAGTAGCAGAATATTTTATAGCTAAGTGATATTTGCTGTGCATCTCTACAGTTACTACAAATTAATAATTATTTTAATTTAATCACCAGGTTAGCGTGAAATCAAACTTTAAAAAACAAAGGTTAGCGAGACACCTGCCAATGCTTTCAGTTACCACTTTAGCAACAACAAACAAAATGAAATGTTGGCACTATGTTTTAAGAAATGGATAAAAATGCCCTCTATTTAAAATTTCGCAAAATAAAGCACCCTCTAGGTTTAATTTTCATTTTAATTTTTTTTCCACTGCTATATCGACCATTAAAAAAAATAAGCATGGCATCTAAACTAAACTTATTTGGCAGATGTACAGTAATAGGAATTATTGCTTGGAATTTTATTTTTATATGAGAGAAAATTGTATTGATGTTGCCAGAGAAATTTATAATTTGATTGGTCTATAATTCAATAATCTTTTACCTTTTTCGAGATGGAATAGATAAGTTGTTATAATAATTTAGGCTATTGAAACAGCATCAGCTGAGTCATGATTGTAAATAAAAATCATGCATGCATATTTTTGAAGTATAAATAAAATTTTACTGATCAATCAGCCAACTGGCTGGCATCATTGTTACAGTGAGGGAATTCAACAACGTGGACGTCATTGGATTTTTTCCCTATTTTACTTCTCATCATCGTTATTGAGTACTACATACAAGGGCTAAGTCAGTTTTACTCACCACAATTTTTACGGTCACAATGCGCCACTTGACAGTGAGCGCATTAAATTTCAAATTAAAATTAGCTTTAAAAAAAAGCTTTAAAGGTCTATGACATCAAATATTATTTTAAGAAAAATCAAACCCAGTATACTGTATCGCTCTAGCCCACAGCATACTAGGGCCAGGCTGATACAATTTACAATTCATAACAATTTACAATTTATAACATTAAACCGTTCTCTTTTGATTATCAAAATGACGGATTAGAAATCAAGTGCATCACTTAATTGACTGTCAGTTAGTGTCGCGCTTATTTAATAATAACATTGTTTGTTTGCTCAGGTAGCAAAACATTGGCTTTTTGATGCCGTTGTTTATTAATTAAACTAGAGGGAGAGCGAGTCTAGGAAGTGTAGACGATGGTTTTCGGAATGATAATGACTCAGGTAAAAAATGTTTTAGAAGGAAATTCTGGCCTGGACAATTTCGGTCGGTTACCATTATCAAAATGCTTTTGATATTGTAAAACTAAACCTACTCACTAACCTTTTTTCTAAGTGTCTTAGATGATTAATAGCGTTTTACGTACAGTATTGTAGATATGAAAAGTGGTAAAAAAGAATAACAAATGCTTGGTAAATTGTACATAACAATCCGATGAAATCTACTAAAAATAGCATAATTGTGTTATAAATATAATACAATATTGTGTGTATAAATGTGGATGGGCGTTTATTAGATGGTATTTGGATGAGGGGGGGGGGGGGAGATGTGGCAATAATTATTTTAATTGATGTTTTATTGAGGAAGTGTTCTGGGCGTTTATTCAAATAAATACCATTCTAATTGGTATAATTAATACATTAACACATTGAGCAGTTTTGGCCTAAGAACGAAGACGTTTTAGACGGCTTGCAACATGGGCAGAAGTATCCCAGAGTCCTAATGGGACACAGATAGCGCACAGTATACATAAAGTCCTGGCAGCTCACTCAACAACTCGGCTATAGGGGTTTCATTCGATTTCAAATAAAAGCTCTTATCATCAGTTCTCTCGATGTAAGTTTATATAAATATTTCCCAAATTTACTCCAATGTTTTATGAATATTAATTTGATCATTATGTACTACTATACCTTCACACGCGCGGTCCGAAAATAAACAACCAACCAAATTTTTCGATTGAAATCAGAAATTTTCTTATAAAATCCTTTATAATATCTTCCTAAGATAGAAATATGGAACAATATCGTAATAGTGGAAACTAATGTTATCAAATCTACGTTTCGCGGTACATCTGAGATAGTTAAATAGGTATCCAAGGCGGAGATTAGTACCAAAGTTTTTCCATTGTACTCGCCTACAGTATGTCAGAATTAACCATAATTTATAGATACAATATACATCGATTTAATGTTTAACAGTCTATAAGTAATGACAAACAATAGGGCAAAGAGCAATAACAATTATGAAGTAATATTAATACAATTTGAATTGTTCTTTTATTGATGCCACATAGATTTCACACAGGTCACCTAGAATATACCTTCTGCTTCATTGCACTCAGTCAACAAAGAAAGTCATATCTTATGACAACAAGTTGATGTGTAATATGTACTTGCTCTACAGATGCTAAATAATGAAGATCTTTGAACTGTTTAATTACATAACAACCAACACTAAACATTTGATACCTTTTGTAGGAAAACAAACCATACTGATACTGTATACAATACAGTATATTTGAAAATTTGTAGTTTTAATTTTCAAGTTTTTAATGCTTAAAAAAGTCAAATGTCATTTTTAATGATTTATCATCTTATTATATTGATAAAAATAATAATGGTATACTGTATGGCGCCCTATTCTTTTTTGGAAGTGCGCCTTAAAAAATATTATTTATTTAATTATTATCATTATTACTTTATTTCTCTAATCTGTTCATCATTTCAATAATGTAACATTAAATGCATAAAATAACGTTTTTTTAAAAATTTATTATTTGTTTTTAAGAATGAAAGAAACAATATATACAGCACTGTACAATATAATAAGTCTTTTCAATAAAAAAAAAAGTTGTACAGTAATTCCATACTTGCAGTTATGACAATATGTTCTCTGAAGGAAAGGCCATAGGGATTGCATTGTTTCACCTAATTGTGTGACACTAATAAGTATAAACCATCTAAAAGAGATGATACAGTGTACTACCCACCATGACATTTAATCATCAATTATCTCAAATCTCATAAGATCCTACTTAAACTAAAAGCTTAGATTTAAGATCAATGAAACAGGTTTCTGTTTAAATAGAGACCAACACTGTTTGTGTAAGGTCGACAAAATGCTATGCAACCAACAATAGGTGAAAAAGAATGTACTGTACTGTATTTCATCATGACAACAACTAAAAAACTACAGTAAGCCTAATGGTTTGTAATTACTACCTGATGTTGACTGTAATCAGTTACTTAGCTCATCAACCAACAGGTTTATCGATAACGTCATATTGCACCTACTACAGAATAAAACCAGTGGCGTGGGAACGATTTTTCAAGTGGGTGGTCAGTACAGGGAGTTGTAAAATAATAATTATTTTACAACTCCCTGGTCAGTGGTAACGCCAAAGGAGCGAGGGGGATGGGCAAATTTATACATCACTAATGCAGGGATTAAAGTGCCATTGATAGACTAGGCCTGAGTCAGAGAATAATGAATCTAAGAATTCTAAAACATTTTGTAATATTCTTATGAATTTTGCCTGGTCCGTAAGTATAGGGGTCAAATCGTCCTGCTACCATGAATTGGGTCTGATCATCCATGTCGCTTCTTTGATAAAGTTGCATTACTTACAGTGTGGCGCTACTGTATTTTTGCATCTACAGTAAATTGAAATCGCTGGACATGGTTTTCAATAAAGTGCGAGTAAAGTAAAGTTAGTACATGTGCACCAATTCCAATTGGCATTAATCAATTATTGATAGGATGGATGTGGCCATGCGATTATTTAAATTACTGTGGGTCTGTTTCTGCTGCATAACGCAAATTATTTTGTTATTCAGTTATTGTAGAATAGATTAAAAATAGATAAAAATAACAAGACCGCGTTACTGCTCAATTTGTGCTCCAAAATAACCAGTTAAATCTGTGGGTGGTCGTCGAACAAAACGTCATCATTACCCAAAATGCAATACACTCAGACGGAAGTAGTAAGTTGGCTGTTTCTTTACATCGACGTCTGTACACGTGTGTGATATCGCCGAACATCTCAAGCATGTTAAAATAATAAAATGTTGTCTCCAGGTCTATAATTATTATCTAGCCTAATTCCTCATACGGCCCTTTCCCACCTGAACTACGGTACTGTTGTCTTTTGCGAGCGCGGTCCTACTAAACATCTAACCGAAACAAAAACGAGACTAAGAATGTTGCAATAACTACCAATCGAGAGTAGATAATTGTTAATTAATTATGAAAACCTTATTTTAAAGCAAAAATCGTCCGAATTTATGTTAAAAACGATGAGTTTAGCCACAAAAACTTAAACCAAACAAGAGTGTCTAAGTCATAGAATATCGCACGCACATAGTGCCTTTAATGAACAATGAGTATTGAACATTATTTTGCATATTTATGTACTGAAATAACACATTTCTATGCTTAATAAAATCATATTTAATATATTATCAAAGGCTCTGAAAACCTTTGTTTCCAGTCAATGTGATGTTTTCCTAAAAAATTATATTATGTAAAACGATCAAAGTAAGATTGTTCATTGTTCTAATATTAAAGGCACTATTAGGGTATTGTATGACGATTGTCGGACGATTGGGTCATCACGTAACTTGTCCAGAATTTACTCGCAATTTTATTCTTTGCAGCATGTTATTTGATTGGCATATCAGTTACCTTTTTATTCACCGCTAGTTATTGAACTTGTCCTTGCCATCACTTTTCACATTTTTTCGAGAGAGAGGTACATTTGATGATTTTCTAGAAAATGGAATGTCAAAAATGTCTTTGGCACGCCGCTCAGATAGAAGTCTGTGAGTGCTGAAACCACAGTCATAATCGTCTCAGGCCAGAATCGTCCCGCTACCTGCTAAAATAGTACAGGGCTTTTCCATCTCTCAACTCAGGTCTACAGGATCGAGGCACAGGGATGTGACGAAATATTATTTTCACTCTGCTATGTTCGAGAGATTAATTGTAAAGTGAAATGCCAATCAAGCATGCAGCGCACGCAGTCATTTGATGTGTGTCACTATAATAGCAATAATTGTTTATCGGACAGAAGATTGTCGGTCAGATAAAAAATGGTGCATCAGGGCTCGATATTTCACTAGTCCGGCCTACAATGTCTAGTTAAAACTGCTCTGGGTTAGTCAATCTTCCGCCCATCAAGCCCGGGTGTCTAGTGACAGTGTGTAAATAATTAGGCTAGAGAATATTTAGGCCTAGACTTTTAAAATGCATTATTAAAATACTCTAGCCACTGGCCTAATTTTTTGTAGTCCATCATTTTTATAGAGCGCCTTCGCAATCCAGTGGCGTATCCAGGATTTTGAAGTTGGGGGGGGGGCCGGGAATTGCCAATTTGCCGACAAAATTGGTGTCATTATCTGTACATACACGACGTCTCTGATCAATATATGTTCTAGGATTACATAGTCATATTGTCTTATATGGGATATCGATGCAAAATTAAAACCAAACCAACATTATCTGTTAGTATGTTGTATTCATATTACAATAAAGAAAGAATTAGGAAAATCTGATTTGTAGTTTTCGAAATATAGGGTCTAAAACATCGCCGAAAATGATCGTTTTTAGCCACGAAAGAAGTAAAACAATTTGCGGCCTCAGTCGACAATTCTATTAACTACGCCATTTTTGGTTAAAATAATTACATATAATTACGTTTTTTAGTAATTTATTTTATATATCACCATTGGAAATATCAATAAAAAATGTTATTAAATGCTTATAAAATATATAAAGTTGTTTACTTAAAGACCCCTTCCCTGCAATTTTGGACGTTTTTTGGAAAATAATACATATATATCACTTTAAAAACATTAAACCATGTCATTCCTTGTCTTAAATGTACGTTTTATGGTAAATTATGATAAAAAGTGAGAAACAATGCACTACCTAAGTAGCTCGCGGCGATCGACCTCTCGTGGACGGTCTTAGGCCTAGCCTAGCTAGGCTTAGTTTTGTAGGCCTAGCTGGTAAACATCGATAACGTACGAACATCGTACGCTAGCTATATACCTAGCCTGACGTTGTATAGTTGCTGCATTTATTGTCTTTCTATTTTTGCCAGACTCCGTTGATACAAATTGGGGAAACCCCGGTATTTTCGCTGAAAAGTTAGGAGTCTTCCATTTGTTTTGGCTTCACGATCGATCGAAAAGTTGGCGAATTACAGGTGAAAAACAAAAATATCAATCCGCGCGCAATGCATTTTGGGATTTATAGCGGGCCGCTATAATTATTAGAATCGATTTATTTTTCACATTTTTAACCGTTTAAAGACGAAAAAAGTTATCGCAATAGGACCATATAGTATTATTTTTACATTAAATATAGTTTGTGATCTTAAATTAGATCAAAAAAACGTAGGGAATGGGGCTTTAACGGAATTCGGACAAATTCATTGCTCTAACTTTGTGTAGTAACGATCAGAGAGATTCATGGTACATGCGCGAGAAAACATTCCGCTGCGGGTGATTCGCATCACCAATCAAATCAGCTAGAATCCTAAATCATTCAACCGTGAGCAATGCCAATCGCGAGAAAGCTCAGCTTTGATTGGCTTACGATGACATCATATCACAAAATGGTGGTTTTGTAGTTGAGCCTCACGGAATATTCTGTTCCAAAAATGAAATACATGGATATTTGTTATGGTATATGTGCTTTTTCTTTAAAAATTTTGAATAATAAAGGCCTCATATCGAGAAAAAAAACCGGGTTTTTGGCACTTATAATAAATATATCTTAGACAAAAAAGCACATGGCATGTGGAACTATAATCTCTTAGCGTAGGAAGACATACAAATCCCAGGTCATGAGAGGCTCAACTGCATGCAAAAACAAGGTTTTAGGGTAAGGTCAAAGACTTTTGAGTAAACAATCTACCGCGTACGGCCGTACGTACGTGCTACATATTTTTTACGTGTTTCGTTAGATGTAATGAAAATAAAAAATAGTTGATCTGAAGGGATCAATGATGATATTATGATGTAAATAAACAAACACTCAAAAGAATTATGTTTACAGTTCAATTATTGTCAGAATAAATAGTTTATTTTTTTCCCCGGCACCTTTGTTTGCCGACGGCCGCGATGATGTGCCGACGGAAACAAAATCAGGGGGGCCCGGGCCCCCGGCCCCCCTACTGGATACGCCACTGTCGCAATCACGTTCCTCGTTTAATTTAACTCTTCCCTGGTTTCACTTACACTATTCATTGTATGCAGATCCAACCTGGAACACCCTAGCAATCGCGCCGAATCAGCAGATCGTGACGCGTTTAGTGGGAACCGACAAGAAAAACTAATAGACGCATGACAATTCAACTTCCAAAGCGATCCGTCAAATGACGCGTGACGCATGACGCTTCGCTGCTTCGCGTTCGGTGTGCACCGGCCTTTAACGAAGGAGAGCAACTAATCACGCTCCTTAAATCAGCGTGTCAAGTCACCAATAAGGGGATTCCCCTGTCTGCTTTCAAGTGCCAATTTACTTCCATTACACCTCACAGTGTATCCAGTGCGGTGTCAGATAAATGCCTCAACTAGTCTTTTAAGCCAGAACAAGTACCAACCAAATGGTTGCTTTTATTGAACAAATCAATTTTAATGTATAAAATATAGTATAGTTAATAAAAAATTTGTTTAATAGAAGTAGGCCTATGTTTATTAATTAGAGGAAGATGCTTCACTTCTGTCTTTGGAATTTTAATTAATTTTTTTCTCCGAAAAAAATCAACCAATTTCGTTACCCAAATTTAGTGACAAAACATGTGCTCTAGTCTCACCATCCCAGCAGCTGGTCTAGCTCTTCTAGCAAGCATCGCGTGTGTGACCGCCGTATGTAAATGTTATGCGCGATTTGAACGATTTGCGCAATTTGAAATTGCGCAAAAAAATCCTTGCGCAATTTGAAATTGCACAAAGAATTCTTGCACAATTTAAAATTGCGCAAGGATTTTTTTGCGCAATTTCAAATTGCGCAATCAACTTGCGCAATTTCAAATTGCGCAAGAAAATCTTTGCGCAATTTTAAATTGCGCTGCACAATTTGTAAATTGCGCAAGATAGTTCTTGCGCAATATGACACCTTTGCGCAATTTGAAAACGAACTGTAAATTTTCAAGGAGTTTAAAATTTAGTATTTTATTATAAATAAATAAGACCATTTCAATGAAGATAATGTTTAATACTCACTTTTTAAAGCCCCATTCCCTACGTTTTTTAGATCTAATTTAAGATCACAAACTATATTTAATGTAAAAATAATACTATATGGTCCTATTGCAATAACTTTTTTCGTCTTTAAACGGTTAAAAATGTGAAAAATAAATCGATTCTAATAATTATAGCGGCCCGCTATAAATCCCAAAATGCATTGCGCGCGGATTGATATTTTTGTTTTTCACCTGTAATTCGCCCACTTTTCGATCGATCGTGAAGCCAAAACAAATGGAAGACTCCTAACTTTTCAGCGAAAATACAGGGTTTTCCCCAATTTGTATCAACGGAGTCTGGCAAAAATAGAAAGACAATTAATGCAGCAACTATACAACGTCAGGCTAGGTATATAGCTAGCGTACGATGTTCGTACGTTATCGATGTTTACCAGCTAGGCCTACAAAACTAAGCCTAGCTAGGCTAGGCCTAAGACCGTCCACGAGAGGTCGATCGCCGCGAGCTACTTAGGTAGTGCATTGTTTCTCACTTTTTATCATAATTTACCATAAAACGTACATTTAAGACAAGGAATGACATGGTTTAATGTTTTTAAAGTGATATATATGTATTATTTTCCAAAAAACGTCCAAAATTGCAGGGAAGGGGTCTTTAAGTTTTTAATATTAGTTTAAGCTAGGCCATGTAACCTAGTCAGATCAGTAGTCCAGACCCTAGCTAGGCTAGAGTAGTATAGCCGGCCGCCCGCGCCGCGCCCGCCCGGTGGAACACCACCGCTTCGTTTTCCTTCGTCGGTTCTTCGACGGTATGCTAACTTATAACAATATTTGCACTACTAAAATAAGGAAATGCGATATTTATCTTTAATTTTGAATCATTCTTAGAAATTACTATAAAAATATAGGTGTGCATGATTTCACAATCTGTCGAAAAACCTTGCGCAATTTGCAGATTACTTGCGCAATTTAATACGTTGCTTGCGCAATTTGAAACACATGTTTCAATTCAAATTGCGCAAGGATTTTTTTTGCGCAATTTCAAATTGCGCAAATCGTTCAAATCGCGCATAACATAAACACAGCCAAATACCCTTTCCTTAATTACATTTTTAAGATGTAATATTCAAATGATATACTTAGTAACTTGTCATTAATATTTTTTTTGTATTACTTTGTGAAATACAGGTACTTTTTTGTTTTTAATTTCTAGGCCTAGTTCTAGGCCTAGCCCTATATTATTTATTATAGGCCTAGCTAGCCAGCAGAGTATGCCTGGTTGGCCAATGGCACCCAGTCAAGTTAGACCATGGCCGGATTTCTATAAAAAAATTACCGCAGTATAGTTCGAAGTCCATGAGTAGGTGCTAGGATTTAGTGTGTGAGGATAGTGGGGTTGGGCGGTCATATTTTATTTGAAATACAGTACAAGGAGAGCAATTTAGTGCATTCACTCATTGCTTTACATGATAAACTTTTTGTCTGTGGCACTACTGTATTTATAAACTAACTAGAACTTACAGTAGTTTAGTTAGTTTTGATTCAGGTGTGCGGTATATACCCAGTAAGATTTAGTCAATAAGCGGACTAGTGAAACATCCAGTGGGCTAGTGAAACTCACATTGAACAAGCCCAGTGGTCTAGCTAGTAAAATTTAAAAAATCGAGCCCTGTGCATATGGATGACAACTATAACCACAGACAAATTGTAAACAATTTGGAAACTCAAATAATTTGACACGATATGATTTGAATGAAATACAACAACAATTGTTACTTAAAAATGATGATTCATGTATAGGCCTACAGTATCCTACAGTATTGTCAACACTCATCCATAATGGTACACTGTGTGCCGTGATGTGTTGTGTTCACAATTTAACAAGGCTACTACTGTGGGTGTGTAGAAAGCGACGATCTCGAATTGGACGACCCCAACGACCCGGGCGACCTCGAATTGGGCGACCTCGAATTGGACGACCTAGAATTGGACGACCCATAACACGAAACCGACGACCCCTATAATAGCCTAGCCTAGGCCTAAGTATGGTATAACATCCCAAAGCCGAACATAACCAAAGATCTTTAAACCATACCTTATATAATACTCGCAAGCAAGCAATTGATTGAAAAAATACAGAAATATCGCCATTTGATACTGAATGTGTCGACACGAACAAACGAACAGATATGGAACGCCAAGAGTGCATCATTAAAACTGCATTCGACTCGATTAGCACACGAAATATCATAAACATGGCAAACCAGGCCCCTTTTTCATGGTTTGACCAGCTCCATGGTTTGGTAAAAATATTTTTATACCTCCATGGTTTGACCGTATACAATGCATGTGTGAAATGTAAAGCTTTCTTATGGCCCTCCCCATGCAGGATTAGGCCAAGTTGAGCCGCCGACAAGTTGAGGCGCCGCCAGAAAAACGTTATTTTCTATGAAACGCCAAATGCTTACTTTCGCCAGTGCTCGTTTCTATTTAATAGAAGTTCTATTTACGAATTAAAAGACGTTTACTATATAATTTCAATATAAAATTTAATGACAAAAGGAGAGATCGACGTTTCGGTACCATCATAGAACCATTTTCAAGATCAAGTGAATACAAAACAATAATAATTATGTGCACTAAGCACCAAAGTTGGTGACAGGAAATGCTAATTTGGGGCTAATTAAGTAATTAGCTCCTCCTACTGAGTTAGATAAACAATTTAGCTTTGATGGAATCCGATTGTTTATTGAGTGTAGGTTTTATCTCTTTGATCCACAACATCTCCTTAATTAAGCAATCAAACTTATTGTTGCATTTAGATAAGCAGGGCTCGATTTAGTGCTAGCCCGGCGTACAATGGCTAGTAAAAACAGCTCCGGGCTACCTAAAGTATCTTCCTTTAAGCCCGGATGGCTAGTAGGTTGTGGGAACTCGAAATTGGGACGAAATGACCTCATAAAAATAATTCCAGCATAAAAGACATGCCTTGGCAACATCAGCAAAAAAAACCACTCGCGCGCTGCTGTGGCCATAACAAGAGATGAAGTAGGCGGAGCCTCTCATAATCAAGCAAATTTCCCGAATTATGATTGGCCATTTATGTTTTTGTTACTCAGGTTATTGTGAAGTAGGCGGAGCTTCATTATCAGGTCCAACATTTCACAAAAATATGACCAAAAATAAAGAACTGTGATTGGCCAAATGTAGTAGAATTTTGTCAATGTTAAAAATAACTTGTCTGGTCTTGTCATCAGGCCTGGTTGTCACATATCAGAGCTAGGGATATTTTGTAGGGCCGGGTGGCTGGCTCTATACCAGCTGTTGGTAGGCCATGGAGGCCATATTTTATAATGCGTAGGCCTAGATAGAATCAAAAGCCAAAAAGCTTGGTATTTTTTAATTTGTTTAAAATAAAACCAAAAATAAATCATTTAGTGATAAAAGGCCTCTGTAAGCTTCAATAAGACAATAGGTTCGGTATGCAGTCTCAAGACACAAGAGTTTGTATTGTTTAATTTGGCATCATGATTGCTGCTCAGCAGCTAGGTACTACCATTTTGGTAGCAGTAGGCCAGGTGCTCCAATGCAATCTAGGTAGGTCTATCCTAGCTACCCTACTACAGTTATCTAATATGGGCCAGGTTAGTTAGGGCTAGGCTAGGCCTAAGGTAGACAGAATCTAAAAAGTTTTCTCGGCTAGGCCCAACAACAAAAAGACCTCAATAAATCAATTCTGTAAATGTGATGAGCATGAAATAGACTATGCGACGCAAAGTTAATTTTTATGTGAACAATAAAGAAATACAATTTTGTGTAATTTTTCAAGCAATATTACAGTATGTATGTAAATGTGTAGCAATTCCCGATCGTTAAGATTGTACAAAATGCCTGTATTCATTTATATGGTGGCCCTGCTATCACGGTACGATATGAGTGGGCTAGTAAAATAATGTATGGGCTAGTGAAATCTACAGTGAACTAGCCCAGTGGGCTAGCAACATGAAAAAGATAAATCGAGCCCTGGATAAGACTCTAAAGTATTCTGAGATATCACCAGTTATGCCATATTGTTTTAGGTGATCGCCTATAATACTTTTGTTATGTTCATTAATGCGTTTGTAAAGGTGTCGGCAAGTGTAACCGACATAGTTTGTATCACACTAACCACATTGAAATTTGTACACAACGCATTGTGAATTAATGATTCTGGGTTTCATTTCTTTAGGTTTTAAGGTGTCACCTACAGTATCTTACGACTAGTAAATACTGGTAAAATATCATTTTCAATCTTCGCACTAAGTTGTTTAGTAACCGTGTTACTAAACACAAAATATATATTTCAATCAACAAGTTTGATCCTTGTACGGTAGTACAATCCTAATAGGCTGGGGAGATTCATCAGTTAGCATATCTTCATTAGTATTACTAGGAGTCACACAAGTATTAATGGATTGGTTGAAAGCCTTAACAATTAGACTAATTTTATTTAAAACTTTATTAAAAAAAGATCTAAAGGATAATTCAACTTTTGAAAAATCTTAGTTACATTATCAACCTCTGATAGGAAAATGTCATGCGTAGATGACAATTTGTAGGCCCTATTAAGCATTGTGTGAATTAGATTACGTTTATGTTTGATATCCACATGGCTATCATAATGTAATAATAAGCCTTTATTAGTGGATTTCTTATATACTTTGGTTTCAAGAGATACATCGTTTTTTGAGATAGTCATACCTAAAAAATGTATTGAGTTATCTCTAGCAATTTCCATTGTAAAATCAACGGCATCGTGTGAATTGTTCAAAGTGTTCAAAAAATTCTGTGCTGAAACCTGGCTTCAAGGCATGAATACGATTGTGTCATCAACGTAGCGACGATAGAACTGCGGCATTTTCCCTGTTGCTTGTAAGGTATCTTCAATGTAACACATGAAAACATTTGCCATCAGTGGTCCAAGCGGTGAACCCATGGCTACGCCATCAACCTGCTCGTATAGATCACCATCATATTGGAAAAGTTGATTTTTGGTCGCAATTGTAAGTAGGTCCTTAAGACCTTGTTTATCGATAGATAAACCGTGTTCAATGTTAAACCAGTCATCTTTAAAGGCCTTATGAACAAGAATGTTAATGGTCTCATCAAGTGGAACATTGGTGAATAGAGAAACTACGTCGTAAGAGACCAGAACATCATCTGAACCAATTTCAGTAGAACGTAACTCTTTAGCAAAATCAAAAATGTCTGGTATAGAGTATTCGTTGCTGGCTAATGGTTTTAGCTTCTCATCTAACCATTGTGCTAATTTAAAATTGTAAGTGCCAGTGGCTGAGAGTATTGGCCTAATAGATAGATTTTCTTTGTGCGTCTTGGGAAGACCATAAAGATGGGCTAACCTCGAGCCTTGTGGTTCTATTATATCAATTATTAGATATAACGATGTTTATATATCATGGTTTTTAGTATATATTATTAAATATTATAATTAAAGAGAAATAATTATGAATATCTGACTTGTAGATTCCAAAATATAAGGCCTAAAACATGACCGAAAATGATCGTTTTTAGCCAAAAATGACGTAAACATGTTGCCCCCTCAGGCGGCAGTTGAAGTAAAATAATTGCATAAAATCACCGGTTTTTAGTAAAATATTTTGTGTATTAACATTGTAAAATTCAATAAAATATGATATTAAAAGATAGTAAATAAAAAATAATAATTATTTAACCTCATTCGAAGAATATCAATACTCTATTAGTCCTGAGAGACAACGTGATTTTACGTGGTAGGCATACACGCGAGAAAAATATTATGGAGTGCACTGCATTTTTACCTTGAAAGATTAAAACAATTAAATTATTAAATATGACTACTTTCCTTTGCTGTTTCAAACCAATAAAATTGTAGTATGTAATTATTATTTATTTTCATGACACAATAAACCTAAAGACCATGAACTTATGTAGGGCCTACTAGGACACCACTCTATCACTACGCGAAATGTCGTAAAAGACGCACTGGCCGTTTCATAGAAAATACCGGCGGCTCAACTTGTCGGCGGCCCAACCGGTCATATCCCCCCATGCACATGTTACGCTGCTTGGTAGGCCTATAGTGTTCGTTATAAGAAGACGAGATGTAATTATACGTCCATGGTTTAACCATGTATTGTATAATATTTATTTCTTTTTAATTTATTTTTAATATGTCGAATGCAGTTTTAATGATGCACTCTTGGCGTTCCATATCTTTTCGTTTGTTCGTGTCGACACAAATGGCGATATTTCTGTATTTTTTCAATCAATTGCTTGCTTGCGAGTATTATATAATACGCCGTGGTTAGGATTCCGGCACCGGAACTCAACTGCCCACCGTTAGGGAATCCGACACGATATTGCGCATGCCCAGAGCTCTGGGAAGTGAATTATAGCTTGCACTAATAGTGCCACACACCACACCACCGAGAGTCGGAGTGTTATAGGGATTTACTGTAGCCTAGATAGTCGAGTCGTTGCGCGAGCGAGAGATGGATGAAACTTGGCCTATGCCATACATGAATTAATAATTAAAATACGACTACGCCACGCGTTAAAATAATTATAATGATATTAATAAGAATCAGTATCTATCTAAGAATCGTAATGCTGTTTTTAACGTTGCGACCCCGAATTCCCGAACAGTTTTTTCACATCCACGCGGTGGCTGCCGTCAACAAATCAACTTGTGATTGCATGTTATGTACAGTATATTAAATGCGTTATGAAAAATCATAAAACTAGTCATGTAATTATATAATTCATAATGATATGAAGTTTATATATGAATGAAGCATCTAAAAAATGGTTGATTCAACCATTTTTTAATTACAAAATAAATAGGCCCACTGGTCACGTCTAACTGGTAGCCCTAGCCTAGATTAGTGGATCCCGCATTAGTAGGCATCTAGGCTAGTTCGCCGTGTGGCGCAGCTATGAAATGATCCATCGCTGTATAGTCAAAGAATTGGTATAGTAATAAGTATAGAGAGTCGCCGATTACCTCGCTCTGGGCATGCGCAATAGCGTGTCAGATTCCCCTAACGCTGGGCAGTTGGGTTCCGGTGCCGGAATCCTAACCACGGCGTATATAATAAGGTATAGTTTAAAGATCTTTGGCTATGTTCGGCTTCGGGATGTTATACCACACTTAGGCCTAGGCTAGGCTATAGGGGTCGTCGGTTTCGTGTTATGGGTCGTTCAATTCGAGGTCGTTCAATTCGAGGTCGTCGCTTTCTACACACCCCTACTACTGTTAGTGTTTAAGTTACTACTACTACATTCCTACTACTAGACAAGAGGGTAGCCTAGGTCTACTGACTGTACGTCTACAGGGAAAATTTTCATTTAACAATTTTGTTTAGCAATATTGCTAATCAAACTGATTTTTAAGTCGAGAAACATAGTTTTGTATTGTATTTTTTGCTACACAATTTTCAAAATGTGTAGCAATAAGGTTGTTTTGTATAGCTTTTTGCTACGCTACACTGGCGAAAATGTTCCCTGGTCTAGGCTAGTCCTAGTCAGACTGTCACTAGCTCGCTTGCCCTGTTGGCTGACACGGTGACATCCTTCTTCCTTTTGACAGGAGAAAGCACACAAAACACATACAGCTGTTCTAGTCAGAGAGGGCCTAGCCTACACACTGTTATTAAGTATAGATTAAAGTTTTACAACTGTTTTAACAATCAGATTTAAAAATGACCATATAAAACGATCAGGCACATGTCTACGTACATTTGTTCTCTTCCTTTTGCTCCCTCATTCTAGTAATGCATAGTAAACATCTCACTACATGTTGAAAAAGAGTGTCATATTACTACTTTCAAAGTTGTTTTTCAACCCTTCTTTCAGAACAATTTTCTGTCAATCAATATTTCACAACAAAAACTTACGTACTCTATACCGCGCCGACTCTAAGCTCGCTAGCTATTGCCCTAAATAATGGTGGTGGCCATGCTCATCTTATACGCGCACATATCTACTTGATGGCGGCGGTATAACAGTTTGTTCAGCAACAACAAGGAAGTGTGAGAGTTTAAAATAACTTATACAAAATAATTGATATGTTTATGATGAGTACAAATTTCATTCGGTGACAGCTGAAAGGTTGTATTTTCACGAGGCGCATTGAAGAGAACCCGTAGACCTATAGGCCTTAGCATGCAATAACAATATCCAAGGACATAATATAGGGAAGTTTCATGTGACAATAACACTAAAAAATACTCCCCTCCCGGCCCCTGAAACGTTTTCGGTCATCCTTCCTGTTCAGACACGTTTTCTACGATTTGTTTCCATATTTTCTGTTTGTAGGATGGTTTGTTAATGTTTTTGTATGTTTTCCTTTTACGTAATATTTTTTATTCGGCCCTTCATCCTTTTTGTATTCCTATGGTCTTTACTTTTATAAATTTTCCTTTGGTTGTCTAATTGGTATCATCCAGTAGTTTAAAAATCCATATAGGCTTATACCGTTTTATGATCTTCTAATTCGTTTAATTACTCTCTTCTTGCTTTGTTATCCTAATATTTTCACGTTACTCACTCCTAATCTTTTGTTAAGTAGGCCTACACTCATGCTCAAAGTTCACTGCTAGTAACAAAAATGTGAGATGAATGAAATTTTCTTTAAATTCTACCATGGCCAAATTTGACAGGAGGCCTCCATTTGCAAAAAAACATTATAAAAAATTATTTAAAAAAAATTCTTATATCTACCGAAGCCCGTTCGGGTCACTATAGTTAAATTTGTTATCTGGCGGCCGCCACTTAATTATCTGGTGGCCGCCACTTAATTTGTCTGTATTGCGTCAACAATGTTTGCAATAGTGAGTTTTTAATAAATAAAGAAAAGGCAAATAAAATGTAGTGATGCACTAAATGTAATGTAAATGTGTATAATATAGGAAAATAATTTGTTTTTTCTTCTTTCCTTACTATTATATATCTGGTAGGAGTGAGATTATAAGATGTACTGAAAGTTATTTAATGTCAGTTGTATAGGCTACTGTTGTTGTTTGCGTTCACATGACGATGACAACGTTGACGCGAGATTTGAGGACAAAATCGCTTTAAAAGTATTGGTAATGTATAATATTTATTATGACTTGTAGCAGTAGTGGCTGACTTCCGTAGCATAATTATGATTGCCTTGCCGTCCGCTAGATAATTTTAAGTGGCGGGGCCGCCAGAATTAAGCCTATGTGGCGAACGGGCTTCTGTAATAATAAACATTATTTTAAAAATAATTAATTACATAAACCAAAGATAATAACATTAATATATTAATTTTTATAAAAACGTTTCCGGCAACGCCTTAAACCCCCGGCCGTACATTCTCCAGTTAATGATCGCCGTATATATTTGATAACATGACTTTTATTCATGAAAATATTGTAATAAGTTAGTTAATTATGATCTAACGCGATTTTATTATTCAAAATACATATCCCTTAATTAATATACATAAAATAATACTTCATACACTAAACTTTGAGTTTTTATTTTGTGTTAGAGATCGTCACATAATTTAAATGTGCCGTCTAAGTTAAGGAACGGCGGGGAACAAAATGATTGTGCGTTGTAAACATGCGAAGATATGGAAATAAAACTAGCCGCACATTATTTTCAATAAAAGGAAAACAATAATAGGCTAAAACGAGGTTTTTAGTTTATTGAATATCCGAACGGTATAGAACTCATTAAATAACTAGAAAGTCACTCCGAGAGTGCAAATACCTCCGCCTACTTTAAAATTCTCCTACGTATGATTTCTCAAAAAAGATAATATATATATTATATTTGTGTGTGTCTTAATGCTGTGTCGTGTGATTTAGGCTGAATTCACTACAAACATGAGTGTACAGGGGTATTCATAATAAAAGTTTCTTCTGCCACTAGGCCTAAATTAAAATTTAGATCCCATTTCATCATAATAATAGGCCTAACCATTAACATTATAGAAGTCTAGGGTTGCAGGACGATTTGGCCCTGAGACGATTCGGCCCGAGACTATTCAGCCCACGTTTAGTCGGACGTTTCGGCCCACCCAAAAGTGGGCCGTAACGTCCTACTTTGCGGGCCGAATCGTCCCACATTTAGACAAAACCAAAGATTGTTAATAATAATGTTATATACCATGGAGTAAAGAATAATAATCTTTACTCGGGCCATGGTTATACAGTTTTTTTTTTTGGTTTTTATCAAGTTTTCAAAGGTGTTTGAACTAAACAATTATGTTTTTTTATGTAAACGATTGATACCGTATCCTGTTTACCGTTGGGGTTGGAAGAGCCAATATGTATATTGACAGACTGCAGCGTAAAATTCCAGCATTCAATAATACCGCGCACAATTTACCATTTACTGGTCAGCGTATTTTTTTGTAGGCCTTTGTGTGGATATTTCTGCTGAACATGCTCAGAATGAATTGACTGTTTGGATTGCTTGCGTGCGTCACGAGAAGGTACGAAAGGCCACTGCACCTGTTCATGGAAAACCATTGGTCGCTGATTTGTCCATAATTATTGCCTTTTGCTGGGAATTCCTCATTCCTTTAAGTACCGGTAGGCCTACTACGGTATCTCCGTAGTACCTTATTTATCTTCTATCTGTCCGTCCGTAATTACGGACGTTCCGAACTTTGAAATAACAGTGTTTAATTGCTTCTTTCTGCAAATTTCAATGATAATAATAATAATAAACAATATTTATATAGCGCCTAATGGATCACTGACCCCTCTAGGTGCTTTATATTAGACCCTGACTAATGGTAATAAACTATCTCCCGCCGGACACCATTCCGGTATTTCTTAGTCGAGGTTTCGGGGATGGAAACGATCAATAATGTGAAAGAATGTAACGCTTAACTAAGGTAAAACTGCATTCATCGTAATTTTATATGCCATGATTATGTAAAGCCTATGAGTTCATTATTGGTAAGGTTATATCAAGGAAAAAATATCCGTGGGGAGGCCTACTTTACCCCCTTTTATTATACTACCCTTACAAAAAATGTTCTATCAATAGAAGTTTTAGAATTCTATGTTAATCTATTATAGAAACAGATAATTTCTATAGAAATGAATTTACAGATTCTACCCCTAGAGTTTTATAGAAATTGCAGAAGAATTGCTATCATTTATTCATAAATCATATATTGTTTGCCAACAACAATACTGTATACTGTAAAATTTGCATTATGACTTCAGACTTGACTGGGGTTTACCAAGATAGGTAAGAGTTTTTATGGGGACGGGTTGGTTTGGGTACGGGTTGGTTTGGGTACGAGATAACCAGCATCCATTCATGAAATGCGTCTAGGCGCGCGTAAGCCTCCTACTGATCCTAGCTCAGTGTTTACAGTCATGTCATGACAAAACTCACTCCAAATAAATGTATTAACAATTAAAAAGATCCAAAAACAGTATGAAAACATCATATTAATTTTTAACTTTGTATAATAAAGACAAAAAAGAAGTTTTTGTTTTGTTTTTTGTGGCTTATTTTTACAATTTATTGCCGAAACATTGTGCTCCTCATGTTTCAGATTCGTCTATCTCTACTCGTCGTGAGAGGCGCCCTATCTCGAGCGGTTCTCTAATTAATTTTTTTAGCGAAGTGAACATACTCTTATAATGATGAGGGAGCTAGGAGAGCTGAGACTAGATAGAGGTCAAAGGGCGAAACTATGAAAACAAACACGGCGCAAGTTTTACCAAAGAACTTGGTTTTTTATTTACCGCTAGTTAGCAGAGACGCTAATAATAATAAGCCTCATACACAGCCAGTATTTATTTAAAAGGTAGTACTTTGTTACGTACTTTAAATTTAGTTAGCTATCTAGGCCTAGGGCTAGTCGTTTCTTGTTGGAAATTGGCCTAGGTAGGCCCTAGAGGCCTACCGGGCCCTAGGTAGGCCTAGCTAGGGTAGGCCTACCTAGGGCCGCTAGGCCTAGCTAGATAGTAGTAGTACTAGTAGGGCCTAGCCTACACTACTACCTAGGCCTAGGGCCAAGGCCGCCTACTAGAAAGGGATGCTAGTCAAGTCGCCCCATCGCAAAGTCGCCCCATACAAAGTCGCCCCTTACACAGTCGCCCCATCGCAAAGTCGCCCCAAAACAAAGTCGCCCCGACACAGTCGCCCTATCGCAAAGTCGCCCCATCGCAAAGTCGCCCCAATGCAAAGTCGCTCCATCACAAAGTCGCCCCATCACAAAGTCGCCCTATCGCAAAGTCGCCCCAAAACGTTAAAAAATAGTTTACAAGTGCGTAAAATGTTGCAATGATACACAAAATAACACAGAACGTGTAGGCATAAAAGGGGAAGCCCCGCCATGTAGTCTCAGGTCACACGATCGGCACGCACCCCCATATCAGAGAGGAAGCCCCCGACTAATCACTCGGTCGCACTCCGCGGTCGCACACTCTAACGTGCTAGCTTACCAGAGGGAAACCCCCGCAATTACTCCGCCGTTGCCGTTGTCGCACTCTACAACGCACCATCTGAAGATGGGGAAACCCCGCCAGAGTTTTACGATGATATCATCAGTCGCGTTCGAAATCGGTCGCGATAAAATGATGTTATACGATCTAGATTATTTTTACTTTGGTCGATGAATATTTATTATTATCATTAGGCCTATATTAATAACTGATTTTTGTTTTTATTTTACAGGTCAGTAGGCCTATGATGAGAAAGATATGTGGCTTAAAAAATGACAATTTGTAAACATAGTTTAAGATATAGTATTATCCAGCATAATGTCATTTAACAGTACATAATTATTTAAATGTGAAATATTTTATAGGAAACGTAGGCTACGTCTGTGTCTTTTATTTTATATGCAACAAATTACGTAAAACAATTTATTTATAAACATTCAGTTTACTATTATATACATAGTATTACAGTGAACATTGATTGTAAGACTCCTGGAAAGGCAATCCCATCATTATATCCCATTATAAAATTGCATCATATCACCACTATATGTCGTAAATGATAACGTGCGTGTGTGTATTTGTCGTACGTCCGTGTACGTATTATTCCGTGCCTCTTCACTGTCTTGTTTAATTTAAAATTAAATAAACACCTGATATGAGGATATTTATTAGGCATTATAATTAGAATGTTCTATAACCAAAAGGATTGAAAAAAATTTCTTCAGTAAAATGATCATTGTGCTGTTGAATAAAAGGCGACTCGCCATCTGAAACATTCTCTGAATCCAATCGGAGCTGCGCCTTCTGGTATCTGTTTCCTCACAGCTGCTACGTCTTTCTGCTGACCGTCGGGGATTCCCCTTTTTAAAAAACACGCACACGATACTGTACGATGGTTTTTCCATGGTCAAAATGTCGCGTTTTAATTTTACTAATACTTGCATGTAAAACAATCATATCGGCGATGAAATCCCCTTTTTTTCTTCATTTTGAAAAGTCATTATAAAATTAAGACACATAACTTGTCAATAAATGCAAAATGATCAATAAGTAGCCTATAACACTCGTCTTACAACACTGTTATTGTTTTAACTACTGTAAATCTATACGAAGGCCTACTACACATTTATACATTTATTATAGGCTATTATCCTAAAAAATGAGCTGGTATCGCGTAGGCTGAAGAAATTGTAATTGTGGCTCTGGTAACTAATTTTAAAATCATATTAAATTAACATTTTCGAAACTATAAATCAGGGATAATCTTTTTAAAACTTTCAAACAAGGGACTATTTTTTTAATGATTTTTAAAAAGCACATCACTCCATTAAAACCTGTAAAATACAAATTAAAACACATATTATGTATATAATAGGATAAACATTAATGTATACGACATTTAGCGCGACCAAAGTAACAAACGCAATCGATATCAAACGCAACCGATATGATTAAAACCGTGGGCGACTTTGCGATTGGGCGACTTTGCGTTGAGGCGACTTTGCAATGGGGCGAATTTGCGATGGGGCGACTTTGTAATGGGGCGACTTTGAGATGGGGCGACTGTGCCGGGGCGACTTTGTTTTGGGGCGACTTTGTATTGGGCGACTTTGTATGGGGCGACTTTGCGATGGGGCGACTTGACTGGATCCCCTAGAAAGGTGGGATCCAGTCAAGTTGTTTGAAAGTTCTAAAAAGATTATCCCTGATTTATACATGGAGGAAAATCCTCCATGATTTATAGTTTCGAAAATTTTAATTTAGGCCCTAACTATAGGCCTAACCTAGCTAGCTAGCCCTATGCCTAGGCTAGGCCTACGAATCTTTCTTCAACCTACAAACAAGTAACATTATTATAACGGGATCCAGTCAAGTCGCCCCATCGCAAAGTCGCCCCATACAAAGTCGCCCAATACAAAGTCGCCCCATCGCAAAGTCGCCCCAAAACAAAGTCGCCCCGGCACAGTCGCCCCATCGCAAAGTCGCCCCATTGCAAAGTCGCCCCATCGCAAATTCGCCCCATCGCAAAGTCGCCCCAACGCAAAGTCGCCCCATCGCAAAGTCGCCCACGGTTTTAATCATATTGGTTGCGTTTGATATCGATTGCGTTGTTACTTTGGTCGCGCTAAATGTCGTATACAGTATAATGTTTATCCTATATACATAATTTGTGTTTTAATTTTTATTTTACAGGTTTTAATGGAGTGATGTGCTTTTTATTAAAAATCATTAAAAAAATAGTCCCTTGTTTGAAAGTTCTAAAAAGATTATCCCTGATTTTTATAGTTTCGAAAATGTTAATTTAATATGATTTTAAAATTAGTTACCAGAGCCACAATTACGAATCTTTCTTCAACCTACGCGTGGATACCAGCTAATTTTTTAGGATAATATAATAAATGTATAAATGTGTAGTAGCCTAGGCCTTCCTATAGGCCTAGATTTACAGTAGTTAAAACAATAACAGTGTTGTAAGACAATGAGTGTTATAGGCTACTTATTGATCATTTTACATTTATTGACAAGTTATGTGTCTTAATTTTATAATGACTTTTCAAAATAAAGAAATTAAAAAAAAAGGATTTCATCGCCGATATGATTGTTTTACATGCAGGTATTTTAGTAAAATTAAAACGCTACATTTTGACCATGGAAAAACCATCGTACAGTATCGTGTGCGTGTTTTTTAAAAAGGGGAATCCCCGACGGTCAGCAGAAAGACGGCGCAGTTCCGATTGGTTTCAGAGAATGTTTCAGATGACGAGTCGCCTTTTATTCAACAGCACAATGATCATTTTACTGAAGAAATTCTTTTCAACCCTTTTGGTTAGGCCTAGAACATTCTAATTATCATGCCTAATAAATATCCTCATATCGGGTATTTATTTAATTTTAAATTAAACAAGACCGTGAAGAGGCACGGAATAATACGTACACGGACGTACGACGAATACACACACGTAACGTCATCATTTACGACATATAGTGGTGATATGATGCAATTTTATAATGGATATAATGATGGGATTGCCTTTCCAGGCTTACAATCAATGTTCATTACGTAATACTATGTATATAACATAATGATAATAGTAAACTGAATGTTTATAAATAAATTGTTTTACGTAATTTGTTGCATATAAAATAAAAGACACAGACGTAGCCTACGTTCCTATAAAATATTTCACATTTAAATAATTATGTACTGTTAAATGACATTATGCTGGATAATATTATAATCTTAAACTATGTTTACAAATTATTAATATAGGCCTAATAATAATAATACATATTCATCGACCAAAGTAAAAATAATCTAGATCATATAACATCATTTTATCAAATTTAAACGCGACCGATTTCGAACGCGACTGATATCATCGTAAAACTCCGGCGGGGTTTCCCCATCTTCAGATGGTGCGTTGTAGTGCGACAACGGCGGAGTAATTACGGGGGTTTCCCTCTGGTAAGCTAGCACGTTAGTGCGATCGCGGAGTGATTAGTCGGGGGATTCCTCTCTGATGGTGGTGCGTGCCGATCGTGTGACCTGAGACTACATGGCGGGGCTTCCCCTTTTTATGCCTACACGTTCCGTGTTATTTTGTGTATCATTGCGACATTTTACGCACTTGTAAACTATTTTTTAACGTTTTGGGGCGACTTTGCGATGGGGCGACTTTGTGATGGGGCGACTTTGCGATGGGGCGACTTTGCGATGGGGCGACTTTGCGATGGGGCGACTGTGTCGGGGCGACTTTGTTTTGGGGCGACTTTGCGATGGGGCGACTGTGTAAGGGGCGACTTTGTATGGGGCGACTTTGCGATGGGGCGACTTGACTAGCATCCATTATAACAAGTGGATACCAGCTCATCATACCAGTGTTATTTATAGGCTACAGTAGTACTTATTGATCATTTTGCATTTATTAACAAGTTATATGTATATATTTTTATTTAATTTTATTATGACTTTCATAATAAAGAAATAAAAAATACTAAAAAAAAAGGATTTTATCACCGATATGATCGTTTTACATGCCGGTATTTTAGTAAAATTAAAACGCTACATTTTGACCATGGAAAAACCATTGTACAGTATCGTGTGCATGTTTTTTAAATAGGGGAATCGCCAATGGTCAGCAGAAAGACGTAGCAGCTGCCAGAAGGCAGCCCTGCCGGAGTCACTCCGACTTTTACAATGATAACGGTCGCGTTTAATTTTGGTCACGATAAAATGATCTAGATTATTTTTACTTTGGTCGATGAATATTATATTTATATTAATAATTGAAATTTTTTTATTTTACAGATCTATGATGAGAAAGATGTTTGCCTTAAAAAATTACAAAATTTGTAAAAAAGAGTTTAAGATTATAGTGTTATTCGGCATAATGTCATTTAACAGTACATAATTATTTAAATGTGAAATATTTTATAGGGAACTTAGGCTACGTCTGTGTCTTTTATTTTATATTAAAAAAATTACGTAAAACAATTTTAATTATAAACATTCAGTTTACTATTAGTAATACAATGAACATTTGATTATAAGCCTTTGATCATTATCCATTATAAAATTGCATCATATCACCACTATATGTCGTAAATGATGACGTGCGTGTGTGTATTTGTCTACGTCCATGTATGTATTATTCCGTGCCTCTTCACTGTCTTGTTTAATTTAAAATTAAATAAACACCCGATATGAGAATATTATACAGTATAATATTTGTTAGGTATAATAATTAGTCCGAGTTGAGCAATTAGTTTTTTGCCGAGTTGACATGAGGCCGAGTTGATGTGAAGCTGAGTTGACTTAACTTGGATCGAATTTGTATAAACAACTCATCATATGGTAACAATATAGGTTAATTGACAGCCTTTAAAAGTATACATTGGCTATGTCTACGACTAGTCGTAGATGCAATCCCTGTGCTATGTCTACACCTAAAATGATTAATAATATTTAAATTGCCTTTTCTTAAACTTTCAGATAGAAAATTTAATAATATGGCTAATGATAAAAAAGCTGAAGATGCTGAGAGTAATGAATCCAATGAAAAGAAAGCAAAAGAGGTGATTGACAGTTTCTGTTCAAAGAAGGAGGAGTCATATGACCAGTTTATGAAATCTTTTACAACATTAAATAAAGGCAAGTTTTTCCCCCTTTAAACCAATTTTCACCAATTACTGAATTGAAATGTTTTAACACTTTGACTGCCAGAGGTTTTTCCAGTTAGAAACTGCAACCGGCAGCGTTTTTAGAAAATTGCAATGTTTTTATTAAAGCTGATTGAAACTATATATGTGATCTGATTGATATGTAATTTAGACTAAAATAATCATAAAGATTTGAACTCCAAAATATGAAAATAGCGCTCAGTGAGATCAACAAACAAAGTAAAAATCGATAGGCCTATAAAAACAAGTTAATACTGTCTAAAAATGTATTACATTTTATAAATCATAAATCTTACGTCAAAGTTTCGCCAAAATCCACATACTAAAGACACCAGGCCTAGTCAACCAGGCCTAAAGGGGATTGTCCCCCTCACTTTTCAACAGCAAAATCATTAAATTGCTGAAATGAAAAAGCCATGTTCATTGGCTGTAATGTCATCTTTTGGCTTGCTGTATTTATAACACTCGTGAGTCGTAGAGTCCCATAAAACCTGGCAGCAAGGATTTTTTATGTTGTGGTGCTATTGATTTTCCCATAATTATCATGTTTTACTTTATGGTTTCTCATTATTAAATTCATTTTTTTTAGTTTGTTTGTATATTTCCTTAAGGGCAACTCAAGACAGCATCATATATTGGCACTGCATTTCTGTAGTAATTCAGAATGTTCCTAAGTACATGAAAACTCTGCCATTGTTTAACAATATAATTAAATTTTTGACAGAGGATGTACTAAGTCAATTGATGAAAGATGTAGGGAATGAGATGATGAACGAACCAATTCAAAATAAAGATAAGGTTACAAAGAAAACAATAACATTTAAAGACAAAAAAACATTGGAAATAGATGATGATATTGAAGCAGAGGTAAATACTTTTGTTTGTTTGCACTGTATTGAAGTTAAACTTCACTATTACACTACATGATCCAGATTTTTATTTCAATTTTTTCTCCTGTAACACAATTTAAAGCCACATATTTTATAATTTTTCTATCTATATTTTAAAAAAATCCTTCAAAACTTTTACAGAATTTTATCTAATGAATGCGATTTACTGAATGAAAGAAATTCAACATTTATCTGGTTTTAATGTTGTTTTTGGTCATAGACAAGTTTACCATGTTTAGCCTGTAAAATGCATTTGTATATTTTTATTTAAACCCTTGATTTTTTAGGTTCTGTTAGAGGGGACACCTGTTGGAAGCATGTCAGCCAATAAAAGACCAACCAGAAAAAAACCTGTGCAGGTAGAAAAGTGGTAGTGATTCCTATAGTATAAATTATATAATGATCATTATCTTTAATTTCCAGGGCCTGGATTCTGTTTTTACTCTACCTAAGATTAAACGTTTTTTTAAGGCCATAAAACAGTGCCAATACTTAATTTGTCTTTGGTTGGTTTCTTTTTATAACCGTTAAAATGTGCCCTCTATTGGTTGGTTTGTGTTTTGTTTAACTGTTGTTTTGTCAATCTGGTTGTTTTTTTTTGTTTTTGTTTTTTTGTGTACCATATTTAATGAGGGTGATCCATCCAGCAATTGCTGATCATTAGGGACCCTCAGAGGTTCACAACACAAACATTATACACAAGATGCTCTATATAAACAAAGTCTTATTACAAGTCTTTGGGAGTGGAGTTGTAATTTTGTCCTTAGAAAAAATCCTGACATGTGACGGGACTTGAACCCAGGACCCTTGGAGTGGTAGCCAAGCATCATAACCACTTAAGCATTATGTAGGACGTTTGGAAGATATTATTTTAATGCACATCTACCAATAAAAAAAGTATGTACAGTAGGTATGCTTGGTTTTATATTAGTGTATGAATTATTTTATATTTTTTATTTCAGTTTGGTAATTTTGTCGATGAACTCAATAGTGATGTGGAAGATGATGGAATTGATGGGTTAGAAGAAATTAAGTATGTAGCATCATTTAGTCAGCCTGATAAACCAACAGAAATGGACTTACCAGATTTTAAAGATAGTGCAGGTATTATTGTATTTAATCTATTTGGCATGCTGGCTCATGAGTCGCTAAAGCAGGAAACCCACTGTCATCTGAAGAATGTGCGGCTCCATATGGAGTTATATATGTCGATAACCTTATTTTCATAAGTTAGAATAAAATAAATGACATCAAAAATGGAAGAAATCATACAATTTGTGCAGATTAAAAAAACAAAATATCAGTTCTACATATTTAGTAATTTTTAAAAATCAAATTATCTTAGTACCATTACATCAAGGAGATGAGAAGCTAATACCAGGTGAAGCAGATGAAGTTGATACTAGTCTCCATCCAGTCACAAATGCAACACAGCTAGACTTATCCTCCAGACTCCAGTCATCATTAAACCAAACTAATATTACAGATTTTGAGGTAAGGTCAGATAGGCCTACTGTACTACATTTAAAGTTAGGGCAGTAGACATGAGTTTAAGCCCCATTCCGTTCATCATTATTCATGATTTAAGGTTCATTCTGATAAACAGAGCAAACTTTCCAATAATAAAAAATGGTTGATAAGTGTTTAAAAAGAATGCATTTTTTCTTTGTTTCGTCTAGATTAAATAAAGAAATAAGCATCCTTGTCAGCTCCTTTTAAGTTTTTTTTATTAGGTATTTTTAGTTCTTTGAATCTAGACTACTACGGCAGAAACTCCTCCAAGTCTGAGAGTCCTTGGTTTTTATTTAATTTTTTCTATATTAAATTAATTAATAATTTGGTTTATTTAATATTTCAATTCAAAATTATACTATTGATGTCAGTGACCACTAATGATCTATTAAATAAGTAGTTCTATAACTATAAAGAATCCATTAGCCTAGTTCATTGGCAATGTTTGTGGTTTGTTTTTATCTGTACCTGTTGCTACTAAATCCTGCCACATTTAACTTGATGACAAATGACATGTGGCCTACCCATATGGGTCAGAACAGGAAAGCGTAAAGGTCAACAGGAAATGGCTCGTGCAAATGTATTAAATGGGATTTTTTATCCAAAATCTTATCAAAGAAATCTTGATACATACACTCAGTTTATAAAGTATTTTATTTTTTAAAACTTTCATAGGGTCACAAAATAATTTTAATTATTCTTTTTTTTTACAAACATGCAGAAATTAATTCCCATCGTCAGCTTGCTCATTAGGTACATTTATTTAAGTTCAGTGAAGTATTTTCGTTTAACTATTCCAAGAGCTGACAATTGTGATTAATCAGTAGCTTTTTAACATTACAGTATTTATAGGGCTTGCAGGAAGTGAAACCTAAAATGTTATTATTTCACAATCACAAAGAGTAAAACCCCATCCTTTGGACACCCCTATTTAGTGGACACCTTATTTGTCAGTAGCACTTTCCTGTGAAACACTATGATCAACCTCTAATCAAGGGGCACTGCCAATAAAGGGGAAACTGTGTTGGGTTCCAAAGGTGACGTGTCCTCTTACTAGGGTGTAATAGGACACATTGTGGGTCCCCTTAATAGGAGTTTTACTGTACACAGTCTTTGTTGGGTTCCAAAGGTGACGTGTCCTCTTAATAGGGTGTAATAGGACACATTGTGGGTCCCCTTAGTAGGAGTTTTACTGTACACAGTCTTTGTTGGGTTCCAAAGGCATCCCATTAATAGGGGTTGTTCTATAATAAAAAAATGTTGGGTTCCAAAGGAGTCCCTTTAATAGAGGTTCTACTGAAATAGGACACTTTGTTCTACTTTATTTGTAACTGCCACTGTTTTAAATCATAATTTGTACAACTGTTTGAGTTCTGTCTTTGTTTGGCATGTCTCCGGTTTGTCTGAGCATCAGCAGGCTTCCTGCGAACATTGCATCCTCAATGTCTTTCAGTTAAATTATGATGTCTTCTTCAAATCTTCTCCGGATGATCTGTGAGATCTCAATGTGCCACTGAATGTTCAAATGAATCATTAAAAATAATATTGTTTGGCTCAGAGAGAGAGAGAGAGAGAGAGAGATAGAAGTGCAATAACATTTACCTTAACCAACTCTCACCCTCCAAAATATTCATAATCATCATTGCTAGCTATCATTTTCATCCCACTGCAGGGTGAAGGCCTCTCCCAAATTGACCCTATCCAACATATAAAAAGTATGTTTATAACCCTGTTTTTGGCATTTATTCTCCAGAGATTTTATCTCAATGGGTAGAATTGATTAGATGAAATAGATCATAAACATAAGATGAAAAATAAATGAAACCGTGTAAATAAAAAATGAAATCTCCAGGATAGGCTTCTAAAATTGGAAGCTCCGGGTTTAATATTTATATTATAAAATGTTACCAAACGAATGAGCGTAATTTTATTGCAAAGGTATATTAACCCAGAGCTAACTTTAAGCGTGTTCATACCTTAACATGGTTTTTAATAAAACAAATCTTATTACATTCATGGAAAACACCCAGTGTTTGGTCATTGTCTTTACTTTTATAAACATATTTTTAGCATGAAAACAAATTACTATATATTTTCTTCATAAATACAGGTATTATCATACATATATTTTAATATTTTATGGTAAAAGTATATGTTATGTTATATTTAACATGCGTATATTGTAATTATAATAATATGATAATAATATGATACTAATAGTAATTTAAACTAAATAGGAGTAAGGATAACATTTTTTTTTTAATGTTTTCCAGGTGACTTCAGATGATGTTATAGCTTTTACACTAGATGAAGAGTTTGATTACAACAATGTTGTACTGACACCAAAATGGACTGGTAGAGATCGACCACCTGGTTTTGTGAACGGCACATGAAAACAATTTTACTTGAAGCAATGTAAATAGTAAATGGTTTACATATTTTATTTATTTTCATCATTTATTTATTTAGGTTCATCAGAAAAATGAATTCAGATTTAAACAATAAAAATAATTTGTCAAAATACCAAATATTTTGGAACTTTACTGTTAATTCGTAAGACAAAGAGATTTAAGACGAATTTTAACAAAATTGTTAAACTGATAACTGAAAACAAAAATGAAAATGTTAAATTTAAAAAGAATAACCATATATAACATTATGAATAAATTTAATTATGAGATTATAAGATTGTACACTATAGAGTATTTTATTATCATTCTCACCTAAATTTCTAACTAGTGCAAGATCACATTCTTTGACCTAAATCGAGTAGAATTTATTGTTACTGTAAAGTATGATGATGTTTCTATGAATAAACAAAATTGTAATTCACAAAATGATGGTGTTGATTTGGAAATTTCAGGTGATATACTTTTTTCTGTAAACTGTGACTGAGGTGTGAAAGAGTTTCAGTATCTAAACTCTGACCTCTACACTAGGTCAAACATAACATACTTCATGATCTGAGAATGTCATTGCATTCTATCGAACAAGCCACGTTCTTGATATGAGAAATGCATTACACTCCATCACACAAGCCACGTTCTTGATATGAGAAACGCATTACACTCCATCACACAAGCCACGTTCTTGATATGAGAAACGCATTACACTCCATCACACAAGCCACGTTCTTGATATGAGAAACGCATTACACTCCATCACACAAGCCACGTTCTTGATATGAGAAACGCATTACACTCCATCACACAAGCCACGTTCTTGATATGAGAAACGCATTACACTCCATCACACAAGCCACGTTCTTGATATGAGAAACGCATTACACTCCATCACACAAGTACAGTTCTTGATCTTTTTCACTCCCAACAACACGTGAGATTCTTATGATTGTCAGCCTGTTCCCCACTTAGACGTAAGCACAAAACCGTCAGTAATTTACAAATGACGACGTGATGGATCAGGCAGGACGTAAACGCAACGTAAGCTAGTGGTTTCCACTAGAACGTAACGCAAGGACGTAAACGCAACGCAAGCGTTTTAACCAATGACAAGCGAAGTTATAGACAGTTAGCAATCACAAGCGAATAAGCCATCGCTTGTGATTGGTCAATTCACTTGCGTTGCGTTACGTCCTTGTGTTGCGTCGCTAGTGGGAACCACGCTTTAGTTAACAGTTTGAATAATTGCATGTGATTGGTCAAATGGCGTTACCCTTAGGCCTACGTCATTGCGTTACGACCGAGCGTAAAGCGTGGTTCCCACTAGCGACGCAACACAAGGACGTAACGCAACGCAAGTGAATTGACCAATCACAAGCGACGGCTTATTCGCTTGTGATTGCTAACTGTCTATAACTTCGCTTGGTTAAAACGCTTGCGTTGCGTTTACATCCTTGCGTTACGTTCTAGTGGGAACCAAGCTTAACAGTTGATTAATTAAATACTGTACACATAAATTAGGAGGTACAGTAAGAATCCAAATGCCAAATGAAATCTTGTTTATATTTATTCACTTTGATAAATGCAAAAGGTGTTTATAATTGCTTAAATATAATACAAGTAGAAGATTATTTGTCTTACAGTAAATCATTCTTTTTTTATAATCCATAGTTGGTTCAGAAAGTTGTAATGAAAATTAAAATCTTATTAACAACTCCTGTTGTGTATAGTATAATAATAATATTTAGGCCTAATTCCATCGTTTTCAATAAATCATAATTGAGTCAATTTCTCCATATCATCGATTTTTAAATGACATGACGGATCAGTCCAACTATACTTAACTTTAGTTATTCAAATATATTTTTCTGTATTGCTTGTATCATAACTTAGTTATCCATGCTTGTATCTTTGGTCTGTTCTCCATCAAATACCTAATCTTTGTTTCTTTTTTTCTTTCATGTTTATTTAACGCTGTTCTTTTTCTTTGTCCACCGTTGTCACGTTGAATATACCAAGTGTCAGGCTTTTTAAATTGAAAACATACACGTTCCAGTAAACGTTATTTCCTAATTCCACTTATTACAAATATTTCTGATTTGCATAGTGGTGGTAACCATCAGTTCCAATTGTCCATGGTCATTTCGTCACACGTTGTGATCCTCGCATATGATATTGGAACCGAGGATGAAGAACTTGTCACCGACACAAAACGGTTTGTCGCATTGGGAACATTTAAAACACTCCAGGTGATAATGTCTCCCTTCTGCCACTGTCATCACTAACTCATAGGCAGGTATCGTGATTTTACAAGCAGAACAAAAACCATTTGGTGCAAATAACCTGAAAAGGTATAACAACAACAGTAAAGATGTCAGTCTATGATATGTTACTAAAACCACCTTGCCAAATAAGTTAATTGCACTAGATTAGCACTAGAAAGAATCTACAAAATAAAAACAAAACTAAATGTTTGTCCTTCATTCAGTTGGATATAGGCCTGCATTCTTCGTTTTTTTCGAATTGTAGGCCTATTGTACAGAAGCAGGCTATAACATATCCCAGAAGTTCCCTCCAGTATTTTCTCCCATATATGTAGGCCTACAATAAATATTGTGGTTAGATAAACAATTTTCAGATTGGAAATTTCTTGATTTATTATTAGCCTGTATTTTATTTATCTTAGTACCGGAACACTTTTACATTATTACCACATCAAAACGTTGAGATAAAATAAACTTTCATTTGATTTTCAATTAAAGTTGCTCACCTTAAATAGTCCCGCTTGCAGAATTTCCTTCCTAATTTAAAATACACATAGCAATCAACCTCCCCTAGTCTACAATGGCATAGATCACATGATAAACAGTCTTCGTGCCAGTATTTATCAAGGGCCTTCAAAAGATAGCGATCTCTAATGTGTTCATTACATCCATAACATTGCAGGTTCGAAGGGTGTGTGTTTAATACTTCATCTACCGTTTCACTGAAACAAAGAAACAACATCAATAAATATATACTAAAAAAATAAAAAATATTGACAATCACATTATGATCTGCTTAGTGTGAATCTCCTAATATAACTAATAAAATAACGAGTGTTGGTGGTAAACCACATCTTTTCCACACTGAAGGATTTCCCCTTGCGTTAAATGTAGTCTATCGTATTAATATGGGATATGGCCACTGCTTGATATCTACCATTTTTCTAAGTTTATAGGTATACACGTTTCGTCAGTGTCAAATCCACAGAATAATTTTTAAGTAATAATTAAATTATCAAGGCGCTTCACATAGTATTAAGATCATTTTTTTTCATTTTTCAAGCTTTGTAGTACAGTATTGGATGTTTTGTTTGATGCTGACTTTCATTAGCCATTTTTCTGTCTCAATAACTTCCAAATTGCTGTCACACACTTTAGAGTTTCTTATCTTACATAAATGATAGTACGATCATTTTTAAACATTGTTTGATGCAGTAGACATTTTTATTGACATTTCTTTCCAATTCTTAAACTTAATCCCATATTGACAAACTGAGTAGAAATATTATTGATTATTTTTCGTTTCTTCCAGTTATGAAAGAAGTGAATTTATTTAAGCTTGGTTCCCACTAGAACGTAACGCAAGGACGTAAATGCAACGCAAGCGTTTTAACCAATGACAAGCGAAGTTATAGACAGTTAGCAATCACAAGCGAATAAGCCATCGCTTGTGATTGGTCAATTCACTTGCGTTGCGTTACGTCCTTGTGTTGCGTCGCTAGTGGGAACCACGCTTAAGCTGAAGATTTGAGGCCTACTCGACTAATTATCCAATTCCGTTAAGCGGTTTCATTAATAATAATACACTCCGAGAGTGCATACCTCCGCCTACTGTAAAATTCTCCTACATAAGATTTCTCCGGGAAAAAAAAAAATATATTTGTGTGTGTGTCTTAATGCTGTTTGTGATTTAGGCTAATTTCACTACAAGCATGTGTATGCGAGTTTGGTGTAATGGTTATGTAACAAGCCTTTCAATTAACAATAGCTTTCAGTTGACTAACAATAGAACAGCAACGCGAAAATCAAACGAGTGAATTTGAAAAGAAATAGGTTTTTTAAACTACTCGCATAAAAAAAGGTGCACATTAAATCAAATTATGTTTTAAGATTACAAATCACCAATTATAACTCTTGCCTCTTGTACAAAAATGAAGTTTTTGGACAAGTAGTTCTCGAGAAAATGCAATTTCAGTTTACTTAATACTTTAAGACTGCTCGCCGGCTTTTGAAAAATTCTGTCCTATCTTTTAACACTAGCAGGTCTGAAAAGTATACTAAAAAGTGGTTCAGAATTTGGACCAAGGTCCCAAATGGTCCCAACATTTAATGGAATGGTCCTTGACCACATATCTATCTGTATATTCATTTTGGTAAAGATCTTGTAATTACTTTTTGAGTAATCCTGCTAACAAACTCCTTGGCGGAGGTAAATGAAAACTTGTATAGCGCCGGTGTCCACCCATGTGGAGGTCATTAATCTATAATATTTGGAACACTATCCTTTTAGCCCTGTAAAGTTTTTTTTTATCATTCTTATATATCATCCTACATCTTCGAATGCTATATACAGTAATGTTATTGCAAAACATCGTAGCGATATGAAGATAGGGCCTACAGAAATGTTTTCACTTGACTATAATGCATTTGACTATTTTGCATGAGGTGGTTGAAACTAGAAATGTTAAAGGTATATTTTGAGTACAAATTCCTCATGCATAGGCCGGCTGTAGTTTAGTTAAAGAGAAAGAAATTGAGAGATTTTATTTACAGTGAATGACTCGACAAGTGTTTCCTTCCTGGTGTACATTGCACGAACTCCAAACTCGTTTTATATAAATGGGCGGAAACGATAGATAAACAAAAGTCATTTGCTTGAGTAGCCGATATGAAATTAGACGACAGATTCAATCATTTGCTTCAGTTCTTCTATAATATCAAAACAGTTTCCTTTTAACTCAGGAAATTACTTGATAATCACGTACTGGACAATTAGTGTAATGTTACGTTTTAATCAAAACTAATTTTTAAAGGTAATTGACGTTATGAAGCCTGTCAATTCTGTGATTGTGCCTCTCTGTTTCTAACAATTTGCCAGGCTCAAGCTTGATGCTAACTTTCTTCCAATAGGTCTACTGCAGTGTTATATCAGGGAAGGGATTGTAATCTCACGCTTCCCTGGATGCTCCCTGGATATATACATCAGGCTTACAGTATGTTAATAAAATAAGCTTCTATGATTTTCAAATAATGAATGTTTACGAATTGAATCGGCGTAATATTTCCATAAGTGGGATCAATGACTTGAATAAGCCATGGAGGATTTCCACAAATTCCCCATATTTAACAATTACGTTATTGTTTATTTTACAACACAGTGTTCTAAACTTAATTTACAGACTCTAGTATAATAATTCCATCTTGACGGCCGATTTGGATTTGATCGATCGCGCATTTTATCAGCCTACAGCAAACTTCTCAAAAAGTTCATCTTCAATGAAAGATGAAAGAAAATATTGCACGTGCAGCTATATGTATTATACTAATTAAATGGAACATTATGACGCTTGTTTGTCACAATTAAATATATCTTCCTGTGTTTAGGTATTGGTATTTAAAAACATAGCAAACCCCATTGAACCAAAGTTATTGAATCGTGTAGTGTACGACTCACTTGGTAGGCCTATTTCAGTTTTATAAAAAATATTTGCTTTTATTAACTATTTATTATAATCATTTTATTAATAGATGTTCAAAAATACCAAATTCACAAACAAAATGGGAAATAGAACTAGGTAAGGTAGACATTGATTGGAGTAATGTTTGTCAGCTTACTGCCATCGACATATTTTAATTAATTGTATTTTTAAAAATGTATATGAATGTAAATGTGGTTACTTCTTAACATCAAAATAATCTTAGCCTTATGTATATACTGTTCAAAAGATATGTATTTTTTAACAATGTACCTTATAAATAAGAGAATTATATAAATGTGCATACAATTATATACATATATTATTTATATTTATAGAACTATAATAAAAGTGGGACGAACCAACACAAGACAAAAAAAAAACTATTTATTTTTAAAGTACAAAATCATTTGTTTATTTAAAATAATCAATAAACCCCGAAAACCTCCAATAATAGGAAACCCCATTGAACCAATAATTGTAACGACTTTGTTTGGTGTAAAACATGGTGAAAAATAATTGTGCTAAAATTGGTGTTTTACCCCAAAAATATGTAGTTATGTTTGTTTTTTAATTGACATACTAAGTATAGTGAGTTGTACACTACATGATTTAATCACTTGGTTTTTATTTTCTATGTTTTGTTTAAAGGTTGTGGGTTAACAATTATTTTAAACCGAAATATTATGTTTTTCCTAAAAAAAATTACATTTTTTAATTGACCTACCAAGTGAGTCGTATCACTACTGTAGTGCCTACATGATTAAATTGCTTTTATGTTGGTTCAATTACTATGATTTTTTTTTACTTTGAGGGGTTTGCAATACCATCCCGTACTCTACTCAAACATTCGTTATTTGTATTAGGCCTATACTTATTATTATTATAAGATTATCCATGTACACGGTTCTAAATGAATGGAAATTCACTGCACAAGTTTTGTCGTAAACAATTTTATCTTCGACACTCATGATTTAATCACCCATGACCTTTGTGAGAATTATTCTTTAGGCCCAATAACTTGAATAATAGTTAATACAGTAATGTTTTACGTTCTTTGTTTAAACTGAGCGCGTGGCTTTGACGTCATTCATTCCAATGTTGTACACATTAAAATGAATTATGAGTTTTACCGGTACCGGGGTATAGTTTAGAAAAATAGAACAATGACAACTATCGCGATTATTGTTGGAGTTACTGCAGCTCAGCATAGATAATTGTTAAAAACAGAGTAATATGGGCTATAGCTTAAATATTTATTTTTTAAAACGTTACTATGAATAAATAATTAATAATTATTAATTTTTATTAAATATGTTAACATTCGGACTAATAAAACGTTATAGCTATGCGCACAAAAGCGACTCTATACCCCAATACAATTAAGGGCTGATAGTTTACCCCATTGACGAATGTTATGTACTGGTAATACTTGGCAACATTTGTTATCGCTGTATTACAAATTTTACAAAATTGCACCCAGAGGACCTCCAATCAAGGTACAGGTATGTGTATTTCCAAGCACTCACTCTCTTCCCTCTCTCTTCCCGTCCGAAATGTTGAAGTTGTCAAATCACATCTGTTGTTGGTCGACCATCGTGTTCGGCACATACACATAAGCCACGCGCGAGAGAAATTTATGACCAACAGAAATTGTCACTAGCAAGTTAAACACGTGCCAGCTTACAAAAATTAATTTATACTCATAAAAATACAAAATACCCTCCCGTGCCCTTTTTTCAGATAACTTGCTAACATATGGATAGATCGTTAGGGTATAATCGGCAATAATAATGAAACAGGAAAACGGTTTAAACAGCAAACTTATATTAATGGGAAAAACACTATGTAGGTCTTGAATACCTGGAATTATACAATGAGTTTGTGGTTTTTACTCCGAGATATGAACAGGAAAACAGTGAAGTATAAACGGAAACGATTCAGGTGGATGGGCTTGATTTATAGCGGAAAATAGGAATAGTTGTTCGCTTGTTCTATCAAAAACCAACATTAACAATCTATATAATTATGCAGATTTCAAGAAAAAAAAACTACACAACCTAATTGTATGGGCAATTTAGGAACTTTCATGCCGAATATAATTATTATGCTGAGTAAATATAATTTTAATTAAGTTGGACAAAATCAAGGTTTATTTGTAGTTTATTTAAAATTAAAAGTGCATATAGAATGATCTTCAGCAGGATATTAAAGAATTATCCAATTATTTTAATTCCAAATCAAATTATAAAATGTCAAATCCTTTACAATTTTAATCATAATTTTACAAGAAAGCAGTTTTATTATCCATTATTTTAAGGATTCATTTTAGAGATTAAAAAAACACCAATTTTAGTACTGTTATTTTATAAGTAACCATCTATGTTAACAATATTGTATATATTATTATCCCCATTAGTTTTTTACTCAGCTATAGGAGGCCTAACCATTCGATCCACATTGTATTTTATTTACACTCAGCAGTTTTATTTAGGGCCTACGTTAAAGTGTTATGCATATTATTTTAGCTGATTGTTTAACTATGTAAAACAGTTGCTATCACATTCACAATATGATTATGTTTTTATCCTGAAACTATATGGCATAATGCAGTATACAAATAAGGTAGCGTCTTACCCATTTTGATCAACATTACGTCGATTTTCAATCTGTATAATCTCCTTCATTTTCTTACCGATGTAAAGTAATTTATTTCCAACTTCAAGTACGTTTATAAATATCTTGTAGTGTTAGCGTAGGCCGTAAATAATGTTACAAATTATGATGAAAATTGAGTTAGGTCTACCCACATGGCGTATACAATTGCCGGTATTCAAGTCATCACGAGGAACATTTTACGGCATCTTATTGTTAGCAGCAAAATTTTATAGAAAAAAACTATCCACTTTAAGACCTTGTTACTTTGTTGAAAGACAAGTCAGGATGTAGAATTTCCACAAGCTTCTGATCAAATTCAAATCCGGTGTTTTGGTATTTAGCTTAGATTGGTCACGTCCATTGTCAAGCAGGCGACTTCAAACTATAAAAATCACTCACATTCACAAAATGAGTAATATAGCGATATCACCGAATGAACGATAAAAACACACTTTTTTTGGTTTTTGTCTTGGATTTGGTTCGAACAGCTTATTAACCCCGAAAGATTACGAACTATCAACACTTTTGAATTAAGGCAATGATTTTTTCATTACTCTTAATTATTTTGTCTTAATAATAGAGAGGATGTTAGTTCCTATGAGGTTATCATCTAATCACTGAATGATTTATGTACACGAACAGAGAAAATAGTTGGACGTTGATTGGTTGGTTATGTTGGACGGATACATTATTTTGTGAGTAAAATAGTTGGGCAAACTTTGAAACAATAAACCACAATTAACTGGGTAGTTATTTATATTCAAAACCTGGGTTGAACTATTCATAATATGAAAAAACTGTCTTTGTTTCAATGCAATGACGTAATTGATAAACATTGGAATAACCGGGTACCCGCGTGTTAATAAATCTGTGCACAGCTGTTATATTAAGTTACTTTCAACTCACATTCCCTTTTAATATCTATATTCCGCATAGGCTATATCAAGTTAAATTAATTTCAGTCAGTTGTCACCCTATACGAACATTTAACAGATTTATTTCAGATTGTTAGTTTCTTTAATTTTTTTTTTTAAATAAAGAGAAAAGAGTGACTTCGGCCTGACATTTTTAAGTTGCTGACGTGTAAACTGCACTTACTTAATTAAATTAATGTAAAACAATTTTACGATACGAATACAAATTAATTAGTTCATCATAAAACAAATTCATTTTGAGTGGCAAGGATTTAGATTTATCTATTATTATTCTATTTCACTACACTAATCTAATGAAACTTTTAAATTCGTTAATTTCTGTGTTGTTGATTTGAAATCTGATATTTTTTCAATTGATTTATTTGAATATTAGGCCTATCATTGAAGTACACAAAGAATGCATCCGCTCGAGATAATCATTCTTCGCTCTAATACTCGCTCGAGTGGCAATATACAACGAGTTTTGTATGAGATCTGAGCATATTATTGAGTTTTTGTAAGTGGTATTAAAACAAATATTCAAACATACATCCTATTATATTATTAATAATGTGGTATGTTTGTGAATTTAAATCATAATACAGAGCTAGGGCCGCTAATTTAAGACTAAACATTCTAGGCCAGGCTAGATTAGATAGAGATGAATGTTTGTTTAATAATAGCAGGTTGACAGTGAATATTCTTGGCGAGAATGATCTCTCTGATACTGTTTATAAAGGCCTAGCCAGATGAGTGGTTCGCCTTCAATTTCTTGATTCTTAATAACCCATTTAAAAAGCATTTACACTTCCTTTTGATGTGCGGTGATTGCCACATAATCTAAGTAGGTAAGTGCCACATAATCTAAGTAGGTAAGTACAGTTAGCGCTCATATTTATAATTGGGAAAGAAGCCAGCGGCAGCAGCAACCTCAAGTCAAACTTAAAATCTTATTAATAATATATGTATAGGCCTAGGGTCATTCTAATCTATGCCCAGTAGTCCAGTATCGCCTGTTAGGGTTTGGTGATATAAAATGATGTAAAGTACACATGTTCCAGAAACAAATCAGTTAAAATATTGTTAAACTTTTCATTCGTCACAATGCTTCAAAACCAACAAAACATCACTTATCACAGAGGCTTATCACAGAGGGGTTCGGAATAAAACCTATCAGTATTTTTACAGTTTTTACATTGAAAATGTATAAAACGTACAATAATATCACAATAACATTAAATAAAGTGTTCATGTACTTGATAACATTTTATATCATAAAACCCTACCGGGCGATACCAAGCCTGCCAAGAAAAGTATGATGCTATGCATATAGTACTTTAACCAATAGTCTGATTCCTTTCAGGTTTCCCAAACGCAATCCAAATTGCCATGTCTAATTGGCAAAACTTTTTCAGTGGTGATGATGAAGATGAGGACGACGAAGCCTTCTTTGATAGCAGGTTTTCTACCAAGGATGCTGTTATTTTCCTTATAGAAACCAACAAGTCTATGTTGGAGAAATCTGGTGATGATGAGGGCAGTCATTTTGATCTTTGCATAAAGGTACAATAATACCATTTTCACACCTGCAAAAAGTAACAAGTACAGTATGCAACCAGGTTTGCATAGTGTGAAGACAACTTTCTGGAAATGTATTGTGTTCTATTTCAGTGTGTATGTAATGTGCGTATTGTGTTCTATTTCAGTGTTCCCATAATGCATGTATTGTGTTCTATTTCAGTGTGTATGTAGTGTGCGTATTGTGGTCTATTTCAGTGTTCCCATAATGCACATGTATTGTGTTCTATTTCAGTGTGTATGTAGTGTGTGTATTGTGTTCTATTTCAGTGTTCCCATAATGCATGTATTGTGTTCTATTTCATTGTGTATGTAGTGTGCGTATTGTGTTCTATTTCAGTGTTCCCATAATGCATGTATTGTGTTCTATTTCAGTGTGTATGTAGTGTGTGTATTGTGGTCTATTTCAGTGTTCCCATAATGCACATGTATTGTGTTCTATTTCAGTGTGTATGTAGTGTGTGTATTGTGTTCTATTTCAGTGTTCCCATAATGCATGTATTGTGTTCTATTTCATTGTGTATGTAGTGTGCGTATTGTGTTCTATTTCAGTGTTCCCATAATGCATGTATTGTGTTCTATTTCAGTGTGTATGTAGTGTGCGTATTGTGTTCTATTTCAGTGTGTATGTAGTGTGTGTATTGTGTTCTATTTCAGTGTTCCCATAATGCATGTATTGTGTTCTATTTCATTGTGTATGTAGTGTGCGTATTGTGTTCTATTTCAGTGTTCACATAATGCATGTATTGTGTTCTATTTCAGTGTGTATGTAGTGTGCGTATTGTGTTCTATTTCAGTGTTCCCATAATGCTCATGTATTGTGTTCTATTTCAGTGTGTATGTAGTGTGCGTATTGTGTTCTATTTCAGTGTTCACATAATGCATGTATTGTGTTCTATTTCATTGTGTATGTAGTGTGCATATTGTGTTCTATTTCAGTGTTCCCATAATGCACATGTATTGTGTTCTATTTCAGTGTGTATGTAGTGTGCGTATTGTGTTCTATTTCAGTGTGTATGTAGTGTGTGTATTGTGTTCTATTTCAGTGTTCACATAATGCACATGTATTGTGTTCTATTTCATTGTGTATGTAGTGTGCGTATTGTGTTCTATTTCAGTGTTCACATAATGCACATGTATTGTGTTCTATTTCATTGTGTATGTAGTGTGCGTATTGTGTTCTATTTCAGTGTTCCCATAATGCATGTATTGTGTTCTATTTCAGTGTGTATGTAGTGTGCGTATTGTGTTCTATTTCAGTGTTCCCATAATGCATGTATTGTGTTCTATTTCAGTGTGTATGTAGTGTGCGTATTGTGTTCTATTTCAGTGTTCCCATAATGCATGTATTGTGTTCTATTTCATTGTGTATGTAGTGTGCGTATTGTGTTCTATTTCAGTGTTCCCATAATGCATGTATTGTGTTCTATTTCATTGTGTATGTAGTGTGCGTATTGTGTTCTATTTCAGTGTGTATGTAGTGTGCGTATTGTGTTCTATTTCAGTGTGTATGTAGTGTGCGTATTGTGGTCTATTTCAGTGTTCCCATAATGCATGTATTGTGTTCTATTTCATTGTGTATGTAGTGTGCGTATTGTGTTCTATTTCAGTGTTCACATAATGCACATGTATTGTGTTCTATTTCAGTGTGTATGTAGTGTGCGTATTGTGTTCTATTTCAGTGTTCACATAATGCACATGTATTGTGTTCTATTTCAGTATGTATGTAGTGTGTGTATTGTGTTCTATTTCAGTGTTCACATAATGCATGTATTGTGTTCTATTTCAGTGTGTATGTAGTGTGTGTATTGTGTTCTATTTCAGTGTTCCCATAATGCATGTATTGTGTTCTATTTCATTGTGTATGTAGTGTGCGTATTGTGTTCTATTTCAGTGTTCCCATAATGCACATGTATTGTGTTCTATTTCAGTGTGTATGTAGTGTGTGTATTGTGTTCTATTTCAGTGTTCCCATAATGCACATGTATTGTGTTCTATTTCAGTGTGTATGTAGTGTGCGTATTGTGTTCTATTTCAGTGTTCCCATAATGCACATGTATTGTGTTCTATTTCAGTGTGTATGTAGTGTGCGTATTGTGTTCTATTTCAGTGTTCCCATAATGCATGTATTGTGTTCTATTTCAGTGTGTATGTAGTGTGTGTATTGTGTTCTATTTCAGTGTGTATGTAGTGTGCGTATTGTGTTCTATTTCAGTGTTCCCATAATGCACATGTATTGTGTTCTATTTCAGTGTGTATGTAGTGTGTGTATTGTGTTCTATTTCAGTGTTCCCATAATGCATGTATTGTGTTCTATTTCAGTGTGTATGTAGTGTGCGTATTGTGTTCTATTTCAGTGTTCCCATAATGCACATGTATTGTGTTCTATTTCAGTGTGTATGTAGTGTGTGTATTGTGTTCTATTTCAGTGTTCCCATAATGCATGTATTGTGTTCTATTTCAGTGTTCCCATAATGCACATGTATTGTGTTCTATTTCAGTGTGTATGTAGTGTGTGTATTGTGTTCTATTTCAGTGTTCCCATAATGCATGTATTGTGTTCTATTTCAGTGTGTATGTAGTGTGTGTATTGTGTTCTATTTCAGTGTTCACATAATGCATGTATTGTGTTCTATTTCAGTGTGTATGTAGTGTGCGTATTGTGTTCTATTTCAGTGTTCACATAATGCATGTATTGTGTTCTATTTCAGTGTGTATGTAGTGTGTGTATTGTGTTCTATTTCAGTGTTCCCATAATGCATGTATTGTGTTCTATTTCAGTGTGTATGTAGTGTGCGTATTGTGTTCTATTTCAGTGTTCCCATAATGCATGTATTGTGTTCTATTTCATTGTGTATGTAGTGTGCGTATTGTGTTCTATTTCAGTGTTCCCATAATGCATGTATTGTGTTCTATTTCAGTGTGTATGTAGTGTGCGTATTGTGTTCTATTTCATTGTTCCCATAATGCATGTATTGTGTTCTATTTCAGTGTGTATGTAGTGTGTGTATTGTGTTCTATTTCAGTGTGTATGTAGTGTGCGTATTGTGTTCTATTTCAGTGTTCACATAATGCACATGTATTGTGTTCTATTTCATTGTGTATGTAGTGTGCGTATTGTGTTCTATTTCAGTGTTCCCATAATGCATGTATTGTGTTCTATTTCATTGTGTATGTAGTGTGCGTATTGTGGTCTATTTCAGTGTTCCCATAATGCATGTATTTTGTTCTATTTCAGTGTGTATGTAGTGTGTGTATTGTGTTCTATTTTAGTGTGACATAATGTGTATATATTTTTTTCTATTTCAGTGTGCACGTAGTGTGTTAAGCAACAAGATCATAAGCAGTGATAAAGATCTGATTGGTGTTGTATTCTTTGGAACTGATAAACATCAAAATAAAAATGATTTTAAGCACATATTTGTTTTACAGGTACAGTACTAGGTTACTGTATTAAGAAGTTATATTATTTGGGAATACCTCTATTAAGGGGACACTTTTCGAACGAACTACTGTACATGTACACTATGTTTTAATTCTACAACTAACCCCAAATATTAAAGGTATACTTTGTGTCCCCTAAGTACTGTACAGTATGTAGATATACTTTTTAATCTACTGTAAATATTGTAGTGCCTTTAAGATATTAATCTTCCTTGGAACATATTGACTGCAAGTTTGGCTTAGTTATGTGTCCCCTGTTGTACTGTATAAACTTACTTTTTCAAATTTATTAAAAAAAAAAATCATCCGCTGTAAAAATCGTATGCAAAGTACCAATTATTTTCTTTCACAAATACATTTGCCGACCCATAAATATGAAACTAATTAATAAAATCTTATTTAGTAACATTTAATTAACACAGTGCAGTCAGGGGTGATCTAGTAATTGTATTTTTTGTCTGTTCCTAGGATCTTGAACAACCAAGTGCAGCTAGGATTTTGGAGCTTGAATCATACTTAACTAGTAAGGAATATTGTAGAAAACATAATTACAGTTTAATTACAGTCAATGTATTACAATCAACATATTACAGTCAATGTATTACAATCAACATAAATTAAAGTCAATGTATTACAATCAACATAAATTAAAGTCAATGTATTACAATCAACATATTACAGTCAATGTATTACAATCAACATAAATTAAATTCAATGTATTACAATCAACATAAATTACAGTCAATATATTAAAATCAACATATTACAGTCAATGTATTACAATCAACATATTACAGTCAATGTATTAAAATCAACATATTACACTCAATATATTAAAATCAACATATTACACTCAATATATTAAAATCAACATATTACAGTCAAAGTATTACAATCAACATATTACAGTCAATGTATTACAATCAACATATTACAGTCAAAGTATTACAATCAACATATTACAGTCAATGTATTACAATCAACATATTACAGTCAATGTATTACAATCAACATATTACAGTCAATATATTAAAATCAACATAATTATTACAGTCAATGTATTACAATCAACATATTACAGTCAATGTATTACAATCAACATATTACAGTCAATGTATTACAATCAACATATTACAGTCAATGTATTACAATCAACATATTAAACTCAATATATTACACTCAATGTATTACAATCAACATATTACAGTAAATGTATTACAATCAACATATTCATTCATTTATTCAATCTTTTATTTCGGAAACTCTGGTCCATAGAAAGTAAATTACATATAAATGAAATAAATAAAATAAACAAAATTACTACTACTCATCTCAGGATGGCATTCCATCTGGAGAGCATCTTCGACTTAACTAAGACATTGCTTATAATCGTTGAGATTAAAATATTTTTGCTTGCATTAAGTCTACACATCAGGCCATATATTGATATTCTTAACAATTCATAAAAAGAGGGAATTCTACATTCCGTAAACATGAGGCTGGCACTGCAATGTCGAGGCCTTTGCAACAACATTCTTAAACCATTATTGTAGCATACCTGGAGAGATCGCAAGGTACCTTGATTATAGTTGCACCATAATGTAGCACAATACATATTTACACAATATGTTCTAAATAAAACACATTTCACATTGATAGAACACATACTAAATTTTCTGACCAAGGAGTTGGCTCGGATACACAAAGATCGGTATTGCCGCTTTATATCAAACTCATCACATAAATCCAAGGATATAACATGACCAAGATATGTGGTTGAGTCCACATATTCTAAGCTTTTGCCATTAATAGTAATAATAGGTTTCAATTGAATCCTCCGTGACTTAGGACAGATTATCATACAAGATATTACATTACATATTATATGTATATTACATTATATTATATTACAGTCAATGTATTACAAAAAACATATTACAGTCAATGTATTACAATCAACATATTACAGTCAATGTATTACAATCAACATATTACAGTCAATGTATTACAATCAACATATTACAGTCAATATATTACAATCAACATATTACAGTCAATGTATTACAATCAACATATTACAGTCAATGTATTACAATCAACGTATTACCAGTCAACATATTACAGTCAATGTATTACAATCAACATATTACAGTCAACATATTACAGTCAACATATTACAGTCAACATATTACAGTCAACATAATTACATTCAAAGTATTACAATCAACATATTACAGTCAATGTATTACAGTCAACATATTACAGTCAATGTATTACAATCAACATATTACAGTCAACATATTATAGTCAACATATTACAGTCAACATATTACAGTCAAAATATTACAGTCAACATATTACAGTCAGCATATATAGTCAACAACATATTACAGTCAACATATTACAGTCAACATACTGACATTGACAATAATTTAATCTACACCAATGTAGATTGTCATTCGATTGGACGATTGTGGGTCAAAACACATGTACTAGCACTTTTGAAAGTGTGATGGTGTTTATTGCAATTGCATGTGTGTTTTTACCGATCAAGTTAAAGCAACCTGATCGTGTCACATCGTTTTTTTTGTGTGTTTTAGATGACAATAATGGTTTTGAAACAAAGTATGGTCACAGCAGTTCATTTTCTGTCAGTGATGCATTGTGGTGTTGCTCAAATATGTTCTCACAATGGTGAGTAAATGCAATATTAGGCAGTTTTGACAACCTCTGTATATGTATAGGTAAAACTTGCTCTGTGTAGCTTGACATCAATACTGTACGTTGTGTTTCAATGTACAGATTGCATTTTTACACGTTTAAGATTTATTCGTTGAAAATGAAACATGGCACAGATCATATTTTAGCAGAAAATTTTAAAAAAAGTATTGAAAAAAATTTAAACAGTTTTAGTATAAAAATGTTTCAAGGAAATTACAAAGAAGTAAAAAAGGCCTAACCTCGATGCATAGCACGACCCCTTTAGACCTCTAAAATGATTTTTCCCAAATAAAAAAAGCTATACATTTAAATAAATCTGTATACATAAGTTTGTCCAATTGTCCATATTTATTTTTAAGAGTGCACCAAATATAAACGTGTGCCACCATTGTAATGGTGTATCTTCAATAAATATTATTATTATGCGTCCCAAAGATGTTGGGATATAATCCCCTAAAAATCAATAATAAACTTTCAATATTTTGTTGTTATGGTATATACTTATTAATATCCCTAAAACTAAAATTGTTTAAATTGACTGTTAATTATTTACTTTTTTTAAAAGTGCCCTATATGTTTGGAGGAATTTTGAAACAAAATATAGCACCTTATATGATGATATTTAGTACAGTAGATAGTAACCACTGTATGTCTTTTTATAGTATGTATTTTTCTTGCAAATACACATAATAAATACTCTGTTATATTTCAGTACACAGAAACTTGGTCACAAACGTATTCTGCTGTTCACAAACAATGATAATCCGCATGCGGACAATGTTGCGTTTCAACGTCAAGCAAAAACAAAAGCAAACGATCTTAATTCTATTGGAATTGAGATTGATTTGATGCATTTGAAGTTGCCTGGACAAAACTTTGATGTCTCTAAATTCTACCAGGTATGAGTCTCTAGGTGCAGATAATAATAATGATATTAGTCTTGGAATTATAAATATACAACAATACAATAATATTTGTTATTGTATAACTTTCATTCACATTGGTTCATACAGGAGCAACATATTTTTTTTACAAAACTGTATACCGTAAATCTTCTAATTAAAACCCTGGGTTATTATTCTTTGATTGTTTTTTAGGGTGGATTAGTATTAGAAGGGGGGTCACTATTAGAGTAGTGGGTTACTATTACTAATCTTAAATTAGGCACCTGAAAATAGTAACCCACCCCCTAATGTCATTGCTAATATTACTTGGTTAGATGTGTTACTGAAATTAAAATATATATATTTATACTGGGTAACCTCTTCAGTCAAAGACTGGTTTTCCTGAGGTATCCCCCTACTCGTCTCAAAAGATTTACTATGTAGGTTCTTTAATAAAGTGCACACGAGCTAGATGTGTACACTGGACCTACGGTTTATAGTCCTTATCCGAGAGTCTCGAATCCATGCCGATGTTATGGCTACGTAATTACGGTTCTACTGTCTTAACCGCTCGGCCACTCACTCACTTCAAAATTGTGTATCTGATTAGCAGATTGCAAGTATCCATATTGGATGACCATCCTCTCATTTTTAGCTCACTTTTTAGGCTGTTGTTTTATATAATATTTCTATTTTAAATATTCCCCTGTTTTTTTTATAAAGTCTTCAAACATTTTACTTTTATAGTTTGGAGCCTGTGAAAATACAAAAGAAATGTTTATTTGATTTTTTGATGATTTTAAACTTTAAATAAATTTTTTTCTAGGACATCATCTGTGCTCAAGAAGATGAGTATGACATAATGCCAGATGCATCTGACAAATTTGAGGAACTACTGACAAGGGTCCGAACCAAGGACCACAAGAAACGTTCACAAGGACGATTCAATCTTTGTCTAGGAAGTGGCCTGGAACTTTCTGTTTCTGTGTAACTATATTAATATATACCAAGAATGAACACCTTACGACAAATGGAATGGTCCGGCAAAAGGAATAATACAATAGTAGTGTCTGCTCAATTTTAATGAAATTTGCAATTTAATTAATAATTAGATTATAAACAATATTTGTTTTGATAGTAAACATTTTTTGTTTATTTTCTTTTTCAGATTCAGTTTAACAACTAAAACAAGAAAGCCTTATTCAGTAAAACTGTACAAGAAAACAAATGAAGAACTTAAGACAAAAGTAACATATTTTTGTGAGGTATGTAAACAGTTAGGTTTAGAATTAGATCATCAATTTTCAGAAAATGAATGTGTGACAGAACTAGACAACTGTAAAAGGAATGACCTCTTAAGGCCAATTTACACAGACGAGCGGTAACGGTAAGCGAAAAACCGCTTGACTTTTCCCATTTACACAGCGTGCGGAGTTCGCGAACGGAGTGGTGGAAAGTAGGTGCGTGTAGGCCTCGAGGCTAATGCATGTTACAGTCACTGCTAGCCTGGATGTGACTGACTGTCAGTAGGCCTAGCACACACACACCTAAGTTTTAGAGGGACTTGTTGCCTAATTACATACTAAACTGTATATTTTCTTTTCACTATCCTTATACGAACAATTATTCACGTCGTAGGTTTTTGTATTTCTGAATAAGGCGCCTTCGGTAAATTATTTCAAACGACAAGAACGCGTTCAGGCACGTTTGCTATTGCATTACGACAAAGGTCGTAAAGACGCGTTTGGCAGACCATTTGGGGGAACCACGTTTGGACGCGTTTATTCACGTTTGGCATGTTGCTCTGCCCCATTGAACGTTTGACTGAGCAGCATTATTGTTTGGCCTTTTGTACGATTCCTTCATTGAGTATTAAATTTCCAGATAACGGTATATTGTTCTTCACACGCCCGCCGTTTGTCAAGACGTACTTTACATAAAAATTACTTTTTAAACCTTGGTACTAGGGCCTGGTCTCTAGAGGAGGCCAGTCTCTAGAGGAGGCCTACCATGGAGAAACTCCATGCATGGAGTTATACTCCTTACCGAATTACGGAAAAATATACAAAAACAATGCGTACAATATCGCTACAAACGCGATTTCTTGTTTGTGGGGATTCCCTTGATACGGCCCCACACAGCCCGTAAACAACATTGCAATGTAATAATAATGCGGTCTACACTACCTTGGGTTAGCGAATTATAATAAAACAACACCTAGGCTAGGACACCAACAAAATATATGCAAGATAAATATATATTCCATGTTAAGATTTAAGATATGCCTTTTTTTAAATTATTAAAGAAAATGCCCGACTAGAATTTGGATGGAGGGAAAAAAACATGTGAATCGCGGGAACAGTTTAGAGCAGCTAAGAGAGTATTACGTTTCATGTCATGAGACACAAAATCCAGGTACACGTAATTAGCCACCCCTGGTACCGATGTTAAAAAAAAAAACATGTGAGAGGTTGCGGTAAACAGAGAGTATCGTGTTTCATGCCATGTGACCAAAAAAAAACTAGGTATGTATTAATTACGGTCTTCTGTCGGCACTCTTTTTGAGCGACCGACTGAACGTTCTGATACTATATTTAGAATGAAAATGGTTGACGATCTTTTTTTGTCGGGATCGTTTCTGGATCGACTGGACGTTCGCTATATTATTTTTATAAGTTGGCCTAGTCATTTTGTTGGATCGTGTCTCTACGTTCGTTTACATCGTGGGAAATTTATTTAATGGCTGGAAATTATAACGCATAGGAAACTGAGATACATGCGCCTAAAATTTTGTGCACCCTGTCCACACCCTGTGGTTTAATGTGTTTACACACACAGCAGGGATTCCATTAACAATAAGTCTAAGGCCATGCATCTGTACTGTTACTAACTTTGAATAAATTTTTGTACTTTTTTCAGTCAGTATATGTACATTAAATTCCCTATAATGATTTAGTTAATTAAAATAGCTTTTGAATGAAAAAAATCGGTGCCCTATTAAGCATTTTACGAAGTAGGGACGTTTTTTTGTATCAAGCTTTAAAAACACAGGCTGTTCCACCTTAGTTGCCAATTCCCTCTGCTATTTGTTTACCCTTTGGTTTTTTTCCATTAGTGAGTGAATCATAAAATGTGCTAGTATTATTCTGAAAGTGCTTTGATTAGTATTAATGTCCTTGGAAATAAATAAAAGCATAAAAGTGTGTGCGTTATATTAAATTTAAAATAAAAGAAGAAGTAAAACCCATACAATATTATTTAATAAAAATGTAGAATATATGTGTCTTCCTATTACATAATGGAATGATCCAACAGAAATCGCCCAAAACATGTGTGTGCTCATCATGGAGGAGAAAATTCATGGTGTACATGTGTGATTGCATGGACATTATGATTTTCAATCAACATTGTTTGTTGTTATATAGAATCTCATTCACCAAAAGGAATTTTAGGCTACGATTGTTTTAACGCACCATAATAAATTAAAAATGGTGTTTAGTTACAGAGGCTAGGCCCAAGTCTGGGATTCAGTAAAGTATAGTTAATTCGATGGCTTTTTAGCTAGCTAGGAATAACATAAATCGACCACAATCAATATGCCGGCCGGCCTAGTAAAAAGTAACTAGCTGGGCCTAGAACTAAATATGGTACATTCATTGTGAAAATAAGCTAGCTATTGCATTATTTTAATAACCTACTCAGGCTAGTATATCAACTCCCTGGCTGGTATAGTATAATAAATATATATAGTATAGTATAAGCTTAATACGGTCGAATGGAAAAACAGTACGTGAATAAGGTGCATATCATCGTTGCAGGGTTAGGGGGTGCAAACAAAACATTCAACAGCTCGATAAATGAGTGAAAAACAACCGGCTAAAATCGTAACTCTGTAAATACTGCATCAATTTTATCCATTCAAAAACTAAATTAATGTGCCTCTTGCTAAAAAAAAAATGTTTTTAACGATGCAATCGTGTTCTGATAATGTTCATGTAAAATTAATTATGTATAGCCAGAATTGCTTATCTAAGAGATTATCATAGCGTTTCCCATGGTTCAAACACCGTACTGTTAAAATAGATTTCTTTCAGATTACCGACGATTTTTTAACTTTTATCTGAAATATAAATTGATATATCTAGTATTTAGTAACGTAGTCTGGGTTCCAGACGGAGTTTTGTCTTAATATTAGTTAAAAGATAAATATTTTGGCACATATGGCGTTTCATACGTATACTACTTGATTTTGGATACTCCGTCTGGGGAAACACGCACAAGTCACGTGGTTTGACACCAAGAATTCTTGGTGCATACGATTATCCGGTTGACTAGTTTCAGCTGCATGCGATTGGCTACTCACTCGTACACTGTTTAAATATTCATATTTCAGAATTTCAAAGACTCAATAACTAAGATGATGCGCATGCGCTATGTTAGACAATGTGTACTTGGGTACATTTATGAAAGTCTGAAGGCTAGAAATTATTTTATATGCCTAGTAGTCTGGTAAACATTTGATGGGATCTTTGAAACATGAAAACTCGTCTTGATATATGATATGCTAGCTTCTCCGCAAATCAAACATTGAATGGATCATTTATTACGCGGAGATAATTTTGATTTAATTCCCACCAAAACCCTGTCCTGTTCTGTCTGTGTGGTGGTGTAGCCCTGTTGTGTGCCGGTGATATGTAGGCCTACTTCATTGGCGTTTTATTTGGCAGGTCATACGTGCGAGTTGAGTAGGACCTACGAAAGAGGCCTAGGCCAAGGACTAAACAATTAATAAAACAAAACAACTTGGCATTACTATTTTATATTTCAACAGTCTCGATCGTACATTAAGCACTGGTAGGCCTACGTACTCGATCTCTTTCATTTTGAAACAAAATCATCATTGGTCGATTCGAAATCCATATTTACATACCGCCCGCCCCATATAGTCCAGTCCCAAGGGGAGAAAAAGGGGTGGGATGTTACCAGACTGGATACAAATTTTTCAGTATAGCAGTTTGGTAGAGTATAGTGTGGAGATGCCAAAACAAAGTTACTGGAAATCTGATTTGACCTCTGTGACCTCTGACCTCAATTTTTATATTTTTCTATTATATAACTAAAAATCGCCATATCTTGACAACGCAGAGACATTTTACATTTATTTTTTTTTCAAAATGCTTGGAAGATATATATTTATATTCGCTATAATGAAAATAATTGTACAAAAATGGCCGCAAAGGCTTTATTTTTCAGTTTGACCTTTGACCTTGATTGCCTAATATCTCAATAACACGCAATCTCAGAGATTTGAGAATGGGCTCAAAATGTTAAGAAAATAAATCTAATATTTAGTCTAATAGAAACTTTTTTCAAAAAATTACCATAAATTAAGCTTTTTTGACCCTTAACCTCTAATGTTTGAATATGTCAATATCTCGGTAACTATTTGTCCTAAAAAGTTCAGTTTGGTGTCAAATTGTTTATAATATACACATTTATATTTGCTCTAACAAAATATTTTGTCAGAATTCAATTGGAAATGTCATTTTGAGCTATGACCAATCGTTTTGCATATATTTAGCAATTAATAATCTATAAAAAGAGATCGAGAGAGGGGAGGGGGTTGGGGTGGATGGAGAGACACATATTTTTGTTACATGTTACACAAATGTTAAACTCTGTCTACACTATAACATTTTTATGCGACAAAAAAATGTGATGTGCCCATATATGGACACGATGAATGACATATCACTACCATATTTGGGCACATCACACCTTTTTTGTTAAACTAGTTTATAGTGTAGACAAACATGTAAAAAATATGTCTCTCCATCACCCCAACCACCTCCCCCTCTCACGCTTTTCCAATGCTACTGCATGCATCTATACACATCAAAATGACCGGAATTGTACTGGAAAGTTTTTAGCTACATTTGAAAATAAGTCCCAGAGGATGGGTGTATTGTAATGTTATCAGAATTATGGCAATTGTTTGTAATGGGAAAGTTTTAAAACTACATTTGAAATATTTGCTAATAATATCACATGCTATTAAAGATATACTTATTTTCCCCCTGACAAAAGTAATTTTGACAAATATTTTTGTTGAATATGCAATTTTAATGTCACACATAATAGTTTCACCAAAAATTGGATTGAAAAAAAATGATATAGTGCATACCCAAAAAAACTGTAATTCAAAGCAAAAAATAGGCTGGAAGTCAATAGTGGGGTTCACATGGTACTATGTCTAGAAGAAGTGGATTTAACAATTTTCTACTAAATGGACAAACCTTGACAAATCCCGTTCTTTGGTACAATTATGTCTAGTTAATTAAATTTCATAAAATCCTGGTATTGGAGATTTTAAATGCTATTCTATGTAAAAAAAAATCATCTATTTCTTTTATTTATCCCGTATGTTGTTTACTTTTAACTTCTGATTACAAACAATTGGTCATTTTACTTTCTGTGTTAAATTTTGTATTCTATTTTTCAGTATAGTAAATATTTTAGGCCTACCATCTTCTAATATCTATTAGACCTCTGTCCTCGTCAGACATAGTTCATTTAATTTTTTAGGACATTTTATGGGGTACACAATGAAGAATGACCATATTCTTTGCAATTCAAATGTTAAATATGAAAATGAAATGGGTTAAAAAATTCTTCAATTTCATTGGTGCAAATGAGGCTAAAGGCCACCCGCTGGGTTGTTAATTGGATTACCCTCATAAAATAACTGGCTATCCTTGGATTTACTTCTAAATCCAAGCAGCAATAATTGTCCAGAAAAAAAACATCATCCGGACATAATTGAGCGTTCACATCCAAATTATGGCGAGATCATGTAGATAATCTACTTAAATTAACTAGCCATAGTGCGATGTGAACGCCACTATTGTGATTTTGGTTAAATTAACTGTTTATTTTGTCTTTAAAGTGATATTTACTCTATTTTTAAAATTAGCTCTTTGATTAAACACCTCTTCCAATGCAGTGAAGATCTTAAGTGTCGCCTTGTCTTACTAATCTTCCTTAACTTCTCTTTGAACGATCGTAATCAATATTTGTTGAGGTATAATATTTCCCTCTAATATGGTAATGCCTGTTTTATTGAGTCAAATGCTTTCTGATAATCTCTAAATCAAAGATTTGGTGATATTCATTTCCTTTTTATTTTAGTTGATTGACAAACTGTATAAGATGGTCCTACTGTATAAAGCCTTATATATTGGTTTATTTACTTCTAGTCGGTCTCTGATTTTGTTTTTTGATTACTTTTGTAACTTATTTGTGTACATGTGATAATGTTCGTTTGGTCGGTAATGGTTGATATCAGTTTTGTCATGTTTTTGTGGATTAAAGTATAATTATCATTGCTTCTCTTAATTTCTTCTGGTTTCAAAGATTTTGTTAGTGTTATGAGCTGGATGTGTTATTGCCTCATTAAGCCAAGATGGTAATTTTGACTGCTCACTGGTTTGTTTTCCTTTTATATTCCACTACAAATGTTCTTGAAAAGAAATCAGCTTTGTAATTAATTTGTCTTTGATCCTTTTCAGATTTCTAATATTTTAAACATATGTTTTTCTTTTCTTCGCTTTTTCCTCACTGTTTCAAACATTTTATTTTTTCAGCATACTTCAAGCAATTAATTGATAATTAGGTCATATGTTTTATGAGTATCAAATCGCATTGGTTAATTCTTCTTTTCTTTCTTTAAGATCCTGATTTTCATTTTTTTTTTTATTGTTATTTAACTTTTAAGTTTATCTAATTTTTTGTTGATATTAAGTGTTGCTCTTACGGTGTAGGCCTACCATGCGATGGAATTATATATTGAAATTAAATTAAACATTAAGTTTTAAGAAAATTGTAAAAGGCTAAATAGGATATTGAATGTAGTTCTGGTCCATTAAATCTATATTTTAGGTATATCAGACATATTTAAACATTAAAGGTCAAAGGTCAGTAAATTACATTTCCTGTGGATTTGGAAGAACATGTTTAATTAGAGTATATATAAATATGTATGCTCTTAACAATTTGAAACAAATTTCAAGAAATTTTGACCAGTAGTTATTGAGATATAGTAAGCCGAGGTCAAAGGTCAAAACAAAACATTGAGAAATTACATTTCCGGTCGTTTTTTTGAAAAAAGTTCTATTAGAGCGAATATAAACATGTACCCTCTGATCTATTTGACACCAATATCATTTCAATTGTCAAACCCGTTGCGGAGATATGGCTGTTTAAGATAGAAATATAAAAATTGAGGTCAGAGGTCACAGAGGTCAAATCAGATTTCCAGTAACTTTGTTTTGGTATCTCCATATCATGTTCTATCAACATGCCAAAGGGCACACTTGTATCCACTATGGTAACATCATTTCCCCTTAGGGACTGGACTAATATAGCCAAATACGGTATGATAACCTACGTCATTCTTATCGTATGTTTGCGGTCTGCAAATCGATTTCTATACGTGTTTCACAAGTCTGTATTTTCAGACAATAATCGCGGTCGAAATAAAAAAAAAAAAAAAAAAAGATAATACAGACTTGGGGCAAGTCTATTAGTAACGGTAAATAGCGCGATATTAATACTGTCATAATAATATGAAGATACGATTTAGTGATGCTTATAAACGATTGATTCGTGTAAACGTGATTTGGCGCCAAGTAGCTAGCGAGATAGAAGGTAATGCAAAGCGACGATTTGCTGTCACTCGCTCGCGATCAACTGCGCCTAGCTAAATTGCGGTTATTTTTACAATTTGTGAACTGCCGATCGGTTATATAATCATTGCACTACAAATACAGCATTGTACATTTTATTTCACTTTAAAATCTACGAAAACCGTTTGTTTATGCTTCACCATATTATTAATATTATACGTTGTTTTAGCTTCACTGTATACGGCCTGTCCAATTATACCGTGATGTTTGCCGCGAAAGGGGGTTCCCCGATTAGTTTGCAAGAGTCCGAGATAATAGAAGACGCGACTCTGTGACAAAAACGTGTTCGAACGTCGATGTTTTGTTTGAACTGGCGAGACAAAGGGAAGCCGTTTGCGTGACACAAACGCGCTACAACGCTCCGGCTCCGTTTGGAAAAGCGTGTCGGGAACGTGGTCCTACTCATGAATATTCAATTAGATGCACTAATTAGAACGGTTGATTGTCAAACACGTTTCAACGACGGTCAAAATTGAAACGCGTTCTTGTCGTTTGAAATAATTTACCGAATGCGCCTAAAAAGAAGTTGCAAAACTAGGCTAGGCCTACTACGGCACTCGTATTTATTGTCGTCTTTGACTCGACGGACGCAAAAAAAAGTTGTTGATAGATGATGTCATTTCAATCATGTCGTTGGTTCGCCAGAATCTTTTTTTACTTTTACCGCGTTGTATTTTCACAAAATCGAATCTATTTCGATCCTGAGCGGATTTCCGCTCAACCGCTCGTCCGCTCCGCCTTCTGTGATAATGGTCATAAGAAATAACATTTTTGCGTTTTCCGCTCAACTTTACCGCTTACCGTTACCGCTCGTCTGTGTAAATTGGCCTTTAGAATGGTATTACTAAGATACATACAAGGTGGATTGTTATAACTACTATGTTGTAAACATACAACTATGTATGTATCTATCTAATGGAAAAGTGATATTGTGGATAATGGTTCTTAAACTCTTGTCTACACTATCAAACTTTATGTGACAAAAAAGTGTGATGTGCCTATATATGGAAACGATGATGTCATTATTACTACCGTATTTGGGCACATCACATTTTTTTTGGATTAAGTAATTGCATTAATTTTTTGCACTAAAGTTTGTGTATGTAATCTACTTTTTGCTTTTGTTTGTTCTATGTTTCTAATATTTTATGATTGTGTAACTTTAATTTTAAATTGCAATAAAAATGATTTGTATTTTTGTCAAACTAGTTTGATAGTGTAGACAGAGTTTAATGCATGTTCACTTTTTGTACACATGTTTATGTGCAAAAAATTAAAACAATTGCAGGCCTGCTTTGTTTATGGTAGAGATATCCAAATTCATCTTTAGATCATGTGCCAATAGAAAATTCATCAGACACATTGACTTTGCCAATGAAAAACAATGAATATCATACTGTTCAACTGTACTGATAGCCACCAATCCTAATATTAACCATGATTGAAAATACTAGAAAACTTAAATTACATGCATGATTGAGCGTGCTGATAGCCTCCTGTAACATAACGTTAGATAATTTCAACCTGAAATATCATACTGTTACAATGTTTTTTTTGGCAGGAAACGGCAGAACCCCTAATGCCAAGTGATATCAAGAGGTTCCAGACCTTTGGGGGAAGGAAAATTGTAGTTGAAAAAGATGAATTGCAAGAAATGAAGAGTTTTTATGAATCCAGTAAGTAAACAGTTTTTGTGTTTTTGGTTTGTGCATTAATTAGTTAATTTAATATGGTGGAAACATCTTCAGATTCTTGCACAACTATTCTAGGACTCTTGGTAACCTCTGCAAAACATCTTATGGGATCTTTATGTTCTATAGCATACCTGGTAGGGTGAAACACAATTGAACTGATTACTAGTTGCATAATTATGACAATGGGAGCTGTCCATACATATTTGATCCAATGACCAGAGTAATTTATGTGAAGTGCGCTGAGCATTAAGTGCTAAAAAAAAGTTAACATCATTATTACTGTACATTAAGAATTCTTCAGTTGTGCTCTATCTTTGTTCTTTCAAATTATTATATATGATCGCAATTGTACTGGGAAGGTTTTATAATAAACTTTATTTTAAAAAGGTAATCGGATTGCTGGGGCTGAGGGTAGTTGGGTATAGAAATGACCAGATTGTACTGGGAAGGTTTTAACAGCATTTGAATCATCCCAGGTAAGATGTTCGGAGGAGTAATTCAGTTTCAAGATGTACTGGAAAGTAGGGTGGTGGAGAGGTACCTGCTCTGGGCTTGGTGTTTGTTTATAGTCACTAATGAAAGAATTCTTTTACTTTTTAGGCTTAGTGTTACTTGGTTTCAAGTCTAGGTCATCAATGAAGGGTCACTTCCATTATAAAGAATCCAAGTTTTTGTATCCAGATGAAAATAGAATCCGAGGCAGTACACAAGCGTTTTCAGCGCTTTTGCAGAAGTGCCTTGCCAGAGATGTGGTTGCCATATGTCGATATGTTCCCCGTAAGAATTCTCCACCAAAAATGATTGCACTTCTTCCACAGGTAAGTTGTATTGCACAGCTTCTAACACATAATTTTGCTCACTTAAAAGGCTAGCCTCTACCTCTAGAAATACATTTTTTTTTTCAAAGATTTTGGTATATTAACTTTCTGTGCAGTTTATAATTTGAAAAATGGTTCTATACTACCTACCCTAAAAAAAATTATATAAAAATCAACAAAATAACAAAATTATGAACAACTATCTCTATGCTACGCTTATTTTGTATCATGTATACATATCAAGTGATTTAAAAAAAAAAATGTTAATATAGAGAAAAACGGTCGTTTTTATTTTGTTTCGTCATTCGCACTAGACCTTTTTTTTATCAAAATTAAGAAGTCTGTCAATCTTTAATTGTTTGGTTGTTATATTGTAGTGGAATAATTGTATCGATAAAGCCAAAGTCAAACTACCTGACAGTAAAAATAGTTGTAATTTTTTTTTGCTATTATTATCTGGTTTTTTTATTGCTTTTTTTATATTCTATAAAGAGCTTTTATGTTATTATGTTATGTTTATGTACATTGGATATGAATTATGTTTTAACTAATTATCAACTTTCATCATTATTGTTATTGGGACATGTCCAAATGTTAATTTGAGAGAACATTTGTTGTATTGTCAATGCCACAAGTCTGGTGGTCTTTGGTTTTTATTTAGGTGTTTGTGGAAATGATATTTAAAAAAAAATGATTGATACTATAAGAATAATAATTACCTGATAAGGTTATCTCAACTGTCACTGTAATTTTAACTGTATGCCGTAGGCATGATCAAACAAATTCCTTCCTCAATCAATTAAACTAACCTTAGCTAGTCAAAAATGTTTTTCTGCTTGCTTATTTTGGGCAGATTTTGAGCTTAGATTGAATGAGACTTTGAACAACCAGTAATACTTTTTTGTGTGAATTTTGTCAAATAAATTACATATAGCCCTATTATTTATGATAATATTATAAACAAACTTTTTTCGGAGTTTTTTTATATCATCATACTTAATATATTGACCCTCTGGTTCCTATTGTTTATGAATTTCTGTATGTTATTAATTGTATTTTTCCATTTTCAAAGGAGGAAGAATTGGATGAACATAATGTTCAGATACAGCCACCTGGATTTCACATTGTTTTTCTTCCATTCTCAGATGATCTAAGGAAATTGTCATTCAGTGAAGTTACAAGAGGTACTATACTATACTATAGATTTTTATATAACACCTAAATAAATTCCTGTCATTTGATTGGACGATTGTGGGTCACATGGCGTTCGAAAAAAAAAATCTGTACAACAGCGCCACCTATTTTGTACTTTTGTCGCAAATGTTATTGTTATGACTGGTTTGGCGAAGGAAGTACATTTTTGGAAAGATATATGTATGTACTAATTTAGATCAAAAAGGCATTTAAATTAGCTTTAAGATTGTTTTTAGGATTTTGATTAATTAATGGGAACATCTCTACAAGACGATGAGTTCCAGTTGCCTGTCAACATTTCGTATTGCTGTCTTTCAGTCTAGCTAGGCCTAGGTCTGTTAGTATTAGGCGTTTTAGCCTTGCTAGGTCTAGGATTGTTTGGTCGTTTGTTGACATAATTAACACTAACAGTAGGTGCGTTTATAAAATATAATATATTTATTAAAAACCAAATGTTACTGTTTTAATCAATGTGAATTCGAATGTACTAGCCTTGGCTAGGCCTACCTTTTATTTGATTCAAATGACAGGAATCTATTTAGATGTTATATAAGACAAATAATGAATGTTTTATATTCATGTAATGGTAAAAATAATGGCATTTGGTGATTGATGGCTGGCTGTCGCCTAGTTGAAATATAACCTTTCATCATTCACCTCATGCCATTATTTGTACCATTACACTCATAAACATTCATTATTTGTAAAGGAGGAGTTATATGTATGGAAAAGTGAAGAAAATTAGCCATGGAGATCAGAAGTTCATATATTTATTGAGATTTGTATTGTAACTAAAATTGTCTTTACAGCAAATCCAGATCAAGTAGACAAAGCTAAGCAACTCATCAAGAAACTTCAGTTTAAATTCCATCCTAACTCATTTGAGAACCCAGATGTCCAAACGTTTTGGCGCAATCTGGAAGTTCTTGCACTAGACAAAGATGAGCCAGATGAATTTACTGACTTAACAGGTACACATGCATTTTGTCACTGAAATTTTCTAATGTAAACATTTTTTATACTGTGGTAACATCATCTTTGGAACACCCCTCCATTGGGAGACCCCTAAACAGGGGATGCCCTATTATTGTTGTTTATTACTTCCACCAAGGAGGTTATGTTTTCACCCCTGTATGTTTGCGTGTGTGTGTTTGTGTGTGTGTCTGTGAACAGCCTGGAGGCCACAGTTTTTATCAGATTCTCACCAAATTTGGGAACAATGATCTATGCCCCAAAAGCTCGGACGAGTTCGAATTTGAGGGGAAAAGGTCATAGGTCAAGGTCACAACCTAGAGACCACAGTTTTTATCCGATTCTCACCAAACTTAGCCACAATGATCAATGACACATCATATAATTGTGGTTAAATTTTGAAGGGTCAGGGTCAAAGATCAAGGTCCACAAAAAAAAAAAAAAATAAATAAAAAAATAATAAAAAAAAAAAAACCTCAGTGGGACTTGAACCAGCGATCTCAACTGTAAGAGGCTGGATACATAACCATTACACCACATTGTCATCCACAAATTTGTAGTGTGCAGTTAACATATTTACACTTAGAACTAATAAAAAAAAATGTAAAAAAAAAATATTCTTGGGGAATTTTATGTAGGGGAATTTTACAGTAGGCGGAGGTTTGTACTCTAGGAGTACCCTCTAGTTTGAACAGTTTTTGTTATGAATGATTGTGAATAGTCAAGAGCAAATTTGAATCACTGTAATATACATTCCAGTCTTATCCTTTAATCATCATTGCATGTCCATGTTTTATGTTGAGTTGGTCACAATATGTTTATTTTCAAATTTTTGTTTACAGCCCCTAATGTAGACCGTATTAACTCTAGAGCAGGTGCTCTAATCAATGAATTTAAACAGATGGTCTATCCTGACGGATATTCTCCAGGTGCTGCACCTAAGCGAAAGGTGTGCTTTTCTTTTTCTTTAATTAAACCTTCCTAGTTAATGTATAGATTCCAATCTACTTAATCCGGTATGTCTTTTAACTAACTCAAATTAGGCCTAAATTCATTCAAAATAAAAAATACAAATTAAAACTTAATCACACTTAAGTGTATGTCATTTCTGATAGGCTACTGGAGATACTGGTGGAAGTAAGAGAAGTAAGACAGATGCTAGTGAAATAGATGTTGCACAGATGGCAGCTGACGGCAAGGTATTTTTCATCTTCATTGATTTATGTAATAAATGTACTGTATGTGTTGGAGAGAGACTTTGCCATATAGTTTAACCAAACCAACCACCTCCCGTAATTGACACTCACTGTAACAGACACCAACGTAATGAACACCTCACATAACAACACCTCATGTAACAGCCACCTCTCATACAGGAGCAAAATATTTATGAAATAGTGCTTTTTATAACACATTAAAGTATATTCTTGTTATTTGATTCACATCCATTCAAGATTAGTAATAAACAGAAATTAATATTTAATGATAATATTGATTGGTACTCCTGTATTACATGTTTAGGTTTTTGTAAACATTTTTTGTTTAACACAATCACAAATCTGTGTTCCAAAACAAACCTGTAATGTGACATGTCCATAATAACTGCTCTACTCCGCATCCAAAACCGAAGGGCCTCTTTTTTAATGACCTAGTCTTTGATATTGATTAAACATGGGGATAATTGGATAACTGTTACTTTAGATGTGTGAAATTGTGTATAGAACATGTATGACTTGACTATTCTAGTTTTCTTGGTTCTGCCCCATTAAATGAAGCGGTGAATCTTTAAAATCATGAAATATTCTTCCCATTCACCTCAAATAGCCTGGGTGCAGAATAGTTAATATACACATTTGCGGGAAAAAAGTATAGGACAATTTTTTTTGGGTTTATCTGATAGAGTATACCATATAGAATGTCAGAAAAAAAATCCCCATCCCAGGGTCTTGTGGAAAATTTTTTACGGCACTTTTAAATTTTGGCCTATATAACACACACAAATTCCTATTAACACAAACAAATACCTATATATAGGGGATAGGGAAAATCAATTAATGGTTTTTGTTAATTGCAGTTGTGTTTTAAGGATTAAAATTAGTAGAGGCTTACTTTAATAACTACTTCACATAGTAGTTGATGAATCAAGTCGATACGATGACATCATCATGCCAGAATCCAATATGGCGTCCAATTTGGAGGGAAAAACAGGGTATTGCTAAACCCCGCAAACCCCCGCAAACCTTCCAAAAAAACATATAAAAAATCATTTTTTACCAAAAATATATAGTTAACAGTAGAAATTAAATTTTTTGTTTACATAGATATACCCAGTGGGTTGTACACTACATGATTCAATCACTTTTATTATGTTGGTTTGGTGGGGTTTGCTATATTTTTTTGGATGTTTGCAGGATTTAGCAATCATTTTTGACCAACAAATGATGTTTTACCCCAAAAATAAGTAGTTAACAGCAGAAATTTAATATTTGTTTTACATGGATATACCCAGTGGCGTAAAAAATTTTCCCCAAGACCCTGAGATGGGGATTTTTTTTCTGACATTCTATATGGTATACTCTATCAGAAAAAAATTAAAAAAATGTTCCTATACTTTTTTCCCGCAAAATTTGTACTGCACCCAGGCTAAAAATATTCATTATTAGTAAAACATGGAACTATAAGATTTATTTGTATTTTGTTTTAAAGCTTGCCAAATTAACTGTGGCCGACTTGAGGTCTTTCTGCCAAGCTAAGAAACTACAGACAACTGGAAAGAAAAGTGAACTTGTAGATAGAGTAAAAGAGTTTTGTGGTTATTGATTAATTTATGTTTCAACTGTAGATCTGATATAAAAAATGTTTTTATACAGTTAGTTATACAGTCATTAATATTTTTTTCAATTACCTTTTCATTTTTCATACTTTTGTATTGATAGGATATAGCCATAACTATTGTTTTTGCTATAAGAATAACAAAAAGTATAATAATCAACAATAGTAGCCTACTCCTGTAGAGTTTCTTGATCTTCCTTGTTTTTAACATTTATTTACAACTAAAGAACAAAATTACACTAGTACAAAAGTGCAGAAGGAGGCCAAAATAAGTTTACCACCAGATTAAAATAACAAATAAAATAAATGAAATGAAATATTGGAGGTTTAGTAAATATTAATATTAAGTAGTACAGCAGGAGATTTAATTGCCATAAGCTGCAATAAGAGACTTTTTAGGGTATATTTGAATGATGGAGGATAATAGATGTATTCATTGGTGGGATGTAACTCTCTTTGATAGTGCACATATTAAAAGTTCAATGTTATTCAATCTAACTATAGTTATTCATTTTGCTGATGCAAAATTAAATGAATATCTTAGTGTAAAAGTATATAAAGAAGAACAGTTTTTATCACTATATTAATAGTAAAACTGAAATTCATCCTTAAAATAATATTCCAAAATATGAATTAATAATTTTCAATTTAGACCGAAATGTTTAGTTGATATAAAAAGCATATAATAAATTCAATAAATAAGAAAATTCCCAAACTCTTTTTTTAAATGACCAGTAAAATGAACCACTGAATGAACTACAGTATTTTTAGAAATAAAGTATTTGCAAAAGTGTGCCAATGAAGACTGTTCCATTCGAGTAGGTTAGCTCAAAAGCTGAAAATCATCGAAACACCCTGATAAAGCTGTTGACAATATATATGAGAAGATAAATTGAATGAATGCTTGCACAGCATTTATTATCAAATATATAAAATATTTAAAACTGTTGTTTATACACAGACAAAGCTCTTAAGATAAAATATATATACGATAATAAAAAACACATCAAAAGGTACAAAAGCATACAGGCAAAGGAGAAAATCCCAATAACAACAAATTGTCATGAGGCCTACAATGAGACACTTAATAATTATACTAAACTTACCTAGATGTTTTGCTGTTGTTTATAAAGATATGGAGTTAGGAATAAATGACTTTTAAATTATCTACGTAACTACAGTAAAGACCACGCAAACTATTATGAATATACAATTGGTAAATCTAGTATTAAGAAAGGGAATGAAACAGGAGAAAGACTTCTAGATTTTTAGGGCGTGTGGTGCAGTGTGTTGACGTTCGACCACTGATCGTGAGTTTGAGGTTCGAATCCAACTCTCGCCGCATTGCTTGTATCCTTAGGCAAGATACTTTACTTACGTTTGCCTCTCTCCACCCAGGTGTATAAATGGGAACCCGGTTAGATCGAGACAACTTTGCGCTGATTACTAGCTGCATTATGGGAGTATGTTTCCTTACGTGTTTGATAAAAAAAATTACTGGGGTAAAATAATGTTCCGCGCTTAGAGGTTTTACAACATTTTAGGCGCTATGTAAAGCTTCGATATTATTATCATTATTGTTTTGCTACTAGCAAAAATGTCAAAGTAGGCCTAGTAAATACATTTTTTGAAAAGGTAATATCCCCCGTAAATGGACGTGGGGAAGTCGTATTAGACAAACAAGAAACGAAATTGACCTTTTCTATTCGATGCATCAAGCTGTAAATGATGTGATAGTGTTAAACAGGCAGTGATCACAAGATTAGTATGAGCACAAATTCAAATTTACACGAAATTTGTATTACCTACCTTGTCTACCTTGTCATCTGCCAATTGGCAGGTCCATGACAGTCATTTTCTTTCACTCTTCTCTATTTAATGCTTTGTCCTTTAGTAGTTTAGTTGGTGATATTTGTTTCCATTTTTAAGTCTATCCAGTAGCATTTTTCTCTTCCTTCTTCTACCTGCTTTTCCATCGTATCTACCCTCCATCATTATTTTCAATAATCCTCCATTTCTAATACTGTGACCAATCCATTTCTCCTGCTGTTCATTAATGCGTTTCATTAGTTGCCTTTCTTCTCTTATTTCATTCAAAATGTCATCATTCCTTCTGTATTGAATTTTTAGCATTTTTTCTCCAACACCACATTTCAAATGCATCTATTCTGTTTATTTCGAGTCGGGTTGGTGAACATCAGTCCAAAATACGCAGAATTTTTTCCAAAATACGTCAAGTTGAGGGTGCTATACTAATCCAAAATACGCGAGTCTTTCCAAAATACGTCGACTTGAGGGCGCTATTCATTTCCAAAATACGCGAATTGTCCAAAATACGTCAAGTTGAGGGCGCTATAAATTATCCCAAATACATGAATTGTCCAAAATACGTCAAATTGAGGGCGGCAAACTTTATCCAAAATACGAGAGCCTTTCCAAATGTATCATATTGAGAGTGTAAGGTAAAATTACAGTTTAATGTATTAAAAAAAAGTTTCTTTGAATAAAACAAACAGGTACATTTTAGTTATAAATGAAAGTATTAGAAGGCAGCATTTTTTGTAAATAAAATGTCATAGAGTAGCCAATTATTATTTTTCAATGTAATCATTTATTACTGAAAAAAAACAAATATGTGCCAACATCAGTCAATAGACAGTGCCTATAATATACATTAATAATGTCTGAACGATGTACGATTGCATTGCCAGACGTAGCTAGTTTAAATGCGGCATAAACCGGCTACAAAACCAGCATGTACGTATATAGTATTTAAGTATAGTCATAGGTATGTGTTATATATTTGGTGATCTACAAAATCGATATTTTTCCCGAGCTCGACAGACAAACATCGCTTATGGTCTAATAAGTTATCTAATCTGAAATCTAACATAATAATTATTTCATATAATATATAATAATAAAAAGCATATGGTATTGTGATTAAAATAATATCAATAATTAATTGGTTAGAAGAAGTAAAGGAGTTATTTAAATTGCGTATTTTGGAAAATGAATAGCGCTCTCAAGTTGACGTATTTTGGAAAATTACAAGCGGTTCCAAATTGATGTATTTTGGACAAATCGCGTATTTTGGAAAATGACTAGCGCCCTCAACTTGACGTATTTTGGACAATTCACGTATTTTGGAAAATGAATAGCGCCCTCAAGTCGACGTATTTTGGAAAGACTCGCGTATTTTGGATTAGTATAGCGCCCTCAACTTGACGTATTTTGGAAAAAAGTCTGCGTATTTTGGACTGAATTTCACCAACCCTATTGTTTATTTCCTCTTTTTTTAATGTCCATGTTTCGCTTCCATATAATGCAACACTCCATACTAATGCTTTAACCATTTCCTTTCTTGTTTCAATACTTGCTTTACTTGAATTTTCTTTTTGTTAGGAATTTCCCCTTTGCCATTCCTATTCTCTTTAGAATTTCACTCTTACATCTCTACAGTTGTATTCGTAACGTTTATTACAAAATAAGTCTTCTACATATAAATTGAACATAGATAAAAATCGCATTCTTTCCAACTTAACTTCACAATAATTTTATAACTGAAACCCAATGCGCTAGTGATGTTGCTGGGAAACGCGAAAAGGTGAACAACTTATTGAAAAACAACGTACTAACCATAGAGCTGGTACTTTCGTTTCATATGTCAAAGTAAAAATCCACGAGCTGCGCTGAATTGTTGATTTAATGGGGAATGATCGGGCGCTATTTTTCATTGATCCATGCGCATTTAAAAAAAAATTCATCTTTACAGTCAGTTCTTCTTCATCCTTCCAAGTGGGCAAAATACGTTGGATTGACACGCCGTTGAATAGACGCTTGATATGAAAGTTGGATCATCGACGTCATTATGCCAACGTTGTATCAACGTCGGATATCAACGTTACATTGACGTCCAATTACGACGTCGATACAACATTGAATTGTAGTTGGATTTTAAAGGTGAATCGACGTCATCTTAGCTTTGTGACGTTATGTCAACGTCGGAAATCGACGTCAAATAGATGTCCACCCACGACGTCAATGACACGTAGGCTTTTATTTGAATTTGAAAGGTGACTCGACGTCATATTTTGACGTTGTGTCAGCGTCAGATATAAACGTTACATCGACGTCCAGTCGCAACGTCAATACAACGTTGAATTGTAGTTGGATTTGAAAGGTAAACCGACGTCAGTTTTCAACGTCGGATATCAACGTACGTCAAATCGACGTCCAGTCACGACGTTGATAAAATGTTGGGTTTAAGTTGTCGACGTCATCTGTTTGACGTTGTGTCAAAGTCGGATATAATGTTACTTCGACGTCCAGTCACGACGTCGATACAATGTTGAAATGAACTTGGATTTGAAAGGTTAATCGACGTCGAGCAACGACGTAATTGAAACGTTGGAATAAAGTTGGGTTAAACGTCACGATTTCAACGTTGTATCGACGAAAAATTACAAGTTACATTACACGTAATAAAATAAATTCGGTAATTTATTGGTTGAAAAATCAAGTAGTAGGCCTATAGATATAAAAATAAGTAACCATATCTAGATTTTTTTCTAGGTATGGAGCAATAGGATAGGATAGGGGTTCATATTCCCAAAATTTTCCTACAGTATAGGCCTACCTGTGGTGGCCCCAATTCAAAATCCTGGATATTACTTTTAATGTATTTAACACGTACAAACACGATTTGTTAAAAGTCATATAGGCCTAATACGTAGTGCTGCACCCCTAAAAAAAGAATTATGTCTATGGTTGAAGCCCCCTTAGAAAATATTTGGATCCACACCCTCCCCCAGGATATTCAATTTTTTCCAACATGAGTAGGCCTAGCTAATAGGATGTTACATGTACTTAACTAGGCCCTAGCCTAGGCCTAGATTTATTCTAAAATTAAATTAATCAAATAAAAATGTATGGATATATTTAAAGTAGTTTTCATCGGCAACTGCATACAGCAGGAATGAGTGAGTTGAGGAAGAAGCTTGTAACAGGATCATTTCAACCAGATGTTCCACTTTTAGCATCGAAATTAAATATTGTTGAACCGGGTGATTGGGTATTTATGCGGACAATGGAAGGCAGTAAAGTGGGAAGTTAAATTACTTGTAATAATAACATATTATTGTTGAAGATTTTTAAAGTTCTACCTTAGCTTTACATTGTTATTTTTACTATTTTAGCCCAATAAATTCATCAACATTTCATTTTATCATCTATACATACATTTCTTTCATTCATTTATCTTTGAAAAAATTATCAGATCATGGGCACATTCTTTTGTCATGTTGAGAATGCTTTGGGTCATGAGAGAAACAATACGGAAGTTATTGAAATAGAAGCAGAGAAGTTGAAAGAAAAGTATGGGCAAGATAAAAAGTAGCCAATGGGAACAAAACATTTACAATGTTGTGTTCTTGTAATATTAACTACTATATTATAACTTGTATAGAAAAAAGCCAAGTGAAAAGGTACTGGAAGAAGTTAAGAACAGAAATGTAGAGCTAGAGAAACTATTACATGAGGAGAAAGCATCACGTAATGCTACACACACACAGTAAGTATTGTTATTTATTCACCGTTAGCAAATTTCGTTTTTATCACAATTTCTTCATATTTCAACACATCCAACCTTTTTATTCTAATTTAAGAATAATGGAAGAGTTTAAAAACAAAAGTGAGAAGGTGAAGAAAGTGTCAAGTGAAAAGAAAATACAGAAAGAGTTGGAACGCGTAGAAGCTATGAATTATTAAAAGTATTAAAACATTTTATTTTTAACAAACTTTAATAGTAACAGAGACACCATTTATTAAGCTAACCAAAATATTGATCTGATAAATATTTCAACATATCCTAATTTGTTCTTTTCAGAATGATGGAAGAGTTTAACAACAAAAGTGAGGAGGTAAAGAAAGTGTCAAGTGAAAAGAAAGAATTACAGATAGAGTTGAAACGTGTAGAAGCTATGAATTCCAAGTAAGTATTGAAAAGTTTTTATTTGTAACACATTTTAATATTAAAGTACAGCTACAGTAACCATTAATTACGTAATTTTAAAATTTAATATAATTCAACGCATTTACCATGATCTTAAATTGCCATTTAGCTTAAATGAGAAATGTGAAGAAAGTGAAGAGATCATAGATGATTTAAAAAAAAGAATGATGGAAGAGTTTAAAAATACTGAGGGGGAAATCAAGAAAGTGTCAAAAGAAAGATTTACAGAAAGAGCTGTAAATGCGATGTAAGCATTGAACATTTTTATTTGTAGATATTTTTAAAATTAAAGGAAGGCTAACCTTTTGATTTGATAATATCCAACATTTTTATTTTTATTTTAGAATGATGGAAGAGTTTAAAAACAAAAGTGAGGAGGTCAAGAAAGTGTCAAAAGAAAGATATACAGAAAGAGTTGGAAGCTGTAAATACCAAGTAAATATTACACATTTATATTTGTAGAAACTTAAAATGAAAGGAAGGGTAATCTTATTTTATATTTGGTTTATGTTTGGGTCTTGTCCTATACATTTTTATGCAAATTGTGACGCTACTTTTCACCTTACATTACTTTTCACCTTACATTACTTGAACATGGAGACATCGAATTGAACCCAGGACCTACAAACAACCAAAACCATAATGACGTTCATGTTAATGCGACTAATGCTGTTGATACTGACACGAAACATCATGCAGGTTTGCGCATCAGTCACTCGAACGTCAACAGCCTGCTGAGTAAACGAGATCTAATATCATTCTTAATATTAGATAAAGCATTACATGTTCTAACACTTTCAGAAACTAAACTCTGTCCAAATATATCCAACAATGAACTACGCATTCCTAATTATAACTTGATAAGAAAAGACAGAACTAAGAAAGGTGGAGGAGTGTCGATGTACTTGCATCAGTCATTGGATTACTCGGAAGTTGCACCTGTACACAATAATATCGAGTGCATAACTGTCAACATTAGGACTCCATCTCATAAATCTGTTCTCCTATCCTCTATCTACCGACCACCAAATGCAACAGCTGAATTCTTTAATACTTTAGAGAATAATTTGAATTCGTGGATTCTCGTTTACCCTAACATTATCCTACTAGGTGATTTCAACATCGACTTTTTGACGAACTCATCTAAAAAAAATCGTCTTACTGAAATTACAGACCTGTTTAATTTCTTACAAATTATCTTAACGTCATGTCCGCAATTTCACCAGAATACCTGCGTTATACCTTGTGGATTGAGTGACCTAATTTATACTAATTTACGATTTAAGAATATCAAGATGAACCACTTTTCGAAGACGTTTCGCAATTTTAAACACTTTAATATCGCCTTATTTTTATCAGACCTTCAGAAGCAACCATGGTTACACCTTCAAAACATTACTGATGTTAATCCGGCTTTGTCTACATGGACGGAAATCTTCTCAAATGTTTGGAACAAGCATGCATCCTTCGTCACACGCAGATTTAAATCCGCACTTCCAAAATGGCTCAGAAACCGTCACGACATCTTTGAGAAATTTCACGAAAGAGACCACCTGAAGGCTAAAGCTATGAGAACTAAGGCTGAAGGAGATTTTAATAAATTCCGTAAAATGAAAAATAAAGTCACTAAAATATGCCGTGAAGCTAAAGCCGACTACCATTTGAAGCATATACAACAGCATTCAGGAAATCCAAAGAAGTTGTGGAAAGGATTAAAGGACATTTTACCTTCAAATAAGTCTACCAATATTTCAGGGAACTTTATTATCAATAGCAATAATGTCTCTGATACTACACTTATTGCTAATGCATTCAATAATTTCTTTATTAATGTAGCTTCTGGTCTTGGCCCTGACACTAACGAAAATATCGATCCATGTGTATACACTAATCAAACGAATCTTCGGGATTTTAACTTCCAGGAAATTAAAGAAGAGCACGTTTTGTCCGAACTCTCGAATATCATTCCCGGCAAGTCTGCTGGCCCGGACGGGATTGATGGCAGGCTCCTTAGGCTCACAGCTCCTGTTATTGCACGTCCTCTTACCTACATTCTCAATCTGTCTGTTACGTCTTCCACCTTTCCCTCTCTCTGGAAAATTTCTCATGTTTATCTTCTTTTTAAGTCCAAAAACGAACTCTCCAACTACCGTCCTATTTCTGTTCTTCCCATCTGCTCTAAAATTCTCGAAAAAGCTATCCATTCTCAACTATCTTCTTTCTGACCAACAATCTGGTTTTCGACCCGGCCACTCTACCCTTACCGCCCTTATTAATACCCATGACACCTGGCTTCAACACATCGATCATGGAAACCTTATCGGCACCGTCTTCATCGACCTTCGCAAGGCCTTCGACACCATCAACCACTCTATCCTCCTTAATAATCTTCCTTTTTTGGCCTTTCCCCCAATACTATCCTTTGGTTCGATTCTTACTTTTCTTCTCGCTTCCAACGTGTTTCCTTCAACTCTTCTGTCTCTTCTCTTCTTTCTATTTATACTGGTATCCCTCAAGGTACTATTCTTGGTCCTCTTCTCTTTTCTATTTATATCAATGATCTCCCTAACTGCTTAAATAATACTTGCTCTGCTAATATGTTTGCTGACGACACTATTATTTTCACTGCTAACAAGTCCTCCGCCCCTTTTCAACAAAACCTTAATACCAACTTAAACCATCTCTACTCCTGGCTATCTGCTGACAAATTATATATCAACGTCAAAAAAACTAAGTCTATGCTCATTGGAACATTACAAAAACTTACATTAAACTCACTGTCAATCACCAGCCCATCGAAAATGTCACTTGCGTTAAGCACCTTGGAGTATTTATCGACAACACCCTTACCTGGAACAACCATATCTCCCACCTTTGCAATAAACTTAACTCTTCTATTTTCCTTCTTTCCCGCACTAGATGTTTCCTTATTTTTTCCACTGCCCTTCTTCTTTACAACTCTTTATTCTTACCCCACATCGATTACTGCATCACGATGTGGGGTTCAAGGCCTAGTCACATCTCTAAGATTCAGAAACTTCAAAATAGAGCTCTCCGAACTATTCTCCAAGTTCCTTACACTACTCCTTCCCGTCAACTTGTTAACACCATTTCTACTCTTACCGTTTCTCAACGTGCTGACTATCAAATGGGCTGTCTTGCCTATCGAGCCTCTAACAATCTCGCCCCAACTAACATCTGCCGTGGGCTTGCCAGAATTACTGCCAATGGAAGAATGGCTACCCGGCAACTTTCCAGGGGTGATCTCGTTGTTCCAAGACCTCAGTGTGAACTTAAATATTATTTATATTATATATATATAAATCCAAAGGCAAATTACTGAAAAAAATGACAATGCTGTGGGTATCAGTGGCTGGATCTCAATGGAGATACAAAAATAAAAAGCAAAAAGCTAAATCAAAACGATAAAGTAAACAGCCAGAAAAGATATTTCTTCCAAATCTTATACCTTTTTGCTTATCTTCTGTTATGATCATGTTTGATAACGTCATTATACCAAAAAAAATATAAAATTATGTGGGTCCCGTAATTTCACCTATGCTACACTGTATATAGATAGTATTAGGCTAAACAGCCACAAGTAAAACAAATTGCAAACATATTTTTCTCTGGTCTTATATGATGAGGAGATCAAAATTTGAGCATCACACATCTGTCACTCATCCCGATGAGATGCAAAATTAGCTTAAATATGCAAATTAGGGTACAATTACAGGGTTATCATATCTCAAAAACTACTAGTCAGAGAGAGATGATTTTCTTACTCATTTATTCATATATATTTTGTTTTGCTCTAATATAAAACAATAAAAAGACCTTATAGCATTATATTATATTAGCAGTTTTCGAGATATGGGAACTCTTTCGGACAATGGATTAATTAATGTAACGGATGGATACGTATCGACGGTGACATCAAACGACCTACGTCATTGACGGATACTTAGTATCTTTTATATGTACTCGTTTATAGCATGCTATATATTTTTATTTTTTTTATTGACTTATATAACCTTGAGAATAAGAGCTATTTCTTAACACTTACTATTATTTAAAAACGTAAAAATATTTAAATTGTACTGGTGATCAAGCTGACGGTAACCCAGGGTGGGACCCTGACGGGTACTCTCCCCTCGGGTCAGGGGATCCCTGGAGCTCATCAGGGACAGGGACGCTCAAATCCATATAAGTATATAAGTTTTAGTATATCACCTCTATCCGACAAAAAATATTAAATTACTCACACTTCTGATCCTAATTCAACAAACCAAAGACACAGTACCATAACAATACATATGCTCGAAGGGCAAAACTGTACTATGTTATTTGTGGGAGTAATCATTTACCCTAAGTTATGTTCACCACATAAATGATAGGTAGTACCGAGTTTGAAGGAAATCAGAATAACTAGTAGAAGTTTAAAATGTTCCAGAAAGAAGAACCGGCTGAAAACTAACTTAGCCACAGTAAATGTTTTCTAGTTTCGATTCCCGTTACTGCCTCAACTTGATACTGTAATTCAGAATTTCGGCGGTGCCTTTATACGATTTCACATTCTGCTATCATTCGTATATCCACAGTTATGAATACCACCCTCTTTTTTAAATGTATGTACATCTTTGTTCAATGGTCGTGAGTCACAAATAACTGAGGGAACTTCATTGCATCTGTTTTTGTTCTGCAGATTAAACCAAATACAATGTTTTGTGACGTCGCCAACATACCAATTTTTATGGTATATTTGTATACAAACATACTTGGTTTGCAAACATTCTAAGTAATATTTGATGGAAAATTCAAATAATCATAATAAAGCAAACCTAGGCTAAACGTCGCATTTCGTGCTATGTGATAATTGTATTGTGTGCTTGCAAACGACTTACGTGCTGATTAGAATGGAAAGAGCGTTTCTCAAATATCCTCTTTTTGATCATTAAAAATGCAATTGTGAAGACGATGAAGGCCACAACCATTAGACTTACAGACACGATTAGTAACTTAGGAACAACCTTACCTGAAAAAAAGTTTTAAAGGATATATTGCGTATGAATATTATTGATGAGGCGCAGAATTGATAGATCGCAGCCTAAACTATATTTACCAATGTTTGACTTTTTAAGACAGTCATCTTTATTCTCTATCCTCGGTCCGGACACCGTAAACATTTGGCTAGTAATGTATTGTGGCACTTCTTTAAATAGCGTTGGCTGGTCAGTTGGCAATTTTGCAATATTCCGAACAATAAACATCTGAACTGGTTGGCGTTCAGGTAACGGATACCTTTTGTAGCTGTTCAGTGGAAACTATGAACTGCTTATTGTCAGTGGAATTTTGATCTTTTGGGGTCACAGTTCCTTCAGCAACTGTATGAGTGCTTTCCATGACCGCAGCGGTTGTTGGAAATAAATTTATTAGCAACGATGATGTCAGTGGCGAGTAGGGAGATGAGGATTTTGATGATGAGGATGCCAATGATTGTAAATGAGTGCAGGTGAGAGTGGTGGAGGAATCAATGTGTACGATTGCCGTTTTAGCAACGTCGATAATGGAGATGACGAAGCTGATAATGTTGTGTTTTCTAAAGCTGTTTTAGGTTGTAGATCTGATAGTGATGTTTGGGTTTTTGATGAAGATGGTTTTAAGGAAAACGTTGGTGATAATGAAGTTGATGGCAATTGTGATACTGTTGGTCTAAAAGAAAGATGTGATGGAAATGGTGTTGATGATAATGAAGATGAGGGCAATTGTGAAACTGTTGGTCTAAAAGAAAGTGGAGATGAAAGTGGCGTTGGTGACAATGAAGTTGATGGCAATTGTGAAACTGTTGGTATAAAGGAAAGTTTTGATGAAAATGGTGTTGGTGATTCAAATGGTGTTGGCGACAATAAAATTGATTGTAACTGTAAAGCTGTTGGTCTAAAAGAAAGTTGTGTTGGAAATTGTGATGAAAATGATGATGATGGCCACGTCGGTGATGACGACAATGATGATGACGATAATGATAATGTTGATGATAGTGTCAATAGTGATACTTTCGATGATAGTATTACTGATGACGAAGGGGTTAATTTACTGATAATGTTGCAGGTTGTGCTGACTGTAGAAAGCATTTTTTCTTCAGCTTTATCATCATTTCTGAATTTTTCTAATATCGTTTGTGTTGACATTGTAGTGTCTGGTAAATGTATTTCGTGTTCTTTTAATTTAACTAAAATGCATCTTACTACAAATCAGGTAAGCGAACAGTAATATGCGCATGCGCATATTAAAAAAAAGACGTCTTGAGGTATTGTCAACATAGTAGACGTTTTTGCGTAACTGGATCAAGATCTACACACAGATCCGAAAACAGCCCCTGCGTACTATTAAATTGGCATGAAGTCAGTTTTGGCGTCCAATTGTTAACACCATCGTATAACATTCTTTATACCACACTAATTCAGGTTTTAGTTATCGGATTTGTACATACAATTTTGTATATAGTGTACACAATTATACTGAATAAGAAAATAAATGAATTTATAAAATATTTAATCAACTAATAACACTACTCTAATAATACAATTATCATATGTCTTAGATGAGTATTTAGATTATACAAAAACACTACATATTATTATAATGGTAGAACTATTGTTTAGATATTGATTTTTTTAATACTTTTTCTGTTTCTTACAAAAAGTTACAATTTTGTATAAAAAATGTATTATTTGTATCTGACACTATTCAATACCATCTAACATATAGAAAGTTTTTTATTTATTTTTTATATATAACTAGGGCAATCAGATATTACATACGTCCGCGCCTATACTATATGTATTGTAAATTAAATTGCTGACATAAAAACAAGATATTAAGCTGCTCGATGCTCTTCATCTGAAAGCGCATGGATTGTGTAGGGTGAATAAAAGTAAGTTGACTAAAAAATTAGTAACTTTTGAGAAAGAATTGAAGGGTACGGTGGTTGTATTAAAAAAAATGGTAAAATAAAACAAAAGAATTGAACTCAGAAATCGGAAATCAAGTGCTGACAATAATTAAGATGGCCCTATTTCAACAAATGGTAAAATATAAACAAAATACGGCCATCACAACATTGTAACTGTAGGCCCCTATCTGGAACAAACAGACAATAATCATAATAATAAACAACAATATGTACTGAAATAATGATATACTTGTGTGTGCATACAGGATTCATTTTCATTGTATATGCAACACTACAAGTTTTATTTATTTTCTCAGTCCGATCCGTTAATTTGGAGATGACTTGCCTGTGATAAGAAAGTATAGTTTGCAGGAATTCATATTTCCGGCTTTGTCTTCGGCCGTAAACTCTACTTCATAAGGGGGGTAGAATTTTGGCGCAAACGTATCACCAGACTTGTATGACGACTTCACTATCAGACGACCTCCACTGTTGTCATCAACTGTAGGATCTTCCCAAGTGACGGAACTTGTGTTGGAACCTGGATCAGTTACCGCTCTGACAATGCCAAAGTATGTATCGTAGTAATTTGTTATGTTTGATGGACAAGTAATATTCGGTCGTTCAATATCTAAAATATAATAAACAAGAAATAGAAAAAAATAAAGAAAAAATCGTAACCGTGTGCCTAGTCTTCTTCAACAAATTAGTTTAATTGTCATCCATAAACTGTACTTACCTATAACTGTAAAGTATACGTAAGAGGACCTGTTATTTCCAAACAGATCAGTTGCAGTCATTTGTACAGTATACGGCGGAAACTCGCGTATCGGAATCTTGTCACCGGAATGATATGGATAGCTTTCCCAAGTAACTAGGCCTTCACTGTTATCATCCACGTCCGGAGGATACCAAATGAACGTTGCGTATGGACGACCATAGTCGGTGACGAGGCGATGAAACCCAAATATATAATCGTGATAATTGGAAAAGTTACTTGGACAGACAAATGGTGGACTTTCATTGTCTAAAATAACGATTAAAAAAAATAGATAAAGCAATATTATTTCAAGGTCTATTTTAAAAAGCATTTTCATGGATACATATCTTCTTCACCGATAGTGAAAGAAAAACAAGTATCGCTATATCATAGTATCGTATCTCTCACTATATGGTCTCCCAAAAACAAACAAAGAAACTTTATCTATATAAAGCTTATATTATTATCATAAACCGGAACATAAACTATACATTAGCACAATGGTTGGATGAAAAACTGAAACCATTATCAAGCAATGACTTTACAATGTCTGACATTTTTTATTTTACTAAAACAATTCGCTCAAAATCCTTTAGGTCCAATGATCTACTAGTTTCATATGATGTTGTCTCACTTTTTAAAAGTTGAGTGGATTGGATATCAATACCAAAGCATTCAAAATTGGTTTAATGTGCAGTATGGTTTGTCGATTGATACTACTTGATATGCTTTCAATTGGAAAAACAAATAAATTTTTCAATGTTTCGGTGACCTATTTGTATAATAAACCAGAGAAAACCTACTGACAAAGGGAAAGGGCTCTTGCACTATGATTGTACTTGATAGCCATTTTTATATTAAACATAAGAAACATCTTGTCTATACCATGCTTAATCGAGTATATAAATTATCATCAGACGATATTTTTCTTGAAGAAGCTCAAGAAATTACTAAAATGTTTGACAGATTAAATTATTCTATTGATTTAGTTAATAGAATAATTAATGATTTTAATAATTCTATTGTCAATACACCTTGTTAATGCACCTATAGTTGAGAATTATTATACAAGTAATGATAGTATTGAACAGTCTCCTATTAAAATTGTTCTGCCTTTTAAAGACCAAAAGTTCTCTAACACTGTAACTAAACAACTCAGGCAACTTAGTTGTAAGTTAAAATATAAAACAATTCTAGTGTTCACTTGCAGGAAGATAGGTGAAATCTGTCGTGTACAATTTGTATGTGTGAATGCCAGCTATGTCGTCTATACTTGTCGGCACCTTTGTCAACGCATTAATGAAAGTTATCATAGGAGAACATCTAAGAAATCATGATATCAGTGAGAACTTACACTTTTAAATGGCTAGGATAATACTAAAAACCCAGAGAAATGTTGCCAGAAAAGCACTGTATGGTGATTTGGGATGGCAAAGTATTAATTTCCTACAAAATTCCTTCAATATTTTAACAGAAATAGAAAAGAATATGGAAGAATGATTCTAGATTCTAGTCTTTTTTTTTTTTTATTCAATTTCTGCCATAAACATAAGAAGACAAAACAATTATAAAAGGAGGCACGGAAAGACCAAACAGGTGCTAAACACCTATGCTAGTTGGTCAACCCAGAACAGAGAAAAATAAATAAATTACGTTCTACATTAAAAGCATCGACAAGAAAGCGACCAACTACACACATTTTCAATATCAAAATTATTTAAAAAATAAATATTGAGATAATTAAGTAATTTGGTTTTAAAAGAACTAACAGAAATATTTAAGTTGCGGATTTCACTGGGTAAATTATTCCAAATTCTGGTAACACGTGGGATATATGATTGAAAAGAAGATTCAGTTCTGCAGCGACGAATATCAAAAAGAGTACCAACAGAAGAAGAGCTACGAGTAACACGTTGTGGATTACAAATATTATATAAATTGTCGGTATTAATTATATTAGAATTGAAAATCTTAAAGAGGAAGTTTTATTTGTTCAAGAAAGTATGATATGCCAATGTAAAAGATATTTTAAATAAAACAAATTGTATAGACAAATTTAAAACAACAAGAACAATCTACCAACTGGATAATAGCCATTTAGAACAAATAATAAACAAGTTGATCATAAAGAGTGGTTTTTAAAGGCTTAATGCAAAACAACGTTAACAGTATATGTATAAAGGAACTCCAAACCTTGAACAATATTTATTAGATAAAACTGATTGTAAGAGCATCAATTTAAAGTTTAAAGCAAGCTCAAACACTCTAGATCTTGAGGGTCGTAGACAATCCTGGTCAAAAAATAACATAGAGTTATGTAATAATAATAATAATAATAACACCACCATTAATAATAATAATAATAATAATTTATTGGTAACTTCACTTTTGTAACAGTGGCACACTTCACAAAAATATATAATAATTGAATGCACAGAATAGACAAATACATATTAATCTTACTTAATCTACATACAAGATGTGTAATACTAAGGAAAAAGAAACAGTAGGCTAAACCATTTTTGATTTAAATGCCCATATTAAACTCTGTTAGAAATTATGTATACTTAGATCTTAAGAACAACCTCATAGACAATAATTTAATTGGGATAACTGTGGTTCTCAAGAATTAAAACACCACTTTATGCTAGACAATCTATTCACTTAGAATGAAACATTAGGAGAAATTGTGTATTTCTATTGTAAAAATATATTTAATGAAAGCATAGGTTACTAGATCTACAATATTTTCAGCATTACCTCTCTCAACATGCAACTAATTAATTAATAGAAACAAGATACAGACGTCTATATGAGGATGTATCTGTAATCTGTAAGTTTTAGCTTTTTTTTAATGATATCCTATACTTTTATTGTTCTGTTTTGTTTTATCTATTATTTGTTTTTTTTTTATTTTGTGGTTATACACATTGTACAGTTTAAGTATTATATATTTACATACAGATTTAATCAATTAGTTTACATATTGTTTTGATGTTATGTATTAGTATTTAGAACTTTGTGTCTTATGTTATTTGTTTGTAAAATGGATGCACCATTAACTGATCAATGTGTGCCACTGATATAAAGGTGATTCTTATGAATAAATAAAGTATTATGTAAGTGCAAATCTAAATTTGATTGCTTAAATAATTAAATGCTTTGGATAAAATAGTGGAAACCGTCTCTTAAACTAACAAAATTACTCAATCAAAGCAAATTGTTTAATAATTAACGAGAGGACCCTATCGTTTTAGGCTTGTCAGTCTTCGTTACTATTGTATAAGTACTTCCTTTCACCCTTTGGTGCTTTGTATTTTATTTAGTTCTTAATTTTATTCATTTATTCTTGAGAATGGTTCCATGATGGTTTCGCAACGTCGATGTATTTGTCATTAAATTTTATTTCTTCTTCCTTTATAGTTTCCTGTACCGCTTAAGTAAAAATTTCTTTCTAAATCGTATTTATTTATTTGTATAAATTGAAACTATGAACTTGAAGATTACTCTTATATATACAAATATAGAATAAATATTTGTATTCATCGAAAGCATTGCAAATACAATGTTGTAATGGTTACTTTGTTATACAATAAAGAGGCTTACAGTAACATGGAAAAACATATTATTACAATCGGCAAGAATCTTGTATTTTTGCCGTGTGTAAAATTATATAAATAGATATCACTTATAGATACCAAGGACAATGTGTATACATAATATTGGCTAGATTATTATATTTGTTTAAATTACTGACGTTTAAACATAAAAACGAAAGACTTTCGTTTCGTCTCTGGTTAAACAAGTTATTATTGTAGCGTACATTTTTTTCATAAGAGTTTAGAGCCAGTAGGCTAGGCAATCTATCATTTTGAGTGAAACAAATTGCAAAAAGAGATTTTTTTAATGGTCACATTTGATGAGGAGATCAAAAATTGAGCATCACGCTTCTGTCAGTCATAGCTTTTAAAAATATTTAAAAATATACAAATTAGGGTGAAAAATTAATAGTCCGAGAGTGGTCATTTTTTCACGGATTTTTTGATGGGCGTATTTAGAATGTATATATTTCTATTTGCTCTAATAAAACATTTTACGAAAAAATGACCGGAAGTACGACATTTGACCCTCGACCCCATTTCTCAATATTTACATATATAATGCAACTCAAATGTCTGTACATACTTTTTTTCGCCTGAAATGACTCAAATGCAGGTTTTCGATAGCCAGCATAGGAACATTTAGTCATTCCAAAAAACACGCCTTTGTCATGCAACTCGAAATTGCTAATTAGTAGTACAAATTTGAAATATGCAAATAAGGGTGAATCTCGAAAACCATTAATGCTAGAGAGTTGATATTTTAAAGCCTTATTCAGAATGTACATATTTATATTTATTTAAACATTTTACGAACAAATTATCGGAAATATGACATTTGACCCACGAACATTCTCAATATTTGCATATAATGCAACTAAAATGTATGTACAGACTTTGTTTTGGTCCCAAATGACTCGGATACAGGTTTTCTATAGCCAGTATAGGACTGTTTAGTAATTCGAAAAATTATCGGAAGTACCGATATGACATCTGACCCTCGGCCCCATTTCTCAATATTGCATATATAATGAAACTAAAACGTTTGTAGATTAATATTTGCATATTTTATTTAAATTGTACTACTAATTTGCATACTTTCGTGACAAATTACAAAATTGTAAAACGTGTCTTTCTGAAATTAACTTATGTATGTTAACTCACCTATAACTGTAATAGAAAATACACAGGTATCTATGTTACCAGATATATCCATCACAATATATTCAACTTCGTTTATACCGATAGGAAACAATCCATATTGAGTCAGGGTAATACTTTCGTCATTGAATGTAATATTAGTAGGTTCAACTCTGGAGTCGTTTGCTATGCAGTAGGTGACAGCAAAATTATCATCCAGGGTGATGTTCCATATTAATAAAGCAAATCTTGAACCAACATCTGTGTAACTTTCTAAGCTAGGTGGACATTCAATTGATGGACTTTCCAAATCTAAATAAAAAAAATATTACTACATGATATTACTGAATTTTTAAAATTATTATTTATCAAGAGGTAAATTACTTTGTTTTGGGTATCATCCGTGACTGGAATGGAGATACAACTAAAGTAAAGTGCTAAATCAAAACAAAAAAGTAAAACAGGTAGAAACCCCAAGCTATGATGAGTACACCATTTATGTTTTATTTAATTATTATTTTATCTTTCTATGAAAATATGCGCCTCGAATGCATTTAATTTATTCCGTATTTTCGAAAAAGCTGATTGACATCGTTAATTAATTGATTTCGCTAGAACTGCAAAATAAAGATTTTACAACTTGTTGAAGATAATCGGCGTAACATTTGCACACAAAGTGCGGCAAGTTACACACTAAAGTAGGCCATTCGTTAGGAAGGAAAGGCAGTACAAAGCTCTAAACATTTGCAAAATGTAACGAGTCGTACTGCAAACAGTTTATAGTTACATACCTTCGACTGTGATAAAAAACGAACAATTTCCAACGTTGCTATCTCTATCAATCGCAGTATATGTAATTTCATAGGCAGAATTTCTTGCCAGAAAAACATCACCAGAATTATAGTTTGAACTCATGGAGACTACAGTGCCACTGTTGTCTGTTGCATTTGGTTGTGTCCAATATAATCGAGCACTTCTGGAAGATTTATCAGTAAAAACCGACCAAGAAGATTCTGAATTTCTTTGAATAAAGTTATTTGAATGCCATGGACAACTTATAACCGGACTTTCAATATCTACAATGACAGAAGATAAAATTATTTAAAATAATACTTCTACTTCTTTTATAGGCCTAGTGCCTAATCAAAATGGGTCTATATAGAGAGTTAAAACATACTTGACCTATTATAGCTGTAGGAGTGGGTAAAAAGACAGATTGTTTAATTAAAAAGACAGCGATTACAGTATATTTAAGTTTATCTAAGTTTAAAAATAGGCATTTAATATAAATATCCCGTTTGTGTTATTCCTACCAACAACTGCGAAATGCAGAACACATTCTTCGAAGTTTCCTGATTGGTCCGTCGCCCGTATTGTAGTCGTGTATGGCGGAAACAGTTTCATTGGGTAAACATCGCCGGATTTGTGGGGATAACTTGTGATATTTGCTGGAATCCTGCTATTATCTCTGGCAACCAATGGAACCCACGAGATGGTGCCATTGGCGCTTCCTTCGTCAGTATGGGCCTGGATGTAGCCGTAGTAGGTTCTATAATAATTCGAAGTTTTCTTGGGACATTGCAGTTCTGGGGGCTCATTATCTGTCAAAAAGAGAGTTTTGGTTTAGAAACATACAGTCATGAATTACAAGTTACTTCATACATTCTGGGGTTCGGTGGCCACTAGGTAGTGCCAACACTGAATTAGTGTATGCTTTTTTTTAAGGGCATGAAGGCACCATGACACACATGTAACCGTTGACCTTTCCAGGCAACTACAAGTAGGCGCTACAACTGCACCAGTTACAACTTATATCCTGGACCACACACCTTAAGAGCTAGGTTTAGTTTGGTGTTCATAAGGGCAATCGTCTTGTAGATAATGTTTAATAATAAATATATAATAGTTTTTCTGGTGGAATTGTTAGAGTGTCTGCAATTTACAGATCTTCAAATATTAACAAATTATAAATGTTCACATTAATAATTCATCCGAGATTCTATATAAACAAGGCCAACAGCCATTAAGTCGCGTGCTACAATGCATAGCGATACCGGACCGACAGACAGACAGACCGTCAGACAGACAGACAGACAGAGAGACCGACCGACCGACATAGTGAACTATACTGACCGAAATTACTGAACATGTTTAAAAATGTTGAAATGTTTAAAAACATTTATTTTTTTTTAAATTTACACGTGCGTAGCCTGTCACTTTTGACGTGCTCGTATAACGTAATTTCGAGTTGAAAAGTAAGTCAAGAAAACAGAAATCGGGCAAAAAGAGTGCGCAATAACATTTAACGCGCAGTGCGCGCGCAAAAATATGCGCACTCATGGCAATTTTGTAAACGCTTAAAATTGCCTGAAATGTACACTTATTTCATCGAAAATAAATTTTGAAAATGTTAAGCGCGCGTACGCATGCGTTACATGCGCTACGCACGTAATTGTATTGCCATATGATGATTTATGCCCTGAAATTTATGAGTACCAAATTTTATTTAATTGTGATTCATGGTTGTGAAGATATGATTACAAACGTGATTTCGTTAAATCGTGCGTAGACCGCGTAATTTTTTATTGCGCACCGTGAAAACATAACCACATTGATTCCTGGCCATCAGGAATATACTGTGAAAAATTGACCTAGCTAGATTAAACTGATATCAAGATAAGGTCAGAAAGCGATAAAACGCATAGTGATACCGGACCGACAGACAGACAGACCGACAGACAGACCGACAGACAGACCGACCGACCGACATAGTGAACTATAGAGTCGCTTCCACGCGACTAAAAATAGTATACATACCCGGTCCTTCACAAATAACACTAGCGTCTTCACCATGACCACAGTCGTGGTTCATAAATCCACTGCTACGGCAGCTTGTAATGTCAGTTTCAGATCCTGTACAAGCATGGATTAAAGAATAGAAGGATATGCATCGACGGTGACATCAAACGATTTTACAACGCGCTTGCCTATACTAAAGCACTGCTGCCAATCAAACAAACACGTTCATTGAACTCCGTGTCTCTAACCGCGGCCCTCTGTAAAACGCTGCGAATCAACTGTTACATTTTTTGAGACCAAAACGTAACCATGTAGAAATCGTATGCGCAGTCTGAATGTTCTATTGACATGTCTGCGTCGATGATTAATTGATAACAAACATATATTGCTGAATAATTCTGTTTTAGTTTCATCACAATCGGACTACGAAAAGTTCACTTTCTTACGACTGGTAATTTTAGGTAGTTGGTAATATTAATAAAATATGCCATTTTTATATTTGAATTATCATTATTTGCCTGCCATCTTCTGTCATTAAAAATTGCGTTAATCTATAGAATATTAAATTATGCATTTGACCATGTATGTTGTTAGCGTGGCCGGTGTTCAGACATACAACAATCGTGTTTTTTAATATATGGCTAAGCAGTGGTTTCTTCATAAATCTCCTTAATTATCGATGTGATTATATTTAAACTGTAGTGCCTGGTGATTGGCTAGTGGTTATGTCATCCACATCACATCCAATCACCGGGCCTAATTGAATGAAAACAGCGATCCCTGATCCGGGATTGGCTGGCTATGTATAGTTGCGATTCGTTACCTAGCGGTCGTTTTGAAAAGTACACGCAGGGCAAACTTGATCACGAACAAACGAAGTAGGCCTACCTATTATTATTATTCACACAAGAAGTAAGACAACGGTGAGTATTTAAGATTAGCCTAGGCCTACCTAGGCAGTATCAATGTCGGCAAATCATAGGGTTTACTAGCCCAGTTTAGCCTAGTTAGTACAAGGCCTGGGCCTAGCTAGGCTAGCATTCTTGCTGATTTTGTAATTTTACAACAAATGAGACAACTAATAGTTATTGTCTCAGATGTAGGGCTACTACAGGTCATAAAATGCTACTTTAATCATCATAAAAAAATCATTAGCGTAGATCAATCGCGGCAGAAACCAACATAGTCAATAGTTGACCATCTACAAACATCATGCCACCAAAGAACGCGCGAAAGAAGCGTAGTAGCCAACAAGGTTAAATGTCGTTGCACATGTGCAGTAAACAATATATTAGGCACGCGACCGTTTCGTTGTTACCATGCGGTTAATTAAACTGTAACATTGTGGGCGGTCCGCGGTCTGTCGGCGAGAGTCAAGGAACCCTTGATCTCACGTCGATGCATATCCTTCTATTCTTTAATCCATGGTACAAGCAACCTCATCGTACATAATTGAACCAGAACCTGGGCCAAAGTGAGCTCTTGATGGAGCTTCAACAGCTTCTCCTAGGTTTAACTGTCGACATACAACTTGGGCGTCGTTTATATCCCAGCCATCGTCACATATTGTACCCCATTGTACCCCAGTGCTGAGTTCAACTCGGCCTTCATTGGGATTGCCGCCATCAACAAGTCTAACTTTTATTTCATACGGAGAAAAGTACAAGCAGAAATCAATTAATTTTACACTTTTGGTGTTGTCATTGTTACTATATCTTCTTAAAAAAATGACACAATCTTATGTTAGGCATACTTAAACAGATTCGATAATCTAATGGTGCTTCGATACAATAAGCGTTTTATTCATTAGCATTTCAGAAACCGACTCTTACTATGTTTAATGTTGATTAACTTTTGAAAGTCATAAAAAAAAAAAAAGAAAAAACGTGGGAATCATGCCAAAAAATAAAAATGAATCTTCGCTTAGGCCTGCATTTCAATCAATAGCCAGTGTTTTGTTCCGAAATTGCATATAGTTGTCAAATTAATAACTTTATATGAAATAAAACAGCATTGATAAGTTTTAAATATTAATATTTGCTTACCTTTTGACGCCATAACATTCGCATAAGAAATGAACATGAAATGAACATGAAAAAGAACAGCTTTTCCATTGTGCTTACTTCAAAGTCTTAACATCTAATGGTAAATCCTGCAATACATTGATGATGCCGTCTACAAAATTGAGAGCAATATGATGTGAATTATGGTGCCCAGGTAGGTGCTCGTATATATTTATAATTATTATCAAAATTCTTTCCGTTGACGTCAGTAAAACTTCAAACACCATTGTTTTGCCGTCGTTATACTTTCACATTTACTGTTATTTGAGACTATGTTTGAATGTGTTGCTTATTGTCAAGAAAAAACGCTAAAGAAATTAAATCCACAATAGGGGAAAATTGTCATGAGCAAGGTTAGATCTATTTATCATACTTTCACTGCTGAATTCTATTTCTAGTGTAAATGAAGAATAATGGCTCATTTAAACCCTCAATAGAATGAAACACATAGTAAAAGTAGCTCAATTTAATTTTAAGTTGTTACATTGAATCCTTATATGTAAAAAAAGACTAAAACGATAGAAATTATCCAAAACAGAAACAATGTAGTAAGTTTAAGAATCATATAGAAAATGAAAAACACTTATTAATTGCATGTAAAACTATTTAACCAGTCTGGAAAAAGTTAAAAGATATGCTGGTTCAGTGTCTTGCAAATGAGGTCACAGTACAGCAAGACTTCCCAAAGTGGATTAATGTAATTTTGGGAACAACAAACAAACTTGTAAACGAATTAATTTCAGTTTTTACTCTTTGTAATCTTTCATAATATATAAAGAACTAGAAACGACAGAAAAAAAAGAATCTGAAAATATTTGGGGTCTATTTAAAAATGAAATTATAAACCTCATAAATAATGAGTATTCGTATAACTTTTATACTTCTGATCAGAAATGGAAAAATAGTAAAGACGAGATATTTGATCTATTGAATAATTAAAATTAATATATATGTGCTAGAGATCTCTCTCCCTACGTTTTACGATTATATTTTATATTAGTGTGACATATGCAGCTGTATAAGTTTTAATATAAATGTGTAGCCCTTTTTTATTTCAAGTGATTTTCAATGTAACCATTGATTCAATCAATCAATCAATCAATCGTTCGATTTATATAGCGCCATTCCAACATTCATTGCTCATGGCGCTGTAGAAAAAAAATCAGGAGAGGTGAGTTTTGAGTAGTGATTATGTTTTTAGACAATTTTAATAATAATTATATGAAATCTGCAATATTCAGAATGTCTGTATATATATTGTATGTAGGTTATAAGTAAATGTTTTTAATAATTGTAAATTTTTTTTTATTCATTTCTAAATATACTATGTTATTAAAAAAACACGTTTTAACAATAATCACAAAGAAAAAATTGAGAACATGACCATAATACAAGAGAATATACATATTATATGCCTTGTTATAGTGAACTTGTATAGGCCTATATTTAAATAATTTGTACTGCAAGCTGAAATAAAAGTGGGACGAGCCCATACAAGACAAAAAAATAAACCCTTAATCCCCTCTATTAGATAATTTGAGACTTAAATCGTGAAAAGTATCATGGAAAAAAAGTAACATACAGAAATATTTTTCAATATAAATGAATTGGTTTGTTTGATTATTTGTTGAATGAATACAAGGTAATTACAATTATTGTCGTCGTGATTGAAGTAAGCTCTTTTTATTAAGAATTATTGGGTTTGTTTACATTGTTTCAACTGTTTACTCTGTTTTGAATTTATAAACGCACATAATGTAGTGTTAATTAGGTCAACAAATGACCAAACAATCATAGGCATAGCTAGCAAGGCGCATATAGGCCTAGCCTAATACTAACAGGCCTAGGCATAGCTAGGGTAGAAAGATAGCGATACCTTTACAAAACCTCTACAGGCAACTGGAACTCATCTAGCTAAATCTGTTTTTTCCAACGATTCCACATCGTGTAGAGATGTTCCCATTAATTAATTGTTGTATTTACCCCCTTAACGACCGCACTTTCAAAAAGCCCGTTTGTTATTCCTATCTCATTTGGTACCTCCCGTAAGCGGCCACATACACGAAAAAAAGTACTATTGAACAATAGTTCAAAATATTACACTATAATTGATTTGTACTTATACATAATAATAAAACATTTGATTATGTGTGAAGATTATTATTATTTATTGACATAGATATGAAAAAAGGGTATTAAATTGTGAAGGAAGCTGGTTATTTATTACTGAAACGAAATATTAGCATGGCTGTTTGTTGATATAAAAATATTTAATGTATTTAAAGAATAAAATAGTTGTTTGGTGTGAGATCGATAAGACAAATTATAAGGTCTTTTTTTAATATTAAATACACAACAATGAATTTGAGATGTTTAAGAACATTTCAACATTTCTTGATACCGTTTTATAAATATTGGCAATATGAACACTCTAATTTAATTGAGAGTCAATTATGACTCATAAGAATTTGATGTGGTTTACTTTTTTAATTTAATGATTTTCAATGACGATATCTGAAGGTAGATCTTTGTTATATTTCTTATCATGAATAAAGTAAATTAAGTTAGTTTTAGATAAATTAAGTGATGATCTGTTACCTCAAACCATGCAGAAATATTACTTATTAATTGATGATACTAGTATAGAGGAAGAAGTGTAGACGATGGTTCTCGAAATGATAATGACTCGAGTAAAACGGTTTTAGAAGGACATTTTATAAACTAAACCTACTCTGTTTTACAGTGTCTTAGATGATTAATACAGGTAACAGTTTAAAGTATAGTGTTATTGTTGGTAGGGCCCTAATAAAGCGGAGGTGAGGAGGCGGAGTTCATTTTAGGGAGGTGCTTATTTGAGGGGTACGTTTTATTTTTAGTAATAATATGGTAACGTTTATAGTCAAATACAATCCTCTAATAGATATGAAAAGTGGTAAAAAAGAATAACAAATGCTCAATTTTCAATCTTGGAAATCGGTATCATCCGTAGTAGATGACACAAATAACAATAAATGTTAATTAATACTTCTTCGCCCGCAGAACAACTGCATCTTGTCGACAGTATTTATTTCCTCGCTTGCTGACGGGAAAGTTCTTGAAGCACCATTCAGTAGCATCTTTAAGAATTTCAGATCGATACTGCTTAGGCACATACTCTATTTGATCAACGAGTGAACTTACATATCCTGAAATATAAAACAATTATAGTAGCATGAAATTAGTATGGGACGGAAAATATTCAAGGAGTTGATACTATTTTTTAGACACACATATATTGCACCATTCAAGAGTGAATCCGACAGTTTAATTTAGCGAAAGTGTTCTAAATTATATTTATAAACTATGACTAAAATAATAATTGGAGGTATATTTTTAAGAAACCCGTATTCTTATTTTACAGGATTTATAGATTGATTTGTTGACTTACTTCTTAACTCATCCACATTAAATATTTCCAAATCCTCACATGGTGTGTGCAAGTCACCTTTGACCTCGTCAAAACCTACTGATTTCAACAATTGCATATTTTCTTCCAGAGTGAGTTCGTTGTAAAATCTGTTTTTATATCCCTTAAAAATTAAATAAAATACAGCTGCTTAAACCTAAGAACAAATTTGGAATCTCCAAATATAATAAATCTATATTGATAATGATGTGTATATAATTCTCCCCAGTCAACTAACAAACTCATTATCATATCATACCTCAAGGTGGAGCTTCCATTTAGTGTGATTCTTCAAAATAATACGGAAGTTCATCAACATCGTGGCCACGAAGTTGGTTTTTTGGTCCACAATAAAGAAGAAAACACTCTCCGCCTTCTCTAAGACAGTCATAGATATTCTGGAAAGCTTGTCTTTTGTGTTTTACCCATGCAGAGCATATACAGACACGATCTTGCTGAATTCACCTTTCCAGTGTGGATGTGTCGCCAGGCAGTTTGAGATATCTGCAATTTCATAAGATACATTCGTATCTTCGTGTTTCTGTCTTGCATGATCTATCATTTCTTTTGAAATGTCAAAACCTAAAATGAGAAGAAAACCTTAATGATTAGCATTTGTATTAAGACTGCTATGTGTCAAAATAGGAGAACTTCAAAAGTTACTACACAATTACATTATCTAAATTATCAATGGTCGGATGGTCTTGTACAGCAAGGCTCTACCAATTGTTTGTGTATTGTGTCGTTTACAAACTCAATTCCTACTTACCAATAGCAAACTTAGCTTCCTTGCTTAATTTATACACAAGCTCTCCAGATCCACAACCAAAATTTAATACTTTGTCATTTGCATTGACTGATAAGTACTTGTGTAAATAATTCATGTACCCAGCTTCTTGTATTCCTCTGTTTTCAGAATAAAGACTAGCTTTTGACGAATTCATCTTCACCGTACTCGTAATCTATTAGGTACGCAACTATTGGTTGGACATGTTAGTAATAATCAGTTATATCATTTGTATATAGAATTGTGTATATAATTGCTTCATCTTTATTCAAGATATTTTCATTACAGGGTGTATTCAAGTACATGTGACCTCATCAAAACCTACCGCATTCAAGAGATTGGGTTGGTATTTTATTCTCGTATACTCATTGAAGAAAAATAAATTTTATTTAGAATACATTTTGTGTCCTACTTTTAGATTCTTCTTATTATCATGGCCTTAAAATAATATTGTTACAGTAAACCTATAAACTAATTCCCCCACGTATATTAAATCTATCAAAATAGAAAATTGGTCTGTCTTCAACATTATGACGCTGTACTCGAGCTGTTCAACTGGTTTTCAGTTATTAAAAACAATTATCGTAGGAGGAGATAGGAAAATGCGAAGCATCCTCGTATTATTATGTGCGGGTATTTTTTAAGATAGACATCCATTAGACAGTGTATGCCACGATCGGAAAACACCCCTATTTTGGGCAAATCGTTGAACCTAAATTCGTTTTAATTGTCAATAACAAATTATCTAACTCAATTTTAATTAGTAAACAGGGTTACATCAGGTGGTTAAAATCAGTACCAAAAGTACGTATGTTGTATGGGGTTGTCAATGTTGTATGGGGTCGTTGTAACCAAACCCTCTCAAATATAAACTCCAAGTACTCCAAAATAGAGCATCCAAAATAATTGATGACTCTAGTTCACAGGCGCTCAAAGATTTAAATTGGCCTAATTTAGAAGAAAAACAATATTACAACGAAGCAGTCACAATGTATAAAATAATGAATAACTTGACCAAATCCTACTTAAGAAACAGATTCTATGTACGCAAACAAACATATAATACTAGATCAAAAGATATTTTAAGTTTACATAAACACTAAGTACAAAAAGAAAAGTTTCTCGTATTCTGGCGCAAAGCTATGGAATAGTTTAAATGCTATAAACTCAAATGCAATTACAGCTCCTAATATACATATATTCAAAAACATAATAAATGACAAAAGATAAGACATACTCGAAACTCTATGTTTTTCATGAAATCATTTTTTTTTTGTATAGTTTTTTTTTAATCATTATGTACTGTAAATGATAACTTGTGTAAATAGTTTTGTAGTAAGTAACGGCCTTGTGAAAAACACCAATCTGGTGATCCAAGTGTTGCATCCGTTTTAAAATAAAGTTATTTAGAATACATTTTGTTTCGTTTTAGATTCTTCTTATTATCATGGCCTTAAAATAATATTGTTACAGTAGATCTATAAACGAATTCCCCTTGTATTAATAACTGAAGATAGTTCTTCCATTCATATTTTTTAAAGAATAATTATGAAAGTACAATATTTTATGTGCCTTCCTACTTACCAATAGCAGCTTTTTTGTTTAATCTGCGCAATAAATCTAATATCATTTATGTATAATATCAAGTAATTTTTCGGTGCAAATAAAGTATGTTCACAGCTTCTCGTATTCTTCTGTTTCAGAGTATAAAGATGTATATATAGGCCTATTTAGCTAGACCAATTCAACTTCAAGAACTCTAACTAAAATTTATTCTGTATTGTATTTATCTATCTATCTGGTATATAACAACTAAACAGTCGGAAATGTTACTGGTTGTAATCAAATTTTATTTCCTATAGCACGAAAGAACCTGTATATGGACGCAAGTCGCCCCACAAGGATCTAACAGTAACACATTTAATTTATAGTAATATTCCCGGCGAATCAAGTAATCTAAGCTCGCTAAACAGATCGCCTTGGCAAGATTAACTCGTATTTTAATTGGCTGTGATAAATTCATAGTTGCTGTTACAGCATCGAATTATAGGCTATGTGCCCATAAGTTTCATGTTGTTTATTCTTTTCATTTTCATATTCTTGTTCATATTTTCAAAGTCCGAATTTTGCACTTACAAACACTTATTGTTGATCCTCTGACTAGTTAGTTATAAATTTCTAAGTTCCGTATTCATGAAAGGAGACTATCTTTACAGCGGTGGCGCCAGGATCTTTCCGACACAGGGGGTACATTTCCCAACGGGGGATCGGTGATTCAGTGTAGCATCGGTGGTGCCACGCGTAGGATCATGTGTTAGTTCAGTGGTAGAATTCCCGTCTATATGTAACATAGGCACTGATCATTTTGTTATGAAGTATATACATGTAGCATTGGATTCAGTAGTAGAATTCTCACCTGGCACGCGGGGGACTCGGGTTCAATTCCCGTCCGATGCATTTTTTATAATGGAACAATATCAAAGCTGAACTGCGACTGACCAGTGACTATGGTACATAAACATGTAGCATCGGTGGTCGAATTCTTGGACCAAATTAATTCCAATCGGTCCGGATTTTAACCTGCGTGGCAAGCGATAATTATACCACAGATCCACCGATGCTACACGTTTATGTCACTTTGTTTATAGTCACTGATCAATTTGTAGGTCAGCTTCAATATTTTTGCCATTACAAAAATGCATCGGCCGGCAATTTTACACGGATTCCACGTGTGGCAGGCGAGAATTCTAAAACAGAACCACCGATACTACCCGGATACTACACGTGTAATTATGCTTAATCTGGTCAGTCCTAGGTCAACTTTGATATTGCTCCATTCCAAAAATGCATCGGCCGGGAATTGAATCCGGGTCCACTACATGGCAGGCGAGATTTCTTACACTTAACCACCGATGCTACACGTATATGTTTCATAGTCAATTGTCAGTCGTAGGTCAGCTTTGATATTGTTCCATTATAAAATTGCATCAGCCCTGAATTTATTAATTACTATCTAACGACAGGTGAGCATCATTAATTTAAAGAGAATCAACTCTAAAACCATCACCAATACTATTTATTAAATTCAGGTATCACTACAGTACAAACTAGAGGGTACTCTGAGAGTACAAACCTCTGCCTACTGTAAAATTCCCCTACATAAAATTCCCCCCCCCCCCAAATGTTTTTTTTTTACATTTTTAGTCGCGTGGAAGCGACTCTATAGTTCACTATGTCGGTCGGTCGGTCTGTCTGTCGGTCTGTCTGTCGGTCTGTCTGTCTGTCGGTCCGGTATCACTATGCGTTTTATCGCTTTATGACCTTATCTTGATATCAGTTTAATTCTAGCTAAGTCAATTTTTCACAGAATATTCCTTATGGCCAGGAATCGATGTGGTTATGTTTTCACGGTGTGCAATAAAAAATTACGCGGTCTACGCACGATTTAACGAAATCACGTTTGTAATCATATCTTAACAACCATGAATCACAATTAAATAAAATTTGGTACTCATAAATTTCAGGGCATAAATCATCATATGGCAATACAATGACGTGCGTAGCGCATGTAACGCATGCGTACGCACGCTTAAAATTTTCAAAATTTATTTTCGATGAAATAAGAGTACGTTTCAGGCAATTTTAAGCGTTTACAAAATTGCCATGAGTGCGCAGATTTTTGCGCGCGCACTGCGCGTTAAATGTTATTGCGCACTCTTTTTGCCCGATTTCTGTTTTCTTGACTTACTTTTCAACTCGAAATTACGTTATACGAGCACGTCAAAAGTGACAGGCTACGCACGTGTAAATTTAAAAAATATAAATGTTTTTAAACATTTCAACATTTTTAAACATGTTCAGTAATTTCGGTCAGTATAGTTCACTATGTCGGTCGGTCCGTCTGTCTGTCGGTCTGTCTGTCTGTCGGTCTGTCGGTCCGGTATCACTATGCATTGTAGCACGCGACTTAATGGCTGTTGGCCTTGTTTTTATTAGTTCTAAAGTGTAAATAGGCTAACTGCACACTACAAAGTTGTGGATGAGAGTTTGGTGTAGTGGTTATCTATCCAGCGTCTCACAGTTAAGGTCCCTGGTTCAAGTCCCGCAGAAAGTTTTTTTTTTTTTTAATATTTTTTTTTTTGTGGACCTTGATCTTTAACCCTGACCCTTCAAAATTTAACCAAAATTATATGATGATTCATTGATCATTGTGGCTAAGTTTGGTGAGAATCGGATCAAAACTGTGGTCTCTAGGCAGTAATAAAGTTTTTTGTTAGTTGTGACCTTGACCTATGACCTTTCCCCCTCAAATTCGAACTCGTCCGAGCTTTTTGGGCATAGATCATTGTGTCCAAATTTGGTGAGAATCGGATAAAAACTGTGGCCTCCAGGCTGTTCACAGACACACACACAAACACACACACAAACATACAGGGGTGAAAACATAACCTCCTTGGCGGAGGTAATAATCTATTATATTAATGCTACTAAATTTTTCGCGTAATTTTACGTATCTCCTCCAAAACCACTGAAATGATAGTTCTCACATTTGGCACACTGATGTTTATTGAGGAGCCGCACACGATAGGCTATGTCACTTTCCAGAATTTTAAGGATAAACACTAAAAAAAAGGCAAAAAATAGGACATTCACATGAAGTTGTGCACCTGCTATTGTGAATGACGTCAGAAATGCGCAACGTAACTTACGCGTGTTTTTTTTATGAATTTCGCGTTTTTACCATATATAGAAAACCATGTAACAACGTAAATTGAAACTTAACAAAATTTATATCTTGCGCTAGCTGACTGTAGAACAAAAATGGCATGTTCCAGACGAAGTTACGCGCGCACGCGTGTTTAAAATTTCTAAATGGGAAAAATCAATTTCTAATCAACTTTCTACGCGTTTCATATCATTTTGAGCATGTAAAAAATTCCCACGCGCATTTTTTTACGCGCATGGTGCGAACGTAGCGTTGAAAACAATTTTTTTTGCGTGATTTATGTTTTTTCAGCCTTTTCTAGTAATTTTACCAACTTTTAAACAATTTCGACTTAAAATTACGTCATACGGGCACGTTGAATTGGATAATTTACGTGCGGTTTTGATGAAAAAGTTAAAACATTTGTCAAAATTCATCAAAATTATGCCTTTTTTTAAACAGTCATAGATTCTAAACAACGAGGTGAACTTTTTTTTAATTACATATTCTGGAAATTGATGAGTTATAGATATCGGATCATGAATCAATATGGCTAACCGGACATTGTGACGTCATCGTATGTCCACACGAATGTAAAAAATAGGATTTTTGTCTCTTTCGTTATTGCTCATCACGTGCAATGGAGCGCATCACGCTTATCCGTCTTCCATTTTCTCCGAGATTTTAATATTGTCTAGGTCAATCAACTATCTTTCGCATGAGTTAAAAATAGTTTAATTTTTATGACGTCATCATGCCTAAAAATTTAAATTACGTGGGTCATTAATTTCATCTTTTACAGTAAATTTTAATCTGTTATAGATCATAAGAATAAAATGTGATAATCACGATTAAAACGTTTTCTGGAAGCTATTGGATTGTAGATACGAATTCATGTGAAAATTTTGTTTTTTTTTAAAGATTTTCTTTAAGAAATACTATTTTGATAGATTTAATTTACGTTTTTACAAATGTATTGATTTGCGATGAATGGAACATTCCAATCTCTCAGTCTGCCAGTTTGGTTTAACACAAGTAGGTAAATTTATGAGCCCTTGGAGAATAAACTTGCAATACTTTGACAATACAACCTATTAACCATTTGTGGTCGTCATTTGAATCGAACATTTCTTACTGTGAATACTGTTAGATGTAAAAAAATATATACAAACATTTCTTACTGTGAATACTGTTAGATGTAAAAAAATATATACAAACATTTCTTACTGTGAATACTGTTAGATGTAAAAAAATATTTACAAATAAACTTTATTACTGTGATTATGGGTAGGCTCTACTGTTAGATATATAAACACGTAATATACAAATAAACTTTATTACTGACAGTTGCTTCTCAACGTTTGCATTAATTAATAATTACAAAAAATATAAACGTCGTAGTGGTGTATCGTTACATGTACTTTACTATTTCAATCGCCTATGACAGTGACAGTTTTAACAAAGTATTAAATCGCAAATGTTTTACTATATTTAGTCACCGTTAGTGGTATATTATTTATAGGCCTATAAAAAATGAAAACAATATTTCGTTACTGACGTGGATAAAGAATATATTTAAAAATTGTTCCTCTTTGTACCTATCCTCTTTCCCATCCCTCAACCCTAATTGGGTTTCTTTAAATGAATAAACAATTTGGACTCATTTTGTGGTAAGTTTCTCTTTCGGAAGTAATTCCCAGGGTGCTAATTTTGGTTGACTACATAAATCATTGTGTCTACTTATTATTATTTGAAATCGCCAGATTTTTTACTATTAAATTACTATGTATTCGAGAACCATCTGCGGGCACGACCTAGATGGTACGCTCGCTTCGCTCGCGTACCATCTAGTAATTATAATTAAGTATCACCGTTTAAATCAAAACTAGACCATAATGTAATTAAAAAACTAGCGAAAAAGACACGAAACCTCACACACAAAAAAATTGCAACTTTTTGTGTCCGTAATTATTTTATAATTTATTTCATATTCATATTTTTTCATTAAAATGTTTTAATCTGCCGACTGATTGACATACTTCAAAACGTGCACCTCTCATGCACGTTGCCACTTTCATATCCCATATACAGTATTGTGCTTTTATACTTATACTCATCCCATGAAAATTATTATTAAGGCAGACAAGACGGTGTGGAGCACGGGTTACTGCTATAGACCACGATGTAATTACAGAAGTAGCAAATAGCTAACAAATATCAGAACAATTGAAATAAAAATAAAATGTAAATGAATAAAAATAAACACACACAAACAAAATGATTACAAATGGTTTTATATATTGTTGAACATGAAAACAACTTAACAATTCGTGTTTCCGCAGCAATGTATTTTTCAATCGATTTATGTTAAACTTTTTTATTTTATCTGTATGTATCAAATAATTCATACATCAAGAAAAAAACACCCCAAAATAATATAGTTTAGCATTTTATACTTTCGTTAGTGTTTGCGCGCATCATCTAATTCACACAGCACAATTTTCTTTAGCGTCTTTTATTTTCGTAAAGTCTGAACAGTCAAATGTAAAGTCTAAATTTCCATATCCACTATTGCTTTAATTTTTTAGCCTACATTTATTTTAAAGTGAAGGGATACCGTAGTGTATAAAAAAAATCAATGGCAGTAGTTCCTAATTTTATTCGTGATACAATTTGTTTTTATTTTAATAATTTGTCAAAGCACTTTATCGTGCGGTTTTTATATACTTGCCCATGCAAAGTATAATCAATATAATTTATTACCTCAATTGGTGACTGTAAAGTTCTCGAAGCACCATTTAGTAGCATCTTGAAGAATTTCAGATCGATACTGCTCAGGCACATACTCTATTTGATCAACGAGTGAACTTACATATCATGAAATATAAAACAATTATACTGTAGCTTGGAATTAGCATGGGACGGGAAATATTCAAGAAGTTTTTTTATGCACGGCTAATATTGCACCATTTAAGAGTGAATCCGACCGTTTAATGACTTACTTCTTAACTCATTCACATTAAATATTTCCAATTCCTTACATGGTGTGTTCAAGTCACCTTTGACTTCGTCAAAACCGATTTCAACAATTGCATATTTTCTTCCAGAGTGAGTTCGTTGTAAAATCTGTTAAAATGGACCTGAAATGGAATTTCGATTTTCAAGAAATTCACACATGTTATTTAAATGTATCAAATTAACACAAACCCATACAAATAAAAACAAAATGTATAGTATTTTGAGTAAAAACGAAATTTTAAGATACCATGGTAAATTAGCGAAAATTACTCACGCCATTGCAATATTCTATTTCAACGGCCGTCGGAAGCCTCTATATTCACGACGTCCAGCACGCGGAGTCGATCCACCACCCACATCATGCGGCGAGGCTCCGTTTCATGTGCATCCAAGGACCAAAGCGATATCAACAACTTGCTGCGCTCATTGTCAAGCCAAAGTAAAATATGAATAAAATTCGTTTTCGAACTGCCTGATTCGTGACAAATAAATTATCATCTCATATTACTAATTTAATTCTGCTAAACTAAAAACTAAAGAAACTAACAAATTTTAGCAGTATAAATTACGAACGATATACAAAATACACGAACGGAAAATATGGATACGCATCATTGCGCACGGAGCTGTATCTGACGAATCTGGCGATTCGTCAGATATGGACGAGGCATTGCATCATAAACAAGAAATATTTCTTACAAAAAACGCCGCGTAACTTTTTGACTGGACAGTCTTCATTAATCTAATATAATAGGTCGGCCAATCAAAACGCAAGTGAACAATTGGGACTTTACTTGTGATTTATGTCATTGGGCTGTCAGCACAGTCGTTTCTTTCTAGAATTAAACGCACAAACTTGTATTGGGAATAATTTATGTTTATGTGGTTATTACTATCGCATTTAGGTATTGATAATAATAATAATATGGCTTTTGAATATATAATTACTGTCTATAGAATAACATTTATACATTTTCGGTTCGCGATGAAAAGTTATATGAATGGATTTGTAATAGGTATTTATAATAATAGTATATGGGTTGTACTATTGCTAAGCTATCACCAAATCGCGTTATACCATTATTTCTCAGGGTTTTTTGCACCATTGATCAATACCAAACGCGTATCGGTATTATAGTTTTTAATGAATCATTACATTAATTAAAATACCCAATTAAATCAATCGCGTCAGTCCAATTCCGACTTATGTTTCGATCACATAGTTCTTTGTCTACACTGTCCCAACTAGTTTAACAAAAAAAGTGTGATGTGCCCAAATATGGTAGTGATATGCCCGAATATCGTAGTGGACATCGTCATGTCTATATAATATGGGCACATCATATTTAGTTTGATAGTATAGACAGAGCTTAAGGATTATATTTAAAAAATGTTTTCTTACATTTTGAAAAAAAGTATTTATTTGTTTATAAGCCCAATTTTCCAGTCTTAATTTTACATTTTGAAAAAAAAAGTATTTTATTTGTTGATAAGCCAAATTGTGCAGTCTTATTTTAAATTTTGAACAAAAGTATTTATTTGTTGATAAGCCCAATTTTTCAGTCTTATTTTACATTTTAAACGAAAGTATTTATTTGTTGATAAGCCGAATTTCCAGTTTAATAATAATGACCCCTTCCACAGTGCTTATACCATATACATTTTACATGATATTGACCGTGGGTTCTTTACACCTCTGATGCATTTGTTTTTATTGTACCTTTTTAATAAATTATTATATGTTTAGGCCTAATCACACCCAATTTAATGAAACGGTCAGATTCCGATTTCAATTGAACAAAGTAGTACTGTATTTGTTATTCATTGATAAGCCAAGGGTCCCATGGCGTTAGCCGATATCTTGAGCATTTGACTCATGTGTCAACCTGTAACACAAATCATTCTTCAAAATCTAAAGAAAGAACCTCACACGTCTTTTTTGTTGCAAACAATCATAGGCATACAGTAACAAACATAACATGGCTAATAAGCATAACATTCAGACTTGTTTGTTTTCTAGTGGATTTTTATTTACTTTTGTTGGCAGCCGTCTGTCTCGAGAGACAATAGGTATGCGCCCTCTATCCGTCATTCGGTGCAGGGTCCAATTTTTGAGCGGCATGATTTGTCACATTTTGGGCAGATGTACGTTGGCTCCTGATCGGTTGGAGCAGAGGATGCTCTCTCCTTTCTACGTTTCTTGAGTAGCGTCCGTTTCTTGTCGCGTCCACTCTCGCTTGTTTGGACACACATTTTGATAGTGGATCTCCACATACTGCGATCGGAGGCAACAGCCTCCCAGTTTGTGACGTTTGTGTTGCCCGACTTAAGATCACGCTTGCATACGTCTTTAAAGCGTAACATGGGCCTTCCTTTAGGTCTAGTTCCAGTGACAAGCTCACCATAGAGTAAGTCCTTTGGTATTCTTCCGTCATCCATCATGCGCCTTACATGGCACAGCCATCGAAGGCGTCTCTGGGTAAGTAGTGAGTACATGCTGGGCAAACTTGCCAGAGTTAGAACGGTTTTATTTGAGACATGATCCTGCCATTTGATGCCGAGTATCCTTCTCAGGCAGCGCAGATGAAATGAACTCAATCTGCGCTCTTGGCGGGTGTAAAGAGACCATGATTCACTGCTGTACAATAGGGTGCTTAGGACACAAGCCTGGTAGATCTTCATCTTGGTGTTTATAGTCAGCATGCGGTTTTTCCAAACCTTATCTGTTAGGCGAGCCATGGCTGATGTCGCTTTTCCAATCCTGATGTTGAGTTCGGCGTCAAATGAGAGGTTACTGGAAACAGTGGAACCAAGGTAAATGAACTTGTCCACCACCTCAAGAGTATGATCGCCGATTTTGATCTTAGGAGGAGCATTGGCTGCGTCTTGACTTAGAACGTTCGTTTTCTTAAGGCTGATGGTAAGGCCAAACTCCTCGCATGCATGTGAGAAGCAGTCAATGAGGCGCTGGAGTGCTTCTACACTGTGGGCTGTGATGGCAGCGTCATCAGCGAAGAGCAACTCTCTAATAAGTAGACGTCGCACCTTGGTCTTTGCGCGAAGGCGGGCAAGGTTGAAGAGATTTCCGTCACTTCGAGTATGTAGGTAGACTCCTTCATTTGACTGACGAAAGGCATATGATAGTAACAGGGAAAAGAATATGCCGAAGAGTGTAGGCGCGAGAACGCACCCCTGCTTTACTCCACTCTTGATGGGAAAAGGATCTGAAGATGAGCCATCATACTGCACAACGCTGTGCATGTCTTCGTGAAAGGAGGTGATTATTCCCAGAAGCTTTGGAGGACATCCGATCCTTTGTAGTAGGGAGAAGAGACCTTTCCTACTGACAAGGTCGAAGGCTTTCGTTAGATCTATGAAGGCAATGTACAGGGGCTGCCTCTGCTCACGGCATTTTTCTTGTAGTTGTCTCACTGAGAATATCATGTCGATGGTTGATCTTCCAGCTCTGAAGCCGCACTGGGCTTCAGGATAGACACGTTCTGCAAGTGATTGTAATCTAGTTAGTACAACACGTGCGAAGACTTTACCCACTATGCTAAGAAGGGATATTCCACGATAGTTGTTGCAGTCGCTGCGATCGCCTTTGTTCTTATACAGTGTAACGATGTTTGCGTCACGCATATCCTGGGGTACTGAGCCTTCTTCCCAGCATTGTAGCAGAAGCTCGTGTAGGTTTTGTAGTAATAATGTGGAGCGTTTACCAGCCTTGAGGACCTCTGGTGGGATACCGTCTTTTCCTGGGGCTTTACTGCAAGCCAAGATATCAATGGCCTTGCTTAGTTCCGCCAGTGTAGGTGGATTGTCGAGCTCTTCCATTATGGGGAGATAATCTATGCACTCAATGGCTGAGTCAGTGACAATGTTTTCTCTCAAGTAGAGTTGTTGGTAATGCTCTACCAATCTCTCCATCTGCTTTCCACGATCAGTTATGATGGTACCAGAGGCGGTCTTTAATGGTGCGATCTTCGTTGCACTAGGTCCAAAGGCCTTTTTTATACCAGCGTACATGGCGCCAGTGTTGCCATGATCAGCAGAGAGTTGAATATCTTGACAGAGGTTCAACCAGTATTGGTTGGCACACTGTCGAGCTATCTTTTGAGAGTTATTTCTAGCTTTACGAAGAGCCTCTAGTGTTCTTTCTGAAGGGTCTCTTTTGTAGTCAATTAGCGCTGCACGCTTTGCCTCTAAAGCTGGCTCCATCGCAGAAATTCCTGATTCAAACCAATCAGGGGTTTTCCTCTCTTTCACGCCGAAGATGTCTTTGGCGGAGGTATAGATGGCATCACGAATATGAGCCCATCTCATTTCAGAGTTGGCTTTTGGACAGTCTTTCAGCATTTTATCGATGGTTTGGGCAAAACGAGCGCACAGGTCTGGCAGATTGGTATTAGCTGTGTTGATGCGTGGGCATCCTATGTGCCTGAAGCGATGAATTTGCTTTGGTTTGAGACACACTGTGCTGCGCACCATAGAGTGATCAGTATCGCAGTCTGCACTATGGTAACTGCGAGTGATGTTTACGTAATTTAAGTAAGATCTTCGAGTGATGACGAGATCTAGTTGATGCCAGTGGTGAGATCTTGGATGTCGTCAGGACACTTTGTGCTGAGGCTTGGTGGAGAAGAATGTGTTGGTAATGCAGAGGTCATGATAACTGCAGAGCTCCAGAAGCCTCTGGCCATTCTCATTTAGTCTTCCTACACCAAAATGTCCAATGCTCCTGGGCCAGGAATAATGGTCAGATCCCACACGGGCGTTGAAGTCGCCAAGCAAATACAGATGTTCTGTGTCTGAGATTCCTCTGATGGCAGAGTCCAGCTCTTCATAAAACTCATCTTTAGACTCGGGTGTTGAGCAAAGAGTTGGTGCATAGATGCTCAAGATGTTTACTGTGCCCGAAGATGTTGATAGGCGGAGTGAGAGGATTCGGGCGGTGCCCTTGGATGGTGGTTCGACTGATGCTACAAGAGAGTTTCTAACAGCGAACCCCACTCCATGGAGTCGTGGTTGGTCAGGTTCCAACCCCTGCCAAAAGAACGTGTAGTCCCTTTCTCTTATACTGCCATCCGAGGGGAGTCTTGTCTCCTGTAATGCAGCGATATCGATGTTGAGCCTCTTGAGCTCACGGTTGATGATAGCTGTCTTTCTTAAGTCATTGGTCGTTCGTGGGTCGTTTGAAAAGCCAGGACACATGGTCCTGACATTCCAGCTTGCAAATCGCAAGGTAGTATTCTTTAGTCTTTTCTTTAATCTTTTGCCTGGTGCAGTAGTTACAGTCCGCTTGTCGGAAGAATCCTAAGCTCCAAGCACCCATTGAAGCAGGCAGACTGTGGCGGGTCAGCATCTTACTGGCCGAGGGCTGCTCGGCTTGAGGCGGGTGATAGCTGACCAGTGGGACTGCGATGGTCCCTCCCACCGTCGGAGACAACCCGTAGCGCCTTGACCTACGCCAATTGGTCTTGGCTTATCACTCGTAAACTGCTGTCTCCCGTGTGGATTTTAGCCGTTTTTTACAACAGCACTGAAGTGACCTCTCCAGGGCGCACGCCTGGGCGAAGAAAAATATGGGGACCCTGCGATGCCCAGTCAGCAGAATCCCCCTCTCGGCCTTTACCGATAAAGTCCATAGGAGAGCAGAGCAATACGTATGGTACCAGTTTGGCTGCAGAAGCTGCCGGAAGGAGATCGAGTCAATGTTCCAAACCACCTTAGGGGCTTCACTCCGGATTTGTCCTTAAGGTTTACTCCTGAAGCCTTTTCCAGGATGGATATAGCCGCAAGGCAGCGGAGGTTTGAAATCAGAGTTTTCCTTCTCCTAGGTGAACTGCCTGTCACGGCTGATGAACTCCACCTGTCCAAGTAAGCTTCTGGTTTTGAGGCGCCAGTGGCTCGCCTTCGTCCCTTCTCCTGTCAGTAGCAAGCAGGTTTCGCCAGGCTTAAAGAAAGAACTAAGCCATTCGTGCAGGCCAGGAGTTGGACTTTTAGTTGTCAGAGGCTATTTGAGACGCACACCGTATGGGAGCATTTTTTAGGTAAAGGGAGCTTAACCCCAATACCACTCCCGGCTGTGACAACCTTGAAACCCTATTTACTTTAGAATGTAGAATAAAACTAGTAACAGTGGCTATATTAATAATTATACTGATTATCCTTGATGTTATCGCATCTAATAATAAAATATTTTGTTGTTGATAAGCCCAATTTTTCAGCCTTGATTTTACATTTTGAACGAAAGTATTTATTTGTTGATAAGCCCAATTTTGCAGTCTTAATAATGACCCTTCCACAGTGCATTTTATATGATATTGACCGAGGGTTTTTACGCCTCTATAGCCACTGATCAATACCATAATTAATGTACTTTTTTAAATGAATATTGAAATGTTTCAACATACCCAATTCAAAAAACGGTCCGTTTTCGAGTTCAATCTTTTAGAGAGGTTGGAGTTTTATTTTGAACGAAAGTATTTATTTGATTGATAAGCCAAATTTCTAGTCCTAATGATTTGAGATTCAACGGGTTTTGCTTTCAATTGTATAATAACATAATTATATATATAATGATGATGGGCTATGCCCGAAACATGTCGTTAAAATAAATCTATATTGAGGCAGTTTTAACTTATTTGATCTTGATTTTTTTCTATATCCTGCCTATGCAGCTCTTTGATTTATAATTATATATATATATATAAATCCAAAGGCAAATTACTGAAAAAAATGACAATGCTGTGGGTATCAGTGGCTGGATCTCAATGGAGATACAAAAATAAAAAGTGAAAAGCTAAATCAAAACGATAAAGTAAACAGGCCCAATAACAATGATCCGGGCGTGTGGCGCAGTGTGTTGGAAGTTGGACTACCGATCGTCAGACCTAGGTTCGAATCCAACTCTCATCGCATTGCTTGTATCCGTAGGCAAGATACTTTACTTACGTTGCCTCTCTCCACCCAGGTGTATAAATGGGTACCCAGTTAGATCTAGACACAACTTTGCGCTGGTTACCGGCTGCATTATGGGAGTATGTTTCCATACGTGTTTGATTCCAAAACAAATACTGGGGTAATAATGCTTGTAAAGCGCCTTTGAGCATGATTACTCATGAAAAGGGCGCTATATAAATGTGGTATTATTATATATATATATATATCCCGGGCCCGAGTTTTTGTAGACCGGACTTCCATGCACAGCCACATATGGTTCGAAATGATATTACACAACAACGATTAGACAGCAACTGTGCAAGAGTCCAACTAATAAAATCGGAATGATCAATTAATTGAACATTTACAGCATAAGGCCCATACACTAGGACGATAACGATCGACGATAAATAGACAAATGTGCATTTTTAATACATAAATTAAAAGAAATATAAACAATTCCTTTGATGAAAATTATATTTTCACACGTCCAATCAAATGACGTCATGATTAGTAAGACCAATAATATCGTGACAATACAGCGATTTTATTGTTTTTATTTATCATGACGTCATTTGATTGGAATTTGAAAAACATTATTTTTATCAAAGACAGCATAAATGATTATCCTATAGGTCTAGAACGAAAACCTTTCTAATTTCTTTTGGTTTATGTAAAAGAAATGCATGCTATATATTTATCGTCCGTCGTTATCGTCATAGTGTCATTTTCACCTATCACCAAAAAACTAACCTTTTCAACGATAATTAATTGTTACGAAGCCAATTTATATTATATATTTCATTAAAACTGAACTTTACGGTAAATGAAGAGTAAGTATCAGTTAATATGAATAATATAACTAGTAGGTCTATGAAGTTGCGTCCAGACACAGAACTGTGACATTACTATCATAAATGTTGAAACCACTTATAAAACCCTTTTTTAAAGAAAATATAATTGTGTTAGGAGAAGGCTAATAAACAAATAGATAATGTACAAACCTTTTTCTGGATTAATTAATGGAGCAGGCGTTCCTAATAATCTGCTGCTGCTACCTAGACTGATTGTTCACCTTCTGACGATAATTGATTGGACCCCCCCCCCCCCCACGGCATCTGATAACCAAAAAAAATTTTACCAGGACTGTTTCAATGATTTAATATCTGACGGCGTATTATTATAACATTGGCCTAGATTGACAGTCAAAAGAAAGTTATTGTAAATACCTCCCTTTATGTTGACAGAGCCAAAATAAAGTTTTGACCATTATCGAATGATTATTTGACAGTAATTTATTATAATACCGGCCTGGTTGACAGCAAAAACGAAGTTATTATTTATTGAACAAGATTTTACAGATTTCCGTCTACATCTCAATAATACTGTATTATCAGCAAAGGCTTTCATATTGACTCTCTTCTCCCAGACGTTTTTTGGGTCCAGCAGCTACCTATAAATTATAGTCGAGTTTCCAAATTCACAAAACTGTCAGCCTTAGATACTAAAGCTACCGCTATGAAACAGCTTATTAATAAATGTGTCCTCCTGGGACATAGCTGGCTAGAGCCGCGGCGCGAAAACAAGGTAACGTAATTAATATAGCTGAAGTAAAAGAACTAATTGACTTTGAGTTACAAAAGTGTTTAGCTTCTGACTCAAATTTTACGCTGAAGATTTCCAAGGCTGTATCAAAAGTGGTACATGATCAACTAACCGGGAAACTAACTGACCTTATCAGAGAGTCTCTAAAGTTCGATACAAACGTTATCAATGATAAGTTATGTAGTCTAGAAAACAAAATCTCTGCACTTGAAAATGAATTAGATCTCTACTGAACAGTATTCTAGAAGAAACTGCCTAGTAATTCACGGAATACAAGAAAAAAAAAGAAGAAAATACGGATAAAGAAGTGATAAAGATCTTTAAAGAAAACTTAAATGTCTCTATCGATTCTATCGACATTGACAGGTCTCATCGCTTTGGACGAAACATGGCGGCAATCACTAACAAGTCCAAAACTAGGCCGATTATCATTAAATTTGCCAGCTACAAAATGAGAAATGAAATCTTCAGGGCAAAGAAACGTTTCAAAGATTCACCTTATTTTATTCACGAAAGTTTAACATCAAAACGATCTCAACTGCTTCGTGAAGTGAAACATACATATGCAAAATCGATCAAGGCCACCTGGACCCAAGACGGCAAGATATGTATACTAACCAACAGCATGAAGAAATTAGTCATCAATTCCCGATCTGATCTGTCTCGCTATCAGAATGATCTTAAATAGGCCTACTCGAAGCTTACTTTATGGACCTTTTAAAAGTAGCAGATTTGTACTTTATTTATTTTTATGTCAATGCATACGCGTGATAATCAATATCACTTAGTTGTTATACTGTGAACCTTGTAATTATTACATATACACTTTTTATTGTTATTCTTTCATTTATTTGTTATATATTTATGAATGTAAATGGATCTTCTCATCTCCCTGTTGGCGTTCAGTGCACTAGCGATAATTTAAATTCAAAATTTGAACCAAATTTTAATCCTTTTATTCAAAATGAAAATAGGTATGATACTCAGGCTGATATGCTAATTAATCACTTAACCACTAGATCCAATACATTTGATCATTGTAAATATTATGATATAACTGAATTTAACACCCTGCATGACTCTTTAACTAAACCCAAACTATCTTTAGTGCATTTGAATATAAGAAGCTTCTCAAATAAGTCTGATGCTTTTGACAGTTTATTATATTCTTTGCACACTAAATTTTCCATAATTGGTATATCAGAGACCTGGCTAAATGATAACAAACAATCCCCCTTTTAAACAATTACACTTTTTTTTGCAAGTAATAGACAATATAGTACTGGAGGTGGCGTAGGACTGTTTTTACTTAACGAGTTAAATATCCGTGTTCGAACCGACCTTGCCCTTCCAAGAAATATTTGTGACTCTTTATTTGTTGAAATTATATTAAACAACAAGAAAAATATAATAATTGGTATCATATATAGGCTCCAAGTTCTAATATTACTGATTTCTCTATATGCTTAGATGAATTACTTACTCGTATCAATATTGAAAACAAACATTGCAACCTAATGGGTGATTTTAATATTGATTTACTAAAATTCCACAATCAAAACTCAATAACTGATTACTTAGACATTATTCTATCCCATTCGTTTTATCCTACTGTTTCCAAACCTACGCGAATTACTACAAACAGTGCAACTCTATTAGATCATTTTTATACGAATCAGACAAATATAAATATAACTTCTGGTATTATAATTTCGGACATTGCTGATCATCTTCCTATTTTCCAACTTATTGACCACAATTTCGAAAAAACGTCTAACAAAAGAATTTCTTATGTAATAAATGATCATAACTCATTTTGTACCAGTTTAATGCAAGAGGACTGGTCTGATGTATATAACTCTGATCCTAAGCTCTCATTTGATATTTGTATTGATTTACTTCTATACACAATAAACATCTAATTACTAAAATTATTCCAAAACACAAAGCTTTTAAACAGCCTTGGATGAGCGCCTCTTTAATTAAATCAAGTAAACATAAACATAAATTATACAAAAAATATATCTCTTCACAAAATGCAAACCACAAATTAATTTACACTAAATATAAAAATATTTTTACTCGACTGTGTCGTACTGCTAAATCCAACTACTATAGACATAAATTTGAACAAGTTAAAGGAAATATAAAAAGTACTTGGGATATTATAAATTCGGTTGTAAGTCCAAGCAAAAAAGTATCCAATAAAATAAATTCAATTAAAATCGAAAATAACATAATAAAAAATGATAAATCTATATGTGATCATTTTAACAATTATTTTTCATTGTAACGACCTCTGTTCACGGAGTTAGATTCAGGTAGACAACAACAAGACTACACACAATATACTGCTTATTCCTTATTTTTATTTCCTCCTTTAAGCTGTCAAACCTGTGATGCATGTAGCTTGTGGCGTTTCTAGTAAGAAACAGACAAATATAAATGCCTATGTTAACATACAGCAGTACCATGTTATAACGAATCATGCAAATAACAACAATTTAAAGACGATCCCTGTCGTCGTAGCAACGTCAAAACTCTCAATGTACAGCCCTCTATCGGCTTACACAGAACAACGTATATGTGTAATAAATCACAATACTGTATAAACACTTAAATAATTCTCTGTAAATTACACTTGAGATGCTGATTACATAATATAAATGCCTTCCTTACTATACAGGACAGATATGGCCTACAATTGTTATATCAACATTAACACATTGAAATTAATGAACGTCTTGACCAGCCTCGTGACAACAATGATATAGTAAAGAGACTGTTATATTACTTATTCACCTAGGAGGACAATTAAGTCTCTTCGGTATAACTACACACTCATCGTTTGTACTCACCTAATCCTTTAGGTTAGTAACTTGATGGGTATAGTTTTATGTCTTCCTTCGGTTATGTCTTCGCTTCAAGAGATAGAGTTTTGTCTCTCGCACATTCAACGCCTGGGGCTGGTCGTGACGTATCTCGCCACTGGCAAGTCCCAAGGCCGGCCGGATTCGGGGGTTGAGTGCGCGTAGGCCCGGCGATTGGCTGTGACGTATAGATGACGTAGCCACTAGCCAATCGCCAGGCACTACAATCCTCCTCGTTTTATTTTCTTTGTTTCCTGCCCCCCTGACTATTCTCGGACTGGTCTTCCCAAGGGAGGCAGGTGCATTTTAGTTCACCGTCAGTGTCTGACATTGCTGTCCAATTTGATGTTTGATTTCAAGTTCATTTGATAGTTCCTTTGATTTCCAGTTCCTTTTAAAGTTCAATTGATTTCAAGTTCATTTGAAAATTAGGGCCTTTCAAACTACTATAAATCAAACAATAACTAAATAATATCAATCTAAAGTTAATAATAAACCGGATGCTCACCAAAACCTATGGTCTTTCTCCGCGTAACAATTTTATAATAGTATATTATCAGACGCCTATGACAGATGGTCTCATCCTTGCGACCATTTTATGTCTGCTCTACAACAACCTTAGGCGCGCACATGTCTTATTCCCCAAAACAGGGATCATCTAAAAAACTTGCACATGAACGAAAAACAATGTTGAAATGAAATGCGCCCTCTATATAAATATACATATAGGACCTTACATTCATCCATAGGGCCTGATATCAATAAGTCTTTACCTGCTTCAGCTATAGATCCCTTAAAATTCCTTCAAACATAAAAAAAAAAGGAGGTGGGCATGATAACTTATCTCCTCGCAAATTAAAGCTGTTCTTCCGTGTATTATAAATCCATTAACATTTGCCATAAATTCATCTTTTTGCTCAGGTACAGTACCAACTAAATTGAAATTGGCAAAGGTAGCTCCTATATTTAAGAAAGGAGACACCTGTTTATTATCTAACTACAGACCTATACCTATTCTACCAGTGTTTTCAAAATTATTAGAAAAACTCATGCATAAAAGGCTTTTAGACTATCCAAATAAATTTGATATCTTAAACCATCATCAATATGGTTTTCTACCTAAACATTCCACTTGTCATGCCATTCTTAACTTATAAATAATATCACTGAATCTTTCGAAAATAATTTATTTCAGTTAAGCATATTTCTAGACTTATCTGAAGCCTTTGATGTTATAAATCACCAAATTTTACTCTCCAAACTTGATAAATATGGGATCAGAGGTATAGCTTTGGACTGGTTCAAAAGTTATCTTATTGACCGCAAGCAATTTGTTTCTTTGGATTCATGTAAATCATCGACGAAGGACATAACTTGTGGCGTTCCACAGGGTTCTGTTCTGGGACCGTTATTGTTCTTAATTATGTAAATGACTTGACTCGTGTCAGTACACTCTACAGGTTGTGTCCTTCGCCGATGATACTACATTATTTTTCTCGCATGAGGCCATACAAAAAAAAATAGTTTGTTTGCTGTCATCCGCCGCCCCTTATTTCGCCAAAAATTTGGGGCGGAGATAAGAAAAAGTTTTTTTTTTATGTTGAGGGCGCTTTAAAAAAAATTTTTTTTTTATGATTTTTTTGGGCCGAAAAGGTGTAAAAATCGAATGTGCGAGGATGAAACAATAAAATAATAACGTAGCGTATATTTCGGTGTATAATCGCACTTTGACACGCAAATTTAACCTCTAAATTAATATTGTCTTATACACCGAACATAAATGCCTCAACACACGTAGATATCGCCACCTCGTTGGCTAGGCCTGGGCTTTTTAAGGTAAGGCCTAGGCCTATTACTTAGTATTACTAAAGAGTAGGCCTAGCCTAGCTACAGTGTACTAGCGTAACAGCAACCTGCTAGTTTTCAAGGCATTTTAGCGTGATTTTGTACTAAATATGATGAAAAGATTTGTTCATTATGGAGCTGTTTTAGGCGCTCCGATAAAATTTCATTTGTAAACGTTTACGATTGGAATAGTATTATATATGTTATACGCACGACCGTCGTACCCCCAGCGCGAGCGAGCCCTTCTTGGCAACCACATGGTGTACAGTATTCGACTAGTATATTCTCCAGTTGATTATAGCATAGACCTAGCGTACACACTTCTAGGATACATAGATACTAATCGAATACGATTTTCCGTGAAAACGTGCGCCTCTCGATAAAAGGATCGAGCGAGGCTAGCCCACACACACGTGCGGTCATGCACTCGATGTTTGAGCGGGGTTGGTGAAATCTGTCCATAATAGGTTACTTTTCTGTCCATAATAGGTTACTTTCTGTCCATAATAGGGACTAGAGGGCGATGTTGTTTGTCCATAATAGGTGACTTTCATAATTGGCTGTCCAAAATAGGTGACTTTTTGTCCACAATAGGCGAGTTTATTGGAGTAGTGCGCCATCCATTGTGTTGTCCATAATAGGTGATTTTTTTGGCGTACTCGTACATACGTAGTTTATTTCGCGAGTAGAAGTAATACTAATTTGCTTTCTGTTCAGACTTCGAGGCTACCTAGGAGGCCTAATTAGTATATAAATATTTAAGTCTTTCTAGCCTAGGCCTAGCTAGGCTAGTCCTGTTAGTTAGGCTACCTCTATAGGCCTACTAGTACTACTAGCCTAGGCCTAGGCCTAGTCCATTTGTTATTGTCCACTAATAATAATGAAATGTGAAATTTATTCAGCAACAAATAATTTAATTTGAACTTCATTTTAGGTTTGATAGTACGGACAGACATTACGCAACTTACCATACTATTGCAAGTTTAAATAAATCACCAAACCCACACGTTCTTTTACAAAAATAAAAAATACCCCATAATACTCTAATGATAATATTGATAAAGTTTTATTTTTTTAAGATAATGAAAATGTAAACTGTTATTTTTATAAATGCATTGGTGTTTCAATGTAATTGTTGTATTTTTTTTTTCTTTGGACTTATTTTGTTTTGTTAACAGTAATAATAAAAATCAATTTAATATTGAAAAAGACATCACAGTTCAGCACTTCATTTCGTCATTTTAGGTCCTCCCCTATTTCAAAATTCTGGATCCACATAGCTCAATGACAAACCATCCCAGTCTAAAGTGTATCAACAGCAGCACATCTCATCCATTTATTATATTGTTTAATTAAATGAATCAATTTTAATGTTTAATAATAAGAAATACGACAATAAATCAAGTTTACATACACGCAGTGTACAAGCAACACCTTTGTTCTGTATTCAGAACAGTTTATTCAAAATCTAAATCACATTAAAAAAATACTGAATTATATTAATTTTAAAAGTGTAAAAACATGGTTAAACTACAATTTAAAAAATAGCAAGGATAAATAAAATGCACCATAATTATTATGTTTATTACTACAGTATAATTATTGATCGATGATTATGATCAAAAATAATATGTTGAAGTGATGTACTTTTTCTTTTGAGCAGCATACTGTATATGAGCAGAATATCAAACATCTGTATGCCTATAATAAAAAAAAAGGAAGCATTTAAATACTATAATAATGTTTAAGTATTTTATAATGCAAGTAACTTCAATCTTAGTAATGCTGAGACAAATTTTCATGTTGTATGGTGGGAAACAGTATGGTGGGAAACAGTTATGTTTAAATATTTTATTGCATTTAAAAAAAGATATGTAGGATTGTTTTACTAAATTTAAGTTTATACCAGTTGTTAGAGTCAATTATTACCATACTCACTATATGAAAACTGATATTAAATGTTTTAAAGACAAATGCTTTATTGAATGAATGCTTTAATAATATAACATTCAATTAAATTTTGAAATATTTTCTGCATGAATTTGTTAGTGGATTTATCTATTCTTTGTACTGTGATTGTAATGTTTATAATGAATGAAAAAAAAAATATCTACTTTTAATTTCTTAGCAATTCAAATGAATAGAATATTTCAAATCAGAATGTTAAAAATTAATTTTCATGTATTGTCAGTTTTTCTACTACGGTACTGATAAAATTCAGTTTGTCTCTCTAAAAATGTTTGACTAAATTGTATCCTTCTTTTCCGAAGATTACTTTTGCAAACAAATACTTTTTCTAAATAGGTTTCTTCTTGGGATTTTACAGTATCTTGGTCATATTGAAAAATGTCCTAAAAGATGTAGGCCTAGTGGGTTGTATGTAAAGTATTATTCTTCAATTGTAAGTTGGGCCTATCTGTTACTTACCCTGGTTAATGTCCATGCTACTGTACTATAACATTGATCAGAAGATACACTGTACACAATCTTTGATACATGCAAAAAATATGGAAAAATTGAGATTTAAATAGATGACATAATTAATAACATACAGTAACAATAGCTCTGGCTCTACTATACTGCCAACCTACTAACTGTCCGAACTGTCTGGATAAGACTCATTCATTCAAAAAATAATTTAAAAAAACAAAAATTTAAATAGGTCAATCTAGCAATCTAGATGTCTGTGATTTGAAGACAAACTACCAATAGGTCTAGTAGACTAGGCTAGTAGTAGCTGATTTCGGTCTTCAAAGTATAGTAGTGGGCGGTGGTGGCAGTGGTATTAGTAAAAGACTGTATAGTGACTAGTCCGCCAGACCTGACCTGCAGTTAGGCAGTATAGTTACGAGTAGGCCTAGCCTAGGCCCTAGTCTGTAAAATATTCATATTAAAAAAATAAAATAATAAAAAAACAGATAATGAGGATAGGCCTAGTTGTTTGTAGTAGGAAACCTATCTACCTAATATGAGCCCATGTCATTTGTATTCCTTCCCTGCTGTAAGGTAGGCCTACTAATTAGGCCTAGGCCTCCTACTAGCTAGGCCTAGGTAGCCTCGAAGTCTGAAGAGAAAGCAAATTAGTATTAACTAATAATACTATTACTTCTACTCGCGAAATAAACTACGTATGTACGAGTACGCCAAAAAAATCACCTATTATGGACAACACAATGGATGGCGCACTACTCCAATAAACTCGCCTATTGTGGACAAAAAGTCGCCTATTTTGGACAGCCAATTATGAAAGTTACCTATTATGGACAAACAACAGCGCCCTCTAGTCCCTATTATGGACAGAAAGTCCCCTATTATGGACAGAAAAGTAACCTATTATGGACAGATTTCACCAACCCTATTGAATATTTCTAAGTGCTTTTTTCTGGAGAATATGTATACGGTTTAAACTTGTAGCAGAAGTAGCACCCCATACTGTGATAGCATACGTTATTCTAGGTAATATAAGTGCATTGTATACCGTTAACAAGATGTTACTTGATAACATAGACTTCACTTTGTTTAAGACACCAATTATTCTAGAAATACTGTTTGCTACCTCATTTACATGAAAATTAAACGATAAAGTTTCATCCAGAAATAAGCCTAGAAATTTAACTTCAGTAGCTTTTACTATACATTCATTTCCCATCCTCAATTCTAGTGAGGTAGTGTCAGCTGACTTATTTCTAGCCTTAAATATAACATATTTTGATTTGTTTACATTTAGCGTTAATTTGTTAGCAATAAACCAGTCCGAAAGTATAGATAACTCCTGGTTCATTGTATCAAAAGCTTGAGTAATATCATTGTGACTATAAAACACATTTGTGTCATCTGCATACATAATCATGTCTACATGGTTACATGCTAGACTAATATCATTAATGAATATAAGAAATAATAATGGACCCAATATGGATCCCTGAGGAACTTCAGTGTTTACTGTCATTTTACTAGATGCAGTATTAACAATAAATGTGTATTTTAGTCTTTTTTTAAGATAGTTTGAAAACCAGTTTAGCGGAACTCCTCTTATACCATAAAATCTTAACTTATCTAATAATATACCATGATCGATTGTATCAAACGCTTTTGATAAATCAAGGAAAACTCCTAGTGTGAACTCTTTATTCTCAATAGCGTTTGTGATTTTTTCAATCGATTGTATTAAAGCATGACTAGTTGAATGGTGTTGTCTAAACCCATACTGTGTTTTACTCAGTACGTTATATTTTGAGAGGTAACAAATCGTTTGATCATACACATTCCTCTCAAATATTTTGGAAAAAAAGGGTAAAATGGAAATAGGCCGATAATTATTTATATCGGAGATGTCACCATTCTTAAATACCGGGATAACTTTAGCAATTTTTATATCAGCCGAGACACAGCCCGATGATAATGACGTATTAATGCAATAAAGGTTTTAAAATAAACGGGGAAGCAGATTTTATGAGTTGGGCACTTATACCATCATGGCCAGGAGAAGTATTCTTTGTGTTTTTAATATAGTGGTTAAGTTCATGTTCAGTAACAGGCTTAAAAAACATTGAAGAGGTAAAATTTCTCTTTAAGAAAGTTCTATGGGTGATTTGATCATTTTGACAATCATGCCTAAATTTATTATTTAGTTTTTCTCCAATATTAATAAAAAAAGAGTTGAATGCATCAGCTTTCTCATCATTATCAGAGAAAGTCTCAGTACCCAATTTTATTTTTGTAGGCAAATTGGTAGTCTTTTCCCTACCCATTATATCATTTAGGATTGTCCACGTTTTTTTAATATCTTGTTTATTTTGTTCAAACTGGACCATATAATATTCTTTTTTTCCGATTTCTAATAGTAGTGGTTAACTTGTTTCTAAAATGTATGTACGTACTTTTATTAGTAGTGGTGTTATTTTGTTTGTACTTTTTATATAATTTATGTTTTTGAGAGATAGCTCTGGCAATTTCAGCTGTGATCCAAGGAGATTTTAACTTGTTCGCCTTATTTCTAATTCGTTTTAAAGGGAAACAATTATCAATTGTTTTATTTAAATTTTTTTTTAAAATTTTGATAAGCAACATTCGCATTATTTGAGGATAGCACATCATTCCACTGATTGCTTTGTAATTCTTGCAAAAAATACTCCGTTTGTTGAGGAGAGTATTGTCGTTTATATACAAATCGAGGATATTGCTTATTATGTTTTTCCAAAGTATCTACACAGAATATTGGGAAGTGATCAGAAATATCAGTAATAAGTATTCCACTTTTAAGGGACGTAGTAAAAGAATCGATGTTGCAATAAATGTTATCAATTATTGAAGCACAATTATCGGATATTCTAGTAGGACTTTTTATGATTGGCTGAAATGACTGAGAAAATATTGTGTCTAAGTGTGATTGGATAGTGTTGTCGGTAGATTGTTGGAGTAAGTTTATGTTATAGTCTCCCACAAGGTAAGCTTTCTTTTTTTCTAGATTAATCATTTGCATTACACATGTTAATTTTTTTTTTTTTTTTTTTTTTTTTTTTTTTTTTTTTTTTTTTATATAATAGTTTTAAATTTAAATGTATATAGTAGATTCGTATTAGTTAAGTATAGTTTTATATACTTTGTCATTTTTAAGAGGGCCCCTGAATATCAGCTGGCCTGCGGGTTCAGCTGGAAGGGTTACCCTCTATAAATAAAGTTGAAATAAAAATAAAAAAATAATTCATCATCAAACTTTTGCAAGGAACGTGAGGGTGGTCTATAAACTATACCACAAATAACATTATTTCCTGATTCTAACTCAATCTCAATAAAGATAGTCTCTGCTTCAGTCATACAAGATGACAGATCATTTCTAATAATATATGTTAGTTTGTTGGTAACATAGAACGCTACCCCACCACCTCTCTTATCAGTGTGAATCAAACTGTAGCCTGGTAACTGGTATAGATTAATATTATCTTTTTCGGTTAACCAGGTTTCACTGAAGGCAATGACGGAGAAGGCATGTACGAGTGAGTCTAAATAGTTTGAGATTAAGTCAAACTTATTAACAACACTACGACAGTTTAGTCCAAATATAGAAAAGTTTGATGATAAATTAGAATGTTCAAGTGAAGAAATTAAGTTATCTTCGTTAAAATATTCTGTGCTCACATTTACATTATCAAAAAGGTCACATTCAAACATTTAAATTAGACAGAAAAGGAAATGACTAATGAATAAAACTGAGCAAGCTGCTTACAGCAGCAGAGAATAGTTAACACTATATAGCCTAAGTTAACAAGTATGTGCAATAAATTACAATTTATACAATGTAATATGAATTGTTTTATCATGACATACCAACAACAACTAAACGACAGGCAGTGAAACAATAATGATGATCATGGACGTCAATTAAGTATTTGGTTAACTTAAACGATTTTGATCAATCTAACTCACCGATGTCCAAAATGTATCAACGTTGAGTTCAGGCAGATCTAAATGCTCGGCAATAGGAGTATCCCTGGAGTCCGAGAAAGCTGAAACAAAAAAGTTGTTAAATAGTGTGGCTTTTGCTTGCGGGCTGTCAGCAACCCTAACCCCATCAGAGATACTTATTGCATTTGATTTAGTTTTTCGTTTACACTTGATCCAAGTCCAAAATCGCTTAGGATTTGCAACAAGGTCAGAGGAGATGCATTTCAGGTAAGCCTTATATTTACAATTTGATAATTTTTTGAAATTAGTTCTGGCAACACAGAAGTTTTGACGTGAAATGATGGATGGAAATTGTTTCCATATACGATGGTAATGTTCTTTAGATTTTAAGGCTTTCACACGCTCGGCATCAAACCATTTATGACTTTTTTTGCGAATTTTAATGGTGGGGACAAGGTCCCTGACAGCCGCATCAACAAGATCGTATCTATAGATCGAATATAGCCTAATTTTGGTGCGTTTGAAGACGACTATCTCAGTAAAATATTGCACAGACCATTGTAGTAAGTGTTATTAATTGAATAATTGCAGATTGTGTTAGGTGAATTAACACAGTTTGGTAAATAAAAGTAAAAATTGCACACTACAAGGAACAACAACATTAACCTTTCAGCCAACTTTAACTTATAATAATAGACAACGTAGTCCTATGCATTATAATGCAGGACTACGGTGTCTAATAAAACAGCTCATTTACATTTGTAGGCTACTGTCACAACAATAGAATTATACAAACTTACAATCTATTAATCCATTTATTTTCATTGTCCAGTTATCATCCTCTGTCTATAGGTAGGAATTAAGCATGTGCTGATGCCGTGGTATTCGTCACAAACAGTGGTACTGGTGGTAAATTTGTCGTCAATGGACACATCACGCCATTTGTAACTTTCCATCCCCCAGTCTATGGGTTGAAGAGTATTTTCTATCCACTGCTGTACCATGGTAATATACACGCAGGGAATGACATTTTGCAGCATTTGTTGTTGCGGGAATAGACTTTATTTTAAGTGCTGTTTTGCTTTTTGCTACTTTCTCCCAGAACGTATTCCTCCATACAGTATATAGCTACCAATGCCAATTCCTCTGATGCGATGGTTTGGTACTACTGCCCAGGTGTTATGACTTTTTAAGACTAACACCTTTTCCTATACCAAATAGATGGGATGTAGTATCACATCCCTGAATTCCATGTATAAAAAGCAAATTAATTTTTACAGAGCTTCACACCAAGGAAAGACTTTACATGCATTTACAATGCTCCCCCATCGAGAACATACGGTATTAAATCAATGAATGAAGCAACCGTGACATAATATAAATTTAAGAGGAAAGAACATATTATTATACATGGATCAAAATCAACCATATTCATCAATAGAGAAGCAGTGCACATTCCCTCACATATACTATTCCATCATTGATGGCTATGTGAGACAGTCATACACAATGCATCATTTGTTGAAAAAGAACCTTGTACTTTTCCTGCAGCCCTCTTTTACTCCATTGACTCCATACACACTGCTAGACTACTCAGAAACCTTCATCTCACTGCCCACTGTATGTTATCAACGGGGGAGCACTGCTACATCAAACCTCTTGGCCCGAAACAGCAACATTTCAAGACATTTATTATGTAACATGTATGTTTGTTACGTTATGCAGTGAAGGCAAAGTAAACTCTTGTGTTTAATGGCTGTAATTATGGGCCGTAAGTAAATTTGGTTTAGGAAAAGGTGTTGGTCTTAAAAATCATCACATCACAGTTAGAGCTGTATGTCAAATTCTGTAAACCAAACAGTTAAAAAAAAGAAAGAAAACATTGCATCAGGAATTTGGCATTGGATGGTAGCTACCGTATGGAGGGAAGTCAATGGAGACTTTAGACAGCCTACTTTTCTTTGAGAAAGTTGCAAAAAGCAAATCTATTCCCTTGCTGCAAAATTTCATTTCGTGAGTCTTTATTACCAGGTATAGCAGTGGATAGGAAATTCTCTTCCACCCACAGACTAGGGATAGAAAGTATCTAAAGGGGGCTGGACAGACTCCCTCACCCTTCCCATATTATCTCCCATCTCTATACCCCTCCCCACTGGCACGACCAATGTCGTAATATATTGTTATAACAGTACAAATGTAAATGAACTGATTTATTATTAGACACCTTAATCCTATGCATTAAGCATAGGAAGGACTGCGTTTTATATATTATAACAATAGAGATATATCTAGATACTTAAACATTTGTTTTTCGGTCATTTTCTAATTAACAGCACCTAAAATAATGTGTATATTGTAGTTCAGATCTTCGAAACTGTAAAGAAATATATAAACCATTGTAAAAACTGTTATAAAGTGGTAATTAGATCTATCATTTATGTTTTTTTTGTCCTTTTTTAGGCATTTTCGCCATTGGCGGCCATTTTGTTTTAAAAAACCTATTTCCCCTACCTGGATTTTTCTAGACTTTTAGTATGTTCATATAGGGACCTTATAGAAATGCATTGTGGTGAAATAAATTCTGTTGCAATTTTTTCAACCATATTTCATAGTTTTCCTGTACTACTATTCAGTATTTTTATTCACAAAGCGGGATCTCCGAAGAGATACTTATATATATATAAACACATCAGGGCAAAGAACATTAATTCTAAACCGCCCGGTGATATACTGACATTTAATTAATTAATTTGAAACGATGAAGATGAGGAAATCTGTGAGAATGAGAAAAAGTCGCCCCAATAAAACACTCTCCGTATGAGAACGAAACAACATATCAATAGTTTTAGTTGTATGAAAAGGTGTCTCTGGCGGGATTCGAACCTGCAACCTCTCGCTTACAGGGCGAGTGTATCATACTACTAGACCACAGAGCCATATGTGGCAAATTTCAGAGTTATTGCAATAGACCACGATGTCAAATGGAGCGACAAAACTCGCAAAGACAAAGAAAACCACTGGGAATTACAACTTAAAACCACAAAACCTTTTGTACTTAACATTAGGAACACTAGAGGGTGAGCTCGCTTCGCTCGCTCCCCCTCTAGGAAGTGTAGACGATGGTTCTCGGAATGATAATGTTCTCCTTATACGTTTTCTGTCGGTTACCATTATTGAAAATGCTTGACATTCGTAAAACTAAACTACTTTGTTTCACAGTGTTTTAGATGATTAATAACATTTTAAAGTACAGTTTTTATTGTTTGGTAGGGCCCTTTGGGGAGGCGGAGGTCATTTGAGGGAGGTGCTTATTCGAGGGATATATGTTAAATTTTGTAGTTTTGATAATATGGTAACATTTATAATCAAATGAAATCCTCTAATAGATATGAAAAGTGCTAAAAAAGAATAACAAATGCTTGGTAAATTGTAATTAACAGTGCGGTGAATTCTACTACAAATAGTATAATTGTGTTGTTATAAATATGCAGTGGGACAGCCAGTCGACAAATCGTGTCAAATTTCGACTCGGAGAGGGCGCCCTACTTTTCTAATTTAGTTGAAAATTGCTAAATTTTAGGGTGTTGGAAAAACACAATATTTGTAAATTTAGCTGATTATCGGAAAAATATTGTTAGTGAAATAAATTCATAAATGGTTTTAATATATTGTCATGTAAAATTAAATGTATTTGAACAAAACGATAATCTGTAATTTAACGGCAAAATCAACCAATGTCTTTTTTCCGAAATTGTACCCTAGAAAATCATTAAAATAAAATGTTTAGAAAAATTGAACAGTCCTGAATTTAAAATCCCTGTTAGAAAAATTAATAATCTACAGAATACGATATTAAGATACAAAATTCGGTGGTTGGGATGCAGCCCCGACTATTCAAACTAAAGGTACCACTATTTGTTCCATCGAAAACTAGCGAAACCGCCATTTTGTAAACTCATCGTCATCGTGTTTATGAATTTATTTATAGCGAACGATATACGCGATGTTTATAATTGTCCGCGTATAAGAATTCATATAAATAAATACATTCCAATACAACGTATATTATTACTTGTTTATTTATCACAGTATACATTTTAGTTGAGGAATATTTATCATAACTATTATAATAGCTTTTATACGAGTCCGAGGCCTAGCCCTATTAGCGAGTGATTGTTCCAGGGGCGGAAAGTCACTTAGTGACGTTGTGATCGGGCGCGTCGGGCCTAGCTAATATTAATAATATGACCTGAAATAAGCGGCTAACAAGAACTGTTATATACTTGCTTACAATTGTTTTGTTATTGATGAACAAACAAGCAATTAGATTGAATAACAAATTATTTATTCATTTTTTTTGGGTAAAAACATGTACAAACTAGTACTGTATAATATAAATTAATACATTGTAGTATAAATATTAAACTAATACAGTATTAATAATAATAAAATATAAAATAGGCCTAACATACAATAAATATTCAATTTTTAAGGTCTACCACATGACAATAACATAATTTACAGAGTATAGTGTAGTAGGTTTGCATTCAACATAAATATTTGTATTGTAATATTCATCTAAATCCTCTGCAACATACATTTTTGTAATTCAACATTTTGTTTTAAATAATTAAATTATAGTTTGGGTATGACAATGTCGGTAGGTACCGGTGTCATCTTTTTATCCACTTCACTCTCAGTTTGAAGTCACAAAGAAAAAGAACTCTGCATCATCAACTATTCCTGAAAGTGTCAGAAAAAATAATAAATATTATTTTAAAAAATGTTAATGTCTGGTTGTATATATAATTATAATATTATATGATGACATAAAAGTAAGGCAAATGGAAGCTGTATTTTATTAATTAAATTACAGTATTTACTATTATTATTTATAATCTAGGCCTAGGCCTACTAGTAGCCTAGCTAGGCATCTATTGAGCCTAATAAATCAAATAATATATTAATACTGATTGAAAAAAAGTATTTTTTTTGGGGGATCAGATCACCAGGCTAGGCCGGCCAGGACCAATGATACTCGTAATCAGTACAACTTAACGACTATCGGATCAGCATCAACACACGTCTCGCTATCGCCTATACTGACACACGTGTCTCGCGTTGCCGAAACCACGCTCACAGCTAGAAAATGTACCTACCTTTCGAGGCCTGAGAATACACCAACAAATTTTGAACAGGATAGAAATATATCATACTCGATTAAACTAATATTATTCTTGATAAAACAATTGATTATAATTGTTTTAATTTGTTGGGATGCACCTCCGACTATTCAGAAAATGGACAACAAAACAGTAGTCAAATCGTACCACATTTATAAATTTCACGAGTCCCGACTTCAGTCGCCGAATGTATTGTATTAGCTTCGGTTTCTTTGAAAGAAACCGATCGGTTATTCAATTATACTTATTAGGAAATGCTTTTACCATAATAGGTAATGTTGGGCGGTTCTTAAATATTCATGAGAGCTTAAAATAAAACAGCACTTATTTGCTAGGCGACGAAAAATCGTGGTTTCAGTTTTCAACGATAGGTGGCGCTTCAAAATCGTCAATGCGGAAGTAAGTCGATTTTACACGATTTAACGGTCAAAACGCGAAGTGGCTTTCCCACTGTATGTGGATGGATGTTTATTAGATAGTTGGGTTGGGGTGGGGGGGGGGGGGGGGGGGGTTATTATTCAAAGTGATGTTTTATTGGAGAGGCGTTTATTCAAATGAATACCATCCTAATAATTATTAATACATTATTTAATTTAATCATCTTTTGAAACTAACTGCCGTGACAGAGTGGGCCCAAGAAAGAAGACATTACGCCTTGCAACATGGGCAGACATCTCGGTCCTAACGGGACACAGGAAGATAGCCTACAGTTATTCCTTCAAGCTTACTCAATAAAACTCAGCTATCGGGATTTCACTCGAAAAATGTCTTATCATCAAATCTCCCTATGTAATTTTAAAATACTATTCCCCACAATATATTCTGATTCTTTATGGCGTATATTTAATTTGATCTTTATTAATTTGCAGTATAATTCCTATTATTTAACTACTGTACCTTCACACATGCGCGGTATGTTTTAAAATAAACAAAAAACTGAATTATGGCTATGATTAATGGCCAAATATATCTGGTTTTTTATTCGTCTTCCAAAGGGACACTATTGATTGATGGAAAGTGCCTGTTTCCAGTCACCTTTAGGGTCAAATCTATTATTTTAACTGCTCCCTTGTGTATAAAAGAGAGAAAATATTTGAAACCAGGTTGTTGCAAGGTGAACTTATCTTAAACCCGGAAAATACTTTGACCGGGAAGAATTGAAATTGAGATGAAAATCTAATGTTGAAATCATAAATTGTGTTAAAAAACTCTTTATAATATCTTCCTAAGATAGAAATATGATGGAACAATAGCGTCGCTGTGAACACTAATGTTATCAAATCTACGTTTCGCGGTACATCTCAGATAGATAAGGTAGGTATCCAAGGCGGAGATTTGTACCGAAGTTTTTGCATTGTGCTCGCCTATGTCAGAATTAACCATAATTTATATATAGATACTCCTAGATCGGTAAAATTATTCCATTGACCACCAACATTTAAGTTCCAATATTAACTAACCACAATTTAAACTGTTTTTTAGTTTCATTCCAAAATTGTTTATATCTCTACCAAGCTACCTTCTTTATTTTCTACTCTTATTCAGACTCCACCCTATCACCTTTTGTTGTATTTCTTTTTTTCCTGTCCACCCAGGCAGCACTTGCCAGTTCTTGACATTATCCAAATTCCTTCACTTGCACTGATGAAGGGCTAGTGTTGCCCGAAAGCTCTGCTAACTTTTCTGGCTGTTTTACTTTATCGTTTGGATTTAGCTTTTCGCTTTTTTTTGTATCTCCATTGGGATCCAGCCACTGATACCCATAGCATTGTCATTTGTTCAGTAATTTGCCTTTGGATTTATATATATATATATATATATATATTATATATAAAACTAAGTAGAAAGCAAGATCAACTGTAGAAAGTGCTCAATACCATGGGTAGAGCTTAATATATATTGTTTGAGATTAAAAGGCATAATGTCCAATAAACAAGGTTCATAATAAATAAAAGATTTCCTGCGAAGTGAAATAGAATATTTTTTCGTAAATGATATAATCAATTTGGCAGTCGAATTTTATGTTTTAAGAGTGAAATTGACAAAAATATGAAAAGTATAAAATTTTGAAGGAAGCTGTTTATTACTGAAACGAAAAATTAACATGACTGTTTGAAGTTTGTTGATATAAAAATATTTAATATATTAAGAGAAGTATAAATTGTATGGGCTTTCTTTTGAAAATTAAATTAATACACAACGAATTTTAGATGTTTCAGAGCTCGTGCATGAACATAAGTGTGTAAATTTGTCAATAGTTGTAGCTCAACCAATATTTTATTTAAATATTGTAAAATAAGAGTGTTGTAGAGTAAACATAATATATTAAACGGAAATTTGAGTTTAGATAACATTCTAACATTTCTTGATACCGTTTATAAATATTGGCAATATGAGCACCCTAATTTAATTGAGAGTCAATTATGACCCCTAAGAATTAGATATGGTTCACTTTTATAATTGAATGATTGTCAATAGTCCGGTGGCAGGAGGGGGGATATCACCACCCGAAAGGGGACAAATTGCCATCCAACTTTTCTAGACCAGAATTTTCCGTAGATTACGAATATGGAAGGTAATCGATCAGGATAGGAAGCGTTTTCGAGATATAAGGGGTCAAAGTTCAAAATTGACCAATATAAAAACATGCTATATCTCTGGAAATTCTGGACGTAGTGAGATAATTTTAGTGTCAAATTGTTCACAATGTATATATTTATATTAGCTCTAACAGAACTTTCTTTGAAAAATTGACCGGAAATCCCATTGTTAGCAATTTTGACCTTTGACCTCTTTTTGCTATATCTAAGTAACGGCAGGTCGGAGAGAATTAAAAATAGGAGCAAATTGTTTCCAAGATATACATTTATATTCAGTATAACAGATGATATTGCTTGAAAATGACCGAAAGTGTGGTTATTAACCTTTGACATAATTGAATAAGGTTATAAAAACATTAATAAATATTTGTCGTAAGGAGCCAATTTTGGTGTCAAATTGTTCACAATATATATGTTTATACTTTACATAATGCAACATTTTTTTCAAAAAGTGACTTAAACACCTATTTTTCTGTAATTTTAACCTTTGACCTGTTTTTCTCATCTAAATAACGACATGGCATAGAGATTTCTAACGGCAAATTGTTTATAATAGATATTTTTATTCAATCTAATAGATTATACTGTTTGAAAAATACAAGTGTGATTATTGCCTTGAAAGCCTTTACAAAGAGCCTATCAGGGCAGATTTAATTAAAAAAGAGGTGTGGAAGGGGAATAATACTATTACTATACAGTACAATGTCTTTCTTTTGAGCCATGTATCTCCAATAAACGGAATGTACGGCTCATAGAGAATTCAGAAGTTACCCTTGGTTCATTTTGGCAAATCCATATGGGTTCTTTTAAAAGGATTGAGGGTGCACAGACAGGCTTTTCCCATGGCTTAATATTGGAACCTACAGTTTTAATTACCCGATATATTTCTAACACAGTAACTTATGTAGCCAAATGCATTGATCCCATACAGGAGCCAAATGTAGAACTGACCATACAGTAGAGAACCACAGAAGAGTTTAAATAGATGACCTGCTGTAATTGTTTTATTTTAGGCAAAATCCAAATCGGTTCTTTAAGGATCGAGAGTGCACAGGCAGCTTTATTCCATGTGCCTGTCTATATTAACCAACATTGTCACCCCTTATATTTCCATTATGAGGCTTAATGTCCATGGATGACCGGCCCTTGGGTTAATTTGGGCAAATTCATAAGTGTTCCTTAAGGATGGAGAGTGCAAGGCAGCTTTATTCCATGGGCCCGCCTGTCTATTATGAACCCACAGTGTCACCCCTTATATGTCCATTATGGGGCTTAATGTCCATCCATGGAGGACCGGCCTTTGGGGGTTAATTTGGGCAAATCCATAAATTTGTCTTAAGGATCGAGAGTGCACAGGCAGCTTAATTCATGGGCCGCGCCTGTCTATATGAACTCACAGTGTCACCCCTTATATTTCCATTATGGAGCTTAATGTCCATCCATGGAGAACGACCGGCCCTTGGGTTAATTTGGGCAAATCCATAAAATGTTCTTTATGGATGATCGAGGGCGCACAGGGATATTTATTATATCTCTATGAACCCACATTTTCACCCCACATACATTATTTCCAATATAGGGTCTCTTGTAGCCCCACATAGAGAACCCCGAAAGGTCCATGAAGGATCAGCCCTTGGGTTCATTTGAGCAAATCCATAAATGTTATTTAAAGATTGAGGGTGCACATTTAGTTTTATTCCATAGTTCATCTATGAACTATTTACTAATTTCTAATACAGGGCCTTATGTAGAAGCACACCACATAGAGATCCCAAAAGGGTCCTCAAAGGGTTCATTCGGGCAAATCCATATGGGTTATTTTAGAATCCTTTGTATACAGGAAACTCTTTCCTGTATGGGCCAAACTATATAAAAATTGTGGTCTGTCTGTGTAGTGAGTTGTGGATTGAGTTTGGCCACCTGGATCTGCCTATGCCCTATCCTGTACGAATTGGTATTCTCTGGTTCTGATGAATAGTAGTTTATTTTCCAAAAACGAATATTGTTGCCCTAATAAATGCAACTGTATAGTGGCAAATCATTGAAGGTCAGCGCAACATTTTTTTTAACATCATAACATTTTAATCGTCATAATATTAATTAAATTATTTACTTTACAGTATTATATTAATACATTTAAAATAATGCGCACTAGAAAAAATATAAAAATACCATAACTTCACTGATCAAATAATGTGATTACATTTATGAACATCGATCTCATAGTTTGAATAACTTTGCATTATTTAGTGGATCATTTGTTCAAATGTTGACCTTTGACCCATGTCGACTTGTGTAATGATAAATGTGCTCTTTTGATTGTGTATGATTGATAGATGTCTTAACAGAATGATAAAACATAACATTTTGTCTTAAATGTTAGTTTTTATTTGGTTTTAAATGCAAATTGTGTGATTGGTCAATATTGACATTTGACCTTTAATTGCAAAGTATTTGTTTTATAAGGCGACTGAATAACACCATACAATACCTATAACCATATACATGTATTAAAATTGAAATTTAATAAATTGGTTATAATACATATGTATATAATACATTGTTATAATTGGTCAATTTTGAACTTTGACCCCTTATCTCTTCCAATTCGCTTCTTATCTTGATTGAAGTCTGATGATTTGATTAAATACAGTATTATAATGAAATAACATAACTTTACTAATCAAATAATTTGATTACTTGTAAAAGCATCAATATCATAGTTTCGACAACTTTGCATTTATTTGTTAACTAATACGCGTATTAAAATGTTGACCTTTGACCTTATGTCAACTGATGAAATTGACCTCATGTCAACTGATGAAATGATGAATTCGCTCTTTTACATTGCGTATGATTGATTAACAGGATGAGAAAACATCCAATTTTTTATTAAATATTAGTTTTTATTTGGTTTTATAGGTACGTTTTATGATTGGTCAATATTGACATTTGACCCTTAATCACAAAGGATTTTTTTTTTTATAAGGTGATTGAATAGACACTTATAATCATAAAAATGTAATAACAGACCAAATTGTGCTTCAATAAATTTGTTATAATACATATACATAATACATTGTAATTGGTCAAATTTGAACTTTGACCCCTTATATCTCGAAAACGCTTCCTATCCTGATCGATTACCTTCCATATTCGTAATCTACGGAAAATTCTAGTCTAGAAAAGTTGGATGGCAATTTGTCCCCTTTCGGGTGGTGATTCCCCCCTCCTGCCACCGGAGTATGACAATATCTGAATGTATATCTTTTTTACATTTCTTATGATAAAAGTAAATTAAGTTAGTTTTTGATAAAATTAATTTACCTTTAAACCATGCAGAAATACTGATTAATTGCTTATTAATTGAGGATATAAAGGTGTGTAATTTTCGTGAAAAAAACTATACTGGTTTTGTCAGCCAACAAAATGAAATTTAATCAATTTGAAGCATTAGGGAAGTCCTAATATCGCAACTCCTATCGTGTTTGTATAGTTAACTGATATAAAGACTTGCAATACAGACCATTAATTAAATGTGTGATGTAGGCCTATGTAAATAGTAAAGATGTCTGGCTCACGAAATGTTCTATTGCATTATTGGACTTTGTAATTAACCGTTTTTTCAATTAGGTCCTCCGGTAATTCTTAACAGCCATACGAACCAGTGAAAACTCTAGTGTGTACCTATTTTAAAGATCGCATCCTTGTTAAAGGTAGGTAAGCTTCGATCGGAAATTATTTTCTATTCACAAACTCAATTTGTAAAAGTTTAAATTTAGTTAGGTCCTCCGGTAATACTTTACAGCCATACGAACCAGTGAAAACTCTAGTGTGTACCTATTTTAAAGATCGCATCCTTGTTAAAGGTAGGTAAGCTTCGATCGGAAATTATTTTCTATTCACAAACTCAATTTGTAAAAGTTTAAATTTAGTTAGGTCCTCCGGTAATTCTTAACAGCCATACGAACCAGTGAAAACTCTAGTGTGTACCTATTTTAAAGATCGCATCCTTGTTAAAGGTAGGTAAGCTTCGATCGGAAATTATTTTCTATTCACAAACTCAATTTGTAAAAGTTTAAATTTAGTTAGGTCCTCCGGTAATACTTTACAGCCATACGAACCAGTGAAAATTCTAGTGTGTACCTATTTTAAAGATCGCATCCTTGTTAAAGGTAGGTAAGCTTCGATCGGAAATTATTTTCTATTCACAAACTCAATTTGTAAAAGTTTAAATTTAGTTAGGTCCTCCGGTAATACTTTACAGCCATACGAACCAGTGAAAATTCTAGTGTGTACCTATTTTAAAGATCGCATCCTTGTTAAAGGTAGGTAAGCTTCGATCGGAAATTATTTTCTATTCACAAACTCAATTTGTAAAAGTTTAAATTTAGTTAGGTCCTCCGGTAATTCTTAACAGCCATACGAACCAGTGAAAATTCTAGTGTGTACCTATTTTAAAGATCGCATCCTTGTTAAAGGTAGGTAAGCTTCGATCGGAAATTATTTTCTATTCACAAACTCAATTTGTAAAAGTTTAAATTTAGTTAGGTCCTCCGGTAATACTTTACAGCCATACGAACCAGTGAAAATTCTAGTGTGTACCTATTTTAAAGATCGTATCCTTGTTAAAGGTAGGTAAGCTTCGATTGGAAATTATTTTCTATTCACAAACTCAATTTGTAAAAGTTTAAATTTAGTTAGGTCCTCCGGTAATTCTTAACAGCCATACGAACCAGTGAAAATTCTAGTGTGTACCTATTTTAAAGATCGCATCCTTGTTAAAGGTAGGTAAGCGTCGATCGGAAATTATTTTCTATTCACAAACTCAATTTGTAAAAGTTTAAATTTAGTTAGGTCCTCCGGTAATACTTTGCAGCCATACGAACAAGTGAAAATTCTAGTGTGTACCTATTTTAAAGATCGCATCCTTGTTAAAGGTAGGTAAGCTTCGATCGGAAATTATTTTCTATTCACAAACTCAATTTGTAAAAGTTTAAATTTAGTTAGGTCCTCCGGTAATTCTTAACAGCCATACGAACCAGTGAAAATTCTAGTGTGTACCTATTTTAAAGATCGCATCCTTGTTAAAGGTAGGTAAGCTTCGATCGGAAATTATTTTCTATTCACAAACTCAATTTGTAAAAGTTTAAATTTAGTTAGGTCCTCCGGTAATTCTTAACAGCCATACGAACCAGTGAAAATTCTAGTGTGTACCTATTTTAAAGATCGCATCCTTGTTAAAGGTATGTAAGCTTCGATCGGAAATTATTTTCTATTCACAAACTCAATTTGTAAAAGTTTAAATTTAGTTAGGTCCTCCGGTAATACTTTACAGCCATACGAACCAGTGAAAATTCTATTTTAAAGATCGCATCCTTGTTAAAGGTAGGTAAGCTTCGATCGGAAATTATTTTCTATTCACAAACTCAATTTGTAAAAGTTTAAATTTAGTTAGGTCCTCCGGTAATACTTTACAGCCATACGAACCAGTGAAAACTCTAGTGTGTACCTATTTTAAAGATCGCATCCTTGTTAAAGGTAGGTAAGCTTCGATCGGAAATTATTTTCTATTCACAAACTCAATTTGTAAAAGTTTAAATTTAGTTAGGTCCTCCGGTAATACTTTACAGCCATACGAACCAGTGAAAACTCTAGTGTGTACCTATTTTAAAGATCGCATCCTTTTTAAAGGTAGGTAAGCTTCGATCGGAAATTATTTTCTATTCACAAACTCAATTTGTAAAAGTTTAAATTTATTTAGGTCCTCCGGTAATACTTTACAGCCATACGAACCAGTGAACACTCTAGTGTGTACCTAATTTATAGATCGCATAATTGTTAAAAGTAAATAAGCTTCGATCGGAAATTATTTTCTATTCACAAACTCAATTTTTAAAAGTTTAAATTTAAAGATAGCTAAGGCCAAGAAAGCCTGCCACACGATAGCCATAACATTAACAACATTTCTAGCCATACACACATTTTATACCTGTTATTAGACGAACACCTTTGTGTAAAACAATCACATAAACCTTTGTAACTGTAACATTTGTTTGATTGTTTGGTTTGTTAACGACATTTTATATTATTAATAAGGAATATTTATATATAGATTCTGCTTTCACTTGTTTGACGTTTAGCACGCGATAGTGCTTAGCGTTCATGGCAATCTCCAGGATGCTACACCGTTGTCATCTTTATGTTTATGTGTATAGTTGTTGAATTTACCTAACAAATGAAATAGAATTTGAATATGCGTAACACTTATTAAAAAATCCTCAATTATTTTGCTTTCAAACGATGTATATCACTCAATATTATCATATTTATATGTTTATTTAAGGCTTCTTTATCAGACATAGCCTATTTGGAGACTAATATCTGTATATCATTATAACATTCTGTATAAAGATGTGTAAATATTGAATCATAAAAAAAAGTATATAGGCCTGGTATAAAAATGTTCATGAACTTTCTCTGTTGTATTGTAGATTTAGACAACATTTTTGTTTATTGTAGCACCGAATTAATTAATATCAGTGTTGAAATATCCTTTTCAGACGTTTAAATCATGTATTTCAAGTATTTGGCAACTCTGAATGGAATACTGAAGTGTACTGTAGCCGTAAGTATAAGCAATACAGTTTGGTTCTTAGGCAGTTAGGCTACATGTGAACATGACCATCAATCTAAATACTATTTGTACAAAATAAGTTTCAAAAAAACAAATCACAAAGTACAATTACTGTATAATAATATTAAGATATCCATTTGTTTATAAATATATATTATAGTTTAGATTAAAAACAGATGACTTAAAGTATTTTATATTGACAAAAATACACGAAGAACCATGAAAATCCTACGATTATAGATGTGATGGTTTTGAGTTTCTCTTTGACTTTCAATTTGTACTCATACGAAAGCCTGTTCCAGCCATTTTAGTATAGCTTATTATCGAATTAAGTAAAAATTCCTCATTATTAAATCAAAATATCGACATAGTAAGTCGAAATATCGACATAGTGTTCTTGTTTATTTCGAATGCCAGATTTGAATAAATGTTCGTTATGTAGGGCACGCCCAAAAAGCCTTTATTAATAAAACGATAGTGATTTTTAAACTTTGCACCAAACTATCATTTGCTGTGTTTTTATTTGTTTAACATAACTAGCTTCAAAGTCCAGTAAACATTCTATTGTTATTAATTAATTAGTTATTAACTAATGTAAATACCTTCTGTAACGTCTCTTTTTAGTTTTTCATTGAATAATAATATTAGCTGCCATATTAAAAAAAATTATATTAATGTCATTAGTAGAATATCACGTGTTGCATGCACTAAAACAAATTAAATTATGTTAGTTGCCTAATATAAAAGGAGTCCAAGTATATAGAGTATATTTTAAATTAAGCTAATTAATTTCATTTAGGTATGCTGTATCTATGATTTTTATGTGATCACAATAAATTTATTTCAGTAGGTCTATATAAACTGGTTAAATGAGTATTTGTGTATTATTAAAGCAATACCAATTCATTGGAAACTTATTGTTAATAGTAGGCCTACATGATGTTCGAATGTAATGATGATAATGAGTTAGTTAAGACCAAATATGAAAGTATTACTACCAAACTAATGTACTCATGGTTTGTGAATGAACATGTCATTATTCCAATGTCACAACTAAAATGACAACAACATAGATTGGCAAAAACATCTTGGTTAACGGAAAGTATGTAAAATGAAGGATTAGAAATTAGCACAATTCAATTATAAGATTTTACATAAATCCTGACTATCAACAAATGGCTTTATCATTGGAAAGTTAAAGAAACACAAACGTGTGATAAATGTGGAGAAATTGAAAAATGAAAATCATTTGTTTTTTATTTGTAAATTTATTCAGAATTTTTGGAGGAGAATGCTCAGAATCGTAAGTAACGGGAGATAATCTAGAGATTATATTTACACATCTGCAGCCTTCACTATTATAGAATACAAATTATCAATATCAGCATTAAATTAGCTATGATTTTCATTTGTTTTATCTTGTACAGGCATATACATAAATTGTAAAATAATAATTCTGAAATGACAAACAATAAAATACATGACAAAATTGTCTTTGTGATAACTTCTTAAACTATTGTAAGTGTGTAGTATAGAAAAATATAAGAAAATTTATGAAAAAAGAAGGTAATATGAAATTTATAAGTTTTAAAATGTTATTGATGAAAATCAAAATCACAAAAAAGTTTATAATAATGAAAATAATATGATTTTATGGTTATGTAGTGTTTACGCCACAAAAGATAAACATACAACAATGGAGCTGCAATGAAATAGATATACTGTACAGGGTAGTTTTATTTTTATTTTTTTTCATTTTAGGATTTCAATTTGTTAAGATAATATTGTTTATCCTTTCCTATTTGTGAATTATTATATTATAATTATGTTATTCATAATAGAATACCCTTATCTTTTATATCACAATAAATTATTCTAGATCTTGATATATGCTCTGTCATCATTGCTACTCGTGTACAATAAATACAGTAGTTAAGGTCTATGTACAATATTATGTTCATAATTATTTATATCTATGAAATTTTAAGAAATAAAAGTGGGAAGAAAAAAAGAAACCTCACTATATACAAAATGAGTTCGTTCCTCAGAGCTGCAGATACTTTTTATTATGCAGACTATTTATAGAATAGACCTAAAATGATATGCTTCTTTTCTTGACAGACTTTACTGATAATCGGATTTGCTCTTATTGTTGATCTATTAGTCGATTGTAAGAGCATCTGGTCACCTTGTGTTTGCAGCGACGTATTCTGGGAGCTTTACTTGTATGCAGTATTTGCAATGCTTGTGGCAATCGTGATAGGTGTCACTGTGATTGGTCACATTTTCATGGCAGAATGGATGGGTCACAACAAATCTAATGTTGCTAAAGCGGTATGATTATTTTAATAACTAATCTATTTTTAATAAACTGTACGTATATACTTACTGAATAATTATAGACATGGTAAAAACAATAGGGTAATTACTATAAACACTATATCTAAATGCAGCTCCCCATATAAACCACTCTCATAACCTCAGTCTTTTTGCCAACCACTGAATTTAAAATAAATCATAAGACGTGCGATATTACATATACAATATAATTGCTATAGGCCTTTATAATATATGTATGTATTTCCATTGAACATGTTTTCTCTTCCTTACAGGAGTTAATTTTTTGTATTGTAGCTGCTATCCTTCTTCTGATCGGTTCATCTTGTTTAGCGTCTCAAATAAAAGAGATCAATGATATTATATTCAGACCACCTTTCAAAGTAGAACAAGGGCAACAAATTACAGCCTGTGTAAGTAGAGGTCACTGATAGTCCAGTCATTTTACCTATTTACTTGGAACTAATTGCAACAAAATTTTTTTCACCACAATGCATTTTTTTTAGGTCCCCAGAACACCATATTAAAAGTCTCAAAAATACTAATAGGGAAAGGTGTCTAATTTGCATAAATCCAAAATGGCCGCCAAAATTCAATAATTTGACATATTATTTTTACCTAAAAACGGCCTATTTGAATGGTTTAAAGTTCCGATTGAGGTATTGACCCATGGGCTTTTATTTGGAAAAGGTTACTTGTTAATTTGCATACTAATTAGCATATTTTAAAATGACCGCTGAATTCTTATGCTAATCCTATTTTCTGCTCGTTTTTTTCATGAATATATACTATTTTTTTTTTCATACCTTTTCAAGTAGAAAAGTATTGTGTGACTTCTTGGTAGGTGTGGTACAAGCATATTTAGAATAGAAATAAACACATGGCAATAAACTGTAACTGAAATGGAACGTGGGTTAAATATCAGCGTACAGTATGTCCTAATTATGTGAAAGTAATCACATATGGTATCTGATTTGTTCCTTGTTTTACTGTAAGATATTCATGTTGTTATTGAAAATTATCTTGCTCATTTACCGCCAATCAATTAGTCACGTACTGTAAGTCTGGTGGCTCGGAATTCCTGCAGCTTCTCTGCACTCCGTGGACACACTGCAAAAGAGACCATGGTGTCAGTATGTACACGTATTGCAGTCACAGTAGATAAAATTCAGTATAGTGCTGGAGGTTTATCAGTCTGATTGGGTAGATTTACTATCTAAAATTTGCCAACCCGTTTCTCCTGGATGCATATATATACTTTTCATTGCAAATTATCTGAAAATAGACACGAATGTTGTGATAACCACCTGTAGATGTCTGTAGCAATGTTTGAGGGTCCACATGATACAGACGTAAGTCTATGTTCCCTTGCAGAATTCTATAGCAAAGAGCGTCTAACTAATCGTTCTAAATCCCAACCACATTGAGATGATACAAATGCTTTTCCCTGCTTCTAGTTTTTCAGATCTTGGCTTGTCCACTTAACTCTTGCATATGTCAGCAACAGGATTTTAAAACGAATGCGCTGATCTACAGGCAACCAGTGTAAGTCACGTAAAACGGGAGAAATATGTTCATGTCGTTTAGTGCCAGTGATAAGTCTTGCGGCGGAATTTTGGATTCGTTGAAGAGGAGACAGATAAGAAGTTGGTAGGCCGTACAGAAGCGAGTTATTACAGTCCAGACGAGATGAAACAAAAGCATGAACAAGACCTTCAGTTGATGTTTTGTCAAGGTACTTACGAATCTAGCCGATCTGGTAAATTCCAAAGGAAGCACCACGGCAAACATTACGAATGTGTTCTTTTAAACCGAGGCTGTTGTCTAGTTGGACGCCTAGATTTCTGGCTGAGCTGGAGGTAGAGACACTAGTATCTCCGATATGGACCAAAGGAAACGATGATGCCTCACGGAACTTTGAATGAAAATGGATCATTTCAGTATTGGAGTCGTTGAGCATGAGTTTATTTTGAATGGCCCATGAGCGAACATCTGCAATGCATGATTCAAGGCTGTTAACAGATTCAGAGTGATGTGTAGGTTTCATGATTAAATATAGTTGAGTGTCATCTGCATAGATCATATGACGAACTTCCGGGTGGGAATCAATGATGTTGCTGAGTGGTCCAGTGTATAAGATGAAATCGAGTGGACCTTTTACGGATCCCTGCGGTACACCCCAGGGTAGAGCGAACTCATCAGACATCAAATCACCCACAATGATTGCTTGTCTACGATTCTCAAAATATGAAATAAACCATTTCAAAGCGGTTCCGCTTATGCCGTATCTTTTCTGAAGACGTTGAAATAATAAATCATGATTGATAGTGTCAAATGCGGCGGAGTAGTCGAGTAGAATAAGTACCGCTTCATTACCTTTGTCTAAAGCAAGTAGTAGATCGTTTGTAACACGTAATAAAGCGGTTTCAGTTGAGTGGAAGCGGCGGTAGGCTGATTGGACTTTTGAAAACAGGAAATGTTCATCCATATATGCTTTTATCTGAGCAGTTGCAATTCTTTCCAAGACTTTGAAAAGGAAGGGAAGATTTGCTATTGGTCTATAATTTTGTAGGACGTTGGAGTCGAGATTTTGCTTTTTCAACAGTGGCATAACGAGGGACAATTTAAAGAACCTAGTTAAAATTACTCTTCCTTTTCTAAAATCAACAATTATTTCTATAGATTTAGATGCATTCGATTAAAGATAATTATCATCACGATACTTTGTAAAATTATGAATTTCTTGAATATAGTGGAAAGTTTAAAGAACAAAAATCAACGACTACGACGGCATTTCGACATCTAAATACTGGCTGTGTGCACAAGTATGCACGTGCAACGCAAACAAAATTAAAATTTTGAAATGCTCAATATGGCTCCAAACGTACAAAAAATTAAAATAATTGACGTCATAAAACGAAGGTTGCTGCACATCACATAAAGGTCTCTATTCATTCAAAGTCACAAAATGTACTGTGTACAAATTTTAGACAAACCTTGCAGACAAAAGTTTCAGAAAGAAAGAATAATAAAAAAAGTTCCCGACAATCACAATGGTTATCCGCTAAGTAAGGATAACCAATTATTGAATTATGGTGGCCGTATTGCATTTATAATAGAACCATTCTAAACATGATTGTACCACCTATCAAGAAGCCACAAAGTATCTTTCTACTTGAAAAGGTATGGAAACATTAGTCACATGGTTAGTGACACGGCTCGGTAGAGAACAGACGTATGATACTCGGTGCTCTCTAGCCCTGCATTCTAACAATTCAATATACTGTACCCGCGGTGGTATCGGAGAAGCATTCTTTCCCGGATAGCCGATACCAAGTACTACTCCTTGGGCCTAGGCATATCAACGATCTATCAGCAAGACCGTGAGCAACACTTAGTTGTCTTATATTTATGTTGGATTTTGATATATTGCTGTGGTAACTACTGTCTTTATAATGGAAAACTGTGAATTATTAGACTTAGAGAACAGATTGATGGTAAGACGAAAACCTTTCGGTTTACTTACCATTATTTCATCAATCGTTATTTTATTGGCATACATAATCAATACAGCATTGGATGTGAGCATATATAACTGTTTTAATGATGGAAATGCACCTAAACATCGTACTTTGTGGTCACACCCTGATTGCATTCCATCATTAGGCCTACATCTAGATTATTTTCCATCCAGTGTTTGCGTCAAATTTTCCACGTCATGCGATCGCAAGCGATCAATGGAAATAGCTACTAATCCAGGCCACTGCACAGCATTCGTGACCTTAAATGAACATTGAAACAATACGGTAACTGTGCAAATACTAAGCAAAAAATGAATGCAAAGAACGAAAGAAGCGTCGTTTTTATGGTAATTCCATACAATATTATGCTAACTCTACGGCTACTTTCAACTTACTAGCACTCTCGGGTGACGTTGAGATCAATCCTGGTCCCATTGTACAAGATGAAGAAGACACAGGAACTAATTTTGGTACCATTCGTCATCAACATGGTTTAAAAATTGCAGATGTGAATGTTAACAGCTTACTCGATAAAATCGTCGATGTTAGAGTCTTGTTACACTACCAACCAGTTCACATACTGTTGTTACAAGAAACGAAACTTAGTAGTATTATTTGTTCCAGTCAACTTGATATTCCTAACTACATCCTGATAAGGAAAGACAGAACTAGGAACGGAGGCGGTGTCGCGATATTCATTCATCAAAACATCAACTTCATGGAATTTGAAGACCCAGCAATGGAAAGTATTGAACAACTTGCAATCGTAATCAAAGTTCCGAGTGGTAGAACTATTTTGTTTTCCACTATCTATCGACCGCCAAATGAACCAGTTGATTTCTTCAATAGATTTGAATCTACACTGGAAATATTTACTACACGTTTTAAATACGTTATCATTGCAGGCGATATGAACTGTGATTTTAACTCACATGCAAAATCTAAAAAACTAAAAGACATTATGGCACGCTTTAGGTTAGCACAAATCGTGCCGTCTTCTACAAGGACTAACACTAATACATCAACTCTTATTGATGTATTTTTAACGAATAACCCTCATGTGCATATTGAGTGTCGTGTTAACCAAGTGCTCTCAGTGACCACGATTTCATTTATACACGAATTAAATTTAAAATGCCTAAATTTTCTCATTCACAGAGGACTTTTAGAACTTATAAGAACTTTAATTCTGAATATTTCCGCAATGACCTAAATGACCAACCCTGGTCTGTCATTGACAACATGGATGATATTGATTCAATATATGACACATTCGTTGACTTATTTACGAATGTGTGCAACAAGCATGCCCCTATATTAAACGCTTTAAAGGCAAATTGCCAAAATGGTTAAGTGGTAGAGACGATATTTTAACTCTCATGCACGAAAGGGACAAAGCCAAGGAACGATTTAATCGATCCAATGTGGCTTCTGATTGGTCTATTGTCAAAAGACTTCGAAACATAGTAACGCGCATGTGTCGGAAGGCTCAATGCGACTAACAATAAAGGAGATATCCTTCCAAACAAAAAGTGCAATAAACTACCCAAATTTTTTATAATTGACGGTGCTACCACTAACGAACCTGCTATAATTGCAGAGGGATTGAATACTTATTTTACCAATGTTGCAAATAATATAACGTCAAACCTTCAGTTTACTGATGTTGATCCATGTTCTTTTCTTAAACAATGTTCGTCTTCTTTTTCTTTTCATAATGTTAGTACTGATTTTGTATTTAAGGAAATCTCCGGACTGAATTCTGCGAATTCTGCTGGACACGACGGTATTGATGGTAAGCACGTTCGGGCGGCAGCCCCCATCATCGCACCTTTACTCACACAGATTATTAATACTTCCATCTCCAGTCAGAGCTTTCCTCTCTCGTGGAAAATTGGTAAGATTACTCCCATCTTTAAATCCAGTAACAAACATCTACCGGATAACTACAGACCTATATCTGTGTTACCCATCATGTCTAAGGTGATTGAGAAGGCCGTCGGTATGCAAGTACTGGAATATCTTTCTTCAAATAATCTTCTATGCCCTAACAACTCTGGATTTCGTCCCACTTATTCTACACTTACTGCTATTACTAAAACTCATGACAGCTGGATCCACAGTATAGATGAAGGTAATATAATTGGTTCAGTTTTTATTGATCTAAGGAAAGCTTTCGATCTAGTAAACTACGAAATTCTGTTACGTAAACTTCCCTTTTATGTTTTTTATGGTTTCTTGCTGGACGTCAGCAACATGTCTGTTATAAATCAACAATATCTTCATCTATTAATGTCAACGCTGGTATACCTCAAGGATCCAACCTTGGGTTACTATTATTTTCCATATACATAAATGATCTACCCAATTGTTTATCGTACTCTTCAATGGATATGGATCCCATAATTTACAATTCTAGCGATAAGGTTGATGATATTGTAACCAATCTTAATTTTGACTTGGATAAAATCTCCACTTGGCTTCTAGCTAATAGCCTAGCGCTCAATACTAAAAAAACTGAAGTGATGGTTATTGGAACACCACAAAGGCTTTCTTCACTCTGGCCTATAAATGTTTCTATTAGCAACTTACCGATCAAACAGGTCACCCAACATAAGCATCTTGGCATCATTCTTGACTATCATCTTACTTTTATTCCGCACGTTGATAAGTTGTGCAACAAATTAAGTTCCTCTATCTCCATCCTCGCCCGAACTCGAAAATCTGTCCACCAAACTACATCTCTTATGTTATACAATGCTCTTGTCTTACCTCATATTGACTATTGTTGTTCTCTCTGGGGCTCCCGAGCACCACTCGTTGCTAAAGTCCAGAAACTTCAAATAGAGCTAAAAGAGTTATTTTTAAAGTTCACTCTCATACCCCATCCCACCTTATTGATAACACCCTTTCCATCTCATCCGTTTCTCAACGTTATCAGTTTCAACTTGGTTGTCTCGCCTATCGGGCTTCCATCAATACCGTTCCGGATTGCATCAGTCGCATGTTAACCAGGACTCAGCCCGGAGGTCGACCAACTACCAGATCCATCTCTAATTGTAATTATATTGTTCCTCGACCTTCATTAGAGATTTTTAAACAATGTTTCAGTTATAAAGTTATAAAGCGCCTATGTATTTTAATATGATTCCTAAAATCATTCGACAATCTGAAAATATTATTTCCTTTAAACGTGAACTTAAGAATTTATTTCCAGCTAATATTGTTCGTATTGTGTATATATATATTTTATCTGTCTACGATTTTAACTTCTATATGAATTTTATAACCATTGTAAATGTTTAGGCCTATATTATGTCATTTGAATATTCAATATTTTATGTGTTTTACTGTATGTATGTTTTATCGAGGGCCCTAAATGATCAGTTCCATTAGAAACTGGATAGGCTACCCTCAGTAAAGATGGTAATAAATAAATACAAAATAAATAAATAATATAATCCAGAAAACATCATGATATAATAGGATCAATATACGCATTCAGCGGCCATTAAAAGTATGCTATAGAATTATTATGAAAAATAACAGAAATAAATCAAATTGTAACCTTTTTCAAATGAAAGCCCACGGGCAAATACCCCACTCTGCAACTTTAAAGCATTCAAATAGGTCGTTTAGAGGTCAAAATATGTCAAATTATTGAAATGTGGCGGCAATTTTGGATTAATGCAAATTAGACGTCTTTTACTATTAGGATTTGTTAAGACTTTTCGTATGGTGTTCTGGGGACCTCAAAGCATTGACAAAATTATGTTGCAATTAGTTCAAAATTTAGCTAAATTTTAGGCTAAAATGACTGAACTATGATTAGACTGACAAGAATACCAGTATATGTTATAACACACCTAAGTAAATTCTTGTCATTTGTGATTGAACGAGTGTTGGTCACATGATATGAAAATAAGTGTGATGTCGTTATGTACAATCATGAATAAAATAGGGTACAATCGAGTACTTCAGACACGATACTGCATGTCTTAATAGACAATGAAGCGACGTGTTGTGTAACGAAAACATCAACCTACTTCGAACTGGATTGTATTATAAGGAAACATTTTAGACCTATGCCGTTGATCCGATTGATTCACATCACAATCACGACGAGATGTAAAATCCAAACTATCACTTGTTATTAGTCAACTCACTTGAGTCGTATAGTCTCTGCGTTGCGACCATCACGAGTGTCACACTTGTTTAAGCCCAGAAACATTATATTCCCCAACAAATACAAATTGTTTCACATATCTATATAATACATACATAATGAATAGTTTGTAACATGGTTTATTTTCTTTAATTTTAGATATTTGGCTTTGCTTCAATGGTTCTTCTGGCAGTTGAGTGTGTTTTTCTCAGAAAAACGTTGATGGACGTATCTTCCTAAATCCGTTCAAACATAATGATTATGCTACTCGGCTATAATGTTGAGAGAAATAAAATGATGCGCTTTGCAAGTTAAGAATTTACGGCTTCAAAATAGATTTTGGATAGGTTTGGATGGCACAGCATGTAGAGTACAATATTGAAATTAAATTACGCCTAAACAAGGACAATTGTTAGATCATGTCTCCGTCCTCCACACGAGCGCGGAATTTCAAACGCCGTGACGTATTACACCTAGACCAAGATAGGGAACCGTGATTTGAATTCGATTAGGCCCGGTGATTAGCCGTGACATAAATACCTAACCCCTAGCCAATCACCAGGCACAAAAATATAAACCTTATCATGAGAAAACCATAGCCTGTCAATGTATTAAGAACAAAATTAATGCACGGCACACTACCCAATACAGACATACATGGTCAATGTAGAATTTATTCTATTAGTCTATAATATTATAAAATAAGAAATAAAGTAATTATCAGAATTAATAATTTATATATTATTTTTGTTTGGCTAGTGGCCTACACACTGTCGAATAATTATAATAAATGCATGCTTTGGCTTTTTTGTTGGTATTTTCTGGCATGTTGTCGTTTATAAATGTTAAAGACGCATATGCAAACTCTTAAGCCATGATTGCTAGGGTGAATTTATAAAATTGCTCTTTGATGACGTCAAGATTATAACAAGTTTATTATGACCAGTTTTAATATTAGGAGTATTGTGAATATTTTGAAAATTAAAAAATCATTGAGTTTTAAAGATAGTCAGTCTACACACAAATCTGTATACAGGAAATATAGGCCTATAAAATGAGAAATATTTGTAAGGCGGTGATGCATAAATCGTAAATTATTCAGTGGGAAAGCCACTTCGCGATAATTCTGTCGAACGTTTTTCATCTATTTGTTCGATTGAGTTGTGTAGCGCCCTCATACATTACAAAACTTGAAGCTTCACGCGAAAAAAACTTGAAAAAAACAGAAGTTATAATTAGAATAATATCTTTAATATTCAAATGTTATAATTTTTCTAATTTGGTAAACAAGTCTCCTAATAAGTATATTTTGTTAGCCAATCGATTTCATTTGGATAAAAATCAGACGATAAAGTTAAAATTTTCTCCGTAAGTCACTGGTTCGGAAAAGTTGCAAGGTCATGTAAGTTTTACCATTTGATTTGTTTACATTTTTCTGAATAGTCGGATTTGCGTCCGAACTAATGAAAATGTGTTTTAATAACTTAATACTATGCTTTAATTAAGTATATATCGATTATGACCTATGAGAAGGTGGTTCATCGTTGTTAAACACTGTTTATAGTTTATTCCGATTAAGTCATGAGATAGCCTTGGCAAGGCCCAGCCTAGTAGGCCTAGGCCTAGTAGTAGTAGGCCCTAGTAGGCCTAGCTAGGCCTAGTTAGAGTTAGGAGGACGTACATCCGGCTAGGGCCTAGTAGTAGTAGCTAGACAGAGGGCCTAGACTAGGTAAATAAAAGGCTAGAGGCCTACTAGCCTTTTATTTAGGCGAGGCTTAGGCTAGCTAGGACAGAAAGTCCTAATTTGCGATGATCTCACACGGCTGGCTATAAATGATCAGACATGTATAGTCTATTACTAGTAGGTACGATATTAATATATAATCTTGTTATAATACAAATCATGAATGCTTTGTATTTGATGAAAAATTGCCTGGTCATTTTATCTCGGCCCTGCCTTGTTAAAAATAGAGCAGTCAATTTTTCAATTCATGAATTATTCTCACAATCCAACTCATAAACATTCATTATTTCTATATTATATCACTGTATTTGTTTAAAGATTCAACTGTTGAGTTATTACATGTTAAAATGCTATGTAAATTAAAATAACTGGAAAAACTCTTTTGAATAAGAAGATTTTTTTTTATGAATTTAATATTTTTTTATTGACCAATGTGATTTTTGTTTTTATGACTCATATTTACAATTGAGATAGGCTCTATAAATAATACCATCTAAATGTATTTTGTATATTACAAGTTTAAACAAAAATAAGAAAGTTTACTGTATGCAATTTTTAAATATTGGATGGAATTAGCAAATAACATTTATAAAAGTATTACATTTATAATAATAGTTGAATAATTAATGTTGTATGTTGATGCAAAAAAAAGTTGTGTTATAAAGTTAAAACATTAAAAATTTATTGTTTTTATTCTGTGTACAAATATTTGTGATAAACTATTTAGAGATTATATTTATACATTTTAACAGCCGGCTTCTGTTTTTCCCATTCAATAATTGTGCTATGAATGAACATAAATTATACATTTTTTTAATTTGTGGTCATTCATTCTAAATAAATCTCAAGACTATTTGGTTACCAATACATTTATTGAGCAATACTATTGTAGCCAATGAACAAAAGGTGAAGAGACTTTAAATTCAATAGATATGCCTATATCAATATACACTCCATACGCTAGTACATAGGTGTCATAATGGCAATCAATTAATATGCATAGGTTATTCTCTACATTCTCACATTTACAAGGTCTACATTGCTGCAATATGGTTATAGTATGGTTAGCATTTTCTAAATAAAATTCTTCAGGATTTGCTATGGTACGAAATTTCAAGAATGCATGAAGCCAAGTCATAAATTTGCATCAGTAACATTTTAAAAGCAGCAATTCATTGACATTTATGCATTGTAGATCATACTCTGTGTACTATTCATTTTCACCATTTTAGTGAGTTGTGTGATATGAAGGCTATGTGGCAACACTTGAATGAATCAAATAATATGTTCATAAAAATATTGTGCTTTAATTACACAGTATCGTGATCTTGGTATATACATATAAATGAAAGGCTTATATTATCATGATCTTTGAATATAAAGTTTAAAATGAAATGCTTATTTGTGGACTCTGATTATATGAATTGATAGATCACACTTTAAAACAAGCTGAGCAAGTTATTTGATCATTTTTACATGAATCAGTGGAAGTATTATCAGCAGTGAATGTGAAGCAAAACTACAGGTCCCAACAGCAATTAATGTTAATGTGTGTTTTGTGTGGATTTCCCTTCTGTGTGTGGGGGCCTAGGCCTCGCTATATCATGGAGGTTTTACTTCCAGCCAGGGCCTAACGTATTTATTTACCTGATCAATTTAATAAATAGCGAAATATTGGCTACATGCCTTGATCAGTATACATATTGAGTTTCTTTCTTTCTTATTTCACTGATTGTTCTGCTTCTGAAAGCTTCGGTGAAGTGTAGGCGCACCTAGGCCTAGTTAGCGTCGTGTTCTTGCGCGCGATACAACACATGTCATGGTGGTACCGCGGAAAAAGTAAACAACCTGCTGGCCTAGGACCCGCTAGGCGGCGCGATGCAATATGAACGTACTTTAGTCGGATTTGCGTCCCAACTACTCGATTTTTAATCCCAATATTTTAAAATGTAGTTAATAAATTTGTTCAACAGGGATTTTAAATTCGAGGTGGTTCATTTTTGATAAATATTTTAATTAAGTGGTTTTTTAAGGCACTAATTCAATAAAAAAAATTAACACGAATTGTCCCTTAAATTTCAGATTTTTGTATGGATGAAAATTCTTAAAAAAATTGTTACCATATAATTTAATCCTTTGAAAATATATTCCATTTTCAAGTTTTTTTATTTTTAATAGTAATTTTACATGATATCCTTTCAAATATAGCCTACAAATTTCTGTATTTTTTAACAAATTTGAAAAAATAGGGCGCCCTCTCTTAGATGAAAATTTGTTCGATTTGTCGAGTGGCTTTCCCACTGTATTCTGGCGGCCTCTACGCCAATACAATTTAGATACAATTTACAAGCTATATCTACCAGAGCCATATATATAAAGAGTTACGACATTGGATTATAGTCCCGTGATATGCAGATCAAACTTGTCTCCGTTAATTCATGTAAAGTATAGGAGCAAGAAAATACTTTAAACTTTTTCTTATATTTAAAAAAATGTAAATGCACATTTTACGGTGAAATATCGATGTGCACAGCATACAGAAGTACTTGCGGCAAAGAATATTGCGCGCGCGTGCGCTAGTACATTATAAAGTTCGATTGATTGATTGATTGATTTTGGAACGAAACATCCCATAACTACGTCCTATTAATAACAATTATGTAATATTTTCAATTCATAATGCATGCTTTGATGACTAAATAAAATAATAAAGTGTCGTGGATATATTTGTTAATATATTGAATAGGGTATGAACAATATTAAAATAATAAAGGCAAATTATTACAAATGAAATAATGAATGAGTCTCTGAAAGTTTGTATCAAAAACACACGGAGAGCATATACTGTATAAAAAGAGAGGTGAATTTGTATTGGTTCACGCTTTGATGTATCCTGACTTGTATAGGCCCTAGCATTTATTCTTTTGTTATTATAGACACAATATATGTTACCAAATTAATACCATTAATAAAATTAATTACTAAAACAAACAAGGAATATAAGCGTTATTTCATAGACAAAAAAACCCTAAAAATAATGCATGAACTACAGGAAAACGCTATACAAAATAGACGCGCGCGCCCTCAGCGTGCGAATTCTTTGACACAAAAATGGCTTCTAATTTTCAATGTCGTAACTCTTTATATGGCTCTGATATCTACCAGAGCCATATATAGAGAGAGTTACGGCATTGCGTTCACGGATTTTAGAAAGTCACGTGGTGTGCACGCCGGCCATGTTTGTATCCAACTATGCCTATGTAGCGTATGGAGTCGAGTCATTTGCTTAAAAAATGTATAACATTCACAAGGCTTTAAATATCGAATTTAATATCAAAACAATCAATTTTATAGATAAGATAATAACGAAATCATAAAGTTACTGCGAACATGATTTTAAACAACAAAATGTAAAAACAATACATTACTATGTAGAAGAAGAATCGCTGTACAAACTAAACGCGCACGCGTAGAGCGTGCAGGGAGCGCACAAAGCCATTTATTGGAAAGAGTCGGAAATTGAATGGATTAAATCTATTTTTGTTGTTTAAAATCATGTTCGCAGTAACTTTATAACTTCGTTATTATTCTAACAAAAACCTTCAAGCAAATTGATTGTTTGATATTAAATTCGATAGTTAAGGCCTTTTGATGTTATACATTTTCAAAACAAAAGACTCAACTCCATACGCTACATAGGCATAGTTGGACACAAATACGGCTTCCAATCCATTCAATGTCGAAACTCTCTCTATAATATATGGCTCTGATATCTACGCTTATATAGCGCCCCTATGGCTTTTGATAAAATATTAATGTGTTATGATGTCGGTGCATCATAAGCCGGTTGGATGGCTTACTGGGTAGAGCCTGGGTCTCGCAATGTAATACTGTAGCGTTATGCTAAGCTTTAAAACTCATTGTTGGTATTTTTTTTTACTCACCATCTTTTTTATGGACCATCGATTTTTCTCACCATTTTCCTATAGGGATGTTTTTAAAACGATGTTTTTTAAGATTACGAGGACCGGAGGCCAGAGAAAGAGGGCCGGAAGCCCGATCGGGTCAATAGGCGTAGATATAGAATCTAGCTTGGATCTACGTCTAGTCGTAGATGCAGCCACTGCGTTACTTATTATCCCATACCTTATTAGATATGAATGACTTGTGACGTAAGAATTGAAAATATAATTAGCTAAAAAAAAAATCGTAGGAGGACTTACAATAACATTGCGTAATGTATGGTCAAAGTCAGATGCGTCTAGGAGCATTTATTTTGGCTAAAATTAACATGGTTGTACCTTGTGACCCAATGTCATTTTTGGAGTCATCAACATTTTAAGCAAGTTTTTAATTAGCCACACGTTTAGAGATGCGTTTGACCAAGTTTGGTAAAGAAACAAAACGTGAGAAAGTTTCTTTATCTAAATCAATTCAATTTTAAAATAATATGTAGGTTAACATTCAAGAAAACAGACAACAAAAAAATGGAAAAAAAAGAAGATGAAATACTACCATAAAACTAGGTATCGCCAGTAGGCCTACAGTAAATCACATACCTTATACCTCAATGAGGTTAAGATAATCAGTTAAGATGTAGCTAATGGCAGTACAGATCGGATGCAAAGTCTTCTAAATATGGTAATGCAACATGGGTATTGCACTTGTAAATGTTCATTCCGCTGTTAGACTTGCCCAAAGTCTGTAGTTATTCTTTTGATGTTTGACCAATAGTCGCCGTTTTGAGTTGTATTCGTATGAAACGCCATGCGTGTCAAAATATCTGTAATGTTGTTATTACTGTATCGGACAGCAAAAACGATAATAACATTATTGTATGCCTACACGTTAATCTAACGATTATTTTATTTTCCCATGAATGTTTTGACATTGTATATTTATGCCTCAATGCTCTCAATACACCCATAGTCGAAAAAGATAATCAATAAAAAGGGACATAAAATGATTTATCTAGCCCTTTATAGGTCCATATTTTAATGTGTGTAAATATTTGTAATTGGACCGTTTTCATTGGTCTATTGTTATTTCTGTTCTGTGGATATATAATCCCAAGGTAGTATGAAAAATATCAATCGGTCATACAAACCAGTAAACATCAATCTGAGCATTAAATGACACGTCGTTATTAAAGGTACGTAGACTTCAATCAGCCATTTATTTATCTTTTCAATGTTTAATTTAAGTTAAGAGGTAAAGCTGTTACGACGAAGTTGTCTGAATCTACGATGTTGATCAATACAAATGATGTGGTGGTAAAACAAAATAGGGCCAACAATCGAACAGATTAATCGCGTGTTCGCTAACTAAAAAATATTTTTATTTCGGCCTATTCGTATTCGTTTAAAAACAGGAATCAGTATGTAACAACAGTTAACCGAAAGTAACTGTGTGTATATTGGACCCTCTCAACTTATGTATTTTCTCCATGATTAAAATAAAAATAGCAATTCTTACTTAATGCATTGTTTGTTAAATCGTCTAGTGTTGTGTGGGTATGGGTAAATTGATATTAATGTTACCGGGTTAGCAAGACTGTTATTCACGTGTCGGTAATACGCTACGCTTCTTTTACAGTGCAGTTCGTAAAATAATTTCAACATCCATTGATTTCTCAACTTTTTAAAGTTTAAATTCCACAAAGTATTGTTCCGATAATTTACACAAAATGACTGATTTGGCCTCTGATTAAAAACAATGTTATTAATTGTCCTTTAATTATTTCAGACTATTAAATTATGGATTTGAATTATCTTAAAACTGCGAATGGAATACTCAAGATTATTGAAGTCGTAAGTATAAATTGAAACAGCTTAGTTCCAAAGAGAAGAAACTAATAATCAATCTTTTTGATTACCAAAAAGAAAGAAACATAAAACAGATGTGATAAGATTAAAGATAATTCAGGGCATTCCAATGTTTAATATTATTCTCATTGAAAAAATGTTATTTATGCACATTAAGAGATTTGCTTTGAGTTTAGAACGATAAAGCTTCAGACTGTGACCACGAGTTCTGTTGTTATAAGAGATAGTGTAGAAGTCGTCTGGGTTAATATTCTCGACCCCTATTAGAATCTTGAATGTCTCTATTATGTCTCCACGTAATCTTCTTATCTCCAGTGGTTGGAGGTCCAACTATTTTAGCCTTTGCTGGTAAGGTAGATCCCTTATTCCACTCACCATCTCTGTGGCTCTCGTCTGTACTTTCTCTAATAATTCTTTATCTTTACCAAGACTGAATGCAATATTCCATATGTGAACGATATGACTTGTACATTACTTGAAATCTTTCCCTATCAATGTTTTTGAATGTCCTCTTCACAGTTCTGTACTACTTGCTGCTTTTACACACTGCCGACTTGGCTTACAATCACTTGTGAAAATAACACCAAGAAATTTTTTTAAGCCAATGCCAACAACGTCTCACTGCCTAGACGGTAATTAGATTTATCTACAGTACCTATTTTCCCAAGTGAAGCACTTTACATTTCTTTACATTAAATTTCATCAACCATTTAACTGACCATTCCTTAGCCTAAGGAATGGTCAATTTATGCGAATTAATTGAGCTGTAAAATAGGCCTAATGTTGATGAATGATCTTTTTCAGAAATACGTATTCCGCAGTAGGATTGTAAAAGGCGTCTTAAAATGTCCTTACTGGTATTTTTTTCATGGTTTTGATACATCATACTTTGTGAACTATATCGTATTATACAAAAACATAAAACGTGTTAAAAAAATGTATATTGGTTGATATTGGTATTGTAATAATGGAACCATAGTAAAATCTAAACTTTGCGTGAATCTACTTTTTAAAATTATTATTATGCTTTTATTAGCTCAAACTTTAACGACGATATAACAAAGTGTGTGCTACTAAATTCTCTTTCCAACTGCAAATAGAATGTTTACAGACTGAATACACATATATTACGAGCATTAACAAGAAACAAGGGGTTTACAACAATGGCAAATAATGTTTGCAAACTTGTTGTAGTTTGACCCGTATATTATAGTGTTTATTTCAAAAAATATGTTGACATTAATAAATAAGTGAAACCATAGTGATTTTAAAATTTACCGCTAAACTATACACACTATGGTGTAATAATTATTTAACCACCATAATGACATAACTAAGTTTATTGTCGAGTAAACTCTTGTGGTTATTTACTCTTTACTATTATGTAAATACTTGAAACTATGTCGTGTTAAACAATATCATTGAAGTAGGCCTAATGCTATGGTTACAACAGATATAAAAGTTCGTTTACCAGACATTGATGAACAACAAATTGAAGACACAGATCGTACTCACGATGACGTTATTTTGAAAAGTTTAAACAAAAAAATTCATATTTAAAATTATTTGAAATTTAAGAATGTAAACATCCACAAACAATTATTAAGCAAATTTTGTTTAGAAATGTTCGGTATTGAGTTTGAAAGGTATATATGGTGTGAGATTACCGTAAATTACTGTGACGTCACGTGTTCTTAGCAAAATCTATCTCATGAGTTTTCACTGTTGTTAACATACAAGATATTAGTACCCGTCATTTCAATTGCTAATTTGACCTGCATTATGCTTACATTTAGCAAAATGATTAGTTTGTTATTTGGAAGAAACATTCAATATCCAGATAGGCAAAAGAAACAATAACAACATTCAACATTTAATTTGTTACGATTTATTAAAAAATGTGTTTATTAGACATTTTCGCGGGGCGAAGTAATACCTCCTCCTCGGTTATTGCCCTGAAGATTTCGTTTGTTGAACATGCTTTTTTACATAATAGTTATTCACTTTGACAAAAAATGGGATCAAAGCAAAAATATTTACTGTAATATAAAGCAAAAAATAGTCTGGAAGTCAAGTGGGGTTTGGTTTAATTTAACTGTTTATTTTGTGTTTTTTTATAGTGAAAACATTCAATTATAAGTGTATTTGCCCAAGGAAGTGAATAACTATATTGAAATTGCGAAATGGCTTATTTAAAGTCTTGTTCATTAATCGTAATTTTTCACGATTTTTTGGAGATAATACATACGTAATTTCGTTTGATTTAATAGTTAAATGAAACAATAATTTGCCTGTACCAAATTCTGAAAGATGGATGTGTACTGAAGCTTGAAATAAAAACAATAATGTGTTATTTTTAAATTACAGATTTTACTGTTTATCGGGTTCTGTCTAATTCTTGATCGAATTAGCGAATTTCAATACAATATAATATACACAACGTATGTTAACGGAGTGTGGGAGTATGATGTATATGCGGCATTCGCCATCATTCTTACAATCATGATAGTAGCGATTGCTGTGATTGGTCACATTATTATGCCGGACTGGATGAGTCTTACCAGAGCTAAAGCTGATAAAGCGGTATGAACTTTAAGCTAATAAAGTTATTCAATTCAGAAAAAAGAACTCAGAACAACAATGGGATTGCGTTCCTATTCTTTCCCAATAAATTACTTGCTTACCAGAAATCATTCTAAATGTCATTACCAAAACAGGACTGGACTAAATACAAAATATAACATGATAAAAATTACAATTTCCTAATACATTTTACATGTTATTAAAGTTAATTTAGGCACGTTATTAACAACAAAGTGGTGATTATTATAGGCCTGAATCCGATTACTTGTCATGTCATCAGTTGTAATGTTGTATGTAGTAATGCAATAGGCCTACTGTTGCTGTAATATTAATGAAATTTAGAGATTGATCAATTGTTTTCTTTCGTTTTTTCCCAATAGGAGATTGGTTTTTGTTGTGTAGCTGCTTTTCTTCTTTTATTCGTTTCGTCTTCTCTAGCGTCAAGTATAAACAAAATAAATGGCTTGCACATAGACCCATACAAACCACCAGGGCAAGGCCAACAAATCGTCGCCTGTGTGAGTTATAGTAGCTACAGTAATTTACCAGTCTTTTACTTAATTATGATGTTTGAAATGTCTAAATTTAACTTTGGTAAAAGAATGAAGCTATGAGGTACTGTTCTTGGTATTTATGTACTGAGATTCTTAAATTGCTTTACATAAACAATCGCTCAAATAAAAATTTACATTTTAAATGAACTATTATTGTCTTGCTCTTCTTTTGGAAGTAACTCTAAAATCATGTTAGGCTTAAAAAATGTAGTGTATTGGGTGATCATTTGGTAATGATGACAGCATTTAATTAAGCTATAATCTCTGGGTATTCAATATTTTATAACATTGTTTTATTTTCTTGTTTTGATCTAGCTATTCGGTTTTGCTTCAATGGTTCTTCTGGTAGTTGAGTGTGTGCTTCTGTATAAAAGTACAAACTCTATATCCGATGGAAATGACACCTGAATTATTACCGTACGCTCTTCGCAACGACTAAAGTAACTTTTCTATCATCACTGAAATATGGCTGCCTTTGGCATGTTTTTGCTCTTATTATTATAATACTTGGTTTTGAATATTTAATTTTTAAATGATATCTACAGTAGATACTACTACTTTTTAATATTTAATAATATTCAGTAAATACCACCGACACGCGAATTGTGTGCACTTATGAACCGCACCACATTTATTTTCACTAATTTATACAGCGAAAACCTCTCAACAAGAATGACATAAATAATTAAGTGTTTGTCTAGTGTTAGTGTTATTAATTTTAATCTAAGTATATCATTTAATGCAGAATTGTTATTAGTCACATGGTTGTTGACGAGTCTCTATGCTATATGCAAACTAAAAAATATGATAAATAAAAATGTATGATGGGCATAAAAAGCAAGTGATAGTGATAACATTTCCAATCTGAAAGCCTGTGAAATTCCTACCAAAATCTGGCAGAGACAAGCACTTGTCGTCCAGAATGGCGATCAACGCATTAAACAATTTCCAGATTCACGTTCAGTCCCAAACCCAAAACGCCCCAACTCCAAATGGAGGAAGGAAGCACCAGTATGTATTTTAACGAGTCTACATTAATTAATTAAAAAATGTAAAATTAACATTAAAGATGTTTGTCCCCTAAACAAAATGTTGTTGTTGAATATGCTATTGTAATGTCACATAATAGTTATCCACTTTGACCAAAAATTTGATCTAAACAATATTAGACCGGCAGCCTAGAGACATTTGGTTAGATGAGCTAGGTACCAATATCTGACTATTTAAGTGTGTTGGGGGTCACTTTAAGTCAATTAAAATGGAAGTCTGCCGGGTACCCCCTCCTGCATCTAGACCGGGGGACCCCGAAACGTGCTAAAAAATCGACTCCGGTTAGATGAGAGAGATACCACCTAATTTTACCACCATGAGATGCCCATTGACATCCTTATACCAGTATCACAAACGACAGACTTTTTATCTGCTGCAAAAGGCCCGCCAGACCCCCCCCCCCCGAAGGAGGGCCTAAAAAGGGGTTAGCATAGATGAGTGAGGTACCACTCAAAATTAATTCCAAATGTACAAGTTGTGTTCATACAACACTAAATGGATAACAACTGCATCGCAAGTGCCAGACACCCTAAAGTTAGACTAGAGACCCCCTTCCCCAAACTAGTCCAGTTTAGATGTTGTAGATACCATGCCACCAGCAACCATTGTTATATGATTTAGCACATTGTAAGCAATACCAAATGACCTATTACAGACTATCTGTACACTTCCTTGGCCCTGGCAGACCCCTCTAAAGTTAGACTAGAGACCCCCTTTCCCCAACTATCCCAGCTTAGATATTGTAGATACCACCAGCAACCAATGAATATGATTTAGCACATTGTAAGCAATACCAAATGACCTACAAACTATCTGTACACTGCCTTGGCCCTGGCATACCCCTCTAAAGTTCGACTAGAGACCCCATTTACCCCAAGTATGAGGTAGCTTAGATATTGTAGATACCACCAGCAACAAAAAAACCACCTAAAACAACATGTTTAAGTGAATATAGATGACAAATTTCGACTCTAAAGTTCGACTAGAGACCCCATTTACCCCAAGTATGAGGTACGACGTCATCAACAGATGACGTCAAGAATGACCAAGCTGCATTAACACTCCGCAGTCAGTTGAGAAGGATCTCTGATAGAGATCGAAACGTTCGAGTAAGTACTCCGTTAACTTGTGCTTTTACAAAAACGAAATTTGTCATCTATACAAAATCGAAGCTAAATGAAATTCTTTCAAGATTTAATTGAATAAAGTTTAACTTTAATCGAACTAACACAAAACAATTGAAAATATATCACATAAATGACGATAAAATGACCATTACCATTCTAAAGGGAAAAATAGTTTAAGAGTTTCACTTAAAACTTAAATAAGCCAAATATATATAACAAGTACAGATTCGGGTAAATTTTTTTTTTGGTTTCTCCGACGTACTGTGTTTCACAAATATTATTTGAGATAAATGACGTTTTTAGTCAAACAAGTAATTGATTGTCTTATCCTAAAAATGCGGCCAGTTTGGTTACTCTTAAATTTTTTCATTAGAATCAACCAATGAACACGTTTTGCAAGATTTGCCTCAAAGGTGACTTTTTTTGGTCAAACTAGTTTGATAGTGTAAACATAACTTAATATCAATGAACATGAACTGTTTCTTTAGAATATGAGATTTCAATTAAATTAGGATCTGACTGATATATCACGAAGGTTGGGAGGTCTACGAAATGCAATAATGGGTGGTTCCGGAAAAGCAGTTCTGAGACGTTCTGTGGACTGTAGAATGGGCATATGTTTCTCAATAAATTAATAGCCCGTAATGGAGGCAACCTAGGGCGATAGGTTGTGACCAATGGCACTCTGGTCGAACTTGTCTGACATAGTTTGTACGTCAGTCTTTGACATCGAGAAATATCTTTTGCTTTCTTTATAGCAGTTTCGATGTATTCCTTCTTGTAATTTCTATTCCGGAGATGTCCGGTTAGTTCTTCGGTACGATTCTGAAAATCTAAATCTGAAGAACAGATATGTCTGATACGTAATGCTTTACAGTTCGGTATGTTTTTAGTACAGTGTTTGGGATGAAAACTGCTAGGGAGCAGGTACATATTTTTATCCGTGGGTTTACGGATAAAAAAAATCAACGCTACTAGTGGATTTGGTAGCTGTAAATTTGATAGTTGGGTGGGCTGAATTAATATTGAGAAGAAAAAATTCCAAATTACCTTCACCATGGGTCCAGATCATGAAGATGTCGTCAATGTATCTATATATATTTTATTTATGGTGATCCTGTTTTTTCTTTACACTGTTGGATCTTGAATAAATAAATAAAACCAAAAAAGTGGTTTATTAGGTTGGAGGGACAGAAATTTGGTCTCAAATTGTCCCATAAATAAATTTGCAAAAGATGGCGCCATTTTTGTGCCCATCGCTGTGCCATGAATTTGAAGGTAATGGTCATTTCCAAAAATAAAATTGTTGTTGGTTAAAATCAACATGACCAGTTCTCATAAATGAGATTTAGTAGGCGTTTTGCCTGTAATTTGTTTGTAATTTAAAATACATGCGTCGGCTCCTTCTTCGTGAGGGATATTAGTATACAACGATGAAACATCTAATGTAGCCAGAACAGAATTATTATGTTAATTTTGAATTTGGTTAATTTTGCGGATAAAGTCCGTGGAATCCTGAATGTATGAAGGGAGATTAGTCACATATGGTCTAAGTAAATCATCCCCATATTCAGAAATTTTCTCTGTAGCAGTGCCATTGCCCGAAATAATGGGTCTACCAGGATTGCCTGTTTTGTTGATTTTAGGTAGGAAATAAAATCTGCCTGGAACTGGAACCTGTGCCAAATGAAGTCCAATCTTAGGATCGATGGAGTGTTTTTTTACCATCACAGAAACAGATTTGGCCACCTTATCCGCAATTTCCGGGGTGGGATCCGTTTACGATATATAATGAAGAGGATTGTTTAGCTGTTTTAAGGATTCCTCTTCATAAAATTTGATGTCCAACAATGCAACAATGGCAGAACCTTTATCAGCGGGTTTAATGATGATATCATTACGCTGACGCAACTTGGCAATGGCCTGCCTCTCTTGTTTTGAAAGATTGTCACGTTTATCTGAACTCGGGACGTAGTTTTGTACATCCTCCTCAATAGCCTAGATAAATGTTTCAAAAGCTGGACAACGATTTTTAGGTGGATTCCAGGAACTATTTGGTTTAAATTTGTTAACGTTGCGTGGTGCTGCTGTCTGAATCAGCAACAAATTCACGTAATCGTAATCTTTTGGAGAAAGACTCTATATCCAAAGATAGTTGTTGTGCGCCGACCTGCCCTGCCTTGGTCCTCGGGAAAGACGTTTTTTTTCTCCTTTAGAAAGTCGACAATTAATTTTAACTACTGAATCAGAGGTGTTGCAGGTAGACCAAATGTGTGATGTCCCCTTCGCGATTTTTTTTTTCGTACATAAGTTGGGGACCCCCTCATGAAACGTCACAAAATAAACATGCATAATTCATCAGTTAATTAATGTTCTTGTTCCGTGTGCACCCAAGCGTATAGCAACAAGAAGCGATTACACAAGTGCGGTACGATTCTAGGCCTATCTCCGCGCTGTTGTTGCGGCGTGCGATTTCATAGAAGAATAGCGGCGTTTTGTGTGGATTGTCGAAATAATCAGCCTTTAGTTTATGATAGTGTTTTTAATATAATTTATTACTAAAGAATTACGTGTTAAAATTATAGTTTCTATTAATACTATTAGGCCTAGGCCTAATTATTAGTCTCTAAACATATGTCTATTCTAGTAGAGCTGTGTGTGTGACGTGTGTGTGTATAGGTATGACACAATCCGAGTAATAGTCAGCAAAATTAAACAATAAACATTACACAAAAATACAGTTTTTATTCTCGTCCAATCTTCCCATCTCATGTGTTCATATACGCGCATTTTTAAAGTTCCTTTGAGTACACATGCATTGTTTGATAATAAAATAGCAGAATTAAAAAAAATACAGTACACAAATTATACACATTCTTTATTCTTGTGGGTCTAAGCTTTCTTTGGGCTATGTTCAATGAATTACTACTTAGTTTAATGTCTTGCCTAGCTGTCGATTAGCCTCGACTCGACACATTTTGTGTGAAGAAGAGTGCGCGAAGGCAATCGCGTGAATTGACTTACGCCCGTATTCTTAAACCTTACTTTAGTCGTAGTTCGAAGTTCGACTTGGAAAAGTCGTAGTTCGAGCTATTACTTCAAATTCGATTCAAAAACGATGTAGTCGAAGTTTGCAGTTCGACTTAATGAAGTCGAGCTTCTAGTCGAGGTTACAACGGCTGGTGCAATACGTCTAGTAAATAACCAATCAGACGATCTCACGAAGGGCGACGACCCTGGATATGCCCCTGGATTTACTGAAGCGCAAAATATAAACATTCGCCGCGATAGGCCTAGGATATCTTTTTTATGTTTCACCGTGAAATTGAAATGCCGAAAATTTCCGAATTCGAACGATGTACCTTAGTTGCCCTTGTGGAAAAATACAAGGGTACATTAGAATGCAAAGAAAATAATTTCAGAATGATAGAAAAAAAGAACGAAGGATGGAGGGCTGTTGAACAAGAATTCAACGACACAGTTGCAGGGTTATCTGAGCATCGGTCGGCAGCTCAGCTGCGAAAATGCTGGGCTAATATAAAGGCCAAAGCTAAAAAAGAGGTTGCAGTGGCAAATCGCCAAAAAAAAGCAACAGGCGGAGGTCCACCTCCAGCGGAGCCTTCGGAAGAGGCTATGAAAATTGCTGAAATTATTCCTCAGCAATTTCATTCACTTGGAAACATTTTTGACAGCGATGGTATGTTATAATTTATACTTGCATGTCCTAACCTAGCTAGGCTATGGCCTAGTTAGGACCTAGCTTTATTATTAGCCCGGGCGTAATTGTATATATTTTAGCTTACCTAGGTCTAGGCCTACTGCTACAGCAGTACTAGCCTAGGCCTAGGACAATATAATCAATACTTTAAACTTCATCATTCATCGTCACCAACTATTGTTTAAATAATGTAACTAAACAAAGAAGGATGAATACATGTTGTATGCAAGATATTTACATTTATTTATGCACCTTATTGTGATGTACATCCAGTCAAGGGTATTTATTCTATATGCCTACATTCACATTCATATATCATCCATACTGAAGTAAATAACATAAGGAAAAGCCCTGAGTACACCTCCACTTAAAAGTATACAGTACCATGTACTGTAATCGTTCACATTCATATATACACATTTAAGTACACTATATAACAGCCATCCCCTGCATTGATAATTTTAGTTGACCTGTACTGTATGCCAAATATTTACATTCTGCATCTTATCACATAAAGCACAATGTTTTTGAAAGTTAATTAAGTTCTTTAAAAGCAACATCACGACGAACATTGTTAATAGATTATTAACATTACTTTTCTTTGTTTATATAGGTACAACAGTGATAATTCCCGTTGATATAGGTCAACAGAAAATTATAATAGAAGATGGGTCTATGGATGAAGAGATAACTAGCCTAGCTGGTTGCAGTACCATGCCACAAATCTCTAAGTTGACGGAACCTGCAAAAAAAAAGAAAAAAAATGATGAAATGATAAGAGATGAGCATGTTGTCAATATGCAATTAGTTGAACAACAATTACAGAATGCCAATAATGAGCATGAAAAAAAAATGGAGTTGATGGATAAACAAATGGAGTATGCATTGATCGAGCACAACTTCAAGGTGCAATTATTGAAATTAAAATTAAGGAAGGTAGAAGCAAAATTAAATGAATCATAAATTAGTCAACATACACTACAGTATTGCAATTTATATGTTCTAAATAATAATAATTAAGTTGTAAATAATAATAAAAACAATATATTGTTAATACTGTACTTTATTTAAAAAATTCTTAAATAATTAATATAATTATAATTACAAAACTAATTGAAATCATACTTTTGTGAAATCATATTACATAAGTTGTGTATAAATTTAATTAATTAGTATTTATAATTATTTGCACAAAATCGATATTTTAAAAAACATGTTTTTGCAACTAGGCCTACCTAGGCCTATTTATAAATATTTAAAGATTTAAAAATAGACTTGAACTAGTCTAGCCTAGGCCTATTCAGTATTTTATGCATCCTTATTTATTCTTTAATATTAATATATTTATAGATTATAATATAGGAAAGCAGTTTAGTTGCAATAGAATAAACAAATTCAACCTACACTACCTAGGCCTAGGCTAGGTTAATTATAATTTTATTAAAGTGTATTGTATTTATAAGTAGGGTTAGTCCTACTATTCTATTTTGTATGTTATTAATAATTATTAGTATAGTAGGCTAGTTGGCCCATATAGCCTCTACTAGTAGGCCCTCCTAGTAGTATGTTATGTTATTAATTAATTATTCATTAGTAGTAACTAGGCTAGGTAGTCTGTAGTAGGCTAGTACTCTAGCTATTGTGCTTTATTTACAGGCCGAACATTTTAACCTCAATAGAGGCTAGTACACCTCTCTGAGAATATCTACTACTAGGCCTAGACGTAGTCCGGACCTAAGCTATGCATATATCTATCCAGAGTAGTAGAAGGCCTTTTGAGGTAGTGTGATGCCTAGGTAGGCTAGGCCTCTAGTTAGCATGCTAGCTCTCATGACATGCAAACTGCCTCTTTTGATTACTGGTAACGTTATAATTGTTTTACTGTACTTACACATAAGAATATGATACTACAGTATAATCTATCCAAAATTTAACTTTTCACGTTGTTCATATCAAAATGTATTGCTATTAAATTACACAATGTACAGAGGAGAGTAACATGCATGTGTGCTTCGTTCGTCGTCGACTCCAACACAAGCATGATGATGGAAGAGGGAAATTATGTTACAATGTTTATGACGTACCTTGATGACGGGTGTCCTTATGTAAAATATTGGTCGATTATAGCTTGTCTGTAGACTCTACCAGCTAATGCATCCTCTACATTTTCATCACCATTAACTTCTTCATCGATTTCAATATCTACATCATCCCGTATAAATTCTACATTTCTTATAATGGTGATGTTGTGTAGGCAAGCTACAGCAACTATGGTTGTTAGGGTTGTTTCAAGCTTTAAGCGTAAATAATTTAAACAATTGAATTTACGCTTCCAGTTCCCAAACAACCGCTCAACTGAATTCCTGGTTCTAATTTGGGACCGGTTGTACCTCTGTTGAGGCCTCCTATCAGGATTGATAACTGGTGTCAGGAGGTACCTCTTGCACCCATAACCAGAATCTCCAAGTAGCACACCGTTGTGTACTCGACGTTCAAATTCTTCGCAAATTAAACTATTTTCAAAAATACGAGAGTCGTGCACGGACCCTTGCCATCTAGCCACAATGTCTCTAATCATTAGACGATGGTCACCTATAACTTGGACATTTATAGAAAAATATCCCTTTCTGTTCCGAAATAGTTCGGCTTCCTGTCCACCTGGACAAGGTATCCGTACGTGCGTGCAGTCGATACATCCGATTACATTAGGGAAACCAGCAATCGCCCTAAATCCTTGTTGAACGATATCTCTGCCATCACCCGTTGGAAACACAATCCACCTTCTATTCTCCTGTGCTAAAGCTCGAGAAACTTTTGCGATTATTCTGGAAAGGGTAGGTTGCGATATGTTTTTTGCATCCCCGTGCATTAACTGAAATGTTCCAGTAGCAAAATAGCGTAGGGCTACGCAAACCTCTAACAACGGTGGTATTGTTGGGTGACCACCACCTCCTCTTGTATCCTTACGTAAATCAAGAATTCCTAACAATTCAACAATAATCTCTTTAGAAACCCGATACCTTTGGACGAATTGGGAATCGTCATAATCAAATAGGGGGTTTGAACGATCTCTTATTACTTCAATTTCACGATAATTTAAGCGATCATATCGCTGAACACGGGCGTTGAATTGCCTCGCCATGGTTATTAAAAATGGCGGATCAAAATAAAGTCCAACTTAACCAAGTTAAGTCGGACTTCAACATTACAAAAAAAGCCATTTATGACACGGTGTTAAAAAACCCCAATTTGCATTATCAAAATAAATATAAAATAATATTGTAATGAGCTAATAAAAAACTAGACATTTCATAATTCAAAATGCAACAAAAGTGATACGTTTATTCACGACACCTTTTTTATAAACATCGTTTAAAAACCATTTAGTCGACCATTTAGTCTGCCCCATCCAGGACTAAAAAAATCGATCAAAATCCGTCTCGATTTAGTCGAGGTTGGCCTGAATTAGTCGGCGATTTAGTTGTAGTTCGGTTTATGAATTAAAATGACGTCATTTTTAAAGTTTTAGCTCGAACTACGACTAAAATCCGGTTTAAGAATACGGGCGTTAGAATCCTAGACCTACTGTAGAAAGTATCGTATCGCAGTTGTGTAATCGCTTCTTGTTGCTATACGCTTGGGTGCACACGGAACAACACATTTAACTGATGAATTATTCATGTTTATTTTGTGACGTTTCATGAGGGGGTCCCCAACTTATGTACGAAAAAAAAAATCGCGTCCCCTTCAGGCCATTACCGTTGATTGCTTATGGCAGTCAATGGCAATAATCCTGAGTTTGTTTTGAAACTCGGATGCAGGAAGTTCTCTTTTTAACTTCTTAGTTCTAGAGTGAATTTCAACGTCAAACTCAGTGAGGATTTTGCGGCAATTGCCAATTTGGATCTCATTGAGCTGACAAGCATTTTTGTAAAAGATTATACTAATTTTGTTCAAGTACCTTTTTTAATAGATACAGTACTACATATATACATAAATAAACTACATAAAAAAAATATATATAATATATATAATTTTTTTTAAATATTTTTTTCGATCGATATACGGTATTGTTCAGTCTTATCTGAAGATCGTTTAATGTGAAACACAGTGTAATAGACGTCCGTGTTCCATCTTAAATATTCGCTCTTGATTCCAATTGAGCACTTTTGCAGCCTCAACGCATCTATATGAATATATATAAATATGAATACAGAATTAAGATTATAATATACAGCATTTAAAAATTCCCACTATTAATTAATCAAATCACTTTAGATTAAGTTACTACAATCCTGAATTTGATTAAGGTGATTACTAAGCTTTCTCTTAAAGTAGGTCCAAGAGTTACAGACGAATGTATCTTTGACATACAAAGGCTAGGAATGCTAAATTTACCCAAATCCGTACTTGTTATATATATTTGGCTTATATAAGTTTTAAATGAAACTCTTAAACTATTTTTCTCTTTAGAATGGTAATGGTCATTTTATCGTCATTGATGTGATATATTTTCAATTGTTTTGTGTTAGTTCGATTAAAGTTAAACTTTATTCAATTAAACATGTTGTTTTGGGTGTTTTTTTTTTTGCTGCTGTTGGTATCTACAATATCTAAGGTAGGCTATACTTGGGGTAAATTGGGTCTCTAGTCTAACTTTAGAAGGGTATGCCAGGGCCTAGGCAGTGTACAGATAGTCTGTAGGTCATTTGGTATTGTTTACAATGTGCTAAGTCATATAGCTTTGGTAGCTGGGATAGTTGGGGAAAGGGGGTCTCTAGTCTAACTTTAGAGGGGTCTGCCAGGGCCAAGGCAGTGTACAGATAGTCTGTAATAGGTCATTTGTATGGCTTACAATGTGCTAAATCATATAACATTGGTTGCTGGTGGTATCTACAATATCTAAGCTGGGATAGTTGGGGAAAGGGGTGTCTCTAGTCTAACTTTAGAGGGGTCTGTCAGGACCAAGGCAGTGTACAAATAGTCTGTAATAAGGTAATTTGGTATTTCATACAATGTGCTAAATCATATAACATTGGTTGCTGGTGGTATCTACATTATCTAAGCTGGGCTAGTTGAGGGAAGGGGGGTCTCTAGTCTAACTATAGGGTGTCTGGCACTTGCGGTGCAGCAGACAATTAGTCTGTTGTTATCTATTTAGTATTGTATGAACACAACTTGTTCATTTGGCATTAATTTTGAGTGGTACCTCACTCATCTATGCTAACCCCCTTTTAGGCCCTCCCTCAGGGGGTCTGGCGGGCCTTTTGCAGCAGAGAAAAAGTATGTCGTTTGTGATACTGGTATAAGGATGCCAATGGGCATCCCATGGTGGTAAAATTAAGTGGTATCTCTCTCATCTGGGTCGATTTATTAGCACGTTTCGGGTCCCCCGGTCTAGCAGTGGGTACCCGACAGACTCCCATTTTCATTGACTTCAAGTGACCCCCAAAACACTTAAATAGTCAGATATTGGCACCTAGCTCATCTAATTCAAAGCAAACAATTGTCAAATTGGCTGCCAGCCAATGAATTTTTGGTTAAATTTATCCATCCATCCATTTCCCCCCGTTTTTAAAACTTAATTTAAACTACAAAATAACCTATTCAAAGTATGATTTAATTAATCTTCATTTTTCTTATTTTTGGGGGATAATTCATCTTTAACATTTGGTTAAACACTTGATAATTTTACTACTGTACACCTTGGACATATTGAAAAATAATAAAAAAATATTAATTTATAAGAAGTCAAAAGAATATAATATAGTTTATTCATTAGAAAGTTTTCAGAGAATCCGTCTAAAGATAATACTACCGCACAAAAGATCACAATAGTAGTGAAATAATGAATGTTTTTATTTATCCAAATCATAAACATTCATTATAATTCATTCATATAATTTCCATTGTAAACTCAATATTGTCATGAAATGTTTAAAATATTCTTGTTCTGAAACCTGGCAATGCACGAAACAATGTTTTAGTCGCGTGCAACAAGACTCTACAGCTCACTATGTCGGTCGGTTGGTCGGTAAACACTAACTAACTTCAGCGCGCGACTGCAGCCATGAATATGGCCTTGTTTTTGTAAGAGATGGTTACAATAGTATACAATGACAGAACCAGGTTGTGTCACACGTTTCAAACCGGATAATCCAAACTGACCTTGTATCAGGATTTAAGGATCAGGATGTTCCTATAAGTATGGATGAATTAGTTTGATTTTAAACCATTCGACTATTTAGTATTAATAGGTAATAGTTTGATTTGACTTGGGCGATCAATATTGTATTCAGTTTTCTATAAAAGGTATGTGACTTTGTTAATAGGCCTAATTATGATTAATGAATGTATTAGTTTTAGCATAAGATTCTTTAAGTAGCAGTTTTTAAACTTTAATAGGGACGATTAAATTTGAGTAATGTTAACCTACTGGAAAGCGTGTAGACTGACAGTAGTTTGTATATCCGATACTATTGTATCACCGTCATGGTGTTTAATCGCTAAACTTGTTATTCGTACTAGAATCGGCTGCAGACATAATTTATACGTTATTTCGTCATATATTTCTAGTGATTGTCGATATTTGAATGGGAAGAGAGTCTAAACTGGAATTTGTAAACTCGAAATGGACATGCGCAAACAGTAGTCTGTAAGACCGATTTTTAGTAAATAACTCGTTTAATAATCCGTTTTGGCTGTCAACGTAGCCGGTTATAATTACGTCGGATTTATAATTGAATAATGGTCAAAACAATACTTTCTCTATTGTAGTAAATACTTTTAGCGAATTGTGTGTGGAGATGAAGAATGTTTAAGACGAATGTTCATCGGAAATTATAAATTTTGTTTACTTTAAAGTTTGGGTATGTGAGTCACTCCAAAACCTTAAGGAGTAACTCCCCTAACCGTGATGCATAATACTAATTCTAGTTTAGTTTAAGATTGTTCTGTACAGCAGACAACGGAGTCAAAAAAAGTCGAGCGACGTTTTTTGTAATAAATATGTCTTGTTCATTAATATGCCTATAGTGTTATTGTAATGAATAAAATAAATGTTGAATTAATTGAATCGAATTGAATATAAAATAAAACTTTGTGCGGGAAAATTCCCCAGCTAATCAAAAGTGTACGCTCCTGTAACATATTATTTGTTCAAACGATCCCAAAGAAAAACAAGATTGAGGCCAACGTTTGCGTTTTCTATCAAATAAACAGGATGTTACAAATTGAAATGATTAACTATGTGGTTAATACTACAAGAAACACTCGCTTGGTTTCACTTTACACTCGTAATTGTATCGAAGTATTGAAGCACTTATTTACGCAATCCACATATATTTTTTCAGATGACAAAACTGCATCGTTTTTCTATTGTTTTAAAAATGACATTAAATTACCATCACGCACAAATATAAGCAAAACACACACGACCCTCATCATTCGCTATATTATCATTTTTTAAAGAATCGCTTGGAATGTAACAAAGTAGTCTTTTTACAAAAACGCCTTCACGGCAAACAACAGACCATAGAGATATTATAGTGAACTATAATATCTCTATGAACAGACTAACCGTTGTTTAATTAGAAGATCGTTCAAGATTACAATGCAATACTACGGTTGCGTAAATACATACGAATCATTACAAGGATTCTTACAAGTACAAGGACTACAACAGCTAATAGACACATATATGAAACAAAAAAAAGTTAGACTATATTTTTTTCCTTTACTTCAGTTTGTTTAACACTAATCGATCCATCTCCTGCAATGTAAGTATACATAGTCTAATGATTATACTGAATGTGGTTGTAAATGAAATTGTTCTTGTTACGTGAAGAAAAGTGAAAAACGTTGAAACTCGCCCAACGTGATCGTGCGTTTTTTCACTTCCGTTCACGTAATAAGGTACAAGGTATGTAAGTAATAATTTCATTTAAATTATTTCTTTGGAAGGAGATGTATTTATTCAATACGAGCATATTAAAGTTACGCCTCAATAAAAGTCCACTGCTGCTTATTCTTCTCGTGAGATATACCATATTATATCCATTTATCACTTGATTTTTGCACGGTGACACTGGTTCAAGTTTGCCATATAGACATAATACATTCCGCAAATGTACATTATTTCTGTAAGAAAGTGGGAGAGTACCATTCCTGGTCGGAAATGCATTTTAGTTCAGAAGTCCTATGTACATTATGGACATAATGTTAGATATTGTGATTATATAATTCTATAGCTAAATAATTTTGTCAAAACGCCGTCCAGGATAGGCTATGCAACCTACCTGTCCCAAACCTGTCATAAACATTCATGAACAGAAAGTTAAGTTATAGAAACTAAACTTCCTATGTGTCTTTTGTTTTCTGGTGTCGCCCAGAAAACGCTATGTATAAAACGCCACAAATGCCTAAATAATCTATCCACCATTTTCCATTTAGGTGTGACACAGCAATAAAAGAAATTCTAGAGAAATTCCACTCAAATATGAAACTTCATTGCACTGAATTTATAAAGGTACTTTTCTTTACTTTATTCAAATATATTTGATTACTTAATAGGTCTATGATTGTATAAAAGACCTTGATTTTTTTTATATGTAGATTTGGAAAAATTATGACACAGACAAAAGCAATTTCATTGAAGCAAAAGAACTTAAGGTTAGTAAGAGCCGCGTAATTTTCCCGGTACACTATCTTAACAAATATACTTTAAGTCTCCAGGACCTCAGCTCCAGCATGGGTGAGGACCTCAGCTCCAGCATGGGTGAGGTCCTCAGCTCCAGCATGGGTGAGGTCCTCAGCTCCAGCATGGGTGAGAACATTTTGAAAAATAAAAACTTGCTATTGACATAAAACGAAATATATATAGTCTCCAGGACCAGCACCAACATGGTTGACAAGGCAATTTTGAAAAATTGTGTTTAATTTAAACGAATTGTTTTATAAGCGAGACATTTAAAACAAACAAACAAAATAATACTGTTTGTAGTACACGACACATCATATCGTATACTGTACTAGGCGATAGATTCTGTACAATTACCTTGATTTCAGACAATATAAATCTTGGCTTCAAGAATAGGTTACTAAACTTGAAAGTAGCAAAATTATTTATATTCATTCCTTATTTAGAATTTTGTTCGAGATTTATTGGCAAGTACACCAGACAAAGTGTATGATCAGAAGGTGATTGACGACTATACAGAAACAGTTGTAAGGAAACACATTGCTTGCCACATATTAAAATTACTCTTCGTAATAATAATAATGCATAAATTCAAGCAATCAAAAACCAAAATAGAGCGCTTTCACAATAGTTCAATTCGGTACATAATTATAACATAATGTCTGCTCGTGATCGGAATTGGAATTTTACGGTGATTTTTTTGTAATACAAAATTTGATTTTCCTTTTAATTGTAGGCCTAAATTGAATCGTTATTTTTAACATTTTTGAATTCTAAAATTTTAATTTGTATATTTATTTTTTTGTAATCTAGAAATGTAATCCCGCAATTCAGTTCATACTGCTATGGCCAATATGTAGAAAGAATCCGTACATTGTTTTCTTTGTATTTTTGTAAATAAATGAACCAGCGTATATTATATTGACTCACATAAACAATTTGTGTTGAGTAAATATAAATTTCATATAAAACATACTGCCTTTCTTTTTCCTCTGTTCACATAGATTGACATTTTCGACATGAACAATGATGGCAAATTCAGCATTCATGAATTGGCTAAGTAAGCTTTAACTTTAATGTAATAGATGTGTGAATGGGGGGTGGGTAGGGGGGGGGGGTGTGTCTGCGTGTGTGTGTGTGTTAGCACACCATTGTTAGCACCATGTTGTTACAACATAATAGCCTGCTCAACTGTCTTGTTAGTAAAATGCATTCAATTTCAGGAAACAAGCCGAGACGAACAGCCTTCTAAACAAGCAGCCAGGCCGGCCAGGTATATGGTACTCGGGCTTCAATTTGTATTTTTTACTGTAGGCCTATAATGATGGGCTAATCTTTATATATGAGTTACACACTTTCATATCAATTGATCCTAAATGGTCCAATTATCTAAGAACAAAGTTCTAGTGTTTCAGCTGTTCCAATAAAATATTCTTGTATAGCGCCATTTACAAAATTACCCCTTCCTGACCATTGATCCTAATTTCATGACCACCAAGACATAACAACATTAATATTCAAAGGACTATATTAATTTTGTGGGACAAGTAGTCTCGTCTCTTCTTCTTTGTAATTTTTTTTTTTTTACCATAACAACACTTATGTGATATTATGAACACCACATAAATAGCAGGGGTAGAAGTAATACTGACCAAAATTGGAGGAAATCAGAGCTGTGTCTGTAATTAGTTGCATTTGAAAATGTCGCTAGAAAAAAGAAAGAAAGAAAAAACAGAACCCAATCGGTTAAACGGCGACTTGGTATTTGCACTTTTAAATATATTTTTAACCGTGACAGGTTCTCTCGCTTGAAATTTGTACTTGTATCGGTATGCATACCGTACCCATCCGTCTTCAGTAGTCACTGAACTGCTAGTAAATAAATATAAATTATAAAAGTGTGGGAATATCCTGCAACTCAAAGACTACTGGACTGAATTGTGCGGACAACACATTCGTCTATCTGTCAATTCAAACAAAACATGGGTTGTAGGCGCTGGCTATATATTGCACATTCGTGCTGGTGATTCGCCAAGTGACAAAATAAAAACCAGTTTCAGTTCACCTCGGTGTTGACTGAATAAAAAATCGACGTAATACAGTTCATTTGTGCGCACATAATTTGTTTTTGTTAAAATTATTCTTTCTTTCGTCTACAAATCCTATTTACTACTTCAACATGGTGTATGCATTTCATAAAGTTGTTGACAATTATTTTGCAGATTGTTGCCAGTTGAAGAAAATTTTGTAAAACAATTCCAGGTATTTAAAAGCCATAACTATCTGTTTTATATGTTTATTGTTTATTTGAGGGAGGTGTTGAAACAAGGCCATATACATGGCTGCAGTCCCGTGCGCAAATTTGAATTAGTGTTTACCGACCGAACGACTGAGTGGGCTATAGAGTCGCGTTGCACGCGACTAACGACTAAAAATACAACACAATTAATATCAAGGAGTGATAAAATACAGTAAAAATTGTATAAAAATGCTTGGTAAATGTCATGTCAATCAATGAATTCTACTAGAAATAGAAATGTGTTGTAATACGATATTATAGCTGGCTTATTTCGCCTCTCTTGTAGGCCTATATACGCATGTGGCGTCAAAATTATGTTCTATAGGGACGTTTTACGGATGGTTTATTCGAGTAAATACGGTATACAATATTTAACTATCCAAATCCTAGGAATACCCCGTGATATTTTATATCAAAGAAACGTCTAGTTTCTGACGTTTAATGACGGAACTACAATAATTTTAAATTAAAGATTTTGAAAACTTACGACTAATTTTCTTGGCTTATTTTTATTTTTCTATATAAGCTTAAAATATTAGCATGCATTGTTGTTGAATAAAAAAAAACAATACATAGTTCTTATTTTACATTTTATACAAATTCAATTTATTTTTTAGAATGTAAGCTTGACTGAATTCGAAGCAATATTTCAACATTATGATTACGTAAGCCTCTTTTTGCACTAATATTTTTTTCGTTCTAATTATTGATAATAATATTAGTTTGTTTTTTAATTTTTGGATTAGTCTAGATTTGTATTATTTGTTTATTTCTAGAATAATGATAATACAATTAAAGGAGATGAAATAACGGCATTTGTCAAAGATGTTATGAATGCACAGGGGTTAACAGTAAGTATTAAGACCAACTAATTATGGGCACATCAGTGTTGCTGCATTGTTTAAAAAACCAATCTCATGACATGTGTTTATTGAATATAGACTACGTAGTGAGCAACAGTAAAAAAACCATGATCAATTGACCGTCAAGAAGTGTTACTTTTAGACAGTTGTATCAGCTTCCAAAAGCCGCTGTTGTATTGTATATGTAGTGTTTTAGGCCTAGATTTGATATTCAATTTGTTGGCTCTTTCTCTCATTAATGAACCATAGCAATCAAAATACTGCCTCTCTTGTTGAGAATAAAATTATGGCAGTAATAATTGTTGTATCGCTACCATCCTTTGATCCTACTGAAAGAAATTTAAACCTTGGTGTTTTTCATTTACTTCTTTTGCAGACTGCCGAAATGAAAGACATCGAAATCCACGCTGCATGCATTAAAGATCTGTATGGCGGAGTATTACAGAAAGAAAACTTTAAGACTCTGCTATTAAATTAGTAATACTATAATACATCGGTCAAATTGATTAACGACGGTTCTATAATTTGTTGAAATATTTAGGCCTACCTTATAAAAGGTACGGTAGCATGTGAATATTCTGATATTTGCCATTATCATGTTATGTTGTTGTTATACCAAGTATATCAAAAGAATGTTTTTTGTTTATAAAGTCTCTTTCCATCTGCTAGTATGAGTTTTACAAATTTCCAATACAACAATTGTGGGTGGCTCTTATTCCTTTATTTTTTTCCGGTATAATAGAATATACAAAAAGGAGCAAAAGCTGAAAGAATTGTATTTACATGATATAAAAATATAAAAGTATAAATAAATACATCAAAACACAATACAATGATTATAATAGCAATACAAAACATAACAATGCCATTACAATTACTTTATTACAAATTAAACCAATTAATAATAAATAATAAAGATGCTTATATAATATTCCTTTTTTACTAGGATGCTAAGATAAAACTCCATAAAAAGAATGATATAATGCTTATAAAAAATTCAATTTCTAACTATGATGTTATATAAAATTGTGGGTATAAGTGACATCCTGTATCTACGAGTCTGACATTTTTCGAATTTTAAGAAAATCATTTTAAAATCTTATAACAATTTTTTTTTTAAAGTTTTCGAAGGTTTGTAATTATATGAGGGAATCAAATCACTGAAATAATTAGATTTAGACTTATTGCCATTCGTATGTTATACTCACTAGGTTGTAGGTGTAACATTTATTTAGAGCATAACAGTTTTTTTGCTTTCATAGGTAAACAATACAACAACAGTCTTCAGGGAAATTTTCGTTAAAAAACTTTAGGTTCATGCAAACTAAAGCTACTACTCCTCCAAGTAGTTTGCATAATGCAGTAAAATCTGTAGACTAATTATAATGTTTTCATTTGACCTGGATATAAATGTGCAGAATAATAAATATGATATCACATGCTGTTTCGTTGTTCGAAGTTGTTAGTGCGCCCTCAGTTTTTATTTGGAGGTGAGTCGACGAAAAGAGTTAATAATTAGTTGAAAGAGAACAAAGTTATATGTAATCATCAAAGATAAGATTTAGTTGACTTTTGTTAATGTTAGAGAAATGTTATGCTGTAATTAGCACATTCGAGAGAACAGGCTTCACTCACGTGGGACTTTTGTATAATGGCAGCGCGTCTGCTGTCGTGATATGGTACTGTAATAATGTTGGGTGAGAAAAGATATAGGGCGGCAGATGAGCAGGGAGTTGAAAAGGAGGAGAAGCAGTTGGAGGTTACGCCATTGTTGGTGGTTGCGTTGCTGTTGGAGGTTACGTCATTGTTGGTGATTACGTTGCTGTTGGAGGTTACACCATTGTTTTTGACATCAAATTTTCTTTTTTCATGAAGGTGAAAATAAACGTTGAAACTTACCAACGTTTCGTGCGTTAGCATCGCACTTTTTCAAGGTAGTGGTGTCAGCTTGGTTTGCCGACACTGATCATTGCATAGTCACGTGATGTTGTGACATGCGCCCGCTCTGAGTTATTTCTTGAATACCTCTGGGTGAATCCCAGAAGGGTCCGCCCCGGCCGGCCGTCTCACTTCTAACAGGTCATCATATATGTGTGGCAGCCACATTCCTCCTTGGTCTCTGTTCATGTTGTTTCCATTAATTCCAGCAATTATAATTGCTTCTTGCCATCCTCTCTTGTTGATGTTTCCCTCTTTCTTTAACACTTTCGCCTCCCAATTAGGTGTATGGTTTTCCTTTATAGCATGGTCTGTGATTGCAGATTTATGTGTAATGTTTGATTGTGACATTCTGCTTGACCTTGTAATGACTCCTTTCATGTGATCTTCTACATCTTTTTTATGTTCTTTTATTCTGTTTCCCAGTTTTCTACCAGTTTCTCCTATGTATATTAAGTTGCAATTCATACAGGGTACACCATACACTACTCCACTTGTGTCCTCCGGCTTAATCTTATCTTTTGGGTGTACTAGATGCGATCTTAATTTGTTTTGGGGTACAAAGTAAGAGTTAATTTTATGGCTAGTGAGCGTTCTACGTATCTTTTCGGATAGCCCTCTCACATAGGGTAAAGCTACGCTGCCACGCATGTCTTGTTTATTTTCTCCTTTTTTCTGACTATTCTTTTCTTGTTTCTTGTATCACTCTATCGATGGCCCAATTTGGATATTCACATATATTAAGTACTTTTCGGATGTGCTTCATCTCTTCTCTTTTGCTCTGCTGTGTTGTTACAATGTTTTGGCATCTGTCCACTAGTGTGTTGATGACGCTCAGCTTGTGCTCTAGAGGATGATTTGATTTGAAGTTTAAGTATTGGTCAGTATGTGTGGGTTTCCTGTAAATCGAAGTTTTTATAGTACCGTCAGTTTTAGGGTGATGAGGCAGTCCAAGAACGGAAGAGTGTTATCGGTCATTCTTTCTGTAGTAAACTTGATACTTTTAGTAGGGTCTATGGTGTTAAGATGTTTGTTAAGATCTTCTATAGCTTCTTTTTTGACCACAGCTAACACATCATCTACATACCTTCGCCAACAAGTGGGTCTGATGTTGTCATTTGCCCTGCTTATGGCCTCAGTCTCCAACCATTCTAAAAACAGGTTAGCAACGATTGGGCTAATTGGACTTCCCATAGCTATGCCAGATTTTTGCCTGTATATGATGTTTCCAAAACTAAAGTATGCGGTATTCATGACCAGAGACAACAGTTCCATAACATCTTCTACTTTCAGTTTTGTACGGGTTTGTAGCGTTTTGTCAGCCCTCAAGCATTCATGTATTATTTCCAGTGATTTTTCTGTAGGGGTCTTTGTAAACAAAGACACTACATCAAACGAAACAAAGGTTTGGTTAGGTGACACATGAAGATCTTTTAGTTCGGTGGCTAGTTCTTTAGAGTTGTTTATTGAGTGTGTGGTGTTGCCAACCATTGGTTTTAGAATATCTCTTAGAAATTTGGACACCTCATAGTAAATGGAGTCTATACCGTCTACGATTGGCCTCAAAGGCCAATTTGGTTTATGAATTTTAGGTGTGCAATATAGCCTAGGAGTTTTTTCCGCTGTCGGGAATAATTTACATTTTTCCCCATATGTGATTTTCTTTTCATTAAGCAATCTATTTAGGGTATTCACCAAAGCACGTTTATATTTTGGAGTGGGGTTTGATTTGAGTTGTTCATATACTTGGTCGTCGGATAACATCTCATTAACCTTAGCTTTATAATCTGTTGTGTTTACTACAACCGTAGCACGGCCTTTGTCAGCAGGTAACATTTTAATCTCATGATCTTCTTTTAGCAATTTTAGCCCTGTTCTTTCTTTGGCTGATAAGTTTGGAGATGGAGGTTTGTATGATTTTATTAGTGAAACGATCTTACCTCGTATGACATCCTTTTCTTCTATGGGTACCTGTCCCAGGTTTGCTGCCGTTTCGGTGGCTATGATCAACTCATTTATACGTCAAAAATTGCGTGTCGCTACTTGCCAAGACGTAATACTACGTCAAAATCGTAGCACTTTTGTATTGTATGTAGAATCGCTGGCAGTGGTGATTGGAACAGGAATTATCGCATGGCAGTTTATGAATGATGTACGTAAACGATAATCTAAAAATATTTTGAATGACATCATGATAGTCTGTGACCAGATGTTACACTTTCAAACTGTAATTTAATATGTAAACGGGACTTGGCACTGGGACAGAAATTACGGAAAATGCCTTGGCAGTCAATGTGTTAACCGGTATTTGGCTCTCGCTAATGGCGAAGTTAAGCCCCTTTTTTAAGCACCTGCTGATGTTGTTGTGACATGCGCCCTCTCTGAGTTATTTCTTGAATACCTCTGGGTGAATCCCAGAGGAGATGAATTTTTTCAATTTTACACCATTGTTGATGGTTACGTTGCTGTTGGAGGTTACACGAGTGTTGCCAAAGTGCGAGTCAACGAGGCACGCAATGCACGCATAATACACGCAATCCATGCAATCCACGCAATGCATGCAATCCACGACGGTAATTCAACGGAAAAAATACCAACAGCGAGCGAGCCTTCGAATAATAATAAGCCTTCGTTTTCATTAATATTTGTGTACAATTCATAAACATTTATGAATCACCTACCGTTAATGTAATTATGTTAACAATTTCGAATATCCAAATGCGACTTCGATGTTTACAGTTGGTCACCGTCTAAGAAGCCTAGCTAGCTAGCCTAGGCCATGTATAGTACTGTAGCCCGCCCGCCGGGGAGTAGAGACGGCTATTCGCTGTATGCCTAGTACGGTCTAGGCCTAGCAGTAGCTTCTATATCAACGCTGTCAATGGACGAAATACAGTAGATTACATATATTTTAAATCTAAGTCTTGTGAAACGTATTTTTTTCAACAAAATATCATCTAGTAGGAAGCCCTATATTGTATTAGGGGCTAGACTAGGCCTGGGCTGTGTGGCGGGCCGGCGGCGGCCCGGGGGCGATTTTTTTTTTCGTACATAAGTTGGGGACCCCTCATGAAATAATAAACATGAATAATTCATCAGTTAAATTGTCTTACTCCGTGTGCACCCAAGCGTATAGCAACAACAAGGTGATTACACAACTGCGATACGATTCTAGGCCTATCTTCGCTGTGGTTGCCGCGTGCGATTTCATAAAAGAATAGCGGCGTTTTGTGTGGATTGTCGAAATAATCAGCCTTTAGTTTTTGGGGTTTTTTAATAGAATTTATTACTAAATAACTACGTGTTAAAATTATAGTTTCTATTAATACTATTAGGCTCTAAAACCCATGTCTATTCTAGTGTGACGTGTGTGTGTTAGGTATGACCAGGGAGATTTACATCTCCCTGGTATGACACAGTCCGAGTAATAAGTCAGCAAAATTAAACAAATTACATTACACAAAAATACATTTTTTATTCTCGTGGGTCTAATCTTTCCATCTCATGTGTTCATATACGCGCATTTTTAAAGTTCCTTTGAGTACATGCATATTGTTTGATAATCAAATAGCAGAATTAAAAAAATTACAGTACACAAATTATACACATTCTCGTGGGTCTAAGCTTTCTTTGGGCTATGTCCAATTACTACTCAGTTGAATGTGTCTTGCCTAGCTCTCGATTTGCCTCGACACATTTTGCATAGTGGTGTGTGTGAAGAAGAGTGCGCGAAGGCAATCACGTGAATTGACCTAGGATCCTAGGCCTAGAAAGAATTGTATCACTTGTTCGCCTGCCGTGTGCACCCAACGGAGTAAGACAATTTAACTGATGAATTATTCATGTTTATTTTGTGACGTTTCATGAGGGGTCCCCAACTTATGTACGAAAAAAAAAAAATCGCAGCCCGGGGACATTTTGAAAAAAAAATAACTACAAGCGAGACCAACAAGAAGGGAGCAGCAGGCAGGCTTGACTTTATTTTAGTAGTAGTACTAGTAGGGTATGTTTAGAACAACATAATATAAAATAATGATTTTATTTTATAATTACTCCTCTCTAATGTTTCATATGAACATACTAGATTATATTAAATTATTTAATATGTTTTATGGTGCCTCGCACTTTTGGTACAATAGTACAGTTACACTTCGTACTGACTCGCTTGAATTGTAATTAACATGGTCACGTGGGCCGTTGACTCCACTGACTCCAATGAATCCATAGCTTGCAGTTTGTCAATACCCAGGTTACACCATTGTTGGTGGTTACGTTGCTGTTGGAGGTTACGCCATTGTTGGTGGTTACGTTGCTGTTGGAGGTACACCCTGTGGTTGTGATACTACTTTGCTGGTGGGTACACCTATTAGCCAGTGGTTAAGACTACTGGTGGTTACCCTGTTAGCCGGTACGTGGTTACGCCATTGTTGGTGGTTACGTTGCTGTTGGAGGTTGCACCATTGTTGGAGGTTACGTTGCTGTTAGAGGTTACGCCATTGTTGGTGGTTACATTGCTGTTGGAGGTTACGCCATTGTTGGTGGTTACATTGCTGTTAGAGGTTACGCCATTGGTGGTTACATTGCTGTTGGAGGTTACACCATTGTTGGTGGTTACGTTGATGTTGGAGGTTACGCCATTGTTGGTGGTTACGTTGCTGTTGGAGGTTACGCCATTGTTGGTGGTTACGTTGCTGTTGGAGGTTACACCATTGTTGGTGGTTACGTTGCTGTTGGAGGTTACGCCATTGTTGGTGGTTGCGTTGCTGTTGGAGGTTACGCCATTGTTGGTGGTTACGTTGCTGTTGGAGGTTACACCATTGTTGGTGGTTACGTTGCTGTTGGAGGTTACGCCATTGTTGGTGGTTACGCTACTATTGGAGGTTACGTCATTACTGGTGGTTACGCTGTTGTTTCAAGTCCGGCGTAAGATCAAAACTAATCTAATTAATTATTTTAATCGGTTGTTACCAATAATTTGGAATCATAGATAGAATAAAGGAGACCACTCCACAAGTTGTAATTGTAATTGATTTATCTCTTTTGTTTGAGTGTATAACAGTACCGCAGACCCCTCCCCCCAAAAGGGAACGAACCCGGAAGAACAGAGATTTTCGTTACATTAACATAGAACGTCCCGATAGGTAGAGTCTGTAGGCATACGCATTGGTAAATGTGCTGAATTGAAATAAGATGACGAATAGGTAAAACCATAGAGTTAGCTGCATGCTAACAAGGCCATATATATGGCTGCAGTCGCGTGCTCAAGTTAGTGTTTACCTACCAACTGACTGACCAACCGACCGACATAGTGAGCTGTAAGATCGCGTTGCACGCGACTAAAAATGACCAATTGTAATTGTACATAGTGCAGAAAGAAAAATTGAATGTAATCGAGGAGTTCTATCTTACTAGCCTGTGTTTTTGTTTTCTTTAATGAAGATTATAAAAGGTAAGGTTGCTGTTTTGCAAGATCTTCTCCTTTTGAGATAATTTTATTGTTTATTTTTATTTTATTCCATCAAAACCAACAGCGATAAATACCGCCACTAACAGGTTTGAATCATAAAACAATACAACATCAAAAATTGTTAACAATAAAATACAAATATTAATATATATAAAAACATAGATCAGCATGCCATTAACAGTTTCAATTGATCAAACAGGTTATGCAGGCTGCTCAATAAGTGAACACATAATCCTCTTAAAATAACCAAGCCTATCTATAAAAATATCAATGTGATTGCAATTTAGATTATTAATTGTATATGGTAGTCTATGAAAAATGCCCCTCCTGGTACAGTCGACACGGCTAAAGGGAATATGCAAAAAATGTCTATTACGTGTACGACCAGGGACATTTAAACTAAATAGCGAAATTAATGAACAGTCATATTTAGAGTTTAAAATATTATATTAAAAAACCATATCAGATATCGTTTGACGATTGCTGACAGAATCAATGGAAAAGGCAAAATTAACACAGTTATAAGACAGGAATCGTACAAACTTCCATTGAACAATGAGAAACTGAATTGAAAATTACGGAACAATATTGGAAGCGAAGACGTATAATAGATTTGTATAAAGATAAAAGTGCTCTGCCGTCATTCATTTAAACCTACAATTTCTCTATATCAAGCCCATCATTCTATTAGCTTTTGACAACACATGCTTAATATGTGAACAAAAAATTAATTTACTATCAATAAAAATACCTAAATCTTTCTGTACATAAACTATCTCAAGATAATGTCCATTCAAATTATGATTGAATAGCATAGGCCTTTTTTCAAAGTGTTATAGATAAATATTTGCATTTATTAGCATTAAGTTTTAGCCCCACTTATTCATCAATTCAATGAGACCCTCCAGATCCTCCTGAAATGAAAAAGCATCATGTGGAGTGTTAATCACTTTAAACAATTTCAGATCGTCAGCAAACAAAAGAGACTCGGAATGATTACATTTTAAAGGAAGATCGTTGATAAATAAATTAAATAAAAGAGGGCCAAGGATCGAGCGTCTGTGTCTGTCTGTCCTGATTTATTCAGAGACTTGATCTCGATTTATAGATATAACACAATATGTCATGAAGAAAAACATGACATTGTTTTATTACAAGTAAATGTCTGGGATAACTCTTATTTCGATAATGGCAGTACGCGCATGCAATGATCAAGTTCTGGGCATAGGAGTTACTACTTACTGCTTTATTGAGCAAAAGCTTGGAATTCATACTATATTGGCTGATTTTTGACAACTTGGCACTTGAAAACACACTCTTCATATTGACTAAACGGGACCACGAACAAAAAACAATCTACGGTTATGATTTCAATTGTTAGGAAAGAAAGCTCATGTGATCAAGACGCGATTACAATAAAGTAAAACCAGTGTTTAGGAAGGTCAATATGACAGGACATTTTTATAGAAACCCAAGATATTTTCAAGGCTATATTTAAATCAGTGAACAGCCAAAATATTGTTGGTATAAAGCGTACATACAACATAATGCATGTGTATTAGATGTACCAGACGATGTTAGTTTAGTGTTGTGTGTTTTGAATTTAACCAAATTGTGTAGTTAACACGTATGAAGAAGAAATTAAGCCAAACCTATGGGAACATAAAACAAGTCAATATTATTTACAAATTAGATTAGAAGTATTTCCGGTGTTGTTCTATTGTTTTCTCTTGAATTTGTTGGATAATGAAAACCAAGTCTATGGTTGAGGGCGTGGCTCTGAATACACTCAGTGAAATGGTTAGGATGTCTTCTGCAAGCTTTTTTAATCGAGCGATAATGCCAGCAATAGAGAGAAGAGAGATGCAACGGTCGCCTTTATTCTTCTATAATAGGAATACGAATGACATCTTTAAAGTCCTGTGGAGCTTCATCTGCCCCCATCATAGTGTATGAATACGATTCAGAAGTTTCATTGAATTACAGGTACTCCTTGTTGTATACCTTTTCTAACTCGCTTATAATCCAGTTATTCTTTAATTGGAAGTTCTGTTGTGATGTATCATACACATGACTCAGGCTCGGTATCCATTTTATAGAGAGAGATTACTTTAATGAACAACAGAGGGCAGCATAACTATTTACAGTATGATGTATGTGGTCAATACACTACAATTCTTCCCCTTTAGATTCAATGGTAATAACATTTTAAATAGCATTAAGCTTTAAGGTATATTGCTCGTTATAAGATTTATTTATTTTTTTTAAAACTGTTCTGATAATAAAGTGTTTCAATCTCAAGTGTCCGTAGTCTCATTATTTATATTGTTATCATTATGATTATTGTTAACTGTATTGAGTTATGTCTAAAGGTCCATTATAAATCAAGTCTGTTAGGTGGTTTCCTGTTCCTCTGTGGGTATCTCCTTAGTGGTGGTTGTTGTGGAATCTCAACTGGTTGTTGTATTTCCGGTGGTGGTGTTGGTGTTGCTGAGATAGCTGGTTCTAAATCAACAGGATCTATATCTGGAGGTGTCTCTAGATCTAGTGTTAAGCCACTGCTTAGGATTTGATCAATGTGTCTTTTCCAAATCATGTCTGGTCCAACTTTGACTTCATATGACAACTTTCCAGTTTTCCTATGAATAATTCCAACTATCCACTTCTGACTCTTTGATCTATAGTCACGAACACACACTTTGTCTCCTTCTTTGAATTCTCTAAGCTTCTTTTCGCTAGTTGGTTTTCTCTGGCTTTCCTGGTTATTTTCAACTTTTTGACGTAAGTCAGGTATAATGCAATCTAGTCTGGTGCGTAGTTGTCTTCCAATAAACATCATTGCTGGAGATATTCCAGTTGTGTTGTGTTGGGCATTTCTATATGCTAATAGAAAGTTTGCAAGTTTTTGTTTTGTGTCGTTTCCTTCTTTTGCCGATTTGAGTGCTCCTTTAAATGATTGCACAAAACGTTCTGCTAACCCATTGGTTGCTGGGTGGTATGGTGCTGATTTGATGTGTCTAATACCATTATTCTTGAGAAACATTTCAAATTCTTCTGACACAAATTGCGGACCATTGTCCGATACCAACTGATTTGGTAGTCCATACCTCGCAAATAAATCACGCAACAGAGTTATTGATTTGCTTGATGTCGCTGTGGTCGTAGGCAATACCTCAGGCCACTTGGATTGTGCATCCACAACTACCAGATACATTATGTTGTTTATTGGTCCCGCATAGTCGATGTGGATACGTTCCCACGGACTGCTCGGCCACTGCCATGGATGTAGGGGTGATTTCTGAGGTTCATGCAGTGTCTTTTGGCATCCACTACAGGTTTTTGCTAATTTCTCTATGTCAGCATCCACTCTCGGCCACCAAACATAGCTCCTTGCCAAGGACTTCATTTTTACAATGCCCAAATGTCCTTCATGTAACTCGTCAAGTACTCTTGCTCTGAATTTTGGTGGAACAATGATTCGCGTACCCCATAGCAAACATCCATCAAAAATTGACAGTTCATCACGTCGTCTATGGAATGGTTCAAATTCCGGATCACAGCTCTTAGGCCAACCCTTCATTGTGTAATCATACACCTTTGACATTGTTGGGTTGTGTAATGTCTCAATCTTGACCTGGGCACTTGTTACAGGAAGTGGTTGAAACTGCATAGTGTGAAACACCTCAACCGGATCCTCAGCATTAGCTTCAGTATTTGCTAATGGTAGTCGTGAAAGTCCATCTACATTTTTGTGGTTTTCACCTTTCTTGTATTCAATCTCGTAATTGAATCCTGACAAGTAAATTGCCTGGCGAGTTAATCTTGCAGCTGCTGTGGCAGGAATAGCCCTCGATGTATTGAAGATGTACGTAAGTGGTTTATTGTCTGTAACTAAGGTGAACTTTCGACCAATCAAGTAACTGGTAAATTTCTTTACTCCCCATACTATGCCAAGAGCTCAATGTGAGAGTAATTCTTCTCCGCTGCGCTCAAGGTCCTCGATGCATAGGCGATTGGTCGTTCGACTCCATCAATGTTGTGTGACAATATGGCTCCTAAGCCATATGGAGAAGCATCTGTAGCTAGCTTAACAGGCAATGTTGGGTCATAATGTGTTAACACATTATCTGCAGTCACAAGTTGTTTGGCTTTATTAAACGCCATCTCGCAATCCTTTGTCCATGTCCATTTTTCCTTTTTCTCTAACAGTTTATTCAACGGATGAATTTCTGTAGCTAAGTCTTTCAGGAATCGATGGTAATAGTGGATCAATCCCAAGAATGATCTGAGTTCACTTACGGTTGTAGGTTTGGGAGCATTTCTAACAGCTTCAATCTTGTCCTCAGTTTTATGTAATCCATTTTTATCTATCACATGACCACAAAAAACGACCTTTTCTTTGAAGAATTCACACTTCTTGTCATTGAGGTACAGTCCTCTATCACTGAGAACCTTTAATACTTTTTCTAGATTCCTTAAATGTTCTTCATGAGTAGTGCCAGTAATAATCATGTCATCAAGTAGACACTGGACTCCCGGAATACCATTCAGGATTTGTTCCATGGTCCGCTGCCATATGGCAGGAGCAGATGCAATGCCATACGCTAGTCGATTAAACTGGAATAGCCCTTTGTGTGTATTTATGGTCAGCATGTTTCTGGATTCTTCTTCCATCTCTAAATGTAAATATGCTTGTTTCAAATCTAGTTTGGTGAACTTCTGTCCACCCGCTAAGGTTGCGAAAACATCCTCGATTCTTGGAAGAGGGTAGCAGTCCACTTTTAACTTTGGATTTACTGTAACTTTGTAGTCTCCACACAACCTGACATCTCCATTACTTTTTGGTACAGGCACTATTGGGGTTGCCCAATCACTAGTTTGAATCGGGGTGATGATTCCCTGACTCTCGAGGTTCCTTAATTCGGCTTCAACTGCAGGTCGAAGTGCATATGGTACATTCCTTGCCTTAATAAAAACTGGTTGTGCTCCATCCTGTAAGGTAAGTTTACCTTTTACCCCATTCACCTTTCCAATTTTGTTAAAGAGTTTTGGAAATTTATTCAGTATTGCTGGTACATCAGCTTTGTTGTGGTCAGCCTTCACTGTGAAGATGCTGGCCCAGTCTAACTTGATATGTGTCAACCACTGACGACCAAACAACGGGGGTCCACCTCTTTCTACTACATATAGTTTTCCATCGTGTTTCTGTCCGTTGTATTCTACTTTGGCCTTCAAATACCCTTTTGTCTTTACTTCTTCTCCAGTATAAGTTCTAAGTTGAACTTTGGTCGGCAACAAGTCTGTATTCCTAAAATATTTCTCAAAATCTTCTGTCGAAATCAACGAGAGTGCACTGCCAGTATCCACTATCATGTCCAATGGGATATTATCTATCGTTGGTTTTATCTTCACTGATTTCCCAACGTCTACATTATTAACATACATCATGGCTAGAAGGTTGTCTTCAACTTCATCAACAACATTCACTCGCTTACCCTTCTTAGTTTGGTGTGGTGTTTGTTTTGATTTACTCCGGCATGCAGCCTTGATATGTCCCTTCTTTTTACAGTTATGGCACTCAACTTCTTTGTACCGGCAGTCGTTTGCCTTATGACCACCCTTGTTGCAGCGATAACATAATTGCTGCTTATTATAGTGTTTCACGTTTATCTTGTTCACAGTACTCTGTGGTTCTTCTTTAAAGGGGGATTCTGGGTTTAAAATTGCTTTTAAATATCGTTTATTTATTAAATAAAAAATATTATAACAATATAGACATGTCAGAATGAAGAAGTAATAACGAGAAATTAAAAAAATTAAATTTCATATACATTTTAGGGTAAATTCATGGAAAGTCTGTTTTTCAGCAGCTTAGGGAAGCTCATTAATATTCATGAGATATTCACAAAATCACGTCACCAGTGGATTCCAAACTCACGACGTCATGTACGTTGTGTTTGTCAACTAATTTACATCTCTCTCCCCTGTCAAACGACGACCACCCGATCATTGTGAAATACATTTTTTGTAGATTTTCTAAGCTAGGCCTAAAGTGTAATAATAACAGTAGTAGCATATATTTATTTGACATTTAATGAAATACAAAATTTAGTACAGATACGGAGTCATAAATTATACTATTTTTATACCTCTATAGTACAGATCGTATTATCGGCTTCACGTACAATACTACTCTAGGCCTAGCCTAATAATAATATGGGCGAGAGCCATTCTGACTAGGGATTCCATGCCACGATGGCTACGTTAAAACAATGGGGCCCATGGGCCTAGCTAGCCTACTACTAGACGATTGGCCCATAAATAACAAAACCCATCCTACTATCAACCAAACTCCTAAACAATCTAAACCTAAAACGTTCTACAAAATCGGCTGTAAATATTGAAGCAAAACAAGGTCCGATCGCCGTCCACACGTATGGTGTCCCGATCGTCTAAGTAGGCCTAAAATAAAATAGGCTTAGTTTACTCTCCAAAAAAGCGGATACTCATGCATCAAGCAAGTAGACCAGGTAGTAGGAAGGAGACCTAGCCGATCCGGCCCAGTTAAAAATTGAGCTAGCTAGTGTAGTAGACCCTATGCGAATTGATACTACCAGGCCTTTTACTATAGGCTGCACTACACAAATATTCCAACTCTCTCATTCGAGCTATATTATCTATACCATTCCGGTAGGTCAAGTCGACCTTCAATCAAATACTGTACATCGTTCATGTTGTGATTATAGACGGGGTATACTCGACCCGACCAGTTTGGTATTGTTGTATCTGCTTATCACGTGACGATGCCAGGCATGGGCAGCAGAGAGAGCACGTGTATATCGTCGTCTCGCTCGATCCTCAGCAGGAATGTACAGTATACGTTACGCTTCATTGATTTTGATTTTTCCCTAAGTCGGTGCGAAAATCGGCAAACGTAAAGTGCAAACATATCTAATTTTTCACTGTTTTGATGAATTTTCATAAAAAATTGACTTTATAAATGGGAAGACCAACTAAAATTACATCAGATAAGTATAATTTTACAAAAGTAATTGATATGGTTTATGATAACGAGTCGTCGGAAGATGGACCATTTCACGAATTTCCTATTTTGTAACCACAGTGTGATTTTGCCGTAGCTGCACTTGTAATCTGGCCTGATTTCACAGCCTTCGTTCTGCTTCACTGGGCGCTTATATAAATTGAAACTTTTACCGTTCAAGAGACAAACAAATATATTTTACATTTTTTACTATTCATTTTAAACCCGGAACCCCCCCTTTAAACTGTTGTTGTAGTAGCGAAGCATCCTTCGTTGCAGTTTCCATAGCAACTGCCATTTGTAGCGCTTTCGCTAATGTAAGCTTTGCCTCAGCCAACAGTCTTTTTTGTATACTGCCTGACCTAATTCCGCAAACAAGACGATCCCGCAGGGCGTCATTTAGCTGTGCTCCAAATTCACAGTGTTTGGTGAGGCGTCGTAAATCCGCTAAATAGGCCTGGATTGTTTCACCTTCATGCTGCTCACGTTTGTGAAACCTGAATCTTTCAGCTATAACTAGAGGTTTAGGACTCAGATGCCTTTCCAACGAATCCACAAGTTCCGGAAATGTTTTGGTTGATGGTAAATCAGGTGCTACTAAGTTCTTCAGAAGACCGTAAGTCTTAGGCCCTATCAAGCTGAGTAACGTAGGTACACGCTTGTCGTCATCCACGCCGTTTGCCATGAAATATGCCTCTAACCTTTCCACATAGGAGGCCCAGTCCTCTGCCTCGCCGTCATACGGATCGAGTCTACCAATTATAGTACTCATCTTAGCAGATTGTAGAATATTAACTATTGAATATTCTTACCCACAGATTAATCTTCTTATGACGCGCTTTCCGTTATATTCTCGTCACCAATTGTGATGTATCATACACATGACTCAGGCTCGGTATCCATTTTATAGAGAGAGATTACTTTAATGAACAACAGAGGGCAGCATAACTATTTACAGTATGATGTATGTGGTCAATACACTACATCTGTAATACCTGATAGTACGTTAATATGTGCAGTTGAACCATAATTCAATCATTCATAAAACAATGTTGTATAAGTCAATAGTGTATTACTTAACTGATGTATTATACCATTGATAGAATATTAAATATTTTTAAAAGAAAAAAAAGGAAAAAAGGAAAAACAAACACAGCATATACAGAATATAACATGTACTTTATAAAATGTATAAAGTTCTGCGGTGTGACATCACAACGATAGATGGCACTGCGTGGTTGGTGGCAAACCAAAAACAAACAAAATTAAATTTTAAAATGACTACTTCAATAAGACTATTCCAAACCATTGGTGAAGTCACTCAGGCAGGTTAAACACATTTTTTGGTTGCCTAGCAACCACTCAGCGCCACCTACCGTCCACGCAGCGCCACCTATAATTATATACAGATTGGTTATGTATAATACATTTTAGAACAAGAAATATTTCTTACAAAAAAACGCCGCTCGCTTGTTGATTTTGTTTTTGTTTTCAAATTTGTTTTTGAATGTGTTATTTTATTATCAAGTTATAAGCCAAAATACGTTGTAAATAGTGGCCATCTTGGATTTCAACATGGCGGCTAAAAAAGAATATTTACAACTTTTTAATAACGATATATTTGGAATCTTCAGTATCATAAAACATAGGTATAGACATCTTTTTTAACTTGCTACGTCACTTAAAAGTTAAGTTATAAGCCAAAATGAGTCTGAAATGGCGGCCATTTTGTTTTTCACATTTTAAGGGTGAAGATCTAAAAATTGATCCAGTTACATTTGAATTCTGCACCACAAAATTACCTTAAAACATGTTTTTTTGCTTTTAAAACGAAATGCCTAGTCTATTATATATCTAACAGTACCCGCACTCAGTAAGAAATTTGCGCATCAAAAATAATGATTTATGTATAAATTTATCGATCAATAGGGGTGTTTTAACGTATATAAAATCTATTAAAATAGTTTTGTCGGTCGGTCTGTCCTTAACATGCTGCTGCAGTACTGGAGCTATATAACAGGTTTCCAGCCATTAAAAACAATTATTGTATAAGGAGATTGGTAAATGAGAAGCATCCTCGAATTATGTGTGCGGGTATTTTTCAAGATGGACATCTATTGGGCAGTGTATACCACGATCGGAAAAAACCCTATTTGGGGCAAATCGTTCAACCTGAATTAGTTTAAATTGTCAATAACTAATTATCTCACTCAATTTAATTAGTAAACACGGTTACATCAAGTGGTTAAAACCATCGAAGATCGCGTAAAAATGAGCGAATATTTGCGGTCTGGCTCAATCAATTTTATCGTTATTTATTTTAAACTTTAACGATTTGAAAATGGAACGTTTGTTCCATCAACACAGCAGCATACAAAAACTTGTTTACCTGCAGTGATCAAACGGAAAACTGTGAGGTTGGTGAATACGGCCACATAACCTTCCTCGTACAGCCGCCGACAAACGTACTCACTATATCAAAAAAAAATTCTTCATTTATACACATTAAGGAAGCCTCCCTGATATACACCATTCGCCAACAAAACTACTTACCATAGAGATATTATTGTCGCAACAAAACACAGCGCTCTAAAAAACACCAAGGTGACGTATTAACAGACTGTAACCTATATCAACAGTCTACTACTTGAGAAAGCAAATTGAATGTTGTAGTACCATTAGGATCTAAACTAATTCTTTACAAAAAAACTATTTTATTATATAAACCATTGACTATTTCTGCATAATACCCCGCCTATAAATTGATGGTACTGTATATTGGAGTGTGACACATTCTATTGTACGCCAAATAATTAATCAATTACAGGACCAGCTTTGGTTAAAGTGTTGAAAACAGACTAATTTTGCTCAGCCTGGCATTTTAGTATTAACAGAGGTTACATTAGACAATTAAAGATTCCTTTAGACAACAATGACGAATGCATTTTAGTTGTCTCCCCATGAATAATGATATTACCATTATTGTTTCTAGTCTATCATCTTTTACTAAATGTGTGTTTTCTTTTTTTTGAAGTTTGCGAACATTGTCATTTTATCTATAGTGTAGATGCAAGTACAGTAAATACATTGAAGTAAACTATCACAGAATATATATTTTTATTGATTCTTTTAGTAGGCCTACTTTACAACATTAAAAATAAATTGTGTATTTTATAAATTAACTTCCCACAGTAGGCTTTTACATTAATATTTACTGTTCAGATCTTTTTAAACGATTTCATCGTCTTTTCTTATACTTGGTGTTTCTGTGTAAAGTGAGATACTTCCTCTAGTTAGTGGACCAAGACTCCGAGGATGCTGGTGGTTTAAAAGTTGTGGCGCTATCTTGTTGTTTCGGAATCGATTTGAATCCATTCTGCTCTCTACAAAGTCATCTTCTTCTCCAACAGCCAATGATTTTGATCTTTTCCGTAGATTGTGTTCTGAACACAAATGACTGTGTGTTTCAGATTTTGCTCCATGTATATCAAGGCAAGACGTCACAACTTCCAACTCTGTCGCTACAATGTCTGTGTTTAAAACTACCATCAATTTTGGTTCTGGCTCTTGATCACGTGAAAATTGTAATCTGTGGACATTTCTGTTAATAACACAAGGAGCAAATAACTCATCACGTGAATGTGCGTTTATTGCAGATCCCTGGATTAGTAGTACATCATCCATGGTGTCCTCGATGTCAAATACATAATTGCACTCTTTTAGATCCACTAAAATAGATCTTTCTAGATGGAGCTTTACCTTCTCTTGTGTCCAGCCCTAAAAATACATTAAAACCATTTATAATAACAATTAAGTTTATTTATAACATTTTGCTCAATAATTTGACGCAACTCGTATATTATGCTTGATTCTGGTTTAGTCCCGTTGCCACCTGGCCCTTTTCCACCCGGCCCATTGTCACCCAAACTTTTGCCACCCGGCCCTTTGCCACCGGGCCTTCAGCCAACCGGTCTTTTGCCACCCGGTCCATTGCCACACTAGGCTATTTGCCACCCGGCTATTTGCCACCCGGCTATTTGCCACCCGGCCTGTTGCTACCCGGCCTGTTGCAACCCGCCCAGTTTCCACCCGGTCTGTTACAAACTGGGATGATTGCGACAAAGGAGCGTAGCGTCTCTGGGCTAATATATAGATAAATACAAACCATTAAGTGGTAAACATGATATGTGACTTTAAAAACTTTCCGAATAGCCTAAAAATTAAAACTACATTGATTTCTGTTTCATAAACATTTTAATTTAATTGCAGGCCTAATTAAGAAGTGCAAATTATACTCAGAAATCACAAAAGGCTGGGAGTGGCAAAAAGCCGGGTGGCAAAAGGCCGGGTGGCAACAGGTCGGGTTTCAAAAGACCAGGTGGCAACATACCTAAGGTAGTAACAGGCCGAGTGGCAAAAAGCCGGTGGAAAAAAGCCAGGTGTCAACGGGTCGGAACTCGCTTGGTTCCCACAATTAATTCAACCAATCAAAAGCAATGCATTATCCGAGGTGGTGTTTTTTATTCGTCAAATCGCATGTGTTGCACTTACGTCCTTGCGTTGGGAAGAAAGCTTTAGTCAAGATCAAATTTAGTTCAGAAAAAATTTCACAAGTTGATTCACTAAGTTATGTGATAAACATTGTGTAAATATAGAAACGCAAAATTTGGCGAAGTATCTATTCATTAGTAAACATGTTTAATATGTGTAGTGAACTTAAATTTTAATTCTGAAGAATGCATTCAATACTTTTACCTGATAGCTCATTTGTTCTAATAGCAATTGTGTTGCGATTCGAATTCCACACACACGCCATAAACGACTTTCAAGCGATGGTTCCAATGTGAACGTGTCAATAGCAACATGCATGTCGTCCAAGTTGATATAATAAACCTTTTTGGAGTTAAGACATGTTTATTTTTATTGCGCAAACGTGATAGTTTGGTTGCTATAACTATAGTCTACAACACACACTATGCAATTTTCTAGTGTACTTTTTTTTATTTTCCGAATACCCGTATTATAAAACAGTCATGTCAATTATTTCAACACGAGAGAGGTTTTTTGAGGGCCTAGTTAGTACCTTTTTGTGGTCAGGCTAGTGTGTTTCTTGATCATCTTTGTACACTTTATATAAAGATTTGTTTTGTCGTATTTTCCCCTCAAAATTTATCTTTTGTTTTTCAAACGTCTAATAGTCGACCAAATTCATTAGGTGAAGTGCAAACCCCGCCTTTGTTTATTTATGAATTGATTGAGCTATAGTACTTTTCAAGTCGTACTGTAGTTATTTTTAAGAATACTAGCTAGTGTATTGTATTTATTAAATTGCAATATATTCCTTTAGACTTACTAGAATCAAATCAAATTCATTTAACTGTCATTCCTTACCAGTACAGATGTTTCACATGTAACTGTTGCATTTCTAGGCTTTCCAGTCAAAAGACCCATTTCACCAATGACGTTACCGGCTGTAAGATAGTCTTCAAACACGTCAGTTGCTCCTCTATTGATTGATGCCAGCGTTTGCTGATGTTCGTGGTCTAAGTTTTCAGTCGACCCCAATAACTTAAGCAAAAAAAAATATAAGCCTAAATAATTATTTATTCGGTACGTTTAAAATAATAAGCATACACAAACTCTAAACAAAACTCTCTACGAATCTAAAAATGAGAAAGAAAAATTATTTTAGAATTTGTAAATTATGAAATATGTACAATAACCATAGATATTATATTGTTTGAAGGTTTGCATGGCGAAATTAAATGCTGAACTAATATACGTGGTGTACCGCAAACTTATATCAACACCCATAGATATACTATATAATAATTATAGGTAGAATGAAATTAATGCGAATGTCAGGTGCTCTGAAAAAATAACAGCGATATTGGTATAATAATTATGATTAATAATCTAAAATATTATGAAGAACCCACAACCAGGCCAAAACAGGTTACAAAAGTAAAATTATAAATAGTGCAGCCATACGTCATGGGTTTCTCTCCATTGTGAAGCACTTTTTTATCTGCGATTACACTAAAGATAATAACTTTGTTGTAAAATTAATATATGCCAAAAATATACCTTGATCATGCCGGATACAATTAGATATATTCCATTTGGTTTCTCTCCTTGTTTGATAATCACCTCGCCAAAGTCGTAGTGCAATAATTCAGCTCTTGACTAAATTACAAGTATGTAGACGTTACTGATTTATAATAGATACTGGCTCTTACACAAGGTATAGCTAGACTAGCTAGCTCTGTCTACGCTATCAAACTAGTTTGACAAACAATGTGTGATGTGCCTAAATAATGGTATTGATATGACGTCATCACATGTTTTGTCACATAAAGTTTGAAAGTGTAAACAGAGCTTTAGCGATATAGTTCTTTCTTGGTGGATTTCAAAATTTTTCCGCAATATTTAAATTGTATCAAAGAGTATAACATTACCTTAATAAACTCTATGAGTTTTGTATCTCCTTCTAACCATGCAACATTTTTCAGTAAAAACTCAGGAGGTGGGGGTGGAATCGAAGCCGGTGCATTTAATAATCGTTTCATCCTAACCTCTACGTTCTTGATTAGCAAAAAATGAAGTTTAAATTTGTTTAAGTAGATAAAGTAATCAGAAAAGAGTAAAATATCGCCTAGAGTGGTTTGTTAACAATCGGTTGTCTAGTATAACAACAATAATATGCCGTAATGTAATATCATGCTTAGTGTGTAGAATAGCCTCAAGACGATTCTCGGTACTATCTTAAATTTAAGTAACATGATACAGGTAAACATCGATAATCAACAAACGATTCTATATTAAATAAAGAATCGTTGTTACCATTTGTAATTTGTGTGCGTCAGTTTCATCAAGAAGACCAGCTCCTTGTAACTCTGTAATTGTATCACGTGAATGGTTGAGGACTGTGCGAATAGCTTGACGTGTTTTTACCGAAACTGCAATGCCAGGATGTTCTCGCTGTAAAAGACCTTAAAAAACAACACATCCGCTATGAAACTAATTACTTTTCTATTATATACCAGTATTACATTTCGGTAGCCATCAATGTAAATCAGTGTAAGGGTAAGTAATGTAAGTAATGTCGTTTTTTCATCTCTGTTGTGCAATGTGTATTATATAACACCTATATAAATTCCTGTCATTTGATTGGACGAATGTGGGTCACATGGCGTGCAATAGTACGCACTATTCAACGATCGTTAAATATTACTTTTTGAAACATTTTTGTTTGTTATTTAGATGTTATATAAAACAAATAATGAATGTTTTGTATTCGTGTAATGGTACAAATAATGGCACTTGGTGAATGATGAAAGGTTATATCAACTCGGCTTTGCCTCGTTGATATAACCTTTCATCATTCACCTCGTGCCATTATTTGTACCATTGCACTAACAAACATTCATTATTTGTATACTATTCAACTTAGACAGATGTAATTGTCTAAAGAAATGGCCTCTTAATATAAAGAAACCGGAGTTCGAGTTTTTTCAGTTGGCTGAAATATTTTGGTATGGCATCATTTACAGAAATAACGTTCCCAACGTAATTCATTTGGTTACAATGTGGGCGGAACTTCACGTTCCATGTTGTGATGTAATTTGTTTTACACCTTAAAATAGTTTACCGAGTTCACGTATAACTTCAAGACGAGATAATTCTGATCTGCGCTTTAAATCTTTTAGGATGTCCTTATTGTCCACCATATGTTCAACAAGTTTACTGACCTCTTCTTCACCAATAACAAATCCTTTACCAACATCATAACCTAAACTCAATTTCTTGTTAATTCGGGTGTTTAAGAAACCCATAATTCTTGGAATGAGTGCCTGGAGATCAAAAATTGCATGTTACTTAAAAAATATTTTTCTTTTCTATTTAAGATATGCTAAATTCCTGACTATACTGTAATCTAACAATGTGTGTGTGTGTGTGTTTCTTCTCCAGCAAACCTAGGTAACCTGGTACAGGTAGTATTTATTTAGAAACTATAAAGTTCGAATCAAGCAGGATAATTTACGGCTTTACTGTGAAATGTTAAACTAATTCTTCAATTATCAATCAATCTATACATTTATGGAAATTTTTGTTTGTTTGTGTGTGCGTATATTGCGTGTGAATATATTCGGATTAATTTCATATAAATATACATACCACCATGAATATTAACTAAAATATTATGTGGTACCTTTACTAGACGCAGCATACGTAAACTCCTAAATGTACGGAATAATTTTGGAATCTTCAGCACGCTGGTGTTCATATTGATATCGGTCAATGTTTCATCAATCACAATATCGATTATTGACACCAGTATTATAAGTAAGTCAAATTTGTTCCAATGACTTAAAACATAGTATTTCCGCAATCCAATCCCCTAGTAAGAGAAAGAATGTTATTGTGATATACTTTTTTGACGTAGAAAATTAATGTTTGTTTGTATAGGCCTGCAAAATAGAAATTTATAAACATAGATTTGTCACAACTTCCAATGGAATTTCCGGATTCACGCGCAAACAAACAATTAAACTGTTTATTGTCCTTAATACGCCATTTTCGTATATAAAGGTATGCATTGATAACCAATACACCCACCTCGATTCCGAATGTTACTGTGCAATATGTTAATGAGTTAAATGAATTTTATAACCGTTTTAATGTTCATGATTTTAAAAAAGAAAGAGAGGCTCTATTTAGCTTGTGTCGGGTGACTGAAGATGATCCCAAATTTAGTATAAGCATTTCTGATGTACATAACGAATTCATGAAACTCAATTCATCGAAGGCTGCTGGGCCGGATAGAATCCCACCACGAGTACTTAAGGTCTGCTCTCCTCACCTTGATGGTATATTTACATTTATTTTCAATATGTGTCTTTCTTATCATGCGTTCCCGGATATTTGGAAACTTTCATGCATAATACCGGTACCTAAGAAACCTAAGATTAACAGCATGAATGATTTGAGACCCGTTGCACTCACGTCTGTCGCGATGAAAATATTGGAACGTATTATTTTAAAAATTATGCAACCTTATGCTGAAAAAGTGTTAGACCCGTTGCAATTTGCTTACCGATCACTCCGTAGTACCAGTGATGCGATTTATTTTAAATTACATAAATTGTATTCACATCTAGATAATGTAAAGAAAGGCCACTCGGCACGTATTATGTATTTTGATTTTCAATCTGCGTTTAATACCATACAACCCCATATCTTAGCAGACAAAATGTTGAATATGGAGTTTCCCCGTCCGATTGTTCGTTTAGTTTTAAATTTCATTTGTGATAGAAAACAATTTGTTAATATTAATGGTGTTAAGTCAGAAATCGTAACCTCTGACACCGGTGTTCCTCAGGGTACTGTCAACGCACCTAAATTATATTCCTTGTATACGGCGGATTACAGATCTTTAAATGATGAGCTTTGCCCCGTTGTTAAATTCGCTGATGACACTAGTACTATTGGTCTCATAGTTTCAAACAATGATGAAAATTATCGTAGCGAAATACAAAGATTTGTTAAATTTTGTGACGATAATTATCTCCAAATAAATGCATCAAAAACAAAGGGGATGATCATTGATTTTAGGACTAAACATAAATTTAATTTTCAACCAATCACTATCAAAGGTAAAGAAATTGAAATTGTTGACCAGTACAAGTATCTAGGAATTGTTTTCAATGATAAACTGAGTTGGGGAGACCATATAGACTTCATCAGCAAAAAATTAAGTCCCAGAATGTATTGTATGAGAACTTTATATAAATTTAACTCCTGTGATTTGATGTTACTTTCGTTCTATAGATCCGTTATATGTAGTGTTTGGACGTATTGCCTCTCCTGTTGGGCTGGTAATGTTACCGGAGGGAATAAAGGACGCCTTGAAACTTTCATCCGTCGGGCTGGTAAAATGATTGGTCTGGAACTGCCTTCCTTTACCGATGTGCACCTAGAACACCTCCAGAAAGATTTCGAACGCATTGAGTCGGATGCCTCTCATCCTCTCCACAAAGTGATCATAGACCAACTTAATCCAAGTGGTAGATTGAGGCTCCTCAGTGTGAAAACAAATCGATTTGCTAAATCCTTTATTCCCTCCGGTATCATCCAGTACAACAGGAAGTCAAGAAGATATAGTCCAGTAAAATATCACCTTCACCATTGCATAACGTTAGTAGTCAACGAGATTCTCACCGTAGGTTCTAAACATTATGTAAAGATCATTTATTGATGTTGCGTCGCGTAAAAGTTGGGATTTGTAGAGAAAATGAAGTTTTTATACGCAGTTTTTGCTTCCTTTCGTCGTGGTTTGTTTTCATCGAAAAATGACGTCATGGGGCATAAGTGAATGACACGCCATTGTCGACATTTGCGTTTGTATTAAAAAGTGAATTTTAAATGTACGAATATGGTATTAATTATCTGTATTACATTGTATTATTATGTATCACATATATAACAAGTCATTTTGATAAAAAATAAGTCAAATAAATATGAAAAACAAAGGAAAATTGTGATTTTTGCATGTCATCTGAAGTGACCTTCCATACAATGTGATAGCGCCCTCTATAAGTATTGATACACTCGCACTTCAAACTGCAAGCTTTTTGTTGTTATATTCATTCATTCAGAAATACAATTTAAGGAAGGAATCGAATCAAGGGCATTATTACTTGGTTTATTATATATTTATGATGTTTTCCCCAAAAATAATTACTAGTATGTACATTTTGCGAATTGTAGATGTTTACGCGGTCTGTAGCCTAACGATATAATAATAATTATATGTATAAAATAATTGTTACTTTTTTCTGATAAATCAGTATGAATATGTTTACTTAGCGCTGCTTTAAGCACCCTATTAAAAAGAAAAGAAACAAATTGATTTAAGCCTATTTTTTGTCACGTTTTCGGTAATTAGTTGTCGATCTTCTTCACTCTCACTATCTGATTCGTCACTGTTCTCATCATCCGACTTAAAGGAGTAGTTCTCAGCAATCGCTCGTTCAATTCTGTTGGAAGAATCTCGCTTTCACACCACAAAGGCCCCAGCAAATCGTTATCGCCAACGCACCATCCGTTATTGTCTTGGGGTTTCGGCAACTCGTAAAATCGGTGTTAGTGCGAGCCTCCACAGATCCTGACTTGATAGTTCGATCATCGTGCGTTGTATATGTTGATGCAAGCATCTACGCGACGGTGGAAAGTTAGCTAATTTTTAAATCAATGTTTTTTTAACACTGATTATTCCGGGTTTTTTTTCTTGCATTTCCTGCGAAAAAAGTCAAATCTAAGTTCATCGGTAGGCCTACGCCTTGCTTTCGAACGGAATCCATATAATAATAATAGGCACGTGAACTATTCCAGTTCCAACATTAACTCTTCTTCTCCTTTCCAACTTTCTCCTACTTTCTTGAAAACCTCTTCAAATTTTGGATATTTTTCGACAAGTTTAATGGCCTTTAATTTTCCTTTTCCCTTGAAAGCGCTGGTCGTGCTGCACTTTGTGAACGCATGCAGCCCTAGAATGGCATTACATCGACTTGGGGTGATTTCAGTGGTGGCTAAACTGGTGAGATTGGTTATTCGTCGATTCCTGCCACTGCCTGTATCGAATAGGACTTTTGCAATAATGGACGAAACAAAATGTAACAATATAAAAAAAAAACATCGCTGTCTTATATGGATCCCGATCGAAAGCAAGGAGTACCGATGAACTTAGATTTTACTTTCTTCGCAGGAAATGCAAGGAAAAAGACGGATAATCAGTGTTAAAAAACATTGATTTAGCTAACTTTCCACCGTCGCGTAGATGCTTGCATCAACATATACGACGCACGATCGAACTATCTTGGTCATGATCTGGAAGCTCGCACTAACGCCGATTTAAGAGTTGCCGAAACCCCAAGACAATAACGGATGGTGCGTTGGCGATAACGATTTGCTGGGGCCTCTTCAAACAGAATCGGATGATGAGAACAGTGACGAATCAGATAGTGAGAGCGAAGAAGACGATTAATTACCGAAAACGTGACAAAAAGTAAGCTTAAATCAATTTGTTTCTTTTTTTTTAAATATGGTGCTTAAAGCAGCGTTAAGTAAACATTATTATTCATACTGATCTATCAGAAAAAAGTAACAATTATTTTATACATATAATTATTATTATATCGTTAGGCTACAGACCGCATAAACAGCTTTTTTTTAATTTCATACCGCCGGTACATCTACAATTCGCAAAATGTAGTAATTATTTTTGGGGAAAACATCATAAATATATAGTAAACCAAGTAATAATGCCCTTGATTCGATTCCTTCCTTAAATTGTATTTCTGAATGAATGAATTTATAACAACAAAAAGCTTGCAGTTTGAAGTGCGAGTGTATCAATACTTATAGAGGGCGCTATCACATTGTATGGAAGGTCACTTCAGATGACATGCAAAAATCACAATTTTCTTTTGTTTTTCATATTTATTTGACTTATTTTTTATCAAAATGACTTGTTATATATGCGATACATAATAATACAATGTAATACAGATAATTAATACCATATTCGTACATTTAAAATTCACTTTTTAATACGAACGCAAATGTCGACAATGGCGTGTCATTCACTTATGCCCCATGACGTCATTTTTCGATGAAAACAAACCACGACGATAGGAAGCAAAAACTGCGTATAAAAACTTCATTTTCTCCACAAATCCCAACTTTTACGCGACGCAACATATATAAATGATCTTTACATAATGTTTAGAACCTACGGTGAGAATCTCGTTGACTACTAACGTTATGCAATGGTGAAGGTGATATTTTACTGGACTAATAATTTTATATTGTAATTTTTTAGATGTTTTTATATGAATGGTTTTATGCTATATTTGTTTTTATAGTGTTTTCTTTGTTATTATGACGAGCAATGAATTTCCTTTTTGAGGATCAATAAAAGTTATCTTATCTTATCTTATCTTATCTTAATATTAAATAAACAAATGTATTATTGAAATTACTGATCACGGCATCTGTGTGATACCGGAAAAAATTAATCTAGTCTATAAACGGTCTTAGCGCTTAGCCGGGTATAATTATATATATACATAGCAAGTAGTCTTTGCTATACCGCGGTATGTGTAAGTGGTCTTTAAAATTAAAGCCTACTCGAAGGAGTCTTAAAGCTCTCTTTTTGTTGCTTATACGTATTATTGACAAGTTGTAATAGTCCAAACAGGTGACCTAGATGACCTGATATTTGTATCTATCAAATAAGTGTATAAAATCATTTATTGCAATTTTGTCCACCAAAAAACGTAGATTGACTGGACTATAAGTTATATATATATATATATATATATATATATATATATATATATAAATCGTGGTGAATTTAACGCAGACCATGAAAGCGAAAGTGCTCAATACAAAATGTAGAGCGAATTAGTCAGGGCATGTAGACATAGGAGAAAGTTTCTACTAAAGTATCAGTAATTTAGATAATAAGAATTTGGTTAACAATAGACTGTCCAGGAAATAGAGATGTGTTGTACTTGCTAATTAGCATACTATTGTTCACATAAACAGTTTGCCTTAAGACTTCATTATAGCTTTTTGTATTCACTTGTGACTATCATTCAGAGCCAAGCACCTGAAGATTGAGTTCATACTCATGAAACAGCCTGTAGTGCAATAAAATGTTCAGTTGGTAATTTACTAGTGTCTTTCATTTATTTATATAAATATATATAACTTATTCTTATAATAGCCCTAGAATTAGATTTAATCGCGTAGAAATCTATGTACTGATTGTGAATTGAGAAAGCGTGACGAACATTACCTTATTTGGTATTCTACGCGTAAAGTACGCCCTCAATTTGTTAATGGGTGTTAGTTACACTTATTTATACAAAAGTTATATACATTATACATAAGTATATATTATATATATAAGTAGAATGGTATACTGTGCAATTTGATAATTTCTCTACATCATTAGTTACCTTTATCATTGCCTCCAAGATGTAAATAGACATAAAAATGAAGTTCGAAATTCGCATAACTGGTTTGTAATCGTCGTACCGTAAGTGCTCTGTATCTATAACGAACTCCAAAATAATCGGTACCATGTTGGCAAAGATGACGAAGTAAATGAACAGCTCGAATGCTTGATGCATAGAGATTTTAAAGAAGATATTTTGGAACTTGTTACTTGGTGGTGGTATGCTTTCTTTCTTTTTCACACTTATCCACTCTTCAAATTTGCGTTTCTAAAAGAGAACAAACAATGAGTTATTCGTATTTGTTATGCTTTAATAGGATTATTTTAAAAAAGTTATCCGTCAAAATTGTACAAAAATGATGGAGATACTTGAATTGATTTGAGTTGTAGTTGATTATTTTCTTTTTTAAAATATACCTATTATTATAAGAAACGTTTAAATGATATTGTGTATATATTAAAACGATTTAAGTTTAAATAAACAAGTTTAACTAACCATATATGGATATATGCCTTTAATCTGCCAGTTCTTTTTAATCTCATCAACTTTAATCAATTCGTCGTGAACATCGGCCGCTGATTCTGTGCAACCAACCAAAACTCGAGTTGCTTCTCTCGATAGCATTCCATGTTCAAATTGTTTCCAATAACTGATCTATAATTAAAAAATACTCAATTAAAGTTCATATTACGGCTTGTAGTTTTAATAAATGCAAATCACATATCGAAGATTATATAGCACCTAAATAAATTCCTGTCATTTGATTGGACGATTGTGGGTCACATGGAGTGCAATAGCACGTACTATTTACCGATCGTTTAATATTACTTTTTTCTTTTTTTTTAATCGCGTACGAAAAAATGTACGTGAAATCCAATAGCAGCATGCACCATCTGTTGTTCTGCGAATGGAGGAATCGACGTGCACGACGTGATCTCTCCTTCACAACAATAGCAAGAACCTATTTAGATTTTATCTACAACAAATAACGAATGTTTTTATTATTTGTGCGATGGTACAAATCATTAAATTCGGTGAAATATGACATTTTGTCTTAACACGGGTTTCGCCTCGTGAAATATAGAATTCCTTCTTTCATCATTCAATTATTTGTACCATCGCACTCATAAACAATCATTATTTGTATAATAACGAATACTGTACGGTACACGTTCTGCTTTAAGCATCCTAAGACGAGCTTCCTCCGACATGTCATCATACTCTTTTTTCGATGGTTCGTTTGGTACTAGTGTTTTACAACTTGGACATTTGCTTTTTCGTATTCCCGATATCTGGTCATGCTTTGTTTCACCATCACCCTCTGTCTGTACAAATTAATACATGAAAGTTATTGTGAAGTCGATGCTCACTAATTTCTTTCGTTACATATTTGCTTTAATCTGAATCAGTTAATAAAAGCTGTTCACTTAGTTGCAATCTTGGCTCGTCTACAAACGATTGCTTTTAAGTAGTATCTATGATTAGAAGTTCGCATTACTTTTTTATGGACTAAACTTAGTATCCTGCATTAGTTATAAAAACATTCAAAATCGTACAATATTATGAACAACCATTGACATCACCAACAAACAAATGTTGATGAGTATTATTATCTAAAAACAATTGTATACACACTTCTCCTCCTTCTGAAGTGTAAGGATCTTTGATATCGCAGACTCTCTCCACAAGCGACCATTCAGCATCAGCCAGAAATCTATCTGCCTTCAGCATTGACAACGTTCGTGATTGGGTCTCCATAACCTTCTTTACTGCGTTTGCCATTGCTAACCTCTGAGAAACGGAAATATCACTCATTCCTATAAAAAAGAATATTTAGTGTATAATATATAACAAACCAGTAAATACAGAAAATATATGATGAGTTTATTTACGCAATTCGAAGTTTTACGTGATGTGTATACCTATTCATATTTTTATCTTCCGTTCATTTTTTTCTGCAACGAATTCCTTCTCAAAAAATTTCATCTGGTTTCAATGGATATTAAATAAATAGTTAATAAAAAGGGACACCCGAGCATCCAAATGAGGACACCAGCAGAAAGCTGAAAATCAGACGAGAGGTGGCGCAATTCACCGAACTACGACGGTTCTAAGACACCTACCCCCTAGACAGTTACCCCCCCGGATGTTTACCACCCGGACAACTACCCCCTTAGGACAACTACCCCCCGGACAATTACCCCCCGGACAACTACCCCCTTAGGACAACTACCCCTTAGGATAACAACCCCCCGGACAACTACCCCCCGGACAACCACCCCCTTAGGACAACTACCCCCTTAGGACAACTACCCCCCGGTCAACTACCCCCCGGTCAACTACCCCCCCGGTCAACTACCCCCCCCCCCCCCAATCTAAAAGTAGACAAATATATAGGACCGGTTTCTGTAAAAATGAAATCATCTGTTTTTAACGGGTGTTTCGAAACTAGAGACCCGAGACCAGAGACCTGACACGAGACCCAATACGAAAAGGGAGACCTATATTTGGGTCTCCCTTTTCGTATATTAGGGTCTCCCTTTTCGTATAGTCTGGTCTCTTTTTTCGTATATTTGGGTCTCCCATTTCGTATATTTGGGTCTCCCTTTTCGTATATTTGGTCTCCCTTTTCGTATATTTAGGTCTCCCTTTTTGTATATTAGGGTCTCCCTTTTCGTATAGTGGGGTCTCCCTTTTCGTATAGTGGGGTCTCCCTTTTCGTACGTGGGTCTCCCTTTTCGTATATTTAGGTCTCCCTTTTCGTATTGGGTCTCGGGTCTCATGGTCTCTGGTCTCGGGTCTCTAGTTTCGAAACACCCGTTTTTAACCGATTATTCTGTTTAACAGCACGTTAGTAGGCCCTAGATGTGCTAGATTTAAAGTACCGTATTTATTGAAAAAAAACGGCCTTGGCTGTTTATTGTTTAGGTGGTTTTTAGGTGGACATTTATTGGAAGAAAGTTGTTTATTCAATAGGAGGGGTATAATCTAATGGAAATAGACGCCGATTATTCCATATGATGTGTCATGAGAGTGACATGGTCACCGTTTATTTGAGGGGAATTTATTTAAAGATCGCCGTTTATTCGGTGAGTGAACATTGAGGTCAAATATCAAAAGTGATATTATTCTTCAAGTGTACAAAAATACAAATGACAAATTTGAGACAAAAATTAATTCTTTTAAGACCAGTGGTTATCGAAGCATTGTCCTGACGCAAAAATTATTATTATTATTAGCGAACCCAGTTTTTACAGTAAATACAGGGAGTACTATATAATACGTTCGACTATCCTATGATCATGTGTGACAATCTTCAGTTTATACCAGGCTATATTTATGTTCAATCTTTTACTTTTGTTTACAATAATGAATAGTAATTCGTCAAAGTAACGAATTAAAATATAGTTATTAATTCCTATTATACGCTGTTGCAGAGGTCAGGTTGTTGAATGGTCTGGGTGGTAGTTGTCCGTCCGGGGGGTAGCTGTTCTAAAGGGATAGTTTTCTGGGTGGTAGTTGTCCAGGGGTTAGTTGTCCTACGGAGGTAGTTGTCCTAAAAGATTATTTGCCCTCGGAGTATTGTCCAGGTCCAGGAGGTAGTTGTCCTACGGGGAGTATTGTGTCAGAGGCAGTTGTCCGTGGGGTAATTACCCGGGGGGGGGGGGGGGGGTAATTCTCCGGGGGTAATTGTTCCTAGGGGGTAATTGTCCGGGGGTAGTTGTCCAGGGGTTAGTTGTCCTAAGAGGGTAGTTGTCCTAAGGGGGTAGTTGTCCTAAGGGGGTAGTTGTCCGGGGGGTATTTGTCCGGGGGGTAGTTGTCCTAAAGGGGTAGTTGTCCTAAGGGGGTAGTGGTCCAGGTGGTGGTTGTCCGGGGGGTAGTTTTCCGGGGGGTAAATGTCCAGGGGGTGAATATCCGGATACGAACTACGACGAATGACAGAACATCATGTCAACGTTATTTGCGTGAACAAGGCTACTAAAAGTAGCTGAAACGTAGCAAGTAAGTACTTGTCAACTGGTTTAACTAAAATTTAACCTTTATTTGTTTAACGAATTCCTTGCGGTTGTTTTTGAGTTACCATGAGTAATTCTAACCGATTCTCTACATAACTGACAATTGCCCAGTATCATACAGCATTTACTGTTTTTCACATGTGATGACTGTATCATGAAAGGATAGGTAAACGTTTTCCCCAATTTTTTTAGGCAATTTTGCCTAAAAGAATATAAAGGTATTTTATCGTCCCGACAAGATTTTGTTTCTTGTTTCTATTTTTTTTTAATGAATGTTTTAAGAGCTTTGACTTAATCTTATATCAGACCTGAAGATTACAATGAAGAGACATACAGTGATATGAACCATGGTAGTTCCACTACAGCAACAAAATAAAGTTGGTTGATCCTAATAATAATAATTATTATTATTAGTATTATTTGTCCTGTTTATTACTGTGTGCAATATTTTAGGCAGGTTCCATACAGTATTTCCATCTACTGTAAATACTGCCTCAGAAAAAAGAGGAAAAACAGGCCTACCGTACTGAACAATTTGAGAAAACTAGATGGTACGCTCGCTTCGCTCGCGTACCATCTAGGTCGTGCCCACAGATGGTTCTCGAATACATAATAATTTCAGCGTTAAAAAACTGGCGATTTCAAATGTACGTACCGCAGGACAATAATACATGTCGTTTACAGGAACGAATAAAAAGACACTGTGATTTATGTACTCAACTAAAATTAGCACACTGGGAATTAATTAGACCAATTGTTTAAGTCAAATTTAAACAAACTTAATTTGTGTTTTGTATGTAACATTAGGGTTGAGGGATGGGGAAGAGGATGGGTGCAAAGAGGAACAATTTTTAAATATATTCTTTATCCATTTAGTAACGAAATATTAATTGTTTTCATGTTTTACAAATAATATACCACTACACACAGTAAAACATTGCGATTTAATACTTTGTTGAAACTATCACCGTCATAGTCGATTGAAATAGTACAGTACATGTAACGATACATCACTACGACGTGTATATGTTTATATAATGTAAAACAATTTGTGAAAACTACCTCTATTCGGGGAAAATCATAAATTCGATTTAATCGTCAATAAATATTAAATTATCTAACTCAACTTAATTAGTAGGACTAATGGTTTTCAATTGTTTCTTAGAGCCAATTCATACTTAAGTTGGTTCCTACCCTACCCACCAAAGTTGTTCTGCGTTTAGGGCATGTGATGTACCGTAGGCCTATCCTCTACTGGTTTTACAACGCTACTCATGCCAGTGAGGGAAGGGTGATGATGTGGGTGGTTTAACTGCAATAATAAAGATGTGTACATAATATACGGCGAGTGAAAACGCTAGCTCATTATCCGCTTAAAAAAAAATTATATCCAACCTCTGCAGCACAGATTGAAAAAAAAATGGATCGAATTTCTGTTATGAGTATACAGTACTTGCCTTTACGACGCCTGAGGGAATAGACGCTTGTGGAACAGAGATTGGAATGTTCCATTCATCGCAAATCAATACATTTGTATAAACGTATATTAAATCTATCAAAATAGTATTTTTTAAAGAAAATCGGCCTGTCTTCAACATTATGATGCTGTACTCGAGCTGTTCAACCGGTTTTCAACAATTATCGTAGGAGGAGATAGGAAAATGCGAAGCATCCTCGTATTATTGTCTGCGGGTATTTTTCAAGACGGACATCCATTAGACAGTGTATACCACGATCGAAAAACACCCCTATTTGGGGCAAATCGTTGAACCTAAATTCGTTTTAATCGTCAATAACTAATTATCGAACTCAATTTAATTAGTAAACAGGGTTACATCAGGTGGTTAAAATCAGTACCGAAAGTACGAACCAACTTTATATACCATCGAGTAAACATTCTAGAAATAACGCGCGATTTACCGAATCGATTTACCGAATTTTGCCCTTACGTAAATTTATATATAGATACGTCGATAACCAATTCATTTTTTGTTATAGAGCCTCATATACGGTTTACCACGTTGAAACACCGGTTCTCGTCAGATCACCGATATTAAGCAACGTTGGGCCTGGTTAGAGCTTGGATGGGAGACCATCTGGGAATAGCGGGTGCTGTATACGGAGCTGGGGTCCCGTTAGGCATTAGAAATCAGCACTGCCGACTCATATGGCAGCCCCTGCATCTAGTATCTGCCTTAGACATCTGGTCAAGGTGGGCACTGGACGAGAGAAGCCCCTAATCAATGTCAGGACCAATCAAGGTGCTTTAAACAGTCCTGGCTTTGTTTGTATCAAACCTGTTAGTGGCGGTAATTATCGCTGTTGGTTCGATTGAATAAAATAAAATAAATAAATAACTTACCAAGGGTTTTGAGTAAGCTCTGCATTGTCGTGGCATTCACAATTAGAGTCAGAATGACAATTCCAGATGTATGAAGCAATACTTTACTACCGACATTCCTTAGCTCTTCGTGTTCCAAGAACTCGTCAGTTTGCTCGACTAACAGTGCTAAGGCTAGGCCCACTGCTCCTCTCAAACCTCCCCACGTCATTATGACTGCGTTACGCCAAGACAATCCATACCCAAGCCTGGCTAGTATAGGACTGAACATTGCGATTGTCATTGCTCTAAAAAGGAATATATTCAATGATATATTATCTCGAAAAAAATTAACCGATAATTATCTTATTCAAATCATAATAATTATATAATAATAGATAATTATCCGTTAAATGCGATAATTTTTAAGCGTTGAGCAGTAGGATGAATCGTTGCATTGTGATTGGGCGCTTGGTGACGGTAAAGATTGACGCGCACTTATCTCATTGGTTTAAGAAAATATATCGATCCAAGTTAATGATAAGGACAGCGTATTGTTCCTAATAAACATCCCGCCCCTAATAAACACACCCCTTCATGTTGTATTCATTTTCTAATTAACACACCTTAGTGCTCAATCTATATAAACAGAGGATTCTCACGTTTAGAATTGGTTTTCAGCCCGGAAAGTCACATTTTTCAGCGACTGTGATAACGATGTACGCTAACAGCGTGACAAACATGTACCCCTACACCGGCCGCGTAGGGCGATTCGCGCGTGTAGGACACTGGGGCCGGATTTATCAAACTTGCTTAGCAAAAAATCGTCTTAACTTTGCCTTAAATCCTTGATTTTGCTTAAGTCAGATTTATCAATATATCTAAGCAAAAGAAATTGCTTAATTTTGTCTTAAATCTAAGACGAACAACACCCTGCCTTAAGATGAAAAATTTCGTCTTATCTCATTTCTGCAACAGAAACATTCGGAAATACATACGAAAATCATTCGCTCTAAACTTAAAATGGATATGAAAGGGTTCCTAGCAATATCATTTTATTGGCTCAACGTGTAGATCAATCGGTTTTAAGCTCGCCATAGTCATACTTAATGTTTTGGAGGACGAAAACGCCCTCAAAACGCCCCTGGGAAAAACTTTTTGTGACATCACTAAAAGTTATTTTTGTATTACAGAGATAGGAATTTAGGAGTAAATCATTGATTGATGCAAAAGCATGGTAGTAATTACTTATCGCTTTGATATTTTTATTCTTGGATAAGTATGTTAGCTTAATCGAATAAAATTAATTCATATTATCAACCATGATTTTAATTTCGTTGTTCAAGGCCACCTTTCATGAAATTCATAGCCAAATGCCTATCTTGCTGGGTACACGGAGTTATTGTGCGCATGTGTGAGAATCACAGAGTCAATCACCTTGGCCTCTCTCTCGACCCTCCTCTCGCGAGCGATGTTTATTTCGCTATTTAGTATACACCATGGAGTAAAGAATATTATTATTATTCTTTACTCCATGGTATACACGTATTATTGAAACATCATTTTATTATTATTTCGTTGTAATTAACTGAAATTGATGGAAATTCGTCCACATCGTGTGTTAACATCGTTTTGAAGAAACCGTTGGACGAGTAAATGGTGTTTGGCAATGCCATGGCCTGGAGCTAGCTAGGCCTAGGCTAGGCCTTTTTAGTATTGATGACTGCCAGATACTGTGTTTAGTCGCCCGGCCAGAGGTGAGCTGAGAGCGTATGCTCCTTGATGTATCGTTGAGGGTGTTAATGGTAGGCACAATTGTGTTACTGTATTATGTATATACACATTATTTATAAGTACGTTTATTAATATTGTTGTGTGCTGTAGTGTCCGTTTCTGACTAACGCATTATTAAAATATTTTTTTGTTATTATTTACATACCGCCCTAGCTAGAGCCTAGGCTAGGCAACACTGAATACTAAATATTAGGATTCCCAATTAAAATGAATAGAGGTGGATTTTCTCTAATGTAGTAATAAAGGGTATAACAGGCCAGGCCTAGTTAGGGGTATTTGAGCTTGTATCATATATTATTAATACAGTATAAATAAACAATTCATTTGTATTTTTACCTACCTACAGGTCTATAATTGGAGTGGAACTATGATAATTGATGGACGGGATAAGCAAATGTATTTATTGATTGGAATGGAAGCACAAATGTTAGAGTCAAATTATAATATTAAGGTAACAGATACTGAGCATTGCTATTTTAAACTGTTGATCAAACTTACATAATACATTATACTAAATTATTATTTTGTTTTGAGGGCAGATAAACATGTGCTTATTCATTTTCCTTTTTTTCAGGTGAATAGAAAGATGCCCAGCGTACTTTATAATAGATGCTACTTGGATCAAGCTTGAACGATACATATGCAGTATACTAAGACACCAAGTATAGAATGAGCGCAGACAATTCAAATTACAGAACTAAATATTTATGAAGAATAGTAAAATATGCATAATAGAATGCTTTAGACGTGAATGCTATGGTTACATTCATACTGTAACTATGGTAATGTACTACCAGACAGTACACTAGTAGCAGTGCATCATATAGTGTTTGTTTTTAACCATCTAAATGGGTCTGGGTATATAAACAAATAAACCACTACTGTACTTCTTTTTTTATTTATTTAGCCAAATACTATGTACAATGGACATTTATGAAAAAATCTCTGGAATATGATGGAGCTGGCTGGTGTTGATAGAATTAAAATGTATCACTTAGGTCTCAAAAGTAATTTATGTCCCGTTTGAAAAATCCTGCTTGTTCCAAACTCATTATGATACATTTGTTCAATAAAATTCATTCCACACACTATTCCTGCCATATAATTTGTTGATGTTTACAATTTTATTACTAGTACTACAGGTATTACAGTTCTTCAAGCCATCTCATGTACTGTTGATTCCATAAATCTGCAAAGATAAGACCAATAAATGGTTGGAAATGTACTATTATTTTTATTCAATCCTACCTATGCCCTATAGTATTATATTTTATAACTTGGTAACAAACAGAAAGAGGTTATTATTTAATTACAGTACTAACTAAACTATAATAATCCTCTCTGCCTCACCTCTGCTCTACTTTAATTATTAGTATTATTATATTACTATATTAGTCAATAACAAAATTCAGAGCCAAAAACAAGTTCAACACAAGCTTACCTTTTTTATTTACGTCGCCTTTTACATACGTCTACGCCCGCGCCTTGTCCACTTCCTGGAGGTTCGTCGGTGGACCGGCGACTACTACTCTCTTGTACTGTATGTAGGCCATGGAGTAAACTCCATGTGTAGGCCTAGTATAGTACTAGCAAATTTAGAAGAAACTATAGTCTACTAGACCTAGCCTACTTTGTAGTCTGCGTGAGTGGTTTAGTGTGAGATGTACAAATACACCCTCTCTTCTTTTCACGTACAATCTTTGCAGACATAACTTTTTATTGATTTGTGAAATATCGATATTTTCTACGACTGCAGCAGCAACAGGGAGCTTGCAACACGTGAGTCTCGTGTAGGATGGGTTTGTTTATTTTGTTTACGCCACACAGTCCGCGAACGAGACAAGGCGGTGATTGGACTGTATTAAAATTCATTAACCAATCACAAAACGACTGCTACCGTGGCTACAACCCCGGGTGTTTCAAACTCTAAATTTGACGATCTCGTACGTGCGTATAGAACGTTCATAAAAATTAAGATGGCGTGCCAGTTGGTCGGCCATTTTGCGGCCGTTTTATACCAAAATTTTATTTGTTTATTTCTCAAGTTCTTCTAGGTATTTGAATCTAATTTTTTGTGTGCTGTTTATTAACATTAAAAGGATTCATAAAAAGTCATTTTTGTGAAATTTTAAAATCTTTTCATATCCATTTTAAATCAAATCAACATTTATTTATTTTTATCAATGACAGCGACCCTTGGCAGTTCAATACAGTTTTCTAAAAGTTAGTCAAATGGGTCGTACCTATCCCGAAAATATTAGTTTTGCTTGTCCAATTTCTAGGCCATCTTTACGAAGATTAGACATGGGGCAACTCATGAATATTTATGATTATTTTTACCCTTAAAGATGTATTGTCCCTTTGACTAATTCCAAAAAAATAAAGAATAAAAGATTTCGAAAAAAGGTGGGTCATTTTGAAGTATCATAATAGTTATTAACTATCACCAAAACTTTGTCAAAAAAAAAAAATCATTTAACTGAAATACAGACGTTTTTTTGTTAAAAAAATAACTTTGACTTCCAGTCAAAGTTTTCGATCAAAACATATCCCATAATGAAACGCGCTTGTTTGGCTACTCTGTATGCATAATCATAAAACTTCCTCACGATCTGTGTGAAAATACCTTCTCAACCATGACGAGTTGTAAACAATCCTAATTAGCATATGCATAATGCGTAATCGTGGTTTGAAATCTTTGTTTACTTTCGCTCGCGACGATTTTCCAGACGAAATGTAATCAAACTAATTTACCTGTTAATTACGTAAACTTGTTGTTTTTGGCTGGAATTTTCGACTTAAAGTGAATAACTTTAATATTACTTTGATATGGCCATTTTAAATTTAGAATATTTTGACATTCATTTTTTTGTGTTTCAAGGGACAATACATTTCAATACGTTTTACCCTTAAATTAAGTGTTTTCCCTGGGTAAGTGAATCCCTTTGTCTCATTTGTGAATACCCCTTAAGTGTTTCCCTTTGTTAAGGGAATTATTACATTGTAAGGGTAAGTATTTCCCTTAGCCTAAGTGAGATTGGTGAATACGGCCACAGAGTTTGATGTTGGTACCTTTCTCACCAAAAACAACGGTGTGTCCCCGCAGTTAGCCCTCCAGAGAACGTTCAGCTGTTCAATCCCGCTGTTTTAAACTCCGGAGTTGTTTCACACCAAAACATCAACTCGTAAACAAAGATTTGCTGCCCTCTAGATTTTAATTTTACGCACATGCAAAGTATAATTTACCGAAGACAATTTTTTCTGTTATGACGGTTTGATAAAAAGCTTAAGGTATTTGCTTAAGCATTTCTTAAATATTTTAGCTTATTAAGCACAAATTTATGCAAATACTGATAAATGCCAACCGATGCCGTTTAACGTAAAGAATCACCATGTTGACTTTTCCCTGACTATTTTTGATGCACTACTTTTACTTTCCAAATTTGTTTAACTTAACCTTTTACTATTAGCTTGGATGGATGTGCTTTTCTTAAGTAATTTACCTGATTATATTAATTCCCACGTAAATGGTCAACATGTAAAACCAGTCTATTGGATCAACGTTTTCCATCGCTCGCTCTGTGATTACGACTCCAACGAGAAAGAATATGAGAGTGTTGGCAACGTATCCTAGAACCTCCCAGAACCTACACTCACATTAAAAGAAAATAAATAATATCAAATATTATCAACTTGGCCACAGGGTCGAATTCTTTTTAAAATGTTTTACATTGTACTAACCTATGTAAAAATACCTCAACTTCTGGACTTATTGATGTTCTTTCAACGTTTACCACTAAACCAAGAACGACAACGGCAAGAACGCCTGATACTTTTAAAACCGATTCGCCAATGTAGAAAGTTAAATAAGTTGATGCTAATGTTATTGTGATTTCGACAAGTGCATCGTTGAAGATTCTTGACAACCAAAATGTCGTAAATTTTGCCATCAGAAATCCAAACGCTGGTCCTCCTAATGCCACTCGTATAAAGTATACAATTATTTCCGTTGCTAAAAAATTGAAATAAGTATTTCTTTCAATTTAAATATTTGTATAGTTTTTAAAACCAAAACAATTTTGTTCATAAATGATGGCCAACTGTATTTGTAAACACAATTTGTAGATGGCCCCAGTCTAGGCTAGGTAGTAACCAGCCTAGGATGCATATGCCTCAATACAGACAGGTTTAGGCCTACACAGAATGTTGGTTTGTTAGTAGCATCTAGGCTAGACCTATTTTTCTTGATCCTCATACAAATTAGTCTAGGTTTAATATTCATTTACTTGTTTTTGTTTTGACTGCCATTTTCTTTTTATTGACCATCGTCCATACACTTTTCTCTTCATCCTCCCCGACCCCCAACCCCTTACTCCTTTTTTTTAATATGCACATTACTTTTAGAGAGGAAAGTGATTGGACCATAGGGGAATTAAATCCTCTGTGATTGGACAATGGTGGGACAACTCATGAATATTTATGATTATTTTTACCCTTAAGTTTTACCCTTACATTAAGTGTTTTCTTTAGGTAAGTGAATCCCTTAACTCATTTGTGAATACCCCTTAAGTGTTTCCCTTTAAGAGAATTCTTAAATTTTAAGGGTAAGTATTTCTCTTAGCTTAAGTGAGATTGGTGAATACGGCCACTGAGTTTTATGTCAAAAGGTCATTCTCACACGATCACCCATTGCTTTTGTTTTATTTCAAAATACTTTAAATATTTGTACAAAATATATAGCGGGTTTAAAAAATAATAAGTAGTATCAATTTAACATTATATTACATAGCCTATGTAAATACGCGAACGTGATTGGTTGAAACTGCATCACATGACTACCGCTGCGAGGATCGTAAATCGTATATATCCTCGAGAACGATGATATTGACTGTGTAATTTTCGCGTATTTTTCGTGTCCCCTGTCATTAAACATATAAATTCTCGAGTTCGATGATATTGACTGTGTAATTTACGTGTGGCAACACTCGCGTTTGCTGATAAATAAACAAAAGTCATCTTCTGGATCTTGAACTTGGGTGGAATTGTCACTCCATCGCAAGACAACGCTTCAACCGCTGCGCCACTGAACTTGCTTGAAGAAATTAATCTTCTAAACTATTTAAGCTATGCATACATAGCGCCCTCATTTGTTATTAGTCCACCCTAAATGTGATGAAACACCGTTTGTGATTGGTCAATACTCACGGTGTAGTAACCTAGTAACTATTACGCGCTGAAGATCCGGTGATTCGGCTCCTCGAAGAGAAGTTAAGAAGACGAATTATTTATTCGGCCTACCTGATTATAATATTATTATTAATAGGCTTATTGATGGAAATTCTTCTGTTAATTTAAACGACCTAGGCCTAAGTGAATATTTTATTGCCAAGGAATCATTAATTAGTAATTATCTGTATATTATTCTTCGCAAGGTAAGGTGTCTAGGCAGGCTTGTTTAAATACAATACAAATACTATAGGGGGCCTAGCCTAGCTTCACCCAACCCAGCAGACTTGTTCTTGGCTATATAATATAACAGATATTGCCTTTTATATCGGTTAAATATAATATTTGACATCCCCTCGGGAATGATATTAAGTTCTCGGGGAATATATATTTCCCGAAGCTGGCGCTTCGGGAAATATATATTCCCTCGAACTTAATATCATTCCCGAGGGGATGTCAAATCTTATATTTAACCTCTAAGCAGTCAATATCTGTATAATATTACATAGCCTATGTAAATACGCGAACGTGATTGGTTGAAACTGCATCACATGACTACCGCTGCGAGGATCGTAAATCGTATATATCCTCGAGAACGATGATATTGACTGTGTAATTTTCGCGTAATAATCGTGTCCCCTGTCATTGATCATATAAATTCTCGAGTACGATGATATTGACTGTGTAATTTTCGTGTGCAACACTCGAGTTTGCCGATAAATAAACAAAAGTCATCTCGGGTGGAATTGTCACTCCATCGCAAGACAACGTTTCATCCGCTGGGCCACGGAATTTGCTTGAAGAAATTAATCTTCTAAACTATTTAAGCTATGCATACATAGCGCCCTCATTTGTTATAAGTCCACCCTAAATGTGATGAAACACCGTTTGTGATTGGTCAATACTCACGGTAGTAACCTAGTAACTAGTACGCGCTGAACATCCGGTGATTCGGCTCCTCGAAGATCGAGACGAAGACGAATTGTTTATTCGGCCTACCTGATTATAATATTATTATTAATAGGCTTATTGATGGAAATTCTTCTGTTAATTTAAACGACCTAGGCCTAAGTGAATATTTTATTGCCAAGGAATCATTAATTAGTAATTATCTGTATATTATTCTTCGCAAGGTAAGGTGTCTAGGCAGGCTTGTTTTAAATACAATACAAATACTATAGGAGGCCTAGCCTAGCTTCACCCAACCCAGCAGACTTGTTCTTGGCTATATAATATAACAGATATTGCCTTTTATATCGGTTAATGGCGCTTCGGGAAATATATATTCCCTCGAACTTAATATCATTCCCTCGGGGATGTCAAATCTTATATTTAACCTCTAAGCAGTCAATATCTGTATAATATTACTTCTGAGACTTTTGAAAGTAATTATTAAATGAAAAATATTATTAATTAAAATGATTCTAATGATCGTCGCTTTGTAAACAAACAAAATAGAGGGCGACATTTACAATTTTATTTTATAAATCCGGTGTTGCTAGGGTTGGTGTGAAAGGGGTATCTCCGGAGTTTCTCGACGTTTTGAATGGTCATAAACCCCGGAGATCACTCCACACTTTTGGTGTGAAAGAGGTATTATCTTATTACAGAAACCTTTATTTTGAGAAATGATATTAAAGCGTGAAGGCCCATTTACACTAAATAGATGATGAACATGCTTTTTTCTTACATGAAACAAAAGAAATCTAAAAATAGATCATCCTAGAATAGGATAGCCATCTATGTTGCCTTTGCTGAATATAATATTTTATCACGTCCTATCAAATGACGTCATGATTAGTAAGAGCAAAAATATCGTGGTGATACAACGATTTTATTGTTCTTATAGGCCTATATCATGGCGTCATTTGATTGGATTTTGAAAATAATATTGTTATCAAAGACACAATAGATGGTTATCCTATAGTTCTAGAATGAAAACATTTCTAATTTCCTTTGTTTTATGTAAGAAAAATGTATGTTTATAGTTGACATTATTTTGAGGGTGAATCACAAATTAAGGTCAGTTTATAGGCCTAATAATTAAATGAGATTTAAATTCGTTTATCTAATTTGATTTATAATATTTTTTAACAATGTATGTTTGTAAGTGACAGATAGTAAAATCCCACATATAATAATGTTAATTAATACCGTAGGTGATACGAACCGTATGTTGATACGATAATGTTCATTTCCAATAAATATGCATGAATTGTTTTAAAAATATGCTTTGTGTTATTTTTACCTGTCTTTGAATTTCCTGGTATAGCCATTTCTTTAAATATTGTAAATATGACGATCGAGCAGCCATCGTTCAAAAGTGACTCTCCCTCAATTATGGTACCAAGTTGTTTAGACGCTCCTACAGTAGAAATAATAAATTAAGAACTGAAAAGCGAGGCTAAGTGAAAACAATAAAATAGAGCTCTGTCTACACTATCAAACTAGTTTGACAAAAAAACGTGATGTTTCCAGTGATAGGCCCAAATATGGTAGTCATATGACATTATCATGTTCATATTATTATGGGCATACCACATTTTTTTGTCACATAAACTTTGATAGTGTAGACAGAGCTTGAAACAGCCAGAAGGAAATTGCAGATATTTCGGGTAACACTAACCGTTCCTCAGTGCAATTATTTGTAGGCTACATATTTTTATTTATACCTACACCACATTTTCCCACCGGCTTTATTTCTCGATTTGCGCCTGCTAGGCAACATTAGACAACTTTGAATGTTTTAAAATGCTGATTCGGTTCATTCATCCAAATAAAGCATACCTACCTAGATCTTTAAGAAGTGCAACGACGGCTACGGGATCAGTGGCACTGACTATAGAACCAAACATCAAAGAAACGTTCCAAGACCAGTTGTAAGAAAGTGTAAATTTAGCAATAAGAGATGTTAAGACTGTCGCGACCATTAAGCCAAATACCGCCAAAAGGCATACCTATTTTTAAAAAAATAAAGATAATTTTATTCCAAAATAATATTCCTATAGTATAGTATAGGAAGTATTTACAAATCTGCGCGCATAATATTGAAGAAACAAAATATTTTACTGCCAAAGAACTATTAAAAGGATGCAAATTACAATAATACAACACTATCCGAATACGATAACAATCCTGCAACAAAAGCATGTTTTAGGTTTAGTTTAGTATAATTTTATTCTAAAAGTGTTTTATTTATTATGCGCGAGTCGTATTTCCATTTTGTATATAATGCGAAACAAATATAAGTTCAGGAATGTTCGTGTAATTAAATTTGCCAAATGAAAAGGATTTTTACTAACCATCATTACTTGCTACTTACCTGAATAAAGGATTTTAGAAATATATGAACATCCATAGCAAAAGCTGATTCAAAAATAAGAACTGGTAGAAAAACGTGCATAATTAGATGAGGGTCCATGTGAGCCATTCCTGTATATAGTGAAACAGTTCCAAAACGATTCGACAAAATTCCTAATCCTGTTCCCAAAATTAAAAGTATTACGGTATATGGAATTGGTATTTTCTTGAACAGAGTCCGAACCAGAGCTAAAAAATATAATAGTAATGTGTGTAACATAACAGTATCTCTAGCCTAGACTAGGTTAGTTCGATCACATTAGGTTGTGCTATCCTTATGTTGGTTGGTTGGTACTATTAATCTGATATACATACACAGTTTGCACCGGTGCAGTGTGTGCTCCATCGTGTTTGTGATGGTTACTTATAGGCAAAAATTAACTAAAATAATAACCATAATAAAAATAAAATACCCAAACATCAATTGAAACAATCAATCTACTAAACTAGACCTACTAAAATGTTTTTTTGCTCATTATTGTTATTATTATCATTAGCGTAGGCCTAGTATTAATCTATTACTGTTACATTAATAATTAAATTCAAGTTCACATTTATTTAGGAAAAAAATAACATGGATCTTACATAAGAAAAGACATTTTCTGTAATTGTAAGTCCTATTACAAAATAACAAAACGTAAAACGTTAATTAGGGCCTATACTGTTTACACTTATGTTCGCACTCCTTAAACTATATGTAGCCCTATGTTATATTCTCTATGCAATATGGCCCAGGCTAGACTAGCCTAGGCCTAGGCATACATATTATACATCATTGTGGTGGCATTAACACGTCATTCATTCCTGTCAATCATAAGTTATCATTGTTTTAAACTAGCTAGACTTACCTCCCAAAGCACAACACCCAAACAAAAACAAGATTGTGTATGGTGTCGGATGAGGATGATGAACGATATGTGGATGTCCATCTCCAGCTGTGTGTACTGTCCCGACTGTACCATTTCCACATATATTTTCTATTTCAGCGTGATCATGATCATCTTCCGTCATTTCTGCTCTTGTTTACATTAGTTACGTCATTATGTTAATTGTTAAGGGCATCACAAGTGGAAACCACTGTGTGAACCACCATTTACTACCATGATTCTCTCCAATGCATTCTTTAAAGTCTTCTCGATAAAGCGTGTAGTCTTACTTATGCGTATTCCAAACCTATTCCACCAATTCTTGTGTGAGCGGTGATGCGCGCGTTCTTAATGTGCGTAAACCAAAGATCGTATATTATCAAAGAACTTATAACACAAGAATCTCCTGTTCGTCCGAAGCGCGTAACAATTTCGAAAGGCATTGTGGGATAGAATAGAGCTATGGGTGGCGCCATTGTGAGCCATGGAGTAGGGCGCCCGCATCAAATTAGAAAGTCAAAATCATAGAGGGGATCTGCTAATGCTCTAGGGGGATAGAGTAATTGACTGAGGAGTAGGGCGCCCGCATCAAATTAGAAAGTCAAAATCATAGAGGGGATCTGCTAATACTCTAGCGGGGTAGAGTAATTGACTTCCTAGTTTGGAGGGGGCGCTGCTCCATGCTGTGAAATGGCGTCGCCCAGTTTGACCTTTTAACCCTGTACTTCCGATACTGTGTTTTGAATGCAAATTGAAGAACAGGAGATTCTTGTGTTATAAGTTCTTTGATATTATAGCAAAGATTGTATAGCGCCGCTACGCGGCGCAAGATAGGTAACTGGGTGAGACCTTTGTAATCTTTGGACGCCATTCCGGCGGACAAATTTGAACCGGAATAAAGTCGTTGTCAAGGCAATATCCACGATGTTTCGGTTAAAGAACGAAGTTGTCTAACCAAACATATCAATGTAAACACACAGAATTAATCGGAAAGTGTCCAGATCCCAAAGAAACTTTTATTTTACTTTGTTTACATAATTTCTTCCCTTTTCACTGAATCAATCATCAAGATGGTTAACCACAGATACTTCGAGGCGGACCGCAAAATTTAAACCATTTACATTTAAATCACAATAATAACCTGTCCGCCCGAATTGCGTCCATGGATTTACTGGGCGCGTAGTGTTATAATATAGGACCTTGGCAACAGCTACCTATCTTGCGCCGCATAGCGGCGCTATACAATCTTTGGTATATAGCGCCACGTATACGTACTATATCGCCACTTCGTGGCGCTATAGTATTTTTGGCGTCAGAGCCATATATATTTACGGCAGAGTTACGGCATAGCCATGCGTTCAGGATTTTAGATAGTCACGTGGGGTGCACACCGGCCATCTTTGTGTCCAACTATGCTTATGTAGAGTGGAGTCGAGTAATTTGCTTAAAAAATGTATAACATTCACAAGGCTTTAAATATCGAATTTAATATCAAAACAAGCAATTTGTTTAAAGGTTTTTGTTAAGATAATAAGAAAATCATAAAGTTACTGTGAACATGATTTTAAATAACAAAATGTAAAAACAATGCACTACTATAGAGAATCGCTTTACAAACTAAACGCGCACGCGTAGAGCGTGCATGGAGCGCACAGCCAGAGCCGTTCCGATATTGCTATTTTTGTTGTTTAAAATCATGTTCGCAAACTTTATAATTTTTAAATTATTTTAACAAAAACCTTTAAACAAATTGATTGTTTTGATATTAAATTCGATAGTTTAAAGCCTTTTGAACGTTATACATTTTCAAAACAAAAGACTCAACTCCATACGCTACATAGGAATAGTTGGACACAAACATGGCTTCTAAACCATTCAAAGTCATAACTCTTTATATATATGGAGCTCTGTTTGGCGTAAACCTCATAATGATTCATGATTAAGGAAACGCATTTTCATAATACGTATTTATGGTAGGCCAGGTGTGGGGTCCAATCAAAGATTGTATAGCGGTGATATACAATATTTGGTCCAATGTCCACCTTAGACGCGCATTCCAATAAGGATATTTGGAAATAACAAGGCCAACAGCCATTAAGTCGCGTGCTACAATGCATATAGTGATACCGGACCGACAGACAAACAGACCGACAGACAGACAGACCAACAGACAGACGGACCGACCGACATAGTGAACTATACTGACCGAAATTACTGAACATGTTTAAAAATGTTGAAATGTTTAAAAACATTTATATTTTTTTAATTTACACGTGCGTAGCCTGTCACATTTGACGTGCTCGTATAACGTAATTTCGAGTTGAAAATTAAGTCAAGAAAACAGAAATCGGGCAAAAAGTGTGCGCAATAACATTTAACGCGCAGTGCGCGCGCAAAAATCTGCGCACTCATGGCAATTTTGTAAACGCTTAAAATTGCCTGAAACGTACTCTTATTTCATCGAAAATAAATTTTGAAAATTTTAAGCGCGCGTACGCATGCGTTACATGCGTTACGCACGTAATTGTATTGCCATATGATGATTTATGCCCTGAAATTTATGAGTACCAAATTTTATTTAATTGTGATTCATGGTTGTTAAGATATGATTACAAACGTGATTTCGTTAAATCGTGCGTAGACCGCGTAATTTTTTATTGCGCACCGTGAAAACATAACCACATCGATTCCTGGCCATAAGGAATATTCTGTGAAAAATTGACTTAGCTATGTGGGATGGGTTGAGACATGGAAACTTTCTTTAAAAATAAGAAAATGTAAATCGTTGTGTATCACCCTGAAGAGAAAGCCTATTTTAACCAAATATAAGTTGAATGATCAGGAATTAGATTGTGTTAATTTTCAAAGGGATTTAGGAGTTTTGATTGATAGTAAGTTAAATTTTTGTTTGCATGTTAATTGTGTTGTATCTAAGGCAAATAGAATGCTGAGTTTGTTGTGAAGGAACTGTAGATTCATGGGCAATTGTGGATCATTAACATCATTCGTACGTTCAGTCGTGCGCCCCCACCTAGAATACTGTTGAGTCATTTTTTATTCAATTTCTTGTACACAATCTCAGCGTATTTCTAATGTTCAGAACAAATTTATTAGATTCCTTACTCGCACTTGTCCTAATTATAATGTTTCTCTTATTTCTCTTGAAAATCGTACAGTTATTTTTAATATGGTATTTTATACAGCTCTTTCAATTCTGTTTATGATTGTCCACTTGTTGCTTTGTTTAAAGTTGAATGTACCAACTCGTACTCGCAGCAAGTGTTTGCTTCACGTCCCTTGTGGTCGTGTTGAATGCACAAAACGAGGTAATTTTTTAGCGGTTACCTGACACATTTAATAGTGTGCTTGTTACTTGTTTGGATATTGATTTATTTTATGATAGTTTAAATGTTTTTAAGGGTAAAATTGTTAAATCTCTCTATAATGTTCCGATCTTTGTTTATGTTATTGTTGCTTATTTGAATGTATTATTATTATAGTTTATTATGTTTAGATTCAACCTGTTAGTGGTTTCATCGCTGTTGGTTGTCAACTGAGTAAATAAAAATAAAAAATATATATAACTTGATGATGATTTAAATTAATTAGGCATACACCTAAATATCATAACAAAATGTTAACATTGAAGAACTTTTTCTCAAGGCTAGGATATTTAGGTTCCTCGAGTGATTGTGAACTGGGAATCAGTATTTTGTTATTTTTTGTTATAATTTTAGCTGCTCTGCTGACAATTTGTTGCTTGGAGGAGTTGTGTTACATCTACACCACACAGCATTACAATAGTCAAAGTGAGGTGCAACAATAGATTTGTACAGAATTCGATGAGCATCTTTAGATAAAAAAAACACCCTGGAAGAACTTTAGATCAAACATATTCTATTAGTCCGGTAAAACTACGGTTTGACCTAGACAAAATTAGACCAATCTAAACAACATATAAAAATGGAGAAAAAAGCGAGGTTAAGAAAAATTGCAAAATTGCATAAATTATAACTAAAAACCACAGTCATTAAAACATTTATTTTGCAAGAAACTATAATTGGAGATAAATTAAAAACTTCAACTTTCAAAAATTCAAGATCATAAATATAGTTCAAAATGGCTGCCATTTTTCTCAAAGGGAGATGTATAGTTCTTAAACCTGATTTATTAAAACAATTTGCATTTCAGTGAAACCTTATAATCAGACCAGCTTTATGTATGAACTAGTTAGGCATAGCAAAAAACGGGATGAGTTCAAGATGATCCTTAGCGTGAACATATCCCAATTCATTCGGATTCAAGTTGACACCTTTGTGTTGACATTGTTGTCCAAACTACCACTGGAGTGGGGGAATTGATGCGTTGGCACTATGAGTATAAGCCCAACAAACAGCTCCTTCGATTACAGAGGCATACTTCCAACTAAGTTTACTATTTTTACCTATTGCACTTGCTGACTGCAGTAGTAGGTATTTCGTAGATGAAAGAAAACCTTCGACAGGGTTTGGCATGAGGCACTATGGGCAACAATGTACAAATATAACAAGAGACAGAAGCGGATCCACACCATCAAGCAGTTATGCCAAAGTCAGCAGCAACATGTAGTGGTTCAGGAATGGTTTCCTACATCAGTTACTCCGCACACTGGCCATCTCAATCCTCCTGTATATATACGAGTCTTGGATATTAACAGCCGAACTATAATGAAGAATCCAGGTAGTCCTGTAAATGAGATGCTAACCAGGTGCCCTATATGTTACCCTTAATTTTCATATTTCAGTTGATTTGCATATTTCAGCTAACTAGCTCCGCCGGAATGGCGAGAGGTTGTGTGGTCGATCGCGTGTGTGTGTTTGTTGCATATGTTTCCAAAGTGTGATTTCTGGAATTCCATCTCTTCTACATATGTGAAAGTATAGAGACTAAAATAATTTCTGTACCTAGAGTAGTTATGGTGATACGTAAATCATGCGTTAAAGCATAGTCAATAGAATTATTGACTATGGTGAATGTTACCTTAATTCTTTGAAATACGGCACTTGTTGTTAGACAAAATGTTCCATAAGAACAATTTGGAGAAAAAAAATAACTATCTACAACTAGTGGTTGGCGTTCTATGGGTAGGCCTATACCTGATATTTTAACCATTAATTTGCATATTTCAGCTAATTTGCATGTTCCAAAGGTGTGATCGAGGTATGATGTGTGGAATTCCATCCCCTCATCATTTGTGAAAGTATATAGAATAAAATGAAGTTTCTACATACATTAGTTATGGAGATACGTAAATCGTGTGAAAATTACCTATAATCCTTTAAAAAATAAGGTCATGGGTCAAATACAGCATTTCCGGTAATTTTTTGACAAATAGTCTTATAAGAAAGAACAATTTAGAAAAAAACAACTAGCGGTAATTGGCGTTATATGGGTACCCTATATTTTTACCCTTAATTTGCATATTTCAGCTAATTTGCATATGTTCTCAACATCATGTGTGTTCAATTTAAAAATTAAAAGGTTTTGTTTGCAATTTGTTTAACTTTAAATTCTAGATTGCTTAGACTATACCTGATATATAGAAAAATACTGTATATAGCGGCCATTTTAGTTTTATGGACATTAACCTAATTTTTTCAACTACATTTTTTCTCCATTTTGAATATGTTGTTCTAATAGGTCTTTAGAGATATTTACCACAAAAATAAATTCTGTTCTAATTTTTTCTAGGCATACTCATTATTTTTGCTACATTCACAGGACTATATGTGCATATTCCATGATAGAGTTTCATACATTTTCACATCCAGGAGTTTACATTGAGAAACTCTTCACCGGTCATTTATAGGTCACCTTTGATATTATTCCATTATAAAAATGCATCGGCCGGGAATTGAACCCGGGTCCTCGCGTGGCAGGCGAGAATTCTACCACTGAACCACCGATGCTACACGTATATGTTTTACAATCACCGGTCATTATAGGTGAGCTTCGATATTGTTCCATTATAAAAATGCATCGGCTGGAAATTTTACCCGGATTCCAAGTGTGGCAGGCGAGATTTCTAAAACAGAACAACCGATGCTACATGTATATGCTTTATTATCACCGGTCATTTATAGGTTAGCTTTGATATAATTCCATTACAAAAAACTGCATCGGCCGGGAGTTAAACCCGGGTCCTCTGCGTGGCAGGCGAGAATTCTACCACTGAACCACCGAAGCTAGCTGTATATGATTTATACTCACTGGTCAGTCCTAGGTCAGCTTTAATATTGTTCCATTCTAAAAATGCATCGTCCGGGAATTTTACACGGATCCACGTGTGGCAGAACCACCGACGCTACACGTGTGGTTAGCTTTGATATTGTTCCATTATAAAAATGCATCGGCCGGGAATTTTACCCGGATACGTATGGCAGGCGAGAATTCTAAAACGGAACCACACGTGCTACACGTGTATAGTTCATAATCACCGGTCATTTATAGGGCAGCTTTAATATTATTCAATTCTAAAAATGCATCGGCCGGGAATTTGAAAAGGGTCCCCCGCGTGGCAGGCGAGAATTCTATCACTGAACCACCGATGCTACACGTATATGTTTTGCAATCACCGGTCATTATAGGTGAGCTTCGATATGTGGCACATGCAAGCGAAACCAGACATAAGTCGAAATTTTCAAAATTGAGATTTCTACAAATACTGAAACTACATAATCCAAGATTTAAAATGCTGAAAAAATATCTTGATACCATGTCTACTTCCAAAGATATCTTAGTCTAAAGTTTTGGTTGTTACAATCAGTGTTTTGAGAAAAATGCTTTTAAAGTTAAGTAACAGGAAACGACAACTACAAAAAAATAAACAGGACGTCTAAGTTTAAGCCTTAGCAAAAGGGTATTCTAATTGTTTTATTTCAATGAAACTTCGCACCTTCCTTAATTAACTATTGTTCTATTATTATGCAAAATTTTCATTGAAATTAACTCAATGGAACACTTTCAATTTAAGCATAAAACATGATAGGTTTTATGAAAATCATTCATAATTTACACTATCTTTTTAACCAACATACTACACGAAATCTTAAAATGTATCTATTTATTTGTCTCAAAATAGAAAAACACCAAGGTAATGTAAATAAATATTGTTTCAGCTATTATTTTCTGTAAAAATTAAAAAATGTAATTTTTCAGCCTTTTAATGTTTTTGGTTGTTTCTCCAAATCTACAAATGCAACTTATGTCCGATTTCGCTTGCATGTGCCACATATTGTTCCATTATAAAAATGCATCGGCTGGAAATTTTACCCGGATTCCACGTGTGGCAGGCGAGATTTCTAAAACAGAACCACCGATGCTACACGTGTATAGTTCATAATCACCGGTCATTTATAGGTCAGCTTTGATATTATTCCATTCTAAAAATGCATCGGCCGGGAATTTAACCCGGGTGCCCCGCATGGCAGGCGAAAATTCTACCACTGAACCACCGATGCTACACGAATATGTTTCATAATCACTGGTCAGTCCTAGGTCACCTTTGATATTATTCCATTATAAAAATGCACCATCCGTGAATTGAACCCGAGTCCCCCGCGTGGCAGGCGAGAATTCTATCACTGAACCACCGATGCTACACGAATATGCTTCATAAGGCCTAAAAAAAAAAAAAAATTTGTTTTCTGTCAAGTTTTTGTTTTGGTAGGGGGGGGGGGGGGCGGGTGGAAAAAAGTTTTTTTTTTTTTTTTTTTTAATGTTAATTTCTCTGTTAATTGTACGTGAATTTGAGAGTAACAAAACACACTGAATAAAACAACGAGCTCAAACATCTATTCATAATTTGTTTCACACTTTAATTCTGTTTTGGGCGCGTTAGGCCCCGTGTCTAAACTAGCCTAGGCTAGGCCTACTACACAGAAGGTCGTTGTTAGCAGGCCTAATTAAATATTTTAGAAGTTAGTGTACCGTATATTTCGGTGTATAAGTCGCACCTGTGTATAAGACGCACCCCTAACTGAGAGTAAAATATCGGTATTTTGTATATCGTCGATGTATAAGACGGCCGCGCCCAGCCTCAACATGAAGGGAAGTCCCCCATTCTGTCAGTTCTTTCTAACTTGTTATTCATGAGTTTCGCACCCGCAACATCGAGTGCATGACCGCACGTGTGTGTGGGCTAGCCTCGCTCGATTTATCGAGAGGCGCACGTTTTCACGGACAATCGTATTCGATTAGTATCTATGTATCCTAGAAGTGTGTACGCTAGGTCTATGCTATAATCAACTGGAGAATATACTAGTCGAATACTGTACACCATGTGGTTGCCAAGAAGGGCTGGGGGTACGACGGTCGTGCATATAACTATAATACTATTCCAATCGTAAACGTTTACAAATGAAATTTTATCGGAGCGCCTAAAACAGCTCCATATAATGAACAAATCTTGTCATCATATTTAGTACAAAATCACGCTAAAATGCCTAGAAAACTAGCAGGTTGCTGTTACGCTAGTACACTGTAGCTAGGCTAGGCCTACTCTTTAGTAATACTTATAGGCCTAGGCTAGGCCTAGTAGGCCTTACCTTAAAAAGCCCAGGCCTAGCCAACGAGGTGGCGATATCTGTGTGTTGAGGCATTTATGTTCGGTGTATAAGGTTAAATTTGCGTGTCAAAAGTGCGATTATACACCGAAATATACGCTACGTTATTATTTTTATTGTTTCATCCTCACACACTCGATTTTTAAACCTTTTCGGCCAAAAAAAATCATAAAAAAACTTTTTTTTTAAAAGCGCCCTCAACGTAAACAAATTTTTTTCTTATCTCCGCCCCAAATTTTTGGCGAAATTAGGGGCGGCGGATGACAGCAAACAAACTATTTTTTTTTAGGTCTAATCACTGGTCAGTCCTAGGTCACTGAACAACCGATGCTAAACGAATATGCTTCATAATCACTGGTAATTCATAGGTCACCTTTTATATTATTCCATTATAAAAATGCATCGGCCGAGAATTGAACCAAGGTCACCCGCGTGGCAGGCGAGAATTCTACCACTGAACCACCGATGCTACACGAATATGCTTCATAATCACTGGTCAGTACTAGGTCACATTTGATATTATTCCATTATAAAAATGCATCGGCCGGGAATTGAACCCGGGTCCCCCGCGTGGCAGGCGAGAATTCTACCACTGAACGACTGATGCTTCACGAACATGCTTCATAATCATTGGTCAGTCCTGGGTCACCTTTGATATTATTCCATTCTAAAAATGCATCGGCCGGGAATTGAACCCGGGTCCCCCGCGTGGCAGGCGAGAATTCTACCACTGAACCACCGATGCTACACGAATATGCTTCATAATCACTGGTCAGTCCTAGGTCAGCTTTGATATTATTCCATTATAAAAATGCATCGGCCGGGAATTGAACCCGGGTCCCCCGCGTGGCAGGCGAGAATTCTACCACTGAACCACCGATGCTACACGTATATGTTTTATAATCACCGGTCATTATAGGAGAGCGTCGATATTGTTCCATTATAAAAATGCATCGGCTGGAAATTTTACCCGGATTCTACGTGTGGCAGGCGAGATTTCTAAAACAGAACCACTGATGCTGCACGTGTATAGTTCATAATCACCGGTAATTTATAAGTCAGCTTTGATATTATTCCATTGCATCGGCCGAGAATTGAACCCGTATCCGGCGCGTGGCAGGTGAGAATTCTACCACTGAACCACCGATGCCACACGAATATGCTTCATAATCACTGGTCAGTCCTAGGTCAGCTTTGATATTATTCCATTATAAAAATGCATCGGCCGGGAATTGAACCCGGGTCCCCCGCGTGGCAGGCGAGAATTCTACCACTGAACCACCGATGCTACACGTATATGTTTTATAATCACCGGTCATTATAGGAGAGCGTCGATATTGTTCCATTATAAAAATGCATCGGCTGGAAATTTTACCCGGATTCTACGTGTGGCAGGCGAGATTTCTAAAACAGAACCACTGATGCTGCACGTGTATAGTTCATAATCACCGGTAATTTATAAGTCAGCTTTGATATTATTCCATTGCATCGGCCGAGAATTGAACCCGTATCCGGCGCGTGGCAGGCGAGAATTCTACCACTGAACCACCGACGCCACACGAATATGCTTCATAATCACTGGTCAGTCCTAGGTCACCTTTGATATTATTCCATTCTAAAAATGCATCGGCCGGGAATTGAACCCGGGTCCCCCGCGTGGCAGGCGAGAATTCTACCACTGAATCACCGATGCTACACGAATATGCTTCATAATCACTGGTCAGTCCTAGTTCAGCTTTGATATTATTCCATTATAAAAATGCATCGGCCGGGAATTGAACCCGGGTCCCCCGCGTGGCAGGCGAGAATTCTACCACTGAACCACCGATGCTACACGTATATGTTTTATAATCACCGGTCATTATAGGAGAGCGTCGATATTGTTCCATTATAAAAATGCATCGGCTGGAAATTTTACCCGGATTCTACGTGTGGCAGGCGAGATTTCTAAAACAGAACCACTGATGCTACACGTGTATAGTTCATAATCACCGGTAATTTATAAGTCAGCTTTGATATTATTCCATTACAAAACTGCATCGACCGGGAATTGAACCCGGATCCGGCGCGTGGCAGGCGAGAATTCTACCACTGAACCACCGATGCCACACGAATATGCTTCATAATCACTGGTCAGTCCTAGGTCACCTTTGATATTATTCCATTCTAAAAATACATCGGCCGGGAATTGAACCCGGGTCCCCCGCGTGGCAGGCGAGAATACTACCACTGATCCACCGATGCTACACGAATATGCTTCATAATAACTGGTCAGTTCCAGGTCACCTTTGATATTATTCCATTATAAAAATGCACCAGCCGTGAATTGAACCCGGGTCCCCCGCGTGGCAGGCGAGAATTCTATCACTGAACCACCGATGCTACACGTATATGTTTTATAATCACCGGTCATTATAGGAGAGCGTCGATATTGTTCCATTATAAAAATGCATCGGCTGGAAATTTTACCCGGATTCTACGTGTGGCAGGCGAGATTTCTAAAACAGAACCACTGATGCTACACGTGTATAGTTCATAATCACCGGTAATTTATAAGTCAGCTTTGATATTATTCCATTACAAAACTGCATCGACCGGGAATTGAACCCGGATCCGGCGCGTGGCAGGCGAGAATTCTACCACTGAACCACCGATGCCACACGAATATGCTTCATAATCACTGGTCAGTCCTAGGTCACCTTTGATATTATTCCATTCTAAAAATACATCGGCCGGGAATTGAACCCGGGTCCCCCGCGTGGCAGGCGAGAATACTACCACTGATCCACCGATGCTACACGAATATGCTTCATAATAACTGGTTAGTTCCAGGTCACCTTTGATATTATTCCATTATAAAAATGCACCAGCCGTGAATTGAACCCGGGTCCCCCGCGTGGCAGGCGAGAATTCTATCACTGAACCACCGATGCTACACGTATATGTTTTATAATCACCGGTCATTATAGGAGAGCGTCGATATTGTTCCATTATAAAAATGCATCGGCTGGAAATTTTACCCGGATTCTACGTGTGGCAGGCGAGATTTCTAAAACAGAACCACTGCTGATGCTGCACGTGTATAGTTCATAATCACCGGTAATTTATAAGTCAGCTTTGATATTATTCCATTACAAAACTGCATCGGCCGGGAATTGAACCCGGATCCGGCGCGTGGCAGGCAGGCGAGAATTCTACCACGATGCTACACGAATATGCTTCATAATCACTGGTCAGTCCTAGGTTACCTTTGATATTATTCCATTATAAAAATGCATCGGCCGGGAATTGAACCCGGGTCCCCCGCGTGGCAGGCGAGAATTCTACCACTGAACCACCGATGCTACACGAATATGCTTCATAATCACTGGTCAGTCCTAGGTCAGCTTTGATATTATTACATTATAAAAATGCATCGGCCGGGAATTGAACCCGGGTCCCCCGCGTGGCAGGCGAGAATTCTACCACTGAACCACCGATGCTACACGTATATGTTTTATAATTACCGGTCATTATAGGAGAGCGTCGATATTGTTCCATTATAAAAATGCATCGGCTGGAAATTTTACCCGGATTCTACGTGTGGCAGGCGAGATTTCTAAAACAGAACCACTGATGCTGCACGTGTATAGTTCATAATCGCCGGTAATTTATAAGTCAGCTTTGATATTATTCCATTGCATCGGCCGAGAATTGAACCCGGATCCGGCGCGTGGCAGGCGAGAATTCTACCACTGAACCACCGATGCCACACGAATATGCTTCATAATCACTGGTCAGTCCTAGGTCACCTTTGATATTATTCCATTCTAAAAATTCATCGGCCGGGAATTGAACCCGGGTCCCCCGCGTGGCAGGCGAGAATTCTACCACTGAACCACCGATGCTACACGAATATGCTTCATAATCACTGGTCAGTCCTAGTTTAGCTTTGATATTATTCCATTATAAAAATGCATCGGCCGGGAATTGAACCCGGGTCCCCCGCGTGGCAGGCGAGAATTCTACCACTGAACCACCGATGCTACACGTATATGTTTTATAATCACCGGTCATTATAGGAGAGCGTCGATATTGTTCCATTATAAAAATGCATCGGCTGGAAATTTTACCCGGATTCTACCTGTGGCAGGCGAGATTTCTAAAACAGAACCACTGCTGCTGCACGTGTATAGTTCATAATCACCGGTAATTTATAAGTCAGCTTTGATATTATTCCATTGCATCGGCCGGGAATTGAACCCGGATCCGGCGCGTGGCAGGCAAGAATTCTACCACTGAACCACCGATGCCACACGAATATGCTTCATAATCACTGGTCAGTCCTAGGTCACCTTTGATATTATTCCATTCTAAAAATGCATCGGCCGGGAATTGAACCCGGGTCCCTCGCGTGGCAGGCGAGAATTCTACCACTGAACCACCGATGCTACACGAATATGCTTCATAATCACTGGTCAGTCCTAGTTCAGCTTTGATATTATTCCATTATAAAAATGCATCGGCCGGGAATTGAACCCGGGTCCCCCGCGTGGCAGGCGAGAATTCTACCACTGAACCACCGATGCTACACGTATATGTTTTATAATCACCGGTCATTATAGGAGAGCGTCGATATTGTTCCATTATAAAAATGCATCGGCTGGAAATTTTACCCGGATTCTACGTGTGGCAGGCGAGATTTCTAAAACAGAACCACTGATGCTACACGTGTATAGTTCATAATCACCGGTAATTTATAAGTCAGCTTTGATATTATTCCATTACAAAACTGCATCGACCGGGAATTGAACCCGGATTCTACCTGTGGCAGGCGAAATTTCTAAAACAGAACCACTGCTGCTGCACGTGTATAGTTCATAATCACCGGTAATTTATAAGTCAGCTTTGATATTATTCCATTGCATCGGCCGGGAATTGAACCCGGATCCGGCGCGTGGCAGGCGAGAATTCTACCACTGAACCACCGATGCCACACGAATATGCTTGGTAGGCGAGAATACCCGCGTGGTAGGCGAGAATACTACCACTGATCTACCGATGCTACACGAATATGCTTCATAATAACTGGTCAGTTCCAGGTCACCTTTGATATTATTCCATTATAAAAATGCACCAGCCGTGAATTGAACCCGGGTCCCCCGCGTGGCAGGCGAGAATTCTATCACTGAACCACCGATGCTACACGTATATGTTTTATAATCACCGGTCATTATAGGAGAGCGTCGATATTGTTCCATTATAAAAATGCATCGGCTGGAAATTTTACCCGGATTCTACGTGTGGCAGGCGAGATTTCTAAAACAGAACCACTGATGCTGCACGTGTATAGTTCATAATCACCGGTAATTTATAAGTCAGCTTTGATATTATTCCATTGCATCGGCCGAGAATTGAACCCGTATCCGGCGCGTGGCAGGTGAGAATTCTACCACTGAACCACCGATGCCACACGAATATGCTTCATAATCACTGGTCAGTCCTAGGTCAGCTTTGATATTATTCCATTATAAAAATGCATCGGCCGGGAATTGAACCCGGGTCCCCCGCGTGGCAGGCGAGAATTCTACCACTGAACCACCGATGCTACACGTATATGTTTTATAATCACCGGTCATTATAGGAGAGCGTCGATATTGTTCCATTATAAAAATGCATCGGCTGGAAATTTTACCCGGATTCTACGTGTGGCAGGCGAGATTTCTAAAACAGAACCACTGATGCTGCACGTGTATAGTTCATAATCACCGGTAATTTATAAGTCAGCTTTGATATTATTCCATTGCATCGGCCGAGAATTGAACCCGTATCCGGCGCGTGGCAGGCGAGAATTCTACCACTGAACCACCGACGCCACACGAATATGCTTCATAATCACTGGTCAGTCCTAGGTCACCTTTGATATTATTCCATTCTAAAAATGCATCGGCCGGGAATTGAACCCGGGTCCCCCGCGTGGCAGGCGAGAATTCTACCACTGAATCACCGATGCTACACGAATATGCTTCATAATCACTGGTCAGTCCTAGTTCAGCTTTGATATTATTCCATTATAAAAATGCATCGGCCGGGAATTGAACCCGGGTCCCCCGCGTGGCAGGCGAGAATTCTACCACTGAACCACCGATGCTACACGTATATGTTTTATAATCACCGGTCATTATAGGAGAGCGTCGATATTGTTCCATTATAAAAATGCATCGGCTGGAAATTTTACCCGGATTCTACGTGTGGCAGGCGAGATTTCTAAAACAGAACCACTGATGCTACACGTGTATAGTTCATAATCACCGGTAATTTATAAGTCAGCTTTGATATTATTCCATTACAAAACTGCATCGACCGGGAATTGAACCCGGATCCGGCGCGTGGCAGGCGAGAATTCTACCACTGAACCACCGATGCCACACGAATATGCTTCATAATCACTGGTCAGTCCTAGGTCACCTTTGATATTATTCCATTCTAAAAATACATCGGCCGGGAATTGAACCCGGGTCCCCCGCGTGGCAGGCGAGAATACTACCACTGATCCACCGATGCTACACGAATATGCTTCATAATAACTGGTCAGTTCCAGGTCACCTTTGATATTATTCCATTATAAAAATGCACCAGCCGTGAATTGAACCCGGGTCCCCCGCGTGGCAGGCGAGAATTCTATCACTGAACCACCGATGCTACACGTATATGTTTTATAATCACCGGTCATTATAGGAGAGCGTCGATATTGTTCCATTATAAAAATGCATCGGCTGGAAATTTTACCCGGATTCTACGTGTGGCAGGCGAGATTTCTAAAACAGAACCACTGATGCTACACGTGTATAGTTCATAATCACCGGTAATTTATAAGTCAGCTTTGATATTATTCCATTACAAAACTGCATCGACCGGGAATTGAACCCGGATCCGGCGCGTGGCAGGCGAGAATTCTACCACTGAACCACCGATGCCACACGAATATGCTTCATAATCACTGGTCAGTCCTAGGTCACCTTTGATATTATTCCATTCTAAAAATACATCGGCCGGGAATTGAACCCGGGTCCCCCGCGTGGCAGGCGAGAATACTACCACTGATCCACCGATGCTACACGAATATGCTTCATAATAACTGGTTAGTTCCAGGTCACCTTTGATATTATTCCATTATAAAAATGCACCAGCCGTGAATTGAACCCGGGTCCCCCGCGTGGCAGGCGAGAATTCTATCACTGAACCACCGATGCTACACGTATATGTTTTATAATCACCGGTCATTATAGGAGAGCGTCGATATTGTTCCATTATAAAAATGCATCGGCTGGAAATTTTACCCGGATTCTACGTGTGGCAGGCGAGATTTCTAAAACAGAACCACTGCTGATGCTGCACGTGTATAGTTCATAATCACCGGTAATTTATAAGTCAGCTTTGATATTATTCCATTACAAAACTGCATCGGCCGGGAATTGAACCCGGATCCGGCGCGTGGCAGGCAGGCGAGAATTCTACCACGATGCTACACGAATATGCTTCATAATCACTGGTCAGTCCTAGGTTACCTTTGATATTATTCCATTATAAAAATGCATCGGCCGGGAATTGAACCCGGGTCCCCCGCGTGGCAGGCGAGAATTCTACCACTGAACCACCGATGCTACACGAATATGCTTCATAATCACTGGTCAGTCCTAGGTCAGCTTTGATATTATTACATTATAAAAATGCATCGGCCGGGAATTGAACCCGGGTCCCCCGCGTGGCAGGCGAGAATTCTACCACTGAACCACCGATGCTACACGTATATGTTTTATAATTACCGGTCATTATAGGAGAGCGTCGATATTGTTCCATTATAAAAATGCATCGGCTGGAAATTTTACCCGGATTCTACGTGTGGCAGGCGAGATTTCTAAAACAGAACCACTGATGCTGCACGTGTATAGTTCATAATCGCCGGTAATTTATAAGTCAGCTTTGATATTATTCCATTGCATCGGCCGAGAATTGAACCCGGATCCGGCGCGTGGCAGGCGAGAATTCTACCACTGAACCACCGATGCCACACGAATATGCTTCATAATCACTGGTCAGTCCTAGGTCACCTTTGATATTATTCCATTCTAAAAATTCATCGGCCGGGAATTGAACCCGGGTCCCCCGCGTGGCAGGCGAGAATTCTACCACTGAACCACCGATGCTACACGAATATGCTTCATAATCACTGGTCAGTCCTAGTTTAGCTTTGATATTATTCCATTATAAAAATGCATCGGCCGGGAATTGAACCCGGGTCCCCCGCGTGGCAGGCGAGAATTCTACCACTGAACCACCGATGCTACACGTATATGTTTTATAATCACCGGTCATTATAGGAGAGCGTCGATATTGTTCCATTATAAAAATGCATCGGCTGGAAATTTTACCCGGATTCTACCTGTGGCAGGCGAGATTTCTAAAACAGAACCACTGCTGCTGCACGTGTATAGTTCATAATCACCGGTAATTTATAAGTCAGCTTTGATATTATTCCATTGCATCGGCCGGGAATTGAACCCGGATCCGGCGCGTGGCAGGCAAGAATTCTACCACTGAACCACCGATGCCACACGAATATGCTTCATAATCACTGGTCAGTCCTAGGTCACCTTTGATATTATTCCATTCTAAAAATGCATCGGCCGGGAATTGAACCCGGGTCCCTCGCGTGGCAGGCGAGAATTCTACCACTGAACCACCGATGCTACACGAATATGCTTCATAATCACTGGTCAGTCCTAGTTCAGCTTTGATATTATTCCATTATAAAAATGCATCGGCCGGGAATTGAACCCGGGTCCCCCGCGTGGCAGGCGAGAATTCTACCACTGAACCACCGATGCTACACGTATATGTTTTATAATCACCGGTCATTATAGGAGAGCGTCGATATTGTTCCATTATAAAAATGCATCGGCTGGAAATTTTACCCGGATTCTACGTGTGGCAGGCGAGATTTCTAAAACAGAACCACTGATGCTACACGTGTATAGTTCATAATCACCGGTAATTTATAAGTCAGCTTTGATATTATTCCATTACAAAACTGCATCGACCGGGAATTGAACCCGGATTCTACCTGTGGCAGGCGAAATTTCTAAAACAGAACCACTGCTGCTGCACGTGTATAGTTCATAATCACCGGTAATTTATAAGTCAGCTTTGATATTATTCCATTGCATCGGCCGGGAATTGAACCCGGATCCGGCGCGTGGCAGGCGAGAATTCTACCACTGAACCACCGATGCCACACGAATATGCTTGGTAGGCGAGAATACCCGCGTGGTAGGCGAGAATACTACCACTGATCTACCGATGCTACACGAATATGCTTCATAATAACTGGTCAGTTCCAGGTCACCTTTGATATTATTCCATTATAAAAATGCACCAGCCGTGAATTGAACCCGGGTCCCCCGCGTGGCAGGCGAGAATTCTATCACTGAACCACCGATGCTACACGTATATGTTTTATAATCACCGGTCATTATAGGAGAGCGTCGATATTGTTCCATTATAAAAATGCATCGGCTGGAAATTTTACCCGGATTCTACGTGTGGCAGGCGAGATTTCTAAAACAGAACAACCGATGCTACATGTATATGCTTTATTATCACCGGTCATTTATAGGTTAGCTTTGATATAATTCCATTACAAAAAACTGCATCGGCCGGGAATTGAACCCGGGTCCCCCGCGTGGCAGGCGAGAATTCTACCACTGAACCACCGAAGCTAGCTGTATATGATTTATACTCACTGGTCAGTCCTAGGTCAGCTTTAATATTGTTCCATTCTAAAAATGCATCGTCCGGGAATTTTACACGGATCCACGTGTGGCAGAACCACCGACGCTACACGTGTGGTTAGCTTTGATATTGTTCCATTATAAAAATGCATCGGCCGGGAATTTTACCCGGATACGTATGGCAGGCGAGAATTCTAAAACGGAACCACACGTGCTACACGTGTATAGTTCATAATCACCGGTCATTTATAGGGCAGCTTTAATATTATTCAATTCTAAAAATGCATCGGCCGGGAATTTGAAAAGGGTCCCCCGCGTGGCAGGCGAGAATTCTATCACTGAACCACCGATGCTACACGTATATGTTTTGCAATCACCGGTCATTATAGGTGAGCTTCGATATGTGGCACATGCAAGCGAAACCAGACATAAGTCGAAATTTTCAAAATTGAGATTTCTACAAATACTGAAACTACATAATCCAAGATTTAAAATGCTGAAAAAATATCTTGATACCATGTCTACTTCCAAAGATATCTTAGTCTAAAGTTTTGGTTGTTACAATCAGTGTTTTGAGAAAAATGCTTTTAAAGTTAAGTAACAGGAAACGACAACTACAAAAAAATAAACAGGACGTCTAAGTTTAAGCCTTAGCAAAAGGGTATTCTAATTGTTTTATTTCAATGAAACTTCGCACCTTCCTTAATTAACTATTGTTCTATTATTATGCAAAATTTTCATTGAAATTAACTCAATGGAACACTTTCAATTTAAGCATAAAACATGATAGGTTTTATGAAAATCATTCATAATTTACACTATCTTTTTAACCAACATACTACACGAAATCTTAAAATGTATCTATTTATTTGTCTCAAAATAGAAAAACACCAAGGTAATGTAAATAAATATTGTTTCAGCTATTATTTTCTGTAAAAATTAAAAAATGTAATTTTTCAGCCTTTTAATGTTTTTGGTTGTTTCTCCAAATCTACAAATGCAACTTATGTCCGATTTCGCTTGCATGTGCCACATATTGTTCCATTATAAAAATGCATCGGCTGGAAATTTTACCCGGATTCCACGTGTGGCAGGCGAGATTTCTAAAACAGAACCACCGATGCTACACGTGTATAGTTCATAATCACCGGTCATTTATAGGTCAGCTTTGATATTATTCCATTCTAAAAATGCATCGGCCGGGAATTTAACCCGGGTGCCCCGCATGGCAGGCGAAAATTCTACCACTGAACCACCGATGCTACACGAATATGTTTCATAATCACTGGTCAGTCCTAGGTCACCTTTGATATTATTCCATTATAAAAATGCACCAGCCGTGAATTGAACCCGAGTCCCCCGCGTGGCAGGCGAGAATTCTATCACTGAACCACCGATGCTACACGAATATGCTTCATAAGGCCTAAAAAAAAAAAAAATTTGTTTTCTGTCAAGTTTTTGTTTTGGTAGGGGGGGGGGGGGCGGGTGGAAAAAAGTTTTTTTTTTTTTTTTTTTTAATGTTAATTTCTCTGTTAATTGTACGTGAATTTGAGAGTAACAAAACACACTGAATAAAACAACGAGCTCAAACATCTATTCATAATTTGTTTCACACTTTAATTCTGTTTTGGGCGCGTTAGGCCCCGTGTCTAAACTAGCCTAGGCTAGGCCTACTACACAGAAGGTCGTTGTTAGCAGGCCTAATTAAATATTTTAGAAGTTAGTGTACCGTATATTTCGGTGTATAAGTCGCACCTGTGTATAAGACGCACCCCTAACTGAGAGTAAAATATCGGTATTTTGTATATCGTCGATGTATAAGACGGCCGCGCCCAGCCTCAACATGAAGGGAAGTCCCCCATTCTGTCAGTTCTTTCTAACTTGTTATTCATGAGTTTCGCACCCGCAACATCGAGTGCATGACCGCACGTGTGTGTGGGCTAGCCTCGCTCGATTTATCGAGAGGCGCACGTTTTCACGGACAATCGTATTCGATTAGTATCTATGTATCCTAGAAGTGTGTACGCTAGGTCTATGCTATAATCAACTGGAGAATATACTAGTCGAATACTGTACACCATGTGGTTGCCAAGAAGGGCTGGGGGTACGACGGTCGTGCATATAACTATAATACTATTCCAATCGTAAACGTTTACAAATGAAATTTTATCGGAGCGCCTAAAACAGCTCCATATAATGAACAAATCTTGTCATCATATTTAGTACAAAATCACGCTAAAATGCCTAGAAAACTAGCAGGTTGCTGTTACGCTAGTACACTGTAGCTAGGCTAGGCCTACTCTTTAGTAATACTTATAGGCCTAGGCTAGGCCTAGTAGGCCTTACCTTAAAAAGCCCAGGCCTAGCCAACGAGGTGGCGATATCTGTGTGTTGAGGCATTTATGTTCGGTGTATAAGGTTAAATTTGCGTGTCAAAAGTGCGATTATACACCGAAATATACGCTACGTTATTATTTTTATTGTTTCATCCTCACACACTCGATTTTTAAACCTTTTCGGCCAAAAAAAATCATAAAAAAACTTTTTTTTTAAAAGCGCCCTCAACGTAAACAAATTTTTTTCTTATCTCCGCCCCAAATTTTTGGCGAAATTAGGGGCGGCGGATGACAGCAAACAAACTATTTTTTTTTAGGTCTAATCACTGGTCAGTCCTAGGTCACTGAACAACCGATGCTAAACGAATATGCTTCATAATCACTGGTAATTCATAGGTCACCTTTTATATTATTCCATTATAAAAATGCATCGGCCGAGAATTGAACCAAGGTCACCCGCGTGGCAGGCGAGAATTCTACCACTGAACCACCGATGCTACACGAATATGCTTCATAATCACTGGTCAGTACTAGGTCACATTTGATATTATTCCATTATAAAAATGCATCGGCCGGGAATTGAACCCGGGTCCCCCGCGTGGCAGGCGAGAATTCTACCACTGAACGACTGATGCTTCACGAACATGCTTCATAATCATTGGTCAGTCCTGGGTCACCTTTGATATTATTCCATTCTAAAAATGCATCGGCCGGGAATTGAACCCGGGTCCCCCGCGTGGCAGGCGAGAATTCTACCACTGAACCACCGATGCTACACGAATATGCTTCATAATCACTGGTCAGTCCTAGGTCAGCTTTGATATTATTCCATTATAAAAATGCATCGGCCGGGAATTGAACCCGGGTCCCCCGCGTGGCAGGCGAGAATTCTACCACTGAACCACCGATGCTACACGTATATGTTTTATAATCACCGGTCATTATAGGAGAGCGTCGATATTGTTCCATTATAAAAATGCATCGGCTGGAAATTTTACCCGGATTCTACGTGTGGCAGGCGAGATTTCTAAAACAGAACCACTGATGCTGCACGTGTATAGTTCATAATCACCGGTAATTTATAAGTCAGCTTTGATATTATTCCATTGCATCGGCCGAGAATTGAACCCGTATCCGGCGCGTGGCAGGCGAGAATTCTACCACTGAACCACCGATGCCACACGAATATGCTTCATAATCACTGGTCAGTCCTAGGTCAGCTTTGATATTATTCCATTATAAAAATGCATCGGCCGGGAATTGAACCCGGGTCCCCCGCGTGGCAGGCGAGAATTCTACCACTGAACCACCGATGCTACACGTATATGTTTTATAATCACCGGTCATTATAGGAGAGCGTCGATATTGTTCCATTATAAAAATGCATCGGCTGGAAATTTTACCCGGATTCTACGTGTGGCAGGCGAGATTTCTAAAACAGAACCACTGATGCTGCACGTGTATAGTTCATAATCACCGGTAATTTATAAGTCAGCTTTGATATTATTCCATTGCATCGGCCGAGAATTGAACCCGTATCCGGCGCGTGGCAGGCGAGAATTCTACCACTGAACCACCGATGCCACACGAATATGCTTCATAATCACTGGTCAGTCCTAGGTCACCTTTGATATTATTCCATTCTAAAAATTCATCGGCCGGGAATTGAACCCGGGTCCCCCGCGTGGCAGGCGAGAATTCTACCACTGAACCACCGATGCTACACGAATATGCTTCATAATCACTGGTCAGTCCTAGTTCAGCTTTGATATTATTCCATTATAAAAATGCATCGGCCGGGAATTGAACCCGGGTCCCCCGCGTGGCAGGCGAGAATTCTACCACTGAACCACCGATGCTACACGTATATGTTTTATAATCACCGGTCATTATAGGAGAGCGTCGATATTGTTCCATTATAAAAATGCATCGGCTGGAAATTTTACCCGGATTCTACCTGTGGCAGGCGAGATTTCTAAAACAGAACCACTGCTGCTGCACGTGTATAGTTCATAATCACCGGTAATTTATAAGTCAGCTTTGATATTATTCCATTGCATCGGCCGGGAATTGAACCCGGATCCGGCGCGTGGCAGGCAAGAATTCTACCACTGAACCACCGATGCCACACGAATATGCTTCATAATCACTGGTCAGTCCTAGGTCACCTTTGATATTATTCCATTCTAAAAATGCATCGGCCGGGAATTGAACCCGGGTCCCTCGCGTGGCAGGCGAGAATTCTACCACTGAACCACCGATGCTACACGAATATGCTTCATAATCACTGGTCAGTCCTAGTTCAGCTTTGATATTATTCCATTATAAAAATGCATCGGCCGGGAATTGAACCCGGGTCCCCCGCGTGGCAGGCGAGAATTCTACCACTGAACCACCGATGCTACACGTATATGTTTTATAATCACCGGTCATTATAGGAGAGCGTCGATATTGTTCCATTATAAAAATGCATCGGCTGGAAATTTTACCCGGATTCTACGTGTGGCAGGCGAGATTTCTAAAACAGAACCACTGATGCTACACGTGTATAGTTCATAATCACCGGTAATTTATAAGTCAGCTTTGATATTATTCCATTACAAAACTGCATCGACCGGGAATTGAACCCGGATTCTACCTGTGGCAGGCGAAATTTCTAAAACAGAACCACTGCTGCTGCACGTGTATAGTTCATAATCACCGGTAATTTATAAGTCAGCTTTGATATTATTCCATTGCATCGGCCGGGAATTGAACCCGGATCCGGCGCGTGGCAGGCGAGAATTCTACCACTGAACCACCGATGCCACACGAATATGCTTGGTAGGCGAGAATACCCGCGTGGTAGGCGAGAATACTACCACTGATCTACCGATGCTACACGAATATGCTTCATAATAACTGGTCAGTTCCAGGTCACCTTTGATATTATTCCATTATAAAAATGCACCAGCCGTGAATTGAACCCGGGTCCCCCGCGTGGCAGGCGAGAATTCTATCACTGAACCACCGATGCTACACGTATATGTTTTATAATCACCGGTCATTATAGGAGAGCGTCGATATTGTTCCATTATAAAAATGCATCGGCTGGAAATTTTACCCGGATTCTACGTGTGGCAGGCGAGATTTCTAAAACAGAACAACCGATGCTACATGTATATGCTTTATTATCACCGGTCATTTATAGGTTAGCTTTGATATAATTCCATTACAAAAAACTGCATCGGCCGGGAATTGAACCCGGGTCCCCCGCGTGGCAGGCGAGAATTCTACCACTGAACCACCGAAGCTAGCTGTATATGATTTATACTCACTGGTCAGTCCTAGGTCAGCTTTAATATTGTTCCATTCTAAAAATGCATCGTCCGGGAATTTTACACGGATCCACGTGTGGCAGAACCACCGACGCTACACGTGTGGTTAGCTTTGATATTGTTCCATTATAAAAATGCATCGGCCGGGAATTTTACCCGGATACGTATGGCAGGCGAGAATTCTAAAACGGAACCACACGTGCTACACGTGTATAGTTCATAATCACCGGTCATTTATAGGGCAGCTTTAATATTATTCAATTCTAAAAATGCATCGGCCGGGAATTTGAAAAGGGTCCCCCGCGTGGCAGGCGAGAATTCTATCACTGAACCACCGATGCTACACGTATATGTTTTGCAATCACCGGTCATTATAGGTGAGCTTCGATATGTGGCACATGCAAGCGAAACCAGACATAAGTCGAAATTTTCAAAATTGAGATTTCTACAAATACTGAAACTACATAATCCAAGATTTAAAATGCTGAAAAAATATCTTGATACCATGTCTACTTCCAAAGATATCTTAGTCTAAAGTTTTGGTTGTTACAATCAGTGTTTTGAGAAAAATGCTTTTAAAGTTAAGTAACAGGAAACGACAACTACAAAAAAATAAACAGGACGTCTAAGTTTAAGCCTTAGCAAAAGGGTATTCTAATTGTTTTATTTCAATGAAACTTCGCACCTTCCTTAATTAACTATTGTTCTATTATTATGCAAAATTTTCATTGAAATTAACTCAATGGAACACTTTCAATTTAAGCATAAAACATGATAGGTTTTATGAAAATCATTCATAATTTACACTATCTTTTTAACCAACATACTACACGAAATCTTAAAATGTATCTATTTATTTGTCTCAAAATAGAAAAACACCAAGGTAATGTAAATAAATATTGTTTCAGCTATTATTTTCTGTAAAAATTAAAAAATGTAATTTTTCAGCCTTTTAATGTTTTTGGTTGTTTCTCCAAATCTACAAATGCAACTTATGTCCGATTTCGCTTGCATGTGCCACATATTGTTCCATTATAAAAATGCATCGGCTGGAAATTTTACCCGGATTCCACGTGTGGCAGGCGAGATTTCTAAAACAGAACCACCGATGCTACACGTGTATAGTTCATAATCACCGGTCATTTATAGGTCAGCTTTGATATTATTCCATTCTAAAAATGCATCGGCCGGGAATTTAACCCGGGTGCCCCGCATGGCAGGCGAAAATTCTACCACTGAACCACCGATGCTACACGAATATGTTTCATAATCACTGGTCAGTCCTAGGTCACCTTTGATATTATTCCATTATAAAAATGCACCAGCCGTGAATTGAACCCGAGTCCCCCGCGTGGCAGGCGAGAATTCTATCACTGAACCACCGATGCTACACGAATATGCTTCATAAGGCCTAAAAAAAAAAAAAATTTGTTTTCTGTCAAGTTTTTGTTTTGGTAGGGGGGGGGGGGGGGCGGGTGGAAAAAAGTTTTTTTTTTTTTTTTTTTTAATGTTAATTTCTCTGTTAATTGTACGTGAATTTGAGAGTAACAAAACACACTGAATAAAACAACGAGCTCAAACATCTATTCATAATTTGTTTCACACTTTAATTCTGTTTTGGGCGCGTTAGGCCCCGTGTCTAAACTAGCCTAGGCTAGGCCTACTACACAGAAGGTCGTTGTTAGCAGGCCTAATTAAATATTTTAGAAGTTAGTGTACCGTATATTTCGGTGTATAAGTCGCACCTGTGTATAAGACGCACCCCTAACTGAGAGTAAAATATCGGTATTTTGTATATCGTCGATGTATAAGACGGCCGCGCCCAGCCTCAACATGAAGGGAAGTCCCCCATTCTGTCAGTTCTTTCTAACTTGTTATTCATGAGTTTCGCACCCGCAACATCGAGTGCATGACCGCACGTGTGTGTGGGCTAGCCTCGCTCGATTTATCGAGAGGCGCACGTTTTCACGGACAATCGTATTCGATTAGTATCTATGTATCCTAGAAGTGTGTACGCTAGGTCTATGCTATAATCAACTGGAGAATATACTAGTCGAATACTGTACACCATGTGGTTGCCAAGAAGGGCTGGGGGTACGACGGTCGTGCATATAACTATAATACTATTCCAATCGTAAACGTTTACAAATGAAATTTTATCGGAGCGCCTAAAACAGCTCCATATAATGAACAAATCTTGTCATCATATTTAGTACAAAATCACGCTAAAATGCCTAGAAAACTAGCAGGTTGCTGTTACGCTAGTACACTGTAGCTAGGCTAGGCCTACTCTTTAGTAATACTTATAGGCCTAGGCTAGGCCTAGTAGGCCTTACCTTAAAAAGCCCAGGCCTAGCCAACGAGGTGGCGATATCTGTGTGTTGAGGCATTTATGTTCGGTGTATAAGGTTAAATTTGCGTGTCAAAAGTGCGATTATACACCGAAATATACGCTACGTTATTATTTTTATTGTTTCATCCTCACACACTCGATTTTTAAACCTTTTCGGCAAAAAAAAATCATAAAAAAACTTTTTTTTTAAAAGCGCCCTCAACGTAAACAAATTTTTTTCTTATCTCCGCCCCAAATTTTTGGCGAAATTAGGGGCGGCGGATGACAGCAAACAAACTATTTTTTTTTAGGTCTAATCACTGGTCAGTCCTAGGTCACTGAACAACCGATGCTAAACGAATATGCTTCATAATCACTGGTAATTCATAGGTCACCTTTTATATTATTCCATTATAAAAATGCATCGGCCGAGAATTGAACCAAGGTCACCCGCGTGGCAGGCGAGAATTCTACCACTGAACCACCGATGCTACACGAATATGCTTCATAATCACTGGTCAGTACTAGGTCACATTTGATATTATTCCATTATAAAAATGCATCGGCCGGGAATTGAACCCGGGTCCCCCGCGTGGCAGGCGAGAATTCTACCACTGAACGACTGATGCTTCACGAACATGCTTCATAATCATTGGTCAGTCCTGGGTCACCTTTGATATTATTCCATTCTAAAAATGCATCGGCCGGGAATTGAACCCGGGTCCCCCGCGTGGCAGGCGAGAATTCTACCACTGAACCACCGATGCTACACGAATATGCTTCATAATCACTGGTCAGTCCTAGGTCAGCTTTGATATTATTCCATTATAAAAATGCATCGGCCGGGAATTGAACCCGGGTCCCCCGCGTGGCAGGCGAGAATTCTACCACTGAACCACCGATGCTACACGTATATGTTTTATAATCACCGGTCATTATAGGAGAGCGTCGATATTGTTCCATTATAAAAATGCATCGGCTGGAAATTTTACCCGGATTCTACGTGTGGCAGGCGAGATTTCTAAAACAGAACCACTGATGCTGCACGTGTATAGTTCATAATCACCGGTAATTTATAAGTCAGCTTTGATATTATTCCATTGCATCGGCCGAGAATTGAACCCGTATCCGGCGCGTGGCAGGCGAGAATTCTACCACTGAACCACCGATGCCACACGAATATGCTTCATAATCACTGGTCAGTCCTAGGTCAGCTTTGATATTATTCCATTATAAAAATGCATCGGCCGGGAATTGAACCCGGGTCCCCCGCGTGGCAGGCGAGAATTCTACCACTGAACCACCGATGCTACACGTATATGTTTTATAATCACCGGTCATTATAGGAGAGCGTCGATATTGTTCCATTATAAAAATGCATCGGCTGGAAATTTTACCCGGATTCTACGTGTGGCAGGCGAGATTTCTAAAACAGAACCACTGATGCTGCACGTGTATAGTTCATAATCACCGGTAATTTATAAGTCAGCTTTGATATTATTCCATTGCATCGGCCGAGAATTGAACCCGTATCCGGCGCGTGGCAGGCGAGAATTCTACCACTGAACCACCGACGCCACACGAATATGCTTCATAATCACTGGTCAGTCCTAGGTCACCTTTGATATTATTCCATTCTAAAAATGCATCGGCCGGGAATTGAACCCGGGTCCCCCGCGTGGCAGGCGAGAATTCTACCACTGAATCACCGATGCTACACGAATATGCTTCATAATCACTGGTCAGTCCTAGTTCAGCTTTGATATTATTCCATTATAAAAATGCATCGGCCGGGAATTGAACCCGGGTCCCCCGCGTGGCAGGCGAGAATTCTACCACTGAACCACCGATGCTACACGTATATGTTTTATAATCACCGGTCATTATAGGAGAGCGTCGATATTGTTCCATTATAAAAATGCATCGGCTGGAAATTTTACCCGGATTCTACCTGTGGCAGGCGAGATTTCTAAAACAGAACCACTGATGCTACACGTGTATAGTTCATAATCACCGGTAATTTATAAGTCAGCTTTGATATTATTCCATTACAAAACTGCATCGACCGGGAATTGAACCCGGATCCGGCGCGTGGCAGGCGAGAATTCTACCACTGAACCACCGATGCCACACGAATATGCTTCATAATCACTGGTCAGTCCTAGGTCACCTTTGATATTATTCCATTCTAAAAATACATCGGCCGGGAATTGAACCCGGGTCCCCCGCGTGGCAGGCGAGAATACTACCACTGATCCACCGATGCTACACGAATATGCTTCATAATAACTGGTCAGTTCCAGGTCACCTTTGATATTATTCCATTATAAAAATGCACCAGCCGTGAATTGAACCCGGGTCCCCCGCGTGGCAGGCGAGAATTCTATCACTGAACCACCGATGCTACACGTATATGTTTTATAATCACCGGTCATTATAGGAGAGCGTCGATATTGTTCCATTATAAAAATGCATCGGCTGGAAATTTTACCCGGATTCTACGTGTGGCAGGCGAGATTTCTAAAACAGAACCACTGATGCTACACGTGTATAGTTCATAATCACCGGTAATTTATAAGTCAGCTTTGATATTATTCCATTACAAAACTGCATCGGCCGGGAATTGAACCCGGATCCGGCGCGTGGCAGGCAGGCGAGAATTCTACCACGATGCTACACGAATATGCTTCATAATCACTGGTCAGTCCTAGGTTACCTTTGATATTATTCCATTATAAAAATGCATCGGCCGGGAATTGAACCCGGGTCCCCCGCGTGGCAGGCGAGAATTCTACCACTGAACCACCGATGCTACACGAATATGCTTCATAATCACTGGTCAGTCCTAGGTCAGCTTTGATATTATTACATTATAAAAATGCATCGGCCGGGAATTGAACCCGGGTCCCCCGCGTGGCAGGCGAGAATTCTACCACTGAACCACCGATGCTACACGTATATGTTTTATAATTACCGGTCATTATAGGAGAGCGTCGATATTGTTCCATTATAAAAATGCATCGGCTGGAAATTTTACCCGGATTCTACGTGTGGCAGGCGAGATTTCTAAAACAGAACCACTGATGCTGCACGTGTATAGTTCATAATCGCCGGTAATTTATAAGTCAGCTTTGATATTATTCCATTGCATCGGCCGAGAATTGAACCCGGATCCGGCGCGTGGCAGGCGAGAATTCTACCACTGAACCACCGATGCCACACGAATATGCTTCATAATCACTGGTCAGTCCTAGGTCACCTTTGATATTATTCCATTCTAAAAATTCATCGGCCGGGAATTGAACCCGGGTCCCCCGCGTGGCAGGCGAGAATTCTACCACTGAACCACCGATGCTACACGAATATGCTTCATAATCACTGGTCAGTCCTAGTTCAGCTTTGATATTATTCCATTATAAAAATGCATCGGCCGGGAATTGAACCCGGGTCCCCCGCGTGGCAGGCGAGAATTCTACCACTGAACCACCGATGCTACACGTATATGTTTTATAATCACCGGTCATTATAGGAGAGCGTCGATATTGTTCCATTATAAAAATGCATCGGCTGGAAATTTTACCCGGATTCTACCTGTGGCAGGCGAGATTTCTAAAACAGAACCACTGCTGCTGCACGTGTATAGTTCATAATCACCGGTAATTTATAAGTCAGCTTTGATATTATTCCATTGCATCGGCCGGGAATTGAACCCGGATCCGGCGCGTGGCAGGCAAGAATTCTACCACTGAACCACCGATGCCACACGAATATGCTTCATAATCACTGGTCAGTCCTAGGTCACCTTTGATATTATTCCATTCTAAAAATGCATCGGCCGGGAATTGAACCCGGGTCCCTCGCGTGGCAGGCGAGAATTCTACCACTGAACCACCGATGCTACACGAATATGCTTCATAATCACTGGTCAGTCCTAGTTCAGCTTTGATATTATTCCATTATAAAAATGCATCGGCCGGGAATTGAACCCGGGTCCCCCGCGTGGCAGGCGAGAATTCTACCACTGAACCACCGATGCTACACGTATATGTTTTATAATCACCGGTCATTATAGGAGAGCGTCGATATTGTTCCATTATAAAAATGCATCGGCTGGAAATTTTACCCGGATTCTACGTGTGGCAGGCGAGATTTCTAAAACAGAACCACTGATGCTACACGTGTATAGTTCATAATCACCGGTAATTTATAAGTCAGCTTTGATATTATTCCATTACAAAACTGCATCGACCGGAAATTGAACCCGGATTCTACCTGTGGCAGGCGAGATTTCTAAAACAGAACCACTGCTGCTGCACGTGTATAGTTCATAATCACCGGTAATTTATAAGTCAGCTTTGATATTATTCCATTGCATCGGCCGGGAATTGAACCCGGATCCGGCGCGTGGCAGGCGAGAATTCTACCACTGAACCACCGATGCCACACGAATATGCTTGGTAGGCGAGAATACCCGCGTGGTAGGCGAGAATACTACCACTGATCTACCGATGCTACACGAATATGCTTCATAATAACTGGTCAGTTCCAGGTCACCTTTGATATTATTCCATTATAAAAATGCACCAGCCGTGAATTGAACCCGGGTCCCCCGCGTGGCAGGCGAGAATTCTATCACTGAACCACCGATGCTACACGTATATGTTTTATAATCACCGGTCATTATAGGAGAGCGTCGATATTGTTCCATTATAAAAATGCATCGGCTGGAAATTTTACCCGGATTCTACGTGTGGCAGGCGAGATTTCTAAAACAGAACCACTGCTGATGCTGCACGTGTATAGTTCATAATCACCGTTAATTTATAAGTCAGCTTTGATATTATTCCATTACAAAAATGCATCGGCCGGGAATTGAACCCGGGTCCCCCGCGTGGCAGGCGAGAATTCTACCACTGAACCACCGATGCTACACGAATATGCTTCATAATCACTGGTCAGTCCTAGGTCAGCTTTGATATTATTCCATTATAAAAATGCATCGGCCGGGAATTGAACCCGGGTCCCCCGCGTGGCAGGCGAGAATTCTACCACTGAACCACCGATGCTACACGTATATGATTTATAATTACCGGTCATTATAGGAGAGCGTCGATATTATTCCATTACAAAACTGCATCGACCGGGAATTGAACCCGGATCCGGCGCGTGGCAGGCGAGAATTCTACCACTGAACCACCGATGCCACACGAATATGCTTCATAATCACTGGTTAGTCCTAGGTCACCTTTGATATTATTCCATTCTAAAAATTCATCGGCCGGGAATTGAACCCGGGTCCCCCGCGTGGCAGGCGAGAATTCTACCACTGAACCACCGATGCTACACGAATATGCTTCATAATCACTGGTCAGTCCTAGTTCAGCTTTGATATTATTCCATTATAAAAATGCATCGGCCGGGAATTGAACCCGGGTCCCCCGCGTGGCAGGCGAGAATTCTACCACTGAACCACCGATGCTACACGTATATGTTTTATAATCACCGGTCATTATAGGAGAGCGTCGATATTGTTCCATTATAAAAATGCATCGGCTGGAAATTTTACCCGGATTCTACCTGTGGCAGGCGAGATTTCTAAAACAGAACCACTGCTGCTGCACGTGTATAGTTCATAATCACCGGTAATTTATAAGTCAGCTTTGATATTATTCCATTGCATCGGCCGGGAATTGAACCCGGATCCGGCGCGTGGCAGGCAAGAATTCTACCACTGAACCACCGATGCCACACGAATATGCTTCATAATCACTGGTCAGTCCTAGGTCACCTTTGATATTATTCCATTCTAAAAATGCATCGGCCGGGAATTGAACCCGGGTCCCTCGCGTGGCAGGCGAGAATTCTACCACTGAACCACCGATGCTACACGAATATGCTTCATAATCACTGGTCAGTCCTAGTTCAGCTTTGATATTATTCCATTATAAAAATGCATCGGCCGGGAATTGAACCCGGGTCCCCCGCGTGGCAGGCGAGAATTCTACCACTGAACCACCGATGCTACACGTATATGTTTTATAATCACCGGTCATTATAGGAGAGCGTCGATATTGTTCCATTATAAAAATGCATCGGCTGGAAATTTTACCCGGATTCTACGTGTGGCAGGCGAGATTTCTAAAACAGAACCACTGATGCTACACGTGTATAGTTCATAATCACCGGTAATTTATAAGTCAGCTTTGATATTATTCCATTACAAAACTGCATCGACCGGGAATTGAACCCGGATTCTACCTGTGGCAGGCGAGATTTCTAAAACAGAACCACTGCTGCTGCACGTGTATAGTTCATAATCACCGGTAATTTATAAGTCAGCTTTGATATTATTCCATTGCATCGGCCGGGAATTGAACCCGGATCCGGCGCGTGGCAGGCGAGAATTCTACCACTGAACCACCGATGCCACACGAATATGCTTGGTAGGCGAGAATACCCGCGTGGTAGGCGAGAATACTACCACTGATCTACCGATGCTACACGAATATGCTTCATAATAACTGGTCAGTTCCAGGTCACCTTTGATATTATTCCATTATAAAAATGCACCAGCCGTGAATTGAACCCGGGTCCCCCGCGTGGCAGGCGAGAATTCTATCACTGAACCACCGATGCTACACGTATATGTTTTATAATCACCGGTCATTATAGGAGAGCGTCGATATTGTTCCATTATAAAAATGCATCGGCTGGAAATTTTACCCGGATTCTACGTGTGGCAGGCGAGATTTCTAAAACAGAACCACTGCTGATGCTGCACGTGTATAGTTCATAATCACCGTTAATTTATAAGTCAGCTTTGATATTATTCCATTATAAAAATGCATCGGCCGGGAATTGAACCCGGGTCCCCCGCGTGGCAGGCGAGAATTCTACCACTGAACCACCGATGCTACACGTATATGTTTTATAATCACCGGTCATTATAGGAGAGCGTCGATATTGTTCCATTATAAAAATGCATCGGCTGGAAATTTTACCCGGATTCTACCTGTGGCAGGCGAGATTTCTAAAACAGAACCACTGCTGCTGCACGTGTATAGTTCATAATCACCGGTAATTTATAAGTCAGCTTTGATATTATTCCATTGCATCGGCCGGGAATTGAACCCGGATCCGGCGCGTGGCAGGCAAGAATTCTACCACTGAACCACCGATGCCACACGATTATGCTTCATAATCACTGGTCAGTCCTAGGTCACCTTTGATATTATTCCATTCTAAAAATGCATCGGCCGGGAATTGAACCCGGGTCCCTCGCGTGGCAGGCGAGAATTCTACCACTGAACCACCGATGCTACACGAATATGCTTCATAATCACTGGTCAGTCCTAGTTCAGCTTTGATATTATTCCATTATAAAAATGCATCGGCCGGGAATTGAACCCGGGTCCCCCGCGTGGCAGGCGAGAATTCTACCACTGAACCACCGATGCTACACGTATATGTTTTATAATCACCGGTCATTATAGGAGAGCGTCGATATTGTTCCATTATAAAAATGCATCGGCTGGAAATTTTACCCGGATTCTACGTGTGGCAGGCGAGATTTCTAAAACAGAACCACTGATGCTACACGTGTATAGTTCATAATCACCGGTAATTTATAAGTCAGCTTTGATATTATTCCATTACAAAACTGCATCGACCGGGAATTGAACCCGGATTCTACCTGTGGCAGGCGAGATTTCTAAAACAGAACCACTGCTGCTGCACGTGTATAGTTCATAATCACCGGTAATTTATAAGTCAGCTTTGATATTATTCCATTGCATCGGCCGGGAATTGAACCCGGATCCGGCGCGTGGCAGGCGAGAATTCTACCACTGAACCACCGATGCCACACGAATATGCTTGGTAGGCGAGAATACCCGCGTGGTAGGCGAGAATACTACCACTGATCTACCGATGCTACACGAATATGCTTCATAATAACTGGTCAGTTCCAGGTCACCTTTGATATTATTCCATTATAAAAATGCACCAGCCGTGAATTGAACCCGGGTCCCCCGCGTGGCAGGCGAGAATTCTATCACTGAACCACCGATGCTACACGTATATGTTTTATAATCACCGGTCATTATAGGAGAGCGTCGATATTGTTCCATTATAAAAATGCATCGGCTGGAAATTTTACCCGGATTCTACGTGTGGCAGGCGAGATTTCTAAAACAGAACCACTGCTGATGCTGCACGTGTATAGTTCATAATCACCGTTAATTTATAAGTCAGCTTTGATATTATTCCATTACAAAAATGCATCGGCCGGGAATTGAACCCGGGTCCCCCGCGTGGCAGGCGAGAATTCTACCACTGAACCACCGATGCTACACGAATATGCTTCATAATCACTGGTCAGTCCTAGGTCAGCTTTGATATTATTCCATTACAAAAATGCATCGGCCGGGAATTGAACCCGGGTCCCCCGCGTGGCAGGCGAGAATTCTACCACTGAACCACCGATGCTACACGTATATGATTTATAATTACCGGTCATTATAGGAGAGCGTCGATATTATTCCATTACAAAACTGCATCGACCGGGAATTGAACCCGGATCCGGCGCGTGGCAGGCGAGAATTCTACCACTGAACCACCGATGCCACACGAATATGCTTCATAATCACTGGTTAGTCCTAGGTCACCTTTGATATTATTCCATTCTAAAAATTCATCGGCCGGGAATTGAACCCGGGTCCCCCGCGTGGCAGGCGAGAATTCTACCACTGAACCACCGATGCTACACGAATATGCTTCATAATAACTGGTCAGTTCCAGGTCACCTTTGATATTATTCCATTATAAAAATGCACCAGCCGTGAATTGAACCCGGGTCCCCCGCGTGGCAGGCGAGAATTCTACCACTGAACCACCGATGCTACACGTATATGATTTATAATTACCGGTCATTATAGGATAGGAGAGCGTCGATATTGTTCCATTATAAAAATGCATCGGCTGGGAATTGAACCCGGGTCTCCCGCGTGGCAGGCGAGAATTCTACCACTGAACCACCAATGCTACACGTATATGTTTTATAATTACCGGTCATTATAGGAGAGCGTCGATATTGTTCCATTATAAAAATGCATCGGCTGGAAATTTTACCCGGATTCTACGTGTGGCAGGCGAGATTTCTAAAACAGAACCACTGATGCTGCACGTGTATAGTTCATAATCGCCGGTAATTTATAAGTCAGCTTTGATATTATTCCATTGCATCGGCCGAGAATTGAACCCGGATCCGGCGCGTGGCAGGCGAGAATTCTACCACTGAACCACCGATGCCACACGAATATGCTTCATAATCACTGGTCAGTCCTAGGTCACCTTTGATATTATTCCATTCTAAAAATTCATCGGCCGGGAATTGAACCCGGGTCCCCCGCGTGGCAGGCGAGAATTCTACCACTGAACCACCGATGCTACACGAATATGCTTCATAATCACTGGTCAGTCCTAGTTCAGCTTTGATATTATTCCATTATAAAAATGCATCGGCCGGGAATTGAACCCGGGTCCTCCGCGTGGCAGGCGAGAATTCTACCACTGAACCACCGATGCTACACGTATATGTTTTATAATCACCGGTCATTATAGGAGAGCGTCGATATTGTTCCATTATAAAAATGCATCTGCTGGAAATTTTACCCGGATTCTACCTGTGGCAGGCGAGTTTTCTAAAACAGAACCACTGCTGCTGCACGTGTATAGTTCATAATCACCGGTAATTTATAAGTCAGCTTTGATATTATTCCATTGCATCGGCCGGGAATTGAACCCGGATCCGGCGCGTGGCAGGCGAGAATTCTACCACTGAACCACCGATGCCACACGAATATGCTTCATAATCACTGGTCAGTCCTAGGTCACCTTTGATATTATTCCATTCTAAAAATGCATCGGCCGGGAATTGAACCCGGATCCGGCGCGTGGCAGGCGAGATTTCTACCACTGAACCACCGATGCCACACGAATATGCTTCATAATCACTGGTCAGTCCTAGTTCAGCTTTGATATTATTCCATTATAAAAATGCATCGGCCGGGAATTGAACCCGGGTCCCCCGCGTGGCAGGCGAGAATTCTACCACTGAACCACCGATGCTACACGAATATGCTTCATAATAACTGGTCAGTTCCAGGTCACCTTTGATATTATTCCATTATAAAAATGCACCAGCCGTGAATTGAACCCGGGTCCCCCGCGTGGCAGGCGAGAATTCTACCACTGAACCACCGATGCTACACGTATATGATTTATAATTACCGGTCATTATAGGATAGGAGAGCGTCGATATTGTTCCATTATAAAAATGCATCGGCTGGGAATTGAACCCGGGTCTCCCGCGTGGCAGGCGAGAATTCTACCACTGAACCACCAATGCTACACGTATATGTTTTATAATTACCGGTCATTATAGGAGAGCGTCGATATTGTTCCATTATAAAAATGCATCGGCTGGAAATTTTACCCGGATTCTACGTGTGGCAGGCGAGATTTCTAAAACAGAACCACTGATGCTGCACGTGTATAGTTCATAATCGCCGGTAATTTATAAGTCAGCTTTGATATTATTCCATTGCATCGGCCGAGAATTGAACCCGGATCCGGCGCGTGGCAGGCGAGAATTCTACCACTGAACCACCGATGCCACACGAATATGCTTCATAATCACTGGTCAGTCCTAGGTCACCTTTGATATTATTCCATTCTAAAAATTCATCGGCCGGGAATTGAACCCGGGTCCCCCGCGTGGCAGGCGAGAATTCTACCACTGAACCACCGATGCTACACGAATATGCTTCATAATCACTGGTCAGTCCTAGTTCAGCTTTGATATTATTCCATTATAAAAATGCATCGGCCGGGAATTGAACCCGGGTCCTCCGCGTGGCAGGCGAGAATTCTACCACTGAACCACCGATGCTACACGTATATGTTTTATAATCACCGGTCATTATAGGAGAGCGTCGATATTGTTCCATTATAAAAATGCATCTGCTGGAAATTTTACCCGGATTCTACCTGTGGCAGGCGAGTTTTCTAAAACAGAACCACTGCTGCTGCACGTGTATAGTTCATAATCGCCGGTAATTTATAAGTCAGCTTTGATATTATTCCATTGCATCGGCCGAGAATTGAACCCGGATCCGGCGCGTGGCAGGCGAGAATTCTACCACTGAACCACCGATGCCACACGAATATGCTTCATAATCACTGGTCAGTCCTAGGTCACCTTTGATATTATTCCATTCTAAAAATGCATCGGCCGGGAATTGAACCCGGGTCCCTCGCGTGGCAGGCGAGATTTCTACCACTGAACCACCGATGCTACACGAATATGCTTCATAATCACTGGTCAGTCCTAGTTCAGCTTTGATATTATTCCATTATAAAAATGCATCGGCCGGGAATTGAACCCGGGTCCCCCGCGTGGCAGGCGAGAATTCTACCACTGAACCACCGATGCTACACGTATATGTTTTATAATCACCGGTCATTATAGGAGAGCGTCGATATTGTTCCATTATAAAAATGCATCGGCTGGAAATTTTACCCGGATTCTACCTGTGGCAGGCGAGATTTCTAAAACAGAACCACTGCTGCTGCACGTGTATAGTTCATAATCACCGGTAATTTATAAGTCAGCTTTGATATTATTCTATTGCATCGGCCGGGAATTGAACCCGGATCCGGCGCGTGGCAGGCGAGAATTCTACCACTGAACCACCGATGCCACACGAATATGCTTCATAATCACTGGTCAGTCCTAGGTCACCTTTGATATTATTCCATTCTTAAAATGCATCGGCCGGGAATTGAACCCGGGTCCCTCGCGTGGCAGGCGAGAATTCTACCACTGAACCACCGATGCTACACGAATATGCTTCATAATCACTGGTCAGTCCTAGGTCAGCTTTGATATTATTCCGGGAATTGAACCCGGGTCCCCCGCGTGGCAGGCGAGAATTCTACCACTGAACCACCGATGCTACACGTATATGTTTTATAATCACCGGTCATTATAGGAGAGCGTCGATATTGTTCCATTATAAAAATGCATCGGCTGGAAATTTTACCCGGATTCTACGTGTGGCAGGCGAGAATTCTACCACTGAACCACCGATGCTGCACGTGTATAGTTCATAATCACCGGTCATTTATAGGTCAGCTTTGATATTATTCCATTCTAAAAATGCATCGTCCGGGAATTTTACACGGATCCACCGATGCTGCACGAATATGCTTCATAATCACTGGTCAGTCGTAGTTCACCTTTTTATATTGACACAATACACACATAATTAGTAGTGCATTGCTGTACAAGACCATCAGACCATTGATAATGTAAATAATGTAATTATGTAGTAACTTTTGAAGTTCCCCTTTTTGGCACATAACATTCTTAATACAAATTGGCTTCGCTCCGTTCCCTTTCCAAGCAGTGGTAGTGTTTTGTCAATGAGTGGAGTACAGTATATATTATGAATCGATTGATTCTTTCCGTATACCAAGATGCAGTGCCACTGCATGCTAATCATTAAGGTTTTCTTCTCATTTTAGGTTTTGACATTTCAAAAGAAATGATAGATAATGCAAGACAAAAACACGTAGATACGAATGTATCTTAAGAAATTGCAGATATCTCAAACTGCCTGGAGACACATCCACACTGGAAAGGTGAATTCAGCAAGATAGTGTCTGTATGCTCTGCATTGGGTAAAACACAAACCACAAGCTTTTCAGAATATCCATAACTGTCTTAAAGAAGGCGGAGAGTGTTTTCTTCTTTATAGTGGGCCAAAAAAACAACTACGTGGCCACGATGTTGATGGACTTTCGTACTACTTGAAGAATCACACTAAATGGAAGCACCACCTTGAGGTATGATATGATAATGAGTTTTTTAGTTGACTGGCGAGAATTATAATATACATCATTATCAATATAGATTTATTATATTTGGAGATGCGAAATTTCTTCTTGGGTTTAAGCAGCTGTATTTCATTTAATTTTTACGGGATATAAAAACAGATTTTACAACGAATTCACTCTGGAAGAAAATATGCAATTGTTGAAATCGGTAGGTTTTGACGATGTCAAAGGTGACTTGCACACACCATATGAGGAAATGGAAATATTTAATGTGAATGAGTTAAGAAGTAAGTCATTGATTATCGACAAATTAATCTATTTAATCCTGTATGTAAGAATACGTTTTTTTTTAATATACCTCCAATTATTTTATCATATATTAATTAATAATCAACATAACGTAACAATCAGCACCGAGGTCGTGGTCATTAGTCAAAGTTTATAAATATAGTTTAGAACACGTTCGCTAAATTAAACGGTCGGATTCACTCTTGAATGGTGCAATAATAGCCGTGCCTAAAAATAGTGTCAAACTCCTTGAATATTTTCCGTCCCATGCTAATTTCAAGCTACAGTATAATTGTTTAATATTTCATGATATGTAAGTTCACTCGTTGATCAAATAGAGTATGTGCCTGAGCAGTATCGAAATGGAATTCTTCAAGATGCTACTGAATAATGCTTCAAGAACTTTCCCGTCACCAATCAAGAAAATAAATACTTTCGACAGGATGCAGTTGCTCTGCGGGCGAAGAAGAATTAATTAGCATATAAATTATTGTTATTTGTGTGTAAAATCTACTACGGATACCGATTTTCAAGATTAAAAATTAAGTGAGAAAACAAAATGATTTATTTATGATTTTTTTTTGTAGATTTTGTTTGTTGTTCTATTTTGTAAATATTTTTTTGGATGATATATTATTTGTATTTCTATTATTTTCTAAGACTCTGTTGATGGTATTTTGAGGTAAAGTGTCCGTCACTCATCACTATGCCATCTTAAAGAATAGTTTGCTGTTCATTCATCAATTTCAATAACAATACATATTATGTCGTATCTGTTTTGTTATTTGTACTGTAGGGCTACCTTCGGAAGAATAAAGAAAAGAGAATTAAAAATCCATTTTTCTTGTTCATGTTGTTAGTAGTTGATGTTTAAAGTTGTTTCTGTAAACTAGATTCCAGGAGCCTACATATGAAAAGCCATATGTGCCAAAATATTTATTGTTTTAGGCCTATCAATACTAAGTCAAATCGCCGTTTTGGATTTTTTTTAAATTAAATTTAATAAATAGTATTGGTGAAGGTTTTAAAGTTGATTTTCTTTAATGATGCTCACCTGTATCGTTAGATAGTAATTAATAAATTCAGGGACGATGCATTTTTATAATAGAACAATATCAAATCTGACCTACGACCGACCAGTGACTATAATAAATGCGTCATGTACCGTATGAATCTGGTTACCGGCAACAAGACGTCGTATTCAGTGGAGCCGAATATGTTTATTTTGTCATCAGTAGTGTTACAGAACCCTTTAGATTATTATTATAAACATATTTTTACACGATTCATGACATGTAACCTTGACGTCACGTGCGGTTCTGGGAGTCAAAACGAATTAAACGCGTTCACAAAGGTATAGATATAAATAATGTTTATTCAACACGGCAATGAAACGAACGATTTGACAAATTGGTAAAACGATTGGTTGAATGGTCGAACAATTGGTTGAGCACACAATGGATAGATGTTGAACGAACACACAGCAGTGGAACGAACGATAGATCGAACGGTTTAAACTGTAAATTAATGGATAATTAAAGCCGTCATTGTAATTAAATAATCAATTGGTATAACAATTGGAACATCTAAGCTAAATAGCTCAACAATCATATTAAACTAGATTTATAGAAAATGATCGATTCATCATTACTGTATTACCATTAGTACTTCAATTTAACAGTAGGCCTAGGCCTAGATTATAGTATAATTGAGTCAGTAATTTGTAATTATCTAGTAGGCTACAGTTAAATGATACAAAAGATTATATTATCTAAATATAAAGCATCATAAACTTACATCTGTTTCTTCACCAGAACCTATAGATTACAGTACATATTTTTAACTATCAGTGTATTTATCTAGGCTATGAACTATCCCAAAGCACAACTCTGAGCAAGTCTGCCCGTTACTATGGCAATCTGACCTTACTAGGAGAAAAGTCACCTCTTGCTCACCAAACATGAAATAGAGGGCGACATTATACATTTCAAAGTTAACATTCCGGCCCCTTAAAGGCACCGTATGGATAGCCTTTACATAAAAATAAACATGTCAACAAAAACCTAACATTGTTAAAATTTATAAGGAAAAGATAAATTCCAAAATTGGATCTTATAAAACGCAGAAGAACAATCTGTAATGTTCAAAAGTTCATATTTCCAATTAGTTGGTCGCATTCTCAAGAAGGACCAGTTTGTCAATTGGTCTCACAAGCGTTGATGTGTTTGTCTTTACTTTCACTGACCGTACAAGTCCATCCTTTTGGTTGCTGTACACTTCAAGAACTCTTCCCAATGGCCATGAACTTCGTGGTGTGTTTTTGTCAAGAACAAACACAACATCGTCTACAGCAAAGTTTCTCTTTTGCACATTCTATTTTTGTCTTTGTTGCAGTGACGGTAAATACTCCCGTACCCATCGTCGCCAGAACACATTTGATAAGTACTGTACTTGTTTCCATCGTCGACGATACATATCCTCCTTTGAAAAGTTACCAGGAGGTAAGCTGTTCTCTCCTCGCAACAGCAGTAAATGATTCGGAGTTAAAGGCGTCATGTCACGAGGGTCATCCGATATCTTAGTAATCGGCCGACCATTAACAATAGCCTCTGCTTCACACATTAAAGTGTTTAGGCCTTCATCATCAAGCACTTGTTGTTTCAGCACAGCCATCATGACTTTCCTCACTGTCCGAATACAGCGCTTCCATACTCCTCCATGATGAGATCCCATTGGTGGATTGAATAACCATTTCACATTTCGTTGCAACAAGAATTCATGGATTTGTCCTTGATTCCACTCTTTAATTGCTTTATTCAGTTCCTTCTCTCCCTTTTTGAAGTTTCCTCCATTATCTGATCGAATCTCTTCTGGCTGTCCTCTTGGTTCTATGAATCTTCTCATAGCATTCATGAATGACTCCGTGTCAAGTGAGTTTGAAACTTCGATGTGGATTGCTCGTACAGTGAGACACGTGAAAAGGACACCATATCTCTTCACATTTGACCTCCCCTTTTTTACTTCGAATGGGCCGAAGCAGTCAACACCAACGTACGTGAACGGTGGCTTCGAAGGTGTTACTCGGTCTTGCGGAAGTGAAGCCATTTTTTGTTTCCCAACTGATGATTGGCGTCTCTTACAGCTGAAACACTCGTTTAGAACTTTCTTCACTGCAGTATGTGCATCAATCGGCCAGAACTTCTGTCGAACTAGGGACATTGTGTATTCTAGTCCACTGTGTCCTGATAAATGGTGATAGTATGTAGTAATGAGCTTCACTATGTGGTGATTCTTTGGTAGGATTATCTGATGTTTCATGTCACCGTTGATAGGTGAATTTTGAAGACGGCCCCCTACTCTGATCACTCCCTCACTTAAGATGGGATCGAGTTTGTAGATCTTGCTGGATTTTGGTAGTGCTCGTTGCTTTTTGGTATTGCAGGGTTGAGATAGGCTTACATGCTTCAGGCAAACTTGCTCGTCTTCAAAGCATTTCTGTACATGCTTCGTGATAGCAATTTCAGCACCTTTCATCTCCAAAACATTGATTGGATCAACTGTGTCATTTCTATTAAACGAAACATCGTCTCCAGCCTTACGCCTGCGAACCACTTCTCGTAACTTTTCTTTGTACCTCAAAATCCATGCAAACGACTTCTTCAACTTCTCCCATGATGAGTAGTAGTTAATGACTGATGAAATCGAGTCAATTACATTTATACCAGTAGCACAGACTGTGGATTTTGCCTTTACCCCTGGGTCATCTTGTGGGATTTCACCCATGTTTGCTGGTCTTTGTGGCCATGTCCTCTCAGGTTGCTTTAGGAATTCTGGACCTTCCTTCCAACGTTGATTGATCAATAATTCATTTACTGTCATACCTCTTGATGCTTCATCTGCAGGGTTGTGTAACCCATCCACAAATCTCCATTGACTTGCGTCACTTTGATCAAGTATGGTTGTGACTCGATTAGCTACAAACGTCTGAAATCGTGTTTCCTTGTTTTCTAAATAGCGTAGAACACATGTGCTATCCGTCCAAAACGTACAACTATCTATAGGTGTTTGCAGTTCTTGTTTAATCATTTTGTCTAATCGTGTGGAAACAACAGCTGCCGATAACTCCATTCTTGGTATAGTCATCGTCTTGAGAGGAGCTAACCTGGATTTTGCCATCACAATAGCACAACTGATGTCTCCATTTACATTGATTTGTCGAAGATAAGATACTGCACCATATCCATTACTTGAAGCATCTGAGAAGTGATGTAGTTCTCGTTTAACTACATTTTCAAAGTTTAGAGGCTTGAAGCATCTTGGAATGCTGAACTGCTCCAGCTTAGGAAGATCCTGGAGCCAATCCTCCCACCTTGCTTTGCAAGCATCTGGAATCTTGTCATCCCATCCTAAACCCTTTTGGCACAGTTCTTGTTGAATGGCCTTTGCAGGCAAGATACATGGACCGACAAATCCAAGTGGATCGTACACCGAACTTGTTATTGATAACATTCCACGTCTTGTCGCTGGACGTTCTTTCTTGTTGATACTATAACCAAATGTGTCAGTTGACAGGCTCCATTTGACACCTAATGCTCGTTCAGTTAACATCATGCCACCGAAATTCAGATCCAAGTCCTTCACCAATTTTGCCCTTTTGGCATCCGGAACTGATTCAATAACATTTATTGAATTTGACGTCCACTTTGTCAGACGGAACCCGCCCTGGTTTAGTAGTTCCTGAAGTTGTTTGATCAGTTGTTTGGCTTCTGGCTCTGTCTTTACAGAATGAAGACAATCATCCAGGTAAAAGCTTTCCTTCGCTGTTTTGATTGTCTCTGCATCGAAGTCATCTCGGTTGTCTTCTGCATTACGTTTTAGTGCATAGTTGGCACAGCTAGGAGATGACACACTCCCAAACAGATGAACCATCATCTTGTACTCTTCAGGCTGCTTCTCGGTATTGCCATCTGGCCACCAGAGGTATTTAAGGTAGTCTGAATCATTTTGTCGTACTCGTACCTGGTAATACATTGATTCAATGTCCGCCATGAAAGCGATTTGTTCTCGCCGGAAACGGGTTAGTACCCCGACTAGTGTGTTAGTAAGGTCCGGCCCCTGTAGAAGCTGGTCGTTTAATGATGTGCCTCCATATCTCGCCGAACAGTAAAAAACAACACGTACCTTGTCAGGTTTTTGAGGATGAAATACTGGGTGATGTGGTAAGTACCATCCTTCAGGTACCGAACCATTAACTTCCACCTTATCAGCATAGCCCTTTCTTACCAAGTCGTTCATGAACATGCGATATTTCTCAAATACAATTGGATCATTGTCTAGACGTCGTTTGAGGGACTGAAGTCTGCGTTCAGCTTGTATTTTGTTGGTCTTCAGATTTGGTGGATAAGACTTCCATGGTAACGCAATCTCATAATGTCCATCTTTCAAAACAGCGCTTTTTTCCATAATTCGCAATGCCTGTTTGTCATTTTGCGACATCGCAGCCTTCGGGTTGTACAGGCTGTCATTGAATTCTAGATTACAGTAGTCCTTGAACTGTGTTGACAACTCTTCATGTGAATCAATGTAGTTAGTGCAGTGTGTTGATCCAGAGTTCTTCCTTCCCAATGGGCCGTTGACAACCCAGCCAAATAGTGTTCTAGTGGCAAATGGACCACCATCGTGGCATTCGCGTACTTCCAGCGGTTGTAGCAATTCTGGCACATCACTTCCAATGAGAATACCAATATCTGCATTTATTTTATCTACTTTAATCCCAGCTAGGTGAGGCCATTTGTTAATGTCATCTGGAGTAGCGATCGTATCGGTAGAAATTGGTAGGGTTTGCACTGAATAGACGTTTGGAAGTAAGACGGAATGTCCATGATTTAAATCCAAAATCTCCAACTTTGTAAGTTCACACTGGATTGGTCTATTTACTCCGTTCATGGTTGTCAATGATAAGTCTACAGTATTCGATGATATTCCTAATTGCTTTAGTAGACCAGTGGTGCAGAAAGTTGTGTTGGATCCACTATCAAGAAATGCATAGGTTTCTACAAGCTTGGCACTTCCTGGAGCCTTGACTCTCACAGGTACGGCAGCAAGACCAGTAACGGTTGATGTGCTTCTCGATGCCGACATGTTGACCTGTTCACCACTGAAGGTTGCTGGAGACGTCTGAACTGGTTGTACAGCAACAGTACCAGCATTACTTGCAGTCTCACCTTTGGGATGTAAATATGTTGAGTGTTTCTTCGTGCATCCGGATATTTTGCAGAAACTTTGCTTTTGACAATCTTTCACAAAATGTCCAACTGTAAGACAGTTGATACAGATTTTCTTGTCATTTACACATTTCCATCGGTCGTTGAGTGACTTCCGTCGGAACTGCTCACATCTGGAGAGCCAATGGTCCTCACAGCATAGCGGACACGTTGGTTGTGATGTTACAGGTGTGATTGACTGAGAATTGTGAACGGCATAACTGCTAGATTTGTGGTTGGTCGATAATTTATCCGAATTTGGAGAATTGGTAGACTTCACTGGCTCTATTTTACCAAAGACTGGATGAGTTGCTACCCTAGCCTTATCGGTGACAAACTTGGTAATATCCTTAATATTCACATCTCTCTTTTCCTTTACGATGATAGTGTCAACCACTTCCCGCCATCTTAGCCTTAGTCGATACGGAAGACGTTCAATGATTTTCCGAAGATTGTCTGGATTATCTAGCTTGCTAAGGTATCCAATTTCCTGAAGTGTATTTGCACAGCTTGTTAGTTGAGTAGAGAAGCGTTGTAGAGCTATGCCATCCTCGACTTTGATAATCGGCCAATCCAGCAAGAGTTGAACGTGGGCAGCAGCTATCTTGTATGCTTGTCCATATCTTTCCTTTAGCAAGCGTCTCGCCTCAACATATCCTTTATCATCACTCATCGATAGACAGCTTCTCATCAACTCTTGTACAGCCCCATTCGTGTACTGTACCAAGTAGTGCAGTCTTGCACTCTGGCTCACAGTTTTGTTCTCAACAAGATGTTTGAATGAAGTGACAAACTCGCAGTATTCAGCAGGATTGCCACTGTATAACTTCATTGACGGGTTAGGCAAGGTAAGCGCAGTAACACTTTGTTGCTGTTGTTGGACGATCTGTCTCAATGCTTCATTTTGCTTATCTTGTGCTCTCATCATTGTGGATGCCAGTCTATCTATGGCATCGATCTGCTTGTGTTGGTGGAATACAGGAGCATCCAGATTAAATGGTTGGAACACTGCTGGTTGAGGTGTAGGCTGCCACAGCATAGGATTCCCTAACAGTTCTGTCTCCTCCTTTGGAACATATTCTGCTCGATAATCAGGAGCAAATCGTTGGTCGGGCAGATTTCCTGATGGAAGTTTGGGAGTGGTTGTTTCAATATGAAGCTTTGGTAGAGAAAGATTTTCGAGTTCACGATCTACTGCCTCATCCTCGTCCTGTTCAGCTTCGTTGTAAACTTTGTCGGCTGCTTCAATTGCCCCGATTTCAATTTGCAATTCCACATCAGTCTTCTTTTGTTTGAGCACCAATTCCTGCATTTCCAAGTCATGCATTTCTTTCTGTCTGGCAGCTCGTTCCCTTAATGCTGCAGCTTCAGCCTTAACCCGGATCCTAGATCTGCTGCTCGATGATGAGCGTTTGGAGCTTACGCAACTCACTGAATCACTTGGTTCAACGTCAAACATCTTAGAGATAGATTATTGCAGTAGAAGATAGATTTTAAACTTATGTAACCTTGACGTCACGTGCGGTTCTGGGAGTCAAAACGAATTAAACGCGTTCACAAAGGTATAGATATAAATAATGTTTATTCAACACGGCAATGAAACGAACGATTTGACAAATTGGTAAAACGATTGGTTGAATGGTCGAACAATTGGTTGAGCACACAATGGATAGATGTTGAACGAACACACAGCAGTGGAACGAACGATAGATTGAACGGTTTAAACTGTAAATTAATGGATAATTAAAGCCGTCATTGTAATTAAATAATCAATTGGTATAACAATTGGAACATCTAAGCTAAATAGCTCAACAATCATATTAAACTAGATTTATAGAAAATGATCGATTCATCATAACTGTATTACCATTAGTACTTCAATTTAACAGTAGGCCTAGGCCTAGATTATAGTATAATTGAGTCAGTAATTTGTAATTATCTAGTAGGCTACAGTTAAATGATACAAAAGATTATATTATCTAAATATAAAGCATCATAAACTTACATCTGTTTCTTCACCAGAACCTATAGATTACAGTACATATTTTTAACTATCAGTGTATTTATCTAGGCTATGAACTATCCCAAAGCACAACTCTGAGCAAGTCTGCCCGTTACTATGGCAATCTGACCTTACTAGGAGAAAAGTCACCTCTTGCTCACCAAACATGAAATAGAGGGCGACATTATACATTTCAAAGTTAACATGACAGTTTAACTTTGTACATGTCAAAATTACGAGGAAGGCGCAATATTGGTCATATCAATGATTGAGACTGATATACTAGTGTATTGAAATTATTGTTTTTTCCAAACCAATAATTAGTAAAAACTAACCTTGACAGTTTCGCTGTCCTGATCGGACAGATTCTTCAGAAATAATGACGATCTATCATCAAACAGACTGACCTCTAGAGGGCCTATTCTGTTTAATGACAGGGTCATACACGTGACTGAGTTGGTGGGTGCCCTCGTCTCTGTTGATGATTTGGTTTCCTCGTCTGCGGATCCAGATGGCTTCTCTGATGCGTCGGTTGTTTGTATCTGGTTCTCTGTCGATGATTTTAGGTTGTGTCCAGTCTATTATGTGATTTAACTTGACGGCATGATCTGCTATAGCTGATTTACTCAGTTCATTTTTTTATTTTCTATGTGATTGACGAGTGAAGTTCTTTCTCTGTTGGGTTATCTTTTCTGTTTCTTTTCTTTGTTCTTTTAACCTTGTGCCAAAACAACAACAACACCCACCAACTCAGTCACGTGTATGACCCTGTCATTAAACAGAATAGGCCCTCTAGAGGTCAGTCTGTTTGATGATAGATCGTCATTATTTCTGAAGAAGCTGTCCGATCAGGACAGCGAAACTGTCAAGGTAAGTTTTTACTAATTATTGGTTTAGAAAAAAGAATAATTTCAATATACTTATACCTACAAACCAGATGAACATTTTCAATCATGATATACTAGTGGTTTAGATATAGAGACTTTTTTGATATGTTGTGAATTTGCCAAGCTATGTGGTTGCTTCTTTTGCTTTTTTGTGTTATGCTGAGTATTTTCTTTACTTGTTTATTGTATTGTTGGAAGTTTTTAAATTTTCTTTAAATATGTTTCCTATTTTGATAGGGCCTCTTTACTTAAAATTGATTTGATAGTTGATGTATTTGATATTAATTTTGCTTTGTATAAAAGATAGATAGCAATACCTGAACCAAAGTCTGTATTTGTAGACTGCTATAGCAGCTATATTTGATATAGCAACTATCAAAATGTAGCAGCTACACCTGTCTAAATACAGACTGCTATGAAGGAAAATTAATATCAAATATAGCAACTATCAAATATAGCAGCTATAAAGCATAATTAATATCAAATATAGCAACTATCAAATATAGCAGCTATAAAGCATAATTAATATCAAATATAGCAACTATCAAATATAGCAGCTATATTGGTCTAAATACAGACTGCTATAAAGCATATTGCTGCTATAGCAGACTGCTATGAAGCGAAATAAATATCAAATATAGCAACTATCAAATATAGCTGCTATAACTGCTATGAAGCGAAATAAATATCAAATATAGCAACTATCAAATATAGCTGCTATATTGGTCTAAATACAGACTGTTATAAAGCATAATTAATATTAATATCCAATATAGCAACTATCAAATATAACAACTATAAAAGCAATTAATATCAAATATAGCAACTATCAGATATTGCTGCTATAGCAGACTGCTATGAAGAGAAATTGATATCAAATATTGCAACAATCAAAATAGCAGCTATAAAGCATAATTAATATCAAATATAGCAACTATCAAATGCTGGAAATGTATGTATCAAAATAGGTAAATGTAGTATCAAATGCTGCCAATGTATATATCAACTGCTATATATAGCTGCTACCTATAACTGCTGCATAGCTGTTGCTATATTTGATAGTTTTTGATAGTTTTTTTGATATGACCAATATTGCGCCTATGTGAAAATTACATACTGTTTTCTTTACGTCATAATGCCATAATCATGTTCTATGCACATTTTCTAACGTACTTTGACGTTGCGTTTGTCCTGCGGATAACTAACTCTTCGAAGTGACGAATTCAAATCTAGTTTAAATTAGCTCTATTGTACACCGCATGGTTACTGGCTAGGTAAAAGTGATAAATAAAACGAGGGAAGTAATAATACTGTTGTAGTAATAATAACACGGTCGAGTAATTGTTATTATATTTGTGTATAGTGTGCTTTAATGTATCCAGTGAAATGAAACGAACCGACTACCGTACTTAAATAAGTATTCTTTAAACGGTGTACTTATTGAATGGCTTCAGGATGACGACGTTGGTTATATCATGTTACACAACTATTAGTTTTCTTTTCCAGGTATATGCCAATGTTTGGGGTTGACTAGAAGTGAAATCTAATCTTTCTTTAATTTTCCCAGAATGTTTCAAAAACTGCTTACATTGTCGTTGTTTATAACAAGGTAGGAATACATTTTTCGTTATTACAGTACTATGTCTATAAATAAATCTTAATTTAGTTTGCAAATTCAGTCACTATGTTCATATAGGTCCAGCTATGTAAGAGTCACTTTACGAATATCGCATTAATTATGATTATATATATTTTTTTTAAAGTTGTAAATTTCCCTTTAATTCAATTTGTATAAGGAACTAGGAACTAAGTAGCCAACTTCACACAAAGACCCATTACGCATTGCTGCTGTCATTATGGGTGAATGGTTGTCATAACATTTGTTTTGTCTGGTTTTGTATTAATACTTCTTCAAAATAGAGAAATGTAACTGAACAATAGTATTTGTTATACATTTTCTCAACTCAAAGGGGAGACTGTTAAAACTACCTATAGTAATAAACAGTAACAGCTTTCATTGCAGTTCGTAAAAGCCAAATGTAAAATTCGACAGTGCCACGTGTATTTTTACACCCGATTCTGAAGCTGTCAGAATATACATTTGAATATCATTAATAAAACAGAATGTGTAAGTGTGCCGAAGAACAATTTATCTGTCAAGAACAGGCGGGTTTTCGACAAAATTATCGTATTACTGTGTGCATTTACAAAAAGAAAATAATTTATTTTGCATCTAATTTTTGTAAATAATATATAATGTACTTCGGGCGCTGGCCTATGTGCTGTGTAAAAAAATCCCTAGACAAGGAATCTTGAGAAGAAGAATATTAATATAATTGACCATCGTAACCTTCTGACAGATATATCGTGTATGTACGAAATGTACAGCCAGACTCGTTTCCAGATAACTTGCAATAGTCAGTTACTCAGTCATCTACTGACAGTTGTATGTTACCTAAGGTTTGTGCCATTTGCGTAAAGAGATTTCCATCCGAAAGTTAGTTCAGAGGTAAGGTCATGTTATAAGGTAGAAGAAAACAGTTTGAAATAATAAAATCACGAAGCGGACAGATGGAGAGATGTACATGGTAAGAGAAATAGCATATTATATGATGTCGACAGTTCTTGGGGACTATAAATTAATGAAATGGAAGTATATTGGTATTGTAAGAATCTTATAAGATATAACGTAATTTAGCTTGTTCATCCTTGTTATATTTGTATGTTGACACAAAGGTATGTAATTAACGGTGAACAATGTGGACAAGCTGTGTGTTCCAACGGAGGAGTTTGTATCAACGGAATGTGTGTATGTACAACTGGATTCCATCCTCCAATCTGTCAAGGTAATGTCAGGTTTATAAAGATAATGTTAAGAGTAATATGTATAATAAAGAAAAATTCTATATGTTGAATTTACAAAATGTTACTGAATAAATTACGTTGATCATAATGTGAAAATATGGAGTGAATGGTGTAAAATGTTAGAAAATAACGAAAAGGACGTAACAATGGGAAAATTGAAGATATAGAAGTATTAAATATTGATGATTGACATAACTTTAATCGTCATGTAATATGATGGTTCATATATTAAGCTCATTTGAATAACATCTGTTTATAGTATTCCTATATTATAAAGATACAATGTGCATCATTGACTTATCACATACCCACAGAACATACTGAGAACTCTATGCTATTCTCTTCTTTTCGATATCCGACATACTTCATATTACTCTTATTACTCATATTTTCCCAAAAAACATACTCTCAGATCGCCAATTAATTTAAATCACATTTTTATTTAAAATCTTTCTATTTTAAGCCTAAAATATTTTATTTATTTTTGTGTATTGTTCTGAGGAACCCTAATGATTAGCTTCGGCTGGATGGATCAGATTGATAAAAAATTGAAATAAAATAAATAATGTCATTAAATGAAGTGGTTTTTTTAAACTAAACGAAAGAAATATATATGTTTAATGATTAATTAATTGCTGTTATTGTACTTGACAATTGCTAGACCCTACTATAATGTCCTATTGTAATCCCATTGGAATGAACATGAATTTCATGTTAATCTGAGTAAATTGATCTTAAACCCAAATCTGACCTTTTCTCAGCCGTACTTTTAAAAAATCACATGAAACCATAAACAAACATGATGCTCAGAATAAATTTTGTGGGCTTTTCTTGGATGGCACTTGTGCTGAAATAAAGATTATCATGATATTGTACTTTTAAAGTATTGTATATCTATCATTATTATCGATATGTTTTATGACTGTTTAAGAATGTTCTTCAATCGATAATTGTGAAGCTACAAATTGCACAAATGCATATGATCATGTGTGTCTAAAATGTGAAGGTAACTATGGGGCTGATGGTGCAGCGTTTCTACCAAGTCCAGATGGAAAGACTTGCATTGGTGAGTTCGAAATAAACGCTGACAGAGCTAACTTTATATCGGGCACTACTGTAAATTATGGTAATTTTGCTCGACAAGGGAAAAACCGTTTATGACCGACTCCACACTTTTCGGATTTTGTTAGCCGATTCGCGACACTTAAACTGTGTCTATAATTTGTTCAATATCACATGCTGCTGCCTTTATTATAGGAATAATGTCACAGGTGACGTTGTGTGTATCTTAACCTTAAACATAATTCTATTATACAACATTCTCTCGCTAAATAACACGCTGTCACTAGGGAGACAACGCCTGTACGCAAGCCGCAACATCATCATGTGTTTTTTGACGTATTAAATACAATCATGCTTTAATTAATGATGACAATATTATGCTTAGGCCTATAACTGCTCTGCTGCTGTGATGGTTGCAGTAAAAGTACGTAGTAATTTGTTGCAAAAAGGTTGTTTTATATAAAATGTGATAAACTATGTTCTTTACAGAACAATGCTCTTGGCGAGATTCAAGGGCTTGCTTTCCAGGAACATGCAATAATGGTCTAGAATCATGTCAATGCCATGAAGGATTTACAGATACAACTTGCTTAGGTGAGTTTAGAAAGATCCTAATAAAGCCTGTCCATTAGACGAATCTAACATTTCGCAGAGTACGACCTACTGTAAGATGCTAAATACTACTATTACTACTATATTGTTTTAACTAAAGTAATCAATAATCCTTTTTTATTAAACACATTTCTAAATTAGTGCTCTTAAAATTGTGAAACATGCGAAAAAGGAATCGGCGGTTAAGTACAATCATAATTGTCGCTCCATATACAACTATCAATGACTGAATCTCATCGTTTTAAGCTCACAAACAATTTATTTAAAATTTTTAAATGATATATCTCTATTTCAAAATAAAGTAATGGTCCCAACAAATTTACAAAATAATAATTAGCGTTGTAAATGTACGTTTTTTAAAACATGAATGTAACTTTTTTTGTGATCTACAGTAAGCTCTTTACGACCGGAAGTGTACGATTACATTGGCACCTTATCAGATGGAGAACGTAACATTTCTACGTCAAATCATAATTTACGTATCAGGACATACACAAATGATTTTGCAGACCGCTTCACCATCTCATGGAGAAGTGAAGCAGAAAGACCCATTGTGGATTTACCTCCGTATGTATCTCGTTGGTCTTTCGGCATTGCCTCAGTGGAGGCACAGATCACCATCTATGAAGGTAATTTGTATTTGAATATAAAAATATTGGACTAAGAGTTGTGCTATTATTAAAATGGCAATACATCCTTGTTACAGATATTTTTCACGCTGCTGCTCTAGCCCGCTACGTCACAAGAGATGACGCAGATATAAAGCAAGCAGCAGTTTTAGTACTGAGAGACTGACATAAATGCGAAAATGGAAACTCCACCACTATAATTTATAGGTCCCAGCTGCTGCACCCAAAAAACGTCAGGGAAAAGAGTCTATGAGTGCTCACGGTTGAACTATTTTGGATTCTTGCCCTTTGATTGGTTGACGCCAATCAACAGAATTTCCACTTGTGCCAACTTTAAGTAGTCACGTTGTCTCTAGAGGGTATTCAGTTGCATGCATAAAGTTCAGGTTGAGGTCACAGACAAACAGGGTACAGCACATTAAAGTTCAAAATTGACCATTTTTAAATGCCATTTTTGAATTAGTAGATTAATATTTGTTGGCAATTAATACATTGTTGGAAAGGTACACATGTCTTCTTTCAAATGCTGTGTATACAATTAACTAGTGAAAAAATGGGCATGTGATTCATAATTAAAGAACTATCTGTGATTTGTATGTATCTTTGCGATTAAAGGACATCTTTTTAGTAATTAATCATAAATTAATCAAAAGAACAATGATTAATTTTAAAATGTCGAGCGGCGTTTTTTGTAATAAATATTTCTTGTTTAATAACTCATCATTATTATGTCCATAATAAATCGTATCAAAATTGGAATAGTAATATTATGTTACATGTTTTAATATATCATACATACGTTCAGTAGATTTACAAAACGATAGGTGTCGAAGCATCTGGCATGTAAAATCAAAGCACAATTACCGGATTTTGAATATAAACCGGATAAAAAATAAATTGTAGACATGAACTCAACGAAAGAGAGATATATTCGCATAATTTCTCCCCATTCGACACAGTTTATTAAATTGCACAAATGTATGAACGTATAGCCCATAGTTATACAACTTAAGAGAACAATGTCTATTGAATAGTGGTATAATATGCCTTTTAGTGTTCTCACTACAACGAGTACAAAACAACCATAGCAATGAACCCGGATACCAAGTTTTCAACGTAAATATACCAGTACTATACCATACTATAATATGATTATTTAAAGCTTTATATTGTCCACTTGAGAACAATAATGTTTGTTGAAGATGCCAATTTAATGGCACATAATAGTTATTCATTTGACCAACAATTGGATCGAAAATAAAAGTATTTACCTGGAAAACTGTATTTTAAAGGGAAAATAGTCAAATTGGCTGCCACCTAATGGGTTTTTAGTTGAATTTAACTGTTTATTTGTCTTTTTATAAGTTAAAACATTTTTTTGTGTGTTTTATTTTTTACCAAAGCGAATAAACTACAAAAAGGCCTTTTCAAAGTCTGATTTTATTTATCTTCATTTTTAGGGGACAATAGTCATAGTCATAGTATCTTTATTTGTCCATCATTAAAACTGAAAATAACAGAAATTTTCTTTGGAAATACATCTTTAAATACACTTTCTAACCATCACAGTGCTATGTATCGCACATCAAATGTGGTTGGTAAAATCATTTTAGTACGTAATTACATTGTATAGATGGCATTACTATTGTTTTACTTTTACAGATGGCTCTTCTGTCAACCCCATCGCATTTCCTACTTGTATTTCTTCTGTATCAAGAGATTACCCAGCACGTGTACACAACTGTGAAGAAACAATCCATTTGTCTTTAGACGATCATAACATTAAGACGGGTGACAGGTTAGTTATATATATATATGAACATACCTCATTCATACACTTTAATAAAGTAGGCCTACATCATACATTGATCCCACCTGCATCAACGGTTAACGAGCAATTATAGTTTACAACGTTTATACCGATATGAATTACGTAACCATATTCTCTCTGCATGTTTTGTTTGATTTGATTTATTTCGATACCACATAAATAATACTGTGTATAGTTCCAGGCAAAACCCTTTATATTCATGAAAGGAGATTTACATCCTGAGGGGTCGTCCCAATAACGGAGAGTTGGGCTGGCACCATCACTCACTTGTAAGTCAGTATGTTTGTCAATTAAATCAGTATCTTTAGGGAATCATTGAAAGGTAATACATTTTCTTTTTTTCTTAAAATTTTAGTATCAGAGGTTTAATAAGAATAATAACTGGTGGCAATCGTGTAATTACAAACCTGGACGTTGCTGGTGATGTCACCCGTGAAACCTACAGGACGGACTATTTTCGACCATCTGCTGGTAGTAGCGTAGTCGAATATGTTGAGTTTACGTTTGACATTGATAAACCATACCATTGTACTGCGTTTAATTGTCAGAGAACTATGTTAGATATTGGCAAGGATGTTACAACTATGGTAAAACTGCTTTCTTGGTTTTGGCATCTTCACTAAAATGTGTACATTAAAGATGTATTGTCCCCCCAAAACTTGAAAAATGAAGATTAATAAAATCAGATTTTGAATAGGCCAATTTTAATTTTAATAAAAACTTCCGCAGAAAAGAATCACGAAAAACCCCATTTTCACTTATCAAAAGACAAATAAATTAACCCCAAACCCATTATCTGGCAGTCAAATTGACTATTTTAGGTTTTAAAGTTTTTTTATGTAAATACTTTGTTTAAAATCCAATTTTGGTCAAAGTAACTAACTATTATGGAACATCAAAATGACATATATTCAACAAATAAATTTGTAAAAAGGACACAATATATCTAATCTATTTTGATTCCTCTGACGATGTAAATGAGCATTTATTTATCACTTAGTTACAGAATACAGTGACACTTTGGCCTTTTTTCCTAATATAAAAAGAATCTGAAAGAATGTGTACAATGGTCTGAAATTATGGAATGTACTAAGTACTTCATAACAACCTCTTCCTAATTTTTTTTCGTTCAAACCTAACCTAACCTAATGTTAGTCCCAATTTGCACTCCTGTTGCACTTTTACTGTAAATTAAGTTTAGTGTTATATTATTCTGTGATTTTGTTTGTGTGTGCAGAAAAACAAACAAAACAATAACTGATGTGTTGATATTGCGGCAATGATAATATTTACTGATGCAGAAATCAGAATCCACGGTATAATTTAATCAACAAGTTAACAATTGTTTGGATTTTTTTTCTTTTAGAAAACTGTTTCCGCGCAGTGGTCAAACTGGATCGATGATTTTGCTGGAATTGAAGAATATACTCTAACAGTATATAGACTAGAACTACAACAAAACACGGCTCTATTGAAAGAAACACAACGGGAATACGAAATTAAGTTACTATACTATGATTCAACAGAAGTAGGCCTACAATTGCCATCCCCAGGTAAAATAATATGGTACACGTAGCTCTTCATAGAAAGTCGAAATGATGGTCCTGTTATTTTTCGTTCATAAGTAAAATAAAAAATGGAAATGAAATAACATTCAATACACACATGCATACTTGCACTGAAGTACACATTTTGCAATTTTAGTAAATGCTTTCTTTGTACTCTAGTATTGGGTTTCAGTTGGTTTGTTTCTAACTGTACTGTATTTTTTACAGGTTTGTATTCAATAATTTTAGAAGTACAAGACAAAGCTATGAACGTCAGATTGGCGAGGAGATTTATTTTATTTGACGACACAAACCCTCCAGAAGTAAAACCAGAAACTTCGATAAGATTTGTGTCGGAAAATGGCGAAGTTCTGGAATGGCTAAGAAGCGTTGGAGATGTTTCAGTTGATTTAGATTGGAGTGGTCACTTCTGGAGCAGATTTGTGCACGAAAACTCGCTACTAAATGAGATAGATGAATATCTATATGTTGACGAAGGTAAGGTATTTTATTTGAAATGGCACCCTCCAGGATTAAATTCTGATTCTTATATATTCTCTATTGCAACACACTTCCAGCCTTTCCAATTTTTGGGTTAATTAAAAAATTGTGTATAGATAGATAATTACACTGAGACAAAAGTTGAAATCCTGGAAGTTTCTTGACGATTAAATCGTTACCGACATTTTAATCTATCTTCATGTTTCTTTTTTACATAAAGTATCTGTAATCAATTTCCTTATACATATTATATATCACCGGGCGGTTTAGAATTAATGTTCTTTGCCTCTTGTGTTTATATATATATATATATAATAATGGATATTATCTCTGTAATATTTTGCTGATTTTTAAAATGTGTTGGCTTTGTTCAATATAGAGCATAATTTATATTATTTATAGAATATGATCAAGTTAATGGAACCAGAGGACGTTTACCTATTGACAATGTGAATGGAATTGTGGAGTTCGAAGTCAGTACGACCGTTATACGTGATGATATCATAGTCAGCAGCGAAACAGTTAACTCTCAGCTAAACACAAGGTATACCTTTACCTACACCAACGTTCGAAGTGGAGATGTGTTCCATTTTGTGGTGACTGCTTGGGATGTATTTGGAAGGACTGTTGAAGATAGTGCATCGATAAAGACTGAATCAACAGCACCTGTTATAACGAATCTTACAGTAAGTCAGAATGGAAGAACATTTGAAACATCTAGTGAAACTTTCACTGAAGTTAATTACGATGACTCTTTAAGGTAAGAAGTAGTGAAATTGACCACCTTAAAATGACTCCTTATTTACAAAATATGTAATGTTAAGTCATCTAAATTTAGGCCTACAGATATGTTACTGACGTTTTCGTGTGCTAGGATTACACTATTGTGATTAACATTTTATGTAGGCTAGTAATGGTATTTATATTAATGAATACCTTCAATAGCCAGTCATATTATATACAAAAGAGTTTTACTTGTTTGTTGACTATTCGACTTTAGTGGTGATCAATATTAAGGATATGGAGCCCTGGGCTAAACAATGCTGTACTAAGTGAATAGGCTAAAATCAACCAGACATTTATCAGGACCCTTATTTAATCAATGGAGGAAAAATAATATGAGAAAAGATATCGATCGCTAACATTGATGATATATTTATTATTCATTTCACTTATCATTATCACTAATTAGTGTCCAGGTGTCAGTACAAGAAGATGAAAGTAGATAAATTAATGAGGAGACTGGTCACCTACCATATACTTTCACCAGATCCGATAGAAATCGATAAGGAAGTTATACGCGTAGAAGAGGTATGTTACAATATGATTTGATAATTAATAATATAACAATATCTTTATTTTAATATGTAGAGGAGTGTAACATGTTAATGGAGTTAATAATCTAGTGTTACGCTTATCCTAATCTATACAAGCCTAAATGCAGCTAAAATAGATAGAATATGTCCAAACAAAATGTATAGGCCTAATAAATGTAGATGAGAATATTTTGGCCAACATTACTGTTTAGGATCAAACTTCTAACCTTAAATAGCGTGTTAAATATTAAACTGATCTGATATTAGAATTATCTCTGTGGTGTTTTATTATCAGATGATGGTGTGGAATATTAATAGAAGTCAAAATTTAGTACTAAGCTTATTTTGTTCTCACAGACTAACCTTAGTCGAACTTCTAACCTTTCAACACTGCCCCAAACCAAATATAATTTATGTCAATGTATTCGACGAAGCATGAAATATGCTTTCATAAAACAGAAAGGCAATACGTTTAACTTCCTCATTGCTATTTGTTATCCTTGGTTTCTACAATTCAATAGACTTTCTGTAGATTTCAAGATAATAACAAGTGTTAAAATACAAACAAACATTATTTATCCTTGTACTGTTTACGTTTTTAGCAGTTTAGAGTTTCAATAACGTGATTGAAAACTAGCTGTGTTTTTTCATGTCATAAAATCATGCCTTAAAGTTGATTAAAAATATTTTGCAGATAGGGCTTATAAATCAATTTGGTTAGTTATAATAATGTTGTTTGTGTTTTACCTTATTTTTTATTCACCTTAGTTTAGTATTTCTTCTTGTTTGTGTACTTATCGCACATTTAAAAAAGGTGGTCACGTCTGTTTAGTAAATAAAGTATAACAATATTTTCGTATGATGCTAATTTATAATAGTAATGAAGAATGGTCCGATGTTCTACCATTACTAATATTACTGATATCCAGTACATCAATGTTTAAACAAATTGCTGATGAAAAATTCTCTGACCTCTGACCACCAAACTTAAGAATGTAAAACTACTACGAAGTACAATAGGTTGGAACCAATATGAGCTAAGCTAAGAACATTTTTATTCGAAAATAGGTGATCACGATGTCCTCTGTACTGAGTAGTAGGCTAATACGTCAGATTAGAGTAAAAACATGACCGATTTCTTAAAATGAATGAGATGTCGAATACTTCTAAATAAAGCACAAAAAACACACACATTTTATTCTAAACAAACCAGAATATTAATCGTTTTTTTAGTACTGCGCCATGATGCCGTCAAAATGTGTAGCCGGTGAAACGTACGATTACAAGGCATTAGTCTACGAATTATCATTGGATTTTAGCCAAATTCAGTCGGACGAAGACCAGAAATACACTGTAGAGATTTCTGTATCAAATGAAGCCCAGCTTATAAGTACAGCTAAAGTTAAGGTAAACTAAATGACTGTATACTATAAAATCCAGTTAATAAACAAAATACTTGGAAACATGCTTTAAGATACGTTCACGATAATTTCAACTTTCGGTTTGGGTTTTCTTTAAATCGGTAAATACAAAAAAAGAATCTTTATTAGTCCAATAAGAAATTTGCTTTGATGACAGACCCCAAAACAGTGCCTACTGATTTTCAACAAAAAATAAATTATTCAAAAAATAATTTTATGTAACATGTCCATGTAACTTTTTGCATTTTGAAAAGTATTTCAGGTCCCAGGCGCATTTATTTATATTGTCACTAAGTGACATTCTTGTATAAGATTAATTCTATGAAAATTAACTTATCTCATTTTTACTGTATAATTAGAAATACTTTAATTCTCGTCTTAATGCTTTAAAATAATAAAATCTGAGAATAATCATAACAAATATTTTATTTGTTTTGTAGTTCCTGATAAAAGCATCTGCCGTAGACCCCGTTGCTACAATGTCATCACCAGCTTCAAAGACGTCATTACCAGTAAAGATAGTAACCGGTAAATCTCAAGAAAGCACAAGTAAGGTCAAAATAGAATGTTTACATTATATTAAACAAATGAGTATTTATGATATTAATTGAAATATGTAAGTATTTGCGAGCACTAAATACCTATTATCAGAGGTTTCACTTCCTCCCACACGTCATAGTAACGTCTCCACTTAATTATTTTATCAAACCCGATTATTTACCTTGAATTTATAATTCATAAACCAGTTAAATTTGAGAATTTCTGTTATGCGTTTACATTGTAATGTGTTCCCAGGTGCTATTGGTGCAACTTCAAGTGAAACTTCGCTAGCAGGACCTATCGGTGGTTCGATCGGTGCAGGTTTACTCATACTAATAATGATCGTAATCTGGGTTATTTGTCGAAGAAACAGAGAAAAACGAGTAAGTACTGTTTGGCCCTACAACAAAAACGGTTTGATGCAACCGTGATTGTGATTAGTTACTTTAGTAAAAAGAGTTTGCGTAGCGTATGGCAGTAACAAATACCAGTGTAAATTTTTTTTCCAAGACGCCAACTAACATCTAGACTTCATCAGATATGCCATTAGGTTATGAGTAGACTCCTCTGTGCAGCCACTACGTGGTTTTGTAGATAAGATATGATTGACAGGGACGAAGTTGCGCACCAACTCTCTCATTATGATCCACTACTAACGACTCTGAACGCATAGACCATGCTGCAAAACCACGTAGTGGCTGGAGACGAATGTATGCTTGTAACTAACGGCATGTATATGAACTGATGAAGTCAAGGCTGAGCTGGACGAAAACGTCCGTTTTACATTGATATTTTGTCACTTATACTCTTTTATCACTTATGTTTTTTTTACACTGGTTGATTAACTGTGAATTTATTTTATTCTACATTGAAAGTAGAGGAAATTGTTTATACAAGTAACAAAAAATACCGTTTACTACGTAGATGTACCTATTACAATGCTGGTACGTGTGCATTCTTAACACGTAGACGTACCTATTACAATGCTGGTACGTGTGCATTCTTAACAGGTCATCGCTGTTGTGAATAAAGTACGAATGAATCATTTAAAACCGTCGTTATTTTGTACTCGAGAATATTTGACGGCATAATAGTTTATATTACATCATATATATTTTATCATTTATTCTTTTATTTGTTCGACAAAAAACGTCTGGGGCTTGTAAACGTGTGGGGCTTCTAAACGTGTGGGGCTTCTAAACGTCTGGGGCTTCTAAAGAGTCAATGAAGCTCTATAGCTCGCAAGCAATTCATATTAGTAAAACGTCTGGGGCTTCTAAAGAGTCAATGAAGCTCTATAGCTCGCAAGCAATTCATATTAGTAAAACGTCTGGGGCTTCTAAAGAGTCAATGAAGCTCTATAGCTTGCAAGCAATTCATATTAGTAAAACGTCTGGGGCTTCTAAAGAGTCAATGAAGCTCTATAGCTCGCAAGCACTTCATATTAGTAAAACGTCTGGGGCTTCTAAAGAGTCAATGAAGCTCTATAGCTCGCAAGCAATTCATATTAGTAAAACGTCTGGGGCTTCTAAAGAGTCAATGAAGCTCTATAGCTCGCAAGCAATTCATATTAGTAAAACGTCTGGGGCTTCTAAAGAGTCAATGAAGCTCTATAGCTCGCAAGCAATTCATATTAGTAAGTTAGCACATATGTGTTATATCTAAACACAGTAGAACTCTTAAAGGGTACACCATTAATGAGGTGCCTTTTAAATACGAATTTGCTGTTATATTATTAAAACTTATATTTCCCCACATTCGTTTCGAATTAAAATGTTTCCTCCTTAATGTTGCCAGAATAGAGGTGTATTAAATAACAATCGATATCCGTTTTTTTTATTTCCAGAGTGATGAGGAATTTGATAACATCTACTCGATACCTTATTCAGAAGCTCCAGCAATGAATAATGAAAACGTAAGCTTTCTTCTCATCTTATGCTTACAATACATTAGTTGAAGACTATCCCCATTGTGCATTGCCTTTAATTTTCTGTGGTATAATTTGGATATTTGATTGTCACAATGTGTGTATTGAAAGATTATTCCAATACTATAGATGAAATGTAAAATGTAATTTCATGCTTAAAAAGATGTATAAATATAGGTTTATGCAATGTAAAAATCTTTTCTTACTTAAAATTGAGGCATTAGCTACAATACTATCAGTTACAAGTATGCAGTTATATTACTATGCTGTTTTTTACAACAAAAGAAATAATATTAATAAATAGTTATGATGATCATCATATTCTTCGTCGTCATCATTATTATAATCTTCATCATTATTATAATCATCATCATCATCATCATCATCGCCATCATTCTTTGCAATATCCTTTCCATCCAGTGGTGGTGTAACATCTTCTTCACATGTACTATCATCAAATCACAATCAATCACAATCACCAAACTATTATAACTAATTTATGATTCATTTTTACTCTCCAGTGTACACCAACTGAAAAGAATTCAAATGTCATTTACGATAACCATATTCAACGAGTACGCTTGAATTCTTACGATAATAGAAAAGCAGTGAACCGTGTAAATTTTGAAAGCGAATTAAATTTCGAGAAAGGCGCAGTTGGAGGCGCCGATAACGTATGTTTGTATAACTTTCGATATGTTGACAAAAATATATTTTATACTTACTTATTTTATTCTATGTTGAGCTTAAATATTGGAAAACATTATATCAAAAAATTTCATCAGCAAAAGGTAGTAAATTCATAATTTTAATTATGAATTTACTACAATTACATATTAAAATATGTAATTGTTGAGGATTATATTGTGTGTTGAATAAACACACAATAAATAACAAATTACATTAGTAAAGGGAAACACATTTGATCATATTGAATCAATTAACTGCCATATGTTGCGTGTAATACAATAGTAGCTTAAATATTGATTTTTATTGAGTTATATTGTTAGATATCGATTAATAATTTCAGATCAATTACGAGCTACCTATCGAGGACTCGATTGAATTTGCTCGAGAAAATCTTGAGATTGGTGACAAAATCGGTGAAGGCAAATTTAGCAATGTAATGAAAGCACGTGCGTATAACATCCGAGGGCAAAAGCAATGGAGCGTGGTAGCTGTTAAAAGTTTAAAAGGTAAAGATAGGATACAATCAATCAATTTGTTTGGAAATACACATTTTACATCGTCGGCATACACACACATACACGCAAAATATTTAACATAAAATGATGAAATGGAACTAAATGATAACTTTGTATTCTTATTGTATATTGTACAGTAATTGTACAAGACATGAATTTTTAAACTTTTAGAACGATTTAAAAACAAGTACTAAAATTGATTAGCAAAATTAGTATTGATATTAAAACACATTTCCAAACAAGCTAGATTCCCTTTACGTTGCACACAAATAAAAAAATACAGGTTTTGAGTTAACGTAAAGTCAAGAATACCTAAAATGTACACTGATCATGCGTGTGAATCAAAGCCTGAATTGGCTTTTGTATGAAGGTGGTAAATGTCGAATTTTAAAAATCTCTTTTTTGCATTATGTGAAAGAAACACCATACCCAAGCATGGCAATAGTACAAAGACACATTGTCAATTAATGTTTATACTTTTACAGATTTGAACAAAAAGACTGATTTTTCTCATGAATTACACACACTTCGTAAACTATCACCGCATCCCAATCTTGTTACACTTTTAGGTATTTGCAGTCATGAAGGTAAGATAAATCATTGATTGATTTTTAATCATGTATGATACTCTTTTTAAAAATAAATAACGTGCCGTTTTGCGTGACGGTATAGAGGGCGTGCTACTGCTTATTTGCTGAAGATTTTCAGTTGCCATTGGCAGTATCATATCATTATGAAACAGTAGAAAAACGGCAACTATGATAAATTAATCAAAGCTTTCATTGAAGTTTTAACCTGCTAAAGCAAAACATTTCATAATAGTAATAAGAATTATGTATTCTTGTTTGCATAATGTGAGCTTATAAACAAGAACAAAATGTTAACACTTTTAGCTGAATATTTCTTAATTATATAATGTAGATCCATTTTATTTAATCTTCGAATTTGCCGAGCATGGAGATTTGAGGAGCTTTCTGCAAGCTCAGCAATCTTATGTTAGTGACCAAGGACTGTCATTGTCGTCTGGTTTAACACCACATGACCTCATACATTTTGCAAATGGAATTGCAAAAGGAATGGCGTTTCTTTCTGCTAATAAGGTAACAGTACATTTCCAATTCATTTGGAGAGAATAACTGAATAAATATAATTTGTTTGTTGCGAACACATCTGCTAAGATTAAATGGCACGCTCCTTTGCTCTGTGGATAGCAGTTGACCCTCTGGATTACTGTAATCAACAAGTCATAGGTCTACTAACGAAATATCATTGGTTTCTACATAGGTTATTCATCGTGATTTAGCCGCTCGCAATGTTCTTGTCGGAGAAGACGTACAAGGAAAGAAACTTTGTAAAATATCTGACTTTGGACTGTCACGTGATGTGCTGAAGAAACAATTACATCGTCTCTCTCACGCTGTACGTATTAATTGTTTATATACTTGTTTAATAGTATAGTTAAAATGTCTGAATATTATTAGTACTGTTTAATTGTTTTAGGATGGCCTACCTGTTCGATGGATGGCTCACGAATCATTATTTGAGCATGTTTACACAACCATGAGTGACGTCTGGTCGTTTGGGATTGTAGTCTGGGAGATTATTACGTTAGGTACGTTTTTATATACAAGAACATTTTACATTTTTAATGGCAACTACCAACTTAAACTGATAAAACCAAACATTCCTCTAAAAATGAAGCCGAAGTGCTTTAATGCTATTTATATAATTCCTTCATCAAATTGCACACAAAGCAGGCCTCGCTCGTCCTTAAAATATATTTCTATTCCAGAAACGTATTTTTACTAAAATGTATTTAATACATTTATTTTAGGCGCAAGACCATATGCAGAGTTAAGTGCCAGACAAGTGATGACAGCGTTACAAGCAGGAAAGAGGCTCGAGAAACCAAGCCATTGCAGTGACTATCTGTTAGTGATCCTTTTTAATAAACAGGCCTTGTTCTGATCTTTATTTTAACGTTCAAAAACTGTTTTCCCTTTTCAACATTGTAGTTTTCAATATTTTTAATCTCGTTGACTTTGTTTCTCTTGTAATTTGTTTCACCTCACAGTTTTTGTTTTCGTTGCATCATCTCTTTGAAACACCTCACATTTATGCCAAAGGGTTCCCACTCTGAATTCTTTTGAAATATTTTATTTAAATCCTTATTTGTTCAGTAAATATATGGAAAATGCACCTTTGACAATTTATTTATTTTGAATTAGATACAAAGTGATGACGGGTTGTTGGCATGAGGTTCCAGGAAAACGACCAACGTTTAGTGAACTTGTTGAAACACTCAACCCAAACTCAAACTCAATTGTAGGTTAAAGTATTTGTGGTTGACAACGACGACAAAAATGACGATCAGGACAGTGACTAACTCTAAACTGAAAATAATTGGTGGTTATGACAATCTTGGAAGTTAAAATGTAAATGATAATGACGCTAAACTCCAACTCGAATCAAAGGTTGTGATGACAATGATGGCGAAGAAATTAGATGAAAGTTACCCTCTAAACTCTAACTTAAAAGCAATGCTGACTATTATAAGAGCAGTATGGTTACGCAGAAAATGTAAATGATGACGGCGATACGTTTATTTCCTAACTCCACCTCAAAATCAATGGTGGTGATTGTAATGATAATGACGGTGGTAGTGATGGTGATGATGGTAATGATGGTGGTGATTATGGTGGTAATGATGGTGGGGATGATGATGATGGTGGTAGTTATGGTGGTGGTGATGGTGGTGGTAATGATGGTGGTTATGGTGTTAATGATAGTGATAGTAATGGTGGTAGTAATGATGATGGCGGTGATGATGGTGATAGTGATGGTTCGTAACGAAAACAATGTTAATGAGGACGACGACACGTTTATCTCCTAACTCAAAATCAATGGTAGTCATGATAATGTGACCAAGAAAATGTTAATGAAAACGAAGATAACAATGAACAAATTGATGACGACAACAATACTGTAAAATTATGGCAACCAATTATAAGTTTATAATGACAACAATGGCAAAAATAATGGATTATGACGCTTATGGCGATGATAATCATATCATGTAGGTAAAAGATGACTATGGTGATAGTGATAGTGGTAGTGATGACAATGGTGATGGTGGTGATAGTAATAGAGATGATGGTAATGATAGTGGTGATGATGATGGTGGTAATGATGGTGTTGATGGCAATGGTGGTAATGATGATGGTGGTAATGGTGGTGGTAATGATGGTGTTGATGATAATGGTGTTAATGAGTATGGTGGTAATGGTGGGGGTAAGGATGGTGGTAATGATGATGGTTGTAGTGGTGGTAAGGATGGTGGTGATGATAGTGATGGTAATGATGGTAATGGTGCTAATGATATTGGTGATGATGGTGATAGTGATGATGATGGTGGTGATGCTGATAGTGGTGATGGTGATCAAGGTGATGGTGGTTATAGTGATGGTAATAGTTCTCATGTGTTCTCATTTTATTTACTAATTCGCGGTAGTTGTTTACATTATTATAATGACAATAACGAATAATGGTATATATTTTTACATTTTAGGTACTTCAGTTTGACATATTTGACAAGCGTCGTTACAGTGGTCACTTCGTTTTGAATCGTACCGACTCTTCTGATGCGATACCTGAAATAGATAATGGCCATTACGTCGATATGCAATGATGAGTTTATCCATTTTAAGGGGAAAGGAGGAGGAAGAGAATACCGTTTGTTTTAACAACAACGTGGACAATTAAGTGGAAAGACTGGCGTACAAATTCATTATATAACTCAATTTTAGCTTACCCTTACTTGAACTCAGTGAATAGCATGTTAATACAATTGAAAAGAAGAATCATAAGTTACTGAGGTCGGTTTATATAGATTGAGCAGTTATTATTTTCTTGAAAAATTTTTAATAATAATTGTAATTGTTCCCCTTTTGTTTAAAAAATGTTTGAATAGACCATTTAATGTCGCATAATATATTGTCAACATTTGGACAAAACTAAAAGCATTATTTATTGGATAAACTGTAATAAGTAAAAGTAAAAGTACGGTTTATTTTTGTAGTTTTAATATTATTTTTGTTCAGTGTTTTTTTTTGTATTAAATAAATATAAATTACTTTATACTCAATAATATTTCTGTAGTGTTGTTTCACGTATAAATAAAAAGTTGAACAACTATATTAAAATGAAGTAGAGCCAGGATTCTTATTGTCTTAAAATATCGGAAGCAATATGAGTTTGTTCCTTCCACTAGACTTGATAGACCGTAACGAAGGAAGCAAACCGGATTATTCACTGTCTGAGAAGGTCGTCATTATATCTATTATTATCATCGGAAAGGATCTATCTATTTCCAAACTTAAGCTCTAAATGTTTTGCTGAAACAGGCCGAGAGTTTACGATTTGGTGCGAGACAGGATGATACCACGATGCCTCTTTAACGTGCTCTTATTAGCTGGTTATATATCAATTTCAGTAATTTCTAACGTAAAATGTGAAGCTGTGCTGAAGGATACCAGCCAAGTTGTAGAAGATAGTCTGCAAAAGAATCGTATACCGCGTCATGTAACAACGTCCGACTCGGTACATCGTCAGCAATCACAGTTTTATTACGTGCCTGTACAAGGTCCGCCTGGTGTTCCTGGGCTACCAGGACGAACCGGTGCACCTGGAATCGCCGGGGTTTTGGGAACCTCTGGATACCCTGGTAATAATGGTAATCACGGGAATGAAGGAATAGCAGGACCACCGGGCCCACCAGGAATTAAGGGCCCAAAAGGAGAGATCGGTGTTGAAGGACGATGTGGTAATTTTTGTTTATTATAAAATAAAGTAAAAATAAATAGGGCCTCTAACTAAAATTATGAATATTAATACAACCCTTACGTTTGACAATGTGTATATCTACAAACGTTTTGATATTATTTGATATACATTGACAAGGGTGTAAAAGGTTGTAATATAGTAATAATATAATACAATACCTTCTAAGGAGACATCTTCCATTAACTTCCAGTATATATATATATATTTTTTTTTAATTATTATTATTATTATTAATTGTATAAGTATTTTAATTTGTATCCGTTTTGTCGACAGGTTTTGTTACTTGATTGTGTATAATCCTGTATAAATATGTTAAATAAATAAATACATCTTCGGAAGCTAACAAAGTGTCTCCTTGTATAATATTCCCTTTGTTCGTTTTACGTGAAAATCTCATTAAAAAAGAGCTCTGTTGATCTGTCAGCCTATTAACTTTTGCATTCATTTTGTTTTTTTTCTATATTAAACTGTGTCTTTTTTAATATTAATTATTTATTGATTAGAAAAGCAACAAATAGTTAATTTAATTGTATTACATTTCAGGAATATCGGGGTTAGATGGCTTCCCAGGTGTGGTAGGTTATCGTGGAGAGCAAGGACATGTTGGTCCAAGAGGACCTACTGGTCCAAAAGGGAAGCCTGGAGACAGGGGACCGGTTGGACCACAAGGAGAAGATGGTACTATAGGTATGTGTAAGGCAGGAATGTAGGTTTAAGAGAGTAAGTGTTCTACAATAGTGAAACAGAAATACATTCACACACACACACATACACAATATATTCATCATTTTATTTATTTTATTTCAACATAATCTAATAGCTACCAAAGTCGCTTGTAACCTGATTGATACAGTTAAAGAATTCTATTGCTATATCCTATGATAACATTGTAATCGGGTACATGACACACCAATTCCCTGTTCCAGCAATTGTTTCAGATAATCAATTCAGTAACTGAGTTATGATAAGCAAATTGTGAACCTCTATTGGTTTGTGTTACTGGATGTACTATGATGGCCATTGAAAGACTGATTTGTGGACTATGATATATTTTAGTATTACTTGTTTGGACTGTGTTATACTATGTGTTTACATATTTACTATTATATTTATGTCAACTTCATCACTGCTTACTTGATGCAATAAAGGAAATAAATAATAATAATAATAATAATAATAATAATTCGATCTGACCTCTAAAGCAAGTAATTTTAGCAACAACAAGCGATTATAATAGTCTAGATAATCTATCGGTTTATCCATCCTGATTATCATGATAAATTAGTAGTTTATGTATCCTAATGAAGCTAAACATTATCACTGGTATATTTTACAGGTTTTCCTGGTAAACCTGGAACACAAGGACCTAAAGGAATACCAGGGACGTTTACCACTACAAATGCCGTGAATAGACAGTATCGTGCGTTTTCAGTGGCGCTAAATAATAATATAGTAGCAAATGATGGTGATATGGTGATTATATGGGAACATGAATTTTCAAATATAGGAGGCGACTTCGATATGGAAACAGGCGTGTTTAACGTTACTGTATCAGGTATGGCACAATGTATACCATTCTTTCATCGATGAGTGACAATCGAAATGGTCTTTCATTTCACGTTCATTGTCAATTTAATTGTTAAAGGTTAAAGGTTTTTCTTAACAATATGAAATTTGCTAAGGTCACACCATTATTTAAAAAGAACAATAGGCAGGAAGTTAGTAATTATGGACCTATTAGCATCTTACCAGTAATATCTAAGATAATCGAAAAAGCTGTTTTTGTACAATTACATAACTATCTCAATGAAAACAATGTAATTAATGATTTTCAATCAGGTTTTAGAGGAAATTATTCTACTGATACTGCTTTAATTAATTTAACCGATCATATAAGATCTGAAATACCTAAAGGTAACTTTACAGGTTTGGTGGTCCTTGACATACAAAAGGCTTTTGATACAGTCAACCATCAGATATTATTGCAAAAACTGGTTCATATGGGCATTGATAAAGATTCATTATTATGGTTTGAATCATATTTGAAAGATCGCAAACAAATTACATCAGTAAATGGCGTTCAGTCTCAACCATGTACTATATCTAGCGGAGTTCCGCAAGGTAGCATTTTAGGACCTCTTTTATTCATATGCTACATGAATGACATCCCAATTAGTGTAAATTGCAATATTATGTTATATGCTGATGATACAATATTGTTGTCTTCTGGTAATGATATTAGACAAATAGCTAATGATTTAAGTTCAAACCTGGAATCATGTAACAACTGGCTTATAAACAACAAACTATCATTACATCCTGATAAAACTGAATCAATATTGTTTGGTACTAAAAGAAAACTTAAGAATGTTCATGATTTTGCTGTTATGTTTAAAAATAAGTTGATATGTAAGAAGAATATGATCTCATATCTTGGTTGTTTGCTTGATGAAGACCTGTCTGGAGAATCTATGGTTCAAAAAGTTCTTAGTAAGACTAATTCAAGACTTAAATTTTTGTATAGACATTCTGCATGTCTAAATTTCTTTTCTCGTAAAATTCTATGTTCGGCACTGATTACTTGTCACTTTGACTATGCATGTTGCTCCTGGTTTTCCGGTGTTTCTAAAAAACTTAAACAAAGACTCCAAACCAGTCAAAATAAAGTTGCTAGGTTTATATTAAATAAAAATAATCGTGCACATATTGGTAAAGACGAACTGAACCAAATCGGTCAATTATGTCTAGAGGATAGAATTTGCCAACTCAAACTTAATCATGTTCATAAGATTTTTTATAGAAAAACAGTACCTTATTTGACTGAAAAGTTTCAAAGAGTTTCATCTAACCACGATTATATGACTAGAAGTAGTGTCAATGGTTTTTCAGTTCCTAAATCTGATAGTCAAATATCTAAAACGTTTTATTATACAGGCATAAAGGCATGGAATAACCTACCTCATTCCATTCAACAAATAGAAAACAAATTTAATTTTAAGAAAAATGTTAAATCACATTTCTGTTCTACCAAATAACTTTATAAGTCAATCATAGTCTTTAATTTAACTTGTTTTTTATATTATTGTTTTTGTAATATTTACGTGTTTAATGCTATACTTTGTAATGTTTATATTTTTTATTTTAGATTGTAAAAGGATCCCAATGGAAATAATCTGATAAGCTTTTTGGGCTATCCTGGAAAGTCTTTTATAAATGTATTATTTGTAATGTCCGTAATTTATGTTATCACTTTGTATGTATTTTTTATGTTGATTTTCCAAATAAATTCAATTCAAATCAAATCAAAATTTATAAATGCAGTTTTATATTTTATGTTTTAAATAGTTTGAAAGTTCCATTTCTATTTATTTCTTTTCCTTTCCTGGATTTTATTCTAAATTAGTAATGGCGCATTGTTTCGTTACAGGATCATATTTCTTTACCTTCCACGTATCCAAAACATCTCGTCAGACTTATCCACATGTTCAACTTGTGAAAAACGGTAAAGTAACATTTAAGCATTTGACCTTTGAACCTAGGTAAAACAATTCAATTTTTTGGAAGGCTAAAACCTTTCACATAACGATAAAACCAATATTGCAGAAAGTTACAGTCATAAAAATGTATTTTTAATTTTTCCTAAACCTTATCGTATTCACGAATCTCAAGAATTATTCATGATTTCTATAAATATAATGCGCCCTGGTCCATAGATGACAAAATACCACTTGGAACGATGGAAGTTATTAAATAACGTGTGGTGATTGTCCAGTAACCAACGCAGCACATATCTAAGTCTACTACGATACCGTATTTGACTAAAACATTATGCTTAATTATCTTACAGGTGAAAATGTTATTAGTGCTATTGACTATGGACCTAACGATAGCGATGATTCCAGTGGCAATAGTGTCATCTTAACATTACGTAAGGGTGACGTAATCTGGATGGTGTTACACGGAGAGCGTGAACTTTCAAGCAATCCATACAAATTCACTACTTTCTCTGGATTCTTGATTTTTCCAATGCCCATTTAATGACACATTATTTGGGTTTTTTTCATAGTACTGCTAAAGTAAATTCTCTTTAATTGTATATATTTTGTTTCATATTTCTATTTCCGAAAACAATAAAGTATTAATTTCTGAATTTAGTTTGAATGTTTATCTCTGGTGTATAGCACTAATAAATCGTAGGCCTAGCAAGTATATTAATAGTCATTTTAATGTTAATATCATGTGTAATAAAATGCATATGATATTACCATTAAAAAATGCATATGGTGCTTATGGTGATGATGATAATGATGATGATGATCACGCGATCACCAACAAAACGTAAATAAGATCAAATATAGGCTACAAACAAATTTATGAAACTTCATCATCACGTGATTGTAATAGTCATTTCAAAGAAGAAAAATTGTGCTGCTGCTGCTGATGATGATAATGATGTTGATATTTTGAAGAATATGGATGACTAATTGTGATCATGATATAAGTAGAGAGTTTAAAATACCAATGCTCACAATGTACTTACATCACCAACATAATTTATATTGTCATTATTTAGGATTCGCTTTATTGTCAAAGAAATTAATGAGAATCAAAAAACAGGTTAATATTTAGTTCACTTACGTTCGTGTTTGCTACGCATTACTCACATTCAGCACATAACGCATTAATTGTGCCGATCTGCATAATATTTACCGTAGGTCCTGATTGTAAATCAAAATAATTATCATCATTATTGCCATCTTCTTTTTTTTTCAAATATTATTCCTCCTCATCATCTTAATAGATCTTCAATATCTTTTTTCTTTTCACCAATGGTATATCATGTGTCGTGTGCATGAACTATTGTCTTAAAAACAAACAACCAAACCTCGCATACATTTAACATGTTTTTATTGTATTGATAATCATAAATGAAGCATAATGTACAATAAAGTATTTAATTTGTTTTAATTATACATAAACCTAAACTTAAAGTAGTAGGCTTAACAACGTTATTGTTTAAAAAGAGACATTCATTTTAAACATTATATATTGTCTTGGCCATCCCTCTCAAATGTTATAATCCCCCGCTATTTAATTAATATATCTCCATCACATCGAAACATAAATTAGAACATTTCTACTCAAAATTGTCGTACCATCATTCAAAATTTGGAAAGAGTAGAAATCCAGAAAAAGTTGTAAATTTATAGTGACTGCTGTATATTTCTTTGCCATCGTAGAGAAGTAGCCAAACAGCGTCTCCTTTGGTGAGGTTCAGTACCACGCTGTTACCAGACGAATCTTCACTATCATTTGGCCCATAATCAATCACACCTATCACGTGATCACCTAAAAAAGTAAATAAGAGTAAGATATACAAAACATCATCATCATCACGTGGTTGTAATGATCCATTCAAAGAAGAAAAAATCGTATTCAAGTACTAAAAATGGTATGTAAAATAAATGCTATAGTAATACTACCGGATTTTATGTCTGTACATGTGCGGGCATGACTATTATTCTTAAAAGAAGAAGAAGAAATAAAACGCATACAAAAACAAATTCTATGTTTTTAGTCGCGTACAATTAAAACGCGACTCTACAGCTCACTATGTCGGTCGGTCGGTTGGTCGTTCGGTAAACACTAACTCAAATTTGAGCACGCGACTGCAGCCAATGTATATGGCCTTGTTTTTAAGGAGTTGGACTCGAAAAGCAAGTTCTGGTGCCTGTCTGATGAAATGTTTTAGTTGTATTGATAGTGAAAATAAATGTGAGTTATCTGCCATTTTAACAATGTGACTATTCCATACTACCAATGTGCTCCTAAAGATGCAATCAAGGCAATCTAACAACAGGATATTGAGCTCCCTTTGTCAAATTAGGAACACGCAACAGTCATTTGATCTTATGTCTGGCTGCGACAAATACCAGCAGTGCTGTCCAATGTACATATTCTACGCCGCGGCGCGAGTTGTCGATTAGTAAACAACCGTGTCGCAGCAGAGCTCAGCATCCTGTTGTTAGATTGCCTTGATGCAACTAATTTTTCTATGGGAACTTAAACAATATCCAGTATTTACTCTCATAGGCCTATTTGGTATTGCTAGTCACAAGTAATAGACATCTTAATGTACATTTTAACTCCCCAAACATAAGTACTACAGAAGGTTCTAGAACATGCACCTGCCACATTCGTTTTTTTAATATACATAATTACTGTGTTTCAGTATCACAACATGCAATTCAATATAATATGAAGTGACAGTGTAAAAACAGTCGTTTTAAATTGATTTTTATGTATTTATAACCAGCGTGTTTTTATGGTAACGTTTATCAAACTCAAGCTCTTCCATAAGCACTGCAAAACCGGCTTATGGTCTGTGTTCCACATCGCAGTAAGGCTACGTTAAGTTAGCATATGCCCTACTGTCAGCAACGGTAACAACACTGTGTTTTGTAGGCCAGTAATTCAGAGTGCTGATGAGTTCAGAAAACGTATGCCTCTTATGATTGCTATTTGTAATAGGCCTACAGTAATAATACAATAGTATTAACATGGCTATAATTCGTAACTCTTATATTATACGATAGGGAGAAGTTAGACAAAAGGTTAGGATTTGACACAAAAGAAGAGTGACCCATGGGGAGTCATTACGATTTATAAGTAGTATTTGGTAATTAACGGTAGATTATGAGATCTCTATCTATGTATCTTGAGTAAATGTGGTTTTCAAGCATAACCTATCTAGACAACAATTGATGCTTCTTATACAATAAAAGTGTTCGGGACCACAAAACATCTCGTTCTAATTTGACCACAGTTTTGTACGAGATATGTCATTTCCTTTATAAAACAGATATGCGAACCAATTCTTATGGGTACTATGACTAATCAAGAATATAATAAAAAAATAGGTTGGTAGACTGTATGTCATGGTTATGTCAGGTGTAAACGCAGGAAACAACCGGATATGCCGGTAGTTCATTTAATTTTGATAACAAATCAAATACAGGCTTAATGGTATTTCAGTCAGAATATTGAATCATTAAACTTATAGAAGTAAGTAAGTAAATAATTCATACAAACCAAAAATTTTTGTAGAAAGTTACTATACCATTTTACATTTAAATACGAATAAATAAGTTGTCATAATATAATATATAATAATGGAATACCAACAATAAATAATTATTATTATTAAAAAAATATTATGTTTTTGTTGTTATTTTCTCAAAACACTATTGTGCGACACTATTGTGTTCTTATATTCAAGGTATTCAATTTTCACCATACCTTTATAATTTGCCATTGACCGCGAGTATGTCGAGTTGTTTGAACGTATGCGATGCGAATTCGTGAGCTATGATAGTTATGCACTTGTTTGCATCGAAAGTAGAAACCTTTAAACATATATTTTCCACTAGGCGAATGTATTCGCGCGAATCGAACGATCGTGAGTTTTGATTGGTTGCACAATTTTTCACGTCACAAAAATTAGGGGAAAATAATAATACGCATGCGTATTATAGTTAACTTTTTTTTTTTTCATTTTCGCGAATAATTTCGCCTAATGGAAAACAGGCTTTAGAGCTATTTTTTATCTGAAGCGAATGAACTCAGAAACTACAATATTTATGTGTGAAATAAATCTGAAACTGAATTTGTTGCATTTTGGCAGAAATGGAAATATGAATACAGACAATTAGACCATAATTTAACAAGTTTAATTCACATGTGCATTTGTCTAGGAATAAAACAAGGAACATTATTTTGAGTCTATTAAGCTTTGACGAAGATAACTAAACAATTTGGACATAAAGGGGGAATAACAATTCGATTTGTGGTTGCTCTTACCGTTTTTAAGTAGTTGTACAAGCGGAAAGTTTTGTCTGGAAGACTTGTACACATGAATTGTAAAAAAGTACGTTCCTGAAAAACAAAGTCACAATAGATTAAAATCAACTTTAAAACTCCTGTTATTATTCTGTAATTATGAATAGGACAAAATTAAATACAAGTTTATGCAGTTTAGGTATTTTAATTTGTTATCTCTGCATTTACAGTATAGCCTATTTGAACCTTTTACATTTTACCGTACAAATTGTAAACAAAACAATATAAAAGATGTGATTGAAATAGTGTTAGGTTTAAAAGAAGACGTACGTCGGTTATGTCAGAAGGACACATTAAACCTAAGGTTTTAAATCAAAGAAGTAAGTATTTTTTTAAAGCATGACTTTTTGACATTTGTGACACAGAAAATTAAAATATTTAGTCTTTGGCCCCTTTTTAAAAATAATGCGCGTACCTACCTGGTATAGTGACATTGAACATACCCGTACTCATATCAAAATCTCCACCAACGTTTGAAAATTCATGGTTCCATGTTATAATCATGTGACCATTACTAGCAGTTAAACTGGTTGTTCTGGCAACTGAAAATGCTCTTTGGTACACAAGTGATTGGGTACAATCACAACTACCAGGAAATCCCCGCATACCCGAAGAGCCTGGTTTACCTTCTGCACCTAGTAATCAATAGGAATAAAGAATGTAATTTGCATACCAGGAGTCAGGTTTATCAATCCTACTTAACGCTTAAATTTTGATTAAGTCGAGTTTAAAAATAACAGAAAGATTTAGTGGTTGTCTTTTCAATACATGAACGTTTATCCATTTTCAAGAAAACCAATCAATCAAAATGACATTTATTTCCTTCGGTCATAAAAAACATACTCTAAATATAATTCTTTTACAATATACAACATGAAGGAGGCACTGACTTCAAAAAGCAAATAGAAAACATATAATACTCTAAAATAAAAATTTAAAAACAATAATAATAACTGGTTGATAAATAAAGCCCCGTTTTTTTAACTTATAAACAACACATACCATCAGGAAAACACCATGTTGAGTTCGCTGTGATCTTTAACAATATTGAAATAGTATTGGTACTTACCACGACTACCCTTCGGACCGGTCGGTCCTATTACGCCTCGTGCCCCTGTTCTTCCGGATGGACCCATTTGGCCTCGATCACCCATTGGGCCTCTTGCCCCACGTTCACCATTAGTACCAGATGCTCCTGGAACACCTGGATCACCTGTATAATACAAATACAATACGGATTGTAAACATTTAACAACAAGCACTAAGCGTTTGATATTCTCGTCAAGTATTCCGGTTTTTTTTCACGTTTGTTTGCCCGATAGTCCACGACTTTCAACTTTATCGCCCTGAATTATCTGTTTTCAACAGATTGTTAAGAAACCCGATATATTGGTGACGTCACAAAGCAAGATGCTTATGCTTTGTCTTCTTTTTATTTTTCGCTTTATTAGAATATGCAGATACAATATTGCATATTTGTATTGGACTAGTAATTTAGAAGAATACTATAAATATAAGGCCACCTGGATTTACATTGTTATATACATACAAAAAGATATAGAACATTGAGTTTTCCTGTGACCATACACAACACAATATAAAACAGAAAAACAGTGCAAAAACCACGTCAAAAAATGTCACAAACTTCTCTAACATTCAATGTTCTAATATATACCATGTTTTTGTTATGTTTATTAGTTGTTGTTCATTATGATGTTGCAAGCTGCATATCATCAAATTGATGAATGCAAAATTCATAATGCAATACGAATGTCTACAAACGTACTTCTCCCTCTTTTCTTTTTTGGAGTAGTCCCTACCATGAATGATGAAATGCTTTATGTCTATTAATATCATCATTGTATTTTGTGAAGGAAGCTAATAAATTATTTAAGTTGAATAATCCATTTTGTTTAAGTAAGGCCTCCTACTAAAGGTCGTCGGAAACACCAAGCGTGCGTTATCAATATGAACAAAGTTCAACCATTACTTTTCGTGTCACAAATAAGGTTTTTCTTCTTTGCGCATTGTATAATTTACATATACATTACCGTACATATTCTACGAAAGTTGATACATTGATACATTTTATTTTTTAATCGAAACCAAGTATGTCATTTCTAAATTCTGAAAGAATTGAGATTAAGTTTTTTTTTTATTATTGTGGTTGACAAACGGAAATATGATTCTTTTGGCCTACTCCACCACCCCATTAACTAACTCAATTTTTAATTTCTAAAATATGATGAGTACCTACCTGTAATGCCCGGTGACCCTCTTTCGCCTTTCTGACCGTCCGAACCCTGTCGTCCAGCCGGACCAGGAGACCCATTGTTACCGTTGTTTCCAGGTGCGCCCGCGTATCCCATTGGTCCTTGTGGACCAGGGTAGCCAGGATTCCCTGTAGTACCTGTTGGTCCAGGCATTCCTGGGGGACCAGGGACTGGGATGTAATGATACAGGGTAGGGTTATCTACCGTTGGTGGCCGGGGAGGCCTGTGCGTAAAACCTGTTCCTGTCGGAGTTTCCGCAGTTGGTAAGACGTCTTCGTCCACATTCGGAGTTGGTATAATTTCATCTTTCGTCTCTTTCGTAGGTTTTGTTTCAGGACTCAATTCATTGTCAATGTTTTCATCTGTCGATGCAGGTTCAGTACCATCTGGTATCTTTGGTATATCTGGATGAGTGTCGGTAGCAGCATTTACAAAAACAACCACAGCTAAACATACACACAGACGAAGCAGCAAAATCATTGTAAAAACTGTTAAAATTCAAAAACAAATTGGAAACTTGTTGTGTTGATGTAATTTTCAACTACTGTAAGTTCATATCAACTTGCTCAGGGGATGTCCTTACTGCGCTACCAGACACTATAATTTCCTTTGTTTCTGTAGAGAGGCCTTACTTCCAATAAATTGATTCTACTCATATCCTGAACTTGCTTTGACGTTGAGGTCAACTTTTTAAAAGCTTTTACACGACAATCAATAATCCACAGTTTGTCATTGTATATAATAACCAGCGAGGAAGTGAGGTAGGAAGGTATCTGGCTCATATTAAATGCACAATCAGATACACCAGTGCAGGTGCTCGCTTTGATTAGGGAGTCATTTTCCATAATGAAATGGTAATTTCTTCTACAAATAAAATTAAGATAATTGTTGTTTTTTTTTAGCTTGTGGTATGCGCTGCTACAACTGATAAGAGACATGAATCACCTATCCTTATGTTACGGGGTCTTTTTAAAACTTAAAACAACATATTTCGGATAGACTGAACACAAACAAACACAAATTCATAATACAGTTATGTTATTGAATGCTTTTAATAAAATAAATAACTTCTCCAATCAATATGGAAACTCGATATCAACGTCAGCAAAGCTAAAAGCATAATAAATAATAAAATATGCAAACAGATCAAAAATGTTTTTAATTACAAAGTGTTTAGTAAATTGCACTGTTTTGATTACCTTTTTAAAATAGATGGCTGTATCCTGAACTCTGTATGCAAACTAACGTTATTTTTAAATACTGTAAAACCATTAATAAGACACCTTCGGGACCCAAACAAATAATAGGTGTCCCCTGAAGAAGGGTTGGTTGTAGTGTTAAAACATATATTTCTCCTCGTCCAGGTCATTGAAAAGTGGCCCCTTAATGGGAGTGTCCCAAAGGAGGGATTTACTGTATACTACCTATACCTACATTCTATCTAATAAACAGTACAAATTGAAAGTCATATGTCCATAATGTATTTTTGTTGTTAAAGCAAAACTATAGTGTTTGAATAAGTTAACTTTCAGTGTTAAAAATACTCTCTATTATTAATTAAGTGGTTACATAGTGTGGGTTACAAAACTTAAGGGCCTTTTACACCTGCTCTAGTGTGGCAGATAGACTCGTGTCTCAATGTTTTTAATGCTGTGTATGCGAAATTTGACATAAACCTCCTGAACTGGAACCAGACCGGAACAGGTGTGAAAAGCCCTTTATTAATGGTTGGGTGTTGACAAAAAGCCATGTGTTGGTAACATAAATTAACAAGTTGAAACATAAACATTTTTTTTTTCCAATTTATACCATCTGAAATTAAATTTGCAACACTAGCATGAACAAAAATGTTGTTATAAATTGCATGGTGTATTGTAGATTTGTCATAGTTACATCACAACACTATGTATTTGGCTGGTGCCAGCAACAATACAGCATTCATTGAGATGGTATACTTATCATAAATCATTAATTGTTTCTAAGATATCCATTACAAAAACATTTTATAAATCTTCAATAAAACTAACCCACATTATATATTAGTTGAAAAAGTATAAGCATTAGTTACACAAACGATACTGGTTTGGTAATTTACTGAGTTAGTGAGATTTGCTTGTATGGGCAAGATAAGAGATGCAAACCTTAATATTCGCAAAGAATTGCAAAAAAAAAACAAACTAATGTTAAGTTAAGTACATATTTTATGTAAAATCATTAGGCTTAATAATATCTCTAAATGCAAGATAAAAAACATATTTGGACATGATCAACGTTTCATTAATATTGTTGGGAGACAATACTTTCACTTTATGTTGCATTTAAATTGCACCGGATAGCACCTACACCATCACTACTAGCTTTATGTGTACATGATTACTGTACCCCACTGGTTAAAAATGCTTCAGTTTTATACATATGTATATGAGGTAGTCACATAGATTGTGCGCTACACCATTCAGCAACACTGACAATTGACACTGATCTGGCTTTTAGGGCTACAGTAGTAATACTTGCTTGTATCCGAGTTAGAATCACCAGGGTATATCAGTTTAAATTAGCCTAACTATACTGTATATCAAATACAGTTGAGAATATAAAAATCTCATTGTAAATGGCAAATTAGAAATTTCAGAAACACTTTACTTGGTATGTATAGTCTAAAATGTACACAATTTAAAAGTACATTTTTCAACCCTGATACAGATAATAGAGCTTGGATTTATGATGTTGGAATATATTATATAAAATTTGCTTAAAATAATTTCTCTAGCATAAAAATTACACTTTTTTGTAATGTTTTTTAAATACCGTAATGTCACCTCTTTTTCTTCGCCTTTTTTCTTTCTAAGTCCATCTTCTCTTTCTTCATGTCCTCTAAATCTTCAAGCACTCCAAGACGTGTACTGCAATCGTAAACAAGAAATAGCAACAAAAATTAACAAGATTATTAATATTTTTCTTAATAAGTAGGATATTTTTATAGACTGCATTTAAACTTATTTAGGTGCAACATCTTACTGGACTATCTCATTATTTTGTCTACACACTCATCTCATCATGTCACAAACACAATTGTCAAAACATATAAAAAAATCTAAGCGTACAACACTGCCCTCAATTGAAAAAGTGAGGGAAAGCATATATGAAATTGTATAAAATCAACCAATCAGGGTTGTGTGTATTATAACAGATCCAGCATACATATAAAACCATATTTATTCGAAAAAACACCCCGCTTTGGACACCTTCTTACATTCGTGTCGTACAGTTTGTTGGATTGGATTTGCGCTCATTATGAGATTAATACATAATACCGTAGTTCCTCGGGTATAATCCCACCTCGAGTATAATCCCACCCCCGACTTTAGGATTACCTTCGCAAGCAAGCATATCCCCGGGCAAAGTCCCAGTGTATAATTTATCATTAGGACAGAGGTAGGCCTAGCTAGCTAGGCCGACGTCGATTTTTTTAAAAGAAATTCTCACCAAAAAATAGAGTAATTTCTCTGAATTCGGCTGACTTAAAACTCATCAAACATTGGCCATCGTAAAGTTGAATACAACCTTAATATCATCGCCCCGATCTTCGCGTTCTGCACATCATGCATTCGCCGCACACTCGCTCGCCGTGTACATTCTGCCTTGTTGACACTACTGCATGCTTGATTACCATAAAAAAAACACCGCCCTCTATGCCGACCGGAGCAGTACTGTAGTTCGTGTCACATGCAACAACATGCGATTTGCACAGAGCTCGAGCGTGGGGAATCGGGAGAGTAGGCCTAGATGACCTGGCAGTCTAATGTCTAGGCCTACATCGGAATATAGCTAGCCTAAATCGTAGCCAGAAGAAATATTGTCATTTTCAGTTCATGCACCGGGAAATCCCCGGGTATAGTCCCACCTCCCAAATTCTGGCAAATTTCACGTACAAGGGGGGTGGGATTATACCCGGGGAACTACAGTACATACGTGTTTGATTTAAAAAATGACCGGGGAATTAATGTGAAGTGCTTACACAGTAGAAGCATTGTGCAATACACGCTAGCTATATAAGAATGAATATTATTGTCAAATTACACAATATTGTATCACATTACTATTTGTAGCAGAATCATTGACTGCCATGATCTACGATTTACCAAACATTCTGATCATTTTTTAGCATATTTTATCATGTCTTGATATTAATTGTGTTGCAAAATTTGTTTATATCTAGAGATAATTGATTTGATTATACATTAACCTAATTACACCCTCCCCCCTCCAAAAAAATAATAAACGGCTTATTGAATGAACTTCAAAAATAGCTTAATAGATAATAATACCTTCTAGTCTCTTCCTTCATGATTTGACTGTAGCTGGCTTCCATATTGTTCAGTGCATGTTCACTCTCAAAGCCATAACTTAAAAGTAAACAAATATACAATATTAATTCCATAAATCCTATCACTAATGTTGACCGAGCAATTAGAAATCTAATATAGTATCGTTAAAAGAAAATAGATGGAAAATGTATAAAACATAATAAAAAAATGTTGAAACTTATAGAAAAAAATTGTGAAGCTCAGCTGTATAATGTAACAAATCTATTTGTGACTACTGTATACTTAAACAAGGTTCTACACAGAATACTGTAGTAAGAATAGAATGCAAGATGATACCGTGAACACCAAAATGCAAGATGATACCGTGAACACCAAAATGCAAGATGATACCGTGAACACCAAAATGGAAGATGATACCGTCAACACCAAAATGCAAGATGATACCGTCAACACCAAAATGCAAGATGATACCGTCAACACCAAAATGCAAGATGATACCGTCAACACCAAAATGCAAGATGATACCGTCAACACCAAAATGCAAGATGATACCGTCAACACCAAAATGCAAGATGATACCGTCAACACCAAAATGCAAGATGATACCGTCAACACCAAAATGCAAGATGATACCGTCAACACCAAAATGCAAGATGATACCGTCAACACCAAAATGCAAGATGATACCGTGAACACCAAAATGGAAGATGATACCGTCAACACCAAAATGCAAGATGATACCGTGAACACCAAAATGGAAGATGATACCGTCAACACCAAAATGCAAGATGATACCGTCAACACCAAAATGCAAGATGATACCGTCAACACCAAAATGCAAGATGATACCGTCAACACCAAAATGCAAGATGATACCGTCAACACCAAAATGCAAGATGATACCGTCAACACCAAAATGCAAGATGATACCGTCAACACCAAAATGAAAGATGATACCGTCAACACCAAAATGCAAGATGATACCGTCAACACCAAAATGCAAGATGATACCGTCAACACCAAAATGCAAGATGATACCGTCAACACCAAAATGCAAGATGATACCGTCAACACCAAAATGCAAGATGATACCGTCAACACCAAAATGCAAGATGATACCGTCAACACCAAAATGCAAGATGATAATAATAGAACACAAAACAGACGTGGAAAAAAATACGGTAGGGACAAGAACCAGGAGCGCTCGCCATTCACAATCTAAAATTCTACACAAATCAGCTATCACAGATCACGCCACCATAGAAAATCACATACCGGATTTTGAAAATACAAAAATATTAGACAAAGAACAACACTACTTATCAAGAAAAATAAAAGAAGCCATTTGGATAAGAAAAACGAATATGAACATCAACAGAGACCAGGGAGGACATGAACTGAGCCACATCTACAATGACTTAATAAAAAGGGACACCCGAGCATCCAAAGGGGGACACCAGCAGAAAGCTGAACATCAGACGAGAGGTGGCGTAATTCACCGAACTATGACGAATGACAGAACATCATGTCAACGTCATTTGCGTGACCAAGGCTACTGAAAGTAGCTGAAACGTAGCAAGTAAGTACTTGTCAACTGGTTTAACTAAAAGTTAACCTTTATTTATTTAAATATTCATTGAAACCAGATGAAATTTTTTGAGAAAAATGTTATTATCATCATTATCCTAGGTAATACTGTACATACTTGCGTTTATCATAACCAAATATCTGTCTAATGTATTTAGAGACATCAACGTCTTCACCAGTGTCATCAATGAAGTCATCATCCTCGTCGTCCTCATCATCACTGCATAATCGACCACGTTTTAATTTCATCATTCTACCTTTAGGTGGTGGCGCTGAAAAAAAGTAATGTCAGTAAAAATCAGTTTTTGTATTCAAATATTTATTCATATAAAGAGTTAGATCAACTAAAGGGAGAACGAGAGACATGTACTGTACAGAATCTTAACAGAGAGTGGATTGCCAGTCCGGGTAACACGGAGATCCATGAATCTTAACAGAGAGTGGATTGCCAGTCCGGGTAACACGGAGATCCATGAATCTTAACAGAGAGTGGATTGCCAGTCCGGGTAACATGGAGATCCATGAATTGTTATTAATCCTGTCATTAGTTTCCTGCATTCCTGTACTGTTACATTCCAATCAAGATTTTGTTCGGTCGACAACCAGAGTTTCAGGTAACCTCTAAATTTGTTGGTGCCCGAAACATTTGCTGGCTGAAATTATCAAACATCTGATCTACAGTTGTATTCCACAACAACTGATGTAAAACATTTTTGAAATATTTTGTTTATTTTACTTGACCATCGGGACTGACCATTTTTAATTGGCCTACATACATTTTTGGTTGCCCTACAGTAGGGTAGAAATGCAAGCCCAGAATACTTACCTTTGCGCTTAACTGGTGTGCCATTAACTTGACGTCTATGTTGGGGTGGCATGTTTGAGTTTGTATGTTGGGGTGGCATGTTTGAGTTTGTATGTTGGGGTGGCATGTTTGAGTTTCTATGTTGGGGTGGCATATTAGAACTTCTATGTTGTGGTGGCATAGGTTTCTTTAATTTTCCTCCAAGCACAGCAATTGCATTTTGGTTGTTGGTTCCACTTGCTATACTCTTCTTTAAACCATCCTCTTGTTTTCCATTAACAGCTGTCTTGTTTTTAGCATATCCCTCTGAGGACCTTTTTAAACCATCCTCTGGTTTTCCATTAACAGCTGTCTTGTTTTTAGCATATCCCTCTGGGGACCTTTTAATGCCATTACCAGATTTTTTATCATCACATTTTACTTTGGCATCTGGAATTCTAGGATTGTTTATATGAACACCATTTGAAATCTTGTTCACGATTTTATTCTGACCATTCCTTAACTTGACTTTCGCTGAATCTTTTTTAAAATCTAGTTGTCTTTTCTCTTTTGGTTCTGTTTTACGTACACCATTCTTCTTAGAAGAAGATGTTTGTTTTTCCTCTGACATTTCTGTTGGTTTTGCTTCAACTATCATTTCTCCGTTTTGTTTTTTTTTAGCCAGTTCCATAAGATCTTTAAAATTCATTGGTTGTTTTGAAGATGTTTTTTTCTTTTTTTCTTCTTTACTTGGCCGGTCATATTTCTTTTCTTGTTTCTTCTCTTTATCTTTCTCAATCATGTTCATAAAATGTTTATGTTTGCTTTCATGTTCTTTTGATTTATATTCTATTTTTGATTTCTTGCTTTCTGTAGTCCTGACTTTTGAATCTTTAACTTTCTTTTCTTTTTGTTTCTCCTTAGTTCCATTTTTCAGTGTTGTTACTTTATTCTTTGTTTCAGCAACTAAAAGTAAAAAACTTAATTGTATTGATAATTGTTCGATCAAGTAGAAGGTTATAACAATGTACAGTACAGCTGTGTTAAGCGAAAAAGCTCTGTTTGAGCATGAGGTGTTATTCGTTGGTAAATGTTAAAGAAAAATGTCAGTTTTTGATTTATTTACTTGGTGGAGAGGAAGCCACAACCCCCAACCCACAACTGTTTCCGGCCATATATAATTACAGGCATACTTTGTGCATCCTAGTGGAAACCAAGCTTGCAGTACTATAATAATACACAGAGACCAGGAAGAAAAGTGTGCCCTGCAATCAAACTCATTTTAATGATCATAGACGGTCAACAAACAGACCTATCCAGCTTGAGTACACAACCTGGATACTGTACAGTAGGTTGTGTCAATGCTACAGTACTAGTACTACTACAGTATGCATTACTTACAAGTACAATAAATCCAGTTGACTAGATTTGATATACATGTACTATACAGTCTCTATTTCAGGTCACCCCAGCGACTTTCTTTCATTGTAATGAATGCATACACTAGGATACATTTATAATATATGTTTCAGTTGAATGGTTTGAATATTTTATGAGTGGAAAGATTGACTGCTCTATTTACTGTAATGACGAGCCAAGTTAAACAAAGCAGACAATTTTTCATCTAATGAAATATTAACCAGGTGTATGTTATAATAATTATTTTCAACTCATGAATAATAAGCTCATTTTAAATAGACAATGAATACTCTAATACATGGTCTATGGAAGTACATACCTTTTTCTACTTGTTTTGGTTTTTCTTTTTTATTGATCAATGCCCGGATTGCTTCAGAATTCACTTTCCTTTCAGCTTTTTTGGGTGGTGGTAAATTTGTGCTGTATCGCTTAGTTTGGGGTAACTGAGAATAAAAAATCAATTCAAAATTAGATACAATTTCAAATGAAAACAAATAATAATAGCAATTTTAATCTGTAGAAGATACAGTCAATCATATAAATACTAATACAGTTTCATTCAAATTTCATGGTTTTATTTATAAATAAATGTAATGATTTATGAAGTTATTAATTTTTAAACTTGTATCATGTACTCTGTGGGCATGGAGTAGAGAAGTACTGTAATAGTTATATTGTCAATAAAATCTATTGATTGATGGCACAATTCAAACAAGTTTAAGTTTTCCCTTTTAGGCCAAAAAAAAACACCTTATGTTGGTGTAACCTGACCAACCCTAAAAATATGCCCTACTGGCCCTACAGTAGAAAGTAATTTTTATTTTTTTTAAATGAAAAAAGATTATAAAAAAAGAATAAAATTAAGAAAAAAAATCACCATTTTACATACTTAAAAATACTGAATAAAAGTGGATGATTAGAGTGGTTCAGTTTTATCTTGTTAAAAGTTAAAAAAAAACCCAACAATCATCTACGTTGAAATACCTACAGTACTGTACCCTATAATGTCAACATAACCTCTCTTAGTAGGGGGTTACCCGGTGTACTAGTCCACACACAGCCACTGTCACACACCGGTACCCACATCAACTTCTTTAGGAGCATGGTGTGGCGGAGTAGCCCTCACAAGGGCGTTGGTTCAAGAGAACCAACAACGGCCATCCAGCAAAAACACCCACCAGCCAGGAGAGGAGATGGGTACCGGTGGGAGATATGGCGTATGCCTGAGTGTCGTATCATGTCATGATGAGTACTACTGTATCGTGTCTGCTACGCCCCTACTGTAGGTCATCATCATATGGGACAACGAAACAAACCTCTCTTTGTTTGGCCTATTGAGGCAGTACTTTACCATGAAGGCATTTCTTTCTCAATATTTCTTTTCTTATATTATAATCTTATCTATATACTATATTATTGATTTTAAGCAAAAAATATACAATGCAAAGATAGGGCCTAACATTACTAACTAAGCTTAATAATTAAGTATTAAATAAAAATTAGAAAAAATTAATGTTAATTATATTCACATAATTATTTAGCCTAGCCTTCTTCCCTTAATAAGTCATGGAATGATCTAATTCCGACGTCTATCTATTAAAGACATGGCTAGCCAGGCTTAGGCCTACTGTATGTGTGCCTATTGTGAGCCTAGAAAGCAGATTCTGAACTGCTGGATCTTGCGGTCAAGAACTATAAAATAAGAAAGGCTAGCCTAGGCCTAGGCTAGCCTAGATAGAGTTACTGACCTCTTTTTCTGCATTTTTCTGATTTTTTGACGCTAATTTCAGAAGCTTTTCAAAATCCATATGGTTTGTCAGGCTATCCTAGACAATTATTTATTATTTAAATACATTAATTAGCTTTTTAACGCCAGGTTTCGTAACTTCTTGCCAAATACTCTCTTCCGCCGCCGTCAGCTTTTTTTTCTACAGAAGAATCAAAGATTATTAGAAATTACGTCATTTATTGTCGTCACGCACCACCAGCGACGACACGTGTGTGTGTGGTGGATGACCAGTGGAAAGTGTGTAGAGTACGGGGCGCCGTATGGGACAATGCTAATTTTGTCGAAATATTACAATTTTGTCTACACATAATTAATTTTGTCAATACAAAATTCATTTTGTCAACACAAAATTCATTTTGTATTGACAAAATTCATTTTGTGTTGACAAAATTTATTCTGTGTGGACAAAATTAATTTTGTCTTGACAAAATTCATTTTGTCTCGACAAAATTAATTCTGTGTAAACAAAATTCATTCTGTGTAGACAAAATTAATTCTGTGTTGACAAAATTAATTCTGTGTAGACAAAATTCATTCTGTAACGACAAAATTCATTTTGTGGCGACAAAATTCATTCTGTAACGACAAAATTCATTTTGTGTAGACAAAATTAATTCTGTGTGGACAAAATTAATTCTGTGTAGACAAAATTAATTCTGTGTGGACAAAATTCATTTTGTGGCGACAAAATGTATTCTGTGTAGACAAAATTTATTCTGTGTAGACAAAATTCATTCTGTGTAGACAAAATTCATTCTGTGTAGACAAAATTCATTTTGTTGCAACAAAATTTATTTTGTCGCGACAAAATAAATTTTGTTAGCCGAGCCTACTCAAGCGTGGGACAAAACGTTTTAACATTTAAATTAGAAGGCGGGGTTGTTATGGGAAACTCGAAGATTGACAGTTATAGGCCTACGATCAAACAGCTCGCGAATATCATTTTACGACCTCCTCTACACCGGTGAACTTGAATACTTTGCGTCGAGTATAAGTACAGTTTATACTGACGTATAACAATATTATTGTATACTTAAAATTAATTCCGATTCAGCAAAACGGAACACGTAGCCCTCCCGGGTAGCCCTATATGCCTACCAATTTTGGTAATAAATATTAAAGATGGTTGAAGATTTATATCGATACCGATAATATTGATAAAGAAAATGACAACACTATTTACGATAACATCTGATAAGTTGAGTAGTAATGAAATGATTTTAGTTAATACATTTATTTTAATATAATAGTTAGTATAGGCCTATTTATTCTTATGGGAATTGCGTCGTCTATATAGGCCTACCAAGTTTATTTGATAGGAATACTAAATTGCTAATAGGCCTAACTCAAGGTAACAAAACTATGATATATCTCTTAAGACATATATTAATTGTCTCTAATTGGAATAATAGAGATATCTTTATTGAAAAGATATCTTGGTTATAACAGGGATATATCTCTATTGGAACCTAAGATCTATATTGTAAACTAACTACATCTATTAAAAACTAAGATATTTTAGTTGCCTAAATAAATGACAGTTTGGTACGCCATAGATTATGAGTATTGCAAATTGTCGTTAAAAAGTTAAATTTAATTTCAAATTTACGTTTAACTATTAATTTTACTCTCGGTTGCATATTATTATATATTTACACCCTCGAAAGATATAATTCAACTTTGACCAAATAGTTAAATGGGTGTTCACACAACTGACATATGGCGCCACTCAAGTATCCATTCCCATGGCAGTGTATATAATCTTTCCACCTTCTCCATGATTGATTTTATTTATTATACATTGGTAATTGCAAATAATTGTTTATAGGTTTACATTGTTCTTTGTACTTTTAATGTACGTATTCAGTCTTTGCCTGGCTTGATAAGATTGATGTTAAATAAAAATGCATTTTCCACTAATAAAATATGGAGTTGTATCGAGAAAGTATTGTAATTTCGGGCAGAATGGTTTTCGGTCTGGAAAGGTCATTATTACACTGTCTGGGGTGTTGATATTTATACATCGAATGTTCGAATCGAATCGAATAGCCCCATTATTGAAGCTTTACCTGAAGAGGTCCTAGACAACTTGCGTAATCTTGGAGAAGCCCAGACCCTCAGTCAAACCAGCTTCGGTCTGGAAAGGTCATTATTACACTGTCTGGGGTGTTGATATTTATACATCGAATGTTTTATGGGCAATCAGTCCTGAACCTAGCCAACATAGGCTACCTGGCCTACTTACTACTGTAGGTTAAAGGTTATTAGGTTTCGCAGGGTGGATGATTGTTATAATAAAACTAACGTGAGCAATCTTCTGTAGTCAGTTCTTTAAATGTTTTTTTTTTCAAATAACGGACAGCTTTCAGCATCATTATTTCTGCAATGATTATTATTATCTTAAAGATATATTGTCCCCTGAAAAAAATGTTTTTTTTAAATCTTTTTGTTGAATATGTTATTTTAATGTCACATAATAGTTATTCACTTTCACAAAAAATTGGGTCTGAAAAAAAATTATTTACCTGAAAAAACTGTAATTTAAAGCAAAAAATTGTCAAATTGTCTGGAAGCCAATGAGTTTTTGGGTAATTTAACTGTTTATTTTGTCTTTTTATAGTTGAAATAATTGTTTTCCCCGTTCTTTTTTCTTATGGAAGTGAACAACTTCATTAAAATTGCATAATGGCCTATTCTTTATTTTTCATGATTTTGGGAGACAATACATCTTTAATTTTAAAATAAAGTATATACATTTTATAAGATTAATAAATAATATTTTAAACGACAAAATATTAAATAGCCCCATTACTACAATTTTACTTAAGTAATAAGGGCTCTAATGAAAACCATTTTCCGATTTTTTAATATAGAATACATTATAATAATAATTATTACTGACGACGTAGATATTAAATTGTCAAAGTATGAATATAGTGGAGTCTGTTATATTTTGGTTCACTTTTTTCCAAAAGCATCAAATTTGGTATACAGGTTGCCCACCCTATACAAATTCAATTTTTGATGGGCGCCAAGCAAAATGACCCCTTGGGTCACCTAATTTGCATAATTTTAAATGGCGGACACTTTCGCTTAAACAGTCTATATCTCTGAAACTACTGGTCATAGAGAGTTGATTTTTAGCTCAAAATGTTCAGAACATAAACATTCCTACTATTTACTCTAATGAAGTATTTTAGAAAAAAAAGACCGGAAGTACCAGTTTTAACCTTTGACCCATATTTTAAGGCATTGCCATATCTCAGTAAATAGTTGTCACAGACAGTTTATTTAAGTGTCAAATTGTTCAGAATATATATGTTACTATTTAGTTTAATGAAACATTTTATCCAAAAATGACCGGAAGTACTCAGTTTTGCCTTTGACCGTTACGGTGTAATTACCAACCTTTTTATGGTTAATATATTTTGATATCCATAAAACTACTTGTCATAGAGAGTTAATGTTGGTGTCAAAATGTTCAGAACATAAACATTTCTATTTACTATAATAAAGTTTTTTCTCAAATAATGACCAGAAATACCATATTTGACCTTTGACCTGTTTTTTCAGGCAAATTGCTATATCTCATTATTGGGTTGGCGTGGAAAGTTCAATTTGGTGTCAGATTGTTCAGAATATATATGTTACTATTATGTTTAATAGAAGATTTTTCCAAAAAATGTCAGGAAGTACAGTTGACCTGTTACATACATAAAAATTAATTATAAATTTGTTCAAGTTAACTGTATATTTATATTATTTTCCAATCCACTTTTGAGCACTTGTCGAAGATGGCTACTTGCATGTGCAATTGAACGAAGTATACTGAATGAAGTTGAATATAGTCTTATTTGTAGTGAGTCTAGAGTAACGCAAATGAGAGAAAATTGTATAGACAAAAAATACCCAATCTCATTCTCATCTAATCGAGTACTTAAATGAAGTCTTCTACACATTTAGCAATAATGTTTTGTTTTGGAAAGTTAGTGTTTCCATCACTTGTGTTTGTTTGGTTGTTACATTCAGGGTAATTGTCCTATATTGCATTTCTTCGCTGAGTATCTTTCTTTAAAGGGCCTTCAAACTGGGGTATAACCTACTAATTAAAAGGATGGACATTTTCGGGATGCACAATATAAAAACTAGACTACTGTTGCCATATCACGAACCACAACTGAAAAATATATTTTTTCCACCAGACCTAAAGTAATCCTTGGTCCGCCAAACTTGGCAGAATTCTCGAATTTTAATTTTAAAAAATTTGGCCATCATCTGGACACGATTTGGGTATTACAGTTTTGTTACTTATGACATTACGCCTTAGTATCATCTTTTTCATTATTGCCTTTTTACTTGATTTTTGGTTGATTAGTAAATGTTAAATTGTTGTTATATTGGAATTGGTAACAACTCTTGGCTTGTGTAACATAATGTATTGATGAGCTGTTTTAACCTCATGAACAGATTTACTTTTATTACTTTCATTTCTTTTATGTACATTTTCAAAGTATTGAATGATGTGTCCTTTCTCATATCGAGTATTTGGAAAATAATGGCTTATTCAAACTTCTTTAGCAATCCTTGAACAGTCTGGTTGGTTCAGTCACCATAAGCACATGTATGGTAATTGTAATATTTTCAGTGTTCTCGTAAAGACGAAATGCCCCATCATGTTCTGAGCTTGAGTATGATATTGTTTCTTAGAAATGAGGCTAAACCTTTTTGTTGATTTTTGCACAACATTTCCATTCATAAAATTTGCATTGTTCTCATAGTCAAGGACATGCAATACAGAGTTCATTTTAAGTTTGAAAAAAGGGCAATATATGAAAAAGAGGATACTAGAGCGTAACATGTCATTAGTAACAAAACTGTTCCTATTCATCCAATCTCTTCTAGATGATTACTGTATATGGTCAATTTCTTTTTTTTTTTTATTTGAAAATCTTTGAGAACCACCAAGCTCGACGGTCCTTGGATGACTTAGGTCTGGAGGACAGAAATCTTTGGTGTCTTTTCCCCATTCAGTGGTTGTTCGTGTTATGGCAACAAAGAGAAATGTAGCAACATGAAATTGTTATGCAACAGCAAACACAAGTGACAGAAACACTAACTTTCCAAAACAAAACTTTTACTGGATTTCATCAGTAGGCCTACACATTATTGCTAAATATGTGGAAGACTTCATTTAATTACTCGATTAGATGAGATTGGGTATTTTTTGTATATACAATTTTCTCATTTCTCATTTACATCACTCTAGACTCACTACAAATAGGACAATCTATTCAACTTTGTTCAGTATACTTTGTTCAATTGCACATGCAAGCAGCCATCTTCGACAAGTGCTCAAAAGTGGGTTGCAAAATAATATCATAAATATACAGTTAACTATACAATTAACTGAACAAATTTATAAATTTTATGTATTTAACAAGCCAATAACTATACTTCCTGACATTTTTTTGAAAAGTCTTCTATTAAGCAGAATAGAAACATATATATTCTGAACAATCTGACACCAAAATGAACTTTCCACTCCAACCCAATAATGAGATATGGCAATTTGCCTGAAAAAACAGGTCAAAGGTCAAATATGGTATTTCTGGTCATTATTTGAGAAAAAACTTTATTATAGTAAATAGAAATGTTTATGTTCTGAACATTTTGACACCAACATTAACTCTCTATGACAAGTAGTTTTATGGATATCAAAATATATTAACCGTAACAAGGCTGGTAATTACATCGTAACGGTCAAAGGCAAAACTGAGTACTTCCAGTCATTTTTGGATAAAATGTTTCATTAAATTAAATAGTAACATATATATTCTGAACAATTTTACACTTAAATAAACTGTCTGTGACAACTATTTACTGAGATATGGCAATACCTTAAAATATGGGTCAAAGGTTAAAACTGGTACTTTCGGTCATTTTTTTCAAAAAAACTTCATTAGCGTAAATAGGAATGTTTATGTTCTAAACATTTTGGGCTAAAAATCAACTCTCTATGACCAGTATTTTTAGAGATATAGACTGTTTAAGCGAAAATGTCCGCCATTTTAAATTATGCAAATTAGGTGACCCAAGGGGTCATTTTGCTTGGCGCCCATCAAAAATTGAATTTGTATAGGATGGGCAACCTGTATACCAAATTTGGTGCTTTTGGAAGAAACTGAACCAAACACCCTTATTTCAGCCCTAACAGACTCCACTAATACTGATCATATCTGATATTTTCAGGGGTTCCCTGATATTATAAAATAGATTAATATGATAGCAATAGAGACGGAGGCATGCTCAGCCATAATAACTTAACCAATAACAAATGTCAAAGATAGCTTCACCCTGTCTTGCCCTTTTCACGTTTAAACTCCGCCTTCTAATTTAAATATTAAAACGGAGCCTACTCAAGCGTGGGACAAAATGTTTTAAAAAACGTTTTGTCCCACGCTTGAGTAGGCTCGGCTAACAAAATTTATTTTGTCGCGACAAAATTTATTTTGTCTCGACAAAATGAATTTTGTTGCAACAAAATTCATTTTGTCTACACAGAATGAATTTTGTCTACACAGAATTAATTTTGTCCACACAGAATTAATTTTGTCCACACAGAATTAATGTTGTCGTTACAGAATGAATTTTGTCTACACAGAATGAATTTTGTCTACACAGAATTAATTTTGTCCACACAGAATGAATTTTGTCGTTACAGAATGAATTTTGTCGCCACAAAATGAATTTTGTCGTTACAGAATGAATTTTGTCTACACAGAATTAATTTTGTCAACACAGAATTAGTTTTGTCTACACAGAATGAATTTTGTTTACACAGAATTAATTTTGTCGAGACAAAATGAATTTTGTCCACACAGAATAAATTTTGTCAACAAAAAATGAATTTTGTCAATACAAAATGAATTTTGTGTTGACAAAATGAATTTTGTATTGACAAAATTAATTATGTGTAGACAAAATTGTAATATTTCGACAAAATTAGCAATGTCCCAAACGGCGCCCCGTAGTAGAGAGGGCGTAATATTAGTTTAAACGTTTTCCGCACAGGTAATAATTATTGTGAAAAAAGAAACAATAAAAAAATTTAGAGGCCATGATAACCATGTACAGGCCCGTAGCCAGGGGGGTTTTTTGGGGTTCGGGCGAACCCCCCCTTTTGCGCGAACCCCCCTTTTACCAGCGAACCCCCCTTGAAAAACAAAGGCCCCACTTCCAAAATCGTGCAATTAATTATCAATTATAGCAGATTTTTTGGTCATTTTACTTATTGACTATGTTTAAATCGATCGAATATACAGATTGTCCGATGTCAAAGTCACTGCTGAGCGTGAGATCGAGAGATTGTTGAGAGATGATGGTTATAAATATGACAGAAAAATGGACGTGCTTCGGCCGGGCTTCGGAACGCACAAGATCACGTTCAGTTCAGTTCAATCTTTTTGGGGATTTTTATTTTTTTCCTGGAAATATTTTTCATTAAACCAAAGAATTTCACTGTTTAAACTTGAATAAAAATGGTGCTGAGTTAAATTGGTACGTGTACGTAGGCCTACCGTATATTTCGGTGTATAAGACGCACTTTTGACACGCAAATTTGACCTCTAAATGTAACCCTAATTAATTTAATTACCTACTAATACTTAAATTAATTAAAAATAGTGTAGGCCTACTACTCTGCAATGTAGGCCTAGCTAGTTACTCACTCCTGTCTAACCACAGTGTGGTAACAAGTTTATTGAATTTTTAGTTAAGGTAAATTGTCATCCTCGACTGTATTAATTAATATTACAGTACGCATTAGATATTCTACCCAGGCCTAGCAATACTCTCTGAACTCGCGGGTGTGTATTCTAGCAGCATGCAGCATCATCACAGCGCAACACATTTATGGAAGAGTCCATTAATTACGGTGGTGTCACATTTTATTTACACAATAACTATTTCCCTTGATCACGGTGGTTTATTTTTATTACATCTCTATGTCAACAATCACATAATTTTATAATCATGTAGTCAATAGTTCGTATGTCAAGCGATATCTAAAAGAGTGTGTTGTTATTGTGTTAAGTAGCTTCCCCTAATCTTATAGTGTATATGGCCAACAGTGCTGGCCACCAGGCAAGGAGCACATGGTTAGTGCTCTCTCCTCATATTGCTGTAATGCATGCATGGAAATAGGAAAGATTTTCATATAGGCCTACCCAACATGATATTCCTGGTTCATTATCAGCCCAAAAAACTGAACATCATTTGGATTGATTTTATAATGGTCATACACACAATAAGAAGGTATATATTTAAATAATATGAAATTAAAGTTACTTAAATAGACTTAGGCTAGCCCTACCCACACAGTGCATCGTAACTGAAACAATATGGGGATTTCCCTTTTCATTGAACGTTCAGTTGAAGTAGAGACTGATTACGATGTAATAAAGGCAATCAAACAAAATTATATCATTTGATTCTAATATGTCTCAAATATCGTTATTTTATTATTAAAATACCATTGTTTTGATTGTAAAATGTTTAAATTTCGGCCTAGAAATAAGTGCGTCTTATGCATCGACTACATAAAAAATACTAATATTTCAGTCTCCGTTATGGGTGCGTCTTATACACAGGTGCGACTTGTACACCGAAATATACGGTACTATTTGTTTTTTATGTTTATAGGATAAGAAATTACTTAAGGGCCTAATATAATATACTTTTTTGCAACAATAAAGCTGTATTTCATGATCAGTACTACTAACTTCCATACTGTAGGCCTACTATATAATTTCTCTGCATAACCCAGATTTTAGTAGGTAAAAAATGTCTCTGTAAGCTTATTAAAACAACCAAAATTGCTCTGAGAGCCAAAGCTTCCAGGGGGCTTCGCCCCCTGGACCCCGACCGGGGGCCCTTGGCGGCCCCCTGGCCCCCAGCCTACAGTTGCTCGCTGCGCTCGCAAAATACTTGGTGTCAAGAAAACCCCCTCTCATGCATTCTGGCTACGGGCCTGATGTAGTTATAATTAGACCTCCATGTTGAACGGTAGGCCATACTTTCTATATTACAGAGGCCTGTGAAAAAAAATGGGAATAAATTAAATTACCTCGAACTCCCTCTCCCATAATGATTTGATTTTTATTAGGGCATACATCGTAATATGCCAGTGGATCATATTTTTTTTTTTAAATTATTTTCTATTTATGACTGATAAAAAAAAGCAATTAAACCTTTGATTAAGACCGTCATATTATTATATAATGCGATATTAAAATAGCCTGTAAAAAACAAAACCAGCAAACAGTTCCAAAAAGTATTAGGACCCCGACTGGCCGCGCCTCCGGTGTCTACATCATTATAACATTACAGAAGTCCGCTGTGTATTTAAACCAGGGAGTTGTTATTTTACAACTCCCTGGTATAACAAAATGCTAAACATATAATACTATATTAATCATTATATAGATACCTCTGATTGTTTACTAAACATTTTAAAGAAGTTGGACTACCACGATTATTCGAGTAACGCCGCGCTTTGAATAAACGTAATAATGATAGTAGGCCTACACAAGATTTTATTATCAGAGAGAGTTTCACATTTCTACTTGTACTACAAGAAGAATTATTCTAATTAGTAATTGATTGACATTTTATCTAAGCAGTTTGATATATGTACAGCCTTTTTATTAGGCCTACTTCTTTTTAATATTATCACATAACAGATTCACAAAATCCAGACAGTAATATATTAAAAATCGTTTAAATCCAAGAATGAAGATATATCGGATTTATTAATATCTGATGATGATCCGATATCCGTCACGTCTGCGTAGTATCATCATCGAACACAAACCCCCTCCCCGCCGTGCTATATTTATTCCTCCTCCTCCTAACTAGATATCCTCCTCCTGTCACATTCCCACAATGCAATACCTTTGAAAATAGGCGCGTCAAGATGGCGGACACGTCGGTAGAAAGTAAGGATACACACACAAATAAACTTTTAAAATTAACTTTTAAAGCATAATTTCTACTGTATAACATTACATAAGAATCTTCATATATTCAGTTAAGACTTACATTATTTAAAATGCGTAGGGTTTACAATGCCTTTATTGCTTTCTATAGTCTAGGCCTAGCGACCCCAGACCCGTTCTGATTGGATGTCTGGCGGCGATAAAATTGTGAAGTAGCCGGACCATGTCATGTGTAGTGTAGGAGTCCAGGCCTAGCTATTAGCTAGTTAAGCCAGTTTGATTTTCTAGAATCTATTATACAGTTACAACCCCCTCTATCCTGGGCTTATTAAGTAGGCCTAGGCCTCCCTATTAATTAGTATACCTATTATAATAAAAAAAAACTTTTTTTTAACGCCGTGGCTATTAAAAGATACGGTACCGTATTCTAACTTCTGTTTACTAAAGGTACGGTAAAATTGCATTACGTCATAACCAGCCAATGGGGTGCTGGTACGTATGTGACGTCATCGTATAAGGACTTTGGATTTTTTTCATATCGCGAAAACAGTGATCAACCCGGGGATCAACCGCATTTTCTTTGCTTCATTTATCGCTATGAGTATTATCGCCGTCGTGTGTGACAAAAACTAAATGCAGCCTACGTCTGTTATTGTTATTGAAAAGGCAAAACATGTTGATTTTAATTCTAGAATACAGAAAACCGTTTCAAAAGAGGCCTAGGCTAGGCCTACTTCGGGGCCTACTTACTACGTACTATAACCTCATTATATGAGTTTGTTTGTGTAGGGAAAGCGATGCCAGGCTGGGGCCAGCTGCATGTGTGCGCTGATTTCTGTGACTCAGACCTGGGCTACTGTCTAAAAATCATAGTATTTGAGGGCCCGCATTTGCTTGTTGTTTATGGTCACCATTGTAAACAAAGTTTAATAAAAAATATAGGCCTAAAGGCCATTTGGAATAAAAATAATTTAACCCTCATCAGCGCACACACATCCATGCAGCCTGGCGCCGCCGACAGGAATTCTCTACATACAAACAACAGACGCGATATGAAAAAAAATCAAAAGTCCTTATACGATGACGTCACACACGTACAAGCACCCCATTGGCTGATTATGACGTAATGCAATTTTACCGTACCTTTAGTAAACAGAAGTTAGAATACGGTACCGTATCTTTAGCCACAGCGTTTTTTTAAACTTTTAATTAATTATTTAGTCTTTAGATTAGGGCCTAAAAAACTAACTAAACTAAAACTAGGCCTACCTAAGTCTGCTAAAATACTATCTGGGTAGACCTAGAGAGAGGGTAACTAGCTATCTATGGGTTTAGTACTGTAGTGCACATACATAGTCCCAGAGTGCTATTTTATTATTAGACGAATTTCGTGCTACAAATTGTTATTGTAAATTGTACAGTATACCTTCTAGGCCAAACTACAGTAGTACTAGTAGTGTCTTTGGCTTATTAAGATATCGGTCGCGTTTGAAATTGGTCGCGATAAAATCAAATTCCGGCATTTTGTATGGTGCACCGCTAGACTTTTGATGATATCAGTCACGTTTGAAATCGATAGCGTTTTTTTTTATGGAGCGGGATGCATGAGAGCAGGATATACATTTTCCTTTAATTGATATTTTTTAGGAACTAGTAGATTATTTAATTTATGTGGATATTTTTTATTTGCTAAAAATAAATCAATAATTAAATTGTTTATTTTTTATTTTATTATTAACTTAAAGACCCCTTCCCTAAAAAATTTGTGACATTTTGTAAAAATAATACATAATCATTACATATTATATATTACTTTAAAAACATCAAACCAGGTCATTCCTTGTTTTAAATGTACGTTTTCTGGTAAAATGATAAAAAGTGAGAAACAATGCACTACCTACTGTAAGTAGCTCGCGGCGAATGACCTCGTGGACGGTCTTTAGGCCTACTGTAGCCTAGCTAGGCTTAGTTTTTTAGGCCTAGCTGGTAAACATCGGTAACGTACGAACATCGTACGCTAGTTATATACCTAGCTTGACGTAATAGTTGCTACATTAATTATCTTTCTATTTTTGCCAGACTCCGTTGATACAAATTGGGAAAAACCCGGTATTTTCGCCGAAAAGTTAGGAGTCTTCCATTTGTTTTTGCCTCACGATCGATCGAAAAGTGGGTGAATTACAGAAGAAAAAAAAATATCAATCCGCGCGCAATGCATTTTGGGATTTATAGCGGGCCGCTAAAATTACTAGAATCATCTTATTTTTCACATTTTTAACAGTTTACAGACTAAAAAGTTATCTCAATAGTAAAGATAAAATGAAAACACAAATTAATATAAAATAGGAGATGAACATTTCTATTTACTGTATTAAAAAATTATTCAAATGTAACTAATAGAAAAAGTGTTTCTAGCAGTGCTCCATACAAAATACCGGATGTTGATTTATCTCGACCGATTTCAAGCACGACCGATTTCAAGCATGACCGATTTCAACTGACACCATGTCTTTAACTTATTGTCATAAAAACCGGACATAGATTAGTGTGACCCCATTCATATACAAAGTAAACACTAATTCTAATTGAGGGTTTTCACATGGCAGATCATATTTGTGGAGTTTTGTCAAATTCTGACACGATAGCGCTGAAAGCTCTGGTTGATTTGACATCAACTGAGATTCACCCTTTTGTTTTTTAAATTTCACACAGACTCTGCAGAGGCTTTAATGAGTCTACGAAGTGCTGGTAAAAGTAAACCATCACCATCCTCATCACAGGAGGATAGTCCTCGCAGGGTAAGTAAACTTATTTCATTTGTGAGGGGTACAATATCTAAAGTTTTATACTAACTGCCAACTTTTTCAGTGGCTAATGAATGAGGTTTGCAGCATTAATTTGAAAATCTTAAATGCACTCTCTCTATGTAATAATCGTAAACTGCAGCACCGCCTTTGCGTGATAAACATCCTGATTTTGAAATGTTTCATATGAGTGGAAACTGCATGGCATTACGCACAACAAAATTAATGTAAAGAACATTTCTTTTAAACATTACTGGATTGTAATTATGATTTTGAATTTAGAAATGTGCATTGCATACAGTAAGAAGTGTAAAAAAACAGTTCATTCAGGCCTAGTCTTTTGAGGTGTGTGAGTGCAGTCACTCACCTAACAGACTCCAGGCCTTGTCTTTTGAGGTGTGTGAGTGCAGTCACTCACCTAACAGACTCCTAAATGCCTTTACAGATTTACAGTTTGTATCTTTATGCCTCTGAATTTGCTTAGCTGTTCAATATGTACAGTAGCACAAATTTACTTCAGTCAATACAATATGTATATTTCGAATAAAAGGTAACTCTGGTTTTATTTTTCCTTTAGCCACCACGAATCCGAAAACGAAACAGATTAATTTTTGATGACTATGAAGATACATCAGCTATATCTCTGCGTTCATCACCAAGCAAAAGGTCAAAGTCTACGCCACTAAAAATTGTTACACCAAGACCAAGAGAAAGGCGTGCGGTAGGTTTTACTATTCTATAAGTATAGGGTTAGGGTAACACACTTAGAAAAATATTTCAACCATATTGAATGAATACTGAAAATGTTATGGTTATGGATAATAACTTTAAAATTGTAGCTGTTTCACGCAAAAAAACAATATATATATTGATTTTTTGCAATACTACCGTACTGACGCGGGTATAAGCCCACCCCCCTCAAACATGAAATCAAGTCAAGTTTGGGGGGTGGGCTTATACCCGAGGATCCAAAAATGCAGATTGTCAAAAACAGCACATGTACACTGTGTATTCCACCATGCGAGCGAGCGCCCTCGCGTGTACGACGTTGCCTCTAAATACACGAGGTGTAGAGTGTCGGAAAATTAAGTTTATAGTTCGTGTAATTTATCGTAGAATATCTTATTTTAAACATCAATTTAACAAGAATTTATCAAGCAGAAAAGCAAGTATACAATGTTCGTTAAATAGAAATGTACCAAAGAAATTTAATAAGCTTGTTTATGGCAGCCGATACGAAATAGTGGTTTTCCCGTTTTGGCGACTTGTAGCATCGTGTGTGAAGCGATCTTCGAACGCGATGGAGTGTAAACAAAACAGGACCGCTAGGCCTCATATGGCCTAGCGTATATTATTAGCCTAGCTTGGTTATGATCAAAGGTAGGTGTATTCGGTGTATGGACGTCGCCAAATACAAAATAATGTATTCCGACACGCACTGTAGATTTTCATGAAAATTAGTCAAAAGTCGGGGGTGGGCTTATACCCGAGTATGGGCTTATACCCGCGTCAGTACGGTAATTACTATAGTTACAGGCCTTGTGGCCCATAAGGCTGCAGTGGCAATTTTCTAGTTGGTTCTGTCCGTGACGATTTTTTTGACTTCGTTCTTCTGATGTCCTTCATAATAATTTATATAGCGCACATATTCTTTTACAGTATTATCTATTAAGTTGATATGCTTTAGAAAAGAGGTCCTAGATATTCTCTCTCTTTTTTCCACTGTACTCCGATACATTGTTTTGGGCCATCTGACTCTTCTCCTATTTTGCTTAAGCAATATTGGTTTATGACTAATGCAAGAGAATACAGAATTAAATGCCATATTTTTAATACCGTATAGTACACTACTGTACATAACAAAACCAAATACAGGATTAAAACCCCCAATTGATTCCGGTCTCACATATACCTGTTTTAAAAATTGTTTCCGTTGAGCAATTTTTTTCTATCTTTTTAATAAAAATTGGTTCTGCAGAAAACCGTTCTTTTGAGAATTTTCAGAAGAAACGGGCCCTGTGTCAATTTATTTATAGTTTAAATATTATATAAAATATGATATTGTTTATACTTATTTTTAATTATTAGAGGACTGGTGGAAATGTGTTAAGTACACCTGATAAAAGAGCTGCTCAGAATCTTGGTACACGTTTAAAGAATCTGCTTAAGTTGCCTAAGGCATACAAATGGTGTATATATGAATGGTTCTACTCAAATTTGGACAAGTAAGCTTCTTTCATCATTTTGTAATTTTGAACTTTACAAATTTGAAAACAAATAGGTTTATAATAGCCACCAAAAATATGTTTTACATAATATATTGAGGTTGTCCACCAACATATGCATAAACTCAGAGTGAGCAAATTTAGAGTAAATTATCTATGTTATGTTATAATCATCAATTCTTAGAAGTACTGAATGAAGATATCAATCTGTGGTGACAATAGAATGGACCCAAGACCTGGCTATCTTCGACTTTTAAAAAATAGAAGTTTTGAAAAATTTGTTAGGCTAGAAATGTACGTTGTATGATGTGTATGTTTATTGAAAAATGGTTGTAGTTTTCTAAATTACATTGTACAAGTTGCAATGAGAAAATTGAACGTAAGTTGACATGTACATAAAGCAAAAATATAAATAAAATTCGTTAGTAAAACTTTTAATAAGAGTAAAGATATAAGGAAGAAAAGCAAAGAGATTATGGAGCGGCTGTACCAGAATATACAACACTAAGCAGGCCTGACACTAAGTATTGTAAAGTTAAAAAACTAAAAAAATTTAGGCGACCTTCAGTATCGATTCTAAATTACAAATTGCATTGTATCTTGTATTTAGAGCTTTATTTGAAGGTGAAAATGACTTTTGTGTATGTTTGAAGGAGTCGTTTCCTCAATTGAAGACACGCCATTTGACACGCATAGAATGGATCACAATCAGAAGACTGATGGGCAAGCCTAGAAGGTATCATTTTATAATTTATAAAACAGTCTTTTACAAGATTAGGAAATACAATCCCAAGGTCCTGGTTGCAATCTTGACCTACAGTAGTGCCAGGGTTGTAACTCATACCTGTTTCTGCTCTACTCCCAAATTTGTTGATGAGATTGAGGCAATTAATAGCACAATTATTCATCCTGTAATTCGTGTGTTGATTTTAAAATAAATATTCTACATGAATACAGAGCATTTGTTGATACAAGTTTGTATGAGATTCCAGTACAACCACCCATATACCCCAATTCACACCGTAATTGCAATTATAAATTGTTACTTTGGTACAAACATGTGAAACCATTTCCGTGTTGACATCAAAATACATTCTAGTCCTCAGAATAGATGTTTTTGATAGGTATTGGTTTTTTCAAAAAGGGGTATAGTATAAAATGTATAGTATATTAAAAAAAGTGGTGATTTATTACCATTGTGAAATTAAATGTTTCTATTTTTAGATGTTCATCTTCGTTTTTTGCTGAGGAGAGAGCAGCATTGCAGACCAAACGTCAGAAGATACGGTTATTACAACAGAGAAAAAGCCACGAACTAGACCCAAGTGAGCTCAAAGATCTACCAGAAGAGATACCCTCACAACTAGTCATTGGTACTAAAGTAACAGGTGATTGTATTTACTTGTAATAAAGACTTTGTTTATGTAGAGCATTGTGTGTATATGTTTGTCTCGTGAACGGATTGCCACCTTTAAGAAGGATAGTGATTGAATTTGCTTATGGTTATCCTTGGCAATTTGCCTAAATATATAAAATAAATAAATAAATAAATAATTTATCTGCTTTTTTAGAATTTACTTTCAGTTTAGTAAAATTAAAGTTGAACCAATATTTTATGAGAGTACCAGTTTTCAGAGAATAGAATCTGACAAGATTCTCTACTGTATATCAAAATGTATTTGAAGCGCTATACATGGAATAGAGACCTTTCTTTTTCACTCAACTATGTCTCAGCAGCCATTCTGCACATACATGTGTCTTTAAAATGACTTTTAGTCTCGAAAGCTATGTTTTGCTTGGAAGACTTGACCCTTTCATTTCAGGATCTCAAGTTGTAAAGATGTGAAGGGTTGTTATTGTTTTTTCAGTACATACTAAAAATTGACAGATGGTAAATAACTTGGGAGTAACTCCAAGGATTATTGTTGCGAATTGTTTGTTTGTTGTCCATGTTATTATCTCTATTCAACTACTAACAATAGAGGTGTCACTGATGTACACATCACTGTACTGTACAAAGTTTTGTAAAAGTATTCAAATTCTTAAATTTTTTAGCCCGACTGCGATCACCTGTAGATGGTTTGTTCACTGGCCAAATCGATGCAGTTGATCCTGCAAATGCAACGTACAGGATAACCTTTGACAGGCCTAGCCTTGGCATTCACACTATCCCAGATACGGAAGTGCTGGTAAGTACAGTATCAACAAAAACACAAATGTAATCTTCCTTTTTGATTGGTTGATTCACATCATGTGCCACACTGTCTGTACATATTCAAAAACTGATCTTTAAGACCTATCTATACTAAAACGATAACAATTGACGATAAGTAGATAAATAGACATTTTTCCTACAGAAAACAAAATCAACAAATTTCAACTGGGAACTATAGGATAACTATTATGATTTCTTTAATGAAAATAATATTTTCACAAACCCACTCAGATGGCGTTAATATTATGACGTTTTTTAATTTTTCTTATTGATCATGATGTAATTTGATTGGATTTAAAAAAATAATATTTTCATCAACAGCATAAATTGTTGTCCTATAGATCTACTAGGATGAAAGCTGTGTGTATATCTACTTATTGTTCATCGTTATCTTCTGTAGTATAAATAGGCCTTTAGTTTTTCCTTTTGTAATGTCGCATCTCCGCAGCCAAATTCTGGGGACTTTATTTATGCATAATGGGTGTGTAATAAAACAATACCAGACATCAATGGGATGGCCCACAATTGTCTTGTTTTCTAAACTTGTCTATTAATCGAATATGAACTTGTCACTGGTAGCTGAAAATGTATCATTGCATTAAATACCACAACTGTTTGTGTTTATTCTACATAGAGCAATGAAGAACAAGAAACAATTCCTCTATCTTCGTTTACAAAGAACTACAACAGACCAAGGGCAAACTTCTTCTCTCCATCAAGGTGAGTTTATTGATAAAAGTACAACATTTGATTTGACGATTTTGGCACATGGTGTGCAATAGTACTTAAACGATCATGTAATAGTACTTTTTTTGTGTAAATTATTGTCATTTTTCTGATCTTGTTGTCAATGAGGGATCGCATCATGTGTGTCGCTGCTTCCGTTCCCATAACAACTGACGATGCTGCTATCGAATTTCAGTTTTGTTTTTGTATGCAAAAGATTTGTTTTCGTACATGGAAAAAGTACTATTTCACGTTCATGTGACCCACAATCGTCCAATCAATCGAAAGGAATTTATTTAGCCGTTATATAGTATACAAATAATGAATGTTTATGAGTGTAATGGTACAAATAATGGCATGAGTTGCCTCGTTGATATAACCTTTCATCATTCACCAAATGCCATTATTTGTACCATTACACGAATATAAAACATTCATTATTTGTTTTATATAACATCTAAATAGATTCCTGTCATTTGAATCAAATAAAAGGTAGCCCTAGCCAAGAGGCCTACATTTCATTCACTCATTCTAGCTAGGCTAGACCTGGTAGTTGTACTAGCTTGGCTGAAAGGCAAAACTTCGACAGACAATTGGAACTTATCTAGGCTAATTATGGTTTGTCCAACGATTCCACGTCTTGTATGGATGTCCCCATTAATTAATCAAACTCCTAAAAACGATCTAAAGCTAATTTAAATGCCTTTTTGAATGAAATTAGTACATATATATCTCCAAATCGTACACAAAAATCTGCTGCTGTTGCATATCTCGCGGTGGTCTTTACAAACAGAGGCAGGACAACAGGTGGCGCTGTTGTATTTCACAGTACTTTTTGTATAATAGATTTTTTTCATCCGCGAAACGTTTTTTTTTTTCATACACAAAAATCTTTAAAAAAGTACTATTAAACGATCGTTTAATAGTGCATACTATTGCACGCCATGTGACCCACAATTGTCCAATCAAATGACAGGAATTTATTTAGGCATTATATAATAAGTGTTATATTTTGTTTTTATAAATTGAGATTTTGATTTGATGTAATTTTCAGAATAACAGCTGGTCTATTGGAATCACCTGGTCTAGAGCATGACCCTGTTATGAGTCTGTCACCAATGAGAGGCAAGTTCCAGGCAATGAAAGAAAAGAAACTTGGTGGTTTTCCCATCAAATTTTTACTTTTTGTGGTAAGTTTTGCACTAATTGTGGTTTGGTGGTCATCCTGGGTTAAAATTTCTGACGGCCAGTACAGTCTTGTATGAGACTTGGTTTAGTAAGCCTGGGTTTCCTATCCTATATAAGTCGTAAGTCATGTATTTGTTGGAATGGTATGAGGATTCAAAATTGTCTACACAGCACACAATGGATTGACACTAGATAGGCTCTTGGGTTCCTTAGACTTCACTCACAAACCTAATAAAAACACAGCTTTTAGAAAATGTGCAATACTGTACTATAGATTGAATTAATAATATAAATTCCTTTTGGGCTAGGCTTAGTACAATTTATATAGGAAATATTGTTATATTGCAAAAATTGTCAGTCATGTTTTGTTTTTAATCCAATTTATGTATTTATTTTTTTTTTTAGACTAAATTGTCAAAAATTTTGGTTCATAAAAAGGATTTAATCCAGAAGTTACGAGAAATGAATGCAGAGGCTGAAAGACAAGTAAGATATTGTAATCTAGAGTAGTGAGCTATGTTGGTTTAAACAACGTAGTCCCCTTACCCAATTGTGCAGATGATTCCTAGTTTAGACTTAATTTGCTGCCCTTGTGTGTAAAATTTTGCGCATTTGCCAAAAATTATTTTCGGTTTGATAAACAACCTTAACATATTTGCTTAAAAGTAAGCACTTTTTCTAAAAAATAAGCAAAGTATTGATAAATGCCAACCTAAAATGACATGTTATTTATAAGTTTATTATTTAACTCTTGCACATTACAGGTAATAAATAAAGTTTTGATTTGTTTGTTTAATTGTTTGTGGTATTTTTTTAGAAATCAATGGAAATCATGATAGAGATGGAATTTAAAAGGATGTATGCCAGCAATGTCTTGGAATTAGAGAGACTGAACAAAGACTTGAACCGATATCTACTGGGTGTCCAAGAGTACTGTCAAGAGGTATGTAGTAACTCATTTCTGCTATAATTTTACAGTTAACCTGGATTTTAATTTGTATTATTATACATATCGCCTTGTGGAAGAACACCTTTAAGGAAAATTTACACAGACAAGTGGTAACTAAAGGTAAGTGGAAAACCATTTGGCTTGTCCCACATAGAACATGTATCTATCCTCTGCCCGCCTGTTCCGTGTGTAAATAGTCATGAAATAACATAGATTCTATTTTTTTTTTCACTTATCATTTACCACTTACTGTTACCATTTGTCAGTGTAAATTGGCCTTTATGATAAATAAGTTTTCTCCAGACTTGGAATACAATTACGACTGTTTTATGCTAGATGTACCATATCAATTTAAACTTTAAATAAAAATAAATGCGGCCACAGGTTTTGGAAAGTTATAAACATTTTTCGAAAATTCAATAGTATTTTCAAAGCCCTTGAAATAGGTTTCCTAAACATTAAACATCTTGGGTGAGGAGATTGGTTTGTTTTTTTAAGAAGAGAAAGACTTGTCATAGTGAACACAAAGTCATTTCCATTTCTTGTGAGGGTTTTGAAGCATTACATTTTTTGCTGTAAACAATAAATGCTTCATTGACTTCATGTAAGATTTTTCAAAGATTATTGGATTGGTAAGTATACAATAGCACATCCTGTCATGTGCATTAATTTCTTTCAGTTTGTAAATCATACAGTAGGCTGATTTATAGTCTAATTATTGGGACTGTATGACGACTTAGGAGTTTAGTCTAGGGTGCACAACTTTTCATTCATTATAGTATAGGCTTAATTCCTTTCTGAAATGTACAGTAATTGTTATGGCCACACCTGATCATGTGACCTTGCTGAACTACTGTTGGCCTTATTGTAGGACATATTTTGTAATTTGGCAAGAAAAGACCCTTTATCAATGAATGGTTATTTTATATTATACTTTATATTTATCTTTACACAAGAGTCGTTTTTAGGACATACTTTTCTTTCTTTCATTCATTTATTTGGCATCTCAATAAATAACATTAAAAATACATCAATAACTTGACCGTGAAGTAAATAATGAATTTATTAATATAATATATAATATAAATTCAAGAAATGACGTACTAGTATCTGATCCCTAAAAATAGAATTATATCTATGTAGCCTCAGCAGATTAAGATTGTTAGTTACTAGTACACTAGCCATGTTCCTTCAATACAGTAGTACATTGTAGGCCTACTTAATAACAATAATTTGGTAAGTTTACACGTATACAATTTATTTCACAAAGTTTTGACTAATAATAAATTACCAATTTTGTAAAGAAACATTCATTATGGTGATTGTAATGTCTTAAGTTATGTTTTGAACAAAATTAAAATTTTTGCTTAATTAATAAAAAATTTGCAGCGGAACAAGAAACAAAAATGAAAGTACTGTAAATAATAAATATCTGAAAATAAATTGCAAAACATGATTTAATATGTACAAAAATGTATGTTAACACATAGGTTTTTAGCAGTTTTAGTGGGATTTTACACATAACATTGGGGTCCAGATAAGCAGTTTTTTTGGTATTGTCCCCATAAAAAAATAATCGTTTTTAATTTGTTGATTAAATATGCTATTTAATGTCACATAATACAGTTGAATAAAAAATTATGTACCTGAAAAAAACTGTAATTTAAAGCAAAAAATTAAAAAAATGTCTTGGTTAAAATAATTCATTTGTCTTTTTATAAGTCAAAACTTGTTTTTTCTACTCATGTTTGATAAACTGTATTAAAACTACAAAATGGCCTTTTCAAAAGCTGATTTGATTAATCTTTGTTGTTGAGACACAATGCATCTTTAGCGGGCCATATGAAATGCCCTCACATGCTGTTTGTTGAGAACCTCGGCTATAACATGCTCAGCATTCCATAGTATTTACAAATTAATCATGGTGGCAAGGTTGCTAATAATTGTATTTTTAAAAAATAGCATTTAAGTATCATTTATGCGAAAAACTGGTCTCAGAATTTCATCTTTTAAAGTCTGTGGAATTTCAAGCGAATGCACAGATTGTTGTCGTACAAGTCTTCTCATCACTTGAAGGCACCGCTCTTTGAGGCTATAAATTGGCAACACCAAGGTTACATTATATTCTTGATTTTCTGCCAATTCCTTGGGATAATACACTTGTTTTTCTGTCAATCCTTCCTTATAGACTATTTTATCGCCCGTAAGATTATCCCTAAAAATCCATGGATGCGTTATATATGTATAGATGTTAAAAGTTTGATTTGGCGATAGGCCAGCCGTGTTGTTATATGGCCGCCATACAGGTTGCCCTTGATAGTTAAGCCAGATTACTCGAACATTTCTAGGTGACTTGTTTATAAATTTTACATATATTCTTGTCTCACTGTTTTCTGATTTTATCCTTGAATGTGGCGGCATTGTTTTTCAACCTATTTCAAAAAGAAGAAAAAACAAAGGGGTGTATACAATTAAAGCAAGTTAGTTTAGGGTATTTAAAACAATGACTGGCATGCCATAATATATACTACAGTCATTACTACTACTTATCCGTCAGGGCACTACCAGATTCACAGTGAATTAACAACGTGTATGTTAACTATAACATATATATTATAGGTGCCCTGACGGATGACAATTAATACTTATCATCCGTCAGGGCACTACCAGTTTCACAGTAAATTAACAACGCGTGTATGTTAACTATATACAGTAGGTGCCCTGACAGATGACAATTAATAATGATCATCCGTCAGGGCACTACCAGTTTCACAGTGAATTAACAACGTGTATGTTAACTATATAGGTGCCCTGACGGATGACAATTAATAATGATCATCCGTCAGGGCACTACCAGTTTCACAGTGAATTAACAACGTGTATGTTAACTATATAGGTGCCCTGACGGATGACAATTAATAATGATCATCCGTCAGGGCACTACCAGTTACACAGTAAATTAACAACGTGTATGTTAACTATAACATATATATTATAGGTGCCCTGACGGATGACAATTAATAATGATCATCCGTCAGGGCACTACCAGTTTCACAGTGAATTAACAACGTGTATGTTAACTATAACATATATATTATAGGTGCCCTGACGGATGACAATTAATACTTATCATCCGTCAGGGCACTACCAGTTTCACAGTAAATTAACAACGTGTATGTTAACTATATAGGTGCCCTGACGGATGACAATTAATACTTATCATCCGTCAGGGCACTACCAGATTCACAGTGAATTAACAACGTGTATGTTAACTATATAGGTGCCCTGACGGATGACAATTAATACTTATCATCCGTCAGGGCACTACCAAGTTACACACAGTGAATTAACAACGTGTATGTTAACTAACTACATAAGTGCCCTGACGGATGACAATTAATACTTATCATCCGTCAGGGCACTACCAGTTACACACAGTGAATTAACAACGTGTATGTTAACTAGGTGCCCTGACGGATGACAATTAATACGTATCATCTGTCACTGTCAGGGCACTACTACCAGATTCACAGTGAATTCACACCGTTCGTTCATACATAGAGATAACCGAACAACGTATGCTAACTCAGTGCATACAGCTAACTAGGTGCCGTGACGCAATAAAATTACTAAATATAACCAAATTATGATTATTCGAAAATTAAAATTTTGCATAAGTAAGGAAAAATTATGAATCATGGTTTTGTAGTGAAATTGCATGAAAATTACAAAGGTAAAACGAGAACAACTTTCACCATCGCTTTGCACTTACACTGTAATAATAGAATAATTGTGCAAATGGTAAATAAAATACGATCCATTAATTGCGGTCCATCTATCCAAGGAATTAAGTGCGCATGCGTAAAATAAATAGGTGCCCTGACGGATGACATTTAGACTCTTCCTATCTACTCTAGGCCTAGCAAACAAAAGTCAATTATAAGTCTCTCATTAATAATGCAAACATCATTTATTTACCCTGGTAGGGTCTAGGCCTACCCCGGCCTAATAGACATGGAGGTACTGTATACAATTAGATGGTGGCCTAGCTAGGCTGCAGTGTCGTTTTATTTCATGCACACTGCACTGTGTGTTTACCAATCAATCGTGAGTGTAGCTGGGCCTAAAAAGATTAAACATGATTCCATGTTTAATCACAAGATAATTTACACAATATTGGTTTGTTGTACACGATGTTAAACATTGTATACAATTTAATAGTACTTACAAACAAAAATACAATATCAGCAATGTTCTAAATAAACATTTTATATCAAAATTGACGTGATCTAATTCGAGAAAAAAAAACCAGCCGTCACGTAGGCCTCTTCCCCACACACGTACCCGGCCATCTCATAATAGGAGCTATACTCTTACGTCCAGACTCTACATAGCCGTGCTAATTTTATGATTGAGATCGATACAGACGCACAGAAAAGAGAACGTCTGGCTGGTAATTGCTGCTGTTAGGAGGTGCGGACTGCGGAAAACAACAACAAAAGAAGTTTGCATGATGGTGGATAACTGAACATTTTTAGCAACAAAGAAATATGTATTGCATTGAATATATGAATATAAATAAAAATTGGGAAGTGTAGGAATAAGTATGGCGGCTGAAATAGCCGAAGAACAAGCAGTAGAAGAAGAGTGTAGCCTAGGCCTACCCGCTCCACCGCCGCTGTTGAGACCAACAACGTCGTCGCAGCCACAGACGCTTTCACGCGGTGGACTGACGACTGGAGACATTGATGAAGAGATTATCTCTGGGCCTAAGCTTAAAGACATATGTTCCAACAATCGCATGCTTTTGTGTATGAAATCAAAGCGTAGAAAGAATTATATTCCAAAACGAAGAACTCAGGTTTTTGTTAGCGACAGCAATGGACATGAAACAAGCATTTCGACTGAATTTGAGGAGGATCATGATCATGTTGACTCGAACGATGTCGATGTCTCGCAAGAAAAAAGTAATGATTCCACGTCTCCAAAGAAAGCACGCTACGAATGCAATGTATGTTGTGTTATGGAATTTGTGCACACACCTGGTTTGATATATGAATCTTTTAGCAGAGGTTTCTTAGACTTTTAGTTTTTAGAGCACAATATTAATTTCTTGCCAAGAAAGAGGCCTTAATTTAAATTGTTTTAAACATTTTATGGTTTAATTATGATAAAAAGAGCAATGCACTACATAAATAAGTAGCTCGCGTCGAATGTTCTCTCATAGATGGCCTCATGTTATGCACTTGTCAATTGTATGACCCACTATACGACCCCCTGGAGAGGTGCGTCATTTGTCCGATGTGCGTCATACTTTTGAATACCATGACGCACCCGTGCGTCAAAAAGGTGACTTACCTTTAGGTGACCATGACGCACCCATTTTGACGCACTGTGACCATGTTGTTTATGATATGGTGGGTGGTAAAGTGACGGACATTGACGCACCTTGTTCATTGATGTGACGTACCATCTAGGTTTTTTGACGCACCCCTGCGTCAGTAATTATTTGTAAATGACGCACCCATGACGCACCTCTCCCGGGGGTCGTATAGTGAGTCATACAATTGACAAGTGCATTATACATTTATTTCATATTCTTTGGACAGAACAGTTTTCATAAATTAAAATGCTACTATTTTTATTGCAGATTGCTCCCGGTCAGGGTCTAGAACCAATGGATCAACCAATAGAACAGAAGTTAAAGTGCGACCAAGAAGCGAACCAAATTGTACATGATGCCAATCTAGCCTTGGGTGGTCGAGCGGTCAAGAGTGGTCATTTGAATGACCTCATAACGAGACTAACCTCTCTTATGTTGCAAGTGAAGGTGAGATGCTATACTTTACAAGATTGATTTCTAAAACTTTGTTCCAAAATTGTTGATAAAAATTCTCAATGATAACCGTAAATCAAGTATTCTTTAAGTAAATACAGTACATATTTACCGAAGGGTATGTGCTACCGCCCAAATTAGGATACACCACCAAAGAACAATATACCATGTCCAAAGAACTTCCATAGCCCCCCCCCCCCCCCCCCCACAAACCAAATATCCTCTGGGAATGGTGAATAAAGTTGATGGCTGAGTTGAGCTTGAAGAAAGTAAAACTCGATGAGGAAATCCGCTGTGGTATCATGAATGTAGATGTTCTATTACTGGTGGCAGAGGTCCTGAAAACCCAGTGTTTTGAAACTCAGATATTAAAAAAAAATTGATATGAGGACGGACTGACATATGGTGTCTGGTTTGAGTGTGATTTTAATCGATTCAAATAATTGGATAAAGAAATTAGCTAAAAGAAAACTCATTTTTGGGGTTTAAAGGATATGTAAAATATATAGTAGGATGGATTTTGTTAAAAAAGTTGTTTAGCTAATTGTAATTATTATATTGTTATTGTTCAACAGAACCTGGCATCTGGAGATTTGAATTCCTATGGATTCCAGTCATTAAATGAGTCATTGCAAGAAATTAAGAACAATATTGATCCTTCAAATTTTACGTAAGTAGTCAATCTTGCTTTATGGGTCACAAAGATCCCATGTTTCTGCTACTTTAATGAAAGCGGTATCAAACAATATAGTATGCTATAATAATTTAAAATATATACCGTAAGCTATAAATAATTTGTTAGCGTGCATCATTGGTGCAACAACTACTACTATGTGTATGCCAGTGGTATCAACAATAAACTTTCAATAAAGTCATTAAAAAACACATGTTTCAGTAAAAAACAAGTCAATTTCAACCCGTGGAACCACATGGTTTTTTTTCTATATTCTGGTGACGCTACACTAGAATATCCAAATGACAGTTGTTGGGTGGCTGTTGCAAAACAGAGGATAAGAAATCCTTTTTTGAATACATGGGCATCTCTGTTAAAGCAGTTGTTACTTGTGAAATATCATGTTTGTTTGGAAAACTGTTTAACTGTTAAATTAAAACAGTTTGTTGGATTTCAAATCAAGGCCTTTGAAAACATTTTTAGATTTAGAAGGAAATACATTTGAAAATTGCTTAAAACTCACTAATATTGTGAACTTTGGACCTCCTGTGTGTTTTGATTAGTTCTCCAATTAAAAATGTATGTAATTTTCTTCATTTTTATGAACTGTATTCATTGTTATGAACTGTATTCATTGTTATGAACTGTATTCATTGTTATGAACTGTATTCATTGTTATGAACTGTATTCATTGTTATGAACTGTATTCATTGTTACCATTTTATCTTTATATCTATGATGACAGGTGCTTCCAGAATAATGTGGAGGTGCATGTTGCACATATTCAGAGTGGAATGACTCAAATGGGAAACCTACACGCATTCTCAGAAACCAGTGCAGTACCATTCTGAACAGGTAATTTTGCATAGACACTAACACATCAATAACAGTATGAGTTTAATATAATATGATGGTCAGAAATAGTGAAACCTTGTTACTGAATCAATAGCAACACTCTGTGTATAGTGATGAAAAATAATACTGTTGTTCATAGATCATACCTTTCACAAATCATACCTTTCACAATAGGGGTGTTTATAATACTAATAGCATAAATTGAGGTGTATACACAATACACAATTTCTGAATTTTTTTAATAATTTGTTTAAGATCTGCAATATTGTGAAGTGATGTACCAATTATTAAAACCAAAGAAATGGTCAAGTTGTATAGACAGATCAGATGAAAATGGCATTAGGACAATTGATTGTGTTTTATTGAATTCAACACCATTGGGACCAGAGAAAAATTGTCCACAGATCTGAGAAGGGAAAGCCATTAGAAAATCTAAACCATGGAAACACAAAGCAGGCAGGCATGTGCTTAAAATGAGACGAAGTACCAAAGAAACAGTGGTTCTATAGGTTTGGAAGCTTGCTGTACTGTAAGCCTAGTCTACAGTTTGCAAACTCCGAGTTTGGTAAGAAAGTGCTAGTGTAAACCAACAAATTGCAAAAACTAGTTTGTGAAATTAACAAATCAAATAACAGTCAATGTGATGCTGCAGACAACAATTTAAAGACCTGCCAAACAGTGGAAATTTTGGAGTTAAAGCGTGGTTCCCACTAGCAATTTATGCAAAATAAGAAAATGCCTGTCCAATAATTGTTTGCCTCCGCCCGCATAAAATCAAGCCTGTCTGGTTGCGTGTCAACATCAGTTGCTGTAAACTTTGATCTTGTTCACCCTGCGTACATGACTGTGCGCTGTAATACTCTATGTTTCTCCAGTGTTTTTGTATTGTTGCATGGAATTAAACCGATTCGATTTCCCATAGCAATGTTCACAGCATTGTTGCGTCGTCAGTTCCTACTGACACTTGCGCTGCATTATCCTAGTAGGAACCATGCTTTAGAAATAAAAGTGTTGTAAAATTTGCCAGTGCCAGTTTAGCAGCTCCAGATTGTTATAGCAAAGTTGTTATGCATAAAAGCATTTATTTAAAATAAAACAATACAGTTATTTGTAAATTTACTCTCAGTGTATTACAATATTAAATACAAATTTGTTATAAATAATATTCAACAATGCATATTGTAAGTGTATATAAATTATTATGCTGAGTTTAGTTTAATTTAAAGTTGCATAATGTAGATATGTTTTCTTCGAAATTTTAATATCAAATTATTGTCAATTAAATTGTAGAAAAATATTTTGGACTTCTCATTTTTCAATAAACATTTTCTATATCACAGACTGCATTATGTGTTGTTTTATGTCATGTGGCCATTGGCTAGAGTTATTCAGTGGGAACATCTAGTGATTTCTTCTAAATGTGTCTTCTTTTAATCTGCGAACTTTATTTGGTTTCCATTAGGGCAGAACTCAAATAATTTGGCCAGTCATAACTTGATGGATCATCTATAATCAACCCAAATTACTAATACTTGGTCCCCAAAATGATGCAAGCCAGTTAGTTGACTAATGACAATCTCTTGATTGGTCATTGGCATTGCGCTTACATCTTTGCATTGCGTCCTATTGGGAACCAAGCTTAAACATTGGTTTCCAATAGGATGCAACGTAAGCACACCGAAAACAATTTTTACCAATCACAATAAATGCGATGGATCACAACAATCATCGTGACGTGATTGTTAAAATTACTTGCGTAACGTCCAAGTGGGATATTCAGGCACAGCATTGGTCAGAAATAAATAGCAAACTAGCCAACAAATAGCATAGCCATAAATTGCAAGAAAATAACTGTACAATTGCTATATCCAGATATAGTTCATAAATAGCAAGCAAATAGCTGTACAATTGCTATATGAATATTGGCAATTGAAATAGCTAACCAATAGATGTACAATTGCTATACTTGATATTGCCACAAATAGTAAACCAATAGATGTACAATTGCTATACTTGATATTGCTACAAATAGTAAACCAATAGCTGTACAATTGCTATACTTGATATTGCCACAAATAGTAAACCAATAGATGTACAATTGCTATACTTGATATTGCCACAAATAGTAAACCAATAGATGTACAATTGCTATACTTGATATTGCCACAAATAGTAAACCAATAGATGTACAATTGCTATACTTGATATTGCCACAAATAGTAAACCAATAGATGTACAATTGCTATACTTGATATTGCTACAAATAGTAAACCAATAGCTGTACAATTGCTATACTTGATATTGCCACAAATAGTAAACCAATAGATGTACAATTGCTATACTTGATATTGCCACAAATAGTAAACCAATAGATGTACAATTGCTATACTTGATATTGCCACAAATAGCAAACCAATAGCTGTACAATTGCTATACTTGATATTGCTACAAATAGCAAACCAACAGCTGTACAATTGCTATACTTGATATTGCTACAAATAGCTGTACAATTGCTATACATGATATTGCCACAAATAGCTTGCAATTGCTATACATGATATTGCCACAAATAGCAAACAAATAGCTTGCAATTGCTATACTTGATATTGCCACAAATAGCAAACAAATAGCTGTGCAATTGCTATACTTGATATTGCTACAAATAGCAAACAAATAGCTTGCAATTTCTATACTTGATATTGCCACAAATAGTAAGCCAATAGCTTGCAATTGCTATACTTGATATTGCTACAAATAGCAAACCAACAGCTGTACAATTGCTATACTTGATATTGCTACAAATAGCTGTACAATTGCTATACATGATATTGCCACAAATAGCTTGCAATTGCTATACATGATATTGCCACAAATAGCAAACAAATAGCTGTACAATTGCTATACATGATATTGCCACAAATAGCTTGCAATTGCTATACATGATATTGCCACAAATAGCAAACAAATAGCTTGCAATTGCTATACTTGATATTGCCACAAATAGTAAACCAATAGATGTGCAATTGCTATACTTGATATTGCTACAAATAGCAAACAAATAGCTTGCAATTGCTATACTTGATATTGCCACAAATAGTAAGCCAATAGCTTGCAATTGCTATACGTGATATTGCCACAAATAGCAAGCAAATAGCTGTGCAATTACTATACTTGATATTGCTACAAATAGTAAACTAATAGCTGTGCAATTTCTATACTTGATATTGCCACAAATAGTAAGCCAATAGCTTGCAATTGCTATACTTGATATTGCCACAAATAGTAAGCCAATAGCTTGCAATTGCTATACGTGATATTGCCACAAATAGCAAGCAAATAGCTGTGCAATTACTATACTTGATATTGCTACAAATAGTAAACCAATAGCTGTACAATTGCTATACTTGATATTGCTACAAATAGCAAACAAATAGCTTGCAATTGCTATACTTGATATTGCCACAAATAGTAAACCAATAGCTGTACAATTGCTATACTTGATATTGCCACAAATAGCAAACAAATAGCTGTACAATTGCTATACTTGATATTGCCACAAATAGTAAGCCAATAGCTTGCAATTGCTATACGTGATATTGCTACAAATAGTAAACCAATAGATGTACAATTGCTATACTTGATATTGCCACAAATAGCAAACAAATAGCTGTACAATTGCTATACTTGATATTGCCACAAATAGTAAGCCAATAGCTTGCAATTGCTATACTTGATATTGCCACAAATAGCAAACCAATAGCTGTGCAATTTCTATACTTGATAATAGCCATAAATAAATAGAAAACCAATATCTGTGCAATTGCTACTTCATGGTATTGCCATAAATAACAAACACATAGAGGTGCAATTGCTACTTGCTATTGCCATAAAAAAAAGCAGTGTAATTGCTATACACGCTGGTTCACATTTAATAAACCCAGTGGATATTTCGAATTTGTATAGGGTTACCCAGGTGTTTTTATTTGGTTCATCTGAGTCGTCGTTGTAAACAGATGAATGTGTTTGGCCTACCCTCAGTAGAGACGAAAGTCGTTATATCTTTAAGACACATAATATATTCAATAATTATTTTCTTTATTTACACAATACTTTTACATCGAAACACCACATTTTGTTTCATTAATAATCCTTACAAATTAGGCCTACGTTAAGAATGTTTACAAGATTATCATTAGGCTATAAAGTAATACAACAAACAAAACCCCAAAATGTTACTTACAATTTTACATTGGTCACATGTGACATTGATAATTCTTCATCTAATCAAAAGCAAACTGCATTTTGTTTTTAATAACATTTCCAACAGTAAAACAAAATCAAAATTACTACTTATTAGTTAATTATGTTGGAAGTCTACCTTGAACATTCCCATTTCACTAATCCACAGTGGGATTCCATTGCACCTAAGATATCGAAGGTATATTTTAGTTTCCTACCAAGGCCTGCTAAGCGCTATCAGTACGGTAGTCCAGGATTAAAACATGTTTAAAACCAAGTTTAAAACATTAGGCCCTGTTAAGTGCTACGTGTATAAAATATTAATTATACAATTATATAATCGCAGTCAAAATAACCTGATTCGTATAATTTACATTTTTAAGCCCGGTGCGTAGCACTTAACAGGGCGTATTAGTAGGACCCATGTTTTAAAATGTATTTAATGATTTTCCATTCGCCATGTAAAAACAAACCAAGTCAGTATAATAGCTGTAATAGTCTTTGGTCACATGGTACCGGTACGTACATTCATTGTAATACGATTATTATAAAAACCCTTAATAATGTTTAATATGTTAACTATTTAGAAAAGCATTTTTGTACAAAGCTGGTAAAAAATTACTTTACAGGTATACATGAGTATCAAAGATGACGACAAATTATTATGTTTTAGACAATTTTACTAAAAATGGTATAATAATATTTAATTTGCAACTATAACAACATATTAGACGTATCTTCTAAATATGGTCTGGTGTGACGTCAATTTACCATATACGCGGTAATTAGGCCTATATGATTAATTTGGAAACGTGTTTATAAGACTTCAACAACTGTCTGTCGTAAAAGTTGTCGAACGTACATCAGTCTTAGTTTATCTTTAATCAATTTGATTTTTAATGTTATAAAATATAAAACCGTCGGTAGCCTAATTAATTTGTATGACATCATTCTATTTAATACTGATACTGTTATTATTTTGTCTTACAAAATGACCATAACCTAAACATACTATTTTATATAGATTCTATCAAGTTATCGTTGAGCTTGGTTCCCAGTAGGACGCAACGCAACGAAATAAACGCAACGCAAGCTTGTTGACCAATGAAAGCGAAAGTTCAAATAGTCCATTGTTTGTGATTGGTCAAATTACTAATTGCGTTGTGCTTAGATCCTTGCGTCCTAGTGGGAAACAAGCTTTAAGCCTACACTGAACGAGTGCACAGCAAGGTACCAGAATAAACAATACGGCCGCCTAATATTGCATAGATAAACCAAACAATGACAATATCTGTCTATACAACATTATGTTATTCGCGTTAGTTTCCAGTAAAGCGTGGTTCCCACTAGCGACGCAACACGTCGGACGTAACGCAACGCATGTGAATTGACCAATCACAAGCGATGGCTTATTCGCTTGTGATTGCTAACTGTCTATAACTCCGCTTGCGTTGCGTTTACGTCCTTGCGTTACGTTCTAAGGAACCAAGCTCAAGTAAACGTGCTTTTGTAGATCAATAATAATAAATTGTAGCCTTTGAAATCTACCATAATATTTAAGCTTGGTTCCCACTAGAACGTAACGCAAGGACGTAAACGCAATGCAAGCGTTTTAACCAATGACAAGCGAAGTTATAGACAGTTAGCAATCACAAGCGAATAAGCCATCGCTTGTGATTGGTCAATTCACTTGCGTTGCGTTACGTCGCTAGTGGGAACCACGCTTTAGCAAAACACATTTTTGCTAATATAGGCCTTTTTTTTAAAAACATTTTATGCACTCAGCTCATTTTCTCACAAAATCACACAACTTCAATAATTATATAAAATGTACAATGTTATAATATATATCTTATAATTTAAACTTAATTAACTTCACAATATATCAAACTATATTCTATTTTAACGTCATCAAAATAGATTCGTTTTAGAGCTTTTATTTGACATTATCCATACATATAATTTTTTTCGTTTAATAATATATTTAATTTTTTATATTTTATATATATATAAAATTATAAACGTGACGTATATTACATGTTACTGTATGTCTATAAGATATTTCTACATATTTATAAGTATATAATGATAATTAAAATATATTATAAACATGTTATCAACTAGGCCTAGTATCTTCCAATTTAATAGTAATTAATACTTGTCTGTGTCTACAATAGGCACAGTAAGTATAATAATATTGGCAATAGGCAGAAGTCTACAATAAGATATTTGATATTTTACTGAAAAGTATATCCACCGAGCGCCTTCATCGCCTCTAGATGAGATATATATATCGGCCTATACAATTTCATGTTGTTTATTATGTCTCTGATTGGTCCCAATGTATAACATTTTAATTGGAAAGATACCATGTTTAATACTGTATACAAGATCTTATATCGAATATATATTATAATTAAATGACTGTATAATATCACCGACTTCCTTATGCAAATATGTCATACATGAACATTTAGTCAGCACCTGCTGCCTTGTCCATTTGAGTTTAATCCTTTAACATGTGATCAACACATTACAATTAAAGTAATTACTTTGCCGTCTACAAAATAATACTAATTTTGTTTTGTTGTAATACAACTTTAGACCCAAAAGCAAAGGTAATATTTTCTGGTTTTTTTTAAACAATGTTGAGCACAATACTAGTTTGAGAGCGAACTTACAAAAGTCAAACTTTAAGAGACAATAATTATTATTTATCAAAAATATATATATTTGTTTTGGGTCGGTGAGGCAAGTGTTTAGTGAAAATATTGTGTATAGAAAAAAAACAGCTGCTAATAACACAAATCCTAATAATCATTTTTGTTTGAAGGGACAGAATTACATTTCTGATGGATGATATATAAATATAATTATTTGTATAATAAATAACGATAGAGATGATGAAGTACCAATGATTATTAGAGGTAGTAATTCTCACAACGCTGGGAATGCCTTATTATTTATGTATTCAACGCACTGCGTACACTACGCATGCGCCATGTCATACAGAATGCCTCATAACGTTGTTTCTTTTGCGGCATCCAGTCTTCTCATTGTTTCTCTTGTACTCACTGCGAATGGAGGAGACTGCGAATTTATCATTTGAGATTGCAGGATTGAAATGTCGTTAGGCCGCCTCTGCCAAACAGACTCCGTTGATAAATTGGTCGATGGACATACTTTGTTTGTGTAACGTTTTGCCAATGGAGGTGAAGGAAGCTCACTTGGTGGAAGAAGATGTTGGATCTCGCTAGGATGTCGATGCATTTCGCCCTTGGCAGCACCTGCCTTTCTGATTTTTAACGTCGCTGGAGGCGATTTAAACCGTAAAGAACCAGCTCTACCTTTTTCTGGTAATGAATTGGCTCTTGTTCGAACTTCTAAGTTATCCCAATCTGCGGTCGGAGAACAGTTACCTTCTGAAGACCCACGTGATCGTTCAAAAGGACCCCGGATATCAAATAAACGTGCGTTGCGGATTGGTTTCCGTGAGAATACTGATGGATTATACTGGTCTACTTCTGAATCAATCGAACCAATTGACTGTTTATTTTTTGCTTCGTGCGTTTTATCTGCGCTTCGAGGTGACAACAAAGACAAAGAAAAATGTCGAAGTCGGGTCAGTGGAGACATTTTAGTGACGTCTTCTTCTGTAATTTGCGGTTCATGTGATGTTTGCATTAAAGGCATCGCCGAACTGCGTCGTCGATTCATTCGTACGTCTTCATCATCGGAAGTCTCAAAACAGGACGAATCTTGCATGGTTGTTGACAGACGACTTTCTATAGTAACTCTTGTTGCTATAGTACTCTCGCTCTCCAAACGACTTCTGGGTCTACCGGTTGTTGCACACTGAGGACTAGATCTGGGAGTATGTTGCCGTTGATCAAGAGGAACTGAAACAATCACTACTGGAGGTTCACCATGATGGCTCTTTCCTAATCCAGAGTCACTTTCATGATGCCACCTCTTTGACATGTCATGGCTTGCTGGAGACATGCGTCTTCCAACGCTGTGACTTGCTGAGCGATTGTTGTACTGAATCTTTGGTGTCGGTATCCAGAGGAAGCGCTGTAACATCTTCTTGAGATCCTTCTTGAAATGTTGTGTAAATATAGTATAAAGAAATGGATTGAAGAAAGAGTTGATTGGTAGTATGAACACTGTTAAAAATTTGGCACTCTGAATTTTTATGATATGCAATCCGAACGCTGAGGTAAGGCTAAAGAACGCTATGGGCGCCCAACAAATAAAGTCAGTAAAGATGAGAATCGACATCCGCTGAGCTACTCGCGAATCATTACAGTTCCAGGCATGAGAACCACGAATTGCAAGATAAATACTCAGATAACACAATAGAATCACAAGGAATGCAAATCCATTTAATATCATCAAAGTAGCAATGTAAGTTAAAGCTGTAATGTCACGGGTTTCAAACGGCAGACAGACAGAATAACGATGGTAATTATTGATGCCAATCAGAGGAAGACTCGCCGATACCATAGCGAATATCCAACCGAATACCATAACAACAGCAGCTGTTCGGAGCTTCAGACGTTTGTTAAGATTAACTGCATGACGTATAGCATAGAATCTTTCCAAAGTAATAACGGTTAAAGTGTAAATTGACAATTCACTTGAGAAAACAGCCATAAACCCAGCACCATTACACCCATTGCTTCTCTGCCAATGAAGACCATGTTCCCGAAACTCGTGCATCGTCATAACGTCGACTATTGCTAATATTCCTATGTATACTCCCATCGCAAAGTCAGCACAGGCTAAATTAAGAACAAGGAACCGTGGTACATCCATTTTTGTTCTGCTTACACAAATCACGAAGATGACCGTTGCATTACCAATAATAGCAGTTATAAAGACAATCCAAACTCCAATACGTAGCAGCAATGATCCCAACAGTTGTTCACAAGGCCAGAACGGATCTGGAAGTAAACAATAAGTTATTAGAAATCCTTTAATTTGACGGTTGATATGAATGCGGCGAGACATTAGCATCCAGAGGGCAATGTCAGATGAAAGTAAATTATTTTTTGGTGCCGACCCTCCCGAGAATTGTAAATAAAATTCATATAAGTACACACTCATGCCAAGATTTGTGTTTGAGAATATTTACTGAGTCCCACCATTGCTTACCGTCGAGGTGAAAACACAACAAGAATATGAAAACCGTTTTAAATTGCTCGTAATGACGCATTGGAAATAACATTTTAGAATTTTGAGAATGTGTTACGGGCGTCGATTGATAATATTGGCAAGAGAATGATTGTAGGCTTAAACCTCACATTGCCCTGTCCAGTATCATAAGCAACTTCCGTTTCACATTTACGTCTGTATCATAGACCCAATAAGTAAACACTTAACCAACCATTATATAGGCATCGGAATTTGTCTATGGATACCGGAAAAGTCATAATGATATGGATATGCAGTACAGTACTAGAAATCTAGTTGCATTTGGAATATTGTATAATTACCAACCTGGCATAGGCTTGCAATCTACAATGTTCTCTATTGTAAATTCAATCGCAGATGAATATTCTCGATTCATTGATCCATCATAATTATCCATATTGACCGTGTCTTCGTCCATATTATTGTGTATTACGTCACCCACACGTTTAAGTGTATCTTCAAAGAGAGAATCTTCTTCGAGTGTCGTGGGATTTGATAGTCCATATTCCGATTCGTAGGTCCCTTCATACGATGGTTCATAGTAACTCATGAAACTCTCGAAAGACTTATACACATAATTACCTATAGACAAAATGAAATTAATTGATTTTAACAGAATTCTTTTGCTGGAACAGACAAAAATATGACACAAAAAAAACCGACTGGAATATAATAACATAATAACAAAAAACAATAACTTGAGAAACTCTGTGCCCTCTGTGCAGGGAAGAGTACCATGCATTCACTCTTCCCTGCTCTGAGCGATGTTACGCACTCATTGAAAATGCTGATCTATACGCTGTTCTATTGTAGTAGTACCAACACAAACTACAGTGTTTATAACTCGAGGTTGCTAATGTACGCATTTACAGTAATAGAGAGACTGTCTCGCTTGTGCCTGAATATTCGAGTACACTTTATACACTGTATTAACGCCATTGATAAAATGAAATACATTTATACAGTGCGGTAAATACCACCAACGAAATAAGTACAATACTAACCATAATTAGACCAGTTTGTAGCGTTTTCGTGTCCCCCAAGCCAAGAATATTCTTCTTCCAGTTCTAGCGGATCCACTTGTTTATTCAAATATTCACAGCAATGGTATGCTGAAGCCGCTCTTAGAGTCAGTAAAGCCGGGAAGCTTTCCTTCGGTGGAAAATCCAGTAGTTTATCGTTAAATGCCACCTTCAATTCGATAAGTGAATCAAAACCTATGCTGGGAAATTTTGGGAATTCGTTGTTCGCAAGGTTTCTGTGAATTAAATGTTTGCAATGTTTAGGATAATGCCATTATTATAGTTTCCATTAACAAATCGTTTTGGAAGATTGTAACATATTCAATCGCTAAATCATGAATAAAAATGATAAAAACTTATTTCAGTTATTTGTGATATACACTCTAGTGGTAAATACCTTTATCCAAGTGCTTGGATGGCGTGTACAGTATATTTTAAACGCGTTGTTTTAATTATTTTATAAACACTTACAAATCGTTTAAATTCTTTGTTGCAACAAAGGTGCCTTCGTCAATATGTACAATTGAGTTGTTACTCATATCTCTGCAAATAAAAACAATATTAAAGTTTGTTAAAAAAGTAAGCTTGAATTTGATTATCTTATCCATGATTCTTTTGACTATTTAGCATGCAAAAACTGGATCAAACTGGTTATCAAAATAATGATCAATAAACAATTTGTACGAACGATTCAGATACCAAAAGGTAACTTGCTAAACATCTAATCAGAAAGACGTAAAATTTATTTTTTTTATTACTTTTATTTTCTAGTTTCTGAAAATCTTGCATTTAACATGGTTTGATATTGATTGAAATGGATTTAAATACTCTCACTAGCAATCTGAAAACAGATCGGAATTCAGCTGAATCAGTTTTGTGTAACCAATTAAAAGAATTATATTCATAACGTTAACTTACAAGTATAACAGATTTTCCAATCCCTGTAAAGAATCGTTTCGAAGGTGCGTTATCTTGTTCTTATGTAAAATCAAGTCTTGCAAATTCTTCAGATTTTTGAAAGGCGAGTTGTCTAATGAGGTTATAGCATTCTTACCCAAATTTCTACAAAAGAATAAGTAAAAACTATCATAAAAAAAACGTAATTAATGTATTATTTGTGCTGTATAACATAAGCAGCTGTGGTTTATAGACAAACAGAATAACATTAAAATTAAACTTTCTTTTTGAAAGCTTTGATCGTCGAGTCGAGTCAATACCAGAGTTCCGTCAGCCGATTACCTGTAGTAGGGCTACTGCAGTATCTTCAATTTATCAAGTGTGACTTTACACAGCGTTTTTTACATTTTTTTCTTACGATTTATTATATAATGAAGGCCTATAGTTATTCATATATTGTTTCAGTTTTCGAATGTTGACGGTTAGTAGTATTCTAGTACGATCAAAATGAATACATAATCATTTTTCACTCGCTTCAATTTAATATGTGAACTATGTAAAATCCAATGTTTACAAGTGTTTAAAGTTAGGTTGCGGATCACAAGGGCTTCATGTACTCTGATCACTTATAGACGCACTGTGTACACGTTCTTTTATTAGAGCCGTCTAAATATCGAGGTCGCAGTTCATGCTGTCCTCTGACTCATATTTTAAGTCGTTTACCCTTCATCTAATTGTATATACTATTTAAAGTTCTAATTATCGGATTTACTGAATGATAACAACAACAAAAACATGTCGACGTATTCAAAAACTAATTAAAATAACGTTCTCTTTAAACTTACATCATCTTCAAACTTGTACATCCAGAAAGATCGGGTATCATTTTGATGTTATTATAATGCAATTCTCTGTATTTAAATAGAATAAAATAAATGAAGACAATAATCATTAAGGCTTAGTCGTTTAGAATGAGTAACGGATTTATTATATAATATTATTATATAAATAGTATGATCGTATACTAAATCCTTCTACTTTAGGCTATTTCCGTCAAACCATGTCGAGTTTGTCAAATAATAGTACAGGTTTTTTGTAGAATTTTAACTGCTCTTATATCATGCCATAATTATTAAGGATCAATATTCAGTAAATCGAGTGATAGCGCCTCCTGGAGCGCAAGCAACTCTAATGTTATACTGTATACAAAAGACTAAACATTCCGTTCGAGTTTGTATCGGCAAAAACAATACACACAATATCGCCACCTATGTGTATGAAAAGTCATGAAAAAGACATGAAAAGTCAGGTGAAACAGCAAAAAACAGATATTTATCTAAAGTGAATGAACTGTATTGTTTTTAGTCAACTTACAAGGTTGTTAACTTTTTCATATGCTTGCATAGATCCTCTGGTATTTCAGAGAATCCACAGTTGTCGATGACTCTGTAGAAAATAGCACACGGATTAATAAACCACAATATATTATAATGAATGATTAATACGAAGTTAAAAATAGGTTTCGATACAATGCCAAACATCCATTCTTGTTTTCAGTGATTCTTGCAAAAAATATAATATGATTTTGATTTTCAATCTTCATTTAATAATTGAGAGAAACCAATTTTTACAAATTATTCTTATTTAATAATTTTTTTCTTCGTTTTTGGAGTTATTATTTTTTATTTTCACAAACAAATTTCCAGTTATTTCTTTATTTTTTAAGACAATCTGGTGATTATATCTATACGACATTAATTCATATAATTAATATAAATAAATGAAACAATTGAATAATAATAAATTCAATTATCTCTGTTTAGTGAATTTGTATTTGTAGTAAACTCCAAATCAACTTTCCTATATTGACCGAAAACAATGCAATGTAATTTAGCTCTTTGCTTATTTAATTACTTTTTTTTTATTTGTTTTAATTTGCCTTTGGATGGATATAATTCTACTTAAATAACATATTTTTACTTAATGACATTATATACATTTTCAGTGAAAATCTATATTTGAACTTTTCTTTTAAAAAGAGTCTACACTATCCAAGTTTACGTGACAACAAAAATATGAAATGTCCATAATGGACACGATGACTTCATATTACTACCATATTTGGGCAAATCACACTTTTTTTGTCAAACTAGTTTGATAGTGTAGACAGAGCTTTAGAACAGTAAACAATCATCAGATGAATAAAATACACTTGTTACGTCACACTTGTTACGTCAAACGACGTTAAAATGCTTAAAACGCAAGTTGGTCGGATTTAGCTCGCAGACAACTTACATCGTCTGTAGATTGTAAGTTCCGTTCAAATTAGGAAACATGTGCATCTTTGTAGCTCTTGATAGTTTCCTGAAAATAAATAAGCAAATATCGCATTTAGCATCTATTCAATTATTAAATTTGAAAAGGTCATGCGGGCATTTTAATCTCGCCTAGTTATTATATTATTAATTTTCGTTTATCTGAGATGACAAATTTATAAAACTAAAAAAAATTAAATTATTTTTTTTTTATTCGTCAATACAATTCTATTTTGCTATTAATATTATATTGTAACTTAATTTGTGTTTATCTGAGATAAAAAGAAAAAAAAATATTCTCTAAACGACTGTATAGTATAATCATTTGTCAAATTCAACTGAAAACATTTATTTCAAACAGTATTTATTTAGTAGTGTCTACAAGAGAGACAAGTCCATGTGCCGGTCAATTATGGCTGCGTTTGCGCACCATGAGTGATGTAGTTATAAGGCCTCGATGCTGTTGGAATATTTTGGTAATATATGTTTTGCATGTATCTCCTTGTGCAGTATATCATAACCTAACCCTTAACCTACACCTCACGATACCGTACTGGGCACACATGGAATACAAATGGCATGCTGTATTACCAAATATACCTATGCCTATACCAGAGCATACCATTATTGGAGATAAAGCACCAAGAATCGGGTAAAAAAAAGAACTTAACAATTCATTCAAAACAAAACTAATCAATTAAAAGTCTCTAAAATCATTTTTTCTTGATTTTCAACAAGAGTGTATAATGTGATTGTAATTTGTATGCATCGTGTTGAAAGCCTTCAGTGCACAAGTGTTGGAGAATTGTACATTATAGTATGATATAATTTGTAAAACATGGAGTTTGAAGGATTTTATTCTTCTATACTCACAACACAGTTAACTTGGATAAGTTTATGAATGCTCCATTGCCAACGAGGATTATGTCATTGCCGTCTAGAACAATCTTTGCCAGGTTCGTGTTGTGCATAAACGCACCATCAGGAATATATTGTATGTGATTATGCGACAGATCTCTGAAATATAATAGATAAATAAAATTGTCAAAAACCATACTAAAAGTTATTTTGTATACTATACCGTATAGTGTGTTTTAATTTATTTAGTTTCATGTATGAATTCCATATTTAAATCATTGTAAAATTAAATGAGGAACAATTAATTTGTAAAAACAAGCACAGACACAGAAAAGAGACAAGAAAGAAGATAGGCTTATTTATTGAAATGGAATACTAATATAATACTATTACTATGTATAAACAAATAACGAATAAGTTTTGAAGAATGGAAAATGTAAAAGTTTATCCACAGTGATTGTCACAACAGTTATAATATTACATAAAGCTTGGTTTCCACTAGAACGCAAAGTAATGACGTGGACGTAACGCAAGATGACCAATGACTAGCGACTATTTTGGAATAATCCATCGTTTGTTCACTTTCTCAAGTGCTCTGCCAAACGCATGCATACGGTACTGATTGTCCGATCAGATTTTAAAATATTAATTTTTAAATAACTCTTATGGATTTCTGAACATTTATAATACAAACTTTACTAATACAAATCAACTAAAATGTTTTCTCTTCCATAGGTCTACGCGTTTTATACATACCAACACCACTGAAAACCATGGGTGTTTTACGTTACAACAAAAACCTGCGTTTTTATACCCTAAACAGACTGTAATAATACTCCCTATATTTATTTTAAATACGATCTAATAGCTATGAATTAGTATTGGTCCTATACTATTTTTATTTTACCTATCTAAAAGTACATTCAAAAATAACAATCAGATCAAATCACATTTTATTGAAAATAATAATTAAAGGATGGATCCAATTTTGTTTAAACCACTAGACGTTAAATTTAGAAAGAGATGAGATTTCCTCGAATATAAATCTTTGTTTTCATAAGTAATAAGCTTGTATAAAATATACAATGAACATATGCCTAAAGTTCGCCAAACTTCTGTTTTATTTCTTGCACATGTTGTTTTCTTATCATATTTCTATTTTTATTCAAGGACTTTTAGCGGGTCCTTGGTTTAACTTTATGGTATCCTGATATTGAATTCTGAACCACATTCTCCACAGTATTCAAGTTAATCAGCCACAGGGGTCAAACATTTTGAGGAGGCCACCTGAACTGGAGTCTCTGGCTTACAACAAACTTAAATTATTAAAAAAATATATAATATTTATTTTTCTATTCTATCAGTATGTCTTGTAATACCTGACATGTTTGGTGTTTGTAGTCATTTAATCAGAAAAGGCAGAATTTCAATCGATAAATTTGATACGTTACAACGAAACAGACTTGAAAGGAAATTGTTCCTTAAAGACCCCTTCCCTGCAATTTTGGACGTTTTTTGGAAAATAATACATATATATCACTTTAAAAACATTAAACCATGTCATTCCTTGTCTTAAATGTACGTTTTATGGTAAATTATGATAAAAAGTGAGAAACAATGCACTACCTAAGTAGCTCGCGGCGATCGACCTCTCGTGGACGGTCTTAGGCCTAGCCTAGCTAGGCTTAGTTTTGTAGGCCTAGCTGGTAAACATCGATAACGTACGAACATCGTACGCTAGCTATATACCTAGCCTGACGTTGTATAGTTGCTGCATTAATTGTCTTTCTATTTTTGCCAGACTCCGTTGATACAAATTGGGGAAAACCCGGTATTTTCGCTGAAAAGTTAGGAGTCTTCCATTTGTTTTGGCTTCACGATCGATCGAAAAGTGGGCGAATTACAGGTGAAAAACAAAAATATCAATCCGCGCGCAATGCATTTTGGGATTTATAGCGGGCCGCTATAATTATTAGAATCGATTTATTTTTCACATTTTTAACCGTTTAAAGACGAAAAAAGTTATCACAATAGGACCATATAGTATTATTTTTACATTAAATATAGTTTGTGATCTTAAATTAGATCTAAAAAACGTAGGGAATGGGGCTTAGGCCACTTTTTATTTAATGACGTCAGTATAATCTATGCGTCCGTTAGAAAGAACGTTGATGAAAAAGATAGCCAAATGAGACGACAGAAGATGGACTATTTCAATATATAATCCAATCTACGTATATTTTAGGAATACGGTAATGATTTGCAATGTACTGTATATAATAATAAGCCTACGTTGCATATGATATACGCTCATACATGGTGTATGCAGTAGGCCTACAAGAGTGCATGACATGACTGGATGCCAATTGGAACGTTTTCAGAGGGAGTTTGTAGCTCTAGCGTTGAAAATACGACATGAAATACTTGATGAAATAGATGGATTCTTTGTTAATAGAAATCACATTCTTTCATGGAGTTATTTATACTCTTTGGTGGAGAAGATCAAAAAGCCGTTGTCCAGTGAACCTTGAAAGAACTTGTGACCATGAAAGTAATATAACAAAAAAGCAATACTTACAACCACGATAATTTTTCTAATGATTGTAATGCTGCCGGGACATCGGCCAGACGGTTTTTCTTTAAATACCTATATGAAAATTAAAGTATGATTTAATAATGTATGTCTTAATTACTAGTAAAGGAAATTGTTGTTGTGTTGAAACACCAGCCTTTTTGTAGCGATAATTGAATCAATTTTCAAGCAAATAGCAGATATAAAGGGTGCTGCAAGGTGCTCTTCTAGGAGGAATTAAGACCCGTTCTTAGAAGCCCTTTAACAAATATAGAATCATTCATTCACAGTGAGTACGTTTGTAGGCTGGAAAATTGTGTTTACTGAAATGTAAATCCTACCCCGGAATATACTTTTGTTCTGTACAGTAGGCCACGGACTTTGTTCATGTCAGACTATATTTACGTTACATACAATGTTTACTACTGATTTTTAAACAAAAATAAATTGATAATAAATCAGTATTTTTTAAATTAATAAATAGAATATAAATTTAAATATAAGCATAATTTAATGAAAACGGTTACGTAAAGAAGTCGAGCGGCGTTTTTATGTAAGAAATATTTCTTGTTTAAGATAGTAGGCCTAGATAGTAGGTCTACTTACAGCTGTGCTAGGTTATCCATTCCATTAAACGCCTTCTGGCCAATCGTACTGATTTCACAAAATTCCAGACGTCTGAAAAAATATATATATATAACTAATTACCAGCCTTCAATTAATAGAACATTTACATTACGATAATAATAATAATAGTTTTGTTCATGAAATCAGTAATCTAAAAATGTTAAATCAATCATGGGTGAAGTTTATTTAGAGTCACGTAATCCCGAACTAAACTGGAAAATTAATTCACCATCAAAAAACACCAACAAAATTATTTTTTCACTTATAAAATGACAATATAAAGTTAGATTCAATCAAAAACCTATTGACTGACAGCCAATTTGACTATTTGTAAAATACAGTTTTTTCAAGTAAATAATTTTAGCTTATCCCCTTTTTGGTCAAAGTAAATAACTTTTATATGACAGGTGTCAGAATAGCATACGGTACTCAAAACAAAACAAAATCAGGAGGACGATATCTTTAATGATAAATGTGTGTTTTTGGCAATTCTTTTGTTATTTTGGAAAATATTTAATTTACTATCGATCAGGTTAGGCTAGGTTTACAAAATATAACTTTAACGACGTTTCTGTTCGGAATGTGGACGGGAGAATTGGAAACAACATAATTAACACAACAATCGAGAAACACGCTCGAACTTTGATCATCAACTTTATGTATACATTCATTCTCGATCTTTATTTAACGGGATTTTTGGTCGATTTATTAGTTTCTTACAGTGATTCCAATCTTGACAGTTTACGGAATGCCTTGTCTTGGATTTCAGTAATACTGTTCCTGGACAGATCAAGTTTTTCTAATTGTCGACAGGTGCTCAGTGCCTCTTCGGGTACCTTAGTCAAAGGATTTCCTCCAATGCAGAGTGTTCTTAGTTTCGATATGTTTCTGAATGAGTTGGCCGGCAAGTTAGTGATGTGATTGTCACTCAGACACCTGTACAAATAATGAAAATATATGAAAGAATATTCAAAAACATTTATTATGACAAAATCAAAATGCGAGATAGATTTAAAAAGTAAAGATTAGTTTAACATCTTTTATGTGACGCCAAGATATTCTTTATTTTGTGACAGAAGAAACTTTTTTGATAAAATGTTTGTTCCAACGGTACCCCGTTTTATTGATTCAACGCTCAACTTTTGAAACTTATTGACAAGTCTGATTGATGGCAGTAGCTCTATTTTGGATAATAAATCTGGAAATTATGACAATAAGGAAACCGTCATTCGCAGGTGCATTAGTGAAGTTTGTATCGATGGTCGTTTCCAGAACTTTTTTTTTTTTGCTTTAAAAGTACAACTAATCTCACAATATTAAATAGTGTTATAATATTGATATTTAATTGGTATAAACGTACATAGACTGATAATGAGTTCTATTTCAGTTAGGTGAGGCCGAACAGTTACTGCCTCTCGTGGCATAAACATTCTCCCACAATGTTGACAAGAACCTAAACGTTCAATATCACCGTTAATAGACGGTACGTGATACGTAATTAACCAATAAAATAACAAGAAGGATACTTCCAGATGTGTTATGAAATAGACTAAAAGTACTCTCCTTGATTGGTTGTTTTACTTTATCGTTTTGGTTAATACGTTTGCTTAAAATCAGATACAGACACCGTTGTTTCGTGTTTTAGTTTTTGGCCTTATATTTTCAATAGATATCGAACAGAAACACTTACAGGTGTATTAAGGAACGTGGTCCAGAGTTCAAAGCATCAATTGGAACAGCTTTCAAGTTGTTTCCAGACAGAAGTCTAAAAGAAATGTTTGTTAGTTATTGTTAACAATGAATAAAATGATTTAGCAGAAGATTCTGCGTCCTACAACTAATATAACATACACAATTTTAGAAAGTTGCACACTATTAGTTGAAAGTCCTTTAAAGTACGGGACGCTGTTTGAGACATTGTTCATGTCGTGTCAGTAAAATAAACTTTTTTATAAAACTAAATTTTGTTCCAAACTATATTGCTGGCATGACGTCTAACTTTTGAAACTTACTGACAAATCTGATTGAATGCAGTAGCAGATTATCAGTGCTTCTCTAGATATCTTAGTTTTTTCATTCATTCATTTATTTAGCCAGAACAATACAAACAGCTTGAAAGCACGCCAAACGTAAACTATTTTACTGTAGCCCGTGGGCCTGGCAGTCCAAATTAAGAAATGATATCAATGTAATAGCAGACATGGAATAATGTGAATGAATCGAGTGGATCCAAAGTGCGTTTAACTCTTTCCTTTAAAATAAGTAAAACCTAAATAAAAAAACACAGGAATGTAATATAGTATAGAAATAAAATATGATAGAACAAAACTTACAATTCTTCAAGTTGTGTCAAGGTTGAAAAAGCCTTTTCATCTACATGATTAATTCTGTTGTTCACAAGATGCCTTATAACAAATATAAATGAAAATATATTAATTTCTAATAAAAAAGTAAGTAATATTCGACATTTACCAATCAACAGTTGTTTATCAACATTTCAGTAGTCATTATTTTATGTCTGTCTGTCTGTCGGTATTTTATTATCACTTTTCTAGTTATGTTTACTCTGACATGTCAGCATGTATGCTAGTCTGCGAGTCATTCACTCAGTCAGTTAAGTCTTTATGATAACTTGTTAATCAATCAGTTATGTCTGTCAGTTAGTCAGTCTGTATGTCGGTTAATCAATCATTTACATGATACAATTATTTTATTGCACAAAATGTAAAACAGCAGCTGAATTATGAAGTACTGTACAACATTATATTACATACATTGGAAAAACATATTTTTATGTTTAATTTAACGTTCCTCTCTCATTTAAACCGAAACATTTTTTTTTTCACTGTTAGTAAACGTATTAACATACAAATTATATAAATTTCTTTAGTAATTACTGTTTCTTGACAGACATTTTCTTGTGGGAAAAACAGTACTTCTGTCCACTTTCAATTAAAATGCGAACATTTCATGTTATTTTATTTTAGTAACAATTTGTTGTACTCTTTCTGTTTTGGCAAGAGTTTAACAATTTCTTCTAAAAGTAAACATCTGAAATAGTGAATGTTTTAAAACGAAAGACATAATGTGTCAGTCATTGCAACTAAGCGATTTGATTGGCAAATTGTACTAAGCCACATGAGGCTAACGATACATCTATTGAGATTTTCAAGTAAACTCATTGCATTAGTCACTGCGTTCAGTTTCCTTCCTTGAGCCAACTCCAAATAATGTAGGCCTACTACTCTTTAATAGAAACGGAAGAAGCAAAGTTATGTTATGTGTTATGCCACGACGGTAGTTACATGTAAAGTGTTTTTGCTTTAATGTTCTGCTTCAGATTTCAAGGTCAACAATCTGACCTACATTGTGCTTTGGAAGATTTTGGCGCGGATTTATGGAAAATGTGATTCGCGAAGTAATGTTTGGTCTCGAAAATAAATACAGTGCTTTCATAACATGGCATAATAACACTATACAAGACATATTATGTCTTGTATAGTGTATGGAAAAAATATTCTCTTTAATTGGGCCTGATTTTTTAACAGTAGGCTATATCAGAAATTAAGCTTTTTACTATCTATTGTCTATCTTTTTTTTAAGTAGTAGGCCTATATGGCCTAAAAGTAAGATGACTTTGTTTTGATTGCTTATTATTTTAAATTATGTTTTCTTTTTTAATTTGTATTAATATCAATGTAAATTTAGCATTTGTATATAGATAATTATGTTGCTCTGAGACTACAGCACAATACAATACAAAACAAAATTGAAAAGTAGGCCTATACAAAACCCACGACACATCAATCTCTATGGGTGAAAACTATTACGGAATATACGAGAGGTGATGAAAAGCGTCCGTTCATGACTTTAAAAACATAGAATTAGCGGAGTCTTGCAAAATTAAATGCGTTTTCAATGTTCACGTCACATGTCTCGTCGAATCAAAGGAAGAGATACTTTAGGGTAGTCATTGATTCATTTATCTTTAAAATAGAGTTAGTAGTCATGTTTACCAAAGCAATGGAATTATATATTTTTTTATATATAGATATTTATTATCCACATGACTGGTCTCGCCTTAGAGCGTAAATAATTTCATATGTATCGGAGTCATTTCCTTGCTTGGTTAAAAATAAAATAAAGTAATTTTCTGTTTCTAAGTTATTAAACAATCGTATATAGATATCATCAAGAACATTAAACACATGTTAACCTTTAATAAGTTTAAATGATAACGATTATTGACATGGCCTGTGATCTAATTTGAACGTTTCAAACGTGTTTAAAAGTGCTATTAAACCATTCAATCCAAGATTATTTTGTTTGTTCCACTTGTCTTGTTAAAATGATAATTAAATGTTGGTGATACATACATACATCCTTGCGTTACGTTCTAGCTTAAGCTTGGTTCCCACTAGAACGTAACGCAAGGACGTACACGCAACGCAAGCGTTTTAACCAATGACAAGCGAAGTTATAGACAGTTATCAATCACAAGCGAATAAGCCATCGCTTGTGATTGGTCAATTCACTTGCGTTGCGTTACGTCCTTGTGTTGCGTCGCTAGTGGGAACCACGCTTTACAGAAGACGTACGCGCAGCAGAATAATCACGGGCGATGAATTGGGCAAGCAATCATTAGTGATTGGTCGAATTGTTTGTGCTGTTATATGAAAATATGAAATGTAAAAGTTGTTGGCTTCACAATTAAGTGCGTCTTTCAATTCATTTTAATAGCTTTGAATAAAGTTTAAACAAATACGAATAAAAAGGGAAACTTCAATAACAATTTAGTATCATCGCAGTGGATGCAGATTTAATTAAAATATCGCAACTTATCTAAGAAGTTATGAATAAAGATTAATTTGATTTATATGATTTCGTATTGTTTCTTATTTTGCTACAGTTCAAAACAGGTTTTCTAAAATTGTTCAATTATTTTAGGTTGATAGTGACTCATAAAAAATTAATTCCCTATTGGATAGAATGGTAATCTATGAACCTTAGGTCGCTGTGGCTTCTGTGCACGATTATGAAATGTCTAAAATAGTAAGGTAAAAACCTTTATCTTCCTTGATAGAACATTACAATTGCATTAATTAATTTCAATTGTTGTATTTCCATTATCATTAAAAATATATACAATTTGTGAACTTTGACGAGGTTAGAATGAAATTCGAATTCTGCAAAGCATTATTAGTATTGATCATACCGGTAGTAATTATCGATTTATAAATTCTCCCAAGATGACCTGTATGTAAATTAAAGATAAGCCAATCACATCCGTAATCAGTTAAAACAAATTTGCATTAGGGTCATATCATACTGAGGCCACGGTATGCGTCGATCCTCTCCCAGAGCTTTTCTTCCAATGCGTCGTTAAAGACGCATTTTTTCGTCCGCATCAAACATCGTCCCCGTTGCGTCGTCAACAGAACGCATAGTTGAAGTATTGTAACTGAAGAATCGGCATGTTAAGAAATTCGTGATTTGAATAATTACGGCTTGTAAAATCATATAATTATATAGTCTACATGTGAAGAGAATAATTTATATAATTGATATATGCTCCAACATAGGCATTTGCGTCTACGAGGATAAAACAAAAACCTCCTTTCAGCAAACACAAGTACCTATGCTTTGACACCAATATTATTTAAAATTATCGCACGTGATACTTGTGTGGTGCTTGCTAATTTTCTTTTCGTTGGTGACATCAGAACGATTCACAAAGCTGACGCGCGTGTACAAAAGTTTCTGTATTATCGCATATCAGAAATAATACGTCCGCGTATTGTTTATAGCGTCACTATAAAGGATGGGCTTTTATAATGATGTCTTTGATATTATCAGGAGGTATGCGCCTACATCAGTGGCTATGGTTTTGTTTGCCTAAATTTTGTGTGACTCGACTTTATTCACAGTATCCCCACCGATGTGAATCTTGTGATCTTTAGAACAACGCTAGGCTGAAATTGGTCAGGTGTGGTCCTTTCTACCACATGCCTTACATTGTCTACTGAGGAATCGCTCGTTAAGCCTTATTAATTTGGGTATTCGCTTCAAATTCAAGGTTATATGGATGTTTAAAGAAAAAAAATGGTTAAGTTCTCTTGTCTACCTCCTAGAGAAAACACCTACTGTGCAGAAAGTTGCTGCTCTGTTGTATAGCAATCTTGTGATTGGCGTGGATGTGATGTAATTATGATGACAGCTGGGTTAAAGTTCGATGCATAGGTGCATCAGTAAACATAGATATGAGATTGTTTTCTCTGCTGATCAGTTTAATTTGTTACATTAGTGTGATAATCGGTTTGGATTTCTCGTAGTGATATATAGCAACAGGGAAGAGATGCATACGCTAGAATAGATGACCACACATATTCTGTGGTTGAGAGCATACAGATAAAATCAATGTTGGGGCTGTAACCTTTGAATTCGTATATGGGGCAAATTTAAAAGGAATAGAGATAGATATAATCATCTTATACTGTATTTTTTTAACGTTTATATTATCGATCGAAATTACAATAGATGGTAATTCAATTGTCTTTACATTAATTATTATCAGCTGGTTACATTTTCTTTCAATTAAATGTAACTATACATTTACCAGTCTGTAGAATTAAAACATGTGACAAAATCAATGATCAGTATCGACGGAGGCCTATGCATGATGAGAATTACAACAAAACAGTTTATGTAATTGTAAACAAACTGTTGAATCATATCATAAAAATAGTTTAAATCTAGCCATTAATTATCGCGTTGTTATTCTGGCAGTTGTATCGAATCTATTGATCCGGTCTGATAACAGATTTATCAGGAATCTTACTGATCTCCCGTGTTTGATATTCACCAGGAAATGCGTCTGTCCTTTAGGGAAAATAATAATGCCAGTGAAACGTTATAGTAAGGCAAATGCAGTCACAGGCAATGGCATCAAGAAGGCCAATCAGCGAGGATTTAAAGAAGTTGGTTTTCTTAGACGTTGGGTGTTTCCCAAAGATATTATTTCTATTTAAGTTGTAAGTATTCCTACGAGCGCCACCAGCGGGCGTTTTGTTTATTAGTAACTAGTTACTAGATAACAATATTTTTTTCTTTTAACAATTTTTACCGGGTAGCTAGGGTAGCTGTCGAAGCGTCTGGATGTCGTACATGAAAGTGCAAATGATATAGCTTAAATTAAAGTATAAATCGCTTTGCAGGACAGACCGTCTGAACAATATAGCCAAAAATAAAGTGATTTATCTATAGAGGGCGCTAGTTTAACGTTACAGACAGAACCGTTTCGATCATATTCATTCGCAGTAAAACATCATACTTTTTTTTTAAATGTTGTGATTATTTCTAATTAACAATTTGTACTTGAAATATATTAAATCTAATTCATGTATAATGTCATGTTTATAAAAACATTGAATTCTGTTATACTTACAGTACTTTCAGGTCGGTGAGATTTAGGAAGGCATCACGATTTACGGTTGTAAACAAATTGTCATTCATATATCTAAAAAAATGATAAAAGAATAATATACATAATAGCAATGTATGTAATTATAAAATGTCATCAGTAAACATACGATTTACCAAAGGCTCACGCCTCAGAATTCCTGGTGCCAATAACTGAAACATCAATTTAATCCTATTACAGTAATACATTGTCATTGTTTAAATAATATATAATCAAAATGCAATTGAAATTAATTTCATATTGTAGTTGCAAATATCGAGCCAAAACGAAAACAGGAAAAAGTTGCAAACGATTTATGGGAAGCAAGCCAATATAGGTTTGTGAAAACAACATTATGTACGTATGAGACGCCCATGTCCGACAGACATATAACGCCTTTAGTGGTACTATAAAAATAAGTGAAATTTAATTATAGGTTATGTTAACTGATATTGATAGAGTTGTGAAACATAATGATTAGATGTGACGCTCATCCAAAATGGAAGGTCCATTGCGTCAATAGGGATACACCGGTGTGGTCCGTCATAAATAAATATCATTCCGATAGTTGCTATTATTATTACACAATATCACCCGTTTTTGTTGGTTTCCATTCATCATAATTGGTCATGCAGGTATGACGTGCAAAAGGTGCACGAATTTAGTTTTGTTAGTACACACTTCAGATTGTGTTTCTTGTTTCATGTCTTCTTTAAGATTTTATGTACAACAACATTAAATCACTGTTTCAAAAATATAGCTTCTAAATAAATTACGATCTATAATAAATAATGTATTTATTAAATAAATTATTATAATTATTTAAAAATGAAATCAAGTTGAAGCATTCTCGTCTTTCATGATACTTCAAGAAACATTTATCTTTTTCTTGTTCTTGTCAGTCATTGTCATGAAAATGATACAGGCCTATGATTATAGTATATTTCTCACCTGCATGAAATCACAGGTGTAACCAATTATCTCACCTTCAGTTTTACCATTGATCAAAAATGACGCGACTAAATTTCTAATAAATTCTTCACAATTTGTACAAGTTTAAATCAATCATAACTTAAATTTCCGAAAGGTATAGTTTCTAATATTAAAATTCATCGAAATGTAATCTTATTTTAAGGTGGTCAATTTGATTCCTATACCTGGTCATTGCTTCTGTCTTGGGGGCATGTCCCAGAATTGGCCATGCTTATCGTTTCACGGTAGTAGCCATTTACCTTCTTATTGAAAATCTACTTTTTAACGTGTACTCCACTTAGCCGAGGCATATCACTTTGCAGTGTGCAGCTGTGTTGAATTCAGACCCTCTGGCTAATGTACCGAGAAACACAGGGTAGAATTTTCAATACAATTTTTGACATGCAAAATAATAATAATAATAATATTCGTCTAGAGCTGACAAGTAAGCATATTGCTCTAAATGGTGTTTATCGTTCAAACATATTGGTTATTGTACACGTATGTACGCAGGTGTAATACGTTGTAGACTCGAGAAACATTTCCTACATTTCTTTTACTGGAACACAATGTTTGGAATCCTATTTGAAATGATTGCATAAATGCTTTTTGTAAGGTCGTGGAGTCTAGTGACGACCATGTTAAGGGCCTGCTAGGACCACAATGAAAATAAGTTTGCCGTCTTGGTACTTTATTGTGTTTTTATCCTATGATTTTATGTCAGAATAAATAATTAAATTAAAAAAATAAGGCAGACTATAAAATCTGTACAGTCTCTCGGAGAATGACTTAATACCCGACTAGAGGTTCGACCTCATGTGCACAGAGAAGGGGGTTACCACAGTGTTCTGGCCCATCTCAGTCCCTGTAGCTGAGTAAAGACAAATGAGCGTCGTTTGTCGAAAGCTGAGAGACACGAAGAGAGCCTTAGGGAGAAAAGAACGTTTTTGGTTCACACATGTGCGCAATTAATTCTGGGCAATAAGTAAGCGAGTCGCATGTTTTTCTTCATATTTACTTATGTGCTTAATGCGAGTCGAGTGGCTAAGGCAAAACAGGTTCACATCAATCCTCGACCATTGTTCTGGTTTTAAAACCAAAGTTTTTTTTTATAAAGACTTAAAAATGAAGGTATAGTGTTGCTCGTGTGCACTTCAAAAGTTTTTTTAGGAGTAGAGTAGAGGGGTTATCCCGGTGTACTGTTCCATTCAGAGTATGTTGTCATTGTGGACAGAAGCGCCGTTCGGTGGCAACACTCGACACGAAGGAACCCTTAGGCGGGGGAGATAAGAGTTCTTGTAACCTATGTGTGTCGTCCACACCTGTGCACAATTCAGCTCAGTTAGGCTGCAAGACACACAGGCTATTCTCCCACATTTACAAATTAAATACGACGACCAAGCATGCTATGCTATAAATATACTTTCAAAGTGTTTGGGTCGCCATCCTTTTTATGAAAACCACATTGGAAATTGAATAAGTTGTGTAAAATTGAAATTATATTACAATTTGTTGTGGATTCAATAAATGTATGCTGTTATATGCCTACATTAGTTAAAATGAGTGTATGCTATCATGCCAATGGCTGTTGATTTTCAGTCAGTTTGCAGGTGGATTTGTGTTTTTAGAGCTCATTAGCCAATTGATTTCCTCAAACGTTACTTGAATCAAATATACACACCGACTTCGCTCTCTACCCTCACGTTTTGGCAAGGAAATCGTTCAGTGCGATTTCCCAGTTGGAGTATAGAGACCATAGGTAACCTTAATATACACTCTTTGAAAAACACCGCGTTGGTTTGCAATGCAGTCATTGATTTCTGATATTATTCAGAGCTTTTGTTATTTTTGCGTACGGAATTGCCCCCGAGCATTGATACAATATAGTTTGGACCTGTCACCAGAAAATGAGAGGACTTTTTAAATGTTACTAAGGGTTAATGAATATTCTCCAATTCGCTACAATTATATGTTTTCAATTGTTATTGGTTGAAATGATGATGGAAATGGTAGAAAAGGATACATTTTAGTAGTAATATGCCAAAACGAATGGATAAGATTCCATAGGCCTACTGCTTCGAAGACTAAACATAGTTAATAATTTAACTAATTTTATAAATTCCTATTTTACTTATAAGAAGGTATTATACTTTGTACATGATCATTTTATATTTGGCAACCATTTTAGGCTGTTTTCAATCAATATACATTTTATTTGCTTTTTTTGCATGTCATGTTTCACCATAAATTCTTTCACGTGTTTCAACCCATGTTCTCCCCATAAAACCGTGCACATACAAAAAAACTACTTTAACAATCTATAGATACTATATACATTTGTAAAAAATAAAATTAAAATGTGTTTTTTAATTTATATTTAAATGATTGTAAAGTCATGGACGAATGAAAGCCAGCACCATGATTATTCCATTAAGTACACTGTTCAAATCGTGATCTTGAATCCTGATAGAATCAAATAGCTACAAAGAGTAAACATGCTCCGCCGACTCTTAAATCAATAATTCATTAATTTTTACTAGGATTCTGGCGAAATTGTATAAGAAAAATATAATTGATTTATCGAAATTGGATCAAAGATGTTACCTTTTACTATCCAAATTAAACGATACACCACAGGATAATTACATGACCGACAAAACCGGCATGTATCCATCGTGCAGTTTCACCCCACGACGTGTTTCTAACAATTAACCAAGTATGTATCCATATTTAAATGTTTGTGTGGTGAATTTCTAAAAAGTTGTAATCTGTGTGAATCTTTTCTTTATGCATACTTTAGCGGGTGTGAACATTTACACCACAAGAAAAGTTTGTTTAAAACCACCAACTATAACTTTCGGTTATTTCTAATATTCAGAATATTATAATAATGTCATATAGGCCTACCGTACTGGATATATGCACTGTGTCGGTAATGTCTATGTGTTTATGTATATTGTTGATGTATTAATTATTATCTAGTATTTACACAAATACTAATCAAGCACCGCGTTGAAACATAAAATGTTATTATTTCTGACAAATGTTTTAATTTTATTGCTCATTGGGGAACGAATAAAAAAACATATACATCCACATTTCGTGATGTTCCAAAAAGGACTGAGTGCGTTAAAGACGTGTATTACTTACATATCCAATGTATAATTACTAATTTGACCTCTATATTTTGACCTGTGTATTTATAAACATATGTTGTTTATGTTTGGTAGATTGATTAAATTGATTATTAATTAGAGGCGTACCATAGCCTTCCTCGTTGCTAAATACGCTTGGAATACGCGTGGTTACCAACCGGCCTTCCTTCCTGATGCTATTATCACCGAAATACAAAGCCACTTTTGGGATTCAATCCGACAGTTGCGTGTTACTTTGGGATTAAACCGAAAGAGAAAGTAGGAAAAAATGTTGCAAAGGCTGACAAGAAACAAAGATGGAGAAGAGAAAGACAAAATATTTTGCATTCAACTAACGATAAAACGATGAAAAAGAACATTTTAAATGGGTTGTTATCTTGCCACAGACTGTCCGTGTTTATACAAATTGGATTACATTTATGGTTCATTTTAAATAGTACAAATAACATTTCAAATTGATCACAAAGCTGTTAAAACACGTTTATTAGATATTTTCAATGTATAGGCCTAATTATAAAACAATACCAAGTTTGTATAACAACAATACAACTGGATTGTTTATTGTATTCAAAGATAATTAAAAAAAACATCCATCCAAAAAATGTAGAAAAGAAAATAAAATGTTTATATTATAAAATAAAATAAATTATTTTTTTTATAGGTAACCTAAAAATGGCTATACCGATACACTATAGCCAGTCAGGTTGTCAAATTATATCTCCACTCATTAAGATACCCGGAAGTTTCTTACCGGTGGATGTCAGGCCTAATGAAATGAAATCAAATTAACTAAGTAAGTTATCTATTAAATAATATTATTAGTATAAATTAAGTAAAGCCTACCTTAATTGTATGTTTTTAGTATATGTTATGTATTTAGGTTTAATTAATTCAAAAACGTACGTGATCAAAATATCATTTTGAATATAAAACGTAAATTAAATTTGTTTATTGTGTATATTTTTTGGTACAAATACGGTGTGTTTTGGATCTTTCTCACCCTAATTTGAAGGCGGTGTGTATTAACCTTGTGAAATGCTCACTTTAATACTCCCAGGAAATAGCCAATCCATCCCTTAATTTCCACTCATTCTAAAACATATTCCGCCAACTTAATAGCTAGTATCCGCTTATCTGTTTTCATTAAGTCGTTATCAACAGCAGCTTATATAATCGAATTCTGACGTCTTTTACCAAGTAAAAAAATTGTAAACATTTGTAGTGTTACATATTATCTTGTTTAACAAACAACAATTTAAATTTAACGATTCTGTGTTCGTTTTCTTCACCAAAGCAATTTAATGTATTCCATAGTAAAATGCATTTTTGTTTTATGACGTTTGTCGAACGTGTTTTCATTTTTACAATTTATGAATAAAGCATTTTTTGTATTTCTCCGCGGTCAAATAGCATAGAATACTATACCTTAGGTGTCTCGTTCTAGTTCGTGATGGGGAGAGATATCCTCTCCGTAGGTAGTGGACAAGGAATAACCGTCATTCAAAAACCAAGTCCAAGAGTATAAAGGCCCAGGAGGTAGAGTTGTATAATTGCCATTAAAATGGCATTTTTACTGACAGTTGGAATGTTATCGCATCTAGAAAACAAATCTATCTTTAGTTTTAGAGTTGTATCATGTTATTTATAACTAAATTAGTAGTATTGTCAACGTGAGTGTGTATGTGAATAGGAAGTTATACATTACGTACAATGTGTACTGTATGTCTCCATGGTACAATGTTTTATTTGTTTTTGTTTGCAGTTGCTAAATTATAAACAATATTCTCTACATAGAGAGAGATCCCGTCTGTACAACATTTTCTTTGATTTATTCATCATAGAACTTTTTTAGAACTCTTTATTTAAAAGGTAAGGTAAAGTCGAAACCTAAGCTAATGCTAACGGCCGTGGTGCCCATCTCCATTTCCATAGCGTTTGGGCCAGACTCCACTAAGTGTGTATGTTTGTGGGGGGTACGCCACTCCTCCCGCACAAACGAGTCTGATTTATTTAAAAAAAAAGCAATTAATCATGTTGAGATGAAGATACAACATCTTTGAAAGATATTCAACTTTGACCCATATATAATTCTGTACTATTCAACAACAAAATATAGTTTCTCCCTTTGAATACTGTAACTACAATATATAAAACAATACAAAGTGTAACATATTAGGAATAAAACAAGTTATTTGATTAAAATTATTAAACAAAATTATTTAAATGAAGTTGGAAGATTCCCAAGAAGATCAACATTTTGTATTGGGTCAGCCTAAATGTATCATTCCAAGTTATACTTTTATTTTGTATCTGTGTCAAATTGCCTTAAAACATGCATTTTTGTAAGAACATTCTTTACATATTTATGAATTCTATATAAATATACATTTTAATGGATATAGAGTGTTCAAATTTTAAAATGTTACATTTTCCATTATCATTGCTACAGTGGGCCTATATCTTTGGAAAGTGAATTCATATTAATAAGAGAACGCTTACGTAAATTAATTTTAGATTAGATTTAATTAATTTACTACAAATAACTCTTTCTTTCTTTTGAGAAAAATGTAATCTTGATACAATAATTGTTAAAGATATTTAGAATGTTTTAGAAGATTGTGTTTGTTTATCTGTGGTTCAATTATTTCAAATAATTTGGTTATTTTGACATTGAAGTTTTGAATTATTGATATTAACTATGGGCATTGAAAATGATATTTGTTAATAATGCTTCTGCGGTGGTTGCTGGTGAAGTGAGGTGAGCTAAGCCTAGAACTTTTCATTCTTTTTATTTTTTCAAAAGTTAAGAGTTATATCTTAATTAATTTTATATTTCCTGTTGGGTATGAATATGTAGTAGAGTATTTTTTTAAATAATGAATTTGCAAAATTAACCATTTGCCAAACTATCCGAGCTAATTCTATAGGGGCCTCATCATGTATACATGTCCACATCTAAGAAGGTGTTCGTCTGCTTGCGGATTAGAACCACAAAACGTCTTTATTAATATCGATGCAACAGCTCAATGATCTTCATGATCTATATCACCGGATAACAGGTTAATGCAAATAGACTTCATGTACGTCGATAACCCTCTACCGTCAGTTTTAAACTGATAGTCTTCTTGTCAATTCTACATATCGTACTCTGCTATTTATAACTTACACACTAGAAATTGTATAATGAAGTCATGTCTGTAAGTTCCCATAAGGCATCGCTTTAATTCTAACTTCCTTCTTTCATTTCTCTTTCGTTCACAATATATTTGCTGCAATGCGACTTCAGTGTAAAACACGGCTGCGTTGTTGATATGTATCTTATTTGCCACTCTCCTCTCGGAATATAACCTATTTCGACACACATCAAAACATGAATACGTACTAAAAATTGCTAAATTATAGAGAAACATTGTCAGGATAAATTTCCGTCAAACTCGTTAGCTAACCTCCCACGAGAAAGAAGAAACCAGGAAGCCAGCTTAAATTTAATGCTTTTCAGACTCAATTCGTAGATTCTTAAACAGGTCCATTGAATACACACGCTTTTCTAGTATACTGTACTTAAGAAAGCGGCAACCCACAAAACAGTGATAGATTGTAGGCCTAATGATACCTTGGTCACATAATATGCCTAATTAATGTATCGACTGACTGAAAATGAAATACATTAAAAAAAAAAACAAATCTTCATTACCAAAGCAACATTACTGTAACCCATTTTTAAAAATAAACACATCGAAGTTTAAAAGTGGCGTAGCAAAACTAAAAAAAAACAGGAATCTTCTAGAATGTTTTGTAGGTTTCATTTATTTTTATTGATTGCTATTTATCAATTGTTCTATTATCATAACACACTAAACACACGTGCATGCGTCATTATTAATGATATTCTTACCAGTGTAATCTGAATTTGGCTCAATCAAAGTGGTGTTTTCCCCCGGATAAAGCAAATTAATATTCTTAAGTACTATTTCCGGAGGTTTGCATTACTAATTTAATGATTTAAAAAATGTTTTTTTTTTTAATTTTTTTAATCTATTTTTAATTTAGAAGTAAAAAATACTGACTCTTTTAGTCGTGTTTCATTTTTAATGATGTCTCGGTAATTGTATTTGTAAAGCAAATAACACCAGGATTAGATACTCGAAAAAGAAATTGATAATAATATAGTTATCTTTGGGTCATTTTTTGAAACACATATTCAACAGTTTTCATTTCTTCAAGACTTTTCTTTGTACGTTTATTTTAGTAGGTACCAAAGAAAATAATATCAATAATAATTCTTAAAATATAGCATTATGTTTGTTTGTGTAGATGTTTAATTACCGGAATTTCTTTTTAAAATCTTTTTACATTTAAGAAAATAGCATCGAAACTGTTAATAAGCTCCGAAAAAATGTATTACATTTGAATAGTTTATGAGGTAGGCCTATGATTTATTAATGAACACATTGAAATATAACAGTTTACCAAAGACTTATAACAGTTAAAAGTCATTTGAAATTTCATATAGCTTGAATGTTTGTATATTTTTATGATAATGATAATTTTATGATAATAAACATTATAGGCCATATTGGATATTATGCTCCCCAAGTAACCGTAAATGTGTTTAACAATGACTTACGCAAATTATTTCGAAACATTACAAAGCAAAACAAATAAAATTTAATCCAATTTATCATTTTATTTTTATTTGTGATACTTGGTCAACGTCCACTCTAGGCGTTTCCGATAAACTGATAACAATTATTTATAAATATTTGTATTTTATTTCCTTCATTAACAATTTACGATGCAAAATTTAGATACAAAGAAAAGGTCCTAATAATAAAGTGTTTTTGACTGTTACAGCCTCTGGCTTTTCATCGTTGGCTCAACGGGACTCTAGTTACTATTCATATTTTCATAACGTGGAATAATACGGACTATTCATTTGGGAATGTCATTGCCTTGGTGATTCATACATTACAGATTGACCCATATGAGACAAGAAAAACATAAAGGCTTTCATAATTCTTTACTGACACCACGAGATGAGGACAATGTTAACGCTTCGTTGAGTACAAATGGCGTTCCAGGTTTGAGACTAAACGCTCACGTACAAATTTACAAACTTATGATGGTTACCTACAGTATACGCACAAATTAACCGTTCCGGTATAAATAAATAAATAAAAATGTCCAAACACCAATCGACCGATCAAGTAAAACTAGTATTGTTTAATGTTTTTCTTATTAAATTATTATGAATTATAAATCTATTGTTATTATATTATATTATTTAATGTAATGTTTCCTGGTTATGGATTCCGTATTTTATTGTTTATCAGTCTTTAAACGTGCGCTTTGTGTCCCTGACGAATTCGCGTACTAGGTTGTCGTAGAGTTTTCATCAAAGTATAAACACACGCGTAAAATTGTGCATTCGTGTTGGTGTGTTGAAGAATCTACTATACTATGTGTCAACATTTGATAGTAGGAAAGTCATTCAATTTTGTGTTAAAATACATGTATTTTCTTATAACGTGTTTATAACAAATGTTTTAAAATAATAATGTAATTATTTAATTATAAAGCTTAATGTTACTATGTGGAATACATAACTTTAGAAATGTAACATATAACATCCGTATACCCACCCCAAGCGGATACAACCGAAAAGCCTGGCAATTAATACTTCAATTAGTTGTTTTCTACGATAAAACACAAAACAAGACACGTCTTTTGGCTTTTACTCAAAAGACTTTCACAAAAACACAAAAAGCACGAGGACGTATGTGTGGCAACATGGGCTAAAAATATTCGTGCGGTTGCGATGTGTGCCTACCGCCGCATGCCCTGGGTGCGTACGTGGGTGGTGTGCGTTTGGTGTTTATGGCATCTATTTTTATGGAATGCAATAGTTTGTTCGGCATTGTTTTGCCTCGTTTCTGAAAATTGAGTAATTGATATGCTTAGGTTATCGACAAATATTTTATTGCAGACATGAAGAAAATTGTATGCAAATGTTCGCTGTTGGGTTGTATGCAGGGGTCTCTAAACTAAGTCATAATCTTTCTAAAATAAACTGGTGCAGAGATAGCCAAAGGCAAAACAACAAGGCTAAGCCTACACATCACCTGGCGTATGTGACGAACATCGTATCACAGTAATGAACTATCCCAACACTTATGTGTCGGGTTTACTGCCGAATGATAATTAAATTTTTCTCGACATAACAAAACAATTTATTTTTAGGACGATGTTGTTTACTATTCATTAAAGATGTAGTGAAACTAAATATTTTGAAAACAGATTTATTTTACAATAATAAATATATAAACAATAATTTCCTTGTGAAATGCATAAAATTCATTCAAATAAAATTAATTTTTGTAATTAACATGTAACAATATAAACGTAACATGAAAAACAAAAAAAAATAAATAACCTTTTATTGTTATGTATAGTACCATTTTTGTGTAGCTATTTATCATTAATAATGGAAAATATTGAGGAAAACAAATTGTCCTGACGAATATATCTGCTTATAATCCTCATTTCCTCTTAAAAAAAGTCTGGAAGTTTTTGTTGCAATTATTAATCGTTTAAAATTAAGATATTATAAAATGATGCAAGCATGATTTTTAATCATGGTAAACACTGGTTAATATTAAAAAAGGTCACCCTATACGGTCATTCCGGCCTAATTAAACTGTCCAATTGACCTAAACATATACCTGTTTTTATTGACAAATTAACATCAAAATTTCCGGAACGTTTGAGTGGATAAATCGCTTCTGTCCCGGCATGACTAATGGTGTGTGCTCACATTTTACTTTCTCTTATGATAGTGTTGGCTGCACAGGAGAGAATCAATTTGAAAGAAAACAACATGTATTGATTCTATTTTCACTTTTTAGATAATTATGTAGTGGTTGGTTCAGAGAAATGATACATTGGAGGTACAAAAAACCGACATTTTATACAGTAATTAACAAAAACAAGAGTAATACCAATACAGAACTATATTAAAAACAAAATTGAATAAATTGTTTAAAATTTATCAAAATTATATTATTGTAAGGATAATTAATAAAACAAATGTTATATTGGTAAAGATGCTGCCACTCCGGATTTTAACATGTGTACACTAAAGATTATTAACTATCAACATACAGATCATTAATACAAATCTAAACTTATCCAATTAAATCACTTGTTTCAATCGAACTTTTCCCATCTTTTGATGTTTATTAATATTAGCAAATTATACTTGTTGTTTACCATCATCATCACATTCTTCCATGTGCTAATCAGTGCATTTGTTTTGCATCATTCATCACACTGAATAAGGTAAATTACTAGGGAAACATGTGTTTTTCTGTATATAGTATAATTGCTTGCTATTTGGCTATCAATAAATTCGCATAAAACTGTTATCTTTTTTCGATGCATTGAAAACTGTCAAGTCGGCCCTTTGGTATTATATATTAAAGATAAAATATAATAAACTTCTGTGCTGTGCTATTAGCCCATGGGTTCCTTCATGTTTTATCCTTTTCTTATATGCCAAATGTTTAATAAATACATTAAAAATGTTATCCAATTACAAAATGTGGTGATTTTAACATTATAACATCGTCACATGTCTCAGGTTATGCTTGTTAAATATACATTAGTGTCTGTGCTTTGTGTAGGTTCGTTCCGTACACATCGTATGCTATATATTACATGTTCAAATAATCACAGTCTCAATTCAATTAATAATTATATATAATTATATTAGTAGTAAAATCTGATGGGAGTAAGCGGAAGAAAGCAATTATTTTTTTTATAATGTGCAATCTGTTTTGATTTGAAACGAAAATAAATATCTCACTCAATGTTACATGGTTAACATTAATCGCATTTCAAATTTTAAAATTAATGTCATTGGGTTTGGACCGGGATCGTTTGTTTAAACGATAATATCATGTTAATAGTAGTTATAAATAAATGCCATGACGCTGTTCAATTCTGGAAATTAATAATGAAATGTTTTCTTTTTTCAATTAGATAAAAGTTAGATTTTATTAACTTTGAACAAAAAATATATACCCATTTCTACCTAAACATAACTTATTGAATTCATCAAATATGCTGCTGTAACATAATTTAATTGATATCGTTTCATTATTAAAAACAAAGAAAACCAATTCATCAAATATGTTCACGTAACATGATGTATTTTATATTATATTTCATTAAAAGAAACTAGACACAAAATAGAACAACTGTTATTGATCCCCAAACATGACTTCTAATTAATCAAATAGTTTATGCAACATAATATATTTTATATAATGTTTCACTAATAATAACAAGGACAAAAAATTGAACAACACAATTTTTTTTTTTAAAGGAAGAATAGGAGACGTAGATTGTAAAAACACGTACTACTGTAACAAATAGATTACGCTTTTAAAGTTGACCTGATCTGTAAAACTATCGCAATTTTAACTGGATATTTCCTAGTCAATTGGAGGTCTAATAATAAACATGATTAATATTACTACGGGGACGATGTGCCTAAACCCAATAATTGAAGGGATATAAATTCAGAGAATAGCTCTACCACAAATGTTGATGACACCATGCGTTTGGAAATTATTATCAAAATAAGAACTTGCGTTCGTTGGTCTTTGGCAACACTGTTAACCATTCAATTTGTTTTACGAGGAGTGAAGGGTGACAATTATAAATTCTGAGGCGCAGGCCTTTGTCTTTATAAACATCATTGTTATGTTTTAAAATATAAAACATTATTTTTAAGAAAAACACATGATGTGTTTTATAATTTTATTTTGCTTCTTTTTTAGGATAAGATAAGATTATTATTTTTTTACTCAAGTGAAATAAATTAAATGACCATAAAGTTCCAGTGGATAGGAAATATACATATCAAGCAGAAGGTTCCGAGTTCGAATCTCGATTGGGGTGACTTTTTCTCATTATCGCAGCAGATTTCTACATATTTATCGTTTCAAAAGTAACAAAAAGAAAGACATGTATGGAAATAACTTTTTTTGAAAATTACTTTGATATGTTTCAATCTTTTGTCTTCACGATTTTGTTGTTGTTCGAGTACGATTCTGTAATTAGATACAATAGTGTTTTTGTGTTTTTTGTTTGTTTTTTGTTTGAAAACAACAACAAACAATAATATTATAGTCTAGTATATTCTAATTGAGTACTAGGTTTCTTTCTTTACTATCTGAATTTTACATTTTTACATATTAAAATCCCGTTTTAAAATAGATGAGATTGACACGTGCCTACCGCTGGGAATGGGCCTATTGGACTTCCTATAAATCACATACCGCATACGTCAGACCAAAATAATATTCTGTAATCTAAATAATACATTCTGAAGAGGAAAAAATATCTTCTGCAAAAGATATTATTGGCATTATATGATGGAGCACTGACAGGGTAGATGACAAGTGATGAGTAAAAGCAGGTTTACCTAATAATTTCCATCAGTGCTCTGCTATGAGCATCTCATATAGATTTAAAAGACAGAAATCGTTCCATGTCTCTGCAAACCTCATCTATTTATAGCAACAATCCCCATGGTTCGCATTTCAGGACACAGAACGTCGAAGTTCACCGAAGACCGAATTACCATTGTACTTCCAATACAGTTTGTTTGTATAGTATTGCCAATAATTATTTCTAACATCAATCAGTTGATGTTAAGAATGTTTTGCATTGATACAAAACAAAATCAATATTATCAGTGATTAATAATTTGTATTCTGAGATCTTTCAGACTGGGTTTTCCTTTGGATAATATTTGGAATACAAGATTGAATGAAACACGTTGACAAAGGTGTTGCAAAATAATGTTGAGAAGCAATGTATAATCGTCTTTTTTCATCAACGATTTTATCTTAGTTAATGCATGTATTATGTACAGAAAATAATATGTGTTATATATTAGGGTATTTCATTATACACGCGGATGATGTTTAATAGGTTTGTAATTAAATGATATTATAAACAGCAAATTCTTAATACTAATACGCGCATTCTAATACAGCGACCACGACCAGACATAATGTGGCTAGTCTTCACTAATTAATGCAATAATAATAACATGTCTAGTAATTTTTATTGTGTCATAAATGTGATTACATTACTTTCCACAAGGTTTCTTTTTTTAATTCTAAAGATGTTAAATAAAAAATAAATTAATTTAAAATCTTAAATTTCAACAAATACAACTATGAATGAGTCTGACGCAATAAAGCAATTCATATTTGTATCGATAAATTTAAAAAGAAAACAAAAATATGATCCCTGATATTAAAAATAGATAATGAAAATAAGATATCGGTGACATTATAATTGAAACCTCACCACGCCTGATGACGTCACACAGTATTGGCCACGCTCTAACTTATAACCCGTTGGTCTGTCCCTATTAGTTTACGCTTCCCAACTGGCACTTTATAAGTCTAATTTAGGTATCGAGTTTCAATCATCGGGAACCTTTCGTCGCTTGCTCCCTGGCAACTTGGAAACACTTCACAATCGCACGCTGGGTGTTTCTATTCTAAAGGTTTCGGCATTCCAAGTACGTGGACTTCTGGTGCTATGAAAAATTTAAGGAAAACATTCTTTTTCAAAAAGAATGTTTATGAAGCCTACTGGCTAATAACGTGACTAGGGGGTGAATTTTGCTGGATTGTATCAGGTAAACAACGCTTTTTTTAAAATAAAAATATTGAACGTTTGATCACTGATTATAATCTATGCTGTAATCAGAAAAATATATCACTTCTAATCATGAATTTAACACACAAATGGGTGCATGCGATGTCATAATACCTGAGTCCGTAACGGAACATTATTAACAACATTTACAATCTGTAGTTCCTCACGTTAACTCGTGACTTAGATTCTCAAGATATCTGAAGTCTATCAATGATTATGATTTGTCAATAAAAGAATGCTCTGTAGGCACTTTTCCCGAAGTGAAATAAAATAATTGTGTTGGCGTTTACTAAATTATGCAATTTTGATAAACTTATATTGTTTTGGATGTAGAGCTATTGAATGGGATACAATGTTTACATTGTGTTTTCTAATAATTTACTTGAAATGAAACAAATCAGTAAATTTATTTTTAACAGTGAAACATTTATTCGCAAATAAATTTTCTTTAAGTGCACGCGAGTAACCCGCGTGTTATTGGGGTGTCCTTAAAGTGTATAATACTGAGTGCACATTTTTGACGGACGAAATAATTTCTATAAATTAATATGTATTCATTTCTTGCGGTAATTGAATAAGGCTATGTACACATCTAACCCATAAAGCGCTCATTGTGAACTAAGCATCTAACTTAGATCTCGCTTTTCTCCTGGTGTTTTGGATTGGATCATATTTCAATTAATCACAATTAATTCGTTTAAATACCAATATCAACAACAGGCATCATAACTACAACACCACAGTTTCCGTAAATTGGTTTTTGCTTTTTTTCCTTCGCCGTCCATACAGTACTTCTCTTAGTTCCAATTTAGACATCATGAGTTTTGCTATAAGCGTTAGAGTTACTTTACAATTAAAATTACCAGTAATGTTATAGTACACGCCAAACCGCAAAAAATACTACAAAATTTGGCAGACCTTCAAAGTAAATGAAAAGAAATATAAATGTTTTCCATCATATTCCTATTGTTTATATTTTGAACTGAAAAAAAACCCAAATTATTGAAGGTGCAAGAGAGTTTGATTTTGTTTCGAATTCTACTCAAAAGTTAACCAAATATTTAAGAATAATAACCGTACAGAATTTTAATCAACTGGTATATTTTTTGTTAAGTTGCTTTTCTATAGTGCTGGGGTACCAACCCCCTTGTGGTTGGATTGCTCACACCACCCACGTGTGGTGGTAACCCAGTACCAAACTAACGACATACCACATCGGTCATTAGAAGCCACATCAGTGACAGCTAACATGCACCGATGAACCTGGGTATCCGGTTGAATGACTACAGTATAAATCATATTCAATATCAATAATGTTTTCCTATACATTACACAATTATGATTTTTCAACATTATGTTTTTTTAAATACTTTGCCTTTCATAGTTTTCAAAATTATTAAAGCACAATGGTTACGATACGATACGCATTATACATATGCACGTTTTGTCTGCAGTTAATGCATCAATTGATAAATTGTTTTATAGAACCTACAATTTTAGAATAAAACCGATTGGTTAGATGTTATACATACATTCAACAATACAATTGTTTGTAATTAGTTGATCCATTGAACGATTCAATGAATTAACTAACTCTAGTTAACCAAGACAGTGAACATTAAAATTTATAACGAATCTAGGGCCTAATTCTAAATCACTAAAATGTTTCTTCAAGGTCAGAATGCTCAGATTGTTTGCCTTAATTTTTTTTGTAGTTTCTGTTTTTTTTTTTATGATGATGATGATGATGATGATATATTTAAATCTGTAACGTATTAAAAGCAATGAAAACACCCGGCCATCGCGATAAAATTCAGTATATTCGATCGATCAGGATTAGGCTAAATTCACACTTGGAACAGAAGAAAGCGCAGTTAAATGAAGAAAAATTTCGGACAAAACGGAACAAGTGTTAATGTAGCAATATTGATAGAATTTACGTTGAAACATAGGGTCGTATCCGATTTACATTTATACCTATGGCCTATACAACGTACAACGAGAAAAATAAGTTTTATAATCACTTTAATACGCAGTTCATTTTGACGGGATGTTTTCATTTTGAAAGAAGTATTGCTCTAAATCGTTATACTATCTATTGAGTATAAACTAAGACACTGTGTGACAGATATGTGTTTTACAGTTGGATCAATGGTTTAGTTTTAATGAGATACCACGTGTGACATTACTGATTACTTAATGTTGATATTATTGGCGCTGTCAACGAAAACCGCAACTGAGTAAAAGATTTGTATTAGTAGACTTCGCATTCAACAGCAATCATACTTGACGGTTCTATTCAAGAATACTATTTAAAGGCCAGGCAAGGCAAAACATTTATATTGATCAAATAGTCTAATAATTATCGATCTATAGTTTCCCCTTGTTTCATATTTTTGGGGGATTTTTATTGTGCTACAAAAATTATCCAATGTATACCCACCGACTTTTTTTCCACTTTCTAGAGAGTCATCGGATATTGTAATACATGGTTAAACTACGTAACTGAAACAATTCTGTCTGGCTTTTGAATTTTGCAAAATTTTGCATTCATGGCTTTTCGTCGGTATTTCTGTTACACATATTTGTTTTAACCAGATATTATATTTAAAAGTCATGCATGTACCTGAGCTTTAAAAGTCAAAATAATGTTAATTCGATTTTTTAAACTACTTGGGGCTTATACCACCAACAACATCACTGCATAAATAACTGCTGCCTACCGTTTATTTGTTTGTATTTATGTATTACAGTATTATTATATTCTTGTACTCTTTTGTATTTAACAAAATATTTTACTGCTACTAAGCCGTGTACTATTCGTAGGCCTACTACATCAGTAATTAACGATCATGGGGAGCTTGTGGTACACTTAATATCGATGTTCTACAAATGTTTAACAATCAGTAGTTACAATTGTGTCTAATGGAGATACAGTCATACATTCACACTTGTTCCATTTTGGAAAGGAAGATAATTATTTTGTCAGTAGTGTAGCACTATAGTGGCGTATGATACACCACTAGACCATGGAGCTATAGATCCATGACTAGACTAACTGTGCTACTGTGAAGGAACGTCACTTTGCATTGTATTTGTGGTAATTACTGTTTATGCTAAACTATAGCTTTGATGATGTCGCAGCAGTAGCTTTACGTGTTTCTATGCTACTGTTGAAGCCGTTTGTAGGCCTACCTGACCTGGAATGAAACCAAAAGTACAACAAAAACATCAGCCTTGAAATCAAAGATAATTCCAATATTATTATAATACTTGCAGGTCAGATCCTGCTCCCTAATGATAGTGTTAAAATTCCGAATATGAATACCTGATGACCCCTGGGTATCGATTCCCTTACCGGGAATTTGAGTAACAAAATACCTCATCGTCTTTATCAATATAATCACAATCATATTCGACTTAGAACCGATGATTTCAATCGATTCTGACAAGTGTAATTGAAATCATGTGAACAGGTTGGTAACATACAAAACTAATCTTCCAATCAAAGAATAAAGAAAGTCATATCGCAATTTATAATATTAAATTAATAATGTATAATAGATTATAAATTATGAAGTTCTAAATTGAAATTAATGCGCCTGTATTTACAAGCATACAACATCGGAAATAATGGATTTTGAATAATAAAATAATGAAGAAGATGATAATCCCTTTTCTTAATAATTATTTCAAATACATTAATAATTCTGATTAGTTGTTACTATTTTAGTCGTTAAAAAGAAAACATTGTAATTCTGTTATACAATGTGCAAAATAATGCGTAGCAGAATTACATAATTTAAACTGTTGTAATCATTATTATAGTAATTTTTTAATAATTAATAATTTAAAAAGAATACCGTAACATTTGAAAAAAAAAAATTCATTACAAACATGGTCATCCGCCCAGATAATATATTAACATTTAATCCAGGTGTTTCCATAACCATTACAAATTAATTCATGCTAATTATTATTGTTTATAAATTGTATGCTAATGTAAATGATATTATCATAATTATATTAGTTATTAAATATTATTCTACTCACAATGGAAAAGACACAAACATTGACGAGCGCGTTCAAATTCTGTTAATAAATGTGTATGCATTTTGTACGCGCGCATCTTAATTGTTATGCATGATGAAATGCACGTCGTTTATACGGTACAAAGCCCGTAATACATCACAAATACACCACATTACGAATGTGTCATTAGAGAAACTTAATTGTGGCTTTTTACTCTTCAGTTACTGGCCTGTTTTTTTTGTATTGTATACAGTCTGTTCGTTTCAATGCTGTACAAATAATGTATAATTATCATCAAATATTTAAATGTTGGTTGGTTTGATTTGTCCAATAGAGAAAACATTAAACAAATGACTAGAATAAAGAAATAATAATAAAAAAAACAATACCTTTGTACGGCCTGTAAAGCTTTGAAACAAATTAATGTATAGTAAATTGAAAATAAAATATTACTCTATTTAAACCCTACTTACGAATAATTGATATACTTGGTCTATTTTTTATTTATATTTTTAAAATTCCAATTTTGTCCAATTTGGCTTGGTAAGAACGAACAGTGTTTAGCAGCTATAGATTATTCTTACTCCTGTTTATCATTTATTGTGACCAAATAAATAACAGGCTCTAAACGTGTGTCATGGGCCAATCACACTTTAAAATATTGCATATTTTGTATTATACCTATAAAAGAATTTGTTAAAGCAAGGACACAGAATAAAAATAAAATGGACTAGCTGTTTAGATAATGCCAACAAGCTGAACTGTTTCCAAACCTCAATTCAAGAGCGTGTAATTTATACTGATATAGTCCATATAACCTTCATTATAAATAGATTTCTAGAAAACATTATAATTTAATTGAGCGATATTCTATATTTATAGTTATTAGTTGATACGGTTGTCTGAGAACATGTCTTGAACGCATGTTAATTGTTTATTTTTACCGCGTCATTCTAACGTTACATTACATACATTTGGCATTTCATACGTGACAAATAATATAACACGACGATAAAGCTATTCATGTTATGTTGTGACGCCTAGAAAACAAAATTTTTCTAATTTAATTGTACATTGGCAATGTCACTTATTTTAAATGTTTTTACAATATTATGCTATATGTGAGGGCAGTAATATAGATCTAGTCTAGTCTCTTCATTTTAACACGTCAAAGCACAGGCGTAAACATGTTTTATGTGGCGAATAGCAGAATCCAACGTATTACTACACCACATTTCCAATATATAACAGATAGATAAAATATTCTTCATGATCGTGATTAATCAATCTATAACATAGAGTAGGACTTACAATTCAGCTGTATCTGACGGTATATCCTCCGGTATGTTAATAAGATCTAGTCCTGAGCATTTCACATGTTTAGCTTCTCCGACAGTTCGACAACAACACGCATCTGTACACAACTTCCAGTCACCTTTACACATTGTGTCCGAAAGTACAAACTTAATGTTCAAAAATAAGAGCAAAACAAATACAAAACTTGCGTATTTATTCATAACTATTCGTGTATGTTATCCACCGTAAAAAAAATGAACGTGCTAACCCGGTAAGGTTTTCTTTGCCGTTTACCTTCAATAACTCGCGTTCCGTGTAGCCAAAAACTTAATTAGACTCTACCATTATTTTGAAGGTTAGATGTCAATTTAAAGATGTGATTTTGTTCATGTCGTGTGATTGGTTGTTTCTATTGTAAATAAGCAGACTACTTTATTTACAATCTCAAACTATGTAAGAGAACCGGAAGAACTAGAAGAAAGTGGCGTAATAATATTAGCATGATTGAAATTCATATTTACACACCATGTTAAAATTAATATTTAGAAAATATATATTTCATATTGCTGATTAAATTTGTAAATTCTAATACCTTTTTTAGCTTAGTATTGAGTGTCTTTATTTTAATACAAAATCATATCATACAAGGAAACACATGCACATCATGATGGAGTATACGACTACACCCTGTAACAAAATGAATTAGTCCATCGAGTTAATCAATGCTCTCTCACAAAAAACGAACAGTGATTAGGTAAGGTACACTTTGACCATGCTGAGGGGTTTATGAGGCCTACCATTTTATAAAGCCTTGTCTAAACTATCAAATTTTATGTTACAAAAAAAAATGTGATGTGTCCATAATTATATGGACACGATGATGTCATATCACTACCATATTTAAGCATATCACTCCCCTATTTGGGCATATCACACTTTTTTTTGTCAAACTAGTTTGATAGTGTGGACAGAGCTTAACGGAACAGCATCAATTTCAGCAAAATATCATTAAAATGCATTGGATTTGGGTGCATAGTTTTTTCCGTTCTCCTATTTATTTTAAATCATCATTTTGTATTTTATATTATTTTATATAAATTAGGCGGAGTGTTCGAAGATTTACGGAAATACGTTTTGTGGTTTTTCGCTCCTACAATATACCTGAGTAGATACTTGTAATTTGATTGGAGAATGGTTAAGGCATTGGTCTAGCCTCTTGGGCTTAAAATATTCCTTTCAGACTTTACAAAATTATTTGTACCATTGAACTCCTAAAATTATTTGTACAACATTTCATGTAATAAATATTAGCAAAATGTGCAGAAATACATGATACCTTATCGAAGAGTTTCAGAGTTATTTAAACATTTTGAAACAACTTATATCTTAGTCCTTTATAATTATTGTCACGGATTTCATAAAGCCCGGCCCGGTTGCATGCTCCTAAGTCAGAAGAAACATTATTTTTAAAAATAAATAAGTCATAAGGAAAAGAATTAGCATTTTACAATTTATATCGCGGAATTATGTACACAGCGGCCTAATTGGTTTATTTTGCAGTTACGACTTTTAAATGTTGTTTTATCCGGAACCACTTTCCCGAATCCAGGAGTTCTGTTAATAAGCTAAAATGTTATTAAGTTTGGAATAGCGATGATTCCACACAAATATCAACAAGACGTTATGGTGTTGAATGATGACATAATAACAAATAGAAATTATGAAAACGGTTTGTGTAATCTTGTCTATCCTACACATAGAAATGTCACTTTTCGTTTGAGACAAACGTTAAAGTTGCCAGTAAATCATTGGATTTGTAATAATGGTTTTGCTAATGGACTTGACCAAGTTGACGACTTGCTCAGGCGCCTGATTGATAGAAAGAAAACGCATCAACAATTTCTTGTCCCCTTCAATTTGGTATTATAGTGCCACGCTCGTGGGTTCAACTCTTTGGTCTAAAGTTGTAGAAATGTTCGCATAAACCTCAAGCGAACACATTCATATGGTCTACTTAATAATAGTAATAATTTTTCGCCGAACCAAACTCATTTTACCAAGTCAATGAATCTTGAAAACATATTAAAAATAACCAACATTAAAATGTAAACATTTACCAATGTTTAAGAATACTAAGCTTACTTGCAAACCCCCAAGATAAACAGCTTGGGGGGGGGGGGAGCTGTAATTTTCGTAGTACATGAACAAACAGAGTTTACGAACTCTTCTTTTTAACTTTTTATTTGCGAAAGCGAAGATGATTTACCATGCCCTTTAAAAAAATGTTCAACAGACTCTTCTTTAAATAATATTTTTGTGACTGGCGACAAGCTATGTTTTCTTGTAATAATTAACTAATGAAAATGCTTAATATTAAACAAAGCAACCCTTAAAGTAGTTAATTGGTGCCAAATTAGCTTCGGGTAGTGTGTTTTTAAGCGGCTCCATTCGCTTCCAGAACTGATGTTGTAATGGATATAATGATATCATTATTATTTGTATAAAACATATCCGGTTGTTAATAAGATCATGATCATATGGATGAGGAGGTTCCGATCTGGTATCTAGAGCAAGCTATTAAGAGTAGAACAATATTCCGATTAAAAGCATACGTTTGTGGTTTACAAACGTAATCACCATTTTGACAACGATGTCGTTTAATGTTTGTTTACAGTAGAAAAGAAGGAGGAAGATTACTTTTGTATCGCATCACAGTTTAAAAACATATAAAATAGAAGAAAGACTTTCAATTTTGAACTGAGATGAAAAAAAAAAGAAAAAAAAAAGGTTATAAGCCTATGAAGCGCCACATGGATCTTGAAAGTGTTGAAGAGTGTCCCCAGAAAACAAGTAAAAATTAAAGAATAATACGAAGAAGATAATATAAATTACAAAGAAGAATAGTAATCCAGATGAAGAATTAAAATGAAGAATAATTTATGAGGATATTTAGAAGGAGGAGAAAGTGGAGAAACATAATAATAAATGAGTTTTAGAAGAAGACAATTAGCAAAAGTGAGAGCTAAAAAAGAAAAAAAATATTACCGGTAGGCCTACTACTATTAGAAAGAAATGGAGAAATAATATATAGGCCTAAATGAGTTATATTAGAATGACAAATGTTGATTATTGTGCTTGTTGTTTAGATTTGAAGGTAAAGATTTATTTTTCATCGTTTGAAATATTACTCAGGTTTTAATTCTACGATGGAGAAATGTAAACTCGTAAATCACTAGAGAGGGGGCTGTTGTGCAAATTGTAGCGTCTCTCCGGGTCTTTCCTAGTATTGCAGCTTTTGTTGCAAAAAGCTTGGTTTCAACTGTGACCGTAAAAGATATCGTTTAAAATAATTCCAAAAAGTCATATCGTTAGTGCAACAGAATACAGAAAGCATCAAAACAAGAGAGCCATTACGGAATGATTGGAGAATACTTCAATTGGACCCTTCGGAGACATTAGAGTGCAAAATTACTTGTGTGGCTACTCGCAAGTATTCGCTTCCTACTCACTATTCAATCGGTTCGTTGAACGCCAACGCAGTGTCGCGAGTTAATAAGTAAGCGTCCTAAAATCAGAGTATGTGATGTGTACTTAGCATGAAAATAGCTTATGTATTCCGATTGCTTAATTGTTATTTCCGAATCGATGTGAAGTTTTTGATTTTGTAGCCTTTAATTTTATTAGAAGCTTATTCTTTCACATTTAAAGCGGCAAGTCTATTTTAGGTGCGTTAATGTTTAATCGTGTGTATGAGCGGAAAAAGTCTTCACTATAAGCCTAATGTAATATTTTTATTAAGTAGATAGCCTATAATATTGTTAAAAGATATGAAGATTAATTCAAAATAAAACAATAAAACGGAGTAGTTAGGTAAGCTAAATGAACAAATTAATAGACAAAATTAGTATAAAAAAATGAAATTTACATGTCTTTCCAATTCACGCATCTAACAGCGAGAAACTCGCCAATTACGGGATAGATAAACTATTAGAATTATCATGCTTATCGTGCTTATAAACTAAGTCTCATTTGAGGCTTAGGGAGTGGAGTTGAAAGAGTCGTGAGTTACAACCCTGGCACTGTAGGTCAGTATTGAACCATAGACCTTGGGATTGGAAGGAAAGCACGTTAACCACCATGCTACAGCTAAACTTTAACAAAACAATGTAATTGTTTAAATTATTTTAAACTAGGACATACCATGAATCGTATAAAGCTTTAGAGGTGTCTGTTATCTCTACTGGACTTGGTTTCATTAAAATCATCAAGCTTTTCTTTCTTTCCATTACAATGAGCAAAGAGAATATTATAATACTCTCAATCTTCCTGTATAATAGTTAAATGCCTAATCAAAGTCAACAAAGTTACCCGAATTAAAAATCATTTTCCAAAATAAAATTCAGTCCGAAACTGTATATGTTTTTTTGTTGTAAAATTGGCACGGAGATTTTTTGTTTTTGAATTTGAAAGAGAGAAAGAAAAAAAGACGGAAATATTAGAATAAGAGAAGAAGAAGAAGGACGGAAAGAACGAAAGATCGATTTTATTAGATCATCAATAAAGAATAGAATAATACAAATGCAATATGAGTAATAATAGTAAAACATTTAATTAGAAAATTTTTTAACAGTGGCCATTTTTTAAAATACTCAGAAATAGAATATTTGTTATTGAAATAATAATAATGATTAATAATAGTCTCAAATAGCGCCTAATACAATGTTTCTAAGCGCTTTACACAAAAAGCGATCCATCCTAAGATAACCACAAAATGAAGAAGAAGCAGAGTAATCGTTTACACCGCTCGTTCTCCATCACCTTGAAGCTCCCATACCATATAAGAGCTCACCAGAGCATAACTCATAGGGGCTCGAGTGAAAAGGGCATTTCTCGATCCTATCCTATCCTATCCTATCCTATCCTATCCTATCCTATCCTATCCTATCCTATCCTATCAAAATAATCGTTTTAGTTGACGATTTTTAAAAGATAACCCATTTAATCAATTAATATTACAGGATGATAATGTAATGCGAGCGTTAAATAAACAAAATAATGACAGCAAAAATATTTTAGAAAATTGCGTAGGCATACACTTAACTTAATGTTATTATTAATTTGAAAATAAAAACCTTTTACAATTAGCATTTTTAAGATTAAATGCATTAATAATATTAAACTACAAAATCTATTTTAAAGTAGCAAGTTATAATCGAGGACCAAAATCATAATTTGGAGAAAATAAACATAATTATTGATATTATTGAAGGAAGGCAGAGTAAATAAAATAATATAAGTAAATTGAAAGTCAGGATTAAAAGTGGGTCAAAGCAAACGACAAACTTTTAATGATAATTGACGAGGGTAGATTATGAGTACTTCGCACATGACGTGATGAAGCAATCCAAAACCCAGATTACAGTACGCAAGACACAGGGGATTAACAAGACCCGTCCTATGCGAACCATAAGCCCACTACTAGTCTGGCGAACTGTAGATGGGTTGCCGCCAGTGTGGTCATGATGAACAAAATGAGGATGTTTACACTTAAATTTCGATTAACCTGGATTGGATTAACCTTGCGGCAAATATTAATTATTATTTTCCGTAATTATCATGGTCTAAATATCTTTCTAGTTCTAATAATTCGACGTTTTTTATATGATGAGTAATGACACGTGGGAATGAAAAAAGTCAGGGTTCAATCTGGATTGGAATCAGCGTACAAACAACAGGAAACACTTTAAATGAGCCTACTTTTCTAAAATCAACCGGTCAATACATTAATCATAGTTAAGCCTCGATAGGCCTAATCAATCGGTGTATCGCTCCATTTGTAAAATGACTAAAGATGCTTTTAATTCTAATATAGATATGCAATGGCAATTAGACAATGATTAAGCAGTGGTAGATTAAATTATTTAAAATAGTTAAATCGGACGACGAAGTGGTGAATTTAACTTATAATAATTATTATTAAGGCCCATTTACACTAACGACCATCGACGGTATAAAAAAATAAAGGTACATTTTTCTTAAATAAAAAAAGTTTTCATCTTAGAACTATTCATCGCTCAAAGAAAATAAAAGAAGTTGTCATTGTCATAGAATAACCATTTGTCTTCGATACCAATGATATTTTTTTTATAAATCAAATCAAATGACGCCACGATCAATAAGAACAATAACATCATTGTATTGTCACGAAATTTTGCTCTTACTAATCATGACGTCATTTTAATAAACATATGCAAATATTATACTGGTATTCATCAAATCAGCATAGTGGTTATCTTATAGTTCTATGGTGAAACTTTTTAGATTTCTTGTACTTAATGTAGGAAAAATGCAAATTTATCGTGACGGCGGAGAAAATTTAGAAAACAGTTAATTTTGCGTGTGTTTAATCCTGTCATGGGGTTTTTTACGGTTTATTTGTATTGTATTATAATGTTTTTAATTGATGGAATAAATTAAATGATTCGTCGGTCGTTATCGTCCTAGTATAAATGATTCGTCGGTCGTTATCGTCCTAGTATAAATGATTCGTCGCTCGTTATCGTCCTAGTATAAATGATTCGTCGCTCGTTATCGTTATCGTTATCGTCCTAGTATAAATGGGCCAATCTTTCTTAATTACTGTTGTAAGACTAAATAACAAAATAAAGATCTTTTAAAATCAATTAAAAAAAAAAATCTATAAATCAAAATAATGATACAAAATCCAATTCAGTCGTAAAACCTACTTTTTACTATTTAACATTTTTAAAAGTAAAAACCATTTAATTAATCTAATTTAAAGTTATATTATTATTTTTCAATTTTTTCTAATAATACATGGTGATTACACAGTGCGTAGCACTAGTGCTAAACATTTTAATCATTTTTTATTCTACAATTAATGTCTTTGTTAAACAGCTTTATTTCAGACTTTTCTCTAGCCTATATTAATTTTATATGTTGGTGCAAATATCATTATACTTAAAACAGTGTTTAATTTAACTTTTGAAACATTACTTCACAATAAGTGAACGATATTTTAAAAGTAAGTAAACTTACAGTTAACTTTATTTCTACTAAACTCTTGGAACAGCAGCATCTAAATTTAGTAACACAATTAACTTTAAAATGAGTTTATAATTAGTTAATAGTATAGTCAGGAGAAAGAGTAACATTCAATTGAAAGTGTTGATTGATGATACATTCATATTTCAGAAAGATAACAGTATGCTATCCAATTTTAGAAAAGCAAAGGTTTCGTTAGCTTAAAAGGGAATAGCTTTGGGGTAGCGTTTCTCTTTAGGCTAGAATAATAATAATCGTCGATGTAATTTCAACATAGATTTGTTGGGGTGGGGGAGGTGTAGAACGATAATGAATTACCGTAGTAATTTGTACTGTAACTATTTAACATTTAACACACTTCGCACTATATCTTTACATAGCGAGACATGTATACTAATAATCTGACGAAACAACCACATTATTCGGTTGACCTGGTTATAAGTTAGGCCTAATTATATTGATTATAAGCCTACTGTGTTTTTTTTTTGGAGAACCACCATTACCTGGTTGTTCTGACCATACTCTTTTCCACCTTTTTTTAAACTAGAAAATGTAATGTATTGCTCTTGTTTATTTTATCTAATGGATAACTTTTATTCATAAAAAGATAGGATAGAACGAAGAGGAGGGGATGAGGGGTATTTACATAATAATTTGAGTAATCAATACAATATTAAAGATATAATTATTGTCCTTCTTGGAAAAAACCAATTTAATGAATAGGCCTGACCAAAAATTGGACTGAACAGAAAATGATTTAGCTGGAAAAAAAATTAAAACGAAAAAATGGTCAAATTGACTGGAAGTCAATGGGGTTTTGGTTGAATTTAATCGTTTTATGACTGAAACATTAATTTTTATGGTTTTCTATGGAAGTGATTAACTTTATTTTTTATTGGCTTATTGAAAATCATTTATTAATCTTAATTTTTCATGTTTTAGGGGACAATAATTCTTTAAAAACTTTACATAAACATTAACTTAATAGATTACGAATTTTAGATAATAATTTAATATATTTTTAAAATTATTATCTGTATTTATTTTCGTTTTTATATATTTTTTAAATTTTATATAAGCATATTAATATTAATGCATATCTTAACACATAACAGAAAATCACATTTTTTTTATTTGTTTCTTTGTACACTATTTGTTCAATTTTGTTACGGTATGTTTAAAGTGCTTATTTCGTATCACATTATATTATCATACTTATTGTATATGCTTTATTTTTATCTTAGAATAAAAATAACAACAAATGTTGATATTATATTTAATATAAATGTTAATTCTAGATATTCCCTTTAATGTTGATTGAAAATAGAAATGATAGATGAAATTATAATCCATATCTGAATGTGTTTGAGTAACATTATGCACCTATTTCATGAATCATATACTTGTTATCATTGTTTCTATTTTTACTTCTGTCATGTTTAAGACGGCAGGAAGTCATAGTGGATAGAGATACTCCAGAAATAGAAATCATAAGGACATGAATTTAATCACGTGGCCTGTTCTGTCTTACAACCGGGCATCACTCGAGCTCCCTCGAGTCCCGTCAATTTAAAATAAAATCCTTGCAATGATAAAAGCAAAATGGACAGAATCAAAGGTTTGAGGCGCGAGAGAGTGTTTCGTTTATTATTATTTTCAGAAAGTAAATGCCCAAACCATAAGGCTTACTATATTTCTTTAAACATGATTTCTAGGTAGACTTCTGCCGCGATTACCCGAGGCACTTGAGAGATAAGAGAGAATTTCCTTCTAAAAATAAAAGCCTAGGCTAAACCATAGGCATATTTCTAACATACTTTCTAAACAGGTCTAATGTAAACACATTTCTCAGTAATGGTTGTGATTTCTCGGACGCGTCGGATGATGCTGCCGCCAAAATATAAACATTCGTAAAGTTTATGTGGAAATAAACAGATATGTAGGCCTATAGGAACATGAACATGTTTCACAGACAGTGGCTAGCTAAGAAAACAGGTGATGGTGTCATTAACTTGCTTGGGTTTCTTATCAAATTAATGAAATATCATAGGAAATATGGAAGAATCACACTAAAGGAAGACGAACGACCTACCTACCTACAAGAAAATAATACTGTTGAATGCGTATCAAACTTATTGTTTATATTATATTATCTGGATTGTTAGAAAACTTACTTGTAAAAATTTTGTCGTGTTAGGATGCAAATCGTTGATGGAAAATAAGAAAAATTGTCTTCAACTTAATGTGATCGTTGTAACAGAAAGGGTGCTTGATCAAAGAGGTTGAAAAACCCGCCCTCTCCGTTCTCAAAATAGAATTGTGTTCCCAACCCAATTTTTTATTTTATATTTTTATATTGTCTTCTTATATTTTTTTCAATTGTTCCAATTTGAGAGTGTGCATTTTAAATTCCACGTTAAACTACCGTAGCTTAAAAACAGTGAAATAACAAAACAATGAAACAAAGCTAAATTACCCTCAACGTGTTCAGCCTCTCTTATCTTAGGCTATGGAGGGGCGCGATAATACGATTTGATTTCATCTAAAATGTTCATTCTTCGCAAAATGTTTAAAAATAACTTGATCATGTTAATATCCTGTTTATTATGAGTCGGTTCGCAATTGTCAGCCTACAGGCTATTTCGAAAACATTTACTTCCGTCGGATTTACATAGAAGTAAAATCATTTAATGTTGCTAATTTCCACTATTTGACATTAAAGATGTATTGTCCCTTGAAACAAAAAAAAGGGGGGTAAAAATATTTTAAATTTAAATTGGCCATATCAAAGTAATATTAAAGTTATTCACTTTAAGCCGAAAATTTGAGCCAAAAACAACAAGTTTACGTAATTAACAGGTAAATTAGTTTGATTACATTTCATCTGGAAAATTGTCGCGAGCGAAAGTAAACAAAGATTTCAAACCACGAGTATGCATTATGTATGTTAATTGGGATTGTTTACAACTCGTCAGAGAAGACTAATTTTTGGTGAAAGCTAGTAACTATTATGATACTTCAAAATGATTCAGTTTTTCGAAATCTTTTTTTTATATTTTTTTTGGAATTTGTCAAAGGGACAATACATCTTTAAGTTTCGATAACATTCACTTAAAGATGTATTGTCCCCCAAAAACATGTAAAATGAATATTAATTAAATCAGACTATGAATATGTTATTTTTTAGTTTTAATAAACTTAATCACTTCCTTAGAACAAAAAATGAAAAAAAATAATGTTTTCACTTAAAATGGTAAATGGTTAAATTAAATTACAATTTTTTTCAGGTAAATACATTTTTTCTGATCCAATTTTTGGTCAAAGTGGATAACTATTATGTTACATTAAAATTTTCAGGGGGACAATACATCTTTAAGTCAATTTTTAAATGAGGAACGTAGAGGGCGCTATGAAATTAGAAGAACAGGTTTTTTCTTCTGTTTTTGTTGAACTTCAAATTTTATATTTTCCCTAGGTGTCTTCGCGTGAAACATAAAAATTTCTGGAATGGTTTTCAACCGTCGCAAAAGTGATTGATAGAAATTCGCGCAAAAAATAGGCTATAGTGGACAATTATACCTACTTATGATAACGCTGGATCACATAATTTGAGAAAGTGTGGTCCTCAATTTAGCACTAAATTGCAACGAGATCACTAAATCAATACTACAATAGTTATTTTGTCGGTTTTCTTTCTAATTTAGAGATATATTATTATATCGTTCCGTTAGCCATGAATGTTTCGCGTGGACACAAAATAAGCGTTCTGATACGTTTTACTAATTCTCGGCAAAACTGTGCCAACTCATAATCCACTATACAAAGTCCTACAACCTAGTTTGAAAAACTGTCCCCTTAGGTGAAATATTTATAAAACTTAAACAAAATCGTATATGAATGGCCAATACAAATATTAAAAAATAATTGTAATATGTTCTAAGTCATAGTAATTATAATAAAATAAAATGTAAGATGAAAAGAACAATTTAGCGAAATTGCGCAAAGTTTTTTCAGCGAAAAGCAAATATTTAAGCTGAAATGATTGATGATTAACGTAATCATTGCCGAGTCTTGAACAGTTGACATGAAATGCGATGCGAGATAAGCGAATACAATAATCATACCAATTTGGGAGGTAACAAAATACCCCGAAGCTTTGCAAAAACCATTTGAAATTTGGGTGATAATTTAATAATCAGACGTGTGAAAAGACATTTTTTTTATTACACTGGATTAAGTTGTAAACCTGAAAATAAGAACAGCCAGGTAAAATCTCAACGTATCATGACTATGATTGTAATACTTAGGCCTACCATGTAAATTGATCAGGGCTAACTTAAATATTGGATTTAGACGTGTAATTCCAACCTCTTATTGACTTTAGGGTAATAGAAAATAATTGATGAGGAGTACTATGGAAATGGTTGTTGTACTTAGATCACCACCGAAGATTAGACTGATCGCTTAATCTGATATGACGTTTTTACGCACAACCATTCATTATTTTATGACGTCGTGATAAAACAAGAAAAATGTATTCTCTTGGACCAAAAATCATTATTGTAGGTACACGTACATTGCCACTCACGAGCTGTGAAATAATTGAATGTTTTAATTAAACAGAGAAATAATAAGCCCTATACATTCAATATAAAAGAAAATTACCAAAGAATAAATAAATTATATCATAAAAGCTAGTCAGTTGCTTTTATGACGTCACTAAATGTTATGTTATCATTAACGATAACTATCTTTAATTTGATGCAGGTTATAATATCTAAAATGTTGATCGATTACAGTATTAGTTAAATGAACATAATTAATTGTCCCTATGTTTGTTATTGGTCTTCTTTAGTTACAGTTTCTTGAGGCTGGTGGTCAGATGATATTAAACGACGTTTATAGTTCTCACGGAATTGGTTTTAGGTGGATTGTACGCTGTTTTGACATTAACGTTTTTATTGTAACATAAAACAAAAAAATGTAAAATGAAACGCTAATATAAAATGATAGAATCTACGTGGAAGATGGTCTGCCTTAAGCTGTCTTCCTTACATGGCAGGCCAGGACGAACATAATTAGGCCTATCTCGAGTTGAGACCATCCACTTTTATATGTTTGTGTCGAATGTTCACAAACTCGTATTGAACTCGGCATACGGTCTCAAATCGACAAACAAAATATGGTGTCCTGGCGTTGCACAGTCAAACTGCGTGTATAATTATATTCGCAGAAACTTTTTCAAATCATACCCTTGTTTACAAAAATAAATACACTATCAATTCATACAGTATTACAAGTATAACCAATTCACAATTGTACCACCCAACGCATGTCTCCTTAATGCCAAAATAAGATGTTTTTCATCTTTAAATTTATGAGTGTAAAAATACAATAGGATTGTACAATACGTTTTATATGCAAGTTCCTTAGATGCCTATGTACCACACAAGAGAATATAATTTCCTTCGATCAAAATACGAATGGTTTCACTTTGCAACAGGAACTACAGAAAACTAAGCAAAGTAAGTCAATAACATCATACACAGGAAATTGATCTGTATAAATTTAAATTTATTCCTTAATTTAAATTTATTTCTCAACCGAATTTGTAAACATACTTTATTAGAATAATGCGTAGAAAAAAAAGAGAAACTGTTTTAAACAGAGACATTAACAAAACAAACTTAAACCTCTTACATGCTTTTGAAACATGGTACACTTATATCGTAGGATATAAATATTTATTTCAGTTAGAGTAGAATGATATAGAATAAGATGACAACCTTAAACGTTCTTCTATGTTAAAAAAAATATCTTATTTTTTAGTAGTGCACATATCATGACAATTTAAATTACTTAAACGAAGATAAGAATACTGCGTTTTATGATTTGTTTCTTCTTTAGGGGACTAAGGCGACAAAATAAATATGATAAAATAAAATAAAAATAAAAGAAGAGAAAAGAACTTTTTTAAACGGACATTAAAAGCAAAACTTGTAGCATGTTTTTCTCGATGTTTTTAAACATGATTATTTTAAAATTGTAAAGTACAAAACGAACATCGCGTCGACGCGTGACAGCCAAATTACTTGCGTTGCGCTTACGTACTTGCGTTGCGTCCTAGTAAGAATCAAACTTTAGATTATAGTCTTAAAATCAAGTTTAACCAGGGTTTATGTCCTGGTTTAACCGCGCTACAGTAAGCTACTTTTGACATGACTATCATGTCGTACGTCTTACGTTTTATAGTTGTCTGTATATTTGGCTTTGAATGTTTATTTTACTGGTAATGATACTGTGAAAATAAATATTTCACACAATAAACATATGTAAACTAAACTAAAAGGTCTAATAAAAAACAGTTTTTGGTCAGCTTGTCCACGGATTCTTTTTGAAATGGCTATCAAAATAAAAAAAAATTTAAAACTGAACCTTATGATTATTTGTGTACTGCCAGTTTACACTAAGTAAAACTACCGTAAATAATACCTCTCTGTACCGATACTATATCTACATGTAAAATAATAAATAACATGTCAGCAAATAGAAAACTACACTGGACCAAAATGTCAAATCAAAAATTGAGGGCACTATACAGGAATTTCTCATTCATTTAAACTAAAAATGTTAATGTTCAATCAACTTAAAAAAAATCAAAATGTCCCACTAGATTTGATCAAATTTTGGGTTGGTGGTCAATATTGTTCAGGGCTAACAATTGTTATTGACATGCAATTAACAATAAACACTTCAAACTAATGTGTCATTATGTTTATAAAATACATCTTATTCATGTACAGTATCATCCAGCAGTGGTGTATTATGTAGGGAGTGCTCAAAACTTAAAAATCATGCCATACTTACAAAACAACATTATTATTATAACCAAGGCAATCTAACAACAGGACATTGAACTTGTCTTGCCAAGATAGGAACTCGTAACAGTACTTTGATCTTATGTCTGGATGCGACAAATACCAACAGTACTGTACTATGTACATATTCCCTGCAGCATGTTGTCTGTTAGGGGCAAGGAACTGATCATGTCACAGCCACAGATAAACCCTTTGATCTCTGGAGCTCTGTTGTTTGATTGCCTTGTTATAACACACCTAATATATCCTTGCAATTTGATAGGTTGGTTTGTTATCACATGAATTATGTTCACCCATTTAATTAAGTGAAGGTACAACTGTACACTCAGCTATAAACATTTTCCAGAATTTTGTTCAGCCTGGTAGACTTGTGAATAATGTGTAATGAAAATCCAACCTGCATCTCACTATTCCGATATAGATAAAAGGCAAAATTTCAACTTATAAACATATTCTTTCGATTCAACTCATTCAAAACATTCATGATTTGTAAATATACAGTACTACTGTATCATATGAACCAAGCCTTAGTGTCCATTCTTTAAAAAAAAAAAAACCCTTTCGAAAAACTGTGATGTCAGACATGATTACAATTTAAGAGGCTCCACATCATCATCTTCATTTATCATATTTGGCATACCAAGAGGATCCGAGTTGGGCCGCATTTCTAGTTCAATGACGACTTTTTTAAAATCAGAGAAGTAGCTAATGAAAAATATCAGTATAGTTGCTGCGAGAAACCACTCACTAAATGTACTGACCAAATGAGCTGGGTAACCCTGAAAAAACAAAATAATAATGTTAATAGAATTAAAATAAATCTCAACCAGGAGATCATTATCCACAGACGATAAGCCCTTACCCAGAGGGGTTCCTAGGGTTCGAAACCATAATAACCTAAGTCCCTTTTGAAACTAAGGAACAGCAGCAAAAATGGCCAAACAGGTAAAATAAAATGTAAACAAAATGTAGTTACAAATACTACATATATAGTAGTACAAACTTGAAATTACAAATCATTATACAGTAGAATCCCTTCTTTGTGTCCCCCATACAGGGGACACACACAAGCCTATTATTTCCCGTGAAATGAACAAAGAGCAATAGACGCCTTGACACTACAGACAACTATTAAAGGGACACTTTGCTAGGTCCTGAATGTGTCCCCTAATAGAGGTTCTACTGTATAATAATATATCTGGAAGTTAAATCTATAAAACAAGAAATACTCATTATTGTTTTCTAGTATGTACTTTAAAGTCTAATCTACAGTGCATAACAGTACATCTATTTCTGTTAAAGTAATGAAATAGTATTTGCTACGTGTTTTATCTTCATTACGCATCATATGCCAAAATAATAATTGGTTTAGAAATATACGCACACATGGGGTTAAACCTGAAAGTATTCCAGAAAAGGTCACAATTTAACTAGGTCTTTCACGCATTATGTAATAAGAAAAACAATAGTGAAACGCCTATTTACTATGTTAGCACTATGCAACAAACCAACGAAAACCATGAATTAATGGGTTAGAAACTCTCAGAAGATTAAATATTATATAATAATAATTGAGGTGAAATCTACTGAGAAAATATAGTTGAAATTAGGGTCTCTGTTGAGACATCCACTCCAAACTTTGGAGTGCAATAACACATCAACTTTCTTTTAATTTTGAATAAAATGTTAATTAAATATGACAAAATTAATTGCAAATTCGAGATAAAATTCAGGTGTCTAATAAAACTTTACAAAATGTGATAACAAATTGGGTTTCATACTGAAATTCACTTTTTAAAATTAAATCCGCATGATTTTAAACATTCGTTGGAAAACAAATTTCTATGGTGTATAAACTTTAGTTTTGTAATGAATCAAACTATTCTAATAGAAAAAAACTGATTGATTTAGCACACATCTGCTGGCCAGTAATGACCAGTAAAATCTAGTTTAAAACCTCACAGTTATTGGACCGAGTTTGGCTGAAACCATGACAACAACTGACAAGACTACAAGGTCCCTTTTCCTTAAACATAGTACACTACATCTTCGAAATTAAGACATTACAAATTGCCATATCCACAGACAGATATTATAGTGATAATGGTGAATGTCCACAGTACCTCCGTGATTTGCTGGTCAGGCATGCGCAATCTTAGGTCTAGTAGTCTGCAACAGCTTATTGTGCCTAGGTCCAGGCATTCATGGGGTGATAGGTCATTTGCTGTTGCAGCACCTGTCTCTGAAACGCATTAACATCCCATATAAAATCTAGCAAGTCTACTGATATGTTCAAGAGTGCGCTTAAGACACATCTGCTGTCGGCTGCCTTTGGAAATATGTAAGGTTATTGTTTAGCAAGATACCCACATTACTGAGAACACCTGTGAGTTATGTACAGGCTGGTCTATGCACCTTAAATTGTAAACGGAAGCAGTGATGTGGGTTTGATTGGTCTGCTTTTATTCTTTGCTTTTAATTTGTTGCTGTTTTTAGTTTCAAGGTTAGTATTTTTCATGGTTTTCACAAGCGCCTTGAGCACTGGATACATGTGCTTTCTTATATTATCTTATCTTTATCTTAAATTCAAAATAATCAACTCCCAAATATTTTCAAAAAATGTTTCACAAAAAATAATGAATTTCAGAACTACAATACTAGAGCTCATACAACAGTCAATAAATCTATAGGATACCTCTAATATGGAATATTTTAAGTCAATGGAAAATAAAAGAAAAATTTTAATAATAATCTGTATTAATTTGTTTGAGTTTGTGAAATAAAAATGAATGAATAAATGAATACAATAAGCAGAAATCTCAGAGCCAGGCCATAGTCAATAAGGCCAAATTACACAATGTGAGACATCAAAAGACAGGTCGAAATAACAACAATCTACAGTATAATAAAATTTAATCTGCACCACTGAGATGGCATGGACTTTAAAAAATTGAGAAAAGAAAGAGTTGAGAAGAGAAGTTTGTATGGAAACAAAGCGGCAAAAGACCTACTGTAGGAGATGTCCAAAAAAAGATGGGCAGACACAATCAAAGGCTGTTTTTCATGGCAAAACATTTCATATCTAATAGTATTAAGAAGAAATGGAGAATTATCTTTGAAAAACATAGTTTGTGTTTAAAATTGTTGGACAGTAAAACTGAATACATTAAGAAAACTAATCTACTGGCCAGACCTATTAGATCCAACTAGTATTTCATTTTAAAATATTTAAATATTAATAACACCTGTAGGCTATTTAGCACATTTTATGCAAATACAGCAAGCAAATAGAAATAGCAAAGGTTCCCCCTAATGCTCCACTGTACAGTACGCTTTAATTACATAATCAATATGCATTGCCAAAGGAAAGTCAAATTTCCAGTAACTGGATCAATAAAGAATTTTGAAAATAATTTAATAGGGCAAATCCCATATGCTATAAAAGTTTCTTGTACAATCAGTATCACAATGGAACAAATCCCCATGCTTTTTAAAATACAAACTGACATGAAAACACTGGGGTAGTCTGCAAAATTGTTCAAATAAAAATAATCTTTGGAGGGTTTTATTGGAATGAGGCATTTCCTTCTATCAAATAAAATGAAAATTCCTTTCATAATTCTACTTCCTGCTATATAGTAATGGGCTGATGATAAGCTATAACTAAAAGTTATGCTGTATCTCCCTTTAATTTAAAATTAAGTATTGAGTGATCTATCAGTATTTTTAGTTTTTAATGCTGTCTTACTGTTTTTTACACTTTTTTTGTACTGTACATTTTTTAACTTCAATTTTGATATTCTTGTGTGGAATAAAATTGCAATGAATTCTTCTAATAACATACCTACTGTACCCTCATTAAATGCAACAAATCAATGGGTTTTTGGCTGAATTTAACAGTGTATAAGTGACAATATTATTTTTATAATTTTTCTTTTTTACGGAAGTGATTAACTTTATTAAAACTACAAAATCTTTTCAAAAAAGTCTTTTAAAAAGTCTACATATTTCCAGTTTTTTGGGACAATAAATCTTCTCACATTCAGTGAGCTTACACCTCTAATCTCAGGCTGAGCTTAATTTTCAGAGTGGCCTTAAAAGGTTTAGATTCTGTTTTAGAATGGAAACAGTAATCGACAAGCTGATTTTATCGCTGTTTATGCAAGCAGTGAGAGTAGGTCACTGCAAGATGTTTGCGAGTGACCAGTCGAATACACTTAAGAATACTTACGCCATCTTCGTTGTTCCATTGAAATGTATCATTGTGTACATGGTGTTTCTTCCATTTACTTGATGCTACAATCTCTGATAAATATGCTGATACAATTGTTAAAGAAACAATTGCATAAATAAAAACAACTAATAAATAGTACACCCCACATACACTCGCCAAAAAAATAAAATTACCCTGTGAATTCTTCTTAAACAAAACTTTATCTCAGCGAACATTTTAGCCATGATTTCTGGAAAACAGATCATAGCCCAGGTGTCCAGTTTTTAGTTGGGTTGTTGTTCAATTTGTATTCAACAGCAAAATATAATAATATATTTGTATATGCTAGTAAATAGTAGAAATTATAACTGTGTTTAACAACATAAAACAAAGCAACAAATTTTATATATGAATGAAAAATCCTGAATCCGCCCCCAATTAAATATAATTTTATTTTCACCTATCAAATAGAGTAGAAGGGCTTGAGCTAAGCCTGCTCGCTCCACTCTGCCTTTAAAATTACAGTAGTATGGTCTGTTTTAGAAAATCTTGAAAAAGAGATACTGTTTACAAATTGCAGTTAAATAAGCAGAACTTTTTTTGGTTACATTTTTATAGAGGGCAGTAGATATGTTACACAGCAAAGTGAAATACAGGAAGTTTGGCGTTAAGAGCTTATTGACATCTTAGAGACGGATTATTGAAGGGAGTCGCTTCTTATTTTGAGTGCTCTCTTTGGACATCTTATATTTAAATTTCTTTTATTTTCATCGCAAATACTAAGCACAACATGGTATCTAAGAAATAGCATATTAACGTTATCTTAGGGTGGAAATCCACTTTATAATATTAGTTACAAACAAGAGGAGCCAAGCTAAAAATAAAGGATAAAAGTTCATATTTATTCCCAAGCTTGAATTTAAACTGTCAATAAATATGTACACAGCTTAAGGAATATTTGTAATTTAGAATAGTAATTTTCCAAAATAAATTATTTGTTAAAATACAAGCATAAACGTATTCTTTTTAATACAAAATAAAACACCACAGTCACACTGATAATAAATATTATATTTATTATCAGTATAACTGTGGTGTTTTTTTTTACTGTGGCACCTTTTCAACTTCAGCGCTTTCTTATACTACAGTACTTCTTGACTAACGCTTCTTTATATTGTTTTTTTTTTTAACTGCAGTGCTTTTCCGACTGTGCAGGCCCGGATATAGGCAGGGGTTAAACAGTCTTAAGAACCTGATCTGGATCTGCCTCTGCTGTGTGGTGCTTTTTTTGATTAAGGTACTTTTTTGACTGAGGTTACTGTATGGTCCTTTTCATTTTGACGTACATTTAAGCAATGGGCCCAGTCATGTTCTTGAAATATCTTAATGGTTATCTAGAAACTATATCATAGTTTTTAACAATTTTTGTAATTTTAGCATTGTAACCAATAGGTTACTGTTCATCAGCATAAAAGATGCAATCAAAATTTTACAAACTAAATTACCTGTTTATTGTACTGGTTGATTTCTAATTGTTGTGTCGTCTGAATATTAACAGAACATTAACCATTTTATAGTATAATAAATATTAAATTTACAAAAGAAAATTGTGAGACAAAATAACAAACCGACAGGTGCTAAGGTGAATAGATAATTACATTGTTATTTTTGAATAATACAAATGTCAATTGTGTTGTTTTGTGTTATTTTTTTCATAATTTTGTTAATATAATATATATAGCATAATGTCTTATACTTATATAAGTTGTATTTTTAAAATTTCAAATGTTGTAGTGGTTTCTTCACATGTACTTTTTAACGGAATGTTGTTGCGTGCCGCAGAGCTCCTCTTCTGATCTCAATCAAAAATACCATCCGATGTTCACATGTACGTTAACTAATGAAAGGGATTGCGATAGTTTTTCCATTTACAGCGAACACTATCAAAATCAGGGGCGAATCCAGAATTTTGAAATAGAGGTGGAGGGGCTGTGTCAAAGCAAATTTAGGTAAATGACACCCCCAGATGGTCAGAAATGGTACGCTCGCACAAAAAATTCATGATAAATGCACCTTCCACTAGTCGTCTTCACACAGAGTCGACAGTGTTTTGTTTTGCGTTAAATGTGTAGTCATTATTTTATAAAAAAAGTCTCCGCCTAAATTCGTGCCTGAAACCTCAAATTACTGTAAACATATAAAATTCTAAAAGGATACTAGTAAGTACGAAAACAATGCCAGACATCGTTAAAAATAACCGGAATCGACAAACAGAGTAACTTGTCCAGTTAGGGCATATCTTATATGACATCCACGTCTGTATTCCAGCATAAAAGACACCACCAACAAAGGCACAACAAGCACCAATCATGTGCACCGTTAAAACAGCTACATCCTGAAAGATAGAAAGTTAAAAGATAATTATAAAATAGTCTTTCACAATAATTTGTATCAGAGATGTCCTATAACAATTTGTTACAATTTAGTACTGTATGTGTGAATGTACATTACAGAAAATTAAAATACAGAATACAAAAAAACAGAGATAAAAACACCACCATCCACCAAATCTATTGACAGAAACCAAACTAGTAGTACTAGTACTAGTAGTACTAGTACTAGTAGTACTAGTACTAGTACTAGTAGTACTAGTACTAGTAGTAGAAACCACCCGGCTGCTATACATTTTTTGTGGTATACCAAGTTTGTAAAGACGTTTGAACTACCACTTAATAACATATTTTATTGATACTACCAATGTTGATATATCAAATAAATTGCTAAAAAACAGTCTCTCTGGAACAAAACAAAACATTAGCGAAGAATTTATGTTTATAAATGCATACTACAATATAATAAAATGGGCCGACTTATCCAGGGCCGAATTGTCCTGTTACCTATCCACTGTAGTTTACCTGAAAATTAGCAACGATGCTTAAGCCGAGTGCAGCTACAGTAGCAATGATCAGTGATACTAGGTTGCAAATTCTAAACTTTCTACTTCCAGTTGCATCGTCGTCTAAGTCTTCCATCTGTTTGTATCTTATCCATGCTGATGCAAATACTGTACAAAATATTGAAATAATTTTTAATATTTCTCATGATGTAAGGGGGTGTATCAGTTTCCAGTTAAGCTTGAAACCGATAATAAATACTTTTAGCTTTTATATAGTAGGACACTTGACTATCATCATACAGAGGGTTCAAATCCCGATAATATAAGAACTCCCAGTTGTAAATAAGTACCTGGTTGAAAATACTAGGAAGGAGAAGGTGGCGTGTGGAAAGGAACTGGCCACTATACCACAATGCTGAGACTTAGTACAATGAGCTCATAACAACTCATTTCTCTATGTTCAAAATGGATTTACATATAGTAAGGAGATCATATTATACGTCCCTATGAAAATACCCTTATGAAAAGTCAACTGAGAAATACCCTTGTGAACCGAACCCTTTAGAAGGTAGTTGTTAGGATGGGTGTTGGGCGGATACACTTTCCACATATTTTTTACTTACAAAGTAACGCAGTGGTATTAAGTAATTGACCAAAAACACAACTTTCAGGTGGTTTTCCGCCTGTATCACTGTAAAAAATGCATAAAAAAGTTTAACATTTGTAAATCCATGAAAAAATGCCTACTGTATGCTGCATTTTGAACTAAAATCACTGTAAACTTTCAAACCAAAAACAACTACACCAAATGCTTATCTGCAGCTTGTTCACACATAAATATGTAACATTTGTATTAACCAATAATTATATTTTATTTAATATTGTTGGTTTTATGTTATTATTTTAAATTAATAAAGGTATAATTTAACGTAGAGTAAATTCTCTACTATGATTTTATTGAACATGTGCATATAGTAATTATATTTATATAAATCAAAGAGCTGCATAGGCAGGACATAGAAAAAAAAATTAAAACTGCCTCAATTTAAGTTTATTTTTACGACATGTTTCGGGCATAGCCCATCATCAGGTGAAGAGAATTGTAACAAAGGATAACATATAAGTCACAAAATTACATAATTACATTTTTATGTTGTTGATTTAATGTGATTATTTTAAATTAATGATGGTAATTTAACGTAGAGTAAGAGAGATTTATATCATGTACCCAAATAATAATAAAAATAATAATGTAATACTAACCTTATATATGGAAATAGGCTCTGAACATCACCCCTACTAACAGACATAGCGTAGCTTGTGATAACAGTTGATAGAGATACAACTGCCAGACAAACAGAAACAAAGGACATGCCTTGCTGTTTTATACATGATAGATCCATGGTGTCGATATTTGCGTTTCTAGTTCTGTAATATAATATCATACTAAAATAATAATAAAGTACTTTTGAAATTGAATAACTTTTGGGCTTCAGGTCAAAAGAAGAACCACATTCAATCTACAGGCCGCACAGATTTTTTACAATTTTGATTTTAATACATTTAATTGTGTACTGTAGCCCTACACAAGAATAAGACTTATACATGGGGAGCATGATGTCCACAAAGTTGGAAAGGCATGGTTAAAAAAAGAATAGGTACAGCTACAGATTTTAGGATCAGTGAAAAGGAGTGGGGCTATAGCTTGATGGTTATGCTCTGCTACCAATCCTAGAAACCTGGGTTCAAATATCCTGAAAAAATATATGTTTAACTGTGATCTGAGTAATACTCTTATACTTATAGAAGGATCCTGTAATATAAAATATGTATAAAAGTTAAAAAAAAAAAAAATCAACCAAAGAAAGGAGACATTGGAATTGAAAATCAAATTGAATTACTGGATATTCTTTGTGGTGTCTTTTTTACTGTAAATGATGAACACAATTTCATAGATCATCACCTTCCAAATTCAATCCTTCCACCACCTCAACCCAAATTAGCATTGTTTATTAATATTATAATTTTTAGAATCTTACCAAAGGCTAGGCCCTATTGCATGTTCATCAAAAATGGTCACAATCCATCTACTCACTCTACAAAAGTAGCCTGTTTGCACAATGCTTTGAATAATAATGTTCAATCACAAGACAAAATGACGTAATGAAAAGGTCACGAGCAAGAATTAACCATTATTTTTGGGTTTTATAGTTCTTGATATTTGAGTACCTACAGTTTAGAAACTGTCAAAACACTTTTTCTTTGTTTTGATAAATGTTTCTTAAGTATTGTAACTGTTAAAAATAATGTTACTTTTTAATAAATTTGAAAATGTATCATGATTTAAAATTATATATATAGATTTACCTAAATTAAAAATGGAATGTTTTTCAAGGGTTGGAAAACAACAGGGATTTTCCCGTTTCTTTCTTTTGGAATCGTAATCGCGAGACGGCATTTGCTGTTTTTGTAACCATAACCATAACCATTTTATTTAGACAGTTTAGACTTATCTCACTGCTGTTTATGTAAAACAACAAGGTATGCCGCAAGATTTAGTATTTCGGAAGGTGTTGTTTGTTTTCATTTACAGGTCTAGGCCTAACCTAAACCTGGATAGATAGATCTTAGTTAGGCTACTAAATTTAGTCAATATTTATACTAGGCCTAGGCATAGGCCTAGGCCTAGCTAGAGAGTCTTTCTAGGCCTCTATTTTAAGTATTAGCCTACCTATTATAGAGTAAACCAGCAGAGAGCCAGGGCCTTACACATTCAGGCCTAATAACAAATACTACTAGGCCTTTACTAGGCTAAACTAGGTCTAGTTCTGGATCAACTGCCGTTTTGGCTCCGGAGTTTTTTTTAGGGTTATTCCATTATTAAAGTGGGGGTGTGTGGTTATGAATATTGTGTGCAGGTACGTCAATAGAAATGACATTGAGAGCCCTCTTCTGTCAGTTGACTGGTTCCCGGTCTACCGCCTTGTAATTGACTTAATCATGATCGAATTCCAACAACTTAAGAATATACAAAATGTTTACATAATTATATAACAATGTAGATCTATCTAATAATGTTTTTATTTTTTTGCAGATAAAGGAGGATCATCAATAAAATAAAATGATAAAAATTCCAGGCATTTAATATACGGTTTACTGATAAAATATAATGTACCAATGAAATAAACCTGGTGTTCTGAAACATAATTATTTTAATAACTTTTGCCGGCCTAGCGCCTATGTGTATCTAAATCTATCTAAATAATTAAGTTAGTACAGTATTAACAAATAAAGGGTTAGGGTTATGTATAATAAAATGATAGAAATGAGGCATTATCTAATAATGTTTTTATTGATTTTTTTTTCTGATTTTTTTAGTTTTAAAATTCAAATACCGTTTTTATAGCGTTATGTATCCTGTAAATGCTAACCTAAAAACGTTATCTGAATGTTTCTTTTTACGTTATAGAAATGTAATAAAATAACGGTTATAGTGAACCTAAACATTAACCAAACACTAACGTTAGAAAACCACTATGTGTTTGCTGGACTGCCACAATGGAACAATAGACCTAGGTATGTTAAACAAAGAAATCACGTCAAAGCAGGGTGGAGACGGAATTTTAAGACAAAGGCGTTCTATACAAATGCATATCTGGTGGTGGAATACAACATGATCAATGCTGACAGAAATTCACGTAAACTCTGTGGAAAAATGTGGAAACATTATTTGCGTATTAAATCACTATATAAAATGTTCAGCTTGTTTAATTAATATACTGTACAATAATAACCGTACTATGATTTTCTTTTTTAATCTGTTTTGAACGTCTCTTTTATCTACTACAAGGAATAATTTCGCCAGTGTGGCATAGCAAAAAGCTATACAAAACAACCTCTTGCTACACATTTCGAAAATTGTGTAGCAAAAAATACAATACAAAACTATGTTTCTCGACTAAATCAGTTTGATTAGCAATTTTGCTAAAATTTTGAAATGAAATTTTTCACTGTACTACAGACTCCCACTTGTAATTTTAATGCTAGTCGATATATGATTTCTATACTGTACTTACTGTTTATTACAGCTCATACATAGTTGCTATTCTCTTGAGGCTCAAGACGACCAAATAGACAGTTTGATATCCAAGTAGGCCTACAACTTGTAACTAGAATTTAATTCGTCACTTTGACGAATTATAGGTGATCATTTTTATCATTTTATTGACATTCATATTTTTTAAACATGCACCTACGTTAACATACAATCGGAAATTGTTGATGTATGCCATCCTATTATATGCTTATAGTGCTGAGTTGTGCCTATTATATGCCATATACAATATGTACAGTATATACTGTACTGTGTATATCTATATACAGTGTAGCATAGGTGAAATTACGGGACCCACATCATGTTCTAATTTTTTGGTATGATGACGTTGTCAAAATAAACTTGAAGATAACAATATCGAAAGATAATGAATTGAGTAATAAAATATAACAATTGGAAGAAAATTTGGCACGTAGAAGGGCGGTGCGCGCTATTTAAAAATTGTATAACTTTTACGAAAGCGATGAAAAAAAATACTTTTTAACTGGCCATACGGTAACGTCACAACATCCAATAGGCTTAATTTTTATATGAACTAATATAAGCTTCGCTTGACGACGTTACACAAATGTCAAAATGTTAACATAGTTCACAAAATGTTATGTTTGCAAGTTTCAGAGAAAAGCGTTGCACAAAAATCATACAGAAAGAAAGAAGAGAAATAAAAAGTTGATGTTGATGATGATTTCGTACAATCACAAGAGGTTATCAGCAACTTCGTTGCGGATAACCAATAAAGATTTGATACAATAACAATAGGTGATCATTTTATTCTAAATGATCACCTAATTATGAATATTAAATTCCTGCTTCCAGACGACGTCACACTTTGGTTTAATCAGACCTTAAAAAACCTAGTATTTGATTTTCTTTACCAAAATGATTATATATTGTACCGTTACTACTGTATTATTCCAACACGTAATTGCTATTCTCTCTCTCTCTCTCTTTTATTTCTAGGCGTTTTTTAAAGATAAATCAGTCCTTAAAAACCTAGCTATTTTGGTTTGAAATAATCATAACCTATTGTACCGTTATGTTGATTTGTTAAACAGTACAGTACATAAAATTTCATTAAATTCAATCTTCAATTTGAATGAAAAAGCTAAACGGTAGTGTTTCAAATTTTGAGTTTAAAAAAAAATGGTTGGGAAGAATAAATATTAATAAAATATATGTAATCAGGTTAAGAAACAAAAACCGCTGTAGCATAGTTTTACTTTTTTTTATTGCTGCACAAAGGTGTCTCATTGAAGCTTACAATATTACATAATAAAGCATATAACAATATCACTCATGCCGACATGGAGCTATGTATACAAACTAAAATATGGCACATGTATATAAACCAAGATCAGTTGTCTTCAAATCACTCAGTTTTCGAAAAACTTTCAACTATATTATAGGTCTACAACTCCGATATTTTACTGCGTTCTCGATTTGATTTTACTGCGATTTAAACCAAGGACCATGCTGCCGAAGATAGGACCACATTTGTTTAATGGATTTGATGACTACCTGGACTTTTTCCAACGAAGGGGTTTTTATCCAACTGCCAAGGATTGCTCGTACTGTAATGTACCAATGTACATGTCTACTCGTAACCGTAAGTGTTCTCATCATTAATTATTATAATTACATTTAAAAAACGTAATTTAAATATTTATAACCTGTACCATTATATGTATACTTATGTCTTTATTATAACCTGCATTTTATGTGCAATTATTTAGTAATTTTATGTACCATTTATTCAGTTACTGTAATGTAAGTTAAGTAATTAATTAATTGTAAGTAAATAATGATGTAATTTAATAAAAAATATTTATATTATTGAAATGAATTTCTAAATAAAAATACATTGTCAATTTAATTTTGTTGTTGTTATGTTTGGTTTATTTTTTGCTATCCTATGTATTATGATAATTTTGCTATTCTATGTATTAGAATATTTATATATAACAGCATATCAAAATCTTTTAATAAAGAAACTAAACAAAATTTGTAAAAAGTATACATGAATGATTTGCATTTGTATAGAACGCCTTTGTCTTAAAATTCCGTCTCCACCCTGCTTTGACGTGATTTCTTTGTTTAACATACCTAGGTCTATTGTTCCATTGTGGCAGTCCAGCAAACACATAGTGGTTTTCTAACGTTAGTGTTTGGTTAATGTTTAGGTTCACTATAACCGTTATTTTATTACATTTCTATAACGTAAAAAGAAACATTCAGATAACCTTTTTAGGTTAGCATTTACAGGATACATAACGCTATAAAAACGGTACTTGAATTTTAAAACTATAAAAATCAGAAAAAAAAATCAATAAAAACATTATTAGATAATGCCTCATTTCTATCATTTTATTATACATAACCCTAACCCTTTATTTGTTAATACTGTACTAACTTAATTATTTATATAGATTTAGATACACAAAGGCGCTAGGCCGGCAAAAGTTATTAAAATATGTTTCAGAACACCAGGTTTATTTCATTGGTACATTATATTTTATCAGTAAACCGTATATTAAATGCCTGGAATTTTTATCATTTTATTTTATTGATGATCCTCCTTTATCTGCAAAAAAATAAAAACATTATTAGATAGATCTACATTGTTATATAATTATGTAAACATTTTGTATATTCTTAAGTTGTTGGAATTCGATCATGATTAAGTCAATTACAATACAAGGCGGTAGACCGGGAACCAGTCAACTGACAGAAGAGGGCTCTCAATGTCATTTCTATTGACATACCTGCACACAATATTCATAACCACACACCCCCACTTTAATAATGGAATAACCCTAAAAAAAACTCCGGAGCCAAAACGGCAGTTGATCCAGCTCATTTAGTTTGGATGTATTTATATTATAAAAAATAGTGTTTTTTTTCATTTTCCTACTGAGCAAGAAAATTTAAATGAATGCAAATGTCACATCATGTTTCAAACAAGAAGAATGCCGTTTTCTTATTTGTTGTTTTGATTAGTTGAGTGGAAAAGATTATTAAAGGCTTAAGGTTTTCAGTTTTTAGGGGCTAGTTAGTATGCCTAGAGGTCTACTACTATGATTATTTAGAGAGGACAAAGGTAGACAATTAGCAACCAGGAAGCTTGAATATTATACCTTTATTATTAATGGCCATATTTTGGTTTATTTTCAGAATGTGTGCATGGTTTTGTATAGGATTAGGATGGCTTCCTATCCTAGTTGGAATATTTATGGGCATGTCAATATTTATACCGTAAGTACTGTTTATTTTATGTGTGTGTAAATTCACAATGTACATAGGCCTTTGTGTATTTCTGCTCCCGGAAATGTATTCAATTAAGAAATATAATAATTAATAGACTTAAGGCTGCGACACACTACGACAATAACGATCGGTGGTAAATGGATAAACAAACATTTTTATTATATAAAAGTTTTTAGAAAAAAAAGTATACCCACTTAATTAATTATGCTGTCTTACATAAAAATTATATCTTTTTAAATCTAATCAAATCACATCAATAAGAACAATAAAATCGCCATATGATATGATATGATTCTATGACTGGACCTGTGAAAATATTATTTTCATCAAAGGAAGCTTAATGATTATACTGTTCTATGATGAAAACTTTTTAGAACAAAAATACTGATAATTTACCGTATTTATTCAAATAAATGCCTCGGGTGTTTATTGTTCAGGAGGCTTTTTAGGTTGGGATTCAGGGGTTTGGGACATTTTTTCGAGGGAAGCGTTTATTCGAGGGAGCCGTTTATTTTTTAAATTGTATAAAAATACTTGGTAAATTATGATCTGATGTCAATTGTTATATACCCCCAGTACCTTTGTACAGTAGTAATGTATTGTAATATAATGTAAAGTATTGTAAAGCTGACTCAAAGATAGATGTATTCACTTCGACTACTTTTTAACAACTCTTTTATTCACAATTCTACTATCTATATGACTCATACAAATTGGTATAGTTACAGGTGGTATTTGTAAACCAACTGATAACATAGGAAGTGTATACTGATAAACAAATGTATCATCTTGCCTACTGGCACCATAGCTAGACATAACATCTCTCCCCTCCTAATTTCACACGTTACATTTAGGGAGTGTAATCAATTAACCAACGTGGTTTATAAACTTCATGTCTATCTTTATCAAATGTATGTACAACAGTATCTTTCTGTTTCTGTGTGGTTAGATCATTTGTTAGGTATTTAGCATTCCAGATCTTTCCATCATCTAGCTCATATGTAGCATTACTAACAATTCTTTTAATTTTTCCTCCAGTATAGAACTTATTACTTGATTTATCAACATGTCTCGGATTCTTAATTCGTACTGAATCTCCCACTTTAAATTGTGGTTTTCTCACATTTTTCTTATCATCGTAATACTTCTTACTTTTACTTTGGAACTTTTTAACTCGTTCCTTTACCTCAGTATGTTTAATTCCATTTTGGTAACCATCTGTAGGTCTTACATTTAGTGTAGTAATTAATTTACGCTTATGTAATAATTCTGCAGGAGATATGCCTGTAACAGCATGAGGTGTAGATCGATAGATCATAAGAAATTCTAACATGGCCTCATTCCAATTCTTATTATTTTCATTGGCCATTTGAATGGTATGTTTAATTGTTCTATTCATTCTTTCAACTAATCCATTACTTTTAGGATAGTACAATGATGTTCTAATGTGTTTAATACCTCTCTCCTTTAAATAATTTTCAAACTCTATGGATACAAATTGTTTCCCATTATCGGATACCAACTCATTTGGTAATCCTTCTCTTGCAAATATCTGATCGAGAAAATTACATACAAATGTAGATGTAATATCATTAGTAAAAGAAACTTCTGGCCATTTACTGAAATAGTCAACTAACACAATAGCATATCTACACTTTCTAGGTCCCTTTTCAAATGGGCCTATTATATCAATAGCAACTTTTTGCCATGCATGTTCTGGTAACGCAATTGGTTGTAATGGCGCATTGTAAGTTTTAGCCGTCTTATCACTATTTTGACACGGTTCACAATTCTTAATTTTATCTTCTACTTTACGATCTATAGCAGGAAACCAGTATAGTTCTCTAATCCTGTTTTTAGTTCGTACAATACCTTGATGTGCAGTATGTGCTTCATCAATTATTTTACATTGCAATGATTTTGGGATTACCAGTCTCTCCCCCCTCATAATTAAATCATCATTTAAACACAATTCATCTTTTACAAGGTAGTAAGGTTTTAATTCTTCATTTAACATTTTCTTACTTGGCCATGCAGTTGTAATATACTTCTTAAGTAATGTTGACACATGATCAGTATTTGTCTCCTTAATTAACTCTTGTTTTGTAATGCAAGTGTTAGCATCCAATATATAACTTAATACATATTCATCACTATTATCAACAGAAGGATTATTTTCTGTTATGGGGAGTCTACTTAAAGCATCGGCAACAGAATTATTTTGCCCTGTAACATATTCAATCACATAATCTAAATTAAGTAGCCACTCTGCCCATCTAGCAATTCGCATGGTTTTATGACCTGTAGCACATGAACTTAGCAATTTTAAATTAGCCTTGTGGTCAGTACGTAATGTAAATTTGTTTCACTCTAAATTTGCATTTATCAAGGTTTAGCGTTAACCCTGCCTTTTGTATTTTACTTAGAACATTTTCCATATTAATAGCATGTTCATGTTCATCTTTACCAAAGACAACAATATCGTCAAGATAGCAACGTACCCCCTTTGCATTCATTAGGATTGAACTCATTGTTTTCTGAAATGCAGATGGTGCGGAAGCAAGACCAAAAAATACTCTCTTATAACGGTAAAGGCCTTGATGCGTAATAAAAGCAGTTAAATCCCTACTTTCTTTATGTAATGTCAATTGATGGTACGCAGATCTAAGATCTAACGTAGAAAATACAGTAGCACCATGCAATGAATTGAATAATTCTGAAATATCAGGTAAAGGAAATTGGTCTACTACAAGTTCTTTGTTAACTTCTCTTAAATCTATACAAATACGTACATCACCGGATTTTTTACCTACTACAACAATAGGACTTACCCAAGGACTTGCATTAATTTTCTCTATAATTCCTTGGCTTTCTAACCTATCAAGTTCTTTAGCAACTTTGTCTCTTACCGTAAATGGTAAGCTTCGTAATTTCTGAATTTTCGGTGTACAGTGTTCGCGGACCATAACTTTATGTACGAAATCCTTCGCGAGCCCCACATTCCCATTGAACAATCTCGGATAGTTCTTTTTCAGTTCTTGCTTGTATTCAGCATCATCAATTGTAGTAGTATCTTTAGCAACTTGGACATAAGCAATTTGTCCTTTCACAATGTTAATATTTAGGTTGCTAATCAAGTCCATCCCGAGAATAGGCGATCCTTTTTCTACAATGTAAATCTTCGCGTGCACTTTATTCTCTGGCTCACTGGCAAGGGTAACTGGTAAATTCACAAATCCATGCACATGTATCGGTTCCTTGGAGTAGGTCATCAGTTTGATTGACGCCTTTTGTAGAGCTTCGTTGACAAAATATCGATTATAGATTCTTTTGGGTAGAATTGTAACTGGTGAACCAGTATCTATGGTCATGTTCACTTTTGCTGAATGACCTATCAATACGTCAGTGCGTAATTTTCTGTTAACCATCACATTAACAGACATGGTTTCATCAATATTTTCAATTTCAACACTTCTGCAAACACTAGCAAAATGTCCTATCTTACGGCATTTATTGCATTTAGCTTTCTTTGCCTTGCATTTGACATCATTTGCTTTGTGCGATTTCGAACCACAACGAAAACAGTACTCACTGGATTTGTATTTTGCTGGCTGTTGTTTAAGTTTGTAATTACTCTTCCGTATCTGCTCAACAGGTAATGGTAGTTCAGCTTTACCTATTATTTGGCATTCTTTTGCAGCATGTTCGCATTGCCTTGCAATTTCTATGGCAGTATTTAATGTAAGTTCAGGTTCCAGAAGTAATCTTTCGCGAATACGGGAAGAATTAGTTTTCTCAACTAACTGGTCTCTTATCATTTCATCAGATATTACACCGAAATTACATGAAATTGATAATTGTCTAAGTTCTCTTACGTACTCATCTGATGTTTCATCCTGGAGTTGTCTACGTTGACGAAATTTGTATCTTTCCGCTACAACGTTTAATCTTGGGTTAAAATGTGCCCGCAATTTGGCAACAGTTGCATCATATGAATTAACATCATCATTTGGATCAATTTCTCTTTCTGGTAAAGAGCTGTAAATACGTTGACCCTCAGTACCAAGACAATGTAGTAATAGTGCTTTTCTTCTTTCAGCATTCCATCGGTCACTTCCAGACGCAAGAGTATAATTTGTAAAAAATTCAAACCATTGTTCAAACTTTAACGTTGATTTGCCTGGAGTAGGTAGAAACGGTACTGGTGGTGAAATTCCAGCCATTGTATCACTTAGAATTTAAAATCCGATCCTCGTCGCCAATTTGTTATATACCCCCAGTACCTTTGTACAGTAGTAATGTATTGTAATATAATGTAAAGTATTGTAAAGCTGACTCAAAGATAGATGTATTCACTTCGACTACTTTTTAACAACTCTTTTATTCACAATTCTACTATCTATATGACTCATACAAATTGGTATAGTTACAGGTGGTATTTGTAAACCAACTGATAACATAGGAAGTGTATACTGATAAACAAATGTATCATCTTGCCTACTGGCACCATAGCTAGACATAACATCAATCAATGAATTCTACTACAAATAGAAATGTGTTGTAATACAATAATTGTGTATATATGCATGTGGTGGGCATTTATTCAAGGAAATATATGCCCCAGGAAGGGGCGTTTATTCAAAAATGTTCTATGGAGACATTTATTCGAGGGAAGCTTTTATTCAAACAAGTATGATAATAATTATAATTATAACTAATAATAATTCTCAAAGAAAGTTATATATACACTATGCCAATAATTAATATAACTAATTTTTTTAAAGGTATGCAATATCTGTCAGTCTTGGTCATGTGAATGCAGGCTTTCCATATATCAGGTACAATGTTGGTTTTATCTAAACGGAATGTTAATTATATAAGACTCTTTTTATTAAAACACATTTACAATGTCTATAGTTGCAGTTTCTTATGGTTTCTTAATGCTTCTTTATATTGAAAATTTTTTTAATTTTTAGTGATACAGGGACATACATACCCGAAAGCTGCATATTTGGACAACTTTTAAATATGACAGCAGCATTGGGTAAGATTAATATGTAATTCAACTCAATTCACATAATAAATATACATTTTCTAAGAATGAACAACTTGTCTTCAAAGCATACCATAGGAAAGTTGCAGTGGTTGTACAAGGGGGTTGTTTTTTCCACAAAAAGGTTCATTGTTCACAAAAAGGGGAAAGTACCAGATAAGCAACTGGTTTTAATACAAACATACGCGAACCATGAGAAAGCATAGTTGCGCGTCATTTGATTACTATTATTGGTCAGTTTAATACCAGCGCAATACATGCGCATGCAGTAACAACTCGGGAGAAATCTAGGGAAAAAAATACAGGCCTATCATTGGCGTGTTTTTTTCAAGGGAAATCTCTTCATACTATGCAAAATTAACCTGAATACAAGTTGGTAATTTTTGCAGGTGTAAAGTCATACATTTAGTTAATCCTTTTTATGAATCTATAATGTCACCCATGTGAATATTAATATTAGATGTATTGTCCCTTGAAACACAAAAAAATGAAGGTCAAAATATTCTTAATTTAAATTGGCCATGATTAAAGTAATATTAAAGTTATTCACTTTAAGTAGAAAATTCGAGCCAAAAACAACAAGTTTACGTTAACAGTTAAATTAGTTTGATTACATTTCGTCTGGAAAATCGTCACAAGCGAAAGTAAACAAAGATTTCAAACCATGAGTATGCATTATGCCTGATGCTAATTAGGATTGTTTACAACTCGTCAGGGTTGAGAAGGTGTTTTCACACAGATCGCGAAGAAGTTTTATGATTATGCATACAGAGTAGCCAATCAAGCGCGTTTGATCGAAAACTTTGACTGGAAGTCAAAGTTATTTTTTAAACAAAAAAAACGTCTGTAATTTTTTTTCTCGAATAATTTTGGGTGAAAGTTAATAACTATTATGATACTTCAAAATGACCGAATTTGTTCAAAATATTTGTTTAAAAATTTGTTGGGAATTAGTCAAAGGGACAATACATCTTTAAATATGTATTATTTAATGTTTACAGGCTTTACTGTTGACATGTAATTTAGGTTACTATTTTAAAATACATTTTATTATGTTTATGGTTTATATTGGGTAAAAAAAAGAAAAATGTCAATTTAACAAATTCACGCTGTAAATTGAATTATTTATTCCAGCATTTGCTACTATGTATGTACGTTACAAACAAGTTGAGGAAACTACAAAAGATTCAGTTATTCCTTCTGGTGGAAGGTGGAATAGGTTATCACTCGTTCTAGGCTCGTGTGCCGCTCTAGGAATGAGCCTGGTTGCAAACTTTCAGGTTAGTATACATATGTTCTCAAGGAGAACAGAACTGTACACCTGAGAACATATTAAATTACACTGTGGTTGGGCTGGAACAGAATATGGGTGACTATTATAACGTTTAACCTGCAAGAGCAGATTCATTGTGTGAGTAAGAGGAAGGTCCACCAGGTGGATCCATAACAGATTCTCAACAGATCTTCCAGTAGTTAGGACAGATGATCACTGGATCACTGGATGAATTAGAATAGATACACAGAAAGATCTATTAGGTGGCATCTACTGAAGAAGTCCATCAGACGGCAATAGAACAGATGCTTTAAACTTTAAGGGTACACTAGAACACATCCACCAGGAAGCTTTGTGTTTTATTTGTACTGTACACCAGTATATGGTTATTTAGAGGAAATTCTCGGGGCACAAAACTGGATTGTCCCCTGAATATGGTTTGGCTGTAGTGTTAAAACATATATATTGCCCTTCATTCTTCGTTCACAACAAACCCCTTCGATCTTCAATTAAATTAAACATGATGAGAACCCTATCATTTATTTCAGCTGGCCTGATGATCATGCATATTATTATAATAATTACATTTTTATTTTATTTCAAGGAACTGAATGTTATAACTGTTCACCTGATAGGTGCAACTGGCTGCTTTGGACTTGGAACTCTTTACTGTTTTGTACAAACTTCAGTGTCCTACCGAACCCATCCACACTTTTGTACACAAACAACTTACAGAGTTCGAGGCATACTATCTGTGATAGCACTTGCTGCATTTATCTCAAGTAACCTTTGATTGAAACATCCACAATGTCTCTGTGTCAAAGCTTTAGTGCATTTTGATTTACTATGAGAACTATATAAACAATATATACTGTGTATTATCATGGAGCTATAAAATGTTATAGCTCCATGGTATTATCATACAACTAGTGAATGTCTATGAGTGTAATAGTAAGTACAAATAATGGCATGAGGTGAATGAAAAAGGTCATATTTCAATGAGGCAAAGTCAAGTTGAAATTTTACCTTTCATCATTCACCGAATATACAGTATATATTTATTTAGGCGTTATATAAAGTTTATATACATACACCTATGGTAATGGTCCGTTTCTGGTGCTTAGCGCCAAATAAATAGTATATTTCAGAATAGATTTAAAATCTACTTTTCTGCTAAATTTTTGTTCTTTACATAACAATTTAAATCAGTGGTCAATTGTTAGCATTACCAAAAATGCATTAGGCTCTAGTGGTCAATTCAAATGTTATTGTAGTGTAATTGACTCAAGGTCAGCAGCTGTCAATCAAATAACCGTTATTTTGCATTGCAACTATAGTTGCACAGAAATAACCGGTTTGCCATTCAAGTCGATTGGGTGTTTTAATTTTTTGAATACATGAATGAAATATTCTCTCCATTCAACTCATAAATATGCATTAATGTACAGTACATGTATTTGTTAAACACTACTTAACTGTTTTGTATAGCAATGGTGTTTGCTTCACTCGCTAATGCTAAATGGGATGCTGACCTGCCTGATAAAACAAAGTGGGATAAAGATCATGCTGTAAGTGAACACATTTAGTTGATATAAAGATAAATCAAAATACTCTGTGTATAAGTGACTGGATCTCAATGGAAATGCAAAATAAAATAAACAAAAAGCTATATCAAAGCGATTAACACAGAAAACATTTTGCAGAGCTTTTGGGCAACACAGCCCTTCATCAGTGCATGTTAGAGTACTTAGACAATAGAGAATATAAAGCAAGCACTGCCTGAGTAGACTGAAAAAAAAACAAAGGAGGCACCGGCTGGTGAATAGAAGGTGGAGAGAGTAAGAGTAGAAAACAATGAAGATAGCTTTGTATATGATAATATTGAAACTTAAATTTAGAATGAATAATTTTATCATAATGACATATTGTTTCTATGATACAGTTGGTCACATTTAATATATTATTATACACGGTATCATAGAATTTTCCTAGTTACAGACAAAAAAACAAGAAGCTACTAACTACAAAAAGTACAAACCAACTTTGGTGAAAATGTGAAATAAGTCTTTACTACAAAAGTAAAAGTGCCACTGTCTGATTATCACTCCTATGAGTAAAGCCAACACCTTATTTATTATTTGTTATTTACTATTTTTATTAATTTGGATAAAACCATGTAGAGATACTGTACTACTGTAAATTACTAGAGAGTCAACTGGACAATGCAGTCATGTGAGTGATGTATGTCAACTCATTTAGCTGTGATTGCATTGGAGTTGACAATCTATGTGTATGATGCAGACTTTTTATTGATAGTTTTTCTTTATTTTGCAGGGTTATACAGAGCATGTTGTCAGCACGGTTTCAGAATGGATCCTAGCTTTTGCATTCCTTTCATTCTTTTTCACATTTATCCGGGAGTTCCAGAAAGTTGATCTGGAAGCTCAGTTGAAACCGTCAACGTACTTCCTACTAATGGGCAGTGGTACATCGGGTATGTACTCATAATGTCACATGAAGTACTGGTTCGATGAACGTGGTTGTAGTGTAGTGAAAGTCTCAAGTCTTTCCAAATTGCAAGAAATGTTTTGCATCGTGTCGGTGACAAGAAACATTTTACACTATAAAATAACCAGTAATATAGTCTGCTTTTTAGAAGTACATCATGCACAAAGTATTTCTACATCCGGAGAGCGCCTTGTATACCAATTTAATATGAATAAATTTCACTTTTACAACTTTGGGACCTCTCTAAAAAGTAGTTAAATAACATTTGAGTATTACTGTAGTAGTAATATTGTGATCATTATCAACCTTGTTATATAGAATAAACATCTATTGTGGGAAAGAAGAAGTTGGTAATGTATTAAGGTGGTGGGACATAATTCAATAATTGGGTATGTGGTGTAGTATTGTATATACAGTATACAGTACTGTACATACATTTCTGAAAATGTACACAGAAAAAATTTATGCCAGTAAATAATTGAAACATTTATTTCAATTTACTGTAGTAAAATTCACATGCTTACTTTTATAAGTTTCATACATTTTTTTTAATTATTTATAATTTTAAAATTTAAGTATTTATAACTTACTATTTTTTAACATAGATTTCCTCTTCATGACACGCTGGTGACTACGTGCCAATCGAGTAAGAAGATCGTTCTACGCATGCTCATGTGTTTCTGAGCATGTGCAGAATTAGTTTTTACTCGATAGTCGTGTAGCCATCCTGAAAATGAAAAGCCATTAATGCTGCACAGTATGTGCAATCCGACACCGACCTAAAACCAGGATGCAACGCAAGCGAGTTGACCAGCGTTGCATCCTAGTGAGAACCAGCATAAAGAAGGGCTTACAATATTGACACGGAACTGTGAAAGCAATGCAACTGTGGCAAAGCAATGCAACTGTGGCAAAGCAATGCAACTGTGGCAAAGCAATGCAACTGTGGCAAAGCAATGCAACTGTGGCAAAGCAATGCAACTGTGGCAAAGCAATGCAACTGTGGCTAAGTAATGCAACTGTGGCAAAGCAATGCAACTGTGGCAAAGCAATGCAACTGTGGCAAAGCAATGCAACTGTGGCTAAGTAATGCAACTGTGGCAAAGCAATGCAACTGTGGCAAAGTAATGCAACTGTGGCAAAGTAATGCAACTGTGGCAAAGCAATGCAACTGTGGCTAAGTAATGCAGTTGCACAAAAAATGTCAACATAAGTGTAGTTTAGTTGCATTGAGCATGTTCTACTTTTCTCGTCTGAATGGAACTAACACAACTGCAATCTTCAAATCGTGTTATATGTACTGGTATGGATAACTGTGATCATCAGTTCAATATCAACAAACACTTGCACACTGGGTCTTTTCATTTCCATTCAGTTTCTTGAAAGTAGACATAGTGCAACTACACAACCATAGCTACTTTCAACCGAGTTTAGTTCCAGGTTGACATAAGTATTCCTACTGTATAGTATCATTCAAATTTAAAACACTTCGCCCTCAACTGGGCATCAACTCTTTTTAACATTTAAGTTCAATATAGCCTGGAAATTTAGGTTTCATTCAATATGGCTTTTAATTTTCAATTGTTGACTGAGTATCTTATATACTGTACTACCAATTTGATTAAAATTAATACTATTGATCCTTGAAAATGTATGTAAAAATTTGTTCTTTAAAGTGGAACAAATATTTGACAATAAAATTAGAGAGAAGAAATACTTCAGTTTGTTTTTATTTATTGTAGTACACACCAAATATATCTTATTACAGTTATTGTAATGTATTTAATGTATTGCATTGATAAAAATGAAGTTATTGTGTCAACAATATTATACTGCAGTTATTGCAGTATTTACTACACTTTTTTAGTCGCGTTGACGCGACTCTATAGTTCACTATGTCAGTCGGTCGGTCGGTCTGTCTGTCGGTCCGGTATCACTATGCATTTTAGCACGCGACTTATGGCTGTTGGCCTTGTTTTACTACAATAACATTTTATATATATTATTAATTCAATGTAGTTTATGATGCAGACACTGCTATAAATGGAGTGTATGATTTACCAAAAAAGCCTCGCTAATGGCATAAACAGCTAAAAGAGTTAAAATGTTGGTATGGTCTCTAAAACCACCAGAAAACATTCTGCTGCAAGTCACAAACAATGCAACAAAAGAAACTATCATTTGCCTACAAACCCCATACCCCTTACAACAAGTTGAATCATTACACAAAATAGCTGAAAAGGGTGTTGTTCCCAGTTGTAGCACGCAACGTTATGTTCTTACAGCATTTTGTGTTGATACATTGTCTGTGTCTCTGCGTAGTGGGAACAAAGCTTAGCATAGAATGCGATTATATATATATAGCGTGTTGTTGCAGTTAGACTCTCTAAGCATGTCAAATCACAACCTCCATGAAGCTTACCAATCAGCATACAAAGCTAACCACAGTGTGGAGACAGCGCTTCTACGTGTTCAGAATGACGTTTTGACATCAATAGATAATCAAGAACTTGTTATTCTAGTTTTACTAGACTTATCGGCTGCTTTTGACACAGTAGATCACTCACTGCTTCTTCATAGATTGTCACATGACATTGGGGTAAGAGATCAAGCATTGTCTTGGTTCACATCATATCTAAGGAACAGAACCCAGGCCGTCTGCATTGGTGATGTTTCATTAGATGACCTTCCTCTATTATGTGGCGTCCCACAAGGTTCGTTGCTTGGACCACAGCTGTTTTCCATCTATGTTGCCCCAGTTGCTGAAATAATACGAAGACACGGATTATGTCATCATTTCTATGCAGATGATATACAAATCTACGTTTCTGTCAAGCCTTGCCAGACCAAGTTTCTGTCCGCCGTAAAACGGTTAGAAGCATGCACTGCTGAGATTAGGAAATGGATGGGCTCCAACTTCCTCAAGCTAAAATGATAAAAAGACCGAGGTGATCCCATTTGGTTCTATTCAGCAGAGAAAAAAGATCCGGTTTGGTGGCCTACATATTGGTGGCGTACTAGTCAATCCATCATCAGAAGTTCGTAACCTTGGTGTACAACTTGATTGTAAAATGATCATGGAATCACATAACAAAATCTGCCGATCTGCTATTTTCCATTTATGTAACATCGCCAAGATCAGACGTTACTTGAACCATTGTGCAACAGAGCAGATTGTACATGCTTTTGTTACCAGTCGGCCAGGGAAATTCCCTGCTGTATGGTCTGCCAAAGAAGCAGTTGCGGACTCTCCAGAAGGTGCAAAATTGGGCAGCTCGCTTGGTGATGTGTGCCAAGAAGTATGATCACGTCACACCATTGTTCAAAGAGTTACATTGGCTACCCATGGAGTCACGTGTTAAATTTAAGATCCTGGGAAGGGAAAGCGAGAACTAAGATCTAGTCATCAGGTGCTACTGGACATTCCAAGGAGAACATAGTTGGGGAGATCGGACTTTCAGTGTTGCTGGACCTAGGCTCTGGAACCACCTACCCTTGAACATTAAACACACGTCATTATTGAGTCACTTTAAGTCACTACTCAAAACTCACCTTTTCTGATATTTTTTTTTTACAGCGCCATGAGCAATGAATGTTGGAATGGCGCTATATAAATCAAACGATTGATTGATTGATTGATATAGCTGTTGTGTATATTATTAGAGTATTGAAATAAACCAATTACATTTTACAGTATACTCTTTTGTTTTATAATAAACCAAGGATAAACAATTACAAACTAATTTAGAACAGAACTAATAATAAAATACATACATACATTGTCTTTCTCAATCTCATAACTATTTTATCACAGCATCTAGTAATTTCTGTCTAGCAAAGGGTGGTAATAAATCCCGTCGTCTTCTGATATGTACATGCATTCCATAATCTCGTTCAGGCGTATCATACGCAAGCACCTTCTTTTCATGATTTTCTTTTAGTTTTGTATAGTCTTCACCATTTAAAATGTCATAATCAATATTCAAATAATCTGAGATATAGTTATCATCTAAATCTGTATTAGATACATAATCTACCTCATTTTCTTGATCACTTAATTCTACATCACTTATATCCGATAAATTGCCTTTTGTTGTTTTTCTCCGACAGCGTTTCTTGAATGTTAATTCTAGTCCAATGTTATGATTGTTTCCAAACTGTTTGCTCATGCAAACCTCTTCTTCATTTTCAAATTGAAGCCTGCCAAATTTGTTGGAATCAATTGGCAATTTTTTGTTATGGCATACAGTTTCATCATTCCTAGTTTCAATTTTTCTTCCTCTTCTTCTGCATTTCTTTTTCTGAGTAAAATGAAGTGAGCTAAACTGGGGAGATACCTGGAAATAAAGCATATTTCAAAAAGAAATTTAAAATTGGAAAAAAAAACAATGTCACACATGGTACATTAATTATGTCCAGAAATATATCTAAAAGTGGATTTAACAATTTTCTACTAACTGGACTAACCATGATTAATAATCTAAATCTTTGGTAAAATGTACAGTACCTACAGTAGTCTAGTCAATTTCATTATAACCTGGTAGTTAGTATAATAGTGGAGATGTGTATTACTCATTTTGTGTATAAATAAAATCATCTTGTATTTTATCCTGTACATGTTGTTTATTTTTAACTTCTGATTACCAGAATTTGGTCATAATATTTCTGTCTTACTGTTAAAATGTGTTTACTCTACTACCATCTTCTTTTAATGTCGATTACTGTCCTCATCAGGACAGTTAATTTAATGGGGTTTATAATTTAAATATTAACAGGATTTTTAATTCGTCACTTTGTCGAATTATATGATCTTTTTGTAAAATTTTATTTCACCTTACTTATAGAGTGTGACCCTAAACCGTATATGTTGACAACCAACTCTTGATGAGTTTGTTAAGTGTCTGTGTGTGACAGTGGCTGTGTCTATACTAAGTCTCGAAAGATGTATTATTTAAAGTAGACATGAGCCTGTGTACACTGGACCTACGGTTTAGAAGACTCGTTCTACCACCAGAACTATGGAGCGAGTGAGACTCGAATCCTTACCGATGTTCATAGTTCATACTGTAGTTCATTTTATTTGTCCATATGGAAATTCATGTGACATACAATTGCTCAAAGTTAAAAGGTTAATACAATAAAATTACATAGCAACAAAATTCAACGACTTAACAACGATTATTAAAATGTTTAATTGAGTACGGAACAAAAGAATCAAGGAAGCGTTTTCAAACGCCTTCCAGTTCTCAACCATTGAAAATCACTATAGAGTGGATGACTCTCATCTTTCATTATGGCAATGACCTTATCATAAATTTTGACGTTACAAACATCATCAAATCTAATAATCTGTTTAGTTATTCTGCACGCCTTATCTACTAAACATTGAACATTCTTTAGGTCTGATTTTCTAAAACTACTGAACCATATCAGACAAAACCATAAACTAAGACACTTTCCATGACCGACTTATAAAATAGACTTAATATTGTGTTGTCAACATTAAACGAGTTTATTTTTCTTAAAAAGTACAATAATTTCTTTAGTTTTACTTTCGTTAATAACTAAACGATTATCTAATAATATATTAATATGGCAAGGTATTATGTTTTCACTGCCTTAATCGCTTGGCCATTCACTCACCTGATTGATTGATTGAAAGATATATTTATACTGGGTAACCTCTTCAGTCAAAGACTGGTCTCCCAGAGGGCCCAGTTGGTGATCAGTGGCTGTGATGTACTAATACACCGGGGTAACCCCCTACTTGTCTCGAAAGATGTACTAGGTTCTTTAAAGTGCACACGAGCAAGTTGTGTACACTGGACCTACGGTTTATAGTCCTTATCCGAGAAGACTCGTTCTACCACCAGAACCATGGAGTGAGTGAGCCTCGAACCCCTGCCGATGTTATGGCTACGTGATTACGGTTCCACTGTCTTAACCGCTCGGCCACTCACCCCCAATATAATCTGTGCAAACGCAATGCACGTACATTAAATAGATTTATGAACTGATGCATATAGGCTTGCTTTTATAGTGCTGAATCGTTTCTATTCTGTGTCATTTAGAATACAGTGAGTGTAGCATAGGTAAGTTTATGCTACCCACATATACTCGCTCCATATTACAAAATAGCCAAATTTGATATTTTCACACACTACCTACACTCCAAAATAAAACGTGACCTTATCTAAATGAGAAGCCTTACCCAAGGAGGATTATCAATGTCATTAACTTGTATCCTAGCAGCTTCAACTGGGTGGTCAGCACCATACACAGGACTACACAATGCCTTAATTGGATTGCTTTCAGGGCTGTCTGTAAATGTAAGCTTTGGTTTACGTTTATTGCTTTTATTTCTTCTTCTACCCATGTTACAAACTTACAGTATTTGAATCTGAAATATAAAGATAGATTGGTTGCATTAAGAAATTTTCCAAACTGCTCGCTAAAAATGTTAAAATAAATCTCAAGGCCCTAAGCTCAAGTAGGCCTAGGCATATTTTCACTTTTCAGAATAGAAAGAGACATTGCAGTGAAAAATAAACCATAACATATAGGCCTACTTTAGAGATTATAGTGAACTATAATAAATAATACTGTACTGTATCTCTATGTTTTTGTATGAATAAACCAATTCGATTTTAGTATCGTATTAATTAAAATTACTATTCAATATTTCTGAAAGTTTAGTTAATTTTCCGGTCTAGGCCTAGTATGCCAATCCATACAGGTCAAAGTGCATTTCAGCCGCCAATCATTTCGGCCGCCGGTTATGGAACAACCAAATTTATGAAACTCCAAAAAGGACAAAATATGGCATGATCATTTCGGCCGCCATGTATGGCGCGCCAAATTGAAATAGCCAATAATAACTGTACAGTATTACAGTGAAAAAAATAATGTTACCAAGTCTATGGAATACCACAGAGAACTATATGGTCATTTAAATCAGAGATCAGTTGTGCAATGGGCTAAATACATTTTTTATATTATTTTACCGTCTGAATATATGAATAATGATTAAATGTTTATTTATTTTTTATTTTTACAGGTCCCGAAGATGCGTGTGCTTTGTAAAAATGTGTTTCTAAAATGTAAAACATACGAATAAAAGTGTTTTTGACTGGCACATAAAAAAACTTCAGCAGCACCTCTTTCTTATTAAAAACAAATGATAGTTTTGCGATAGGGAAGTTTTATTCATAATTTCTAAACAAAATGCCCTAGGATGAGTTTTACAAGGCTCATTAAACATTATTGCCTTGGTTTTAATACCTTAGTACACACAAATGATCTTTGAAACCGCCGATAACGATAACCGTACATATCTGATGGGATTTTTCTTTGTCATTGTCGGAACCATTTCATCATAACATTTTTTTTTTTTTAAAGGCGGGCTAAAAATCCAAAGCTAAACAGTTACTATGCGCTAGACAAGTAGGTCTATCTTTTTTTAATATAATTATAATGTGGTTCTCTTTGCACACTTCATATTAAATGTCAATAAACATGCGATGACGCACGATGCATTGTTTTTTGTTTGTCAAAATATCCATGGAAGAGGGTAAATGGTGACGTTTTTTCTATATAAATAAAAGCTATATATTTTAAAGTAAAACTGGTATAGGGCTACGTATCAGTAGGCAAATGAGATTGTTTTTAATGTATCGAAAAGCGGGCAATCCCGCCGCCAAAAGCGTCTAACAGTTGGATTGTATAATGCTTAATTTAGGCTAGTTTCTTACCATAACCATTCACAACAAGTAACTGATAAATACCAAGTATTTATAAGAGACACTAGTTTTAATGTTTTGATTTATTATTTACAGTACATTCTATATCGTATGCATATTATTATACTTTTCTTATTTCTGCATATTATTATAAATAATGAAGTATTAATACTGGTAAATAATTCATAAAATATCTAAATTAATTTCCGACAATTAAATAATACAATTTGCAAAATAAAACGAAAACCCCAAAACCACTTTATTTAAAAAAAAAACACATACTTCTTGGCATCCTGTAAGATAAATTGAGGAAAAAAAAGTATTAGGTTTAATAAACATTCTTACATTATAAATGTAGGCCTAGAGTGCAATGTTTGCTGAAAATATCATTAATAAATAATATTCACTGTAATGATGGCAATGTGCACACCAGAAATATCGCTGCTGTTTCTGGAATTGAAGACCGCCGATTCGGCTTAATAATACAATATCAGTAAACTATTAACATTTTAACACACGTGGCGTGTCATACATATTCAAGAATATTACAATTGCGGCGGCCAAAATGAACAATACATATTTTTTCCTTTTTGGGGTTTCATGAATTTGGCAATTCCATAACCGGCGGCCGAAATGACTGGCGGCCAAAATGATCAATCAGACACCTCCATACACTCTACTACTCTGAGCCGAGCTAGCTAGACTAGGCCCTACCAGACCTAGGCCTATAGCCCAATTTAATTGGCCCAAAGGCCAGATATTTTTAGTTAGGTTATAGGCGGGACATCCCTATAGGGAGTATGGTCGAAGCGGCCGCCATCCAAAGCGGCTGCCAGTTTAATATCGTCATTTGTATGGAACGCCATGTGCGCTTTAATCTTTGATTATCGTTGTCAACGCCATGGCCTATGGCGAGTTGAGTTACAGCTGTATGTATGGTCAAACCAATAAATATAAGCTAAATCATGTACTATCAAATCTTTATATTTCTATAATAATTAAGTTTGCCTGCCGATAAATCAATGTATATTTTATTTATTTTTTTTATTTTATTTATTTATTTAATCGGTATAAAAAGACTCAAAATACAACTCATAGTTGAAATGAAGAGCTTACATATAAAAATTATAATTCACATAAACAAAGTTAAACGAAGAAAAAACACATTAAAGCCTATGAAACAGTAATAATTACTGTATAATTCGTTAAACTTAAAATTACTATAAAATGCACAAATATTGATCATTATTTGTATTTTAATATTAAAGATGTATTGTCCCTTTGACTAATTCCAACAAAAATTTGTTTTTTAAATTTAAAAAAAAAGTGGGTCATTTTGAAGTATCATAATAGTTATTAACTTTCACCAAAAATGAGTCCAAAAAAAATAATTTAACCGAAATACAGATGTTTTTTTGTTCAAAAAATAACTTTGACTTCCAGTCAAAGTTTTCAATCAAAACATATCCCATAATGCAATGCGCTTGTTTGGCTACTCTGTATGCATAATCATAAAACTTCCTCTCGATCTGTGTGAAAACACCTTCTCAACCGTGATGAGTTGTAAACAATCCTAATTAGCATCATGCATAATGCATACCGTACTCATGGTTTGAAATCTTTGTTTACTTTCGCTTGCGACGATTTCTCAGACGAAATGTAATCTAATTAATTTACCTGTTAATTACGTAAACTGTTGTTTTTGGCTTGAATTTTTGACTTAAAGTGAATAACTTTAATATTACTTTGATATGGCCAATTTAAAATTAGAATATTTTTTTTTTCATTTTTTTGTGTTTCAAGGGACAATACATCTTTAACTAACTAAATATATTGATAAAATTGAAAAAAATATATTGACATATACTATCGAATCATTAATAATTTACGTTTGCATCATAATCTACAGTACTATTGAACCTTTATATCTCTTTAAAAAAAAAATACATTGGCAGTGAAGGGAAAAAATAACGTTGAACTGACCCGACGTTTCTTGAGCACTCTCCTATCGAATCTTTATACAGTATTGCATTAATAATTTACATACGGTATGGTCGAATATTTATATCTCATTTACATACGATCGGATCTTCATACACAGTATTGCAATAATAATTTAAGTACGGTATTGCCGAATATTTATATCTCATTTACATACTATCGAATCTTTATAGAGTATTGCATTAATAATTTACGTATGGTATTGCCGAATCTTTATATTTTGTTTACACTGTACTATCGAATCTTGGTTTTTATTATTAGTAATAGGGTGTGTTATACATTTAAGTGTTATTCCATTGTAATACATTGTTTGTGTTTTCAATAAAGCAACGTGAGACGAAAACGCGACCTTCTACAGCACTATTCCTGGCCAGCCGCCAGTCGAGTTATTAGCAGAAATTCGCGTAATTAATTACCGTACCGTACAGACACTTGCATCTTATTTTATTATTTAAAACTCATTTTAAATTGATCAATATTTTTATATCTGACGGTAAAAAACAATTTAGGTTATTAAATAAATAAATTGATGTCATCATGTTATTGTAATTAAATTATGATTGCGAACACGTACTACAGTAGTTACTTTACTAATTAATATACAATAACAAATATATCTATTTTGATATACTTTATTGAAAAAATATATACATTATTCTTAATAATTGGCTTATTATATATTATATTAATATACAATACAAACACCACAGTGTATTTTATTGACTTTATTAAACATAATTATATATCATTTAGAACAGTTAAAGTAAGTAATCATCGATTCGCCATTTCGTTTAAAACTTAAAAGAACGTATCACATTCAACCTGTCTGTAAAAAAGAAAATAAATTACATAATAATGTAGATTGTTATTTACGTCCGAGAAAAAGAAAACCTGTCGAAACAATGACAATCAAAGATTTCAAAACGACAATCAAAGCGCACACGGCGTTCCATACAAATTACCGTTATTGAACTAGCGGCCGCCTTGGTTGGCGGCCGCTTCGACCGTAATCCCCCTATGGATAGGCCTAGGCCTAGGCCGAATACAGATCACTCCGGCCGCGCTTCACTCCGGCCGCGCTTCAATCCGGCCGCGATTCATTCCGGCCGCAGCTATGGAGCGCCCAATGAGTCTTTTACAACCTAGACACGTTTTTTGTAGAGAATCAAAATAAAAATTTGTAATCATACAGTATATTTTTTCTCTTTCATGATCACAACATCACAAGTGTTTTAAATTAGGTCTAATGCTAAAACAAAATATTTTATGTGTTTTATCCAATGTAATAGGCTAGTGTATTAATTGTAATGTGATTAATGAATGTAATTTATTGCAATGTACCCTATATGTCATATTATTTTTATCATATAAATTAAAATATAAAATCATTGTAAATTGGACTGTACAAAAATGATATATTAATTCTTGATACAATTCCAGGTAACATTAATTATACGGATATTTGATTATTTGAAATAAATTAATTAATATTGTAAATATTGTTATTAACTATAACAAACATCAATAATAATTGATTATTTGAAATAAATTAATTAATATTTTACATATTGTTATTAACTATAATTAGTAAGTATGGGTACTGGCAAGATAAAGTGTTATAAAAATAAGGTTTTTAACTAATTTTTAATGTTAATAAATGTAAAGCTATAAAAATAAAAATAAATGTACAGTACATAGAAAGAAATTAAATATTGTTATTCAAGCATTTTAGACGGGTATTTGATTATTATTTTATTATTGAATTTAATTAAGTTAAGTTTAGTTTGAAAGAAAAAGCAGTTCCAACTTCTTTGAATGTTATTGTTAATGAAAAAAAGTAAAATTGTTGCTAATAAATATTCAATTTCAACTTAATAACTAGTTCCATTTAAATTCACCAAGAATTTGTTATAACACTGAACAGTATAGAAAACGTAGATATGGGCGCTCCATACTAACGGCCCCTTTGCACAGGAAGTCGAATTGAATAGCGGCCGGAGTGCATAACATCGCGCTAAACTGATACGGCGGCCGGAGTGAAGCGCGGCCGGAGTGATCGGCTACCCCTAGGCCTAGGCCTAGCTAGGCTATAGGCTATATAGATATCCTACTACTAGCTAGGCTAGTAGGCCTAGCTAGTAGAGGCTAGACCTCCTAAAAAGTCGGCGCTAGTTCCGTTTCGCACCTGTTTTTATTTCGACTTCCTTTTGACTCCAAATTGTTAAGCAACTTATTGTGAATACCACACCTTAAAATTGGGCCTTATAAGTACTTTTATGAAGAAGAATCACATAAAAAGTAACAAATAAATCATTAATTGACATGTTTCTCGCATACCGTTCGCGAATTTAGCAGCATACTCGAAGTTCAATTTCGTTTCTATGGAGCGCCAAAAGAGCAACAACAATAGATGGTTAAAAACTCAGTGGAATGCGTCTTCTTTTAATGCATTTATTATTGAAATACACGTTTAATTTTAATATATTTTGTCAATAAAAATGCTGTAACATTTTACTGCTAATGATTTGCTGTTTTCAAATAGCAACCAACCCTAGGCCTAACTAAGAGTAAGAGACTATAGACTAAGACTAGAGGAATATTATTTAGATCAGGTATACCCCTACAGCAGTACATGATGTAATATGATGATGAATTTGTCGATTTTCATTCCTAAAAGTTCCTGCAAAAACCATGTACAGTATCAACAGTAATATTTTTGTTGCATTGCCATTGACAAAATATGATAAAATTGAACGTAATTTTCACCAATAAATGCATTAAATATACGCAATTTACTGAGTTTTAGCCATCTATTATGATTGCTCTTTTGGCGCTCCATAGAAACAACAACATTGAACATGGAGTATGCGAAATTCACAAACCGATGTGCGAGAAACACGTCTGTAAATTCATCAATTTAAAGGATTTATTTTTTACTTTTTGTGTGATCTCCTTCGTAAAAGTATTTTTGAGGCCTAATTCTAAGGTGTAGTACTCACGATAAAGTTACTTAACCAATTTTGAGTCGAAATAAACGACAGGTGCGAAACGGAACTAGGCCTAGGGCCTAGCGCCAAAAAGTCTAGCAATAGCATACTTCAATAGCCTTGTCAACATACAATGCAAACAAACGAAGGCCTAGGGATCTATGCAAGTAACAAAAAATAATATATTATACTCTAAAGATATATAAAATATATATAAAAAGTTCTTTGATTAAAATTAGGCCTAAACATTTGATTTACCTTTTTTGTTTGTTTGGTTTCTTTTCTTGATTTGACCTGCGGAGTGACACAGACAACTCTGATGACATCATTTATCTTTCTTTCCATTGGATCATTTATCAAGAGTCTTAGAAACTTTGACTAATCAAAAAATGTTTTACATAAGGCGGCCGCGGCAAAATAAAAGATCAGTTATGATTGGCGTTCGGTATACGAGGGCAGGAAATTTAAATCGTCGCGTCAGATTTTCGGAAAAGCAGCCTGACGCTATTGTTGTAGGATCTCGAAGAAATGAGGAGTCGGCATTTAAATCTTATAATTTACACATTTGTTGTTGTTTGTATTTGAGGTAGTACTACTAGTATATGCAAAGAATGAATATCGATATATTATACTGTTAAATTTAAGTCAATTTAGGAAATTTTCAAATAGGCCTAGGCCTAGGCCCTAAGCAAAATTGTGTTTTTTCACCACTTAGCTTACTGACACTGTAAAAAGGCCAGGCCTAAGGCCAGTCTAGCCTACTAGGCCTACCTAGCCTAAGGCTAGGCCTAGCTCTTTTAGCCTAGGCTAGTTAGGAAGACCGAGTAAAAGTACTAGGCCCTAGGCTAGACTGACTTTTTGCACAGAAAAATAAGGAAGTGTTTCGCACCTGTTTTTTATTTTATTAATATTAAGCAGGGCCAGGGAGTTGTATTATTTATTAAGCTTGTCAAATGAGCTATCAAACAAGCAAATAAATACCTGTCTGTAACCTTTCATTTGGCAATTTACAAAATTTATCTTTTTCAGGACAGTCACTCTCCCTTTGGGCCTTTTTTTGTCATCAATCAAAAAATAGAATGAAGAATTTAAAAAAATGGTGACCTGAACCTAATAAATCAGTGCAGCGGGTTGCAGTACTGTATCACCCTGTTGTTTTCTGCTGTAGCATGCCTCAGTCAGTCAGAGAGGAGTCTTACAGTAGATATAAGTTGCGCCACAATTTTTGATTGGTTAATTTTTTTTTTGTAAACCATAATAACTGATCCACATTCTTTTTTGAGACTTTTAATATACTATTTTTGTTCATGTGTAATTCATATGTTTTTTTCCTCTGTTCTATCTATCCTTTCATAGATTGTAATTTTTTTTTTATTAGTTAGGGCCTAGGCCTATTTGGTTTTCTCATATTAATGTTAACGGCAAAAATCAAATTGTAAATAGGGCCAGCAAAGTTATCAGTGTCGAAGTGATATCTCTAGATGATACTGTATGTTTATACTCAAGAAAGTTCACTCAATTATACAAGACTCCTCCCACCCATTACACTCATATATATTTTTTTATTAGCAGATCAGGAAGGGCTAGACTGACACAGAAAACAATTTCCACAAACTGTTTCGGATTTTCTACACTGTACATGGCATGCAATTTAATTAATCAAAACTTTAAAAGATAGTAAATAAAACTTTGTATTATTTAATGATCTACTATGGTACAAAACATCTTAAAATTGTAAAATTGACAATAAATAAACTTGTATCTTATTTATTTTTATTTTTATTTATTTAATCGGTATAAAAATACTCAAAATACAACTCATAGTTGAAATGAAGAGCTTACATATGAAAATGATAATTCACATAAACAAAGTTAAACGAAGAAAAAACACATTAAAGCCTATGAAACAGTAATAATTAATGTATAATTCGTTAAACTTAAAATTACTATAAAAAATGCACAAATTCTTAAATATATACAATTTTAAAAAATAGAGACTAATATTAATAATAACATTATTTTTATACACCAATAAAATATATGTAAAATTCATTAAACTAAAAGTACAATAAAAATTGCACAAAATTCAAATTCAAAGGATCTTGTAATGAAAAGAAGTAAAACATGCCTGTATAAACTGTTACATTGTTTTGATAATAATGATTTCATGTTTTTACAGACTAGACAATAGAATACAATTTACAGCACCTTAAAATGTATCAACAAGTACTCCATCAACATCTAGGAAATAACGCAAGACGTGCCCTTGGTGACCTTACTAATAATAATTTGTTGCTTAACACTAACGATGAAAACAATTCTCGCATAAAAGAAGCAAGACTTGGTTTGTCACTGTTGACTGGTTCATCTTTAGATCCACCATCAATCTCAAGTGTACCAACTGTTTCTAGCAGCTACGATAATCTTGAAGAAAAGGCAACTCCGTTGAAAAAACGAAAACGAGTCAATAGTGTAGCAATTCTACGGCGCACGAAACCCAGAAAGGACGTAGCATGTAACGAAAATGCTTTAAAACTGGAAATGAAAAATGATCTGGGTGATTTATACAATTCACCTGTTCCATCACCGATACTCGATCATCTTCAACAATTTCCGAAAGTAGAGACTAATGACAGGGCGTCGTCTTCGTTGGGAACTATAAATCCTGATGCGCTTTATTCTGGTGATAGTGGTTATCAGATGTATCAAATCGAAGATGGAAAAATAAACATGTTGGATACTGTAGAGGGTGTATCAACCATAGAGAACCACTATCAAGATGGTATCCCCTCTCACACCTTCACAGAAAAAGGTATTATAAAGTTGTGGTCTGATGCCATAACGAATTGTTTTGTTTTTTATCAATATTTTTCTTATGGATAATTGGCAAACTGTGCTCTATAAAGAACATGTCTTGTTAGTAAAGGTGTTTTTTTTTTAATGGGAAAAAGATCATGACAACAACAGGATTGAGTAGCGCTTGTTGATTCTAGATACAGTAATCCAGGCTTTGAATGTGGTAGCCTAGCATCTTAACAAGCTACAACTAAACTGGTTGAAACAGAAACGGCAGTAGTTGCACATGGTTACCAACCATATTTTCCTTTTAGTTGAACTCAACTGTGCTTATTTTGAGATACTTTGCTGTGTGTTTTAGTGGCACAGAGGAAGCACCTATGTCAATACAGAACATGTTAGGTGAATTATTTTTCATGTCGACCATGGGGGTTCCATCTTTTCTACAGTATCTTATCCCATTGAAAGTAAACATTTAAAACATTTATTCTAACTGTTCTCAATTAAAATTTTTTTTCTTTTAGATTCAATTATAGAATCAGAAAGGAGTTTAACAAACATGACATGGTTAGGTCAGCTTGGAGCAACAGACACAATTCAACCTCAACAGCCACACACTTTGATAACGTCAGCGCATTTTCCACAGGTGATGATATATTATGTCTATGGCAACATTTCTTTATATAGGGATGTCAAAATCATTCTACTGCAGCCAGTCTACATTTTTCCACTGAATTTACATTGTTTTATAATACTGTAGGCAATTAAAACAGGGTTGGATTTGAATAGAATATAAATATTATTTTTAAATATTGTAAACATGTAATGTTCTTCTGTTCATTGTTCAATTTTTGTTGAAAGTTGTTAAAGCATACAGTACAGTACCATTTATTTTCATAATAAATCTACTGATTTTAATACTTAAATTACTGTTTATTTTTTGACTAGATTATACAACCAATGGTTCAACATCGTCAGCGTCCTCCATATTCATACAGCGCGCTCATTCAGTTTGCTATCAGTAGCTCATCTACTGGCAGGATGACCCTTCGGGATATTTATCAGTGGATAGAGGATAATTTTCCATTTTTCCGTACAGCAAAGCCAGGTTGGAAGGTACTGTAAACTAAAAAATGTGTATTCTATCTCATCTTGTACTATACAGTACATGACCGATACACCATTCGAGTTGTGGAACCCTTTTTAATCCATTTTAACATGCTCTACAATTTCTCTCTTTCAGAACTCAATTCGTCACAATTTGTCTCTGCACAAAATGTTTATCAGACAACCACCACCAGGGCCTGGTAAATCTGCTTTTTGGACACTTGAACCAGGTACTGTAGTGCGTCTTCCATCAAAGCGAAATTTGAACTTCCATAACGAGAATACCGTACAAAGTTCTCGCGAAAATCCAGCACTGAGAAATACACATGTAAATCAATCTGGTAGTGCTGTTATAGGTAAGTACTAAAGACCATTATAGTAAGATGTTTCAGTTTGGAGTTAACGAGCGTTTAAAATGGACTTTTGATTTTCAAGAAATTTACACATGTTATTTAAATGTATCAAATTAACACAAGCCCATACAAATAAAAACAAACTGTATAGTATTTTGAGAAAAAACGAAATTTTAAGATACCTTGGTAAATTAGCAAAAATTACTCACACCATTGCAATATTCTATTTCAACGGCCGTCGGGAGCATCTATATTCACGACGTCACATATACACATGACTATATCGACAGCTTGTATGCCGTCCGAATGACCGACGGCCTGGAAAGATACGTGAAGCGTTGACACTAATACTAATTTATTCAATATATAATGTTGTTGAAATATAGTGCCCTGAAATGTACTTTGTTCTAAAACCCGAATTTAGAAGGCCTAGGCCTACCTCCCAAACCTTTACTAGACCTAGGCCCCAGCGCGCGGAGTCGATCCACCACCCACCCATGCAAGGCTCTGTTTCATGTGCATCCAAAGCGATATCAACAACTTGCTGCTCATTGTCAAGCCAAAGTAAAATATGAATCAAATTTGTTTTCAAACTGCCTGATTCGTGACGAATAAATGACCATCTCATATTACTAATTTAATTCTCCTAAACTAAAAACTAAAGAAACACATTTAAATAGAAAATATATGAACGGAAAAATATGGATACGCATCATTGCACATGGCGCTGTATCCCGGACAATGTTGCCAGGCTAACGTCGGTATTGCCAGAAAAAAAACATTGTTTTGGAGATTTTAAATCCATTTCAGGTCCATTTTAAGGGGTTGGCACTGCAACCTACAATCCATAAAATTGGCACAGTTGCAAGGCTCTCCTTGACCATCTAGTGTTAGAATATGTATTCTGGATTGACAACTAGAAGTTCCAGGGCTGTAGCCAGCATGAGGCACTTGCCTCGTCTGAAATTTTAAATTGTTACCACCCACTCCATTTTCCCCAGCACAAATAATAACATAATAATTTTAAAGCATCTTTATCTTGTTTGTAACCTCTCGCTACGGCTACAGTCCAGTTTATACATCCGGCTTATTTACAAGTGCATTTTTCCGAACTGTATGGATGTTAATTCGGTGTATTAGTTCATGCTACCTCCAGTTGTGGGAAGATGAATTAGCATCGTTTGGCGGCTTACATACATTAAGGAATCTTAGATCAAAGTTGTTGTTTCTGCTTTCACCTTTGCATAATTTAGCCGAGACTACTTAAACTCTGTCTACACTATCAAAAAATTGTGATTTTCCCATTTATAGACATGATGATGCCATATATTGGCATATCACTACCATATTTTAGGACAGTTTGTCAAACTAGTTTTATAGTGTAGACAGCTTTAGACAATCAAATGTTGCTGTTCACAAGATGATGTGATGATAAATTCAGAAACATATGGCCATTTAAGACACACAAAAATAAGCTCATTTTGTACATGGAATGGGACCAGACTGAACTAACTTTTTCCCTCTGAAAATTACTGTAGGCCCACATTGTTTTCTATTTTATATGATGTTAAAGGAAGAAAATAAATGTTTATTTGAAATGAAAATTTAAACTTTTAATCTTTATCTCAAAAATATTTGTATAAAATTCTAAAATATCTTTATAAAATTCTAATATCTGTGATGCAACATTGCATATTAACCTACAAATGAGCTAAATTTTCATTCTGTCTTTATTTCAGGTCATCAAACAAAAAAGCCGTTTCTTCTGCCACGACCAAACCCAGCAATAATGCAAATGCCTGTTATATGGAACCCCAACACAGGCACATATTCCATTATGCAACCAATTCCCAACAATATGATGTTGGGAGATTCCATGCCATATGGTACAAATGGAATGGTTTTAAAACCACAACAAAATTCATCAGTTATAAAAATTGCTCCGAAAATCACTAAGTTTGATGTTAATGATAGGTTGATGAACTCTAGTCATGGATGGCCACCGCCCCTCCCCCAGACAGGACATTTAGCAGTGGATTCTGGGTTCGAAACGGATACTTCGGGTGGAATAAACATGTTTGAATTTGCCAATGCATCCGATATGAAGCCAAACTATATATCTGATGTCACAGGAGGACCAGTTATTAAGACAGAAACAGTAGTGTCAACACCAGTAAAGAATTCCAATGTAACGCCATCAAAAGGAATAAGTGCCACCTCAACACCTGCAAAACTTTTCTCTGAACTTGCCTTTTTGTCACCTATACGAGGTGTGTCTAACACAAGGACTAATCAAAGCGGCTTTTCCCCTCTTGAAAAGTACCTTACTGGTGTGTCGCCCTCTTTTGATAAGACTCATAAGTCACCTATGCTTGGTTCGTTGAGGGAATTTGGTCTTCCAGGGTTCACCCCAAAGAAGGAGGATGAGATGATGAATGTTAGTGTCCATAACCAGAGCTTTGAAGAAATCTTTGGAGATATGAATATCAGTCTGGATATGGCTGCAGCAGCTGCAGACATCAGCTGGTCTGCATTTTAATTTGTCTCAATGTCAAAAAAACGCTCTTGTAAAGAGTCATTAGATAGTTGATTTGGAAAGATATTAAATAACCTTGTTAAAAACAAGACAAATAATGTCGCATACCAATTGTGTTGGGCCAGGGGTGAAGTGAATATTGTACTATTTTGAGGTACAGTACTATTTTTAAGCCCATAGGTTTAACCTATAGAGAGTTTTTAATGTACAGAGTACAGTTTGATTCAATGTATACATTGCGTCGATCAAATGTCGAAGACTGGACCATGTATGAAGATGTCACTGAATTATTGTGCAATTGTCCAACACCATGAGACTAGCACACTAAAAAGCTGAATGTGCAGTAAGTACTCTTGTGGCATCATTTTATAAATGGTAAACATGCCAAAATTCTGGAATACGCTTAATAACGCAAGTTTAAGTCTCGTTAACACCTTGAATTTATTATAACTAAATGTCTAAAAATATAGGCACACTTCTGGTGTAATGAAATTGATGTGTGCTTTTTGTAATGTATACAAATACGTACTTTGCTTACATTGTATGATATAAGCAACAACTTTTGTAATTAGTTTTTACTAATCTACATTTTTTTTGTAAATATTAATGATATTTTTAAAGACGAACAATTTATTTTGTAAAAAAAAAAGTACACATTTTGCTTGCTGTTATTTTATTACATATAATTTGTAAAGAAAATAAAATTGCAAAACATAAACTGTAGTATATATAATCCTTGTATATAAAATATCTTATATATAATTTTTGGGCTATTATTTTTAATGGAATGAAGTGATTTTTGTGCATTTTTATGTTCAAATATATAATCTTTAGAATCTAATTCTATTTCTAACTACAGTGCTGTATCAACGTCCTAATTTTACTTCCAGTATATATTCTACAGCAGTATTGCCTTAGTGATTTCAAATGTTGATGGCTCGCATACTTGACCAGTAATAATACCATTCATAAGTGATGCTTGGGAGGTGCAAATGAACCTATTCATTACCAAAAATATCAGTGAATTCTTGTTTCTTATTCAAAATAAAATGTATTCAACTTTGGAATGCATAATTAAAGCAACCCCCCTTGTACAATACAACCTACATTAAAGAAAGAAGTTGTTTTAGTCATAATATATATGGATACATAAATTATTTATGGAAAGATATTGTACTGTAGAAATGGTCTATGTACAATAGACTGGGGTTGTCTACGTTAACTACTAGAACATAAGTGATACATTTGAATATACTGTACTGGACTGGACGTTCAATTTGTATGTAGAATTCTTATACTGTATATCATTTTTTATATTCAGTAGGGTATGGGATCATGTCAATTATTTTACTGCAGTAACTACATTTTTTACTGCAAGCAATAGCACATGATTTTAATTTGGTTAAATGTAGAAGTCAGAAGCAGTCACTGCAACAAACAGTGTGTATGATATTTAACTGAAACATTCTTATGTTGCATAAACATCTTAAAAAGAATGAAAAAATGTAGTAACTTTAGTAGAATCATTTTGATACGATCCTTAATAATTCATTTAACAAACAAATGTACATAATGCTGACTATAGTTTATAGACGAACATGACAAGATGTAGGCCTACTGTATAAAGTGTCGGGAATGTGGAATAATAAAAGAAATTACAACAATTTGTGCACAAATATATATATGTAAAAAATGTCTCGTTTTCCTGAATTATACATTGCAGTTGTAACCAATAGTAAATATATTTAATTTATATTTAATTCTAACTAAATCATGTCTTCCGTAGCAGATTATTCAACCCTAACCCTCCATTTAAAAATAAGCATTGGCAAGAATTGGCCCAGGCCTCGTCTAATTAACTTGTATAAAAAACAGAGCAATCTGTGCTATTAACCAAGGATATGGATCCCTATCCTTGCGTAATGCTTAAAATTATACATATAGTGCAAGTGATGTATGCCAAGTTCTAACCAGGCACAATTACATACTACATAGAAAAAGACCTTTTTTATTAAAGGAACTTGGATAAAGAAAGTCAAAGGCTAGATAGTCAATGAAATGCATTCGAAACACATCCATCTGTGGGAGAGCTTCTCTCCAAATAATTAATTTTAAAAATATATATTTAGTCCACCTTCTAGCCTTCGGCTTATATTATTTCTATGGGAAGGAAGCATTTGGACATACATTATAGTAGCACAGTAAATACTGTTAAAAGAATTTTTTTTTAAATGTCTCATACAGTAGAACACCTCCTTTACTTCTTTTCAGGGCACACCTCTATTAAGCAGACACTTTCCCGTGATATGTACAAGGACCAATGTATGTTTTAACACTATGGCTCACTTCTATTCTGGGAACCTCCACATTAAGAGGACACTTTGTTGGGTCCTATAGAGTATCACGGTGCTGACGTCACGACGGTAGGTGGCACTGCGTGGTTACTAGCGCAACAAAAAATGCGTTCAGCCTGCCTGAGTGACTCCAAAGTCATCAATGGTTTGAAATAGGCTTATTGACGTAGTCATTTTAAAACTTAATAATTTTTAATAAAAACAAACTAAAATTTCAAAATATCACTAAATATTTGTTTTTAATAATCTATTTATTCTTCAACTACAGTTTAAGTTAAAAAAAATCAAGCTAAGATACATAATTTGATAGAAATACAGATCTTTACTGTTTATCAACATAGTAGCGCTAAACGCATTTTTTGGTTGGCTAGCAATCATGCAGCGCCCTCTATCGTTGTGATGTCACACCGTGATACTCTATAGGTGTCACCGTAGTAGGTACTGTATTCTACTCTATGACATTCCTACATACAATGTGTGGTTGTAAGTGCACCTAAAAACATTCTAATAATATAGCTTTTAAAATGAATTAATCTGATTAACATCTTTGTTCGCACACTGTAAAGCAATGACCATATCCACCTCCAATTAATGTTGGCTTCCAGCCCTTAATGTCAGGAACTTGTTGAGGAAGGTAGACATTGGTTGTTGTTCCATCTCCACATGTGCCATGTTCATTCCAGCCCCATGAATATAAAATATTGTTTTCTGTTTCAGAATAAAACACATTATTAACATTTTATTATTCAAACTCCTAATGACTGACATGATGCTGTCTGTACTTGATGATTGTATAAGCTGTTTCACACCCAATCTTAATACAATACTAATCCCAAAAAGGCAAAGAGAAGTATGGGACAACATGATGGTTTTGAGTAATTAAGCAAAACATGTTTTACTACTAGCCGTTCTTAATGGTGAAATGTGTTTATATGGGCTTATGTGATTTTTGTAGGTTTAAATTATGAGACTATTCTAGGGTTGAAATAAAGAACATTTAAGCTAACCTGTTAATGCCAAATTGTGCTCAGAGCCACATGAAATCTAGAAGAAAAAAGTATTCTATTGTAATAATTATCATGGAGCTATACAATACACTGTAATTTAACATTTAATTTAAGAATGTTTGGATGAGAAAATGTTGCACCAAAAAGGTAGACTGTAAGTGGAGGACACTGTCTGTGGATACAGTATACCAGAGGAAATAAATAACAACAAATAGTCCCTCTACGTGCTCTAACTGGAACATCTAAAATTCAGGATTTTGTGTACAGTTGATTGAAAAGTGATTATGGAAAACATTATAGGATATGGAGACCTTGCATATTTTTCTCTACATAGTACAATACTCCTAAATGAGTATGATATGTTTGATGATTGTGAGTAGGCTGCATATCATATTTGACCCATAGGTCAGTATTTCACCAGTAATCTATAAACTCCACTTGATAGTACAATAGAAATTAAATGTAGAAAATTAAATGTAAAAAGTTGTTGTTTTTCAAAACTCTAAATTCAACTAGTGTGCAAATTCAACTCATATTATAACACACCTTACACCAAAAGCAAAACTGAGGAGACACTCCGGAGTTGACGCCCCGCTGTTTGGTGTGAAAGGTAAAATCAAGCAACTCCGGAGTTTAAAACTGCGGGGTTGAACAGCTGAACATTCTCCGGAGAGCGAACTGCGGGGACACCCCGGTGTTTTGGTGTGAAAGGTACCAACATCAAACTCCGGAGTGTTTCGGGTGAAAAGGTCATCCTCACACGATCACTCATTGCTTTAGTTTTATTTCAAAATACTTTAAATATTTGTACAAAATATATAGCAGGTCTAGAAAATAATAAGTAGTATGAATAAAACATTATATTACTTCTGAGACTTTTGAAAGTAATTATTTAATTAAAAATATTATTAATTAAAATGATTCTAAACAAAATAGAGGACGACATTTACAATTTTATTTTATAAACCCTGGTGTTGCTAGGTTGGTGTGAAAGGGGTATCTACGGAGTTTCTTGACGTTTTGAATGGTCATAAACCCCGGGAGTTTTGGTGTGAAAGGGGTATAAGTGTAGATCTATTTGATTAAAGGATTGTGGGTCACATTAAGGTCGTAGCGAGAGGTTGAAAACAGACAAGGCAAAGATGGTTTAAATATGATTATTAAAAATAATGACGATCTCTACTTGGTAATTGTGGGGTGGGTAGTGAAAATTGAAATTCTCAGATCTGCCTTATGCTGGCTACGGCCATGCACCTGGTATTACATAAATGTTCTATTGCACTTTTATGTGTGAGTACTACAATTTCTTTTTATTACATTCACTTTCACTCAGCGTCGCCTCATGAAAATATAACTTTTCATCTTTCAGTTCATGAAATTATTTGTATCATTATACTCATAAGCATTCATTATTATCTGTAGAAATAAAATACCTGAGTTATTCTTTCAGCTAGTTCAACTGGTTTTGGTATATAGCAGCATCCCTCAGAATACACTGCCGAAGTCAATAGTAGCTCATGCTCAACACGACCTAATTGACCATAATCTGCACGTCCCCAACTGAATAAACTTCCATCGCCTTCAAAGAAAACAATTAATTTAACTCTCATCAATAGTAACATTTACATTTTAGTTTCGAAAAATTACTAATTGCTAATCATGTCATAAATAGTTATTGCAGCTGTCTTTCATTTCTTATTTATTATATTTTTTATATAAACATTTTTTTTTTTACTCGTGTATTTCTTTTTATCAAATAATGTTTCATGTGTAAATTCTCAGATTCACTTTTTTAATCAGCCTGTAGTTCAATTATTTTTTTGTCCAGTATAGACAATTTATTGGAATCATTGAAATATAACCTTTCATCATTCACCTCATGCCATTATTTGTACCATTACAGGAATATAAAACATTCATTATTTGTTTTATACAGGGTATAACATCTACTGTAAATAGATTCCTGTCATTTGAATCAGATTGAATAAAACGTAGACATTTTCATTTTGATTGAAACAGTAACATTAGGCTTTTAATAACATAATAAATATTATTACTATTGAAAGCCATGTGAACCACAAACATCCAATCAAATGACAGGAATGTATTTAGGACATATTATGAGCACTGGGCCATCATGTTTTTGTCATCATATAGTTTGATAGTGAGACAAAGCTTCAAGAAGAAAATTATCACTTACAAGTTTGAAAGACAGAGTGATTCCATCCTGTAAAAATGGTATTGATGTTCTTGGCATTTGATGGAAGATATTTAGGCTGGCTTACTACCAGTGTACCTTCACCATTGTCTGGTGTATAAGGAAGCTCTCCTAACTGACCTCTTCTATTACTTCCCCATACCATTAACTTATCATCATCTACAAAACAACATTAAATACTGTATGTACATACAAATTTATCAATTGGTTAATCTTTTTAATGATTGCTACAACCTGTTGAATGATTGTCATAAACTGCCCCATTTCCTATGTTTTTTTAGATCTAATTTAAGATCACAAACTAAATTTAATGTAAAAATAAATACTATATGGTCCTATTGCAATAACTTTTTTAAAGTCGATTCTAATCATTAGCGGATCTCAACATACATTGCGCATGGATTGATATTTTCGTTTTTCTTGTGTGATTCATCTATTTTCGATCGATCGTGAAGGCCAAAACAAATGGAAAAATCAAAGCTTTTCACCAAAAATACCGGGTTCCCCCAATTTTTATTTACAGATTCTGGCATAAAAAGAAAGACAATTAATGCAGCAACTACAGACGTCAGGCTATATCTAGCGTACGATGTTTGTACGTTTACTGCTGTTTACCAGCTAGGCCTACAAAACTAAGTCTAGCTAGTCTAGGCTTAAAGACCGTCCACGAGAGGACATTTACTGCGGGCTACTTTAGGTAGTGTATAGGGCAATTGTTTCTCTCTTTTTATCATAATTTAGCATAAAACGTACATTTAAAACAAGGAGTGACCTGGTTTAATGCTTTTAAAGTACAAAACGTCAACAATTGTAGGGATGGGTCTTCAATAGTTGTTATAACCCGTTTAATAGTGTTTAACCTGTTTAATGACCGTTTAACCTGCTGACTGTTAACACTTGTTTAAGGAGTGTGAAATCTGTTCAATAGTGATATTATAACTTGTTAAATGATTGATTATCTTGTTCAATGACTGTTATAAACTGTTTAATGATTGTTATAAACTGTTGAATAATTGTCATTCTGTTATGATAAATCTCTAGGTTATGTATTTTAATACACATTTCCTTTAAATTAGTAATTGTTGTTTACGCTATAGAATGCCTTACACTTACCAGTGAGTGCAATAGTGTGAAATGCACCACAGGCTACATGCTTTACAATCATATTCCCAAGTTGTACTACATACAAATGAAATAATAAAACATTTTAAGCAACGTTATTGAAGGTTACATGATAATTACAGACAAAGAAAAAAAGGAGAAAGAAGAAAAAGAAAGCAGGACAAGGAGGAAAGATGATGATGTAATTGGTAAAAATGGTTATGATGACATTCAATTATGATATCGATAATTTGGTGGTTATACCTTTCTGAAATATGGAAATAATGATGATAAAGTAACAAACGATAATTTGATAGTTTATTGTAAAAGTGATAATGGCATCTTAACTTTACTGTGTTGAAGCAACTTGTGATGATAGTCATAATTGGATATGAACTGCCAATAAAAGTTGATTTGCTGCTAATTTCTATGAAACGCCAAAAGGGTTGGGAGGGCTTGGAGGATCTCACAGGATATTTTATTTGTGGGTTATTACTTTACAACCCAATGACCATCTGGGTATTTGTCGTTTCATAAAAAATTGTGTTCTTTGTGTGACAGCTCAACTTAGTCTAATCTCCATAATTGTAACAATGATGCTGATTATGATGATAGAGCTGATTGTGATTAACAGTCAAGGATCAGTCTTACCTTGCTCTGGAATAGCAACTTGTGATGGAATAGAACCTTGCACATGAACACCAAGCTGCCCCTTACCCCCAGCCCCCCATACCCACACTTTCCCAGTGTTTGTTAATACTACAGAATGTCGCAAACCAGCTGCTATGTCAACCACAGTATAAGCTTCCATTGCCTATGTTTAAACAAAAAAACATAATTATTTATCAGGGCTTGATTTATTATGTAGCCTGGCATACTAAATAACATTATTATTGTCATTTACTGTAGTTAGAGGGTGCTAATTTGTTTTTTAGAACCATCAAAACATAGAGATGAATAATTAAAAGAAAATCCTTGTGGGTGTGCCAGGAGCTGATGCATTTTGATGTTCATGTTGTTGTGTTTTGCTAACTAAAGGAGGAAAATATGTAAAAAGGGGCATTAGAGCCTAAGTGTATGCACTACCGCGATGTCCTTTCATATAATTAAAAAAAATCAGGAAAAACGCACCTTTAGATGGAAGCAGAAGAAAAAATAGCGGAAAACGATTTTTGGGAGAATACCATACTTTTACACCACTGTACTAGTCAGTGATCTAGTAAATTTGTTTTTCCTAATATAGCTACAGTATTATCAGTACAAAAGATCCAGGTATCTTTTATTAAAATGTACTTTGAAACAGATTATGGTATTATTCATAATGAATTATTTATATTTAATGATGGATTACACTGTCTTTTCAAATAAAGCCATATGGCAGAATATCAAGGACCAAATGCTTGAGAACAAAGAGGTGTTTACAAGTGATGTTTAAGCTGACATGGGAACCCTTGTGAACCATGTTATCCTTTTTCTGAAGTAGTTTTTAATTTTAGTCGATTTAAACAAATCATGAATAAAAGTGTCTAGTTGGAAATAAAGCAAAGTAGCTTTAAAGGGTTTCTAAATATTTTGCAGCATAACAATACTGTACCAATAAATTAGTACCACTGTATATTTGACCTCTTTGTGATCTAATTGTGTGATTGTTAAAAATTGTCTGTGTTGTGCCATATAATTATAAGCAAAGACATTTGTAAAGTTTGGGGAAATCGCAGATTTTATTATCGCATAATTATATTTAAAGCCTCTTTTCCTTGTATGTTTTTAACCTCTCGCTACAGCGTTGTACTAATACAGTGGAACCACTTCTTTGGACACCTCTATTAAGGGGACACTTTATAAAAGAAATGAGGAGCAATGTTTTAAAACTGTGACAATCTATATTCAGGGGACACTGTTTGGTACTGAAGGTGTCCCCTTTTAGGGCTTCTACTGTAGCTATTTTCACACACTCGCTATAACCTCAGATAACAACTTAATTTAAATATACAAGTACTTATATTTGTAGATTACTTTACCTGAACTATTGTTGGTGTTTCTACATTGTTTGCTTGATTGTCACCTAATTGTTTAAAATTATTTCCACCCCAAGAATACAGTTTTCCATTTTCTATTTAAAAAAAGTAGAAAGCAAACTAATGTAAACAAAATACCATAATTTTCTTTTAAACAATTATTATTATTATTTAAAAAAGACACTTATACAATTTATAATTTTTGATTTATAAGAATATTAAATAGTTTAAAGATGTAGAATCCCAAAACACAAACACAAAACTTTAAATCTATACGCCCATTTTGTAGTTTTAATACAGTAGGTTGTTCCTTTTTTTTTTTTTTCAAAAACTTTTTTTTTTTCTCCTTTTATCAAAAACATTACACTTAACAGAACAAAACAAAAAGAAAACCAAAGACGTTTGAGGACGTCACATTATCTCAATCGTCATTCTCTTTTTTCATTATCTCTTTCAATGTTTGATATACCACAAATACCTCATCATAATCATTTCTTAAGTTAAACCAAGCTATAATAACCCCTTGTCAATAATGATTACCAAGTTTTGCATTTTCAACTCTTATTCCTTGATTTGGTTTACAATACTTTTTTGATATGGACATTATACTTATGGGTCATTCCATGTCAAATCACCCAATGGGTTAAACCCTACTTTCTTCAAATTTGCTCAAATTTGGGTTATTTTTAGCTAAAAAACCTGAAATTTTTAATTTGAGCGCCATACGACCAACGGTTCGCGCGCTACGCGCCGTCGTTTCTTCGCGATTTTGCAAAACGTGGCAGGCTATACTTAAATGACCGTATCTCCGTAACGTGTGGACCAATTTTGTTGTGACGGGTATCTTTGGAAAGCTAATTGTTAAAGCTATCCAAATCTTCTATTTACTTTTGAGATAGAACTATTTAAAAGATGTATAACTTATTCTATTCCATTTGACCTAGGATTTGACCTTGTGGGACATATTTTTTTTAGATGAAATTTTGTGAAAATTATCTCCTATCATGATATTTACATAATATAAAAAAATTGGAGATATATTATTTTTTTTTGCTTTCTAGCTCATTTCAAAGTTGGCTTACTTCAACAATTCTGGTATTTCTATACAGTGTAGATGTATTGTCGACATTATATCACTACCAAATTTACCTCTTAATACTATGGGTGTCATTGTCAGATAATTTACCTCCGTCAAGGAGGTATATGTAATCGGTAGCGTGTGTTTGTTTGTTTGTTTGTTAGCAGGATTACTCAAAAAGTAATTACAAGATCTTTACCAAAATGAATAGACAGATTGATATGTGGTCAAGGACCATTCCATTAAATTTTGGGACCATTTGGGACCACAGTCCCAATTCTGGACCACTTTTTAGTATACTTTTTTAGACCTGCTAGTGTTAAAAGATAGGACAGAATTTTTCAAAAGCCGGCGAGCAGTCTTAAAGTAACAAGTAAACTGAAATTGCATTTTCTCGAGAACTACTTGTCCAAAAAACTTTATTTTTTAACAAGAGGCAAGAGTTATAATTTGCGATTTGTAATTTTAAAACATAATTTGATTTAATGTGCACATTTTTTTATGCGAGTAGTTTAAAAAACCTATTTCTTTTCAAATTCACTCGTTTGATTTTCGCGTTGCTGTTCTATTGTTAGTCAACTGAAGCTATTGTTAACTGAAAGGCTTGTTACATAACCATTACACCAAACTCGCATACACGTCCATGCTTGTAATGAAATTAGCCTAAATCACAAACAGCATTAAGACACACACAAATATATATACCGGTATATATTTTTTTTACCGGAGAAATCTTATGTAGGAGAATTTTACTGTAGGCGGAGGTATGCCCTCTCGGAGTGGCTTTCTAGTTTAAGACTATAACAATGCTTTAATTATATTTTCATGCTCCATACAAAATAATTATTACTTAGGTAAACATCTGTACACCATTTGAGTACCCCATTTGGTTAGCCAAGGATGTACCATCAGTTTATGGCACTCTTTTCACACTTTCAAGCAAATTGAATCTTGAATTTTTTTTGTTTGATGATATAAACTTTGAAAACATTGATTGTTCTTTGCTGATCATCATTATTTTACATTTTTGTTCATTGTATTTTGTTCACTTATTTCTTCACCCATATTAGGCTATAATTACGTTATAAACGGCATGGACCGGGGTGACGATACATGGGTTGGGGCAAGTAGGGTCCAGTCATTTCAAGTAAAAATACCACTTGCCCTGGTCCATGCCGTCTAGCTGCCATTTTATGCAATTTTAAAACGTTACTACAATTTTACGTTTTTGTAAAAAATGCAATATAACCACATGATTTATAAGGCTATAATTACGTTATAAACGGCATAAAAAAATTGCATAAAATGGCAGCTAGACGGCATGGACCAGGGCAAGTGGTATTTTTACTTGAAATGACTGGACCCTACTTGCCCCAACCCACGTATCGTCCCCCCGGTCCATGCCATTTATAACGTAATTATAGCCTAATATGAGTGAAGAATTGATTGATACAATTATTAGTGTATTTTGTACTGGTGAAACCAGGCTTAAAGCTCTATATTGAGCTTATTTGGTCTTTTCCAGGCTGTGCATTTTTTTATTTAATACTTATTATGTAAAAATATTAAGTTTGATGCATTGTGAAATAAAAACGAACGAACGAACGAACGAAAAGAAATAAGTGAACAAAATACAATGAACAAAAATGTAAAATAATGATGATCAGCAAAGAAAAATCAATGTTTTCAAAGTTTATATCATCAAACAAAAAAAATTCAAGATTCAATTTGCTTGAAAGTGTGAAAAGAGTGCCATAAACTGATGGTACATCCTTGGTTAACCAAATGGGGTACTCAAATGGTGTACAGATGTTTACCTAAGTAATAATTATTTTGTATGGAGCATGAAAATATAATTAAAGCATTGTTATATAGTCTTAAATAATCTGACAGTGACACCCATAGTATTAAGAGGTAAATTTGGTAGTGATATAATGTCGACAATACATCTACACTGTATAGAAATACCAGAATTGTTGAAGTAAGCCAACTTTGAAATGAGCTAGAAAACAAACAAAAAATAATATATCTCCAATTTTTTTATATTATGTAAATATCATGTAGGAGATAATTTTCACAAAATTTCATCTAAAAAAAATCTGTCCCACAAGGTCAAATCCTAGGTCAAATGGAATAGAATAAGTTATACATCTTTTAAATAGTTCTATCTCAAAAGTAAATAGAAGATTTGGATAGCTTTAACAATTAGCTTTCCAAAGATACCTGTCACAACAAAATCGGTCCACACGTTACGGAGATACGGTCATTTAAGTATAGCCCGCAAAGAAACGACGGCGCGTAGCGCGCGAACCGTTGGTCGTATGGTGCTCAAATTAAAAATTTCAGGTTTTTTGGCTAAAAATAACCCAAAAACCAAATTTGAAGAAAGTAGGGTTTAAAATGTCATTTTTTTTGGGTGATTTGGTATGGAATGACCCTTATTTCTATTTTTTGCAATATTATTCTCCACAGTTTCTGTAAAGAGTACCCAGTCCTTAAGAAGTAAAAAACATGTTAATAAAATTGTATATTTGTATTAAAAAATACCAAAGCATATGTCTATATAATTTATTTTAAAACGGATGTCTAATTTCCTGAACCAATAAAACACATCGTCCCACAATTTAGAAGTTTTCTCGCAAGACCATATTAGATATTCTACTGTTTTTTTTTCCTTACTGCAAATAGAATATTTATCATCTTGAACCAGGCCAATCTTGTGCAGTAACTTATTTGTAGGAAGAATTATATGTATAAATCTGAACTGCAGGTATTGTGTTTTAGTGTCAAGAGTACATTCGTAAGGCATCCTATAAATTAAACTCCAATCCAAGGTTGTTCATTTTTACTGATAAAAAAAACCTACATTGACCATGTGCTTCTGGTCAACTTTATTTTTCTTTCAATTACGGCTTAATGAGGTAAATAATAAGTAACTATATGTGATCTTGTTGCAACCACACATTAACTCTTTGCTCCACCGGAGCTCAGCATCCTGTTGATAGATTATCTTGCTGTGACCAAGAGACCAGGGGCAGATTGCTATTATAAGCGGTCTATAAACAGTCTTATCTAGCTATAATTCTGACTTACTTTGTTTAAGTAGTCTTAGCTAAGACTGTTTTATAGCAATGGTCTAACAAGGGTGGCTTTAGTAAGACCGTCTATCTGATAATGCTGGCTTTAATCAGGGAGTTAAGACCCTCAGTTAAGACTGCTATAGCAATCAGCCCCTGAAATAATGAGCCTATAATATTGATCAATAACCTGATTACTGTAGATATTTAAGCTAAATACCTGTTATAGCTAACGTATGTTCCCATCCACACGAAACATCACAAATTGGTGGGATATTTTTAATAATTTGGAAATTCACTTGATCTTCATGATGACCTAAGCCAAGTTGACCTTTGCTGTTCCAACCACATACATAAAGACTACCACTCTCTGAAAAAAAAAGTTTTTCAATAAACAGGTAATGCCATTGTTACATGGTTCGCATGAGTTCAAGTGGTTTAATTTACACTACTGTTGTAGTGGAGTGGAGTTGGATAGCCGAGTGGTTAGGACACTTGACTGTCATACAGATAGACCCGGGTTCAATTCCCGACAATCCCAGTCCACTCAGCTGTAAAGAGTACCTGGTTGAAAATACTAGGGAGAAAAAAGGCGGCGTGGAAAGGAACTGGCCACCCTACCACATAATGCAGAAGCTTAGTACAATGAGCTCCTAACAGCTCATTCCCCTACGTTCTGAGAACACGGGACTCACCTTTACCTAACCTTTACTGTAAGAGAAACACCTAAGCGGTTTAATAGGCATATGTAGTCAGATTCAAAGTATACTGTATTTCTGTATACCCCCTCTAGCTTACCTCTGTCTGTTTACTTCCTTTCCAAACTAAAAACTGTCCTACAAATATAAAAAGCCCACCCTGATCTAATTGGAATAACAATATTCCAAAAAATACCATTAACTTTGTCTGTGGCTTCTAGGTACAGTAGCATACTGTATGATATGTGTAACTTTAAGAAGAGTAACTTAAGTTCCTGGAAAATAACCTATGTATAGCATGAGTTATTATTACAGCTGTTGACTTGTTTTTCAATATGTTTGCACTAAATTTATAATACAAAACGATGCAATTAAATTTTTTTGTTTGAGTCACATGGATGGTGTTTGATAGATGTATATTATTATTAAACGGTTGTGTGATAGTATTTTTCAGCTTTTTTGAACAAAACAAATCAAACAACTCAAAGCTTTCTTAAATATAACAAACAGTCAATCTTTTAACTCATATGAAATATTGTCCACCATACATTTATTATTTGTATACCATTCTGTATTGTATTCCATTGATTCGCATGGTAAAGATCATGTGTAATGTATTGTAATTGTATTGGACTTTAGCCAGCATGATTAATTTCACCAAGACCAATGGTTTTACTGGGCAGGTAATGGTTAGTAAAAGTAACCATTGGTCTTGGTTAATGTAACCCGAGGGAATTGTATTCCAGTTTTAAGTTCAGGCTTTTTTTAACAATTTAGCTGGTGACTCAGTTAATAAGACCAGTGCAATAAAGGCTTAATAGTTGGACCACATTTGACCTACCTGTAATTATAACAGTATGTGCACCACCTCCTCTTATACATTTGATTGCTTCATTCGGAAAAGATTCTACTTTTTGAGGAGTAAATGTGTCTGTTGTATTCCCTGTACCAAGCTGTCCATAGCTGTTGGCACCCTGTACAATAATAATATAAAACACAAATATTAAATTCATCTTAGCCGGATTCTATACTATCTTAACACTTACCTAATAATTAATTTGACATTTATTTTGTTTATATATTCAGGCAAGTTGCCAAGGATAACCATAAGCAAATGCATTCACTATTCTTAAGTGGCAATCCTGTTCACAAGACAAACTTATACACAAGTCTTTGAGAGTGGAGTTGTAATTTGTCATTAGAAAAAAATCCTGACATGACAGGAGCTGCACCCAGGACCCTTGACAAGAATCATAACCACCTTTATTACAGACCATTGCTATACCGCGGTCTAACCTGTAAGCAGTCTTTAAAGCCTACTCGAGAAAGTCTTAAACAGTCTTAGACCTCTCTTTTTGTCAACATGGCATTGCTTTTTATTTACATATTTTGATCGTAAAACTAAAAGACATCACATTGAAACGAGAAGTGTTTAAATTAAATAATAACAATGATCAATATTATAGAAATATTTTCTCACGTAAAAATGTACATAACCTGAGCAATCATGACAAACATTACCTTATGCATAAAATGTGCCATCAATTTGTTACTGTACATGGTTTTAGCTAAGACTGTTTTACAGCTAAGACTGTTTTACAGCTAAGACTGATTTACAGCGATGGTCTAACAGGGGTGGCTTTAGTAGGACCGTCTATCTGTTAATTACTGGCTTTATCTGTTATTGTTAATTACAGGCTTTAAGTTAAGAGGGTTTTATAGCAATCTGTCCCTGATATGAAGATATTGGAATTGCTCACATGTAAATAAATTAATACAATATAAACTTGTCAGCACCAGGCCAGACAGGAACACTGGACAGCGGCCAGCTAGTGTAAAATTGTATATTATAATCAGACCTTACAACTCTATACTGTATATAAATCTATATTACATAGCCTATGTAAATTTGTGAACGTGATTGGTTAAAACTGCATCACATGACTACTGCTGCGAGGATCGTAAATCGTATATTTCCTAGAGTACGATGATATTGACTGAGTACTTTTCGCGTGATTATCGTGTCCCTCTGTCATTAAACATATAAAATCCAATAAATTCTCAAGGAGTTTGATATTGACTGTGTAATTTACGTGGTGGCAACACTCGCGTTTGGTGATAAATAAACAAAAGTCATCTACTGGGACTCGAACTCGCAAAGATTAGTCCACATCATCACAAGATTACGTTTTACACGCCGCGTCTCAGGAAATGATATTATGCTCTCAAGAATTATATTTACCTCAGCTGGCGCTTCGGGAAATGTATATTCCCTCGAGCAAAATATCTTTAAGATTTGACATCAAATGTCAAATCTTATATTTTACCTCTAAGCAGGCAATATCTGTATAAATAATAATGTCTTCGTGTATTTCAAGCTGCAGCCCTTGGGCCTCTCGCTAAAATGCAATTTCTCTGGATATTTTGGAAAACAAAAAAGTTGTTTTGTTTAGTTGTTTGATAAATGAAATTATGCTTTTAGCATACCCCTGGTTTGCTATTATGCCAATATCTTTAGGCATGACCATATATAGAGAGAGTTACGCCATTGCGTTCACTGATTTTAGAAAGTCACGTGGTGTGCATGCCAGCCATGTTTGTGTCCAACTATGCCTATGTAGCGTATGGAGTCGAGTCATTTGCTTAAAAAATGTATAACATTCACAAGGCTTTAAATATCGAATTTAATATCAAAACAATCAATTTTTTTGAAGGTTTCTGTTAAGATAATAACGAAATCATAAAGTTACTGCGAACATGATTTTAAAAAACAAAATGTAAAAAAAATGCATTACTATAGAGAATCGCTGTACAAACTAAACGCTGTGCCTTTTAGAAGCTAAAAAGCGGGAGATTACTTCAAAAGCTGACACTAGTTTCGTAACATTTATTTACAAGCATAAAAGATAATAACGTACAATGCAATAACAAAATGATATCAGGTCAGACTTTGAGGCAGACTGGAGGATGAAGACAAATGTATTGTGTTGGGCGAGCCTTAAAAAAGAAATGAATTAAAAAAAAAAAAATAAATTGATAAATAAATAAACATAAATTCACGGTTTTTGCGATAAAAGTTGGGTTTTAATAATTTATGACCAAGCTCGTTGGTGGGTATTTGCAACACTCTTCTTAATAAACAGGGATTATATTAGGGGGTCTCGGGAAATCTCAAAAAAAGAGACCCCCAATATAATGAGACGTTTTAGTGGGGATCTCTATTTTCGAGTTTTTCTCGAAAACAGAGACCCCTTATATAACGTAATATGGAGACGTTTTAGTGGGGGTTTCTGTTTTCGAGTTTTTCTCAAAAACAGAGGGTTTACGATGAAATCGGTCGCGTCTGAAATCGGTCGCGATAAAATCAACTTCCGTTATTTTGTATGGCGCGCCGCTAGAGCTATACTTTTGATGATATCGGTCGCGTTTGAAATCGGTCGCGTTTGAAATCGGTCGCGCTATTTTGAATGGATCGAGCGGGATGCATGCTAGAGCGGGATATACATTTTTCGTTTATATAGATTTAATTGATATTTTTTAGGAACTAGATTATTTATGTGGATATTTTTTACTTGGTAATATTTATTATCAATCATTAAATTAATTTTTTTTTGTATTTCACAGGTCTCGGAGAAGGACTGTGTCTTTTCAAAATGGCCATTTCTAAACACGTTTAAATATTATATTAGGCATATGTTATATTAGGCATATAATAATTTACCTCTATTTATATGTACTGTAATTATATTATATAGAGAATATACAGTACGTCTGTCGTGTCTTTTATTATGCAAACAATTACGTATGGTTTTAGGATATTAATAAAATATATAGATAATATGCCGTTATAAATCAATCTACCGGCCTACAGTAGGACTATGATGTACAATGATAGATAAAGGTGAACACGATTCTCAAAGAGGTAATCTGCACTGATATTTAAACATTTAGGCCTAGATTTACTAAACGGCGTATGAATGCGAGACACTGAGTTGCACTTACTTAATTATTTACATTAAATGATTATTATAAATGAAGAAATAAAAGATATTCAAATTAAAATATATAGTATCGCCGACGTATTTACGTAAATTATATATAAATCATACTGTCAAATTATAGAAACAGTACTTTATTCGGAATTATTATGGATATATAGCAAGCCTGTGAGCAGCGACTTTAATTGCTTTTGCTTATCCTTGCCTCCTTAGATTTCCATGTGTCTTGATTTTGTTACCTACGTTTTAAATGTATTTCGATTTTAAAGGCTAAATAATGAATGAATGAACATAATCTCATAATCGCGTCGAGCATCTATAGCTCATTGAATCGTTTCACAAAAACACGTGCAGGAGGCCTATAGACGTTATGGTTATTAGTAATAGACGTCATCTTTATCTCGCCATGGACAACGATCGTACGTGTTTTGTCCATGAGTTGATACACTAACAAGTGCGTGTTTTTTAAAAAGGGGAAACCCCGTCAGCAAAATAACGTATTGTTAGAGGAAACAGCTTCACGATCATAGAAGGCGCATCTCCGTCGATATGGCTTATTCGGGGGTTTATTTCAGTAACTCGCCTTTTAACCATCCGCATATAATGATCATTTTACTAAAAACTATTTTAAACATTAGAAATAAAAATATACACGTGATTTGCCTCAACAATATTCATTATATACTTAATATTATCCTACATAACGGATAGAAATAAAAATAAGGTGATCGAATAGTATGTTGTTAACGACATGGATATGATATACTCTGCCACATATATGCATAAGTATAAAAATGGATACGCTGGCTTTACGGGCTATATTGTAAAAATTATTGTTTTTAAATAAATTGTTCTCTTTTACGTAATTGTTTGCATAATAAAAGACACGACAGACGTATATTCTCTATATAATATATTAATTACAGTACATATAAATAGAGGTATTTTATTTTTATTTTTATTTCTTTATTCTGATATAAAATCAATAGGATAAAAACACAAAAAAGTACCGAGACGGCAAACTTATTTCCATTGTGGTCCTAAATTTCCATTGTGGTCCTAGGTAAATTATTATATGCCTAATATAACATTATGCCTAATATAATATTTAAACGTGTTTAGAAATGGCCATTTTGAAAAATTAATTTAATGATTGATAATAAATATTTATTAACCAAGTAAAAAATATCCACATAAATAATCTAGTTCCTATAAAATATCAATTAACTATATAAACGAAAAATGTATATCCCGCTCTAGCATGCATCCCGCTCGATCCATACAAAATAGCGCGACTGATTTCAAACGCGACCGATATCATCAAAGGTACAGCTCTAGCGGCGCGCCATACAAAATACCGGAAGTTGATTTTATCGCGACCGATTTCAAACGCGACCGATTTCAAGCGCGACCGATTTCATCTGACACCAAACAGAGACCCCTATATAACGTAATATTTACTTAATATTGAGACGTTTTAGTGGGGGTCTCTGTTTTCGAGATTTTCTCGAAAACAGAGACCCTGGGTCTCGGGTCTCTGGTCTCTGTTTTCCAGGTCTCTGTTTTCGAGACACCCGCTGAATGAGATTGAGAGTGAAAAAAGGAGAGCGTAGGCCTCCTCTAGTAGAGGCTAGGCTAGCCTGATTTACCTTGACCTTTAGACTATAAACCTGTTTTGTTAAGGTTTGTGAGTCCCTCTTTGAACATCTTGGTTATATGGCTCAAACTTTAGGTTGTGGGTTTTCCAGTGTGTTTCAAGATGGGTTTTAAAATTATTTATACTATAGAGGATGCACGTTTACTATATGATGGCAAACTATTGGCCCTATCTCTAGACTCTAATAATTAGGCCTAGCCTAGGCCTAGGCTTATTAGATCAAATGTTAGGCTCGCAAATATACTACTAGGCCTAGGGTACGGCAATTGTTTGTTTGCCAGCATGTATCTGTTTACGAATATGTTTATTCCCTTACATAAAACTACGAACAATGTCAACACACTTATTAATACTCACCCAGGAAAACAAACCTCGCGAGGGCGCAGCCATGTTTGATTACGATTCAGAAAATTATGTAAATGTTCACCTTGTGTCGTCACGAGGTATTTCCGTATGAAACGCCAAAAGTCATTAAAATAGTAACAGAGAACAGTACATAGATTGTCGATTTTTTGTTGTTTTGGTGACGACTGCATTGTCATATTTATATTTATTAAGAGAGATATAAATACATATATTTTAGATTGTTAATAACAAGAATAATTGAATGATTAACAAGGTTGATTTACATTTATACACTCAAATTTATGCACTTTTTGCATTCTATAACAGGGCGCTACCATTGGTCGGTGCTGAGCGTCTTTTTCATAGGCTATCTCTGGTCCTGGGGTATTTCCTATTCGTTGTCGGGCTAGAAGTCTCCGGTTTTGCAACCAATCAGGAAAGTTTCATTCACCGTTTTGTCGCTGGTAAGTCTCCGATAAAAACAATGATATTTTGTGAAAAGATTTAAAGTCTGATGGTCAATGTTACGATTGTTGTTGTTGATAATTCTTACAATGAGTTGTTGTATACGAGATAAAACAATTTGGGAGGTGATCCATTGTTAAATATGGCGCTTGGAAAAGCGGTCATAAAAAAGCATGACTGACGCCGGCCGGGAGAAGTGGTGTGGTGGTCGGTGTGGACAGGGTGGATAGAGAGGAGGCCTAGGTAGGCTTAGCCTAGCTAGCTACTAGCTAGGCCAGTAGTAAGCATAACCAATACCAAGGCTATTACAATGTAATGCCTAGCGTAGCCCCAGTAGGCCTACAATAAAAGTCTAGGGAGTATGGTCGAAGTGGCCGCCAGTTTAATATCGTCATTTGTATGGAACACCATGTGTGCTTTAATCTTTGATTGTCGTTGTCAACGCTATGGCTAGTTGAGTTACAGTAAAGGAGTATGGTCAAACCAATAAATATAAGCCAAATCATGTACTATCGAATCTTTATATTTCTAATTAAGTTTGCCTGCCGATAAATCAATGTATATTTTGTTTGTATTTTAATATTAACTTACATGCTATCGAAATATATTTACATATATTACTATCGAATCATTAATAATTTGCACTTGCATCATAATCTACGTACTATTGAACCTTTATATCTCATTTACGTACTATTGAATCTTTATATCTCTCTCTCTTTTTTAATATATTGGTACCGGTATACGTACGGTATTGCCGAATCCTTATGTTATATCTCATTTACATATTATCAAATCTTTATACCTCATTACATACTGTACTATCGAATCTTGGTTTTTATTATTAGTAATAGGGTGTGTTATACATTTAAGTGTTATTCCATTTTAATACATTGTTTGTGTTTTCAATAAAGCAACGTGGGGATGAATACGCCAGAAACGCGCACCTTCTTCATCACTATTCCTGGCCGCCAGTTGAGTTATTAGCAGAAATTCGCGTAACTAATTACAGACCCTTTATATCTCATTTACGTACTATTAATTCTTTATATCTCTCTCTCTAATATATTGGTACCGGTAGTGAAGGGAAAAAATAACGTTGAACTGACCCGACATTTCTCGAGCACTCTCCTATCGAATCTATATTCAGTATTGCATTAATAATTTACGTATGGTACTGTCGAATCTTTATATCTCATTTACAATATACTGTCGAATCTTTATACAGTATTGCATTACTAATGTACTTATGGTATTGCCGAATCTTTATATCTCATTTACAATATACTATCGAATCTTTATACAGTATTGCATTACTAATGTACGTACGGTATTGCCGAATCTTTATGTCTCAAAGATTACAAAACAGCGACCATCAAAGCGCACACGGCGTTCCATACAGATTACCGTTCTTGAACTAGCGGCCGCTTTGGTTGGCGGCCACTTCGACCCTAATCCAGGTCTAGGCCCTAGTCCTATTATATAAATAAGTAGTATAATGGCTAAAAAAAGTCAGGTCAGGTCTAGACTACTAAATGAAACTAGGCCTAGTTAAAATATGGTCAGGTCGGCCACACACTACGTCAGCAATATGCAATATGTATAGAATGCCATAAAGGCATTCTAGGGCCTAGTGTGCATGCTGTTATGCGCACTTTGAAATTGTGCAAAGACTTCTTTGCGCAATTTCAAATTGCGCTGCCCAATTTGTTGAACACAAAATATTAATAATAAACACAAAACGTAGTAAGCCTAAGCATAAAGGGGAAGCCCCGCCATCGACACTTCTCAGCAACATTAACAACCATCCACACGGCGGCAATGAGAGGATTGCTGTTCCTAAAAATTGCATACAAATTATACAATTATGAATCCTTGCACAATTTCAAATTGCGTATAACAATTCTATGAAGTTTATGTTAAACTTACCGTCTTGTTTTTGTATTTAGAAGTTAATAAATGTTGATTTAATCATGAAAGTGCTGGTTTTATATTAACAGAGATACATTTCAAAAACTTAAAATGGAGCTGTTTAGAAATATGTGTATCCACAAGGAATTATTTGCCCAATTTCAAATTGATGACTAATTTTCAAAATGGAAAAAAACAATTTTTTTAAATTTTTCAAATCCGCATTTAATATTAATAATAAATATTATCATCATTCCACTATTCACATTACATATTTTCTAGATAGATTTTCTTTAATATTAGATAATTGTGTTATTTAAAAAAATTTGTCTTGTCTATGTTTGTTAAGAAGGTGTGCTATATCATTATAAGTCATGGATGGTACTTCAGTGACCCAGAGCATTACCACAGATCAGTTACAAGCTTTGCAGGCTAACCAATCAGGTCAGCAGGTGCAGGTGCAAGTACAACAGGTTCAACAACCAGCACAGGTAAGGGGAAAAAGTGGGTGTAAATGGGATGTTGTCATTTTTTTATTCTTAAGAAATAAATTTTATTGAAGATGACCTTATTTTAAAATTGTTTTTGCAAGGAGTAACCAACCTTCATGGGAATGGATATAAGGACTATTTAGTATTATAATTATAAAATCATTTGTATATTTTATTTGTATACAGGGTCAGGTTGTGCAAGTGAGTGGTAACCAGATCGTGGCAGGGGATCAACCAATAACTGTGCAGATGGCAGGAGGCAACCAAGGACAAGCAGTGCAGATCCAACAAGTTGGCCAGACACTACAGGTTGCTGGCCCTGGTGGCCATGTCCAACAAGTAAGTTATTTTTGTTGATAAAAAAAAAAAGTTACGACGACCCATCCATCCCATTTGTTAATAAATATTAAACCTATACTTGCAATATTCATACGAGTGTCTTTATGGCACTGCTCCGCATTATCTTATTGAACTTATTAAACCATATGTCTTCGTTCTGAAACGGATCCTAACACCACATAGAACCAACCTTAAATCTATGCCTAAGTGCTTATTTGCTCAGGCACGAGAGATCTGGAACCAACTTCCTCGTTCCTTCCGTTACACTCCATCCCCTTTCAATTCAAATCTCTCCTGAAAACCCCCTATTTCAAAATAGTTATTCTTTTCATGTTGCGCTGTGAGACTTTACTTTATAAATTTTCGATATTATTATTATTTATTATTATTATTATTAATGAGTACTGCATTGATTAGCTGTACTGTTCTGTTTATAGAGTGCAGTACCTAACTGGTTTATTGCAAACACAACCTGTCTACCAGTACAATGCATATCATCATCATAATGCTATCTCTCTTTCTGTTCTAATTTTTTTTTACTAGTAATTCCTGGCAGTGGTACATAAATTACTAATTGTTTATTTTATTTTTTCAGATTCAACTGATTCCTCAACAAATGCAGGTCCAGTCAGCTGGTGGTCAAGCTGGCCAGATTCAGCAAATATACATTCAACAACCACAAGGACAGCAAAGTGCCCAAGTAAGTATAAACACCCACTTCAACTTACATGCCGCATTTGAAAAAAAGAGTAAAAATAGCTGTTAATTCTTATATTTCTTATTGAAATCATATAATGCCGTTGTTCAAGACATGATAATAGGGACTTTTAGATTGAGTGAATGTGCACGACAGATATATGAACATTTAGATTAAGGGTATGTTCAAACTCACGGTTTTTATTTAACGCAAGACGTACGGTAATCAATGGCGTTAAAAGACAAGGTGTTGATACACAACGATCAACATTCCAATGCCTTGCGTAAAACGCTCTGATTCTTAGGTCAGATAGAAATACTGTATATGCATACATTCATGACAAACGTATTACAGTTTACATTGTAATGTTGTTTTTTGCAATTTTTATTTATACAATGTTACCTTCAAAATATACTGTTCTTCCCTTTGCAAAAAAACCCTATACGAACGTATACGATTTACATACGTTTCGTATATGTTTCGTATAGGAAGTCCACTTCGTATACGAAACGTATACGTCAATTCGGAAGTTCCTGTCCGCATAATAAACATATACGAACCGTATACGATCATTTATAAACAATTTTCTAATTATACGATCCGTATACGACGACGCGTGTATACAAACTGCATCGTATTACCAAGCGAAAAGGGACTGTCCCTCTTTTTACAAGACGACGATAGTCCACTTCGTATACGAAACGTATACGTCAATTCGGAAGTTCCTGCCCGCATAATAAACATATACGAACCGTATACGATCATTTATAAACAATTTCCTAATTATACGATCCGTATACGATCCGTATACGACGACGCGTGTATACAAACTGCATCGTATTACCAAGCGAAAAGGGACTGTCCCTCTTTTTACAAGACGACGATAGCATACGTTTACGATGGCAGGAGCATCTTGACTTCAATAATTAGTGTACAATTTGGTTTTTTTTCAGTCGGTATATGTACATTAAATTCCCTATGATGATTTAGTTCATAGTTTTCGCGAATGAAAAAAATTGGTGCTGTATTTTACTAGACGTTGTTTTTCTAGCAAGCATAAAAACCCACCCAGGCTGTTCTGCCTTGTTTATCCCCTCTGCTATTTCTTTACCTTTTGTATGTTCCATTAATAAGTGAATCACACAAAATGTGCTGTTATTAATTTGAAAGTGCTTTACATAATATTAATGTACTTGGAAATAAATAAATAAATATTAAATTGGGCCCGCAGTATATTAAATTTAAAACGAGTAAGTAAAATCCATAAATTACGATTTAATAAAAATGTAGAATACATGTGGCTCCCTATTATATATATGCACAAATATGATACTTAGTCTTATATGTATTTAAATGTACATATATTTTACGATCATGTAAGTTGTTGATATAGGTAATATGTAAGATAATATTAAGAATGAAACCCCAGCGGAATTTTTTTCGGAACTTAATAAATGTAATAAAAAAATAAAAAATAGACACCAAATTGTGACATAAAAATCTTCTAAAACTAAATTATGTTTTCAGAGGTCACCAATGATAATATTTATGTGTTTTTTGTGTGTGCATTATGCATTACGTGTTGCTCTATGAGACCGTTTTAGAGAATGTGAAAAAATCGCAATTATGTAATTTTATTCGAATGGTAAACACAGGCTTACGTTCGTAACATGTCGTGTCAAGAAATGTTACGAACATCATATGGGGCTAGCTTGCGAGTAAACACAGGTTTATTCAATCAACGAATTATTTGTAATTTATATCTTATCTAACTAAAACATTGGCAAGTTTAATAATTTTGTATGGCTATTTATATCAGTTAAAAAAACAATTCAAAACATGTTTACGTGTGTCGTGTCAAGTTTGTTACGAACGTCATTTGGAAGATTGGCCAGGCCCACAACACATGTGCAGAGCGCTAGTCTGTCATCGCTGGTCGTTGATAAGGAAGCCCCAGCAGTACAACTAATATACACAATAAAACGTCTGGATACAGGTCAAATGTCACTGCTACAGACGATAACACCTTTCGTGTCAACTTTTTTTGCGCGGTGTTACGCACATCATATTACTTTGTTGTTATCAAATATCCTATCACGTTGGAACACAATCAAGGTATGTTTTCAAATATTATTGTAATATAAGTATCTATGGACACTACAGTAATAATAACCTTTGGTTTTTTACTTAATGGTAGAAATTTATGTTAAAATCGTAATTTACTTAGTGTTTTTTACAGTTCCCTGGGTGTAAACAAACATTTTTTCAGCTGATACTTTGGGGTCAGCTGTTACGAACATCAATGTAAACATCTGTTTTTTGCCAAATAAAACACATCTTAGTTGTTTTAACAATAAGAAATTTAATTTAAAATCATCATGTTGATTTTGTATTTTAAATAAATATAATTTCCTGTGAAGTTGTATTATATTACGTAGTTCTGACTGTCAATTGATGCATTGTTGACGTTCGTTACCAATTACCCTCACTGAATAATCGTGTCACCTGTTACGAACATAAAATTAAATTCATACATGCTGTCCTTTGCCAATAACACGTATCCTAAAGTGTGTTGATCAACATAAAATACAATTATAAGTAAATACATTTATTAAGTATTCTGCAATAAATGTATTGCATTTTGATAAGTGTTATTTTCCTATGTTTATAGAGATGTTGTTGATGTTCGTAAACTTGACACAATTTTCGTCGCCTAGCTAGGCCTAGCTAGGTCTATATGCTGGTGAGGATTCCCTGCTGGTGGACGTTTGTGTTAGCCCTGTTACGTACATAATAGATATTCTAAAATTAATGTTAAAAGTAGTCTGTTCTGACAATGATGCTACTTAGTCCAGTCCCTAAGGGGCGAAAAAGGGGTGGGATGTTACCAGACTGGATACAAATTATTCAATATAGCAGTTTGGTAGAGTATAGTGTGGAGATGCCAAAACAAAGTTACTGGAAATCTGATTTGACCTCTGTGACCTTTGACCTCAATTTTTATATTTTTCTATTATATAACTAAAAATCGCCATATCTTGACAACGCATGGACATTTTACATTAATTTTGTTGTCAAAATGCTTGGAAGATACATATTTATATTCGCTACAATGAAAAAAATTGTAAAAAAATGGCCGCAAATGCTTTATTTTTGAGTTTGACCTTTGACCTTGATCGCCTAATATCTCAATAACGCGCAATCTCAGAGATTTGAGAATGGTCTCAAAATGTTAAGAAAATAAATCTAATATTTAGTCTAATGGAAACTTTTTTAAAAAAACTACCATAAATTAAGCTTTTTTGACCCTTGACCTCTAATGTTTGAATATGTCGATATCTCGGTAACTATTTGTCCTAAAAAGTTCAGTTTGGTGTCAAATTGTTCAGAATATACACATTTATATTTGCTGTAACAAAATATTTTGTCAGAATTCAATTGGAAATGTCAATTTGAGCTATGACCCATCATTTTGCATATTTAGCAACTAATAATCTATAAAAAGAGAGCGAGAGAGGGGAGGTGGTTGGGGTGGATGGAGAGACGCATATTTTTTTACATATTTGTTACACAAATGTTAAACTCTGTCTACACTATCAAACTTTATGTGACAAACAAATGTGATGTGCCCATATATGGACACGAGGACATCATCACTACCCTTATTTGGGGACATCAAACCTTTTTTGTTAAACTAGTTTGATAGTGTAGACAAACATGTAACAAAAATGTGTCTCTCCATCCACCCCAACCACCTCCCCTCTCTTTCTTTTCCAATGCTACTGTACTGCATGCATCTATACACATAAAAATGGCCAGAATTGTACTGTTTTAAGCTACATTTAAAAATAAGTCCCAGAGGATGGGTGTATTGTAATGTTATCAGAATTATGGCAATTGTTTGTAATGGGAAAGTTTCAAAACTACATTTGAAATATTTGCTAATAATATCACATGCTATAATTATTAATTATATTATTAATTATATATATAATTATTGTCCCCCTGACAAAGTAATTTTTACAAATATTTTTGTTGAATATGCAATTTTAATGTCACATAATAGTTATTCACTTTCACCAAAAATTGGATCGAAAAAAAAAATGATATAGTGCATACCTAAAAAAATGTAATTTAAAGCAAAACATAGGCAGGAAGTCAATGTGGTTTTGGTTAAATTTTTATAAGTGATATTTACTCTATTTCTTAGATTAGCTCTTTGATTAAACACCTCTTCCAATGCAGTGAAGATCTTAAGTGTCGCCTTGTCTTACTAATCTTCCTTAATTTCTCTTTGAGCGATCGTAATCAATATTATTTTGTTGAGGTATAATAATTCCCTCTAATATGGTAATGCCTGTTTTATTGAGTCAAATGCTTTCTGATAATCTCTAAATCAAAGATTTAGTGCTATTCATTTCAATTTATTTTAATTGATTGATAAACTTTATAAGATGGTCCTACTCTATGAAGCCTTATATCTTGGTTTATTTACTTCTAGTCGGTCTCTGATTTTTTTTTTATTACTTTTGTAAATTATTTGTGTACATGTGATAATTTTCATTTGGTCGGTAATGGTTGATGTCAGTTTTGTCATGATTTTGTGGATTAAAGTAGATCATTGCTTCTCTTCAGTTATTCTGGTTTCAAAGATTTTGTTGTAATTGTTATGAGCTGGATGTGTCATTGCCTCATTTTTCATCATCAGTGTTGGAGCTTTGTTTTCTTGCATTTGCCTTATAGCCTCTTTCACTTTCTCTACAAGAATAGATGGTAATATTTTTGAATGCTCACTGGTTCCTTTTCCTTTTATATTCCACTACAGTATGTTCTTGGAAAGAAATCAGCTTTGTAATTAATTTGTCTTTGATCCTTTTCAGATTTCTAATATTTTAAGCATTGTTTTTATTTTTCACTTTTTTTTCGCTTTTTCCTCACTGTTTTCAACATTTCATTTTTTCAGCATACTTCAAGCAATGAATTGGTAATTAGGTCATATGTTTTATGAGTATCAAAACGCATTGGTTAATTCTTCTTTTATTTCTTTAAGTTCTTGATTTTCTTTCTTTTTTTTTAAATGTTAATCAACTTTAAGTTTATCTAATTTTATGTTGATATTGAGTGTTGCTCTTTGGTGTAGGCCTACCATGTGATGGAATTATATATTGAAATTAAATGAAAATTTAAGTTTAAAGAAAATTGTAAAAGGTAAACTAACTAGGATATTGGATGAAGTTCTGGTCCATTAAATCTATATTTTGGGTATATAAGTATGACACACGCACACTTAACAGTATATCCTGGTCATACCTCAAACTGCGATAACTGGCATTTTCAGTAAAAATATGATAACATCTTCTATTAGAGTTAATATAAATGTTTACATTCTGAACAATTTGATACCAAACTGAACTTTTTTTGACATTTGGTTACAGAGATACAGACATATTCAAACAGTAAAGGTCAAAGGTCAGTAAATGGCATTTCCTGTGAATTTGGAAGAACATGTTTAATTAGAGTATATATTAATATGTATGCTCTTAACAATTTGAAACAAATTTCAAGAAATTTTGACCAGTAGTTATTGAGATATAGTAAGCCGAGGTCAAAGGTCAAAACATTCAGAAATTACATTTCGGGTCGTGTTTTTGAAAAAAGTTCTATTAGAGCGAATATAAATATGTACCCTCTGACCTATTTGACACCAATATCATTTCAATTGTCCAACCCGTTGCCAAGATATGGCTGTTTAAGATAGAAATATAAAAATTGAGGTCAGAGGTCACAGAGGTCAAATCAGATTTCCAGTAACTTTGTTTTGGTATCTCCATATCATGTTCTATCAACATGCCAAAGGGCACACTTGTATCCACTATGGTAACATCATTTCCCCTTAGGGACCGGACTAACTATTTCATTATCTCAGTAAAGATGTATGTAACACCATAATTATTAGCCATCAAATGCTACTTGTAATAGACTAGCCTAGGTCTAGCTTAGTGTTCAAATTTTTTGATAGCATTGCACTATATTATTACTGTGGTTGATGTACTATTACTGTGGTTGATGTGCAAGTACTGATGACTTTCACAGTCACAGATTATTTATTAAAAAGATAATGTATATATATATATGTCAGGAAATGTCATACCGTTTATTTATTTAACTATTATTTTTTAATACTCAGAATGAAGCTTCGTTGCTGTACTGAAAAAGGTGATAAAATTGATCTGGATGATGTCCCTTGGGAATCAAAAAAGACGAAGAATGCTAAAGCACAGCGGTTGCACCTTAAAAAATTAAAAGAAAATCCAAAAAAATATGCAGAATTTCGGAAATTTGAATGTTCCCGCTTAAAGATAAGAAGATTAGAGCAAAGGGATGAAGTAAGAGCAAGGGACAACGCAAAAGCAAAGATTAGGATGCAGAGGATGAGACAGCGGAAAAAAGATGCTGGTATCAATACAACACCTCCAATGAAGACCCGAAAGGAGACCAATGAGAAACGACAGAAGTGGAGGGATTACCAACGTAGCAGGAGGGCAAATCAATCAAGCCAAAAAAAGCGGCGCATATTAGAGAAGCGACGGGAGGCATATGCCTTAAACAAGCAGAGCTCTTGTACATCGTCGTCGACACCAACATCAACCCCCTTTCCAAGTAATCAAGCTAAAAGGAAGGCTTTATCAAGATCATGGAGAGTGGTGCCGAAGAGCCCAAATAAGTTTGCTGAAATATTTTCTAGCATGGTAGAAAAATCAACACCAAGGAAGCGAGCTGCCCTGAAGAAAAAAGGCATTTTGTCTCCCATACAAAAAAAGAGACTGGAGTTTCTCAACTCTACGTCGGTGAAGCCAATTTTGGATCAGATCCGAAAAAGCAGAAAGAAAACTGATATACAACTCAGGCGTCAACTGTTTATGGCCGTGTGTGTCAAAAACAAAATAAGAAAAACACTTGCCCGAAAGCATTTAGGACTGAGTTGGAGTTTTTTGACCAAGCCAATCAATTCACATTCGATGAAGTTTAGAAAGCAAAGGAGTGATGCTCTGAGCCAGGACACAGTGTCTAAAGTTCTGTCATTTTATGATCGGGTGGACATTGCAAGAGAATTGCCAGATGCACGTTCCGCTGTAGACAAGACACCAGGCAAGGTGATGGAATGCACAATGAAGACGGCCTACAAACAATTTAAAGCTGAATATCCAACTGTCTCGCTTAGTTTTACCAAGTTCTCCACACTCAAGCCAGCAAACTATAAACCGGTTTCAAAGACCAAACTTTTGCAATGCCTGTGTGAGTATTGTATCAATGTAACATTTAAGGTAGAATCCTTATATGCCAAGTGCATTGCTAACAAACATGCTGCTTTGAAAAACAAGTACGAAGCCTCATCCATAACAGTATGCGAGGCCCCAGGAATGTTCCCCAAAAATGAGTGTATAGACCGCACATGCGACAAATGTGGTGTTGATGTTGTTTCAAAGCACCTACAGCCTCTTATGCAAGCCCATGGGGATGACCCCATAAAGTGGAAAGTATGGGTCAGCGAAGCTTACACAAAGACAAATAAGAACGGCACTCAAACTCAGGCTAAACACTTCGTTCTAAAGGAGAAGGTGGAAACTGTAAACAGTTTAGTTTCTGAACTGACAGAGGAGCTGAAGCCATTTTCAAAACACATGGCAAATGCAAAATGGCAAGGAAGGCAATTTGAGTTATTGAAAAATAGTATCCCTGATGACTGGTCTCTACTGTGCATGGATTTTGGACAAAATTTCAATTGTCATTTTCAAGATGAAGCCCAAAGCGCCCATTGGTCGTATGAGCAGGCCACCATTCACCCAATTGTTGCCTATTACAAGTGTCTGGAGTGTGGGCAACCGATGCATGAATCATGTATTTTTATAAGTGACGACCGTAAACATGACTACCATGCTGTACAGCATTTTGTGAACATTACTAATCAACATCTCGTTCAGCAAGGGCTAAGGATTAACAATCAAGTCCAGTTTTCTGATGGGTCGCCTGTGCAATATAAATGTAAGAGTTCCTTTTCTGATGCATCCCATGGTATGCAGGATTTTGGCTGACCAGTGGAGAAGCATATTTTTGGCAGCCGACATGGGAAGGGCCCATGCGATGGTGAAATTGGAGTAGTGAAGAAATGTGCAAACACTGCAGTAAGATCAAGACGATTTATTATCGCTAATGCTCATGACCTCTTCACCTTCTGCAAGGAAACTTTGTCGCAACCCAAAGAGGAAGACCATGTACACATGAGAAGAAGTTTCTTCTATGTCAAAAATGGGGAAATCAACAGAGAAGACAGAGAAAGAACTACAAACATCCGTCCTATCCCAAATACACGCAGCTCTCACAGCTTTAGTGTTATTGAACCATATGTTATCGGAACAAAGGAAAGGAGCTGTTTCTGCGACACTTGTAGAGGTACATCGAGCCAACCATTTCCAAACATCAAGTTCACTGGTCAACTCTCTTTGATGTCGCTTAAAAGTGGGAAAATTGAAAGGTATGTACTGTAGTATAAAAACAGTAGGGGTCCTTCACAATTATAAACATTTTTACAACATTGTTTTTTGTGGTTGACTGGATACATTCAAAAGTTTGTTTTATCCATAGGTTCATACTCATTGATCATGAAAATGTCTAATTTCAACTTGTGCCAAAGTACAGTCATTTGAATTAACATCAACAAAGTTATCCCCTCCCTAAACATACTGTTTGATAATTGTTAAGGACCTCTTATTTATTCATGAAACAATTGTCTGAGAACTGAGAAGAAAAAGAAAAACACAGTAGTACTATATAATATTCAATAATTGTTATATTTTTCAGAACATCACTTAAGCATAGCAGTGAACCCACACAGCAGTCAATCAATGAGACTACAGTGCCTGTCTTGCCAATCTCCACAGATTCTGACCAGTCCGCACAAACTTATATGAATAGTGAAAAAAGATGTAAGCATTGTACTTTTGTGTTAACACTTAATAAAATACAAATGAGCAGCTCTGAAAACACAACATATACTATTTGGTTGGTTTTTATTTCAGCAAATCTGCCCATACTACATTAGATGATGAGTCTGATGTACCACTATTGCCAGTCCAGCCATTACATCATCAAGATAATCAATCAAAGAGGTACTGTACCTGTACATATAATTTGTTTATTACTGTAAAAGTGGAAATATTTGTGTTGTAAAATTTTTGCGATAATGGCTCTTTACACACTCTTGCACGCTTTTATTTAATATTTGACTTGATTTCGAATTATTATTTTGCAGGGATCTTCAAGTTGGAAACTTTGCAGCCGTACAATTGCATTCTGTTGGTAAAAAGAACAACACTACATCTGTGTACATGGCAGAGGTGGTTCACATCGCAAATGAAAGTGGTCTCATTACTGTCAAATACATGAAAAAACAGGGGAATAATTTGTACACTTGGCCATCAGATGAGGATTATTCAACCCAACCAAGAGGGAACATTATCTGCTCTGTATCCGCTCCAGTGCTGGTGAATGCCAGAGAGCAATTCCAGTTTTCTCTTGATGAGCTTAAACAAATCGAAATGTTGTTCAAGAAAATCAATTTCAAATAGTTTGATGAAATTATAAGACCGTATATTGCTGTGTATAAGTCACACCTGTGTATAAGACGCACCCATAATTGTGAACGAAATATCTTGTACATTTAGGTCGAAATTTAAAGCATTTAACATGCTAACGGTGGGCAGTGTGATCTCCGATATTAACCTCAACATATCAGAGATCACACTGCCCACCGTTAGCATGTTAAATGCTTTAAATTTCGACCTACTGTAGATACTGTTTTTGTCTTTCTATTAAGTATAAGTATCATTCAGATATCAAATAAAGAAAAAAAAAGTACTCACCTTGGAGAGGCAGTTTTCTAAATGACACCATGTTACGAACATAATACATCCAACATAGTTCCTTGTGATCTCAATTTTCCCGGGAAGTTGATACTTGACTATCTTTATGTTTTGTATTATGTTTGTTGGGATATGTAAATTCAAAATAAGATTAACTTTATTGAATTACGAACAATTCTAATTTTTTGTTGTCATGTCACATTTTTTGTTGCAGTATATGGAATGATTCAAATAAATTCGCCCAAAACGTGCCTGTGTTATGTGCGCTGCATGCATGCATCACATGGATGGATCAGATTTCATTCATTTTCAATCATCATTGTTGATTTTTTGGCTACGGGTTTTAACTTACTCACCATAAAAAAAATTTAAAAAATGGGATGTAGGCCTAGTTACAGTAGGCCCAAGTAGATAGTAAATTCGATAACTTCTAGCTAGCTAGGCTATAGGCATATTGTAATTGTATATATCGAATATGCAGTATATAGCTACTGCAGCAGCTCTAGTAAACTAAGAGTAACTAGGCCTGGGGAAAATACACCAAGCAAAAGAGTACACTCATTGTGAAAATAAGCTAGCTAGCTTTCCCCCATATATTAGATTTGGTTATATTGTATTATTTTAATAACCTACTCTAGCTAGTAGTATATCAACAACGGTGAAATGGAAATAAGATGCATTATGGATATCATAGTTGTAGAGTTAGGGGGTGCCAACAAAACATTCAACAGCCAGAAATACAAAAAAGAAGCTCCGACGTTTTTATTTAGAGCATTTTACTATTTTAGGCATACAGAACTAATTGCTGTAAATTTCCTAGAGTTGTCACTGATAAATACAATTTAACATAACATACATATAACTTTAAAAATCCAAATGATAAATTGTACGCGAACGCAGTAAAACCAACCAGTTTAAATGTTTGTTAAAAAATTAATTTACATCTCCCTGGTAAAATGGTACCCTACGCCCCCATTTTTATGCCTCCATCATTGATAAGCCGAGCGGTATTTAATTATTTTTATTTAATTCGTAAATTTTTTTTAAAAATTGTTAATATAAATATGTGAACCTTTGTAACTTTTTTTTTGTATATGCGCGGGCGCGATACTATTTAATAAGATAGGCTTTATTCATATCATTGGCGTGGTAAACAACTATGAGCCTAGTTGATACCGCCTCGTAACCACGTATTTACGTTTTACTATAAAATTGAATATGCACTGTTAGTGTTACTTTAAAAAAGGATGTAATAAAACTGTGTACAATATTAGTAGGTAATAGTTTTTTTGTGCCCCCTCTGTACACACGCCTGCCGGCTATTTGTTTATCATTTTAATGAATGTAGTACGAAGAATCTGATATTACCATGAATCATCTTTTTACATAATATACAGCATAAGCATGTACAATCTAATTTAATTGTCACACAATTGAATTAACAAAGGACAAGGATTTCAAATAAACTGTTACAAATAAACAATTATTAATGAAATAGTTGGGGTATTGTTGGGTCCATGGGATTTCAACAATGTTTAGTAGACTTATTTAATTTGTTATTTAAAGTTGAGGGTAGTTATTTTTTAACATATTGGAATACCATGAAAATAAAGAAAGATATGTTTTATGATTTCTTAATCACCAAGCAGAAATACCGCTGAGATAAATGAAAGCAATTCAATCTGTTCGCTACCGGGAATAAATTGAGATTCGATATAATTGTATTTACTAATCACCACTAATTGTGTTTTTTTTTTCCTCGGCGGAAGTGATCGACTTCATATTCAAAATCCGAATGTATTCATCGTTAAATAATAATTATTATTATTATACAATGACCCCACTTCTGTTTTGGGTCATGGTTTTCCTCTTCGGCATTATTTGCCGAATTATTGTTACTCCATCTCCATTGCTACAACACGTCGCGGAATAATATCGCTTAACATAACAATGTAATTTGACCACCCAAAGCTCGCACGTGGCGTGACGAATTGAGAACGACGAACCCAATGATTCACCCGATGATATGCATGATTGGCCCCCAGGGAGCCGAGTCGACCACGAGTTGGAACTGTAGGCAACCGAGCGACGCTCGGTCGTTGTCGGCGGCTGCACTTACTGATCTCTGTCATATTTTATAAAGGAAAACTGCAAACAACATCGTCGATTTGTGAAAATGGCCCCTTGTTTTTTCTAGGCCTACCTAGTAGTATACCTGTTTAGCGTACTTTATTTACTTGCGAAAAACGTTGTTTGAATTGTATCGGTAGCCTAGGCTATCTAATAAATATGGAAATAAATATGATCTTATGTACTAGCTCCTACTACTTACTAATAATACTACTAGACTAGGCATATCTAATGGCTGGTGCTAGCTAGGCCTAGACCAGAGCCTACGTACGTATTTGTTGTAATGACAATTTAAATGTTTTATTTAGCTCTATTCTACTCATTACTGCTATTATAATTTATAAAATGGCCTAGTTTGTTCGTATATGATTCGTATACTTATCATGAATAAACAACGTATGCGTTACGTATGCTAAACGTATACGACGCCAACTCTTGTGGAAATAATGTAAACAGTGAAATCGTATACGATCCGTATACGTCGTATACGTTTTCAGCGTATACGGATCGTATACGGCTTTTTAGCAGAGGGTTACTACTTACTACTTGCAGAATTGCATTCTAATTCAAATAATTTCAAACATAATTTTTACATGGACAATTATCTGATTAAAAAAAATCTTTAAAATTGAAAACCTGATAGTTTGACGTTTAGCTATCTCGCTGTACAGGTAGGCCCTATGCTGTTGGCCTGCTAACCGTGGTCGTTTATTTTCATTGGTTAAGGTTAAAATCACTGATGCATCACTGGATTAGCTTTATTAAATCCACCCTCTCCTGCTAGGGGTGTTAACGCCACTGGCGCGGTGTAACAGCCCCCTAACGCTAATCCGCAGCATGGTTCAGACACAAAAATATGTACGCCGCTTACATAACACCACCTTAACGGCGTGAGTCTGAACATACCCTAAGTGGACATTTACGTTGATGTGCCACTGGACGTATGACATAATGACCTTGGGATCTGACCTTCTAATTTTTTAGTAGCACTCGTCGATGGTGCTATTCCAGTGGAAGTACACAGGCTTAGCCCGGAGCTTATGTCAGGCTAGCCTAGATCCTTAATTTTGGATGGTTGGCGTCCAAGTGATAAGACCCAGGTCATAACCTGTATTATTAAAGGCTTTATCTAAAATAACCAATACAAATCAATAATTCACGGTTTTGAAATATAATTTGACTGAAATTTGCTACTACATTCTCTGAAAATCATCGCGACTATTCTCAGTCATGATTTTGGTAAACTTTTGCAGTGTTATGACGTCATATGTCCACTCGTACTCCTGTCAGAGATCAAATGTCAAAATGCCACTGAACAAGTGCTCAATTTTGGCAATCAATGTGCCAAACAGTCGCCTAGCACATACGCGTATCATAGGGTAGCAGTCGACATATTCAACGTGAAAAACTAAAAGCACTTATTAATAATAGTAGCATTGAGATTCTGTATGTCGTATAAACTTTACTCTTCTGCATCTTGATAGATTCAGCAACTGGTTACATCAGATGGACAGACAGTGATGTTACAACCAGTGGCAGGTTCTGATAATGCTGTAGCTCTTCAACAAAATCAAGGTACTTTTATACATACAAATAATGAATGTGTTTGGGTGCAATGCTACAAATAATGTCATGATAATGAAGTGAAAGATGAAAGGTGATATTTTCACAAGGTGAAGCCTAGTAAAAACAGAACAAATTTTCATGCAAAATAAAATTACAGTACTCTTGCATATAGCGACATTGGCCACTTGATGACAAGGTGGGTAATGTCTTAATAATACCATGACTGAACAACACTGTCCTTGTCTTTATGACAGCACAGTATTGTATAAAAATATACAACAGTATTTTGTTATTATGTTATTAGCAGGTATAATTCAAGTGCAACAGCCTGCCTCCACTCAAGCAAATGCAACACCGACTGCCATTACTGTACCAACAAACAGTGGCACTAACACAGGAAGTGTGGTCATGGTAAGTTTAACCAATACCATAAAAAAAGAAATGTTATTAGATAGTACATCTCCAGATGCCAGCACCATATACTGATACTATAATGCTATCACTGTAACAACACCATCACTAATATCACCATCACTGATACCAACACCATCAATGATACCAACATCATGACTGATTACCAATATGATCAACTGATACCAACATGTTACCAACATCTCTTATGCCAGTACCATCACTGATACTAAGACCATCACTGATACCAACACCATCACTGATACCAACACCATCATTGACATCACCATCACTGATACCAACACCATCACTGATACCAATATGATCAACTGATACCACCACCATCACTAATACCTCCACCGTCACTGGTGCTAATATATTACCAACATCTCTGATGATACCATCACTGATACAAACAATTGGCATCAAATCATAACTGGTATCAACACAATCACTGGTACTAACAGCTTCAATGGTACCAACATCTTCACTGGTACCAATATTTCTGATACCAGCAGCAACATGGTAACCAACATTCGGTTTCATACCAGCCAACACCATTTGTGATGTACCAGCACCATTAGATTAATGACAAGCTTTGCTAATTAACTTCAGATGGTGCCAGGCGCAAGTGGTGCTGCAGCCACAATGCAGAGAATACCACTACCAGGGGCAGAATTGTTAGAGGAAGAACCATTGTATGTGAATGCTAAGCAATACCATCGTATCTTAAAGAGAAGGCAAGCTAGAGCCAAGCTGGAAGCTGAGGGTAAAATACCTAAAGAACGCAGGGTATGCTATTTCAATATTCATTATTTTTTATCCCCTGCAAATAAATTGATGAATTCTCCCCTAAATCCTATTATTGCCTTTTTATACTATACTGTATGTAGTCAAATTGCTTATTAGTAAGCTTTCAATTTGTGTTGACAGGTCAGGTCAAGTACTTATGTTACGAGGGGTATAATGTTTTTTTTAAACTATATTATTAGAGAGAGTTTGTACATTGTTTGTTATACATTTTTCCTACTGCATGCATGCACATTGTGGGTGCGCATTAGGGAGATACTGGCGTCTGTGGATAATGAGTATCAAAATGATCAGAATTGTACTGGGAATATTTTAAACTACATTTGAAACCTGTGGAAGGTATACTTGCTAGTAATGCATAAAGAAGACTTCGCCTTTTCTTCCCAATCCTGATGGTGTAATATTTATTACGTCCAAAAAGTCAATTTAAAGCTTTTTTTGTTCCTAGCCATTTAATACAGTTGATGCGTTCAATCAAACCTTTTGTTTTTGCACACAGAAATATTTACACGAGTCGCGTCATCGTCATGCAATGAATAGAGTAAGAGGAGATGGAGGGCGCTTTAATAAAGGAAACGATGAGTTAGAACCAATACCACAGGAGGTAAGATTCTTTATGTTCATAGCCTCACCCACTTCTCAGCCACGCCCCACTACTATGCTCATTCCTTTCAAATCCAAGTATACCATTTACGGTTTGCTAGGATGATCGTTGTACAAATTCATCAAATGAAATTATTTGTTCCATTGCATGAATATAAAACATGCATTATTTGTTTTATAATACATAATTTTAACTAGAGGCTAGGCCAAGGGCAAGGATGAACGATTCGAAAGGAGCCCTCCAATTTTGAACGTAGAGTAGAACAATTATAGATGGCGCACACTACAGGTTGATCGAAGATGATCAGTCAATAGCCTTGTGTCGTGCAATGGTTGCTCACTATGTTACAAAAATAAATGCTCAAAGTAAATTTGTGGTACATATAATGACATTTCACTCTCGAGGATGTAATTAAGAGTTCAATAGTGATAATGATTATCTTGTGACCAACAATCTTCCCATCAAATGACAAGAATCTAATGTGTGTTATAATGTAGATTGTACTGTATTACATATATTGTATTTAATATACATACATGTATTTAATATACATTTTGGAACATGACTGCAAACCACATTTGTTTTAATACATTGAAATACAGTAAAGTTTTTATAAAATTACTTATATTAAATATTAATTTGATAAATTTTTGCCTAGTTTGCCATGATCTAGTGTTATAATATCTCATGATTTTATTTTTTAATGGCAGGTTGGCACTTACCATGATATTACCAAGATGCTAGCTGGTACAGGAGCTATGGGTGAAACCCAGCTGTTGGATCAAAATATAACCAGCGTTGCTGCCTTAGCTCATGCGACATAAGATCATGCCAATTTTAACATGAACATTTTACTGAGGATTAATTCTTCTATTAAATATCCCGATGCGCCATAAAGTCGAAAAGTCATTCTATGATTGCTCTGAAACAAATGAGCATGTTCAACTGTTAGACTCAATAGCTGCATAGTCGTGTGGCACATCGTGAAAACAAAAGGAGGTAGCTATTCTTGTTGTTTAATGGAAACAAAACATGAGTCACCTCAACATAAAACAAGTGTATGGCAGAAGCTATGTGTGCTGCTAAATTGGTTTTTACAAAACTTGCATTATAAACACTTTTTGAATTAATGCTGCACAAACAGTGGATTACAAAAAGTTTTCAAGTTGCATTTGGGTGCAGCTACATTATATCCTTTGTTATTGAACCTTACCAACCAAAATTGTCACAGATGTTACGTAGACATACTTTTACATATTGTAATTTACCAAAATGTACCTTTCTGTGCTAAGTGAAAAGAATTTTGATAACTGTAGTCTCACAAAAAAAAATCCTCTTCTGAAGAAATGTGTATAAAGATTATTGCATGATTTACTTTGAAGCTTTGTGTCAGGAGCTATAGTTTATCTAAGTATGATGGTTTGTCATTACACAAACATACCGATACACAGAGAACACTTTGCAAAAAGCTATTTTCCGTAGTACATTGATTAAATATTACTATTAGTAGCTAGAAATTATATTCAGTACCTGCTGCTTCCTCAGGATTAGGTCTAATCCTAGCTGTCAGTGCAAGCTTGATGGTATAGAGGTATTATAAACAGTACACTAGGCTAGCAATATGGAGGTTGTGGATTCGAGCCCAACCTGAGAATTACTTGCAAATTGCTTGTAGTACAGTTATGTGAGAGTAGGGCTAAACATATAAGATTAATTTAATAACCATGCTAAAAAAATTGTTTCAAAAGCGTCATGTTATATTGCTAGACATCCTTGTGATATAGTACAGTAATATTACAAGGAATCTGTCACATTAAAATACCACTGGTAAGGGAGATGATTCCAGATACATCCCTGTAATTGAATAGGTACATAGTTTAGGCAGACGTTCTATAATTTGTGCTTTGTCTGCAAAACAATGCTCTACAATTGATTCTGAAACGGCTCATTGTAGATTATGCCACAAATATGAATGTTCATACCCTTTCTTATCCAATACCAGACATTTCTATATTGGAACACAAGGAAGCTAAGAGATAGGTGCATTACCATATAAATCAAAAGTCATGAAGAATCTCAAAACCTTTCTATTATATCATAAATGTGACCTGCTCTGGCATAGTGAAACATAACTCGCTGATCTTTATTCAGTGTATTGACCTATAGAAGTACTATGTACGTTAAAAATCACTATCTTGGTGAAAATAGGGTTTTCCCCTTTTTGGAATCTACAACTATTTAAGAATCAAGATCAAGTTTCATTTTGTGTGAATTAAGTTTATAAAAGGGCTAAATAAGTGATTTTAATGAGTACCTATTTTGTCTTGATTTCATTTTGTTGCAAAAAAATGAAATAAAGTGCATGAAACACTGTTAGAAAACTGTGCAGTTTATGAAAATATTTGTATAGCTACCTTTAGAAACATGGTAGAGTCTGAAAATTTAAATATTCATAAGCCATATTCAGTGGGTATTTCAAGTGGTTTTCAATATTTTTGGCTTCTTCAGCGGGAATTAGAGGAGGTAAAAAGCTTCTCTGACGTGATTTTTACACAACAGAAATCCGTTGTCAAGGATACGCCACGTAATGGCTAGCGCGTAATAGAAATACAGTACTGTAATTGGCTTATCCTTATAATGACCTTTGACCTGTTTACTTTTTACGCGGAGAAGAGAGTGTAAACAATTCAGATTTAAGATAATCGATGGATCTAGTCTAGGGCCTAGGCCAAATACAATGACTAAAAAATAAAAACATAATGAGAGTAGCAAAGGACCTATGATATTAAATTATTACAGCCAGTGTAGTGACTAGCCTAGGCCTACTAAGTAGCCTTTTGGACTACAGGCTGGGTCCTTCTAGGCCTACTTGTCCTAGCCTAGGCCCTAGGGTAGGCCTAGCAGGTCTAGACTAGACTAGCTAGGCCTAGGTAGGCTAGCTAGGTAGGTTGCAGGGCAAATAGGCCTAGCTAGGATAGGTAGGCTAGGCCTAAGTGGCACTTTTATTTGCCTACATATCACATAGGCCTACCATATTTATTGTTTTTACATAATAAGTATTGTATTAATTCATGTTATTGTAGGCTATTATTATGCACTTACATCAACATAATTTCATGAACATTACACAATTTTAAGTAAATGCTTAAAACAAACTTAATACATTATTAGTATGTGCTTAAAACATATCCATTATTTAATTGATTAAAGCAATCGCATAATGGTATTTAAGTTGTATTTGTTATCTAATCAGCAGGCACTACACAACTAAAATTTAAATTATTTAAGTAACTTTTAAGAACGTACTTAAATCCAGTAGTTCAAGAAATGGTATTTAATGTTATATAACTTAATTTATTGTATACATTTAATTAATTCTTAAAGAATAATACAGTTTTTTTAGTGTAAAAACATTAATTTACCCCCTTTTTTACCATTTTAAGCAAGTGCTTAAAAGAAACACAAGTATGTACTTAACATAGAATGTGGAAATATTTTTTTGTATGCATTGTCACAGTAATCAATATCCTACCAAAAAACATTTCATTGTATCATATTTTGTGAATGTGTGATACTTAGAAAGTATACACTATTAGATTAACAAATATTAATTTGTGTTGTTATTTTATAAAATAACATTGACATTCAATCATGATTTTCTCAAAACTGTTATTTGTATATTTCTTTATACATGCTTCGACTTAACGTACAATATCTCGGGATCCCCTTCATGTTAAATATTAAGTTTGGTATCATTGTAAAGGATATAACATTTCCTACCAGATAGAATACAAATCTGAAAAATTTAAATTTTCGACTTATGTTTCACTTTGCCAGAGCAGGTCACAAATAGCATCCACCTTTGTAGCAAATATTCGTGTTTGTTTAATTATGTGGTATAGAAATTTAAGTTTTAGGCCCTACTGCAATGTTAATTATTGGCAGCTGTATGTTATTTGTTATTTTTCTAAAGTTGTTTTTTTAGACGAAAATGTGTTTTTTTTTACAGTATTATAATATGACTATTATGGAAACTAACATTTACATCAATGACATACAGTATCATTCTTGCCTTTTTAAAATGAAATTGAAAAGTGTAGCAGTTCCAGTTTCAGATTATTCCATGATATGGTTCTTCATCACTACCCAGTGGGGAAAATGATATTAGTTATTACCAATGTATTTGCATACATCAATGTACCTCCAAGTGTGTTAAGTGGTATACAGATGGAATGGTGTACAGTATTGCCAAATATTCTGGGCAAATATTGTACTGTATTATGTTGAGATACAGCACTGACAATCGGGTAGTTAAAGACTTGGTTGACAACTATGTCCAAATCATCTTTCGACATCTTTAGACTTTTTTGGCTACATTATAATTATTTGGATGGATTTATTTATAACTTTTTAAGCATCACTTATTTGATATGCGTTTTTTTTAAATAAGCATTTTTAAATAATGAAACAGACAATATACAGTTGATGTACGATACTTTATAAATTATACCTGCGAGAACAAAATTGAGCACAAATGTGATAATTAGTGGTCTATCGATGCATGATACAAAAAAAAATTGTATTACAGGTTTATTTTTTTAATTTAAAATTATTGGGTTTATGACATAACAACTTAGTAAATATGGTACAATATTTATTTGTTCATCGCTTTTTAGTGGTTGCTTTAATTCTTTAGTGGCTTTCGATTTGCGATTCGAATCTAGGTGCAGTTGGCGATTTTTCCGTATGATACTGGACCTTAGATCCATCACAGATGCATGCGCGCATTTGAACCTTTTTACGGTCGTCACAAAAAATAAATAAAATCGCTTCATTGCACAAAATCCTGGAACATATTACGTAATGCATTTTAATTGATTAAGTCCTGTCGTTGCAAATCGAAAGCTCTGTATATACAAATGGTAGCATACCGAAAGCATGGTCCCAGTTCCCGTTCACTGAATTTTGTAAACCTTTGTCTATGTTTTATGTAATTTATATTCAATAAATCCAGCTTGTAAATATCAGTTTACTAAAGCAGTTTTATTCAGGATGTTTCCATAGATCAATCATGAATGATTCTTTTTCAAAACAGCAGAAAAGAGATGTCGGAAGTGGATACCTAGTGGGAAAAGACCAAGAGTTGTTGGAGAACATGCCCACCACCTAAAACAAAGCGGTGTGATAATAAATAGACTTGATTATAATACGTAAAAAGAACAATAACAATGAAAACATGACAATGACAGAACAATACATAAACAAATAAGACAAATTACATACACAAAGCAAACTATAGGCTAACATTTTGTTTAAAATAAAGTAAAGCACTATTATACAGATTTTTGCTTAGAGATTGGTAAAAACACTGTATTGTAACTTAAGTTAAATATAAATAAAATAATTAACAACGTTAACCGGAAGAATGTACTATTAACAAAGTTGAACAAAATAGCTTTATACAATTTACACGGAAGGCATGGGATGGCAGATATCAAAAAAATATGTGCTAATTATTAATACAAAAGTAATTATATATTTTTACATTGCTATTTCCATTATTTGCTATGTCAGCTACACTCCTAGTTCTGTTAGAGATTAACACCATCATCTATTCGTTTGATAAAATAAAATAGTTTGCTATTACTTGATACCAACATGTTTTCTTCAGAATCTATGGCAATATAATTAGGGCGAACAACATGATCTTCCTCACCTTTGCATACAAGAATTCTCATAAACTTATCATTTTGCATCAAACATTTGTATTCTGTGGTTGTAGCAGTCTGCAACAATCAGGTTCCCATCCTTTGTCAGTGTAACACCATTATGGTACATTCATATTTCCTCCACCTGATAAACCTACTTTACCTAAACATTCACCATTTACATACATTTTGAATAAATCAGTGAAAAAATCAATTGAAAATTTTGAGATATGGTAACCCTGTAATTTCACCCTAATTTGCATATTTAAGCTAATTTGCATATCATCGGGATGAGTGACAGAGGTGTGATGCTCAAATGTCCATCTCCTCATCATATGTGACCATTTAAAAAATTTGTTTCACTCAAAATGATAGATTGACTAGCCTAACGTATCTGTTTTATATTATTCATCCTCAATTGGAATGTTCCGTTAAAATTATGACTTCATATCAATTTGATCTACATCGGGATGGTAGAGAAAATCAGTTTGCTTATCCACACGGGTTACGCTGTAGAAACTGTTCCAGAAAGATGTTAGGCCATGACTTAAAGCTAATAGAAAAAAATCACATTTATTCATATACAATAGATATTCGTCAATGAAAAAACGACATAAAATTATGAGCATCACTTTTATATTTCGTTCTGGCCTAAAACTCTTTAAAAACATTTTTTTTATCTAGATCGAATAGTGTCCTCTAGTTCAATTGTAAGGTCTATATCAGATGATTTAATCCTGAAGATAAAACTTAGACATATTTATATTATATCATTACAGCTCTACCAATGATGTGATGAAATAGTATGTTTAAAACACCGGTGTTTAAAGACTTTTATGTTTAGATAAAAGATACAAGTCTACTTTATTGTCAACATTTTACAATTTTGAGATATATTTTGTACCATAGTAGTTTATTAAATAAGACAAAGTGATAAATATTTAAATAAACGCATACAAGTTACTATCTTTTTAAGTTTTGGTTAAATAAATTGCATGCCATGTACAGTGTTGAACATCTGAAACGGTTTGTGGAAATTGCTTTCTGTGTTAGCCCTTTCCTGATCTGCTAATAATAATATATGTGTATAATATATGAGTGTAAAATTGAGTTTTTATTTTTTAAGTTAAAAATTTTAAACATATCATTTAGAGATTTCATTCGACACCGATAACTTTGCTGGCCTTCTTTAGAATTTTTTTAAATTTGACTTTGGGTGCTAACATTGATATGAGAAAACCAAATAATAATAATACAATACAATTGATTGAACGACAGAGGAATAAAACATTTAGTTCAAGAAAATGTTGTTTTCATACACCATACTATAATTGATTCAACATATTCATTGAACAAGGATTATTTGAAATTAAATCAATTAGGCAAGTATCATCTGCAAACTATAAATTATTTACTTGGATCAATATTACTGTAAAAATCTAAAAAGAATAATTATAATGAAAAAAGTAAGGGAGAAAGAACGCATCCTTGTGGTGCACCCGTATTACAAGTTCGCTACCACTACGACACACTACACCTACATTTGACAATCTGTGTTCTTTCATTTAAGAAATCAGAAATCCCGAGGTTTAATTGTGGATTTATTCCTAATTTTAATAGTTTATCAGTAAGTAAATGAGGCTGGATCGTATTGAACGCTGTAGAAAAATCTAAAAATAATATTTGGAAATTCAAGACGACCATACATACACCATCTGCGTGAACGTCATAAATGCGTCAACTACTCCCCTTTTTGCTCTATAAGCAAATTGATTGCTATCAATCATACCATTCGTCTCATTATTTAATGTATTTTTTATAATTTGCTCAAAACATTTCATGGGGATAGATGTCAATACCACTGGCCTATAAACGTTACAAACAGTACAGTTATCATTTTTTGGAATCGGTGTGATAATGGCAAGTTTCGATACACGGCATACATTAACCGACCACTGGAATGAAAAATATACTTCAATTGAAAATAACCAGTCTTTAGAACTTTCCCCGATATCAAATCTGGCCCTGTGGCTTTCTTGGACTTGACCTTTTTAAGGGTTTTTTCCACATCAGTTGTGTTAATTTGAATATTGTTATTTCCTTCTTCTCATCCCATAATATTTTCATTTTGTTTTTTCCGTATATCACATTGTTCAAACCTGAAAAGTATTTAGATCATCCAGAATCAGTGTTTATCTGGGTAGTTTCTATTCGCAACACATTCCCAAGGTTCATGTAATTTTTTATTGAAAAAGGACATCACGTTGACCGTTTTCTAATTGTTTATCATCCCGAATCGAATGTTTCCCTTTTTAGTCGCGTGCAACGCGACTCTACAGCTCACTATGTCGGTCGGTCGGTATCAGTTTCATCTAGCTAAGTCAATTTTTTACAGTATATTCCTTATGGCCAGAAATCGACGTTGTTATGTTTTTTCGGTGCGCAATAAAAAATTACGCGGTCTACGCACGATTTAACGAAATCACGTTTGTAACCATATCTTCACAAGCATGAATCACAATTGAACACAATTTGGTACTCAAAATTTCAGGTCATATTTCATCATATGACAATACAATTACGTGCGCAGCGCATATAACGCATGCGTACGCGCGTTTAAAATTGTCAACATTTATTTTCGATGAAATTAGAGTACGTTTCAGGAAGTGCGCAGATTTTTGCACGCGCACTGCGCTTTAAACTTTAATATGTACTCTTTTTGCCCGATTTCTGTTTTACAACGTTTCTTTAATAATCATCAAGAATCTCCATTTAGGGCTTTCTCTTTCCAGCCCTTGGTTTTCTCCTCTTGCCACCTCTTCTGATAATATATAAGAGTTCCTTTTTAATCTAACACATTCTCTTTTAAAGCAAATTGCAGCATCCACTGTAGTATTTTTACTCTACTCTACAGCTCACTATGTCGGTCGGTTGGTCGGTTGGTCGGTCGGTTGGTCGGTCGGTAAACACTAACTCAAATTTGAGCACGCGACTGCAGCCATTTATATGGCCTTGTTTTATTTATAACAAAGACTATTATTTTTAGTGTTTTGAACATCTTTGATAACACTTACAGTAAAACAATAATTCACGATGACGTAAATTATCTAAATTATTAACACACTATAATCAATGCTAAAACGAAATGGTAAATTATTTATAGCATGATAATAACAATCAAGTGAATACATTTCTATTCCTCGTCGTCATTAAGTGAACTATATCAACAGACGAAACGTGCATTTCAACGAGAATAGAACTGCGTAACGCGAGGATGATTATCATCTTGAAATTATTTTTCGTACTGATCTTGACTGCACCGTTTGCTTACTGCTGCAATAATACTTCAGGTATGATTTAAATTAATATTTATGTATGCATGTAATTATTCTGGAGTACAATATTTCCATCAAAGCAAAATGTGTATTTACTTTAGTAGGAGGAGCTAATTACTAAATTTAGCCCTCAGAGCATGTCATGTCAAACTTGTTGGGTCTGTCGCCAACATGACGTGATTAGTGCATGTAAGATTATTATTTGGTTTTTAATTGAATAATGGTTTGATGGTACCGAAACGTCGATCTTTGTTTTTTTCATTAACTTTTGTATTGAAATATAATATTCTTCGTCTGTCTTAATCTGTTATAATAATATTGAGTTACAATACATTTCGTTACAATACGTTAAATCTATTCAAATTAGCAATCTATACATTTCTTTCAGCAACTACACTAGGTAAAAATTGAAGTGAAAATTTCATAATTTATCTAGGCCTATATATAAATTATGGTTAATTCTGACATAGGCGAGCACAATGGAAAAACTTCGGGACAAATCTCCGCCTTTGATACCTACCTTATCTATCTCAGATGTACCGCGAAACGTAGATTTGATAACATTAGTTACATTTTTCCACTATTACGATATTGTTCCATATTTCTATCTTAGGAATTAGATATTATAGGCTAGTCAATCTATCATTTTGAGTGAAACAAATTGCAAACAGAGATTTTTCTTTTGTAAATGGTCACATATGATGAGGAGATCAAAATTTGAGCATCACACCTCTGTCACTCATCCCGATGATATGCAAATTAGCTTAAATATGCAAATTAGGGTGAAACATAATAGGGTTAACATATCTCAAAAACTACTAGTCCGAGAGAGTTGATTTTTTTATTCAAAATGTATATATTTATATTTACTCTAATGAAACATTTTACGAAAAAATGACCGGAAGTACAACATTTGACCTTCGACCCCATTTCTCAATGTTTGCATACACAATGGGACTAAAATGTCTGTAGAGACTTTATTTTGCTTTCAAATGTCCCAGACATAGGTTCCTAATAGCCAGCATAGAACCACTTTGTAATTCCCAAAATCACACCTTTGTACAACACCTCGAAAGTATGCAACAAAACAGTGATTTTTAATATGTACCTGAGCTGTTTATCTACTTATCGGTTCATACCAAGTTCATGTAACCCAAGTCTTGTCATCGTCCATTATATAGGGGGGTCAACCATTATGACTACAACTAATTTCCATAATTATTGATTACATTTGTTAACCAAAGAAATCAAAATGACATAAACTAGTAAAGTATGAACATTTCCAGACTTTGTAATAATTACCATCTATTCATTAAACAGGTCACAGAAAGATAATCATAACCATTACCCGAGTGAAAAATGGTAGATTTCAGCTCGCTAACACTCAAACATAGGTATCTTAATTTGGAAATTGTGAATATAAAAAACGACATATGGAACTAAATAACACCTAATAATTGTTCCTTATATATCAAACATTAGATATGATATAAAAATTAAAATGCTACTTACAACTTAGTTACAATCCAACGTTCTGTCAAGTGAAGGCTTGATAACACAGGCAAACCCTATTTGAATTTTGCCGCCTCCTTTTTGAGGATTTTTTTTATTTTTTTGAAATAGATTTTGCTATTTTGACACAGTCTATTTTAAGCCAATGCTCATAAGAAAAGTATGTAAGGAATCTATGAATATTCAGCTTTCTTTTAAGAAACTATCCAAAATGATTTATGACTTACAAGTGATCTTAAATTGCAAATAAAACACTATGGGGCTTTAGAAAATAGGTAAAAAATTGACCTCACACTGTCAGCGGGCAATGGATGGTGAGTTTTAAAACGTAAAATGACACATACTTTTTGTAACTTTACAAATTCAAACATATATCATAATGTTCAGTATTGTCTACAGTTTATTTTGAGCTACTATCCAAATAGATATTTAGGTGGGAACATGAAAATCAAGTGTTTTGTAGAATATCACGATGCGAAATCAGTGGTATTCATGTCCCAGTGGGAGTGTGTTGAGGCAATTTAGCTATTTCTTTGCTCAAGAGATTCATATATTCTCAAAATTACGCCAATTCATCATCACAATCACGACAGTCAATCTCAAAATTATGCTAATTAGTAGTACAAATTACATGAAATATGCAAATAAGGGGGTGAAATTACAGTCTTCCCATATCTCGAAAACAATTAATGCAAGAGAGTTGATTTTTTCACAGCCGTATTCAGAATGTACATATTTATATTTGCTTCAATGAAACATTTTACAAAAAATGAACGGAAGTATGACATTTGACTCTCTACCTTATTTCTCAAAATTTGCATATAATGCAACTAAAATGTATGTACAGACTTTGTTTTGGCCTCAAAATGACTCGGATATTTTCGAGATATAGTACAACTGTAATTTTACCCCATTATTTGCATATTTTATTGACATTGTACTACTAATTTGCATACTTTCGAGGTGTGTGACAAAGGTGTGATTTTGGGAATTACAAAGTGGTCCTATGCTGGCTATTACGAACCTATGTCTGGGTCATTTGAGGGCAAAATAAAGTCTCTACAGACATTTTAGTCACATTGTGTATATGCAAACATTGAGAAATGGGGTCGAAGGTCAAATGTTGTACTTCCGGTCATTTTTTAAATGTTTCATTAGAGTAAATATAAATATATACATTTTGAATAAATCAGTGAAGAAATCATCTCTCTCGGACTAGTAGTTTTTGAGATATGGTAACCCTGTCATTTCACCCTAATTTGCATATTTAAGCTAATTTGCATATCATCGGGATGAGTGACAGAGGTGTGATGCTCAAATTTTAATCTCTTCATCATTTATGACCAAAAAGAAAAATCTCTGTTTGCAATTTGTTTTACTTTGGGCTGTTTTTTTAATAGATTGACTAGCCTATTATAAAGGGTTTTGAAACAAAATTTCTGATTTCATCGGTAGATTTTCAACTGTGCCCGCTAGCGTTTTTTTTCTCCATAATTTCCGGGTTCACGGCGAGTCCACGGGTTCACCTTGCAACTTCCTGGTTTCAACTAAGTTGTTCGTTGTTGGCGATAGTCATTTTAGTTTTTTGTTTATTTTCGGACCGCCCGTGTGAAGGTGCAGTAGCAAAATAAAAATTATACTGAAAATTAATAAAGATTAAATTAAATATATGCCATAACGCATCAGAGTATATTGTGGGGAATAGTATATAAAATTACATAGGGAGAACTGATGATAAGACCTTTTGTTTGAAATCGAGTGAAACCCTGATAGCCGAGTTATTGAGTAAGCTGGCAGAAATAACTGTGGGCTCTCTGTGTCCCGTTAGGACCCTGAGATACTTCTGCCCATGTTACAATGTCTTCTTTCTTAGGCCGAAACGGCCCACTCTGTCGCAGAAGTTAGTTTCACAAGATGTTCAAACTAAATAATGTATTAATTATACCAATTAGGATTTTATTTATTTGGATAAACGCCGAACACCTTCCCAATAAAACATCACACAATTATACTATTTGTATTAGAATTCATCGGACTGTTATCTACAATTTACCAAGCGTCTTTTTACCACTTTTTATATCTATTAGAGGATTTTAAATGTTACCATATTATTAAAACTAAAAAATTAAACGTATCCTTCGAATAAGCACCTCCCTCAAATGACCCTACAAAGGCCATACCAAACAATAAACACTATACTTTAAAATGTTATTAATCATCTAAGACACTGTGAAACAGAGTAGGTTTAGTTTTACACCGCATAACAAGGGCCATACCAAACAATAAACACTATACTTTAAAATGTTATTAATCATCTAAGACATTGTGAAACAGAGTAGGTTTAGTTTTACGAATATCAAGCATTTCAATAATGGTAACCGACAGAAAACGTCCAAGTTTTTAATTTTAAAAAATAAAATAATAAACAATCGTATACACGTCCTAGAGGTGGAGCGAGCGAAGCGAGCTCACCCTCTAGCGTCATCAAGTAACAGTTAAAACCGTTTAAGTAATAGGAACTTGTTTCTCAGTTGTCTCCCTCCTCCTGTATTTTTATTTGGTTTACTTACCCGACTCAAGATTTTTAGTCGCGTGGACGCGACTCTATAGTTCACTATGTCGGTCGGTCGGTCGGTTATCACTATGCGTTTTATCGCTTTCTGACCTTATCTTGATATCAGTTTAATTTAGCTAAGTCAATTTTTCACAGTATATTCCCTTATGGCCAGGAATCGATGTGGTTACGTTTTCACGGTGCGCAATAAAAAATTACGCGATGTACGCACGATTTAACGAAATCACGTTTGTAATCATATCTTCACAACCATGAATCACAATTAAATAAAATTTGGTACTCATACATTTCAGGGCATAAATCATCATATGGCAATACAATTACGTGCGTAGCGCATGTAACGCATGCGTACGCGCGCTTAACATTTTCAAAATTTATTTTCGATGAAATAAGAGTACGTTTCAGGCAATTTTAAGCGTTTACAAAATTGCCATGAGTGCGCAGAATTTTGCGCGCGCACTGCGCGTTAAATGTTATTGCGCACTCTTTTTGCCCGATTTCTGTACTGTTTTCTTGATTTATTTTCAACTCGAAATTATGTTATACGTCACGTCAAAAGTGACAGGCTACGCACGTGTAAATTAAAAAAATATAAATGTTTTTAAACATTTCAACATTTTTATACATGTTCAATAATTTTGGTCAGTTTGTAGGTTGGACGATCGGTCGGTAAACACTAATGAGCACGCGACTGCAGCCATCTATATTGCCTTGTTCTTTTAGGGATTAAGCCCTCTTTCAATTGTTTATCTTAAAAGTAAAACTCATAATTCTTTTTTCCATTTGTAAAAGATTAAATGTCATATTTTCATTCCGCCCATCTTTCACATCATGCAATTATTTTCTCTATTTCCTCATAAATATGAACAAAACTATTAAAACAAAAATATTCTACCAATTGCTGTGTAAATTGTTTTCATTGAAATTAACCTTCTGTATCATTCATTGTTTGAGTTGATATCTATTATATTGTTGTTTTCACATAAAGCAAATTGCCCAGACGGTTGTGATTGTGACGATGGTACAGTCACGTGTAGGACTACTGCTAACCAAACATATATTATTTGCTCTAACCTGCAAGAATTGGCCGAGTACAACGAGCAGTGTCAAATACAACGCTTGTAGGTATAATGTTGTTAACAATTTTTGTGGAATTATTAAATACCGTAGCCGTCTACGGCTATAATTATTAGGTCAGAGAAATTATGGTATGTTTTAAATAAAATTTCCACCATTACGAAATACAGTTACGATTTACGAGTGTTCGTAATCAATAACAAAATATCTCAAATTGGTCAACTATCCCAGCGCTTTCGTAAACGATGAGATAACATAAGCCTGTAGTGACAATAGAAAAAAAACCAATTCAAATCATAAAAATAATAACAGTCATTTGTTTTTACTTTGAAGGGTTCTCAAATCTAACAAAATACATAGCTTGCCAGAAAATGCTTTTACTGGATTGGCATCATTAGAAGAGTTGTAAATATTGTTCTGTAACATATTTTTTTTAATGATTTTTATACAACCTCATTGAACATTAAATTCTTAAACCAATAGACTGATGGAATGATTATGTTTACATAACATAGTGTAAAACTTACTCCAAGAGGGAAGTCATGATGCAACGTTTCGATCTTTATTTTGATCATCATTATCATCATCGTCATCATCACCATCATCATCATCGTGTTAGCTTTATACTTACTGTAATGTAATTTAATAATTTTCATAAATAACAACTATTTTAAAACTATCTAATCTCACTGTGCATTTTTTCTTTTTACTTTGAAGAGATTTGAGTGATAACCAAATACATATATTGCCAGACAATGTATTTGATGATTTGAAAGCATTGAAAACACTGTAAGTATTTTTCTGTATTATTACTGACATCTTATAGTTACGTATTACGTATAGTGTGCAATTTGTCCAGTATTGTAAAGACATGCCTTGTTACTATGCACTCTCTTTTTACTTTGAAGGAATTTGAGTGGTAATCGCGTCAGTAAATTAGAAGCGTAAGTATTTTTCTGTAACATTTACCAACGTTTACGCACTCAGACATTTATCACATGCGACTGTAAAGTAATATAACGAGTTGAGAACTTACCTGTGGATCTAATGCAAACGACATATCGAGGAGTGGGTAGGTTAGGGAAAGGCAGTGATGATGGTGTGGACCAAAGACCGTTAAATTCATGTTTCCTGTTTTTTTAAAGGCAAACCCTTCAGCCAGCCAATTTAATTAGTAATTTGACAAAATCGCAAACACCGTAAGTATTTTTATGTATTCTTACTGACACCTGTCATTAATGAGTTGTATAATGTATGTCCTAAAATAACAAGTATTTTAAAGTCACTTGTTACTTCATGTAGTTTCTTTTTTACTTTGAAAGAATTTGAGTGGTACTAGCGTAAGTGAATTAAAAATAGAAGTGTTTTCTGTAACATTTACTAACCGTCATTTATCCAATCTCACAACTAACAAAGTGAAAGAATGAAGTGGGTGAAAATTACATTAGAATCACTTTAACGATACTGTGTATTTTTTAACTTTAAAGAGTAACTTAACATAAAAATAACCGAACAATTACACCGTCAGTTTAATTCCTCATCGGAAAAACAGTAATTATGTTTCTGAAATACGATCGTTTACACAATCTGATATTAATAAATGTTTAAAGAATTATTTCATAATATAAATACAATTGCTGTACATCCAACTTCATGGAAACGTCAGCTTACGAGAGATAGTCACCTATATTATGAGTGGCTCTTCAGGGAGTTAGCACTTTTTATCTGAATTTTCCAGACATAAGTTTATTTATTTAACTTTAAGTTCAGTAATATGGCGAGTTTTATTTTTTTTTTAATATTTTATTCTTTGTCAAACACTGTTTTGGTGATTTTTAAGGGACATATGTAAATTAAAATATCGGGAGCCGGAGGCCGAACCTTTTCACCAAAGTTGGTCAAACAGTATGTTTTCTGAATTGACACGATTAAAACAACTGTACGTATGTTTCTGTTACATATTCATTTATTTACTGTTATTTAGACAATCTCATAAAATAAATGTCATGTTCTAGCATAATATTAAAACCACATGTACGTTGTTTTTACTTTGAAGGGACTTAAGTAGAAACGAAATGAAGACATTATCAGGCAATGTGTTTTCTGGTTTGAATGTATTAGAAGAACTGTAAGATTTTGACTGTAGTTTATTAACATTCACATAATCTGAGACAGTTATTTATACGCACTAACGCACGTATCACGTACGAGCAATAACACTACCAATTGATGATAAATATTTTATATTATTTGTAATTCTTCTTTGTACCGTTACCGTTACAAAACTTTACTTAATACTGCTATACAATTTTATTATAATCATTGATTTAACTTGTGTAAACCATGGATGTCAAAACATACGATAGCTTTATCACTTTAATGTCCGAAAAAGAAAATATTCTATTGACTGCTTTATTCACTATCATTTATTGATGTTTAATTCAAATTCTATACTTCCAACTATATAAACTTCTAAAATGTTATACATTATAAGGCCTTAGAAAGGGAATACATGTTTCATTAGCAGATGTCAAAGAAATAAGCTTGCTATTTACAATAGAATTCAATTCCATTTTAACCGGTTATTGCATGCATTAGCCTACACTAAATTGTTTAATCATTCCAAATATTGAAAATGCCAATATACAACATATTTAGAAAATTATGCTTAACTATTAGGCCACAGTAAGTCTTTTTATTAAATTTTGTACGTGGAATCATAATTATTACTATAAATCTGTTAACAGGAATTTAGATGACAATGGTATAACTAGCATGGATCGGAACGCATTTTCTCCTTTTGCTTCGTCACTTTTAATTTTGTAAGTTTCAATTCCTATTACAACCATAAACCTGTAAATTAGATTTATGGTTACAACAAGGGAAGAATGGAATTTCACTCTTCCCTGGTTACATCCATGGTCAATTGAAAGTGAGGACTTGCAATTAGCGTGGTAAGATGAAAAATAAATAAACAGTCTCTTTACAAAACTCAATGTTTCTTGCTGTGACCCTCTATATGAAATTGTGATTTAACTGAAAATATTGTAATAACGTCAATAACGAAATGTAGGCCTACCTATGTATCAATCGTATGCACAGTTTGATGGCTCTATTTAAATGTGTAGCAGATTGATATAACATAAATATGTTGCTGAACAATTGATCTTTATTTTCCCAAAATTGGACCACGAAAATTTCATGAAGACTGTAGTTTTCAAGTGTTTTAGAATATTATCAAAATATATGTATAATTTTTGTTAAATTATTCATATTTTTCTGCAAAAACTCCTAAAGCTAAAAGTTACTATATACTATAATACTGTAGATAATGTTTTGATCATGCTTTCCTTTTCATGTCAGTCATGTGTAATGCACTAATTTTGATTTTAAATAGATGAATAGGCTATGAGTTTGTTATTTGTGCCTGGTGATTGGCTTGCGGTTATGTCATCTACCTCAGCCAATCACCGGTATAATCAAACTCTCAAACTGCGATTTCTGTTCTTAACAGTAAACTTTACGGCGCATGCGCAGATAAATAGGCGTTGTTTATCTTATGGAAAAGTATGCGATGTCGGCAAGAGATATTTTACATTTCAGACGAGGCCGATGCAAGTCCTTCTCTCTCATTTGTCCATTATTTTTTATTTTTTACTTAAATCGGTTCTTACAAATTAAAAGAATATTTTTTTATGAGAATTTTCGTTTTCCTAACAAAAATCATTTTCTTTTAACTTTCAAACAACGCTCTTTGTTTATTGATAGTATATCAAGGAGCAATTTGCAATTAGTCTAACTTTTACTATGTTTTATTTCGGTTTTAGGAGCATAAAAGGCAACAGTTTACAGTATTACAGAGAAAAGACTTTTGAAGAATTAATAACGTTAAAGAAACTGTAAGTAGCTTGATGACAATAGGCTGCCATACTGTTTTTGCTTTTAATGTAACAGTTGGACAATTCCTAAAATGTAAAGTGATTCAGAATAGAAAGTTACAGTATAAAGGCAGTTTACATACTAATGTTGAAAACAAATACGTACATAAAATAAATACTAATAGTAATACATATATACATATAATTATGTATTGTAAGGTGATATATCTTCTATGAATAGTAAATATTAGTATTGTGAACACTTTTAAATCTTATTTGTTTATGAATCTTTCACAGCTATTCAGATATTTTTCATCTCTGTTGCCTTGTGGGTAAGATTGAAATCTGCGAACCAACCAATGCCTTTGCTTCATGTGAAGACTTACTAAAAAATGAAGTTCTAGGCATCTTAATGTTGGTTATTGGAATATTATCTGTCATCGGAAATGTAATGGTTGTTGCACGGCGGTTTAAAGAAGATAATAGTAAAAATGAGTTCAATAAAGTACAAAACATACTTATCTCTAATCTTGCAGTGTCTGACCTGCTGATGGCAGTATATTTATTAATCATTGCGAGTGTGAATATACATTACAGAGGACGATATTCTGAAGTTGCAAGAGTTTGGAAAAATAGCTTTCTGTGTAGTTTTGCTGGAGCTATTTCTACTCTCTCTGGTGAATGTTCAGTGTTTACACTGATGATATTGAGCATCGATCGCGCTGTAAACATCACAAATCCTTTCACTACAAAACGCCTCAACCGCACAAAATGTAGAATCATTATCGGAATTGGTTGGCTGGTTTGGATTGTTCTCAGTTTTCTTCCAGTACTAAATAGACTAAGCTTCGTCAATATATCGTATTTTGGTGAGAATTATTATGGGAAAGAGAGTGTTTGTCTCGCATTACCGCTAACAAGAAGTCGATGGCCAGGCTGGGAGTATGCAATTGGTATTTATATTGCATTTAATGGTTTAGGCTTTATTGTTATCGCAGTAAGTTACCTTACCATTTTCTTCTCTGTTAAGAGGGTAGGAGCCACTATCACAAGCAGAAAAAGAAGAGAAGAACAAATTAGAAGGGCTAGAAAATGTGCTTTGATCGTTTTCACTAATTTTTGTTGCTGGTTTCCCATCGTACTAATGGGGATTTGTTCAGAAACAGAGACTTGGAGGATTGCTGATGAAATATATGTTTGGACAGCAAGTTTGATCATCCCTATTAATTCTTCAATCAACCCGTATCTGTACACAATTTTCTTTCTACATGCTTTCAAAATCTAGCATGCAGTCGACAATGTAAGAGACTACTTTTGCAGACGATTCTTGTACGGTACAATTTCTTTCGAAAATAAACTGTGGACTATTCCGTGTCAAGCGACATCAACAGGCCATCCATACCACGGATATCACTCAAAGTACATAGTTGGACATGGACCTGTAATGGTTGGAGACTAGGAAGTTCCGGTATTGTATGAGAATCGGGTGACTAATATTAGCCGGATGCATTATTATTAAGTACTGTATATATAATTTCTAAGCAATGTCCTTGATAATGTTCTGCAAGTAGGCCAACAAATAATAATTACCAGATCCAAAAGCAACGATTGTGTATTATTGTGCAAGAGTTTCAATTAGGCCTCTTTTTTAAATAACGTTTTCATTTACGCTATTTTTCAGAAATAAGGTTTTCGACGCACACGTAACTAAAGTCTTTCGAGATACTTGCGCACGCGCAGATAGATTTGTTTACAAATTGGGCTGAGCTTGCGCGCGTTGTATGTTAGGAAATAGAGTTAAAGTCAACGTTTATACTGTGCAATAAGTTCTAACATACTATAGCACAAAACAACATTTATAAATAAAGTCTTTTAGGAGAGATTTCCTATTCCATGCCTTACATTACATTTGTTACAGTATTTATAAAAAGAAACTATTTTACTGTTCTTCACCATTTAAAATCAACTAATGTTTTAACTTTTGCATTTGTGTTTCTCCAATGTCATTGTATGCAGCACAATAAAAAAGGAAGTGTTGTTATCTTCAATTACATTAAGTGAGCACAAACAATCATATGAGGCTTTCATCCATATTAACGTACTAGTATAAAAACGTATAATTATAATCCTATAATTTAATGTATAAACGTTGTATAATATTTACTTTTCATTATAATTTACTTTAATTATTTTACTCTAACTAAAATTTAACTGGACATTTGGAAATTAGTAGACCTAGACCTATGTAGTGCGTTACAAAGATTCAATAGAAAGAAATGAATAAATATCTATTTTCTACTGTTTGTATCAATTTTGATCTGATTTTGCTGTAATCCTGGAGGGTACTTTGGATAACTTTACCAAATTATTCCTGTCCACTCAGGCAGCACTTGCCAGTTCTTATACTCTGACGTTATCCAAATTCCTTCACTTGCACTGATGAAGGGCTAGTGTTGCCCGAAAGCTCTGCTAACTTTTCTGGCTGTTTTAATTTATCGTTTTGATTTAGCTTTTCGCTTTTTTTTTTGAGAAACATATGCCCATTCTACAGTCCACAGAACGTCTTAAGACTGTTTTTCCGGAACCACCCATTATTGCATTTCGTAGACCTCCCAACCTTCGTGATATATTAGTCAGATCCAAATTTAAGAGTGAAATTAACTCTCATGTTAATGAGCGTACTGAAAAATCCATACATCAAACACGAATTGCGACATTAAACATCAGAACGCTGCAAGATGATTTTTGTACTAGCAGCTGTTATTAAGTCAGCAGATAATTTAAATATTGATGTCCTTGCTCTACAAAAGGCTAGAAGACTAGGAAACGGTATTTTAGAGTTTGACGATGAGTCAATAAAAGGCTGGCAGCTTATATGGAGTGGATACAAGAGACGAAAAGAACATGAAGTTGCCATTTCAATTCAACCATATAGACCGGGCGCCCGGAAGATTTATTCATGTGAAAAGATACAAAAGGTTTGATGATGTAGTTAGGTGCGTATTAGGGCGAGATGCAATATTCGACATTGCTGCCGGGTCACAGCCTGTACATAGGGCCTGTGGGGATCATAACATAGGGGGGTAAAAATGCATTTATTTATGTTAAGCGATACAAGGATAAACTTTTTTGGATATCATTCGCAGTGGGCTACTAATGATTACATCACCAATGACAGCAACTTTATCCTGTACGGGGCGCCAAACAGCAACATTTTAGGGCCACGCCCAAATGGGTTTATTCATGTGAAGCGATACAAGGTTGAATCTTTTTTTAATGGCAGCAGTATATATTGGGGATGACAAAAACACCAATGACAGCAACTTTATCCTGTACATAAGCTCAGACAGCAGCCCTAAAGGTCCGCAATTTCCCCCTATTGGGCTATATACTCGGCGCGTATGTCGTCTAATGGCGTTCAGCTGAGTTAGAAATACGTGATACGGACTCGGACTGACAATAAATACACAGTAGAATGCTAAAACAATAAATAAGGAGAGCAGTTGTTTGCTGTACCAAATCATTAAACATCAAACTCTTAGGAACTCGCCCAAAATGGGTTTATCCATGAAGTGTGTAATCATTTTTGAAAAAATGTTTTTTTTCCCCTTTTTTCCGGTACACAGCAGCTCAAATACCAGAGGCTCCATTCGTGATCAACAATGTTGATAATACAAACACATTCACGATAACGAGTGACTTTTATTTTATAATTGAAATATATCTTTACTTTGGAATAATAAATAACACCAACAAAAACACTTAAAATAACCAACAGCAGATTTGTATTTTAGGGTATCATTTTGAACAATCAATATTACATCAAAATCATTATTTCACAACATAAAATAATATAATTTAAGAATATTTTTCAGATAAACTAATTAATAATTACACTCATAATGATCGACACCGGGGTACCGATTATTGTGCATTATTATTATAACTCGATTTGAATATTGTTTTAATTACACACTAGACACTAGTGATATGTCTATATGAAAAAAGGCAACGAAATCTAAATTTGCAACATTTTTTTACATAACATAACATAATAGTAAAGTAAATAATAGTTCGAATTCAACATAATCACTTAGAGAATTGGTAAGGTATAGATTAGACTATCGATTGCACACTATTACTGTATTTTTAATTCATTTTAAATTAAAAAAAGTAACCGTTTTCATGTTAATTAGACTGATAAAAACCAACAAAAAATTAATCTGGCAACATTTTAAACATCGTTACTTGTCCATAATGGATCGACTACTGTATCGATTACTGCACATTGTTTTACTTAAACTGAAACAAAGTCAAATTTTTAATTGTTACTGTACTAATATTAGACAGTGACAGTTTTTAATCGTTTACATAAAACATTTGACAGTTTTGAAGTAAATATTCTTTAATATATCAAATGTAAATACTGAACTATTTGATCCATAGATAGTTGGCAAGCAGAATCCAGTATCATTACAGTGTGATTATAATCAAATTTATAAATGACGATGTCACAAATCATGTAAAAAGAAATCCAATAGCCCCTATTGGTTTTATTATATCGTGTATTCTGTTCAGCTAGTAATGGAATATGAGGAATGTACAATATTTAGTTATTTAATGCATACAGCCAGTAAACTCGCTGTCTTTGCTCATTGTGCTTTTACAGTGTGTCGGTATGCAAAATATTCGACCTGGGTTCAGTTGGAGATAAGTAACGATATTTAATTTGGTCCAGTGTTATTAATGTAACAATTTTAAATTTGACTTGGACAGTTGGGCAGTAAAATAATGTGCAATAATCGATACAGTAGTCGATCTATTATGGATAAGTAACGATATTTAATTTGGTCCTGAGTATGTTGCAGATACCACTGTCTAATGTTAGTACAGTAACAATTTTAAATTTGACTTGGGCAGTTATAGTAAAATAATGTGCAGTAATCAATACAGTAGTCGATCCATTATGGTTCAGTAACGATATTTAATTCGATTCAGTTTGTTGCGTTTTATCAGATATCACTTTCTTATGTTAGTTAGTAAAATAATGTGCAATAATCAATACAGTAGTCGATCCATTGTGGATAAGTAACGATATTTAATTTGGTTCAGTATTATTAATATTAATTAATGTTGCCTTTTATCAGATATCACTGTCTAATGTTAGTATAGTAACAATTAAAAGTTTGACTTTGGTTCAGTTAAAGTAAAACAATGTGCAGTAATCGATACAGTAGTCGATCCATTATGGACAAGTAACGACGTTTAAAAATGTTGGCAGATTAAGTTTTTTGTTGGTTTTTATCAGTCTAATTCACATGAAAACGGTTACTTTTTTTTAGTAATAGTGTGCAATCGATAGTCTAATCTATACCTTACCAATTCTCTAAGTGATTATGTTGAATTCGAACTATTATTTACTTTACTATTATGTTATGTTATGTAAAAAAATGTTGCAAATTTAGATTTCGTTGCCTTTTTTCATATAGACATATCACTAGTGTCTAGTGTGTAATTAAAACAATATTCAAATCGAGGTATAATAATAATATAGCCGAATAGGGGGAATCTGCGGACCTTTAGGGCTGCTGTCTGAGCTTATGTACAGGATAAAGTTGCTGTCATTGGTGTTTTTGTCATCCCCAATATGTACTGCTGCCATTAAAAAAAGATTCAACCTTGTATCGCTTCACATGAATAAACCCATTTGGGCGTGGCCCTAAAATGTTGCTGTTTGGCGCCCCGTACAGGATAAAGTTGCTGTCATTGGTGATGTATCATTAGTAGCCCACTGCAAATGATATCCAAAAAAGTTTATCCTTGTATCGCTTCACATGAATAAATGCATTTTTACCCCCCTATGTTATGATCCCCACAAGCCCCATGTACAGGCTGTGACCCGGCAGCAATATCAAATATTGCAAAAGTCAAGAGAGTGGAGTTTGGGATAGTATTCTTGGCAACAACAACCCAGATCGTAGACACACTAACGACAACGGTGCGAGAATGCTGGAGTGGTGTTTATTCAACTCTATGAGAATAATGAATTCTTGGATACCAAGCAAACGAGTACACAGAGAAACATGGAGACATGCAGGAACAGGACTGTGGAAGCGTATTGACTACATATGCACCACAAAATGGGTTGGAAACTTTAAAGACTGTCGTGTGTATGTTGGGCCTTCAAGATTATTCAACACAGATCATAGGCTCCTAGTGATGAATATAAACTTCCCAACAACATCAAGGCGAAGTGAGGTACTACGCACAATAAGGCACTACAAATCTAGCAAACCTAGGACAAACTATGCTGCACTTAAAGATGTTCCAGAAGTCAGGGAAAACTTACTTAAAAACTTGAAGATGCCTTTGATCAACTACCTCATGAAGATGTTAATGAGCTGAATGATTTTATTACTGAAAAGGTATGTAAGTGTGTTGAAGAGGTCTGTCCTAAGAAGTTGTGAAAAGAAAAGAGCCATGGGAAGACGATGATTTGTGTAAGATGATAGAAGATCAAAGGAAGTGCAGTGATAAGAACGAGTTAAGGAAGTTACAGAAAAGGATTAAGAAGAAGCAGAGAGAACTAAAAAAATGAGTATTACAAGTGCCTAGCAGAGAATCTGAATTTTGCGACTGAAGCTAAGTCAGCAGAAAAGGAGTTTGCAATCGCCAAAAACTACAAAGTCTTCAAGAAATCCAGTGATAGTAGAATTCAGAAGGAAAAGCTCAAAGTACATTTTGAGTCTCACTTTGCAGGCCCACCTGAATCATTCAGTATCCCTAGTGAGCTAGAAGACCCAGGAAGTTTCCCACAGTTGTTCAATGATGAAGACTGTATAGTTAATGAGGATCCACCAACTAGCAAAGAACTAGAAGAGGTTATAAAGTCATTCAAAAATGGAAAAAGTGGAGGGACAGATAACATCAAGTCCAAAGTACTGAAGTACAATACAAGTCATCGCCTGTTTGCATTCCTTCATATGCTTATAATTGTAATCTGGACAACACTCAAGGTCCCTAACTCTTTACTCCCTCGTTATCATTAAATTGACATTATGATTATGAGAGTGAGGGGACACTAACCTAGTTCTTGTGTTGGAAGTTAAAGTTATTGAATCCCAACTATGAAACCATAGTTATTACAAAGTTACAGTGATTATTGTAAATTTGAAAACATTATGATTCGTATTTCATTATAGAGAAGGTATAACGATAATATGTACTACGGTACTTTATTAATTAAAACTGCTTTGAAGGCCTACTCTTTTTCGTGTTTTTTAAACAAAATAGTGATTTTTTTAATTATAATGTTAATTTTTTACTTTAATGTAATTTAGGCCTATTATTACAAAAGTCACACTATAAAGGCACAACTAACATTTTGACAAAACACATTAGATAAAATATTATGATGAATATACACTATTATTACATTACATTGGGCCTATTAAAACTGAAACATATTCAGTTGTGCTTGTTTTATAAAACAGGAAATTTATGTCCCTTTGCCACGAGGAATAGGGCAGTACAACAATAGTTTATCCGAACAATAACACCAGCATCCTCCTGATGTCCACAATTGTGTACCCTCATTCCACGGTTTGAACAGACTGAAATAGAGGTTTCTAATCCTAAACACTGAACATTATCAAGCCTACAGTAATCGGACCATTGCTTTAGCCAAAATGAGCTTGTTTTGGAGCTTCAATGGCTTTTCTTAGTCCTAATTGTCGACACACAACATTGGCATCGTTGATGTCCCAGTCGTCATCACATATTGTACCCAATTGTGTACCATCGTAAACTTCAACTCGTCCCTCATTCATATTGCCACCATCAACAAGTCTAATATTTTGGCCTACTATAAAGTAAAAAAGTAAACATTTATATTGCTGCTGGTGCTCTCACTGTGAAAATCTCTCTCATTAGTTTTAGTAATATCGGATATACGCATCACAGGACATTATAACACATTTTGGTTATTTTTCCCAAAAAGTTTTTATTGGCAAGATTTCTTTCTTTCCAAAAAATTTAGAAAATATTGCTTTACAAATGGCAGAAATTCATAGAAATTCAAAATTGAAATTGTAAGAGAAAACTTGTAAGCCATTGCTAATGTATGGTGCTTAATTAATTTGTACCTGCACATGTAACACATAACAAGCGTCATTATGTTTTACAACTTAAATAAGTGATAAACAAGAAAACGTTGTTTAGGTCTACGTTAAGCCATATTACTACTGTACCTGAACAAATAACACTCGCACCATCCTTATGTCCACAATTGTGTACCCTCATCCCACGGTTAGAACAGTATTTGAAAGAGGATTCAGTTCCTAAACACTGAATATTATCAAGCATAATCCTTGGCCAAAATGAGCTTGTCTTGGTGCTTGGATGGCTTCTCCTAATCCTAATTGACGGCAGACAACTCTGGCATCGTTGATGTCCCAGTCATCATCACATACTGTACCCCATTATTTACCATCGTAAACTTCAACTCGTCCCTCATTCATATTGCCACCATCAACAAGTCTAACGTTTGCTATAAAGTAAAAACAAATTAAACGCAGTACTTTAAAGATATATTGTCCCCCTGGACAAAAAAATATTTTTTAAATTTTTGTTGTTATTGAATCTTTCCATTTTAATGGCACATAGTACTTAATCACTTTGACCAAAAATTGGATTGGACAAATTTACTTTACTTTTAAACAAAGAATAGTCAAATTGTTAGACAATGGTTTTTTTTTCGTTAAATGTAACTGTTTATTTTGGCCTTTTAAAGTTAAATATATATCAATTTGATCTCTGGTGCGCGTGCGTACAATTGAGGGACTAGTGCTGTTCCGCCGCTATCCAATCGAGTTTGAACAATACCATGAAAGCCCCAGTGGTCTAATGGTTAGAAGATCTGCATATCAAGCAGAAGGTTCCGGGTTCGAGTCTCGGCTGGGGCGTCTTTTTCTTATTCTCACAGATTTCCTCATCTTATCGTTTCAAATTCACAGAAGTGACATATTCAATGTCTGATTTGATTAATCTTCATTTTTCATGTTTTTGGGGGATATCTTTAAATGCCGTTTTTTTTTTATTTCTGCTGGTGCTCTCACTTATCTCTCATTAATTTTAGTTGAATATTACTAGTAATATCGAACATAGTCACAGGACATTATAACCAAAATTTTGTTATATATTTTTCCGAAATGTTTTCAGTGGCAGGATTTCTTTCTTTGATTTCTTTCTTTCCAGAAAATTTAGAAAATATTGCTTTACAAATGGCAAAAATTCTTGCAAATTCAAATTTTAAATCGCTATAGAGAAAACTTGTTTAGGACTTATAGTAAGCCATTGCTAATGTATGGTTCTGAATTAGTTTGTACAGCGTCCTTATGTTTTACAACTTAAATAAGAGATAAACAAGAAAACGTTTTCTAAGTCTACGTTAAGCCATATTACTACTGTACCTGAACAAATAACACTAGCATCATCCTTATGTCCACAATCGTGTACCCTCATTCCAGGGTTAGCACAGTCTGTGATAGAGATTTCATTTCCTAAACACCGAACATTATCAAACATAATCGGACCAGTTTCTTGGCCAAAATGAGCTTGTCCTGGTGATTGGATGGCTTCTCCTAATCCTACTTGACGGTGTCCCAGTCATCACCCCACCCCATTCTTTACCATCGTAAACTTCAACTCGTCCCTCATTCATATTGCCACCATCAACAAGTCTTACGTTTGCTATAAAGTAAATAAAGTACAAATTTTAGTGGCAAGTGGCAAGATTGATTGATTTCTTTCTCTTTCCAACCAAATTAGAAAATATTTTCTTTACAAATGGCAGAAATTCTTGCAAATTCAAATTTGAAATCGCTTATAGTAATTAGCCATTGCTAATGATGCTGAATTAGTTTGTACTTTGAAAATATTGTACCTGCACATATAACACTCGCATCCTCATGATGTTTACAATTGTGCACCCTCATTCCATTATTAGGGCAATCTGTGATAGAGATTTCATATCCTAAACATATAACACTCACATTCTCATGATGTTTACAATTGTGCAGCCTCATTCCATTATTAGGGCAATCTGTGATAGAGATTTCATATCCTAAACATATAACACTTGCATCCTCATGATGTTTACAATTGTGCACCCTCATTCCATTATTAGGGCAATCTGTGATAGAGATTTCATATCCTAAACATATAACACTCGCATCCTCATGATGTTTACAATTGTGCACCCTCATTCCATTATTAGGGCAATCTGTGATAGAGATTTCATATCCTAAACATATAACACTCGCATCCTCATGATGTTTACAATTGTGCACCCTCATTCCATTATTAGGGCAATCTGTGATAGAGATTTCATATCCTAAACATATAACATCATCAAGCATAACCATAACGGACCAGTCACTTGGCCAAAATCAGCTTTTATTGGCGCTTAGTGGCTTTTCCTATTCCTAATTGTCGACACACAACATTGGCATCGTTGATTTCCCAGTTGTCATCACATGTTGTACCCCATTCCGTACCATCGTAAACTTCAACTCGTCCCTCACACTTATATTGAAAAGAGTTACTAAACTTTTAGGAGAAAGACGATATTTTAAATGGGACCAAGTAGAAGAAATTTGAATAAGGGATGTAATTCATGTTTATATTTTTATTTACAGTAATTCAATTGCGTATAAAATCCAGTCTTAAAATTAAAGTAGGCCTAGTGTTCAGACAAATTCCTCAGACAAATTCAATTAAAGGGACATTCTCTGGCGTTTGAATTTATTTAATCTTCTATATACAACTCTTAATTAGTTTAATGGTCAGTGAACTGCTTTTTAGTATCATCAAATAAAATTAATTTTATTTTGTCGATACTAAGTTTTTATACACAAGAGTAAGTTTTTGGGCCTCCTAATTAGCTTCAAAGTTTACTTTATAATTATTTATATACAGTAGGCCTATGTAAGATTAATAGAGCCAAATAATGGGAAGGAAGAGTGGAGTGCCTGGGATAATCTTCTGTAATCTAGAACCTATACCACTCATTTGCTCATATAGTGTAACTTGACATGCACAACTGTATATCAATCCACTGTGATTTGATTATCTACTGTTTTTAACATTGAAAATAAATAAATAAAAATGTACAAGTTAAAAGCAGTTATGTAGTAAGGTGTTGTAGCCACTGCCTATGTCTTACTCTCTTATTCAAGTCTAATTGACTATTAGAAATGGCATGCATGCTCAATCTGAGGATTGTATCTTTCTTGAAACTATTATCTTAAACAAGGCCATACATGGTTGCAGTTGCGTATGGTGTCAGTCGCGTGCTCAAGTTAGTGTAACCCTCCAAATATACAAGACATAACGTCCGATAGAGGGCGGCAGAGAGAGAGAAGATAAATAAGACCGAGCACATGTGTAGATATAAAAGGAGTGAGAATAAAACATCTAAAACCACTATACATATTTGAAGTGTGTATTTTCATTATTATTGGAGTCCGGAACATAACATAAAATATCAAGTATATATTATATGTTATATTAGTGTTTACCACCAACCGACCAACCGATCGACCAACCAACCGAGTGAACCGTAGAATAAAAAATATTTAATTACGGAACAGTTGAACGAAAGTAAAAATAAATATTATAAAACAATACTTAGGGTTTTTAAAAACGCAAGAAAGTAAAACCATTCGATTCTTGCTACTGTAGGCCTAATACCTAGATTTCCCAGTATCTAGCAAACATTCCGTAATAAAAAAAATTGCATCACAGACCACAATCTCAGCGTACATGATACACCACATTTGGATACACATGTGATTCTGTATTACGGATGTTTATGATATGATTTTGATATGATACTGAAGAAATATTGTCATATGTGGAGAAACAGCATTGATAATCGATAATGTAAACAAACTACGGTACCAGAATAGCTAGATAACGGCAATAACACTTATATTTTATATCACGATGGTGATGAACATCTTCCTTCACATCTATACACGGTATCTGAGTAATCGAGCTCTATCAAATCACCCCAATTTATGAGAAACATCTTCAAGATAAACTTTAGCATTGTGGTAAATTTTGATAAATTACTTCACCAGATGTATTCAATTAAGATTTCACCTGACAGATGCAGGCCTAATGGTTAATGTCAATATGCATTGTTTTCATAATGCCAACAATATTACATTGGATGTATACGTATAGAAAGTTGATGAACTTTAAGTTGATTAACTTTCCTCAATATATATGTTACCAATATCCTACTTCACCATCATCATCAGATAACATTTATTTCCGAAAAAAAAATGGTAGGCAAGATGATTTACTTTAATTGCCTGATCGTCCTTCGGATAGGGCTTAAAGACGTTGGTTCCGTGTACATAGTGTACGTTAAAGAACTTTGTACACTTTTAAAAAAGAGTAGGGGATGGACTCCCAGTGTGCTGATTTTAGTAAACGCTGCAGATTGCTGCTGTGGGTCCATAGATGACCTAATCCGAATTTCTTCAGTTTCCAGTCAAGCCTGAGGACAATAATTATTACAATTACTGTGTAGATGAGTACTCTACAGTATTCAATAGTTATTATTATAGTTTTAGATATAACATTTGTATCTGCGTCAATATTGCTCGCATAAGCACACCCTAAATACAAGTTTGTATACAATTGGTTGAGCCAATATCAAACAATTTGTGTGTCGTTTTTCTGACACGTCTCTAACGTTGGTTTAATGTCTCCCACATGCAAAAATAATAAAATTACTATTTTCGAAGTCGGAAATTTTCAGTTCGGCGACTAAGTGTTGATTATGAAGGTGCGACAAAAATGATACCTGTGACAACACACTTCAGTAAAATGTGAAACCAGTGCCCATGTGGTCTATTGATGTATACAATAGACCACATATATATGGCCGACGTCTGTCGTGAACGACATTGGCAATTATTTTTACATTCTTCTTCTGAATGATGTATGAAACTAACCCATGACTGTTAAAGCATCTTGATTGGTCCTAACATTCTCTCGTCCAGTGGCCACCTTTACCAGAGGAAAGGCATGGGCAAATACGTCTGAGCCAGATACTAGATGCAGGGACTGCCATAAGAGTCAGCAGTGCTGATTTAAAATGTCCAACGTGATCCCAGGTCCATATACAGCACCCGATAGTAAGAAGAACAACAATTTAATTCTACAAGGTTTTTATTTAAAAAGAATTGCGAATTGTACCATGACAATTCTACTGTACTTTCCCAGTTTAATCTGTTGAATAAACTGGTGCGAATTATTCAAACCAATGCAATCTAACAACAGGACACTGAGTTCGCCTTGCTAAGATACAGTAGCAAACTTGTACAGTCTTTTGATCTTATGTCTGGCTGCGACAAATAAGGACAGTACTGTACAGTGTCTGTTAAGGAACATGGAACTGATGTCGCAGCCACAGATAAACCCCTTTGTTAGATTGCCTTATTCAAACCAACCAGGCACAAAGCAACATAAAGTGGCTAGCCTGTAGATGTTTTTTAAAACTCTAAGCTATTCTTAAACTGAGCCATGATGATTCAGTCATGACAAGCAATCTTTCCTAACAAGCAGAAGGATACAACAACCTACTGAACAGAATGGCTTATAAAAGGATGCGCTGACGAATTTATCTATTTCCATCTTGGAAGTTCAGTATTAATATACAGTTAGGTCTGCACTGCTTGCAAAATGTTTTGAGTTGAATATTTATTTGAAATTTTGTATGGCTGTTTGACTATTAGCACCAGCCATCAATATCACAGCCATCTCTCATACATTTCTGGATGGTTGGTGGTTGACTACAGTATGTTTTTACCAAGTTTTTAGTCCATAATATTTACAAATTCCAAAAACTGAGCTTTGTCTTCTTTTATGCAAGACATCTCTTTTTCTTTTTCTCACAAAAGTTGCAGGATTTCAAACAAACAGTGTACAATTTATGTGGAATGTATTGAGATCTAAAGACTTTACTCTCTCTGTCTCCAGTTTCACATTTAATTTTATTATAGTTTTTCAAACAGCATAGATAACATCATTTTTCGAGTGGAGCATAGTTGAGTAGTTTTTCAATCAAATCCACATGAGCCAGTAACATTCTTCTACAACAGTATCTCTTCAGTCCTAAGGCGTCGAGCGCATCGCTGAAAGAAAAAGCAATTAAAACTTGAAATTTATACCCATGCCTGTTATTTTTCAAGTATGAAGAAAAAAAATTACATTTGGTATAACTTTTATTTTGTTCAATCAGAATGTTATCCTTGTTGCATTGTCATGAAAAATGCACAGTGCAAGTGACAGTCCGGATGATTGTTTGCAATATCATTGGTTATGCCAAGTGGTATGTCCTTACGTTCACGTGGGAACCAAGAATTTGATGATGATTCAAGCAAGTATTACTATTAGTGTAAAATATGCATACTATTACTATACTAGATTTTAAACTGATTCAAGCATATTTGTGATACAATACTTACCCTTCTGAATATTCAGCTTGTAGAAGTCCTAGGTAGGCCTCCCATTTGTTACCAACCACCTTTCCACAGGTGAAACAGCGCACTGGAATTATCATTTTTATACTTAAAAAAAAAAATGCTATGCAAGTTGAGAAACAATTATTTTAAAACCAATGTAAAGGAATGGCAGAAGTTAAAGCCCCCTTCCCTACGTTTTTTAGATCTAATTTAAGATCACAAACTATATTTAATGTAAAAATAATACTATATGGTCCTATTGCGATAACTTTTTTCGTCTTTAAACGGTTAAAATGTGAAAAATAAGTCGATTCTAATAATTATAGCGGCACGCTATAAATCCCAAAATGCATTGCGCGCGGATTGATATATTTGTTTTTCACCTGTAATTCGCCCACTTTTCGATCGATCGTGAGGCCAAAACAAATGGAAGACTCCTAAATTTTCAGCGAAAATACCGGGTTTTCCCCAATTTGTATCAACGGAGTCTGGCAAAAATAGAAAGACAATTAATGCAGCAACTATACAACGTCAGGCTAGGTATATAGCTAGCGTACGATGTTTGTACGTTACCGATGTTTGTACGTTACCGATGTTTGTACGTTACCAATGTTTACCAGCTAGGCCTACAAAACTAAGCCTAGCTAGGCTAGGTCTAAGACCGACCACGAGAGGTCGATCATCGCCGCGAGCTACTTACTTAGGTAGTGCATTGTTTCTCACTTTTTATCATAATTTACCATAAAACGTACATTTAAGACAAGGAATGACATGGTTTAATGTTTTTAAAGTGATATATGTATTATTTTCCAAAAAACGTCCAAAATTGCAGGGAAGGGGTCTTTAATTAGTGACAGTTAGTGACTGTCTATGATTTTATATTTTCTTCTTGCGTCGTGTTTCTTCAATTTTTTGATTTGTATTATATTTTGTAAAATGTATCTTTTGCCTGAATATTTAAATAATAATAAAGTATTTTTACTAAATACTAGGCCTAGTTAGGAGGCTACTAGTAGTAAAAAAAGTAGCGCCTAGCTATCTAGGCCTAGGCTAGTTGCCTCTCTCTCTAGGCTAGTAGTAGTAGTACTGTAGTAGGCTTGGCCTGGGAGATTTAGTCGGTTAGACTATATTTATAGAGTAGAGGCTAGCCTAGCTAGCTAGGCTAGTCAGAGGGCCTGCTACTACTACTACTACTACCAGAGCCTTTCTACTAGGATCATTAAGATGCCCAATAAAATCAATTGTTTAATATAATAAGCCTACACTCTTCTTCCTACAAAGGTTAAATTAGTAAAATAATCCCATCAAACTAACTATGATAAACTTCAAATCTTCGTTTCGAATTAACAACAAAACGTGTTTGAACAAACTCCGCTCGACTCCTTCGTCATCTAGTAGCTCCCTCTACCGTCCTTGTGTGTCAGTTCTCTACTAAATTAAACCAAACACGGCATCGCCGCCGTATAAAAGGGATCAACAACCTTGCTAGGCCTAGCTAGCTAGCCTGGCAAATAGTATAATTATTACAATGGCATTGCGTTCCACAGACAGATTTGTGCTATCTGCTGAAGAGTACTTAGGTAAATACACGCCTTTACTAGTTATGCATCGCCAATCTTCTTAATCTTATGTCTCTTCTCGTCTATTTTAGGCTAAAGGCCTAGCTAGGCTAGGCCTCTTAGTTAGCTAGGCCTAAGTATATATAGTTAGTAGGCCTAGGCCTAGGCTAGGCTTTAACTTAGGTAGCCTCTAGGAGGTAGGCCTAGCCTAGTCTCTAGAGTAGGTAGTAGTAGGCCTAGGGTAGGCTAATTTATATAGCTAGGGCCGGCTAGGCCCTAATAAGTAGCCTATTAATATAGCCTAGCCCCTAGGCCCAGGCCATTTTTTTTTTATACTGTATCTCTATTATAGGGGCTATGATGACCAACTGTCCAGTAGATAGGCTAGGCCTCTGCTGGTGTTTCAGGTTAACACAAACACACCACCATAATAAACCTGTAACTAACGGAGCTGTTCTTGAGATGAGAGACTGGGTGGTTAAGCGGAAACAGCCTATTGCTACATACCGTATATTTCGGTGTATAAGTCGCACTTTTGACACGCAAATTTGACCTCTAAATTAAGGGTGCGTCTTATACACCGAACATAAATGCCTCACCACACAAATTGTACATAGGCCTAGGCTATCGTCACCTCGTTTGCTAGGCCTGAGTAGGCTAGGCCTAGCTACAGTGTACTAACGTAACGGCAACCTGCTTCTGCCTAGTTTTCAAGGCATTTTAGCGTGATGTTATACTAAATATGATGAAAAGATTTGTTTATTATGGAGCTGTTTTAGGCGCTCCGATAAAATTTCATTTGTAAACGTTTACGATTGGAATAGTATTTATTTATAGTTATACGCACGATCGCCGACCCCCCAGCGCAAGCCCTTCTTGGCGGCCACATGTTGTACGGTATTCGACTAGTATATTCTCCAGGTGATTATAGCATGGACCTAGCGTACACACTTCTCGGATACATAGATACTAATCGAATACGATTGTCCGTGAAAACGTGCGCCCTCTCGAAATGATCGAGCGAGGCTAGCCCACACACGTGCGTGTTACACACACGGTCATGCACTCGATGTTGCGGCGAAACTCATGAATAACAAGTTAGAAAGAACTTGTTGAGGCTGGGCGCGGCCGAGCCTAGGTAAGAAAAAACCTAAATAAAGGACGCCGTTGTAGATATAACAAAATATATAATTACAATAATATTGATTACAATTTAAAAAAACATTGTTTGATTTGATATAAAAAATACCGATATTTTACTCTCAGTTGGGGGTGCGTCTTATACACAGGTGCGACTTATACACCGAAATATACGGTACATCACTTGGTTACTGAAAATCCTCAAACAAAATGGTGTTAATGTTATGCGCGATTTGAACGATTTGCGCAATTTGAAATTGCGAAAAAAAATCCTTGCGCAATTTGAAATTGCGCAAAGAATTCTTGCGCAATTTAAAATTGCGCAAGGATTTTTTTGCGCAATTTCAAATTGCGCAATCAACTTGCGCAATTTCAAATTGCGCAAGAAAATCTTTGCGCAATTTTAAATTGCGCTGCACAATTTGTAAATTGCGCAAGATAGTTCTTGCGCAATATGACACCTTTGCGCAATTTGAAAACGAACTGTAAATTTTCCCATACATGGCTAGGCTAGGCCTAGGCAGAGGAGTTTAAAATTTAGTATTTTATTATATAAATAAGACCATTTCAATGAAGATAATGTTTAAAACTCACTTTTTAAGTTTTTAATATTAGTTTAAGCTAGGCCATGTAACCTAGTCAGTATCAGTAGTCCAGACCCTAGCTAGGCTAGAGTAGTATAGACGGCCGCCCGCGCCGCGCCCGCCTGGTGGAACACCACCGCTTCGTTTCCCTTCGTCGGTTCTTCGACGGTATGCTAACTTATAACAATATTTGCAGTACTAAAATAAGGAAATGCGATATTTATCTTTAAGTTTGAATCATTCTTAGAAATTACTATAAAAATATGGGTGTGCATGATTTCACAATCTGTCGAAAAACCTTGCGCAATTTGCAGATTACTTGCGCAATTTAATACGTTGCTTGCGCAATTTGAAACACATGTTTCAATTCAAATTGCGCAAGGATTTTTTTTGCGCAATTTCAAATTGCGCAAATCGTTCAAATCGCGCATAACATTAACAAGCAATATTAAAGATAGTACTCTAAGAACTAAGATTACAAATGCTCATAGTTTGCGGCAAAAGTTGAAGAAAAAAAATAAACCAAAACTAGAGGCATTTATGTCAGAAGAGTTTGCTCTCCCTGTACCAAGTACGGGATCCAGTCAAGTCGCCCCATCGCAAAGTCGCCCCATACAAAGTCGCCCAATACAAAGTCGCCCCATCGCAAAGTCGCCCCAAAACAAAGTCGCCCAGGCACAGTCGCCCCATCGCAAAGTCGCCCAATTACAAAGTCGCCCCAGCGCAAAGTCGCCCCAACGCAAAGTCGCCCCATCGCAAAGTCGCCCCATCGCAAAGTCGCCCCATCACACACGGTTTTATTTCGGTATGATTATGAAGCGCCGCCTTGTTGCGTTTGATATCGATTGCGTTTGTTACTTTGGTCGCGCTAAATGTCGTATAGGCCTACATTACAATGTTTATCCTATTATATACATAACATTTTTATTTTACAGGTTTTAATGGAGTGATGTGCTTTTTAAAAATCATTAAAAAAATAGTCCCTTGTTTGAAAGTCTACGTTTCCTATAAAATATTTCACATTTAAATAATTATGTACTGTCAAATGACATTATGCTGGATAATACTATAATCTTAAACTATGTTTACAAATTGTCATTTTTTTAAGGCACACATCTTTCCCATCATACTGACCTGTAAAATAAAAACAAAAATCAATTATTAATATAGGCCTAATAATAACAATAAATATTCATCGACCAAAGTAAAAATAATCTAGATCGTATAACATCATTTTATCGCGACCAAAATTAAACGCGACCGATTTCGAACGCGACTGATATCATCGTAAAACTCCGGCGGGGTTTCCCCATCTTCAGAATGGTGCGTTGTAGTGCGACAACGGCGGAGTAATTACGGGGTTTCCCTCTGCTGGTAAGGGGTTTCCACTCTGATGATGGGGGTGCGTGCCGATCGTGTGACCTGAGACTACATGGCGGGGCTTCCCCTTTTATGCCTACACGTTCCGTGTTATTTTGTGTATCATTGCGACATTTTACGCACTTGTAAACTATTTTTTTACGTTTTGGGCGACTTTGCGATAGGGCGACTTTGTGATGGGGCGACTTTGCGTTGGGGCGACTTTGAGATGGGGCGACTTTGCGATGGGGCGACTGTGTCGGGGCGACTTTGTTTTGGGGCGACTTTGCGATGGGGCGACTGTGTAAGGGGCGACTTTGTATGGGGCGACTTTGCGATGGGGCGACTTGACTAGCATCCCCAAGTACCTGTACAAGCCAAAAGAGAGTGAAGCGGCGATACCAGGAACTGCAACTTTCTTCCTGTAAAGATTGTGAAGCACAATTTTCATTAAATGAAAAATTAGCTAATGAAGTTAAATTGTTGCAAGCTTCAATAGTGAAGTAAAGAAAGAAGCAGAAATGAAACCAAAAGTTGTGGTAACGAGGATAGGCAGTTGCAAACGACTGAACCAGACTATTTAAAGAAAGAACACAAATTGAAGAAAGCCAAAACCTGCAGATCAACAAATTACGGATCTCAAAGTAAAACTGTCATCTGCCAAAAAACAGAAAAACAAGTGAATTCAATAAAGCTGAAAACATGACCTCAAAAGTAAACATTCTAAAGGAATATCTTGCTGTAGAACAGAAGAAAGTGAGAAGTCTTCAAGACAATAATTTAAAACTTAATGTCTAATGAAGAGATTGCTGCAGCAACACCATCAGCATTAATTGAAATAAAAAAAGATGGGCAGACTTTTAAGTTTTAACTGGCCCGTCAGGAATGCTGTGTACTTCAGTCTTGAACAGGAGATTCCAGTTAAGAATATTGCACCTGTATTGCGTGCAGTAGAAGAACTTGCTGGTTGTAAGATAGGACCTCTACCTGATGCTGTAACTTGCTTGCGTATGCTGAGAGAGAGATGAGAGAGCTATCTCGTATTCAAGTAAGCGAAGTCTTGGAAACAGCACTTGATACAACATTAAAGTATGATGGCACCAACAAGAAGCGTACACACTACCTAGAGGTTCAAATTGCGGACAAGGAGACCACATACACAACCGGCATAACGCGACTTCCCTCAGGAACTGGTGCTGCTAACATGCAAGGTATTAATATTCAGTCATTTGACAACATAGGCGCAGCAAGCCAGGCATTAGGTGGATCAACGTCAAGACAACACATTCTGGACTCAATATCCAACACAATGACTGACCGGTGTGGAGTAAATAAAGTGGTAAACAGGGAGATTGTAGAATCAAAATCAGAAGGCCAGCCAGCAACACCTTAATGAATTTTTCTGTGGAATGCAACCGCTTGATACTTTTGCTAAGTCATGTGACAAATCCATTTTATTGTGGGAGGAAACAAATTTGCCTGCTGAACACAAGGTCATGTCATTTGGCCGAAGAAGTTTGAGTGGTGCTCAAAGTTTCATCACTGCAGTTTGTAAGCTATGTTTTAACAATGCTGTTGGTTTGCCCGCTGAAGTTGATATACAGTCGACTCCGCGTAAGTCGAAAAATCGCGAAAGTCGAATTTTTAGGAAAGTCCCAATTCTTTCCTATACATTACTGTGTAATTTTTATTTGTAAGTCGAATTTTTCTAAGTCGAAATTCGTCTAAGTCGACGTCTTTTTGCGGTCCGAATACTCACATTCTTTAGTGATTTATATCGTATAAGTCGAAGTCACAAATTACGCGGCAACAACGCGCTAAAAAAGCCGATGAAACGTACGTAATTCGATAAACAAACAACAGAGGGGATAATGTGGGACCATATCGGTTCTCTCAAGCAGGTTGTATAGTACAGGTGGCGTCCTACAACTCGCGCTAGTGTATGTGTATGAGTTGTTTCAGATCGAGTTGAGAACTTGAGCGGCGTTTTGTGGGTACCTATTTTGTGCTAGACAGGAATTGCAATAAACAATGGATACCGATTTCGAATAAAAACCGAAATGTATTTATTATACGTTTTTGTATTGTTTCGGGCTTAAACAATAAAAGAAAATACAGTTTATCGGATCAGGTGCCGTTTTCGGCCACCTCGACTTGTATGGACTATACCATTATAAAAAGATGGGAAAATAGGGGTGTCCCATTTATTAATTGAGTGTGTTAATGTGTTAAAATACTGCTCCTTTTGTTCTTTTGTTTTTCTTGTTGTGTCAGCAACAAAGGGAAAACAACTACGCCCTGCATGCTGTAGAATTAATTTCAGTTTTCAAGTTAATGCAGTATATTATGGCTCTTTATTTCTATATAATTTTTACAGATTTATAGATACAGAAAGTATATAAAGAAAGTTTTTATTCCAGTTACAAATAAAAAATATAATTTACCTAACGATAACACAGTAGTACATTTAATAAAGATGACAGTAGTACATGTATCACATACTGATTATTAGGTAATCAGTAAAACAAATAAACATTATAATTTTGTCAGTGAATCTGTACCATTTTGTTCCCAGAAAACACAGCGTTTGACATTGCATGTTTTTAGGTTTGGTCTTTCTAACATGTTTTAAACACGTTTTTAAACGTTTCTGTGTAGAAATACATGTTTTAATTGAACAACGTTTGCATCAAAACGTTATAATAGCGAATGTAAAACGGAGCTGATAATGTCGCCATGAAGAGGATGATTGGTGTCTTCCAATATAGCATGGAATACATCGGCAAGCTGTTCGCTGTAGAAGGAGTCAAGCATTTGCATACTAGACAAACCAATTACTTTCCACGCTCTACCCAGCACCTTCTCAATTCGGTCTTTATCCCCCTTACATTCCCTTACTGATATTCCTAGCCCAATATACAATATGCCCAAATAGAACATCACTGATTAGTAAAACATAAACATTCTATAATACAAATATCCTGCTTTACCCCAAAGAACCGAGTTTCCTAGCTCAAGCAGTACAGCCTTGTATTTAACTTCTTAACTACGATCAACATGTCCACCCATTTAGCTTTAGTCAAACACTACTGCCAGATACTTATCAATAATTGTTAACAATCTCTACTTCCTTTACTTTAATTAATGTATACTGTCAGACCAATTATGTTTTCGAAAATCAATCCTTATTTCTTTCGTTTTATTTATGTTTAGTTCAAGAAAATAAAAAATATGATTTATCTACTGATAGGATTGGGCCGATTAGAATGCATTTGCCTACATTCTTTTACATATTTCACAACATTATAGAGTTTAGGTAATTTAACCGATTGTAATGTAGTATTTAGGATGTTTTAATTCCGATTTAAGATTTTCTAATTTCGAATCCGATTGTACTAAAATTTAAAGTGTTTAAATCTAGATAGGAATAACATAGGCCTAGTATTTAATATGCTTTAATTTTGATTATACTGTAGTGTTTAGTTTAGTTTTTATATATAATAAGTAAGTATACCTACTTATATAGTTTTTATTTATTTATTTATTCATAGGAATCACCTTTTCATTCATTCATTTCATTTATCTTTTTATTTCGGAATATCATGGTGACATAATATAATATCCATAGCAAAATAGAGAAAAAAAAATCTTAATCTTTATATCGGCGTCACACATTTATCAGTTAATGGTGCATCCAATTTACAGACAAAATTACAAATAACATAAGCCACAAAGTTCTAAATACTATAACATCAAAACAAAATGTAAACTAATTAATTAGATCTGTATGAAAATACATAATACGTATATTGTACAATATATATAACTACAAAAATAAAAACAGAACAACAAAAATACAGGATAGGCCTAAGAAATAAATAAAACTTACAGATACATCCTCATAGAGATGTCTGTAGCTTGTTTACTATATTAATCAATTAGTTGAGAGAGGTAATGTTGATAAAATTGTAGATCTAGTAACCCATGCTTTCATTAAATATGTTTTACAATAAAAATCAAAGATTTTTCCTAATGTTTCATTTTCAGTGAATAAATTGTCTAGCATAAAGTGGTGTTTTAACTGAGGTCCACTGATTAAAATTATCCCGGTACATACTTAATTATTGTCTAACAGAGTTTAATGAAGGACATTTAAATAAAAAATGGTTTACTGTTTCTTTTTCGTTTGTACTGTACACATCTTACATAATCCTGTGTTATGATTTGACCATGATTTTCTACGACCCTCAAGATCTAGAGAGTTTGATCTTGCTTTAAATTTTAAATGGATACTCTTAAAATTAGTTTTATCTAACAAATATTGTTCAAGGTTTGGTTCCTTTATACATAGTATATTCCGTTAACGTTGTTTTGCATGGAATTTTGTTTTGCTTTGGGCCTTTGAAAACCACTCGTTATGATCAACTTGTTTATTATTTTTCCTAAATGGCTTTATCCAGTTAGTAGATGGTTCTTCATTAAATTTGTCTATATAATTTGTTTTATATAAAAACATAGTAATATTGTTACAAAATCTTGGCATTCCCTAACACAGTAGGCCTACCTAATAATAACATGCCTTTTTAACATGCTAGTTTTTGATGTTCTGTGTTGTTCCTTGTAGTTTGTACTGTAGGTTACATAACAGAACAATTGTATTGTCTTCCCATTAATAGACACCCTTCTCTACATAAAACATAATACACCACACCCCTATCATAATAATGGTATAGTCCATATAAGTCGAGGTGGCCGAAAACGGCACCTGATCCCAGTTTATCATTGCCGATAAAGAGGATTAGCATTTATTAGGCCTAGCTAGCTAGCTAGCTAGCTAAGCAAACTCAATTCAAGAAGGCTCATCGCGTGGTGGGCCGCGATCGCGACAGGGCAGGGTCCACTAGGCCTAGCCATAGCGCGGCTAGCGAGTGAACCTAGGCCTAGCATTTTTTTTGGAAAATCTGTAAGTCGAAGTTCGCGTAACTCGAATTTTTATACCGGTCCCATTAGATTCGACTTAGGCGGAGTCGACTGTATTTCTAAGAAGTAAAGGTTTCAAGCTTAGCCTTAGCAACATACTATCGCCTATCATGGGAAACCGTTTCCACATCTTGTACCGAAATGCTGGGGGTGTTCATCTGTTGCTGCCACATTTAGTTGAATTTCTCACAAAAGTATGGTCACCTACTAATGACTTGCAGCAATCCGTCTTGGTTAACAGCAGGACATCACAATACCAGACTGGGTGCCGAGCTCTCGGTATTATTGGCAAGTATGTATCTGGTCCTTGGATGAAACTCATAGAAAAAGACCAAAATATTCTTGACTTAAATGTACCCTTTACTCTAGCTGTTCAAAAAATGAAAACATGGAAGTTAGATGCATCTTCACTTGTTAATGGGAAGGCGGAGAGCTTGTTTGAAGATGTTCCAATGATCAAAGATGATGTTTTTATGGATTTAATGCGCCCACAAGAAAATGATCAGCAAATTGAAGCTTTGCTACGAACACTTTTAGAAGTTATAGTTGATGTTTGTAGACGACAGTTGGAAGACCAACTTCTCCAGGCGGTATTCACCACAATCCCAGCGAGGAGTTAAAAGAACAAGCAAAGTCCTGTACAAGCAACAATATTAGTGGTGAGAGTATTTGGATTACTGGACCATTATATAAAGCAAGCCCTGAATGCCAGTTTGAGTTAAAAGTAAGATAGTATATAAGTGCAATAAGACGTCAGAATGGCTTTCAACAAAATCAGAAAAGGAACGGGAAGAATTACTTTCAAAGGCCAGAATGCTTTGTTTGCGAAGCAATCAAATAGATGCAGAACGAACACAAGCCTTAGCAGAAGATAAGAAGAACCACCTAGATGAAAAACGCAAAGGCATGGTGGAAAAGGCAGATAGACTTAGGCTGTTGAACGAAAACCTGCTAAACGACCTGATGCAGCTGCAGTATGAATTCTAATTTGGAGATCTAGGAACAAAGAAGAAGCAAGTGATAGCTTTAAAGGCCAGCTGAATGTGAGAAAAAGAATTTTGAATCAGAAGGCAAACGCTGCACTTTTCTGTTTTTCGTCAAAAGGGAAGCAATTTTCTGTAGAGCAGTTGAAAGAGAATTTGGCAAGCTTGATAGCTGACAAAGACATATACTCTAGTAGCTAGATCAACTTTCGTATGCACTTTGAGGTCCAGAGAATTTGACTTCAGAAATTGGTTTAGGGTGGTCAAACAATCATTTTTGGCTTGGTTACACATTTTGAAAATGTGGCGAAAGGTCAAAAGGTCAGGGTGAAAGGTCATAGGACCAAACACCAATATGTCCTTAAATCTCAACAACCACTGGTCACAGCGAAGTAATTTTGGTCTCAAATTGATCAGAAGGTATACATTTATATTCAGTCTAATGCGACATTTTAGTCAAAAATGACCGGAAATGCCATTTCTGACCTTTGACCCACACCTCAGGGCATGTATGTATCTCCGTAACTACTGATCGTAGACACTTAAATTTGGTCTTAAATTGTTTGAAATAAATATTTATTATTTGTAGCACATTTTTAAAAATGTTACAAAAGGTCAAAGGGTCAAGGTCAAAGGTTATATGAACAAATAAAAATAGATACTTGTATCTCGGCAACCACTCGTCGCAGCAAGTCAATTTTAGTCTCAAAATGTTCAGAAGGCATGCTTTCATATTCAATCTAATGGGACATTTTAGTCAAAAATTATCAGAAATGCCATTTCTGACCTTTGACCCACATATCATGGCATCTTCATATCTCTGTAAGTACTGGTCGTAGAAACTTAAATTTGGTATCAAATTGTTCGAAATATACATATTTACATTCATTGTAATAGAAAATGTGGTTAAAAGATGAACAGAAATACTATTACTAATGTTTCAAACAAAAAACATATCTCTACATTACTTATCCTTAGACAGTAATGTTATGCAATAACTGATACTTTAAATTGTTTCAATTTCAAGTACTAGTTATTGCTGTCCCCAAGAACATTTTGATAGAAACGTCAAGTTCAACAGTTCTTTTCGGAATGCTAGAAGTAACTTGCCATGTGTATCCGATTAAACTCCCCGGGCATTTATTGTTCAAAGGGGTTTTTAGGGGCAGGGGAGGCATCTTTATTTGTGGTATAATATGGTAATATGTATAATCAAATAAATACCACCTAGATGTAAAAAAAAATACAGCACAATTAATATCAAAAAGTGAAAAAAATGCTTGGTAAATTGTAGATTATGGTAGTTAATGTAATGTGTTGTGATACAATTATTGTGTAAATGCATGTGGCGGGCGTATTCCACATGGTGTTCTATTAGAGGGAATGGTGGCGTTTATTTGAGAGAGGCTTTTATTCAAAGCGGGTGTTAATTCGAATAAATACTCTAATTTTAATAATTATAATTCGTTTCTCAACTGATAAAAGGTACTTTACATGATTCGTTTTCTTCTTTATGCTTTTTAACGAAATGTTTCTGTCTTTTAGAATAAAAGTGACACTGTCATAGATAACATTAAATGGATCTTCTCTTCCAGGTGCCAGTATAATGATATAAAACAATGACATATCATTATCCTGACACAATTGCACTCATAATGGATCTTCATTCTATCATCTGTTTGTTTGTGACTACAATTTGACAACAATCTTTTGCATATTTTTAAATGCCAATACATAGCTTCATTACTATTGTACAATATGTCCAGCTTTCCTGAAAACACCCTTGTGTACTGTAGTACAGTGTTGTAGTATGATTTTATCATGATAACTTCTGATGCTTTTATTGTCAATGAATTCAGTACCTAAAACATGTCAAAGTTTCTAGTGGTATTGATAATAAATCTCCAGAAACATATATTGTTTTATTATCTACACTGGGAACAGACGTGTATAATATACACCGACAAAACTTATACATATTATTATGTATAAGTTTTGTCTTGTTTTGTCATTCAAAAATATTATGCAACAGTGTTACGGAATAATGACAATGAATTGGTCTATTATAGTTGTCTGTGATACCTTTTATTACATGATTGTACTGGCAACAGGATAGAATGAGGTTTAATCCAGTTATTATTCTTATTATATTAATTTTTTTTTTTTATCTGGGGTGTATTTATTTGATTATACATGTTACCATTATTACACCCAAACAAAATAAACGCCTTCCATGAATAACTAACTGCCCGGACCTTTTATTCGGGTAACTATAGTAAGTTACTTCTAGCATTCTTAACTGTTGATCTCGATTATTTATTCGAATTAACACCCGCTTTGAATAAAAGCCTCCATTCCCTCCAATAGAACATCATGTGGAATAAACGCTCTGCCACATGCATTTACAAAATAATTGTATCACAACACATTTCATTAATTACCATAATCTACAATTTACCAAGCATTTTGACATAATGTTATCATTTTTTTATATTAATTGTGCTGTATTTTTTTACATCTAGGTGGTATTTATTTGATCATACATGTTACCATATTATACCCCAAATAAAGATGCCTCTCCTCCCCCTAAAAACCCTTTTGAACAATAAATGCCCGGGGCGTTTAATCGGATACACATGGCAAGTTACTTCTAGCATTCTGAAAAGAACTGTTGAGCTTGACGTTTATATCAAAATGTTCTCGTGGACAGCAATAACTAGTAGGCCTACTTGAAATTGAAACAATTTAAAGTATCATATTGCATAACATTACTGTCTAAGGATAAGTTGTGTAGAGATATGTTTTTTGTTTGAAACATTAGTAATAGTATTTTCTGTTCATCTTTTAACCACATTTTCTATTACAATGAATGTAAATATGTATATTTCGAACAATTTAATACCAAATTTAAGTTTCTACGACCAGTACTTACAGAGATATGAAGATGCCCTGGTATGTGGGTCAAAGGTCAGAAATGGCATTTCTGATCATTTTTTACTAAAATGCCCCATTAGACGGAATATAAATGCATGCCTTCTGAACATTTTGAGACCAAAATTGACTTGCTGCGACCAGTGGTTGCCGAGATACAAGTACCTTTATTTATTTGTTTATATAACCCTTGACCCTGACCCTTAGACCTTTTGTAACATTTTTCAAAATGTTTTTCAAATAACAAAATATATATTTCGAACAATTTAAAACCAAATTCAAGTGTCTACGACCAGTAGTTACGGAGATAAATACATGCCCTGGGTTGTGGGTCAAAGGTCAGAAATGGCATTTCCGGTCATTTTAAACTAAAATGTCCCATTAGACTGAATATAAATGTATACCTTCTGATCAATTTGAGACCAAAATTACTTCGCTGTGACCAGTGGTTGTTCAGATTTAAGGACATATTGGTGTTTGGTCTTATGACCTTTCACCCTGACCTTTTGACCTTTCGCCACATTTTCAAAATGTGTAACCAAGCCAAAAATGATTGTTTGACCACCCTAAACCAATTTCTGAAGTCAAATTCTCTGGACCTCAAAGTGCATACGAAAGTTGATCTAGCTACTAGAGTAATAGACAACTTGCAAATAAAGAATGTAAGAATTTATCCGCTGATTCTTTTTGAGAAAAAAATTACTCATCTGTGGTCCAATGAAAAGAATGGAGTTGGTGGTGGTGAAGCAACCATTGCAGAGTTTAAGGACACAACTGGCGAATTTAAAATTGTTTAGACGGATCCATCGACAAAGGAGATTGACCACTATTATATGGATATGGATGAAATAATTGCAGATTTAAAGAATGGGGATCTTGTGGTCATAAGGGATTAATGGTATCAACCTTTGCTGGAAAATCTGGGGAAAAAAAGAAGACAAAAAATTAGAAAAAAACAATCAAAACAAACGGTTCTTTTCAGAACCACTAAATATCCAAAAGAGATTTGATAAGCCTTGTGTTATGAATATTTTATATATAATATTAAATATAATATTTAATAATATAAATAATAAGGGATTATTATAGTGGCATTATAATGCGTTATGATAGTTAATTCTGTTAATAAAATTTGCCAGTTCTATATAAAGTTAAACTATTTGAAATGTTGTATTTATCTTTTATCGGTGACGTTTGACCTCAGCAAATGAACTTGATCTTTAAAAATGACCTTGAATATTAATCAATAATTAATTTTATACAAATGGTAAATAATTAATTTCGTACAATAGAACCGTACCAGACAAAAATTCATCGATAACTGGTGCTGAATTTACATTACAAAACATAGTGCAAATTGTGTAGGAGACGCAGTTTTTGTTTAATTAAAACAATAAATTTTTGTGGATTTTTACTTTTATGTTGAACCAAAACAACGAAAAGGGAATAAAATTACCTTCGTGACGTTTCGCCGACAATCTGTCAGCTGCTTCAGACTAATGCCTGTGTTGGAATGGTCTGGTTTTTTGTAAGTGACGCTGAACAGCGCCACCAGCCGTCTGGTTGGTATTGACGATAGAGCGTCTCCGCTGGCCCCCTCCTGCTTCAACTTTTTCCAGCAAACTATCATATGTATGTGGGAGGTCATACCCACCAATGTCTCTGTTGATATTATGTGGTCTTTTTCTTATGCAGATAGATTCTTTTATCTTTCTTTTGTCTGTCTGTGCTTCTTTTTCAATAAAAACAATAAAGATTATCTCCTTCAAAAGACGTTAATTAAATGATAATATCTCCGCTAATACTGGTCCGATTCTAATAATTTTTGCTTTAAATTGCTTTATTCATTTACCCCTTTCTTATAAAAGTAGTTCAAAATGCTTACAAGACATTTCAAAATTTTTTGTGTCAGTAGGATAGGCCAAGAATGTATTTAAAATTTAAACATTGAATCTTATGCTGCGCCAGCGCAATAAAATCCTTGTAATTTCAAATCGCAATGCAAAGTATTCAAAGGCCTTGCCATGAAGGCCTATATGGCTGTGCAATTTTTCTAAGAATTGAGCAAGTAAACCTGTTTTTAAAATTTGAATACGACATACTGTACTGTAACATGTCCATGGGTCTCTCTCAGTATTTCGCTCATTTTCTTTTGTGTTGTTTAACCATAATAAATATCTTTATTAACCCTTATAAATGCTGTTCTTGCCTAAATGTGCATGTTATACGCACATTGAATCTAAACACACATTTCAATTGAATGAATAAAAAAATATTTTAAACCAATACAAAGCTCAAGAATACCCTTGTGCAATTTTATTGTTTAAATTATTAAAAAAATTATAAAAATAAATTCTGAAAAACCTTGAATGTAACTGGATGAGCTTAGGCCTATAAAGAAACATCTATTTTGGTCTTGTATGTATTTTTTTATTTTTAAAGTCATGTCATTTTCTTTCAGACAAAAATCAAATTTTAGTATATGTTGAAGATGCAGTTCATCAACTGCTGGAACTGAAAGAAGAAAATTCAAAGATAAATATATCAAAGTTCTTCACTGAATAGTAAGTCCTTATACTGTATGCAAGATTACAAAGTTCTTCACTGAATAGTAAGTCCTTATACTGTATGCAAGATTACAGCCAACCATTATTGCATCTAGTAATATATAGTTTTAAAAAGGCAGAGTTGACTGTTCCTCAACAGAATAATTTTCAAAGTGTGTGATTAATTTGTAATATCACAAACTTGTTCAAAAACAATCAATGTTGATTGAATGAGTTGTGCTGTACATCAGTCTCGTGAATAAATAAAGTACGGTACAGTATATATATTATATAAAGGTGCACGGTTGAATTTGCCGATATAAAATAAGGCCTTAGATTAGGCACACGGTTGATGGTGGCAATAGGTTTCACTAAATTAGATTATACAGTTTAATTAATGACACTTGGATCATCCTAACTGTCGCTTGTGATTGGTGAACTCGCTTGTGTTGCGCCAGTGTGTTATTTTACTGTTGTTTATTGTATTATATACAGTAATGTATAAAGGCCCATTTATCGATCGACGATAAAAAGATGCGTTTTTCATACCTAAAACTAAAGAATTAAACAAATTTTCATCATAGAACTAAAGATTATCATCTATGCTGCCTTTGATGAAAATAATTTTTCCACACATCCAATCAAATGACTTCATGATTAGTAAGAGCAATAATATCGTTACAATACAATTTTATTTTTTTTTATTGATCATGACATCATATGATTGGATTTTTAAAAATATTATTTTTATCAAATACACTGTACAGCATACATTATCCGGTAGTTCTAGAACGAAAACTGTTCTAATTTCTTTTGTTTTATCCAAGAAAAATGTATGTTTATCTATTTATTGTCGATCGTTATCGCCCTAGTGTAAATGGGCCTTAAGAGTGACTATTCTCATTTCTTTCAATCATTCATATGGTGACCTAATAAATATTATAATGTTGTTATTATAATGTTGTGTCTCTTTAGTTTTCAGAGTGTTCAAAGTGGAACACATACACTTTATCGTGAATTTGAATTCATTCAAAAAACATCCCATAACAGAGCTTCATTTATACATACATTTTGGAAATGTTATAAATACATCGGAAGAAATGGCGGTGAGTACAAACTTGCGGTTGAAAAATGCAAATTCTCCCAGTTTTTTAAAATTGGTTGTTTTGATATTTTATTTATTGTAAAGTGTAAGGTGAATATGTTACACAGTCACAATGAATTCTTTTAAAACGTTAAACTCAATTAGTCAGAGAGTTAAAGCTCAACAAGTAACATAATTTTCAATTCATGTCAATCTTTTATTTTAATGAATCTCTGGTCTACTAAAATAACAAACAATAGTTTAAATTTGTCTGAGAATCTAAATCGAAATAGAAATTGATTAATATTTGTTTTTCCACAGATTTGCTGAATGTAAGGGAATACCATTCATTGCTGTGTATACTGTGTGCTAATTTTCCATTAGAAGTTGTACAGAGAACAGCTCGCATCATGGAAGACGCCCTCAACTCCCTCATGTCCTTTGCAGATTTTCTCTTTGCCTTTCAAATTCAATTTTACTATTGTGGTAAGCTAATGATATTATAAGATTAGACTATAGTGATCATCAATGTACTGTACCTCAAGGGTTTGTATAATTGACTTGTTGGTGGTTGATCTCATGAAGGCTTTCTTTTGTTATTAGCCAGGAGGATTGGTGTATGGCCAATCCTATTTCAGGCTAGTTAAAAGTTGTGGGAGGTGTAGTTTAGACCGTTTTAGCTGTGGATGTATTTCGTGTCAGTGTGCGTTGATATAGCCTCCATTGATTTTTCCAATTTAATACCATATTGTACTGTACATTTAGTCATGCTGAAATTACAATTTCTTGTTTGATATGTGCATGTACAGTAATACAGATATCATGAGAGCAGTATGGTATAATTGAAAAAGATATCGCTTTAGCATGGTCAATCCATATTGCTTGTATCCTAGACAAGATACTAGTCGTCCTTCAAATGGGATGTAAAATTTTGGTACATTGCAAATTAAATCAAAATATCGAGAGATAGCAGATATTGCTGATTAAAAACATGCAATTTATGATAAAAAAATTGTCTTCAAAATAAAAATAAATACCCACACAGAAAACATTTTTATATAAAAACGTATAAATATATAATAGATAAAAAGGAAGGAGAGAAAAGGCAACTCAAGTTCTACTTGATAACATTATGATACTGATAATATTAAACTTTCTTTTGGCAAACTAGAATTCTTAATTGAGTGTTCAAGTGTTTACCAAAGACTTCTAAACACAACGATGAGCCCAAGAGAAGCAGTAGTTGTACCAAGTGAGAGTTCCTCACCAAAGCAGCAACAAAGGCCAGCAGCAGTTGAATCACATGCAGATGGTATTGATGCCAACATGTTTCTAGATGCTCTCAAGCATGCTTGCCAATCTGTCAATTATAGGTTGAGTATTCTTTATTTATCCAGGATTTAGAATGAGGTGGGTTGGGTAGGGATGGGCCCAGAGGGCCTATGATTGGGAAATTAAGTGCTGAACTAAACCAATGTTCTATATTTTGCATTTTAGAAATTTAGGGTGGGCCCCTATGATTCAATCCTTTATTACATCAAGTAAACAATGATGAAGAAAAAATATACCGTTTCAAACAAACTGTTTATTAGGAACCATGGTTTATGAATCATTTATCATTCATCAAGGTATTTCTATCTTAATCAGAGCCATGTCAAAATGATTCTACTGTAGTTACTGCAGTAACTACATTTTGTTTGCTCTTTTAATATGTTGCTTTAACCTTAATTAATAATAACTATTTTGTGTGTTCATAAACTTCACCATCGAAACATCACAATTACATTGCAGTGAAAAAATGTAGTTAACTGTAAGTGAAATTGAACAGTTTTGAACTGATCTCTTATCAAGTTCAATTTGCTTTACCTTGATGGCCTCTGAAGAAAAAATATAACAAATAAATGAATAAAAAACAATAATAATATTAATAATAAATAAATTATGGAATAAGGGAAGGAAAAATATAAACACAACATAAAAACAACACAACTTGAAACGTAACAAGAACTGTAGTGTTGACTTACGTTACTGTCCATGATACGGAAACTATAATTAAATAAGATTACCAAGACATAATTTTAAACTAAAATTTTATAAATTAATTGCAATTTTTGACAAAATGTGACCCTACTGTATAACATTGTGTATATTGTTAATTTTATACACTTCATCAAGAAGCAATATGTCAATCTTATACTGTAGTACTTAATGCTTTTCTAAAGCACTTCATAATTATTATCCCGGTCATTGTATATGTACACCTCCTTAATATGCAGCTAGTAATCAGTGCAATAAATAGTTAATGTTACAAGGAACCATTCCTAAATTATTCAAATGCAGTAACTACAGTCTGTTTACTCATTTATTGAAGTGACTGTCTCGTGAACTTTTACTTTGAAACATTGTTGCAGTGAGATATTGTTCACTATATCCAGCAGTGGCGTAACGGCTATAAGCACTCACTGGCTAAACATATAGGTCAAACCACAGAGATTGTATAATATCTGTATGGTCAAACTACTATGGTGCTTTTGTTTAGGCATGCATTGACAAAAAGGGATAGATGTCTAGTCTTATTATTATGCTTGAAGTTTATACAGTAAAATTTCAATTGGGACTGCATTAAATGTTAGATTTTAAGTAACATTTGGTTTCCAAGATTGAAATATGTTTGACGTGTATGTATTAAGCCTAGGCCCTACTTTCGGCTGGATGGAAGACTTGCGCCAAGGTGGATGACGCAGCCATTTCCCACTTCACAGAGCCATTTTCAGAGTGCCCTCTTCAAACTAGAAAGGAAAAACTATAAATTACTATAGAGGGCTCATGTCTCTTTACATGAATATGCATTATAATGCAAAATATAGTAAAATCCCATTTTCTCAACAAAAAAAATATACGATTTCTCTATGATGCTCAACTAAACAAATAATTTGGTTAATCAAAGTGATTTTTTATCATGTTTTTATTTGAAAACAACTAATTCAATCAAATATGTTGTTCAGTACATGTTGCAGTGATTAGGTGTCGAAATGGATAATAAAATAAAACATAGGGACACCCACCCCTATTTATGAGGACCCTTTCCTGTGAAATAAGTGGCAATATACAGCATACCCTATTCAGGTGACAACCCTATTAAGGAGTTACTTTGTTGGGTCCGGACGGTAGTTCTTTAATAGTGGGTATAATGCACAAGAACTAATAACTGCATTATGCAGAATAATGATCCTGACCATATTGTCTTTTTTGTAATGAACCATGAATGAACATAATGCATTTAATTAATTTATTACCAACCGTTTTAAAAAATTCATCCAATTTTAATTTCTTTATTGTATTGTAATCATAATCTATTAAATGTAGTTTATATTGTAAAGAGTTTAAATTAGTTAAGTGTAATAGATTTTATACTTTATCATTTTAAAGTGGGCTGCTGGATATCAGCTAGCCTGCATGTTCAGCTGGAAACGTTACCCTCTCTAAATAAAGTGGAAATAAATATATTAAATTGAAATATTTGTTCTTTCAGTCATCCTGCTGTTACTTGTTTGGATGATATACTTTCCAGTTCAAAACGAGTGTCTTTCTATGGGTTCCTAATGGCCCTTGCCAAATCACAGCCAGTTAATGCTGAAATTGGCATCTTGCCAGCACGAGCTGACATCTCAGATGATATAGTATTCAATGAAAATCAACTGAAGCGATAGGTGCCTTACTGATATCTTACTATGATTCTTCTTTTACATAATAATTAATATATAGTCAGTCTAAAATTGATGTCCTTTAGTCAAAATTATATTCACATTGAATTTTCATGGAAAAAGAAGATTGATAAAAATGAGATTTTATAATGTCATTTGTCAGTGTTAATAAAGTTCCACAGAAAAAAACACAATAAAATAAATGATTTAAACACAACATAAATGATTACATTTCTAAAACCCAATTGTCTGACAGGCAATTTTACAATTTTTTGGCTTTAAATTACTATTTTTCAGTAAATAATTTCTCAAAAAATTTCATCTGGTTTCAATGGATATTAAATAAATAAATGTTAACTTTTAATTAAACCAGTTGACAAGTACTTACTTGCTACGTTTCAGCTACTTTCAGTAGCCTTGGTCACGCAAATGACGTTGACATGATGTTCTGTAATTCGTCATAGTTCACACCCAAGCATCCAAAGGGGGACACCAGCAGAAAGCTGAACATCAGACGAGAGGTGGCGCAATTCACCGAACTATGATGAATGACAGAACATCATGTCAACGTCATTTGCGTGACCAAGGCTACTGAAAGTAGCTGAAACGTAGCAAGTAAGTACTTGTCAACTGGTTTAACTAAAAGTTAACATTTATTTATTTAGTAAATAATTTGTAATCAAATTCTTGGTCATAGTAAATAACTATAGCATGCATATTAAACATTTTTTTTGTTTTTGTTAAATATTTTTTCAGGGGGACAATTATAACAATGTGTATAATTTTGAGTTTAACCATGGACCTATACATATAAAACGTTATAAATCTATGGTTGAACATTTTAAATATTACTTAAACCATTAGTTTGCCATTCTATTAAACTTGTACTGACGTCGGGTGTGCGGGAATGATTTTTGGAATGGGAAAGGTCAAGGTTCAAAGTGATATTGAAAGAAATAATGAGGTACAAAGCACATAGTGTTAGGCTGGTTTATACACCTCTTAATACAATTCTGATTTTTAACCTACAGTTGAGGAGCTAGGCATAGACTAGAATATCTAAAGAAGTACACTGGTAAGCACAAAGCCAAAATCTAATACCTTGCACCATGGAGTAGAGAATATTGTACAACATACTTGTATACATACACTTCACCGCTTACAATTTTGTAATGTTTTCTTTACTCTCTAAATCTAATCTGTTGTAGTAAGTAGAGTGAATTTGAAGTAATTGTAACAACACTTTTTTGAAAATTTCGTTTAGAATTACAAATATGCCAGGATTTAATAATAGCTCTACAAGCATTGAGTATAATTTATAAACATACTTTTCAAAAAACTCAATATTTGTCTGTTCTTCATTTTCTTTTTTTGTTGTGAAATGAAATTATTATTACCTAAACCTTGAGCATTGTGGTCTATGCAAGAGAACACTGACTGCGTTTATTAACTCTGTATAAACCTTGAGCATTGTGGTCTATGCAAGAGAACACTGACTGCGTTTATTAACTCTGTATAAACCTTGAGCATTGTGGTCTATGCAAGAGAACACTGATTGCGTTTATTAACTCTGTATATTATTGTTTATATTAAATTTTGTGTGATGAATAAAATAAGAGCTTGCATTATTAATATAATTTGAACTAAATATTGAAAGATTTTAATTGTTTTTTATATTGTAATAATTTGTCTTTTAATGATGTAAAAATACATAACTATATTATTATTAACAAATGCAATTATAAAATTTATTTATTTTAATACCCTTTTCACATCTGCATAAATTGTAACAAGTTGTTACCAGGTTTCTGATTTATTAGACATTTTCACACATGCATACGCTAACCGTGGGAAATCGAGCATAGTTGCGCGCTATTTGATTACTATGATTGGTCAGCTTAATACCAGGTCAATAGTCTCACACGCAGTAACAACTTGGGACATTTTGTCTTTATATTATGCAAACCTGGTTACCACTTTATATTTACATTATATAAGTGTGAAAAGGGTACTAGATAAAAATTGTGCGAAACTGCATTAATATGCAGCTACCATTTGAAATGCTAGGCATGTGCAATGCAGGAAACCTGTAGGCCTATCCTTAGTTAACAATGCCTGGTAAAATTCTTTGTTTATAGGTTTGATCAATGTGTTTTATGTTAGACAGTCGATAACTTGGGACATTAGTCTACAGGAAATAGACTTTTTAAATCATACTAATTGCAATAAAAGGTTTTTTTAATATTTAATTTCATTCATTCATTGTAAATTTTGCCATTTTTTATTGAATGAAGATACCTTATTTAATTACCTCACTAACTGTATTTGTAAATATTGCTTCATGTGTGTTAGATAAATAAATGAAAAGATACTTTGTAGTGAAAAGTTTACCTACATGTTGTTAATCTTAAAATGTACACTCTTTTTATCTGCAATCGGTTGAAGGTGATAAGAAATACAAATAAAGATGTAAAGTCTATATTCCTCTAAAGAAAATGTTGAGTTGACTTTTTTGATTGGTCAAATCGCTTGCGTTGTGGTTGCATCACGTCTATGTCCTTGCAACTACAGCTCTAGTGGAAACAAATCTTGATGTACAGTATTGTTCCCCCCCACCCCCAAAAAAAACAAATTAAAAAAAGCCAGGGCCAAAGATGGTAGGGCCACCCAGCCGCTCTGCCGTTTTAAAGCTTTTTCATGATTTTTTGAAGTAGCAGAACTTTGAAGTCGTTCCTAGAACAAAACATTCTGATAGTGACTCCAACATTTGTAAAAGGTAGACCCACAGACAAAAGCACAGTATCGGACATGTTTTTTTTGTTTGTACTGCTGCGGGCCTCTCAAGCTACGGGGCCCCTGGGTTTAGCCAGTGAGGAGCGCTCGTAGGCGTTACACCGCTGAGCATAGTGAATATCAAAACTGGTTGTATAAAAATTCCAAAACAATATAATTATCACAACTTTATTACTATACCTTATGTAATTGTAATAATACGCCTTTATTTTATCAACTATAAGCATTAATTGTATAAATTACAAAAAAAAAGAAAATATACAGTATAAATTGTTTTCGTTACCTACGATCTAGAAAGGCCACTCAGCAATTTTAAAACACAAAAGTTGAATTGACAAACTAAAATTTCTGAGTGAAAAACTTACAAGGTGCCAACACAACACTAACTATAAAAGTTGTCTATATATAAATATAATAATACCATATTTATTTGAATAAAGGCCCGCCACATGCATAATACATTGTATTCAAACACATTTCTATTTTTAGCGCTGTAGAATTCATTGATTGACATGATCTACAATTTACCAGGGAAGATTTAACTCTTCCCTGAATTTACCAAGCATTTTGATACCATTTTCACTGTATTTTATCACTTCTTGATATCAATTGTGTTGTATTTTTTTCACAAAAGATAAACAATCCACTGAATAAACGCCTCCCTAGAATAAACTCCCCCTAAAAACCTGCTCCTGAACAATAAATGCTCTGGGCAATTTATTTGAGTAAATACGGTAATTAATTCCTTCTCTCCCTGTAAAATAGGGCCAAGTATTTCAGTTCTCTACACTTCCCTGTTTTGAGCTGCTGTTGTGTATATAAATATACTGTTCATTTATACTGTACATTGAAATACATAATTTACATAATATTAATATATAATTATTAATATTTTTTCATTATACAATTAGTCTAAAATTATCAAATTTTTTTTTTGGTTTTACTTACATTGTAAAAAATAAAAAATTACTTTTTTATTTCCTTTAGGCCTATTAAATAAATAAAAGGGTAAATGGTTTAAAGATGTATTGTCCCCCCCAAAAAAACAATAAAAATAAAGATTTCACTTACAAAAAGACAAAATGGTTAAATTTAACCATGGATTATCCATGATTTAACCAAAACCCATTGTCTAACACTCAGACAATAGATCTTTAACTTAATCAGTCATTACAACATATTGTCACCTTTGCACCCTATTGAATACAATAGTAAGCACCTAGTTATGCAACCTGCATAATTATCAGATGCAACAAATGTGTGGCGATCTCATAATCTGTTTTAAAAGATAATTATCACTAATGGTTTCAAATTTGTCCGTGCCTGTTAACTGTTATTATGCATACAAATACTATATAATGAATGTTTATAAGTGAGTTGGATGGTGAGAATATTGAGTTGAAAGTTTACCTGCTCTATTTAACAAGATGGAGCCAAGTTAAATAGACCAGTCAATCTTCATTCGAATGAAATATTCTCTCCATTTAACGGATACAAAACATTCATTATTTATTTATAAAACACCTACTGTTCTAAAGTAAACTTGCTCCAACATTTTTGTTTGTATGGCAAAAATGTTATAATTTTCAAAATGTTTGCAGAAAGCTAAACATGCATTAGAGCCCACTACTAATCGTCATTAGATATCACTTTTTTTGCATGTGATGCGACAAATCAAATTACAAGAATGCAATCATACAGGCATGTTATAAAGATCTCTGTAACGCTAATTATATTTCTCTTCCTATTCCAACAGAATAGGCCTACAAGCAGTGCACACAGACTGAGTAATTGTAGCAATTCCATACTACAGTACAGCATGCTTCCCCCTTTTGACTGCTAAAATAATAATTTTGTTGTATCTATTTTTGACAAACTAATAATACTTTATTTATGGGTGCATCAAAAATTGTTTAAGTGTACCGCAAACCTGACTGGCATGCCAACCTTTAAACAATTATAAAGTAGATAGTGTTGTCATTTGATTGGAGGATTGTGGGTCACATGATATTCAATAAATACTTTGTTGGCCACGTCATTATCCGTTATATGAGGGTGCAAATGTGTACCAGTCTATGCACGTTCATTATTATTATTATGAACTTTGACAACAATCTACTTTAGAAACAAATGATCAATGTTTTTTGTATCTGTGCAATGGAAAATAATATGTTCTATTTTCACCTCATGAAAGTATTTTTACCACTGCACTAAAAAACATTAATTATTTGTATATTATAATATTGTTACTGTTTATAGTTTATGTGTCACAATGCACAATAAGGTGTATTAGTTAAATTATTTCGGATAAAATTAGTTTTTTTTTCATTTAAAAAACAACTCATCTAGCTAGCACACAAAAATCCTGAGGGCCTACAGATTCTTCTGTTTAGGAATTTACATGACAACAATAACATGTGTCCAAAGATATTCCTGACACCAGATACCAATCTTTTTCAATTGTGATCTCGAGTAAATATGTACTTAATATTCACTTTATACTTTTGGACATGAAACTTTGTCTGATAACCTGATATCCCCAATGTAAATTCAAGTTCACACACTAAAACACCCCAGCAGACTTTGTGTAAAACGTCTAGCTTAAACTCCATCACCTAAGACTATGTAAACTGAAACTTAGAACCAGTCTTAAGTGTTGATAATATTCTCAGACTTTGTCTGTGACTTGTTCATCTTGGTTCTCTACATCAGAACTAGTTTCTTGACTAACAATAGTGGCTACACTACTTTTCTTTGGCAAACTACAACAACGCTGTTTGTCGCACACGTCTGTCTTGCATTTCAGAACACAGTCGGTGTTGGTTATGCTTGAGTCGGCATAATCGCGCTATAAAAAAAATGAAACATTTATATTCTTACTATATAATTGTATAAAATTATCCTAAATGTATAAGAAAAAAAACTATGGAAAGAAAAAATATGACTACATATTTTTAAAAAAATAAACAATTTCTTTCCTTTCATCAGAATTTAGTTTAACATTGCCAAATACTATATTGTTATGTGTATGATCAAACAAGTTTGACGAATCAATTTATTCACATGAAAGCATAATACATAATTAATATCATTGTGAAGATTGTTCTTCGTGTGTGTGTTGTTTGCGAGACATCAGAAAAAGATTCAAAGCATTCAACATCACTTAAATAGATAGATTTACAATGCTGTTGATGGTGGTTGTACAGTATCACTGAAATATTTGTTCAATCCAACTAGTAAGTGTTGTTTTTTTAAATTTTGTAATATTCTCTTCCTGAAGATTATCTTTATTTAACCAAGGCAGGCTAATTCGGTGGCGTTAAGGGGAACAAAAATTACCAGAGTGGAATTCTACTAGATGTTTTACATAACATAGGTAGGAGTGAAATGTCCCTGTTCATACAGTACTCCCAACATTTTCTCACCTCGGGCCAAAGCAAGGGTTTTAGGTGAGGATTGATTGCTTGCTTCCATCCCCATCCCTTCCTATTGATATCTTATATAAAAAATTGCATGGAGTGTTGCCAATAGAGAGTTTAATCACTGATAACCACAACAAAATTGTACTAAAATACCTATAAACCAGAAAAATATCCCAAAAACTAAAAAACTTACAACAAATTCAGGTTGAATGGTTGTGGAGTGGATGCCACGTTTGTGAAAGAACTCCTTAATAGTCTCAGACATAGCCATGTATTCATCTATCTCACCAGTGACTATAATATGAGCGGTGGCTATAGTCAAGTTCGTCGTCAATTGCCAAATATGGAATTCGTGTAACCGTATATTTGGAAACTGAAACAGTAAGTAAAAAGTATAAATATATTAAAATATATAATAAAATTCAAATGAGAACATTTTTATGAAAGATAAATCGCTGATATGTTTAAAGTTGATGAACCCCTCCCCCATTAATATGTTGTATTTGGTCCCCTCACCCAGTTGATACAACATGTTGTACTTGGTATCTTCCCAACATGTGCAACACAAAGGGAAACCATGGTTGATTCCAATCACTTTAAATTGTTGTCTCTTATAAATGGTTGGAAATATACCATAGCTGCTATTCAACCAATCAGAAGTCATGAATTAAAATATGTATAATAACAGATTTACACTAAAACGCACCTTTTCTTCCAAAGAACTCTCAATGTTTTGAACATCTAAATGTGATGGAATGGACTGCATAAGGATCATTGCTGATTGTTTCACTGAAAAAAAACCGTATAATAATGAATAATAATTGTTTACCAAATATCATAAATGATTAAAGATGTATTGTCAAAATACATGAAAAATGAAGATAATAAAAATAGACTTTGAATAGGCCATTTCGTAGTTTTAATGAAGGTAATCAATTCTGTAGAAAAAATGTTTTCACTTATATTATAATATATTATATAAATACACAAATAAACAACAATAAAAAATTCATTGATTTCAAGTCAATTTGACAATTTTTGCTTTAAATTACAGTTTTACAAGGTAACAATTTTTATTTTATTTTTTTTAGATCCAATTTTTGGTAAAACTAAAGTAAATGTGACATTAAAATGGCATATTCAACAAAAACATTTTGAAAAATTATATTTTTAGGGGGGGACAATTAATATCCATAGTCAAGAACTTGGGCATGTGCGTTAATAACCTTTTAAGGATAAATATTTGCAAAAAGCATATATTTTCACTTGTCTTGAGACCGACTGAGTTTTAAGTACAGTAGAAACTATTAGGGGGATAACTTTATTAGGGGGATAACTTAACTATTAGGGGGATAACTTAACTATTAGGGGGATAACTATTAGGGGGATAACTATTAGGGGGATAACTATTAGGGGGATAACTTCAAGACTTAAGAAAGTGTCTCCTATTAGGTGTGCAAGTGTCTCCTATTAGGTGTGTTTCCTAAAACATATAACGTCTTTTATTCCTTTTATCTCCTAAATACAGTAGAAGTGTCCTAAATTTATTTTTTATTTATTCAATTTCTTCCATATACATAACAAAGAAGACAAAACAATTATAAAAGGAGGCACAGAAAGACCAAACAGGTGCTAAACACCTATGCTAGTTGGTCAACCCAGAGCAGAGAAAAATAAATAAATTACGTTCTACAATAAAAGCATCGACAAGAAAGCGACCAACTACACACATTTTCAATATCAAAATTATTTTACAAATAAATATTGAGATAATTAATTAAGTAATTTGGTTTTTTTTGGTATTATGTTGTTGTGGACAGATATATGAGCATTGTTTTGTGGCAGCTACAACACAAAGGGATCCTCAGGGGAGAAGAAATGTTTTACATGCCATCCACACCTGTGTGCAATTCAGCCCAGTAGGCTGTGAGTTGTAGGTCATTCGTAGTTCATCCTATCATTGTTTCAGGACTCCTAGCCTCTTATATATTTTATTTATTTATATTTTGTACGTTTTGTATTTTGCCATGTGTCATGAATTTCCGCAAGGAACAAATAAATCTGAACTCGTCTTCGAGTTATTAAGATTTGTTAACATATTCTTCCTAATTCCCTTGACTGTGCCCCTTCAGACATTATTTTCTATGTGTGTTTGTTTGGTATTGTACATTAACAATAGATGTTTTTTTTTGGAAAATAATTCAATTTTTGTGGCTTTATATGATAATATAATAGTTTATTATTTATATCATTTTGAAAATAAGTTGTCAATACATTTCTTATAATTCTATTAAATGATAAGTCATAAATAATTATTATTATCACGTAATAGCTCAGATCATGAAACGTTATATTTCAGTATATAATGGTTGCTCTCTGCAAATATTATTATGCTTATCATTGGCTAATAAATTATAGTTATTATCAGGTGATAAAAGTATTGCTGGTGCTTCCCCATTAAGGGTTTTTCATAAACCCAACTATTTATTAATAACAGTTCCTTTCAAATTCAAATGGCACACTACAACAAAGAGATTCCCATCATGCCTCATCAGACTAAAATGCATCTTTACATTGTGTAATCAGAATCAGAATCTTGACTTGACACCTAACAAAAGGTGGTTACACCAGTGCAAATGGAAGAAGGCTATAGTTGTTTTCACATAGTGTAAATTGTGATTGTGTACAAAAGAGTTTGTAGTGTAAAAGGGGTAGAAGATAATGCCTACAAAATGGTCATTTCATGCCAAATCAACCAGTGGCTCCAGGTTCATCATCTCTGATTTTGCCAAAAATGCAATCAAATATGCCTTGTTTAAAAGTTACAGTCATGATGTGCCACATCCCCTTTTTTCTTGTTAGCAAATCACTCTTTTCATATTTTAGCATTCTCATTTAGAAATAATTATGAATTCAAATATTGGACAAGGCTAAAAAATGCTGTCTAAGCTAAGTTTTGCCTCTACTTACCTGTCATTGAAAATGTGATAGAAGCAAACTAAAATAATTTTAGGGGTTTAAAAATGCATTTTTGTTTTGCAAAATCACATTTTTTCAAGATTTGACTTTCGATTGTAGGGCTTTCCCCATCTCTGTTAAATTGATTGCCTTGGTATGGAATGTATTGATTGCCTTGGCATGGAATGTATTGATTGCCTTGGTATGGAATGTATTGATTGCCTTGGTATGGAATGTATTGATTGCCTTGGTATGGAATGTATTGATTGCCTTGGTATGGAATGTATTGATTGCCTTGGTATGGAATGTATTGATTGCCTTGGTATGGAATGTATTGATTGCCTTGGTATGGAATGTATTGATTGCCTTGGTATGGAATGTATTGATTGCCTTGGTATGGAATGTATTGATTGCCTTGGTATGGAATGTATTGATTGCCTTGGTATGGAATGTATTGATTGCCTTGGTATGGAATGACCAAAAAAAACACCAAAAATTATTCAAAGCTTAGTCCTCACTTGGATGAGGCGTAAGTAATTGACCAATCACAATGCGATGGATCATCATCGCATTTGATTGGTCAACTCACTTGTATTGCACATAGATCAGAGTGGGAACTAAGCTTTAAGTCCTGCTCAGTACTTACATAATGGAATCGAAGTGGTTAAAATAATGATACATATAAAAATGCTCATGGCTGGATCAACGTAAAACCTCCATTCTCCTTCAGCTAACCAGATGATTAAGGCACTTATGATGACGACCACAGAGCCAAGAGCATCACCTAGTACGTGCAAAAAGACGCCTCGCATATTCAATTGTGTACCAGATGCTACGGAAATAAGAACAATTTTTTAAATAAAGAAAAGCATGATAAGAAAACATTATAAATACTGTACACTATTTGTTTAAATTTTGGGCAGGATACATAGTATCAGCATGAGACTTGCGCATTTGAAGCCTCTTTTGCACTCATGTATCTACAAAACTCACACTTCTTATATTCAAAGGTAAAAGGTAAAGGTAATTATCTTAATCCTCAAGCTTAACTGGAAACTGAAGAGATTCGGATTAGGCCCTCCACGGACCCACAGCAGCCAGCAGTGCAGCGCCTACCAGATCAGCACACCGGGAGACGATCCCCTACTCTTTTCAAATAGTGTACCAAGTTCTTTTTTTTACACCATTACTCTCCAGTATATACAGCACCGGCCGCGATTTCTAGACGGTCTCCCATCCAGAACGCAACCGGGCCCAACGTTGCTTAATGATTGGTCTATAATAATATTTAGTACCTGAAAATATGATGTATATTCTGTTTCTAAACCTAGCCTAGGTTTTTAAGTGTAGTTGTTGTTTGTGTTTAAGCGTGGTTCCCACTAGCGACGCAACGCAAGGACGTAACGCAACGCAAGTAAATTGACCAATCAAAAGCGATGCCTTATTCGCTTGTGATTGCTAACTGTCTATAACTTCGCTTGTCATTGGTTAAAACGCTTGCGTTGCGTTTACGTCCTTGCGTTACGTTCTAGTGGGAACCAAGCTTTATACAGTATTTATCTGACATTACTTATTTATTGGTTTACCTACAGGTCATACCTGTATTTGTTTAAAAATGTGAAGTGCTAAAGAGACTTGAGCATTAAAAACCTAGTGTAGGCCTAATCTCCTTCAAAATTTTGCACCTGAACCACAAGGCCAGATTTACACAAACAACTACAGCACAATTATTAAAAACGTTTAATCTAATAATAGTTACCAACTACTGTCCTTAATTAAGCTTCTTTGATTAATACAAGAGCACTGATTGGCACACATTGTATTAATACAGTGGAACCCCTATGTAAGGACCATTGGGACCCAACAAAGTATCCTATTACTGTAAGTCCCTGAATAGTTGGTGGCTTTAGTGTTAAAAACATGTATTTCTCCTCGTTTGTTTCATGGGAAAGTGTCCCAAAAGAAGTGTTCTACTGTATTGACAATGTGTTGGGAAGTAGGGGGGTGTATTTGTGGATAAAAAAAAAGTATGCACATTTTTTAACAAAATGTTTAGATGATTATGGGTGATGATTATGGTAAATTAACAAATTTATGTTTATACTGATAAGATCAGTACTTTATTTTATGTGGAGCTTTTATTCAATTATAATATTTTAAAATTATTATAATATTGCAAAAGGTTTGTGAAAAATAAATGTGTATGCAGGTGTGTTTTTGAGTATAGGAATTGAGTAAAAAACTTACCAATTGCTTCCTCTTGATCTTCGTCAAAAGTACTCTTACATTTCTGAGCCTCAAAATCAACTACAGCTTGTTCTGTAACATCCCCTTTAAAGGTTGTACCATTTGCTGCTCCATTTTCCTTGTTTAACAGCGTTACTACTACGTCATTATTGTCTGAAATTCCTCTATAAGCAACATCAGATTCTATCTTGGTCGAGTGGTTTTTTCCTTCTCCTCCATGGCTGTGTCCTCCATGGCTGTGTCCACTGCCACCATGACTGTGTCCATGACCTGAAATACATAAGTAAAATTGTACATACAGTAATAAAAAGTCTACAAAAAACACATGGTTATAGTTAAACAATTTTGAACAAGTTTTATCAACTGCAACCAATGAATTAACTACTTTGATCTTGTTGTTTAAAGGAGTATAGACTATTGTTGGTAACTGTAAGTTACATTAATTAGGCACGAAAGACATTTCGTGTCAATCATAGACTAATGAAACATTATTGAGTCCAATGAAATACATGCACTGAAGTGAAAGTTGGAACAAAGTTGGAATATAGAAGAGGCCATTAAAATGCATTAATTTTTTAACTACAGCCACTATACAAAACCATTCACACAATGGCATGAAATCATTTCATTATTATAACATTGTTTACCATCCATTATCCATTTACTGTACGTATCATATTATTTTGGTCAATTAAGATTGATTAAGATACAGTTTAGTTATGGACCTTGTTGTACAGTAATAATAATAATAATATTTAATAATATGGATTGATAAAGCACACATACCACTCAAGAGTGCTCAAGGCGTGTTAAAAAAAATTAAATTCAATACAATATCTGGCTTGTACATGAGGCTACTGCTGGGAAACTGACATGCCGATATTTTAATTAAATTTTTTACCACGGAGGCCCAGATATATTCATCGCTGTTCTTCCCTGCACATGTAAAGATAATACAAACAATCTTTAACAATATTATTTATCAAAATGGGCCACTGTTTTCTATGGCAACAGATCATTTATCTTTTCTTCTGCTCGTCTTTGGAATGATCTGCCACAAGCTTTTAAAGAGGCAACATCAATCGATATTTTAAAAAAGCAACATCAATCGATATTTTAAAAAAGCAACATCTTTTTACTTCTTATTTTGGTAGGATATGACAATTGATACTACTACTATAGACAGATGCCTTTTTCAATCGAGCTCATGAATTCTTTTTCGTCAAGCTCTGATTTGGGAGCTTCAGACAGAGTGCTGTGAGAACGGAGCAGTGTAAATGGTTCATCTGCTTCTTCTTCATTTTTTGGTTATTTTAGGATATTTAATGGATCATTTTTGTGTGTAAAGTACTTAGAAACGGTATTATGCGCTATAAAACTACAATTATTATTAATGTACAGTAAATAATATCCAGTATACACATACAGGCATAGGTGAAATTCTAAACCGCCTGATGTAATACTGACTAATGATTAATTAATTTTGTTTATGTTCAAATGGTTGTAGGGTCGTGGACGAATGAATGTTGGCACCAAAATTATTGCATTCAAGTGCACCTTTATATGCAAGGCTACTGTACGTTTTTAATATTCAAACTTGGGTATAGTCAAAGTAATATTTGACTGGCTACTGTATGTCTAGGGTTGTGTGATTCAATTATTAGAAAAATAGTTCAGAGTTAAGTTCAGAGTTAAATTATAAAGAATTTTATACAATTTAAGTACAAAAGATAAACAGGCACAATGCAACAGCAGTTTTTACTAAACCATGATGCCTGAACCATTGCACCATGACATCAACAAATTGATAAAATATATAGCTTAGGGCAATTTTGCAGTCACTTGTGTAATAAAATATTATTGAATTAATAATAAACTAAAATCAGTGGAAATAAATAAAAATAAGGTCAATCTAGATAGAAGTCATTAAATGAAAACAATAAGTGATTTTAATTGCTTCCAGCTACCATGATATTTCAACCATATTATCTACATTTATAACGAGTTAGGTTATCAAACGAAAAATGCATAATACTCTAAATGTGAGTGTGATTTTATTTTTAAAAACGCGACCATGAAAAATGGCAGAAAGAATGCAATTTCGGAAAAAAACAGTTCACCCTAGACGAGTGCGGAACCATGGAGTAACCATGGAGAAAAATTTCTCCATGGAGTAACTAATTAAATATAAATAATCTAAGAAAAGAATGATTGAAATGGAAGGATGTTCATCCAAGTGAAAAGTCTTTAATTAAAGTTTCACAATTTAGTATAATAATTAATCAGCAGATTATGTAATATACTAATAAGCATCAATTAAAACTAGGAAGTTATCAATTCATCCATGATTTAAGTATGTTTACAACCATAATACAATTACTGTACAACAGCTGTTGTTACTGTACACCAGACAAATAAATAACATAATTTGACATCTATTCTAAGTAGTTAAAAGATTCAGCCATATTGTATTCAAATTAAATTCTGTCTGGGAGAGATATTGAATCAGTGTCAATGTCAGTTAACTCAGGGCCTGTTCAGACCTACGGAGTTATGCTTTCGTATTGTACGCGGCGTACAAGTCCATAGGTCTGAACCAGGAAAAGATTAGTGGAAGCCACCTCGTACGACACTGATATTTCGTACGCTACGAAAGCTCAAGATATGAGTTTAGTGGACGTCGCCAAAGAATATATATCACAAGAATGAGTATTCCGCGATTTTTGCATGAGAAATTTGTAACAGAGAACTCCAGAGAGTGATGCCTGATGCGGATGTATACATACTAAATAAGACTTGATTTAATAGATATTATACATGTCACATTAAATAGAATTATGATAATAGTTTTGCAATTGTAAACTATTTTATAATACATATTTATTAACAAACTAGTGTACATTCACTTTTACAGACAATTATTTACTAACATGCTAAGTTAGTTCACAAAAAAGGCCTAACACAGCAACACCAAAAATCAACAAATCGTTACTCAGCACGGCCTATTCTTTACCATTGCCGTGTACTACTCTACGCCCGGTAAATTAAGTATTGTTTTTATGATATAAATTAGTATAAAATACATGTTATTAATAGGACAAAATGTTAAATGTCATTAACATTTATTTGTTTTACCAGAAACAGGTTAAATATAGGAATATTATTAAACTATCCTACGTGAAAACGCGTAAACACCAACACGCCCGGTCACGCTATCGTAGCGCCCGGTTGATAAAGCAAACTGTTTATACGGCAGTTTTTACTAAATAAATTGCATAAAACGAAAAATTAAATATCCAAAAAGTATTTAACATGATGTTGGCATGTAGTTGATAACATTTTTTATCATGAAAATACTACCGGTGGTCCAGCCTTTGATTAGTGAAACCGTTACAAAAAGTTGTATACATCCCAGATACATCCACACTTATGGCGGCGCCCTACCACATGGACAATATTACTGTTACAGGGAAAATCGCGGATTACTCATTCTTGTGATATTCTTTGACGTCGCTTACAATACGAAAGTCGATGTCGATGAATATGACCTAGGTTAGATATCTAGCCAATCAAATTACAATATTCGCCACATCACATCGTGACATGTGCTCCTCATCGTATAGCCAAGCTGATCCATTTGTTGTGATCGGTGAACGTGCAAAAAAATCATACCTTTTGTTGTTACACTATACAGTATTATTATTATTAATATTATTATATTAATTAATTTAAAATGTCATCGAAGCGTGCGCATTGGCGAGAAACCGAAGAAAAATACCTTATTTCATTGTGGGGAAGAGTTCAGAGATCGGTTGGAAGTGAAAAACTGGCATAAAAGCACCGGCAACAAGATGTCTGTGTTCAACGACATGGCGGACATGTTAGCAGATGGGCCATCCTCATAAAGAAGGATTTAATATCCAAACGAAATTGAATGGGTCGTCGTATAAAGCGGGCGAAAGACCGAGTAAATAAATCTGGAGCCGGTGCAAGTATGGGATTTGAACATTTTTCTGCCATAAATGATATTTTAGGTCATAGACCAAATATAAACCCAAACCCCAAAACGATCGGCTGGTTGGTATGCCTGACAACCAATCGATAATGCCGAATTAGGTAGGTCTATGCATGGAGCTTTTATAGCTCCATGGTCTATGCGTGCGTTAGAGAATCGCCAGCGAGTGACATCATATCCGTTTGTAACGCAACTTCGTTGCAATGAATCTGAACACTTTGCTCTTACGACGCTCATTAAAATATGACCTTGGCTGTGATACGAAAGCATAACTCCGTAGGTCTGAACATACCCTCAGGTAAGACTAAGAGCACTTATTCATAGACTACTGCACCAACACTATTTTGCAACCCTAGGAGTAAATGGATGGATCCATTGTGTGACAGGGGTGTTGAATGAATTTTTTTTCTGACACAAAAAAAGAAAACAATTACCATGTGAACTGAACAAAACGAGTCCAAGTAGATTAACGACAAGGCCTGCTGTACCAACGCCAAGAACAAGTTTCGGCTGCTGAACTTCAATTTCTTTCTCTATAAAACGCTGTAATGCTTCAACGAATATCGTGAAACATAAAGCAACCAGAAATACGCCATTCACAAGCGCCCCAACGATTTCAGCCCTTACCCATCCGTAGGTGTTACGGGAAGTTTGAAGTTTTGAAACCTAAAATAAAAAACAAAAAAAGAATATGAGTTGGCAGTAAAGTGTTAAATATATTCCCCCTTCCTTTAGTACAGTACAGGACAGAATTATTGAAAAAATCCCAATGCATTCAACATGTTGTTTTTCCATTTGCGTTGCGTTGAACGGCTTTCAGTGTATAATAATTGTTTATTTAATGAAGTCATTATCACTATCAGCATGTCAAGTAAACAATGAGTTATTTTAATGCTAGCTGCTGCTGGACTAGACTGGCCGATTGCACGCCTGAACGATCATCAATAACAATAGGTAAAATAGCTACCAGATATTTTAATATAAGTCTGTAGTTTTAAAAATATGTACTGAACGGACAGTTACCAAATAAATAACAATAAAATAAAACCCACAGTGATCCTCAGTGTTTATTTACTTGGGATGTCTCAAAGGAGGGGTTATTGTAAATATAAAACAATCACTCTGGTTTTAATCTGGACAACATTGTAACCACACAATAATTGTCAGACATATTTGTGCATAGAACATGGATTTTTTTTAATGCTTACAGTACATGATATAGTACCTTTTTTCCTGTGTGTGGTGTTTTTAATTAAGTGGCTATTCACAATTTGAATAGGCCATGGAGAAAATTCCTCCCTGAGTAGGCCTAATTTAATATTATGTAATGCAAATTTATTAAATATTATATATAATAAAAGACTTGAAAATTAATTATTTTTTTTTAAATTTCATTATAATTTAATTTACAGGAACTATTGAAAGTAAACAAAACTAAGGAAATCACAGGAGAAATTCCTGACATACTGTACTATCTTTATCAAAACAGAATATTTCAACAATAAACTTAGATCTGCTTCAGTGCTTCCTAAAAACAAGATATAAATATTATTAATCGATGTAGTTGCAATGGTTGTACTTTATACTGCACAGTGCATACCGTAACCTCGAAAAGAAGCCCATGGGATTCAAATTTTCTAGGACTTCCTTTAAGGTGAGCTTCTTTTCGAGTAGGTTTCTTTTTGAGATAGGCTTCTTTTCAAATTCAAGATTACTTTTGCAAACTAAAGAAGTAGGGGGTGGGGGGGGGGGGGTTGCTTCTTTTCCAATTGAATGCTGTCAATTTGTGAATTGCTATACCATAATATGATTTTTGAAACATTCCATTCCAATATATTTGGCAACGAAGAATATACAAGATGCAATCAAAGTACTCTTTGGAAAATAATCAACACATAAGACTATGAATGTTCAGATAATTAAGGGCTGTAGGTCATTGTTTAGGATTGTAAGCCAGTAATATGAACAACATGATCATACACATTCCAATTCATTTGAACTTCAAAAATATAGTCTACATTACAGTAAGAAATTACTTTGTATCTACGAGCAACCTTTTGTAGTCTACGCGTAATAATTGTTCTGACGTACAGTAGCTTACAAAGTATTGTTCGTAGATTACAAATTATTGTTTGAAATCGTAGGGTGGTTTGCAAAGTTAATAAACACCATTGTCATCGCCTTTAGAAGCATGGACAATGCACATATTCCATGTTAAGAAATAGGCCTATATTTAGTTATTATTACAGCATTGTTGTAAAGAAAAAGGTCCAGAATTTGAAAAACATGTGAGACATGGGCACAGTTTAGAGAGTCATGTGGCCCAAAAAATCCCGGTACATAACACGACCTTATCGTCAGAGCAGCCATCCTCAAACGTGCACTGATAAAGTGTATCAACCCCCGGCGGCCGTACTGAGTTATTATAAACATGTGAGCGGTCAACAACAAAGTAACACGTTTCATGCCATGTGACCAAAAAACCAGCTCATAGGAAAAGTTGCAGTAATTTCTTTCTGTACTGTACCTCAAAAAGAAGCCCATACTATCTTGAAAAGAAGCCCAATGGGTTTACTATCTAGATGGGCTTCTTTTTGAGATTACTTTATTTCAAACCCGAAGAAGAAGGCTTCTTTTAAAGATTGGAGGTTTTACATACTACTAAATATATTATATACTACTGTAATACTATTATGGGTGAGGTGAGTCCCGTGTTCATTCTGAACGTAGGGAATAAGCTGTTAGGAGCTCATTGTACTAAGCCTTGGCATTATGTGGTAGGGTGGCCGGTTCCTTTCCACGCCGCTTCTTTTCTCCCTAGTATTTTCAACTAGGTACTCATTTACAGCCGAGTGGACTGGGAGATGTCGGGAATTGAACCCGGGTCTATAATCTGTATGACAGTCAAGTGTCCTAACCACTCGGCTATCCAACTCCTACTATTATACTACTATACTAATATTTTTTTAATGGCATAGGGAAATGGAAGGCGATGTATTTCCTATGTTTTCATTTTACTGCAAAGATACTTTTTGTCAGATCAATGGTACTGTACGGGAGAGATGCGTCATTTACAAATAATTAATGATGGAGAGGGTGCATAAAAAAACCTAATAGTACTGTACAGTAATGAACGGTAGTACATCAATGTCCGTCACTTTACCATCCACCCAGGTTAAGAAGCAATCAGGGTCAACAAGTCGTCATTGAAGGGAACGTCAAAGACAGTTATATGGTGCATCATTGTTAAATTCTAAAATGTCCGTCACTAATTTAAAAATGGGTACAGTTTTCGAGTTAAAAGGTAAGTCACTTCTTTTTGTTTAGAGTTTGTGTTGTGTTCGTTGGATATTGTGCTCCGCCAACAGAGCAAACAGAAGTTCTATGTTTTTTCTTAAAACAAATGACAATAAATGATACTTGACTTGACTTATTACACAGGGGTGCATCATGGTATGTATAAAGTATGATGCACATTGTCGGACAAATGAATCACCTCGGACAAATGACGCACCTCTTTCGGGGGTCATACAGTGCGTCATACAATTGAATAAATGCATAAATGTAACAATTATGTCAATAACAAAAAATATCTCACCTTTATTGCCACAAAACCAACTATTAACGAAACAATATCCGAAAGCATGTGGAATGAATCGGCAACAAGAGCCATTGAATCGGTAATGTAACCCGTCGTTATCTCTGCTATAAAAAATATTGATGTCATCACCATCATACAAATAAGACGACATGATTTTCCTGAGAAACGTCCCATATTGTTTGTCCTTTATACTTTGATTAGATAATGTACCAGTAAGTTAAAGCTTCGTTTTGCCTCAGTATGGACTTGCGATAGGTCTGTGAGAACAAAGAACGAATTCATTTTTAGAATCTAACAAATTGTATGACAGGAAACCATCACCGTTCAGTCGTATAATAGCTTATTAATTGACTCCCTACTAAAAGTGAAGAGATAGCAATCACAAAATAGAAATCTGTGTCTATTGTTGGTGATTAAAACCAAAAGAAACATTTAAATTAAAATAAAAGCTGACTACTAATTACTGTATACCAAACTGTACATGATGTGATTTGTTCTACCCACTGGCTGTACTCGCCTTTTTACCTGTACATTAAAAATCTACCGGCATATAGGAAGTTTAGTTTCATGGTATAATTTCATATCAATAAAACAAAAATAAACCAGGCTTCTTTAACCTACCTTTTCTTTACTGCCTAGCCTATCTAGGCCTAGGCCTGTATTTTAATTTAATATTAATGTATCAGAAATTATTCTTCCTCCTGATTTTATCCAGCATCAAAGAGAAACACACACAGCAGGAAGGACCAGGTCCAGGCTTTGTGCAAAGTGTGGTATGCAATTTTATATTGGTGCCGTGGGTAGCAGAATGTAACCTTACCAACCTACAGTACCACCTAGCTAGGCCTGGCCGGATAGTGGTCTAATGGGATTCTCGTCTAATAATTCACATCATGATTGGTATAGGCCTAGGCCTAGCCTAGTTAGAAAGGCCAGCAGACCGGCCAGCCTAGCTAGGCTAGGCCAGGCAGGCTTTGTCCTACCTCTCTAACGGAATATTTCGCCTACACATGTAAATATTATCTACTTTATTTACTTAAAATTAAGTACTAATACATATAATAATTACTAACTATCCTTGAGTTTCTGATTCTATTTCGTAATATACATTTTTTCACCCGAAACCAAATTCAATTTTCGAGACGACTGCACAAAATCACACACTGTGTCGACTGCAGACTCTTCTCGTGTGTTTATTGAGAAATCAGCTGTTCGCGCGATCGCTTGAAGCGCCCTCTAGTTGCGCTACTTTTTAATAATCTGTCAATTTATTTTGACAGGTCAAACAACCAAAGACTATACCAAACCAAACACTCTTGGTCAAACCAAAGAATATATATCACAAGAATGAGTATTCCGCGATTTTTGCATGAGAAATTTGTAACAGAGAGCTCCAGAGAGTGATGCCCGCCCTCATAAGGGCGGATGTATACATACTAAATAAGACTTGATTTAATAGATATTATACATGTCACATTAAATAGAATTATGATAATATATTTCGCAATTGTAAACTATTTTATAATACATATTTATTAACAAACTAGTGTACATTCACTTTTACAGACAATTATTTACTAACATGCTAAATTAGTTCACAAAAAAGGCCTAACACAGCAACACCAAAATCAACAACGTTACTCTGGACTGGCCTATTCTTTACCATTGCCGCGTACTACTCTACGCCCGGTAAATTAAGTATTGTTTATATGATATAAATTAGTATAAAATACATGTTATTATTAGGATAAAATGTTAAATGTCATTAACATTTATTTGTTTTACCAGAAACAAGTTAAATATAGGAATATTATTAAACTATCGTTCGTGAAAACGCGTAAACACCAACACGCCCGGTCACGCTATTGTAGCGCCCGGTTGATAAAGCAAACTGTTTATACGGCAGTTTTTACTAAATAAATTGCATAAAACGAACAATTAAATATCCAAATAGTATTTAACATGATGTTGGCATGTAGTTGATAACATTTTTTATCATGAAAATACTACCGGTGGTCTAGCCTTTGATTAGTGAAACCGTCACAAAAAGTTGTATACATCCCAGATACATCCACACTTATGGCGGCGCCCTACCACATGGACAATATTACTGTTACAGGGAAAATCGCGGATTACTCATTCTTGTGATATATATTCTTTGGTCAAACGCAATACAATCGCGCTAGCTATAAATAAACGCATCATCATGTAACATTCGTTTTTACATTAAAATATAAATACAAATATAGGCAAAATATATGTATATTGCTGATACCCTACAAACAAAAACAGAAAGGAAATATGTTTGCGTTCACATACTACTTATTGTTACTTGTCGTTTATTATTATTTATTTTATCAATCAATAATCTTTTATTTCAGCATAGCCTAACCATGGAGCTATAGCTCCATAGCCTAACCATGGAGCTATAGCTCCATAGCCTAACCATGGAGCTATAGCTCCATAGCCTAACCATGGAGCTATAGCTACATAGCCTAACCATCATGGAGCTAGCCTAACCATGGAGCTATAGCTCCATAGCCTAACCATGGAGCTATAGCTACATAGCCTAACCATGGAGCTATAGCTCCATAGCCTAACCATGGAGCAAGTCGGCCCTAAACCGTCTCGGCCAAAGTAAAGTCGGCCCCAAGTCATGTCGGCCCCAGTCAACTCGGCCTCAAGTCAACTCGGCCTCAAGTCAACTCGGCCTCACGTCAACTCGGCCAAAAAATAATCGGTCAACTCGGCCCCGTTAAAGTATGGAACGCAAAAAGTGCAAATAAAGGGGATTGATAAAATAATATTTCTTCTTTTTTAACTATGAATAATTCTGACTTTTAATGAATATTATTATTTAGACAATAATATATTTAGCAAAAAAAATAGGAATGATTTCACCAACTTTCCTTTAATTATTTACGTTTAATAAAATTTCTTAGCTGAGCCTCCCTGCGCGTTTGCCAGCTTTTTCGATATCTACAACTGCTACGTGTTTTCGCTGACCGGGGGATTCCCCTTTTTTTAAAAACGCAAATCATGCACAAAAACGATGTACGATCATTTTTTCTATGGCCAAATGGTGGAACGTAGGCCTCCGTCTTCGATTTCCTAAAATACGGTACCTGCACGTGTTTTTTGGTAACACGCGGGTACTTCTATTCATATCGGCAATGAGTTCATTTTTTTATATGATATTATATTTTTTATTTCTTCATTTTTTTTAAAACGTGGATAGTAAGAATCGTAATAATATTAAGCACTTTTTGCGTTCCATACTTTATTGTGGCCGAGTTGACCGATTAGTTTTTGGCCGAGTTGACGTGAGGCCGAGTTGACTTGAGGCCGAGTTGACTTGAGGCCGAGTTGACTTGGGGCCGACTTGACGTGGGGCCGACTTGACTTTGGCCGAGACGGTTTGGGGCCGACTTGACCTGCACCCCCATGGAGCTATAGCTCCATAGCCTAACCATGGAGCTATAGCTACATAGCCTAACACCATAGAAAATACATACAATACAAAAGAAAACAGAAGCATCAGCAAATTCAAAAACTTAAAACACAATGTTCTCAGTATCATCATCTGTGTAGAATAAATTACAAAAATCTTGTATCAGATTAGATACAGACAATTCGACAAAATAATACAAAAGCATTAAAATTCCAAGTATTAAAAATATTATACTCTCAGTATCATCACCCATAGCTCTGAGCCTTTAAAAATGACTGGACAACAGTATTGACCAATTTGTTACTCTGTTCCATTCTACACAGGACATGTTCCTGTAGATTCAAAGAAGAGGGCACAAACAATGTCACAACAGCCGAGGTAAGTTATTTGCATTTAACATACTTGTTTGAAGCTCTCTGATATTACATTGATAATTAATATAATTATATTGAATCAACATCTTCATTATCCTCTACTAGTAGCTGTGCCTCCTTTGGTTTTTTCTTCTTTAATTCCAGTTCACTCATGCAGCGCTTGTCTCAGTTAATTCAATCTGGTCTGCTGGTTTTACTTTCATTTTGTCATTTTAGCTTTTTTCCACTGATATCAATTATTATTTTTGTCATGTTCCCGTAATTTGCCTTCGTTATTATAAAGTAAAATGAATTAATAAGAGCTTGGTGGTGGTAAAGTGACTGCATGATATATTCTAAAAAATAATCATGGGAAAAAAATTTCAAACTCAATTTTACCATAAAAACCGTTTATATTTATATTGTTTAAAAATAATGCCTATTTAGTATTATTGTACAGAAATGATATTGATGTATTTGAATAATTTCCCCACCATGGTGCTTATTTTTAACAAATTCCTGTAACACACTCACACACACCCACACAAATCCTAAATGATGAAACATGGGGAAACATAATTATTAGAATAATAATGTGTAACAATAAATATATTTGTTTTTCGCAGCTTTTAAATCATCGGTTCTTGTGTTGGGTTTTAAGATTATGATTATTAAATGCAGACAATCGAATCAGTACATTTGAATTTTTTTACTATTATGTTTCTTTAAAATGTTGCTTTATTAATTAATTTTTCGGCAAACAAAAAATAGAGGCCCGGATCTCTGTGCTCTAGATTTTTTTCGGCATCAACACCTCGGAAAGTCAACGCTATTTATAAAGGTCTGGAGACAGAGAACAATTTGTTGATTATTAAAGTGCAAAATTATGCATTTTGGTCATAACAACCCAAGATTGTAAGGAAATCAACATTGAATAGTTCAGAGATGTTGAGGAGAGGCTATGATATCAGAGATATGCCGTTGCATGCCTCAACAATAATTACGAATTAATTAAAAAATTAAAAAATGTGGACTCGGATAGTTTTTTTTATCAATATTTATTTGTAACATAAAAAAACAATTACGTTTTCAAAATTTTTGTATTCGTTTTTAAGTCAAAGTAAAAATAAATAAAATCGACATCATTTTTGCCATCCAACGCTGTTTCAAATGTGTGGTTCCAAATAATAGTACAAAATGTAGACTCTGGACTTTTTTTATCAGTATTTAATTATAAAACAAGAAATATTTCTTACAAAAAACGCCGCGTAACTTTTTGACTGGACAGTCTTCATTAATCTAATATAATAGGTCGGCCAATCAAAACGCAAGTGAACAATTGGGACTTTACTTGTGATTTATGTCATTGGCCTGTCAGCACAGTCGTTTCTTTCTAGAATTAAACGCACAAACTTGTATTGGGTATAATTTATGTTTATGTGGTTATTACTATCGCATTTAGGTATTGATAATAATAATAATATGGCTTTTGAATATATAATTACTGTCTGTAGAATAACATTTATACATTTTCGGTTCGCGATGAAAAGTTATATGAATGGATTTGTAATAGGTATTTATAATAATAGTATATGGGTTGTATTATTGATAAGCTATCACCAAATCGCGTTATACCATTATTTCTCAGGGTTTTTTGCACCATTGATCAATACCAAACGCGTATCGGTATTATAGTTTTTAATGAATCATTACATTAATAAAAATACCCAATTAAATCAATCGCGTCAGTCCAATTCCGACTTATGTTTCGATCACATAGTTCTGTGTCTACACTGTCCCAACTAGTTTAACAAAAAAAGTGTGATGTGCCCAAATATGGTAGTGATATGCCCGAATATCGTAGTGGACATCGTCATGTCTATATAATATGGGCACATCATATTTAGTTTGATAGTATAGACAGAGCTTAAGGATTATATTTAAAAAATGTTTTCTTACATTTTGAAAAAAAGTATTTATTTGTTTATAAGCCCAATTTTCCAGTCTTAATTTTACATTTTGAAAAAAAATATTTTATTTGTTGATAAGCCCAATTGTGCAGTCTTATTTTACATTTTGAACAAAAGTATTTATTTGTTGATAAGCCCAATTTTGCAGTCTTATTTTACATTTTAAACGAAAGTATTTATTTGTTGATAAGCCGAATTTCCAGTTTAATAATAATGACCCCTTCCACAGTGCTTATACCATATATATTTTACATGATATTGACCGTGGGTTCTTTACGCCTCTGATGCATTTGTTTTTATTGTACCTTTTTAATAAATTATTATATGTTTAGGCCTAATCACACCCAATTTAATGAAACGGTCAGATTCCGATTTCAATTGAACAAAAGTAGTACTGTATTTATTATTCATTGATAAGCCAAGGGTCCCATGGCGTTATAGACCGGCAGCCCAGAGACATTTGGTTAGATGAGCTAGGTACCAATATCTGACTATTTGAGTGTGTTGGGGGTCACTTGAAGTGAATGAAAATGGGAGTCTGCCGGGTACCCCCTGCTGCGTCTAGACCGGGGGGACCCCGAAACGTGCTAAAAAATCGGCACAGGTTAGATGAGAGAGATACCACCTAATTTTACCACCATGGGATGCCCATTGGCATCCTTATAACAGTATCACAAACGACAGACTTTTTCTCTGCTGCAAAAGGCCCGCCAGACCCCCCGAGGGAGGGCCTAAAATGGGGTTAGCATAGATGAGTGAGGTACCACTCAAAATCAATTCCAAACGAACAAGTTGTGTTCATAGAATACTAAATGGATAACAACAGACTAATTGTCTGCTGCACCGCAAGTGCCAGACACCCTAAAGTTAGACTAGAGGCCCCCCTTCCCCCAACTAACCCAGCTTAGATATTGTAGATACCACCAGCAACCAATGTTATTATGATTTAGCACATTGTAAGCAATACCAAATGACCTATTACAGACTATCTGAACACTGCCCTGGCCCTGGCAGACCCCTCTAAAGTTAGACTAGAGACCCTCTTTCCCCAACTAGCCCAGCTTAGATGTTGTAGATACCACCAGCAACCAATGTTATATGATTTAGCACATTGTAAGCAATCACCAAATGACCTATTACAAACTATCTGTACACTGCCTTGACCCTGGCAGACCCCTCTAATGTTCGACTAGAGACTCCATTCCCCCAACTGGCCTAGCTTAGATATTGTGGATACCACCAGCAACCAATGTTATAATTATGATTTAGCACATTGTAAGCAATACAAAATGACCTATAACAGACTATCTGTACACTGCCTTGGCACTGGCAGACCCCTCTAAAGTTCCCCCATTTACCCCAAGTATATAGCCTACCTTAGATATTGTAGATACCACCAGCAGCAACAAAATAACCACCCAAAACAACATGTTTAATTGAATAAAGTTTAACTTTAATCGAACTAACACAAAACAATTGAAAATATATCACATCAATGACGATAAAATGACCATTACCATTCTAAAGGGGAAAATAGTTTAAGAGTTTCAATTAAAACTTATATATTATAAGCCAAATATATATAACAAGTATGGATTCGGGTAAATTTAGCATTCCTTGCCTTTGGATGTCAAAGATACATCCGTCTGTAACTCTTGGACATATTTTGAGAGAAAGCTTAGTAATCACCCTAATCAAATTCAGGATTGTAGTAACTTAATCTTAAGTGATTTGATTAATTAATAGTGGGTAATTTTAAATGCTGTATATTATAATCTTAATCCTGTATTCATATGTATATATATATATTTATAAATCCAAAGGCAAATTACTGAAAAAATGACAATGCTGTGGGTATCAGTGGCTGGATCTCAATGGAGATACAAAAAAAAAGCGAAAAGCTAAATCAAAACGATAAAGTAAACAGCCAGAAAAGTTAGCAGAGCTTTCGCGCAACACTAGCCCTTCATCAGTGCAAGTCTTATATAGATGCGTTGAGGCTGCAAACGTGCTCAATTGGAATCAAGAGCGAATATATATTTTTATAAAGTAGATGGAACACGGACGTCTATTACACGGTGTTTCACGTTAAACGATCTTCAGATAGACTGAACAATACCGTATCTCGATCGAAAAAAATATAAAAAAAAAAATTATAAATATATATAATTTTTTTTTATGTACTTTATTTATGTAGATATGTAGTACTGTATCTATTAAAAAAGGTATTTAAATTAAACAAAATTAGAGATCTCAATGAGATCCAAATTGACAATTGCCGCAAAATCCTCACTGAGTTTGACGTTGAAATTCACTCTAGAACTAAGAAGTTGAAAAGAGAACTTCCTGCATCCTAGTTTCAAAACAAATTCAGGATTATCGCCAATGACTGCCGTAAACAATCAACGGTAATGGCCCGAAGGGAACATCACAAATTTGGTCTACCATGCAGACTTGGTCATTTCAACACAAATGACTCTACCTTCGGATGACTTCAGGGCTTTTAGGAAACCCTGCAGAAGGTTCGTTGGGACATATAACAAGAATCAGAGCAACACCTCTGATTCAGTTGTTGAAATTAATTGTCGACTTTCCGAAGGAGAGAAAAAACTTCCTTCCCGAGGACTTAAATTCTGCCCAAAACCAAGGCAGGTCGGCGCACAACAACTATCTTTGGATATAGAGTCTTTTTCTAGAAGATTACGATTACGTGAATATTTTGCTGATTCAGACAGCAGCACCACGGAAAACGAAGGCAACGTTAACAAATTTAAACCAAAAAGTTCCTGGAATCCACCTAAAAATCGTTGTCCAGCTTTAGAAACATTTATCCAGGCTATTGAGGAGGATGTACAAAACTACGTCCCGAGTCCAGATAAACGTGACAATCTCAAAACAAGAGAGGCAGGCCATTGCCAAATTGCGTCAGCGTAATGATATCATCATTAAACCCGCTGATAAAGGTTCTGCCACTGTTGCTATGTACATCAAATTTTATTAAGAGGAATCCTTAAGACAGCTTCATTATATATCGTAAACTCACAACGGAACCCACCCCGGAAATTGCGGATAAGGTGGCAAAATCTGTTTCTGTGATGGTAAAAAAAAACACTCCATCGATCCTAAGATTTACAGTTACCAAATCCACTAGTAGCGTTGATTTTGTGGACACTATAGTGACCATAGAAAATGGTACTCTCAAAACTGACCTATTCCGTAAATCCACTGATAAAAATATGTACCTGCTCCCTAGCAGTTGTCATCCCCAACATTGTACTAAAAACATACCGAACAGTAAAGCATTACCTATCAGACGTATCTGTTCTTCAGATTTAGATTTTCAGAATCGTACCGAAGAACTAACCGGACATCTCCGGAGTAGAAATTACAAACCTATCAACCTAGGTTGCCTCCATTACGGGGCTATTAATTTATTGAGAAACATATGCCCATTCTACAGTCCACAGAACGTCTCAGGACTGTTTTTCCGGAACCACCCATTATTGCATTTCGTAGACCTCCCAACCTTCGTGATATATTAGTCAGATCCAAATGTAAGAGTGAAATTAACTCTCATGACAGTCAAAATTTGGGCAGTCACCTTTGCGGCAAATCTTGCAAAACTTGTTCATTGGTTGATTCTACTGAAAAATGTAAGAGTAACCAAACTGGCCGCATTTTTCGGATAAGACAATCCGCCACTTACAGCTTGGTTTAACAGATACAAAACAATTACAACAACTCAGAAACACTAAAATTACGACGAAACAGATAAAGATTGGAATTAAAAATGTCAATATGGGGATGGGCCTGGACTAAACTATTATAATATAAACTTAATTTACTGATGTAACCACTTTTGAGAACATTGACTCTACAAAAGGGAACACAAAGGATACTATTGTTTCTTAAATTACGGGCGGGAACACGAATACCGAAATAGGTAGGTGTTGTGGCAAACAGTACGTCGGAGAAACAAAAAACACTCTCCGTATGAGAATGACACAACACAGATCAGCTATCAACACATTAAAGCTTGTTCAACCTGTAGCCGAACATTTTAATTCATCTGGTCACTCGATAACAAATTTCAGAGTTATTGCAATATTCCATGTGTCAAATGGAGCGACAAAACTTGCAAAGACAAGGAAAACCACTGGGAATTACAACTTAAAACCACAAAACCTTTTGTACTTAACATTAGAAACATACTCCCAGGTTGGTAAAATTATTCCATTGTCTACCTAAATTTAAGTTTCAATATTAACCACCATTTAAGCTGTTTTTAGTCGCGTGGACGCGACTCTATAGTTCACTATGTCGGCGGTCGGTCGGTCTGTCGGTCTGTCTGTCGGTCCGGTATCACTATGCGTTTTAGCACGCGACTTATGGCTGTTGGCCATGTTTAGTTTCATTCCAAAATTGTTTATACTGTATCTCTACCAAGCTACCTTCTTTGTTTTCTACTCTTATTCAGACTCCACCCTGTCTCCTTTTGTTGTATTTCTTTTATTCCTGTCCACCCAGGCAGCACTTGCCAGCTCTTATCCTTCACTTGCAATGATGAAGGGCTAGTGTTGCCCGAAAGCTCTGCTAACGTTTCTGGCTGTTTTACTTTATCCTTTTGATTTAGCTTTTCACTTTTTGTTTGTATCTCCATTGAGATTCAGCCACTGATACCCACAGCATTGTCATTTTTTCAGTTATTTGCCTTTGGATTTATATATATAAATATATATAGAGGATTAAGATTATAATATACAGCATTTAAAATTACCAACTATTAATTAATCAAATCACTTTGGATTAAGTTACTACAATCCTGAATTTGATTAAGGTGATTACTAAGCTTTCTCTTAAAATAGGTTGCAAGAGTTACAGACAAATGTATCTGTGACATCCAAAGGCAAGGAATTCCAGATCCTCACAATTCTTAGCAGGAATGCTAAATTTACTCGAATCCGTACTTGTTTATATTTGGCTTATATAAGTTTGAAGTGAAACTCTTAAACTATTTTTCCCTTTAAAATGGTAATGGTCATTTTATCGTCATTGATGTGATATATTTTCAATTGTTTTGTGTTAGTTCGGTTAAAGTTAAACTTTATTCAATTAAATATGTTGTTTTGGGTGGTTTTTTTTTTGCTGCTGGTGGTATCTACAATATCTAAGGTAAGCTATATACTTGGGGTAAATGGGGAAACTTTAGAGGGGTCTGCCAGTGCCAAGGCAGTGTACAGATAGTCTGTTATAGGTCATTTGGTATTGCTTACAATGTGCTAAATCATAATTATAACATTGGTTGCTGGTGGTATCTTCAAGATCTAAGCTAGGCCAGTTGGGGGAATGGAGTCTCTAGTCGAACTTTTAGAGGGGTCTGCCAGGGCCAAGGCAGTGTACAGATAGTTTGTAATAGGTCATTTGGTGATTGCTTACAATGTGCTAAATCATATATAACATTGGTTGCTGGTGGTATCTACAATATCTAAGCTGGGCTAGTTGGGGAAAGAGGGGTCTCTAGTCTAACTTTAGAGGGGTCTGCCAGGGCCAAGGCAGTGTACAGATAGTCTGTAATAGGTCATTTGGTATTGCCTACATGTGCTAAATCATATAACATTGGTTGCTGGTGGTATCTACAATATCTAAGCTGGGTTAGTTGGGGGAAGGGGGGCCTCTAGTCTAACTTTAGGGTGTCTGGCACTTGCGGTGCAGCAGACAATTAGTCTGTTGTTATCCATTTAGTATTGTATGAACACAACTTGTTCGTTTGGAATTGATTTTGAGTGGTACCTCACTCATCTATGCTAACCCCATTTTAGGCCCTCCCTCGGGGGGTCTGGCGGGCCTTTTGCAGCAGAGAAAAAGTCTGTCGTTTGTGATACTGTTATAAGGATGCCAATGGGCATCCCATGGTGGTAAAATTAGGTGGTATCTCTCTCATCTAACCTGTGCCGATTTTTTAGCACGTTTCGGGGTCCCCCCGGTCTAGACGCAGCAGGGGGTACCCGGCAGACTCCCATTTTCATTCACTTCAAGTGACCCCCAACACACTCAAATAGTCAGATATTGGTTCCTAGCTCATCTAACCAATTGTCTCTGGGCTGCCGGTCTATTAGCTGATATCTTGAGCATTTGACTCATGTGTCAACCTGTAACACAAATCATTCTTCAAAATCTAAAGAAAGAACCTCACACGTCTTTTTTGTGAGTGATACACTATGGATATGCCCACGGAAATAATATGTGGACATTGCAAACAATCATAGGCCTACAGTAACAAACATAACATGGCTAATAAGCATAACATTCAGACTTGTTTGTTTTCTAGTGGATTTTTATTTACTTTAGCATGTAGAATATAACTAGTAACAGTGGCTATATTAATAATTATACTGATTATCCTTGATGTTATCGCGTCTAATAATAAAATATTTTGTTGTTGATAAGCCCAATTTTTCAGCCTTGATTTTACATTTTGAACGAAAGTATTTATTTGTTGATAAGCCCAATTTTCCAGTCTTAATAATGACCCTTCCACAGTGCATTTTACATGATATTGACCGAGGGTTTTTACGCCTCTAGCCATAGTCTGGGTTCCAGACGGAGTTTTGTCTTAATATTAGTTAAAAGATAAATATTTTGGCACATATGGCGTTTCATACGTATACTACTTGATTTTGGATACTCCGTCTGGGGAAACACGCACAAGTCACGTGGTTTGACACCAAGAATTCTTGGTGCATACGATTATCCGGTTGACTAGTTTCAGCTGCATGCGATTGGCTACTCTCTCGTACACGGTTTAAATATTCATATTTAAGAATTTCAAAGACTCAACAAATAAGATGATGCGCATGCGCTATGTTACGTTTAGACAATGTGTACTTGTTGGGTACATTTATGAAAGTTCTGAAGGCTAGAAATTATTTTATATGCCTAGTAGTCTGGTAAACATTTGATGGGATCTTTGAAACATGAAAACTCGTCTTGATATATGATAGGCTAGCTTCTCCGCAAATCAAACATTGAATGGATCATTTATTACGCGGAGATAATTTTGATTTAATTCTCACCCAGACCCTGTCCTGTTCTGTGTGGTGGTGTAGCCCTGTTGTGTGCCGGTGGTATGTAGGCCTACTTCATTGGCGTTTTATTTGGCAGGTCATACGTGCGAGTTGAGTAGGACCTACGAAAGAGGCCTAGGCCAAGGACTAAACAATTAATAAACAAAACAACTTGGCATTACTATTTTATATTTCAACAGTCTCGATCGTACATTAAGCACTGGTAGGCCTACGTACTCGATCTTTTTCATTTTGAAACAAAATGATCATTGGTTGATTCGAAATCCATATTTACATACCGCCCGCCCCATATAGCCAAATACGGTATGATAACCTACGTCATTCTTATCGTATGTTTGCGGTCTGCAAATCGATTTCTATACGTGTTTCACAAGTCTGTATTTTCAGACAAAAATCGCGGTCGAAATAAAAACAAATAAATAAAAAAAAAAGATAATACAGACTTGGGGCAAGTCTACTCTAGCCACTGATCAATACCACAATTAATGTACTTTTTTAAATGAATATTGAAATGTTTCAACATACCCAATTCAAAAAACACGGTCCGTTTTCGCTGAGTTCAATCTTTTAGAGAGGTTGGAGTTTCATTTTGAACGAAAGTATTTATTTGATTGATAAGCCAAATTTCTAGTCCTAATGATTTGAGATTCAACGGGTTTTGCTTTCAATTGTGTATAATAACAGCCACATGTTAAGGAATATGAATCTTTTTATGATTTTAATATGGTTCGAAATGATATTACACAGGCCCGTAGCCAGGGGGGGTTTTTATGGTTCGGGCGAACCCCCCCTTTACAGCGAACCCCCTTAACCGAATGCGAACCCCCATCCCCGACATGCCCAATACCTCACCCTCATCTCCAAAAATCCTCCAAATACGTGCCCCACAGTACAAAAAGTTGTTTGTAAATTGAAAAATTCGTAAACTTGTTCGTGAACCTTCTTCTCTGTATGAGCGTCAACTAGCGATACGTGTCTGTAAATTTCTAAAAGCTGCAAATGAATTGCCGATTTTAACCTGAAAAATAAATGTTTGGTCCCTGCATGTAACATGATATTGACGCGTCTCATAGCGAACTGGAGCACGAACGATTCGTACAAAGGACACCGCCAGACAACTGCGTACCTATAATAATTGTTTAGATCACTGGCAGTCAGGCAGCATGCATAAAGTATATAGCCTTCCGACGTACATCAGTATTTATGTGTGACTATGAAGTATAATGTATCATAGAGGATTATAGTGAATATTAATATTTTACACTATAATATCTATGGTATCAAGTACTGTAGTTCACATTATGGCATCCGATTATTTTTTTCTAGACCACCAGCCGATACGTACTAAAATGTATCAATATCACCTATTTACATATTTATATTCCTCAACAAATTGCTGTAAATAAATATTATAGATAGAGCTAGCAAATAGCATTTGCCTTCAACCAGTGTGCTTTTTTCGGGGCTGCTCCTAGATGTACGTTCGCATTGAACTTGAACGCAAAACAAAATACGGAGTAAATGATCAAACAATCGGCGGTTCCGCACACAGAGCACGCGCATCTAACATACGGCAACAAATAGTTATCGTCCTTTAAATTATCGACGTGTTTGAGAAGGAGGAAAAAAGTACGATCTTTTTGCTCATCGGTAGCATGCTGCACGAGAGTGTCTTTTCCGGCCATCTAGGGGTGTCATTTAACAAAATTCGCTTCGCATCAGCCCCCCCCCCCCTGGCCCAAATATTTAGTGTCCGAACCCCCCCTTGACAGATCCTGGCTACGGCCCTGTTACACAACAACGATTAGGCAGCAACTGTGCAAGAGTCCAACTAATAAAATGAAAACGGAATGATCAATTAATTGAACATTTACAGCATAAGGCCCACACACTAGGACGATAACGATCGACGATAAATAGACAAATGTGCATTTTTAATACATAAACCAAAAGAAATATAAACAATTCCTTTGATGAAAAGAAAAAATAATAATTACGTTTTTAAAAAATTTGTATTTGTATTTTAAATCAAAGTAACAAAAAATAAAATCGATTTATCATTAATATTGGCCAACGACTGTTTCAAAAGTGTAGTTCCAACGGTATATTACAGCTCATTACAGAGACACCCAAAGAACAGAGCCATTATGGCTGCTCTGGCAAAGAACAGAGAAATACAACTAGCGCCCCCTATAAATTCAGCTATAACGCGAAAAGGCTGTTGTTGGTGGTGTGGTAAACATATAGAATTTATTATGACAAACGCCCAAAAGAATCTTTAGCAGTGAAAAAAGGGGTAATTTTTAATATTTTTAATAAGTAGGCATTGTAATTTAAGTGTAGCTTTTGTAGTATTGTTTATCAATGAATCATGGCAGTATGCTATTCAGATCACGCTAGCCTTGTCACGCACAGGAGAGCTGGCCTACTAGCTAGTTAGGCCTAGCCTAGGTATGCATACTATTGCTAGGCCTAGGCCTAGTAGTAGTACTAGGTAGGCCTACATACAGTAGGCTAGACCTAACTATTTAGGGCCTAGGCCTAGATAGAGGCCTCTGTCTGTAGGCCACCTTACCTGCCATGCCGCCTAGGCCTACCTGCCTTTCTCTTGGGATGGGAGGTGGGAACAGACGATCAGGATCACAGACGATTGGGCCCAAAGCGGGAGACTATTGGCCGGGCCCAACAACTTCACAAGGTTTTAGGACGATCGGGACCAGAGACGGGCACAACAAATAAGACGATCATGCACGTTTTATTTTGGTTGCAATTAAACCAACTTTTGGAATTTTTTATGGCGCGCGCCACTCTAGATATGCAATTTTTATCATATCGGTCATGTTTTTTTAATCAATTGGGTTTTATTATTGCATCGCGCTATTTTGTATTTTGGCAACTAAATACCTTTTCATGATCATTATAATTCTTGATCTTTTTTTATTAGGTATGCCTACTGTAGATTATTTATTTTACTGTCTGGATATTTTTAGACGATGAGTATTTCTTATGCTAATTATTCATTTACTTTATTTTATTTTTACAGGTGAGGGGGAGAGGGTGTGCTTTTCAAAATTAGGTTATTGTAATTAAATATAATTGTTTATAATATACTAATGAAATACGGCTTTACCACGTTGAAACACCGGTTCTCGTCAGATCACCGAAGTTAAGCGACGTTGGGCCTGGTTAGAGCTTGGATGGGAGACCATCTGGGAATAACGGGTGCTGTATACGGAGCTGGGGTCCCGTTAGGCATTTGAAATCAGCACTGCTGACTCTTATGGCAGCCCCTGCATCTAGTATCTGCCTCAGACCTCTGGTAAAGGTGGGCACTGGACGAGAGAAGCCCTTGATCAATGTTAGGACCAATCAAGGTGCTTTAAACAGTCCTGGCTTTGTTTATATCAAACCTGTTAGTGGCGGTAATTATCGCTGTTGGTTTTGATTAAATAAAATTAAAAAAAATAAAAATGAAATGTTAACATTGTTTAAATGTAATCATTTAATATAATAAATGTCAATGGTCGGATAATTTTATGTGGTGGTAGGCCTACAGTAGTAGGAGATGAGACGAGTAACCTTCCTGTGCGCCCGTTGTTCTTCAGCACATGATTTTTTTTTCCAAACCCAACCAACAGCAAAAGAAATTTGCCAATAACAGAAAGCTAAAAACAAAATGGATACAAATACATGAACAAATGCCAAAAAGTTAAAAAGGTAGCATTTGAAAATTATAATAAACTTAACACTTTGTTCTTAAACTGATTCAATGAATCTGAAGAAATATCAAGGCCATCATCTATAACTAAAAGAGAATTATATAATTAACTTAGTCTACAAAATAATCCATTTTGACAGACATTCACCCTCCTAAAGGGGTCAGTTTAATTACCGAAAACAACCGAAAAAAAAACACAAACAACCGAAATCAAACTGAAAACTAAATAAAAAAATCTAAATAACGAAAACAAATTTTTATAATTTTTTTTTTAATGTCGCCCCCTATTGATGGGTGTTTCTAAAGCTAAGACCATACGGAGAGAAAACCGCGCGCCCAAAAGCCAAGGAAGAATCTACAAAATGGTAGTGTGCACAAAATACAAATTAAAATCGTACACATTCAATGAAATACACTGTAGACATTTACTTACAGTACAAAATCTTTAAACACATTTCGTTTTTAGTCTTTTAAAAAACAAAGCATGATTTTACCTAACTTTGCGTTTTCGTCACTTAAGTGAATACTTGATTAAGTGATTAAGGAAAAAAACGTTATTTACAGTACTCGACTACGGTAATTTTATAATTTTTGGAGTGGAGCTGTGGCTTGGTGGTTATGATGCTTGGCTACCAATCTAAGGGTCCTGGGTTCAAGTCCTGTCATGTCAGGGTTTTTTTCTCATGACAATTTACAACTCCACTCCCAAAGACTTAATAATAAGTCTTTGTTTATGTAGAGCATCTTGTGTATATGTTTGTCTTGTGAAATTATTAAATAGTTTATCCATCCTGTAATTGGCGGGTTACTCGCTGTTGGATGAGTATGAAATAAAAAAAAAAAAAAAAAAAATAAGTATACTTTATAGTCCCTAATATTATCAATATTCTTAAAAATCTCTAATTAAATTGATCATACATTTAGTCAATTTACTTTCTATACTATGGATAATGTATTCACAATTATTGTGAGGAGTAAATGCGTTGGTTTCTGGATCAAAAATCGAAAGATTAAAATTAGAATATTTTTATAGATTCTGTACAGTAAGTAATGCGATATCATTGATTGATTGTACGATCTTTAGTTGTATTTTGTGCACACTACCATTTCGTAGGGTCTTCCTTGGCTTTTGCGCTCGCGGTTTTCTCTCAGTTGTTATGGTCTTAGCTTTAGAAACACCCATCAATAGAGGACTACATTAAAAAAAAATTTACACAAATTTGTTTTCGGTATTTAGATTATTTTATTTTGTTTTTGGTTAGTTTTCGGTTTGTTTTCGGTTGTTTTTAGTTGTTTATGGTTGTTTTCGGTTGTTTTCGATAATTAGACTGACCGTTCTAAAAGTAACATGAAATGTGAGTTTGGATCTATCATGATTTCACTGAATTATTTAATAAAAAAATTAAAATGGAAACATTGTCCATTTGACAACTATAAATGCATGTTGTTGTTTTTTCTATATAAAAGGGAATCCTGCGGTCAGCAAAAATATGTAATTAACACAAAATACATGAGTGATTCGACCCCACTGCCCTGCAGGCTTTTTGCTTAAAACAAATTTCAAACAATCTTATATACCAATAAAATGTTTATTGAATCTATATAAATAATTACTTGATCAAATTTGTAATCTTCAAAGGATACAGTACACTTGGCTATCGTGCCCAATGTTAAGACTATCGGGCCCAATGAGGGGCTAGCGGGCCCAACGCCTAAGACGATTGGGCCTGATACAACGTACAGATGATCGGGCACATAAAACCATGGGCCTGATCGTCTCTATGATGGCCCTGATCGTCCTTTAGGCCTTAATTGTACGTTTTGTACATTTTTAATGTAAAAATAGTCAAAATACTAAAGTGAAGATCGCCTTCTGTTATAAAATGATAAAAGTGATGTTTTGTGGCATTAAACACGTTGTGACGAATGAAAGGTTAAATGACAAAATTTTACTAATTTTAACTTGTTTATGAAATGAAAAAAATTTTAAATTAATCAGTCTGATTATTGTTATGTACTTGATACTTTATGTTACTAAGATATGACCACTAATCATCTACAGTAAGGAAACTAATTTTGATTTGTTGAAGTACTAGTATACTGTATAGACTGTTACTGTAGAGCTACAGATAACAGTGAAACCTTTCATCTTTCACCTCATGAAATTATTTGTAATATTGCACTCATAAACATTCTTTATTTTGTATATGACTATTATACAGTATTCTCAGTATTTGAATGACAATTGTTAATTATTTCATTTTTTCTGTAAGTAAAGGTCATAGGTTACATCCATTCTATACACAATTGACTTTGACAGAATATTCAAGGTCATTTTACAAATCCTAATACTGTGGTAAACAGCCAAAACAATAGAATTAAGCATATTTTATATTGTCATAAAAAGGACAGATGATAGTGCTACTACAGTACTGTACAGTGGTGTTCAGTAATGATCTTACTGTCTGGTTCTATCTAGGATCTTCTTTCATCTACCTTACGATGCGAAATCTCACTGTCAGTGTCACATACAGTACAGTAGTTAAAGTTATTTGTAATTATGAGACATTAACTTTTAAATCTATTTAGAAATATATTTCATATCCTTTGACCCTTGACCTTCCAAATGTGCCAAGTCTTTTCTATTTCCCCTGAGACATTTAGACACAATGGAAACCTTTAACAACATAAATTATACAGTACATTATATAAAATTTGATTGACTGATTTCGTCTACAGTACTTGCTCATTCAATCTATCTGTCACCAAATCATTATGGTTTTTGTTCCTTTTTTGGGCTTCTATCATCTTTTGGAATGGTTTATCAATCCATATCTGAGTGTCGGGCTACTGGAATCCAATCGCTTATTTTAAGGCTTCTCTTTTTTTTCTCTTATTTTTTTTAGCATTTAATTACTTTTGTTTAGCGCATTGAGGCCTTGCAAAATATGCTATAAGGCCCATTTATTATTATTGAAAGACTGATTGAATTAATAAAATTAATTCAAAATTCTCATTAAATCCTTTTACAGAACTTACTGTACAAAATAATACAATTTAAGTGATCATTAATGTGATATTATTTATTAAATCAGTTCTACAGTAATGAACTGCAGCATCCATTTTGTTTTATGCTAATTTGACAGTGATAATTAATAGTTTTAACTTTTACTAAAATAGTATAAATAGTAATAATTCAATAGTATTAACCCTCTAGATTTAAAAACATTTATAATGCATTACTTTCAATGTATAGATCGTGAATTAAATTTATTTGTTACAGTATGGTATACTGTAGGCAAGATATGAGCTGCATTTCATCTAATGATATGCAGAGCTGCAGTATTACTATTAGAATAGCAATCAATAAGACGGTCTGATTAATGAATTCCATGCCAATGCAGCGGCTCACAGTGCAATATCCAAGTATCTCAGATCATTATACATTTTTAACAATAAAAACAGTAAAATGACAACCTAACAAACCAAGGAAATATTTAATAAATAACAAATCTTATTGCAAATTTTTTATTTTCAACATTTGTTTTTTATTTACAAAAAACATCCCAGTTCTGAGTCCTACTACAGTATTAACTGTACACTATAGCCCCCGGTTGCCACCCTTCACCCATGTAATTTTATAATTATATAATACTGTACTACTAGATGGTGCCCACAGATACTGACTGTACGAGGTTTTGATGGTTCTCGAATACACAGTAATTTCCAGCCCCAGCACCCCCAATTTGAATAAAGGGGAACAATAGGGTGGTAATGCATTTTTCAAAACAAAACAGACAGTTTCTGGCATGCAATCGCATACACATTGTTTACTAAATTACTATTATGATAGCACATTCGTCTTACTTAAATTCTAACTGTATTTTTAGATTGTTTTTCATTTTCATAAAACAATTATTGCGCCCAGGTATGGTTTTTCCATGTTTTTATAAAGTCTCCAAATTTTGTCTTTTTAAACTTAAAGTTACCCAGTGATGTCGACCGATGTGTATTGAAGAAACGAACATAAATAAATAAAAATTGAATTGAAATTTATGCTACTTGTGATGTAATTTGTAAGTACTGTAATAAATTTCAATTTTTTTTCCAAAAAAATGAGTAAAGTGTTTACACATACTATGTCATAGTAAGATGTTTCACGGTACAACAAATGTAGATTTATTCTATAATTAACTTCATTCCCTTTAGATTTGCTGACATTTAGTCAAGCTTACATAGTAGTAGTCATTCCAACTGTCTTGAGTATTTATGTTAATTTTAGAATGCGTATTTCTGTCTTTTATATGTACTGTAGGTAAGTTTTCATGTAGGATCATACCTGGTTCAGATGCGGCCAACCCCTCTAAATTTCCCAAATTTTATGGCAAAAGATAGGACATCAAATTAAGTTCAGGACTTCATTTCACTACTTTTAGACAACCCCACCCCCCACCCCCTATATTTCAAAATCCTGAACCCGACACTACATGTAACTCTGTACAATATCCCAATAAGTGAAAGCATTTTATACTTTAAAAAAAAAATTTCATTAGTAATTTCTTTAATATTTTTGAAAAAAAAAAAAAAACATAGATTACTACTGTTATTTTATGTGTTTCCTTTAAGTAATTACTATGGTAAATTGATCACTCTAACATTTACCTTTTTTTCCTATTATTTCTAATGAAGCAAATGCAAGCAGGATTTCATTTATAGTTCATTTGCTCATGATGAATGAGGCACTTGAAAATCAATAATATTATGCAGCGATTACATCAACCACCCATTCACTAATGACATTAAATAACGCAATTACAGTAGATTTGAATAGTTAATTACACTGCCTCATTGATACTTTTAAACAGCGTATGATAATGAATAATATTAAACATGTCATGATTTTAATTAGCATTTGCTTTAATGTAAATTAATTGTAGAAACAAAATTTTAAATATGCTACTTTGCTTATTAAACTAAAGGTAATATTAATCAAGGGTAAATTGAATGTTCAATCATAGGATGTTCTATTTTAGCTAGACTTTTGTACCTTCTTTCCTATAGTGTCTATTAATAATTCAAATTGACCTGTTTTTTCTTTCTTTCTAAACATCTAGTATTCATTGTGCAGAACATACTGTGGTATATACTGTAGCAAAGTAGGCCTACACTAACTTTGTACTGTACGGGTGTATTCAATATCATTAATCAAATGAATTATTCTGCAGTTTAATCTTGCAAAGATTTATAGTGATACTGGACATTGCATGATTATTTCATTTATTATTTAATGGATTTAAATACTTCCACATTCACCTGTTCTACATTAAACCATTACAATTTGCCTCCTACTGTATTTACTATTCTGTACATTAGTGTATCGCCTTACATTTTCTATACTAAATACCGTAGTTTAATTTTCAAATTATGTGACACTACCTAGAAAAAAGAAAAGGAAAACGTGTAAATTGTAGCACATTCAAATTAAATAATTTCTTTCTTCAGAGGTATCACTACTTCCAGTGTGTGTTACTGTCCTGTCAGACAATAGACAATATGATGAAAATGAAAGATGAAAATTTGTAAACATTTTGTACATTGTACTTTACTGTACAATACTATACTGTGTGTACACATAGACAAACTGTCAGATATGTCTCCATGTGTTTCTAGACAGTATTGTACACAAACAAAAATGTATTTTTCTTACAATACAAAGTAATAGTATAGTTAAAAGTAAAATAAACATTACACTGTATGACAAAACATCCTTTACTACTTTCTTCAATCTCTTGATTGATTGGTTTCATGAATTCAGTGAATTTAAAATGTGGTTTATTTTTCTTTTCAAACCACATTCCTATTGTTATAATCTTGTGTTCAATAAAAGAATGATTGAATGATCTTGTCAATGAACCTGTAGCACACAATTGTAGCTCTAGTCTGAATAATACAATTTATCAAAGTATTTTTGTATGCAGTTAGATATTTTATTAATATTATGTGTTTATGTATGAGGTAATAGAATAGTACTGGTAGACTGTTCAGGAAAGATAGATTAGGCAACTTGGTGTCAATCTTAGCAGCTGCTGCTGATGATGTCTTCTGTATTTTAAATATAAACTGTGGAATGCAGTTTTCACCAGCAAAACAAGTACCTGTATTTCAGTTATCATATTTATTAGAATTTCCCTTATTTAAAGGAAAGTTCATTTTAAGGAACAAATTTAAACGTATTTCCTTAAAACCTAAAGTATATGAATGATCAACACTGGCACTTGAGTATTAGATATAGTATTATAATATTAGTCTAATCTAATTCTCAATTAATGTTTTGTTCACAGACATGTTTCTTATTAATATACTGTAGTTATAATAGGTAGTTAGTACTCTGTACTGTAGATTGAATAGTACAATAATGAATGCTTAAGTGCAATGATATAGCATAACTTTTACCAAATATAAAACATTCATTATTTGTTTCATAACACATTATACTTTTAACGAAAGTCTGTCTAGGCAAGGCCACAAGTAGTAAACCATTCAATTCCAGACCCAGGATTATAGATGGCACTGTACAGCTTGATTTTCGAACAGACAGTCAACAGCCCAGCGTTGTGTCATAGCTTAATTGTTATTTTATATTTGTTAATTTTATCAGTATCCAATAGATACATTAGTATTTTTATATACAGTATTTAATAGATTAGATTAATTATTCAGTATTATCATAATTTATTCTTTCCCTATGCTTTTAAATAGGCATTTAAATAGCATCAATTTATTCCAATTTTTATTGTAGATGAAACTTTTACATTTTAACCTAAGACTGTTATGAGATGGAAGTTGGAACGTCTGCCCAAGCCAACTACAACTTTGACACGACAGAATCGGATGAACTACCATTGCAGACAGGAGATATTGTACAAATTTTAGACATAGTCGATCAAGATTGGGCAGTTGGAGCATGCAATGGACTATCTGGCAGGTTTCCAATTAGCTTTGTGTCTGAAGTGAAACCTGGTGACAGTACAGAGGTTTATCAGACTGGAGAGTTTGTAGTTGCAGTAGAACAATTTGCAGCAGATGCAGATGGGGATCTTGGTTTCAACAAAGGTAAATTTTCTGTTATGTAATGTACAGTACAGTATTTTTTCAAACTGTTCTTTAAAAGGAATCCCCACTGTTTTGACAAAGAATTAGGTTATGATAGTCAACTTTAATTGAATGGTCACTGTATGTTATTTTGCTACCATGGTAGGTTTATTCCTATTGTTGGGATAGTGGCACTAATTATTGGTGATAGTGTCACTAACTCTTGCTAGTGTTGTGAACGTGACGGCAGCACAAACTCTTGCTATTGTTGTGATGCCGACACAAACTCTTGTTAGTGTTGTGATGGCAACACTAATTCTTGCTAATGTTGTGATGGCGGTGCTAACTCTTGATAGTGTTGTGATGGTAACACTAATGTAAAGTGTTTGATGCCAGCGCTAACTCTTGCTAGTGTTGTGATGACAGCACTAACTCTTGCTAGTGTTGTGATGGCAGCACTAACTCTTGCTAATGTTGTGATGGCGGCACTTCTGCTCTGTTTCTTTTATGTAGTTATCCAGCTTGGAATTTTGATTTTTGTCAATTGTAAATTCAGCTCAAGTATTATATATGAAATGGCTATGTGTACATAAATATTTATCTTTTTATCAATATTAAAGTTGAAACGCCATCTAAAACCTAAACGTACTACTATACTGCTTACTGTAATGTACTGCTTCATAATATATATTTTATCCAGGTGAGGTTATCGAGATTATCGCACAAGTTGATGAAAATTGGTTAAGAGGGAGTATCGATGGTAAGGAAGGTATTTTTCCGCTTGCATATGTTACGCACCATGGAGGAGCTGATGCAAATTTTATAGGTACAACTATTCGATGTTTTACAGCTTTTTGATTGTTTTTGTCTATTTTATGCCTAACTTAGCTGGAGGAACCAATATTTGTCATTCTCCTGAAAGGGTGTGATATACCTCAAATCATTTTAACACCCCAAATCATTTTAACACCCCTCTCAATAAATGGTACAATCAGTGAATCATTGTTGGTTTTTGTAATGAAATTTATTTTGTTCAGTTGAGTCAATCCAACTTTCCACAGGATTGTAGTAATTATATTTCTGTATTCACATTTTCCCAGAAAAAAAACATGAAAGGCCAGGATTGTATATTTACAATTGGCAATCGCTCTACGACCTCCATTTTCCCTTTCCCCTTTCTCCCTCCTTCAATTACACTCTGCTCTGATTACTATATAACAACAAAGTACAATATTTGCATTGTAAACCTTAACATTATTTTATTTTATTTATTTTGTTCATTTTATTTATTTAATTTATTTTAATTTATTATTTTATTTATATTCTACATCAAAACAAGGCCAACTTGCACAGTAACATTTTATATAGTACAGTAAAACAACTTAATGAATTTAAATTCATAATTTTGGCAATTGTATGATTTAATTGCATTTGATTAATATTAAGTAATTGTTTTTCTTCCAAGGTTTATTATGCAGAGTTATTTCAAGCAATGTTGGTCAACTTATTGATGAATTGACATTCTCTGAAGGAGATGTGATCACTAATTTAGAAAAGATTGATGAAGATTGGTTTAGAGGCACCTGCAATGGAAAAACAGGGCTTGTTCCAGCTATGTGTGTTGAAATTATTAAAGACAATAGAGAAAGTGGCCCCTGTGTTAATAATAATATAGTAGATAGTTTTAGCAAACAAGATGCAGATAAGAGCAATATATTACAATCAACTGGTGCAACTGCTGATGGAAGTACTTCTAATGGTAGTGTTGGAGGTCATCCTTGGGCGACCTCACTCTTTCCATTCAGTGCAGAATCCAAAAAAGAACTAAGCTTTATGGACAATGAAACAATTCAACTTCTGCATCGTGTTGATGATGATTGGCTCGTTGGGAGCATTGATGCCAATGTTGGCATGTTCCCAGCATCATTTGTTCAAGTTGTTGTTGATGTTCCTGATGGCTTTGATGAAAGACCACAAAGTTACAAAGATCTGTGCAAAACAGGTGAAGAGTCTCAAAATGTTGACAAAAACAGTGTAGGTAGTAATCATATAACAAAACCTGTTAGTTTAATACTGCCTCATTCTGAAAAGCAAGGGAAAATTCTTTTTGATTTTGAGGGAGAAACAGACCAAGATCTTACCGTCAAGAAGGGAGATGTCATTACAATTGTTGAACAATTAGACCCTGAATGGTATGAAGCTAAAGACATTACAGGTAATGTCGGATTTATACCAGTAAGTTATGTAAAGTTATTGGAGAAGCCAAAATCTCCATCTATGAAACGACCAGCGCCACCGCCACCTCTTAAGAAAAGAAACATAAATAATAAACCTCCGCTTCCGATAAAACCGTTAAAAGCCGGTGATTCATCAAAAAACATTCCAAATGGAGAGAATGAATTATTAGATATTTTTGGATCCATTCCAGGAGCTTCACAGTATTCCAAGGAAAATACGGCAATCCTCGACCCTGTCACTAAACCAAAGCCAGCAATAGCCCCTAAGCCATCTCCCACACACAAAGCATTTGATACAAGCACAAACTTACTAGACTTAGATCCATTCGCAGTTGCTGATGCCATCAACATTCCTTCATCAGAACCTTCTCAAAAGCCTACTTCAATTTCTGCAAACAGTTCTTCTAATATGCACCAAGAGCAATCGCCTGTAATTACAAACAATGCCGTAATAAACTCTCTTATGGATTTCAGTCCATCAGACAAACCACAGACCTCAGTTTTAAGTCCAGTCATTCAGAATTCAAGTGCAATATCAACAGATCCACAGAAATCACCAACTAAAGGCATGGTAAAAGATGGATCTGTTGACAGTCTATCTGGTATTCTCTCTGCCAAACCCTTCGGTGCTTCTTCAACTAAAGTACGTTCCGTTCACAGGCCAGTCACAAGAAACTCGCCAGAGAAACAGCTAAAACAAATTAATTGTGACTCTGGGGCAGATGTATTCAACCAGAAAGTAAATAATGCATTTGATTCTGTTAATCCTATGTTTGATTCATTTTCACAAGAAGATGCACAGTCCTCATTTAATCCATTCAGTGCAAATGATAATGTATCTTCTGAAATAACCAATCAACCTTCTGAAACTTCTGATAGAAGATCTTCACTGCGAAACATTACACCATTCTCAGCAGCAGTTGAGGAGATCTTTGCCCAGGGCACTAAAGATAAACCTCTGCCTATTCGTCAGCCATCACCAAACCCATTTGCTCCACCAACAGCCGAAGACACCGGCGAGTCAAATAAAGTGAACAATCCATTTAGTGCTGAAGACAACTTGGGCTTTGCAGATGATTTTGAGTTTGAATCGATAAACCCTCAGGTTAATGCAATGCCAAGAGACGAAAGTGTCAATTCTGAACTTTCCTCTGATGATTTCAATTCTTTAATGCCAAGTTTTGTCATAAAACCAGTTGAAACAATAGATCAGTCACCCGATACCCATTCCTCCTTTTTATTACCTCCTCCGCCATCACCAGCAAAGCGTACTTCGGTAAATATAGACAAACCAAAACCAAGAAAGTTTGACAAAAACTCTGTAGTACCTCGACCGCGGCCTATTTCAACAGGAGCACGCACAAGTATTAATCAAAGTAGTTTTCCAGCATTAGCAACTCAAGCCCCGGTAACAGATGATTTGGTTGGCTTTGATGCAAGCTCCAACTTGATGGTAGACGATTCAAAAGATGGTACAGGACTCCCTCCTCCTTCTTATTCACCTCCAGAGCTACCAGCAAATATTGATGGTGAGTTTAGTAGACCTTATCACATTTTTGTCTGTATGTACTATAGACATGACCTTAATTTAATTGTTTTTTATAATCGCCACTAGTGTTTTTTTTCTTCTATAGTATAACAATGAAACAGCATATTTCTGTAGTATGCATACAAGTAAATTGTAATTTCATTTTATATGGATTTTACCAATTTAATGATGGACTTTTTTTTTTTAGGGATTTAAAACGTTTATTTTAATTTGTTTATATATAATATCAAGGCTGTTGCCACCAGTATGGTTTGTAAAGTTTTAACATGACCTCTTTTTTACAGAGGCTTTGACAACACTGTGGCTTGCAGAGAGGTTGTTCCATTTTATTATGATAACTGCACAAACATTATTTCTTGTGGCTACGACACTGGATGTGTGTATTCGACAACCCAAATTATCACAGTTTTTTTCCTTTATTGCCTATTGACTAATGAATAAACATGCTCTTCATTTACTTTGGCTACAGGTGAAATAGCCAGTGATGAATCTTCCCTTGTAGTAGGGGACCTACTAGGTCTGGTAAGTCCTGAGACTGTTGAAGAAGACTTAAAGCCCAGGCGGAGTGCACCTTTAAGACCACTTAAAGAACCTAGCAAGAAAAATGTTCCCCCAAGGCCAGCTCCACCTAGACCAATAAGCAAGCCAAGTTACCAATCACTTCAACCAGGTGGTGAAGAAATTTTAATTTTAGATCGAAAAGGTAATTGTTAAAAAAATGTTTAGACATCAATAAAAAATTAAATATCTGGCTAAAAGTTTTCTGGTTTAAAAACATTGCACCAACTCCACAAGACATTCGTTATACTTCCTGTCCACATCTCATTTTGCCAACTATGAATAATTTTTAAGATGTTTTCATGAAATCTAAATAAAATCCAATATTATACTTTTCACCATTTTTTACCAAGTTGTATTATGTGATGTATATAAACATCATGCTTTAGTTTCCATGTTGTACTCTACTAGTCATGCTGTATCTCAGCGATGTCAGCCTGTATCTGTGTCATTAACCTGTATCACTGTCATTAACCTGTATCACTGGGCTTAATAATAATAAATGAAGTGTTGATTCAATAATAGGGAGTTTTTCGCAATCTTACGAATACGAAAACGGATACGTCACCCACACGTATTCGTAAACCAGTAAAAATCTGTTTCGCATGGCAACGAAATATTAAGGGCGCCATCCAAAATATGACTGCTGTAAATTTGAGCGAAGCGCAAGTACGTGTTGCTTGGTGCTTGGCTGCCTAGGCCTAGCGTAACATCAAAGCGAGTGAGGACTTTAAAAACTGCTATTTATCAAAATTGATATGGCATTTTAGTAAATTACTTTAGTAAATTACTTTCAATAAAAGTAGAATTATATTATAATCATGAATCATTCCTGATTCAAATGCAAAATGTGCAAAATAGATCAAACACTATACTCGTTTTGTAGTCGCGAATATGACTGGTGATATTCGTCAACACGAATACGCTTTACGAATTTGAAATGAAATCAGCTCAAAAGTTTCACAAATGTGTGACGTATCCGTTTTTCGTTATCGTATTCGTAAGGTTGCGAAACCTCCCTAATGTCCGGTCCATACTTCTTCAAACTTTCTTATAGTTTTATATCATACTATGTATCATTATTAATACCAATGATCATGTCAACATTATTGTACTGCAGTTACTGCAGAAATCACATGTTCCACTGCAATATATGTGTGTTTTAAATTTGTTTTAATGTTAAATGTATTATGCAGTCGCTGCAATAAACAGTATACCCACAAAATATGTGCTCAATATTGCATGAACAGGTTTAACGTGTATAGCAAAATGTGGTAGAACAAATTTGGTTGCTTAACCTGATAAATAAACATCTTTTAAACATTTTCATTGTAGAAGAAGCTGTATCATCCAAACCACAAACTAAGGAAATGGTTATTGCACTTAAAGCAAGCTTAGCTGACTTTCAATGTGAACTTGAGGTCAGTATGTTAAGCATATTATTTCTTAAGTGCTCTGTTTAGATAAAATTCTTGGCACCTTGATCTATAATGCTAATGTGATTATACAGATTTGTGTGAAACTTGTGAAATAGATCTAATATGTGCATGGTATTTACTTAAAGATATTCTCCCAAAAACAAGAATAAAATTAAATTTTGAATCATCCTTTTTGTAGTTTTAATAAAAAAAAAAAATGAACAAATTATAATTGTGTTTATTCATCGTCAAACGCAGTAAAATATGTGGCTTGAAATTATTTTAGTTTGTTGAAAGTAAAAAATTTACATAAAAATACAAAAATGCAGACCTTGATATATAAATATAAGAGGAGAGCTCCTAATGGCTCTCCTCAATATGTTGAGGAGAGCCATTATTTTGATTAAGTATTCGAGGCACAGGCCCACCATGGTTGGGCCTGTGGCGAGCCGAATTTTGATAAATGACACCTCTAGATGGCCGGAAATGGTATTCTCGCACGTAAAATTCATCGTAGGTCATTGTTCTCTGAACGTAGTCTACGATGTATTGTTATGATAATTATCTACGCGTCGATCGTAGGGTGGTTCGTAGGGTTAGTAAACACCATTGTCATCGCCTTTACTTTAGAAGCATGGACAATGCAAACAAACAATGTATTGTTTGCTAATTAAAATCCTATCTAAAGATAGTAGACGTCAATTTTTGTAGCCACCCTAGCTAGTCCTACGCATCGGTTATCCTAATTTGGACGGAAATCCGCCGCCGACGAGACGACATCGGGTCCGTGGACCTCTCAGCTCACGCAGAGAGAGAGAGTCGAGGCTATCTATCTAGTCTAGTTTCGGCGGCCTACACTATACATTATTTAATCCTACCTTGGGTTAGCGAATTATAAAAACAACGACACCTAGGCTAGGACACCAACAAAATATATGCAAAATAAATTTGGAGGGGAAAACATGTGAGCAGTTATTAAGATCAGACAGAGTGTTTCATGTCATGTGACTCAAAATCCAGGTACACGATCTTAATTACTGTTTATCGTCGGCAGCCACCCTCACATACTGAGTTAAAAAAAAACATGTGAGATGTTGCGGTAAAGCAGAGAGTATCGCGTTTCATGCCATGTGACCAAAAAAACTAGGTCTGTATAATTACGGTCTTCTGATGGCAGTCTTTTTGAGCGACCGATTGAACGTTCTGATACTATATTTAGAATGAATTGTTTACGATATTTTTCTCGCAACATCAAAGATCGTAGGCGCACCTAGCCTATCGGGGGTAGCCATAAAAAGATTGTTTGCGCGACTATATATAGACTGTGTGTTGTATTCAGGGTTAATATTCTTATCATTATATATATTTTTATGACGCACTGTAACAGGTTGGGGAGCGCTATTTTAGGCGCTCCTTTGATCGTTTTCAGGAGCGCCAAGGAGCGTCAGCGCCATGGCGCTCCTTTTAAATCAAGGTCTGAAAATGGGATTAAAATTTAGCATGAAAGTTAAAATTAGATAAAATACATCATTCAAAAAACAAGCAAAATGTAAAAATAAATTGATCAGCATTTCCATGTTTCATTGAATTGCCCCATTGAATTAGGGAGAAACAAGTTTCTCATTCTGTTGGTTTTCCATCTTGGATACACTATACTTACTAAAGACAAGGTAATGGTGGACAGCTTTCAGACATAATTACTTTAAATTTTGTTCCTATTATTTTTTAAGCTGTTTTACTAATTTTCTCTAAACTCTTCATGTTTTGTTTATCGTGGCTGTAAAACCAAGCTATTGCAATAAATGTTTAAACAAAATATAGGGCCACTTCAAATAGACACCTCCCTCAAATAAACACCTAAAAATCCTCCAGAATGAATAACGGTAATAAAATGATAGTTGAAATATGTAGATATTTTTATGGTTTTCTTATAATTGTAGAAACAAGCAAACGAAAAGAAGCAATTAGAAAAGGAAATGTCATCATTCCTAGAATGCGAGTCGGTTAATAATGCTGTTGCAGAACAATACAATGAAGTCGTCCTAAGCATCACTCAACTGACCGACAAAGTATCATCACTTAAAGGTTAGTTATAAGCATCACTCAACTGACCGTCAAAGTATCATCACTTAAAGGTTAGTTATAAGCATCACTCAATTAACTGACAAAGTATCATCACTTAAAGGTTAGTTATAAGCATCACTCAACTGACCGACAAAGTATCATCACTTAAAGGTTAGTTATAAGCATCACTCAATTAACCGACAACTGGCCGATAAAGTAACATAACTTAAAGACACTAGACCTACGTTTTTTTAAACCAAATTTAAGGTCACACTCTACATTTTATGTAAAAATAAGTGTTACATGGACCTATTGCGATATTTTGTTTCATTTTTAAACGGTGAAAAATATGTCGATTCTAATGATTTTAGCGGCCTGCTATAAATCCCAACATGCATTGTGCGTGGATTGATATTGTCATAATGCACCCACGTCGACCGATCGGGTAAACAAATAAAATAGCCTAATAACTTTTCAGCGAAAATACTAGGTCTTCCCCAATTTTTATTAACAGATTCTGCCAAAAAAGGAAAGACAATTAATTCAGCAACGAGACAACATCAGGCTAGGCGGCCTATAGCTAGCGTACGATGTTTGAACGTTACCGGTCTTTACAAGCTAGGCTTACAAAACTAAGCCTAACTAAAGGTAGGCCTAGAAACATCTACGAGAAAACTTTCGACACGAGCTACTTAGGTAGTGCATTGTTTTTCTCATTTTATCATAAGTTCATCGAATAATGTACATTTAAGACAAGAAATAACCTGATTTAATGTTTTTATTATATTTATAAATGCATTATTTTTATAAAACGTCAACAATTACAGGTCTAGTGTCTTTAACATTTAGTTATATTAAGCATCACTTCGGAGTTTTTCCGTCAAAAGGTCATCCTCACATGAGCACTCATTGCTTTAGCATTATTTCAAAATAAATATATAGCGGGTCTAGAAAATAACAAGTACTAGCAATAAACATTATATGACTTCTATTCTTAGACTTTTGAAAAATATATTCAATTAAAATGATTCTAAATGATCGTCGCTATGTACAGTAAAACAAAATAGAGGGCGACATTTACTATTTTATTTGATAAACCCTGGTGTTGCTAGGTTGGTGTGAAAGGGGTATCTCCGGAGTTTCTAACTGTTTTTTTTTTATTTTTATATTTATATTTTTATTTATTCAACTTCTCACTAACACTGTTAGTGAAGGATCGGGACCAACAGGTGGTAAACACCTCTAAAAACGGTCCCAGTCCCAATTGCACAGTGGATGTGTGTGGCAGTGGCTGTGTTTGTGTGGACTTGTACACCGGGGTAACCCCTACTGATCTCGAAAGATATACTAGGTTTTTTAAAGTGCACATGAGCTATGTGTACACTGGACCTACAGTTTATAGTCCTTATCTGAGAAGACTCGTTCTACCACCAGAACCATGGAGCGAGTGAGCCTCGAACCCTTGCCGATGTTATATGGCTACGTAATTACGGTTCCACTGTCTTAACCGCTTGGCCACTCACTCACTCTTTAAATTCTAAAGCATCACTCAGTTGACATATAATGTAAATGTTGTATCACTCAAAGATTAGTTAATATTAAGCATCACTCAATTGACAAATTAGCATTACTCAAAGGTTAGTTAATAGTAAACATAATTGAACTGACAAATTAGCATTACTCAAAGGTTAGTCAATATGACAAGCATTTTCCTAATAGCCAGGATTAGTATACCGTCAGTTGCATAGGGATTAATGGCATGGTCAACATCACCCTAATAGTTTATAATACAGAGGCATATAATATTTTTTAGCCAATATGTGAAATGTTAAAATGACCAGGGAAATTAACCAAATATTAAATTTATATTTTGTAATTGTTTATGCAAGATGAAAGAAAGAAGATAAATGTTTACGTTGAATTGAATTTAATTGTTCAATTATTATTAATTTGAATGACATTTTTTTATATTTTCGACCATGTTTCTTTGGCCTAGGCCTATACAGGTAGTATTAATTATATGAGTTAGTTATTTCGTCCGTGTAAATAGCTAGGTGTGACACTTCATTTAGATTATTTTGTCATCTATTGATGCTAAACATTTTTTTTGATCTTTTTTTTCTATTTAAATCCCCGTTTCGTTTATATACAGTATGGTGTATGTAATATCGTTACGTGTTGTTAAAGATACAACTGCTGATAAGTTATTATTTGTATTTTGGATAGTTTAAAGTCCTTTACATTAGTTATTAACAAATTAATAGCATTATTCCTATCTGCCTTAGGAGAGGGTTCAGAACGCAAAAGCAAGACACAAATTTACACAAATGTAAAGGAGAAAATGCACAGAATTTTTCCCCATGGACATAGATATTAGTTGAAAAAATAATTTGTAATCTAAATTCATTTATGAGGTAAACAATAATAGCTTATTTCTCCATGGTTACTATGGTAATATCGAAAGAATGTATAGTTTCTATGACAAGAGACATACTTCTTGGAACAGAAACTGTACTTGAAAATTATTGTAGATAAATAGCCATTAGATTGTAATCAGTTTTAAACTTCCCTTTTTTAAGACGACAAATAACAAGGTCTAAACAAGGAAGCCACACAGGAAAGAGTAGTTCACTATACGACATGGTGTTGAATGAATGTTTACGTTTTGAACAATCGCACTATAGTAGTGTGGAGAGTTTAATATACAAAAACTAGTGTGCAGTGTAGTTGTTATATACTATTATACAACTTTATACTATAATAAATCAACTATGTTTCCTGGGAGTTTTTTTACAAAGTTGTTTAGAAATAGTAACAGATGTTCCTTGTATACAAGTAGTACTATTTTCTATTGTAGAGGTTAGTGGTAGTAGTAGCATTCTTATTCTTTTTAAGTATTTCATTAATTAATTAAAGTAATTCATTCACTATTTACAGTAGGCAACTAGCCTAAATACACTGTGTAATTAATAAATTTTCGAATAGATTCGAAGTAAAGTTAGTAGTGGAAGCAAGATAATTACTTTGTTTTTTTATATGCAAAAAAGGTATGTACAATTAACAAATGAATATTATCTTGAACTTAAATGGGATAGTAATAATAATAATAATAATAATAATAATAATATAATAATAACAATTTATATAACACTGTTTATACTTCATTAATACCATATGCCTCAGCAAAAAGGTATGATTTTAATGGTTTTTAAAAATAATTAATTGTATGGCAATGCTTTTAGGTATTGTGGCTATGTATACCTGTCCACAATGCAGTCAGTAGTGCTAATCTTACCAATGAACTTTGCATACCAAACTAGAGATTTAAAAAAAATATTTTCCTTGTATTTTATCCATATTGTACAATATTTTATTCAAAAAACATTTTTATTTTGTATTTAATAGAAATACTATATGAAAGAAAGGTATTTATTTATTTTGTTCAGCAAATAATTTTAACAATTTCTGTAAATTCAGATTTTTTTTTTATTATTTGTAATTTTCTATGATGAATAAAATGTAGAATATCAAATTTGTTTCAGTCTAAATTTAGAAAGTTATATTTCCCAAATTTTCACATGATTACCTTTGTACCTAAAAATCATTGAAGCAAACACTTGAAATAGATATTAAAGTATAGTTTTTAAAAATCCTTCCTTGTTGGATTTTTTATTTTGGAATATTATGGCATTACCAACACATGATAACGATTTCCTGGAAGAAGAATTAGGTAAGATATAAAAACATTTATTAAGGAAGATTGTGGTGTACATTTAAATACTGTAGTTCACAAAATAATAATTAAACAATAAAGTGTGACTCGCAGTCTACTAGGCTGAATTGCACATAGGTGTGAACGACACAACTTTCTTCTTTGCTAAGGTGTGTCATATAGCTACAACCACACGGTTTTAGTCGGTCCACATTGACTGGGCCAACATAGACCACTACACCGCCTAATCTTCTGAAAAATGCACTAGGTTCATATGAGCCACATGTGTATTCACTGAACCTCCAGTTATAATCCTTATCTGAAAAAACATGTTCTACCAACAGAACCATGATTGAGGAGTGCCTTGAACCTGTGGTGATTTTACGGCTATGAATTGTGGCGCCCCTGTCTTACTCGCTCGGTCACTTTGCAAAATATTGCAATGGCAATTGGAATGAAAGTTTATTAAACATTAACATAAAAGTAGTGACAGTAGAAACAATTTACATTCCCGACACAGCAATGTATTGCAAACATAACAATGATCAAATTAATTTGTTTTATGTTGATGTGTTTCAGTACATAACTGAGGGTCCAGTTTCTTGTGAGATATTCAGTGGCTGTATATTGACCAATCACAGTTCAAGTGAGATACTTCACTTAAATACTCACTTAAAGTCAATAAATAGTTAAGGATTTCCCTTAGTATGCACTTACTCTAGGATAGGAGAATGTTTAAGTGCAAGTGTTTTCCTAGCCCAAAAGTGTGATTGTTGATATGTGTTCTTTCTGTAATAAATGTCATCAAGTCTGGACAAAAATGAACATTGAATCCAGAGGATCTTAACATCATAGATACTGTATCTGGTAATATTTGCCATAACAACAATGATGACACAAAGGTTAAAACAGGACATTACATTGTCATTATAATAAGCATGTAAAAGGAAAGTTGAGGATCTTTAACATCATATGAATATCATCTTTATTCGTATGCGATTTATAAAATAGATTGAAATGAAAAGGTCCAATAATGCTTTAAATAATATTACGATGATGTCATAAAGGTTAGGGTCATTACCTGTCATTTGTCATGAAAAAGAATTTGTATTCACCGTTCAATGGAAAGTGAAATGATTGTTACCTTACATTTTAAAATGCTCCTACTGTATCTAAAGTGAATAGCACTTTAATAAGAAAAATAAAATATTTAAATATTTATAAATTTTTAGTGACATAATTAGTATTTAAGGGAAATATCTCATTTAAGTGTGATTGATGAATCACTACTACCATATTTTATTATTACAGAGCAGATAGAAGAGTTGGAACCAGACCAAGAACTAGCTGCCAAGAAAAAGAGGGCAGAGATGAGAGAGAAAGTTGTGACTGAGCTCTTAAATACGGAGGAGGCTTATCAACGGGACATTACCCTGTGTCGTCAGGGATTCATGACTATCTTAGAAGACAAAGAGGTACATATTAAACAATTAAAAATTGTAATTGGTAAAAATAATTTTCACTCCATGTTCATGTGGTGTACCAAAAGCACACTCCAGATTTGTTATTGTTTATCTTCACTATGCAAACATACAGATGATTTTGGTTTACATTCACTTAAATGCTGATGGCAATGGTTCATACTATTCATTCTTATGTACTTTTGGGATAACCTTACATGATATCAAAGGCTGCGGAGCAACAGAATCATCCATGCATGTCTACATACCGAATTGTGATTGTAACTTTCTGTTGTTTCCTTTCTGGAATGTAAAATTGTGTATTTGATAATCAAATTAATGGTGGTATCATTTGTATAGAGGCGTATTTTTTTTATAGAAATAAGGAATCATCAGAAATATTTGACTGCAGTAACTACAATTTTTACTGCAGTAATGTATGATTTTAGTAGAAGTTTATGAAGCAGTGACTGCAAAAACAATGTATAAACCTTGTATTTAAACATGTTTTACACAGAGTAAACAATATGTAGTTACTGCAGTACAGTATATGATTCTTTTAAATTTAAATTTGTGCAAGATCACCTTTTTTTGACTAAATTATTTTCAATGGCACCATTAAAAGCTGGGTTTAATTTATAAATTATATTGTCTTATTTCTTCCCCTCTCCATCCCCACATCTTTTTTATTTTTGGTACATATTTTCATTGTATTTTCATTTGTTTTATTTATCCTTTTCATTTTGTAACCTTGTTTTCTCCGTTGCCCTTTGTAATCTATCATTTCAGGAGGAGATAAATTCAATTCTTACAAGGGAGGTTGAAGATGCATCTGACAAAACAGAGGATAAAAAGAAGGTGCTTCGAAAATTCTACATCCTCTCATGGATTGTTTTTAATATTCTATTCTTAAAAGCAATTACTATTCACTATTATTGGCATTTTGGAGCACTAAATCATTGCATTTTATCATCTTGGCATTTCTTACATCATATATTATTTAACTGGATTGCTTTATCTTTTTTACCAGGACAGTGGTGTTGGTTTTTTTATTTTTCATCACTCAATAAGCTCTATGCTTGGAATTAATGCAGGATTTATATGTACACTACTCCTCCATCTTTCCTTCTAATGGTTTCTTTTTATTTTAACATCAAGGTTGAGGTTTAGCAATGCAGTTTTAACCTGTTCTTTATCTTGTAACACAATCATTAATATTGTTCATATTATTAATTAATATCTACCTATCTGGGATTCTTTCGACATTCTTTATCATATCAATCGTTGGTTTTCATTGGTTTGTCTATTCTCTTAATATGCTCACTTATACTGCATCTATGTTGTATTCTTATTTAGCACATATCTTCATTGGTTATTCTTTATTTACTGTCTTTTTATTTAACAGTGTACAGATTCAATATATTGCATCTGCTTGTATTACCCAACTTAAGATATTTATTATTCAATTAGTATAATTTACCATCTAACCTTACAGAATACTATAATTTAAATGAATGATGAAATGAAACGTTGCTTATGTTTATGCTCCACTCAATGAAATGGGATTATGTACTAGGGGGTCACACACCTTTTATGTTCTCAATCTGGCTAACACATTTTGCTGTTTCAGTTTATTGTTTCACACACAATATCCTCTAACTTCCCAAGTTGCCCAATAATCTGTTTCCAATGTTTTTTGTGATTTCCTGTCTACCATAAAAGATTCATTCACACTAGGATACAACGCAAGCGAGTTGACCAATGGCAAGCAACAGTTTGGATAATCAGTTGTGATTAGTCAAATTGCTGATATTTTGTCGTGACATTGCATCCTTATTCCTAGTGGGAACCAACCTTTGTAATTTCTTAATTGTTTTAAAAAAACATCTTAAATGGTGCATGGTCTTATAGTAAGACTGAGTGGCCGAACAGTTAAGGCAGGCTGCCACACACCATCACAAGTTCAAGTCACTCCTTGACCATTGTTCTGTATTCTTGTATAATGACTTAAACTGGAGGTCCAGTGTTCACATTTTTTTCATGTGTACTTTAATGAACCCAATTCATCTTTTGGAAGATTAGGGGGTTACCCTGGTGTACTCTTCCATTTAGCCCCTGTTGTGGACAGAGGAACAAGCCCTGTTTGGTGGCAGCTCTCGACACGAAGGACCCTTAGTAGAGAAGAAAGTTATTGTATGTGCCTTCCACACTTGTGCGCAATTCAGCTCAGTTAGGATGCAAGACACAGGTTATTTATTTTACAGTATAGTTGGACTGTTGACATTCTATAGATGATATGCTAATAATCCGCTGGGATTCCATTCCACTGTGGATATAGCTGGCTAGAACATATACTGTACAACTGCCCCTTTACTACCCGTACACCTACTGCTGGGCATTGTGCTACTTGACACTTCCATGATGTATCAACAGGACAGACTTTCATATTACCGTACCCGATATTTCCAGACAATCTCTAAGTTTTTCGGGTCTAATTTTGCTTTACTTTTATCAACATACCATATTGCCGTAAAAATATTTAGAATGTGTATGATACAGGTACTAACAAATTGGAATTCTAAATTTATAGCATCGTGTGATCCTATTTAAAATAAATGGTATATCTCAAATGGTAAGATATTATTATTGCTAATAATGAATTGTCTTATTTAATAAAATATTGTGATATTATTTGTGTCTTACTAATTTTACTAATTAAAAATTGATAATTATTATTAAATATTATTATATATATTATAATAATATAATAACTTTGGAGTTGAATAATTGGTCAGATTTTTTTCCCGACAGGAGGTTGTGGGTTGGTGTCCCACCCGAGTCTTCTCAACATCCAACATATAAGAAACTTTATTTGTCTTCATAAAAAAAACAAAGAAATGTCGGTTGTCAGCAATCCAATTAAAAGATACATACATATACTGACTAAAAAGTACAAGATTATGTCAGAGTAGGGCAAACAAACATCTAACCAATTATAATAATAATATCTGTAATTCAAATTCATAGTAAAACATAATTCATAAACAGTTAATGATACAGTGTATGTACCAAACTGTATACATCTAAAAGTTGTTATTCTCTACCATTAATATCCATGTTGTGATTATTGTAAAAAATAATTGAATTTCATATTCTCTCAAATTCCATGTAGCACAAAAACCGATGCTGAAAACTGTGGTAAAAATACTGAACGAATAATCTTGGAACCATTGAAGTATGCAAGGAACATCAGCTTTTTTTTATCATCAAATCCCAATGAGTTTCGATAAATTGAAAACAAATAATCTAAAACTCTTGAACTTTTAAGTTTGTAGTATGTTATTCATATTAGACATTTTTACAATTTGTTTGTGATACAGGGATTGTGAAGAAAAATATATAAATTATTATTTTCTTTTTTTTAAACTTTTTTATTTGTTATCAACACTTTTGTATTGCATTACACTACTAATTAATAGTATGTTTAACTGAGTACATATTTTTGTTATAACTTTCAGACAAAAGGCCTGGAGCTAGATGTTCTGTTTGGAAACATTGATCAAGTTATTGAAGTATCAAATCTGTTCCTGGAAGATCTTAGTGAAACAATTATGGCTGTACCTCCTGAAGATCAACTTATAGGTTGGTAATTTTAAAGATATAATAATAATATTCATTATTATATAGCGCTTATTATTGGATGTATTGTCCCCCCCAAAACATGAAAATATAGGATTAATTAAAGCAGACTTCACATATGTTATTTTGTAGTTTTAATCAAGTTAATCAATTCAGTAGAAAAAAAATTGGGAAAAAATAATGTTTTCACTTATAAAATAACATGATAAATGATTAAATTCAACCAAAAATCCATTGGCTGGCAGCCAATTTGAAGATCTTGCTTTAAATTCCATTTTTTTTAGGTAAATAATTTTTTTTTCGATCCAATTTTTGGTTGAAGTCAATAACTATTATGTGACATTAAAATGGCATATTTAACAAAAATATTAAAAAAAATTATTTTTCCGGGGGAAAATACATCTTTAACAATGCTTCAAAGTTCTTACATTATTACCCCGAGTTCAAACGCGTATGGAAACATACTCCCATAAGGCAGCTAGTAATCCTATTTTATACACCTGGGTGGAGAGAGGCAAACTTAAGTAAAGTATCTTGCCTAAGGATACAAGCAATGTGGCGAGAATTGGATTTGAACTCATGATCTCACGATCAGTAATCTAATGTCCGATACACTGTGCTACATACGCTCCTACATCATCATTTCAATGTCACATATACTAATTTGACAACAAATTTGAAGAACAATTTTTAATTGAAATAAAAATTGTCAAATTTTTACAATATATTTTTGGTGATACTTCAATGTTTATTTTGTCTTTATACAGTATAAATGAAATCATCCCTTTTTTTCTATGGAAGTGAATAAATGATTAAAACTGCAAAATGGCCTATTAAGAGTCTTTTTTCATCTTCATTTTTCCATTTTTTGGGGGGAGGACAATACATCTTTAATATATTGTATGATGTGCAGTAATCTTGTATAGCTGTAGAATTATTTTAATAGCCTAACCTTGCCATGCCTAAATGGCAAAGGAACATTTATTTTTTTTTATTTAAAATAGTATGAGTTCATTTCTTATTGCATCCTCCAATCTTAACCCAGTATTGATTTTGATTTTGATTGATTTTGTTAGCAATTATTTATGCCACAAAGTCGAATGCAATAGAAAAATCTGGACAACCCATTGATGCTGTGATTAGGAAACATAATTATTTTTTTCATGCCTTATGTTGATGATATTCATTCATTTGATGAAGATGTTGGTCATGACGACTGTAGAATGTACATGAGAGATAATGTTTTATAGTATTATTATAATTATGAATGTTCCTTGATATTCAGTAATCAATGTCCAATCTTTATTATCAAAAGTGAAATTGTATGTCGTAATACATACAGTATTTTCATTTATAGTATTTTTTATTCTAAGGAATATAATTTTACATTCAACAGGTGAATGCTTTATGAAACATTGTAAAGATTTAGAAGATGTCTATAAACAGTATTGTAGAAATCATGATGATGCAACAGCATTGCTAGAAAAGGTAACACTACGCTTCTATATTTAGACCTATTGCTTTCCATCTATATATAAATTTACCTAACTACTATGTTACCTATACCTTTCCAGAGGAGATGGTAACAGGCAATTCAATTATGAATATGATAAATAGTTCACATTATTTGGCCTACTAATGCTATAATTTAATTTTTGTTTATTTCAGTATGAAGAAAACAATGAAATTTTAGAATATATCAATCAGGGACTAGAAGTAGTAAGGTAAGTAACCTTGTTTGGTTTAACAGTAGAACCTCTATTAAGGTCATATTTTTGACCTATCAAAATGTCCAGCCAACCCCTATTCAATCACCCCTACACTTCATTAAGGGTCAAAGATGTCACCTTAACACTTTGACTGCCAGAGGTTTTTCCAGTTAGAAACTGCCACCGCCAGCGTTTTTAGCCCAATTCGATGTTTTTATTAAAGCTGATTGAAACCATGTATGTGATCTGATTTATATGTAATTTAGACTAAAATAATCATAAAGATTTTAGCTTTACAATGGTACCAAGAACGATTTTTAAATCGCAATATGTAAATCGTAATAGTAAAATGAAAGTAACCCACTTTTTGAATTGTTCGTAGTTTCGCGCAAGAAAGTCGAGAAAATCGCGATTTTGTGCAAGACATCACAATATGAAAATATCGCCTGGTGAGATCAACAAACAACGAAAAAGTTACTTACACGGCACCGATAGGCCTATAAAAACAAGTTATCACTATCGAAAAATGTATTACATTTTATAAATCATAAATCTTACATCAATGTTTCGCCAAAATCCACATAATAAAGACACCAGGCCTAGTTAACCAGGCCTAAAGTTGGTCCGGAACCGTTTTACGACTAGGGCTAGGCTAGCCTAGTACTACTAGCCATACCATTTCAAAACAAGTTTGTTGCGTGAAACTCGGTCACTTTCAGTAAAACACCAAAACAATTAGAGTATACATACAATAATAAAATTAAAGACTTCATATTGAAAATGACTCCATTATTTTTTATTCAGATAACAAACAAACATGTCAATCCACAAAAACCTTTGTAATGCTTCGGCGGCATAGCTGGCGCGCGACCGATACACAATGCGCCAAGCCATCGCTCTACGCGCTACTGTGATGCGCGGTGTTTGTTATTTCGACAGGTACCATTTTGACAGTCGTTCGTAACCAGATTAGTTACTTTCAAATTGTAAAATATTGACGGTCCAGACCGAATATAGTGTTCATATTTATAGTATATACCAATAATTAACCTATCTACCGGATTTCGTAAAAAAACGCGAAAAACGAAGATCTTCGTTTTTGGCAGTCAAGCGTTGTGTTTCCAAAAACGAAGATCTTCGTGTTTGGCAGTCAAAGTGTTAATAGGGTTTCTGCTATAAAGGTTTTTATTTTTGAGTAAAAATAAACAATAAAATATTTAATAAAAATATTGCCTTACCATAAACCAATTTCTGTGATAAAAATATGTAGTGTGATTTCTTAAACTGAATGTTTTATTTTTAGAAAAAGCACAAATTGTTGGGATCTAGCTTCATTTCTTATAAAACCAGTTCAAAGAATACTGAAATACCAGCTTCTGATTGGTGAACTTGACAAGGTAAACATATAACAATTTTTATTAGTATTTTTGTATCCCACTGAAATGAAACATCTGTTATGAACCCTTGAGATTGGTTGTGATTTTTGTTTTGACTTTGACACCACAGTTGGGTTCTGATTTTTTTCCAGCATACCCCAGACAACCACAAAGACAAAAAGAAACTAAAGGAAGCCTGGACAACGATGCTAGATGTTGCTGCATCAATTAATGAATTCAAAAGAAGAAAAGATTTAGGTAAATTTCTATCATTCTCATCGCATCTTGTACATCATTGTTGATCTTAATAGGGACATTGTTTTGGTTGAATCTTGCGTTAAAACATTGGTTCTCGTCAGATCATCAAAGTTATTAAGCAATGTTGGGCCCGTGGTTTCGTTCTAGATGGGAGACCATCTGGGAATCATGGTGGGGCTGTATACCGAAGAGTGAGAGAGTGTGGTGTAATGATAATATCAGACTAGCATGTGATAGGCATGAGTTCGAGCCTATCTCTAACATACTGATTGCATCCTTAGACAAGATGCTTAACTCTCATTGCCTCATACTTTAGATGGGATGTAAAGCCGTTGATCCTGTGTACATCAGGTCAATCTCAAATTTTCCTCCTCCCGACTTGTTTCTGTACTGCATCTAAAAATTGATGAGGATCTTTGATTTCTTTTCTTCAATATGGTTGTTTTTGTTAACAGTGATGAAATATCGTAAACAGCAAGCAGCCATAACAGACAAGCTAGGCCGCATTAACCTGCATTCTTTTAAGAAGAAAACACAAAGAATGAATCAACGCTGGACTCAGTTAACAGGGTTCAGTGCTCAGGTAACCTATCATAGTCATATTATAGTTATTGTGATAGCCTTCTATTTCCTCCTAAACAATGGGGCTAATACTACCTTTTAGTACCCCTGAAGTGGCCCATTTAGGCCTAGTTATTTGCCTGGGTAAATTGGTAACATAGCCATCAAAATTAGCAATAATTGGTCTATAAAGCCAACTTAGTGGGTAAAAACTAAGACTAAACGTAGTGTTAGAACAGCGATTTCCCACAATAAAATAATTTCTTGACGAACTTCTTGTCTACATCTGAATGCCACAACAGTATTCAGTCATTTTTACGCCTCACTCAAATTTTAGATTTATTCACTTTAGGCTCGGGCTCAGTATATTAGCAACATTAGGAAATGAAAATTCTCAAAAACAAATGTTGACGAAACATTTTATAATTGTTACTAAACTAAAGTGCAACATCTATATTTACTTCTCTGTTATTTTCCTCACATAATATTTATCAATGTAAAATTGTCAACAAAATGAATGATCGCAACTGGAATCGTGGTTGTAACCTACGTTACATGTTTTATTTTCGACTTTCAATGTAAACGATTATAAAAGCAACAACATTATATTTCTATGAATATGAAACTATAAAATAGTGTATGTAATCAAACAAAAACATGTATAATAACTTACATATTGTTACATTCTCTAGTACATATTGTATTTTATAGTTTATACTTTATTAACATCCATAATAAAATGAGTCGTCAATCAAAGGTTGTTGTTGATTTCTTCTATGTCCGCATGCATTCCTGTCTTAAACTCACATAAAATAACACTCATTATTGTACTCTATTAAATAGTCATATGACAAAATTGGTGTTATCTTTCTTAGAAAATGTATACTGTGTTACAATTGAGTAACGTAAATTACGTATTCAGTAACGTAAATTACTGAATTGAAAGATGAATTCGTCATCAAAATAGTTAAATAAAAACAACATTTGTAACTTTTAACAATAAACCTCATTGGTATTTTAGATCATTGCCATCACTTTAGTAGGCAAACAAATTATGTGTTTCATTAAATCATCCTTTTTTTTTATTTTCTATTAATTCAATGCATATTTTAGTAATTATAATTATAAAAACTCCCATATGAAAATGTAAATTAGTGAGTTTTATAATGCTAGTGTACATACTATTGTTTTGGTTAATATGATTATTATTATTTATTATAATTCTGTGAACTTTACAGTTGCTTGGCCTAATGCTTATATCAGTCTCAACTTTCTTAGTAACGTAAGTTACATTTCCTTTAATGTTTCAACATTTTGATTTATCCGTTCCCTCTCCTGGTCTGAAATGTAGAACAATCTACCCGTACAACCCTTTGTTTCAATTTCAACACGGCAGATAACTTTATCAATAGGAATCCATATTTCATCCTTACTATTTGGCCACTGAAATATGTTCTTGTTAATTCTGCTGCCAGATTTTAAAAAAGACACCAACGCATCTTCATCATCTATATCAACAACTTTGCCGATGTACCATTCTTCATCATATAATGCCGATACCCAATCATCAACATGGAATTGAATTTTGCTGCTTTGCTTGGTATTTTGCTTTTGACGTTTCGTTAAGCTATGGACTATCCATCCGGGGCACATGTTATCAGCAGAAGAGGTTTCTTGACACGCTCTACAGTAGCAAGATACATCGCGTACCATCACTTCTCCACTGATGCCTCTCACTGCATGGAGATTTGTAGTCCCGGGAACAGGTCTTATGTTTGGCCATTTCATTTGTATTTCCGATTCTGCAGCCACACATTCCTCATTAGTAACAAAAAAGTACTCTATGCGTGAGTTTTCTCTTTCTTGACAAGCCCAAGCAAAGAAGTCGTGGGCATCTTGGATCACTGCCGCACCACGTTTTACGGCTTCGTCCGCCAAGCGTTTTACTGTTCCGCCAATGCCGTCGCATGGCCCTTTTCCATGCCCAGCTTCGAAGTAGTCCCAGCTGGCATTAATATTATGGAAAAGTATGTTGTGATTAGATATGATGGAGAATATTGTTTTATTCCGGTATTGTGATGTTGGACTATCGGTCCAATAATGGATAGTCTTTAATTCTGGCAAGATCCCTCTCAATTTTGGCACCAGCTTCTTTAAAATTGCAAACACAGTAGAAGCGTTGTGTGCGCGGGTGTCTGAAACCGCTACCATGCTATGATGCTTAATTTCGCCATCATGAAAGTAAGCAATTATAGGGTGTAAAGTAACACCGGTCTGATTCCAGTAGGCTCTTTGCACTTCTTCCATCGGCACACATGTGTAATTCTGAGCGAAATCCATATGTATGACGCATTCTCCTTCTTGCAGGTTTTCTTTACACTCTCTTATAGCAGTGTATTGTGCTGTAACCCGTTGTGCATGTTTTCGGAAATCAATAGTTGTAGTTACAAATAAGTCTGCAAATGTGCTTTTGTCGACTCTTTGTTGAACAAGTTTAGTTTTCTTCTTACCGAAATTGTCCGGGACACGTTTCCATTCTTCATACTGGATCTCTTGATCTGGTATACGTTTAGCAAGATCAGATATCTGTGTGTCGGTGATTGATTTGATTGCTTCATCGGGGCTTGTGATTGTGATCACACCTAGAGATTTTAATACCTTTAACTGAAGGGCAAAGTTCTGATGTTTTTGGCAAAGACTTGTGTTTCTTGCTGTGAATTTGACAAGTTTAATATTAGCATTTCTTTGTCGGATTTTCTTAAACGAGGAAAAAGAAACCTTCCGTTGCTCGGGATTTTCACTTTTGTACTTGGCAAACAAGTTCATCATGTAATCATTGAGGTATCTTATCTGGCGTTTTTCTTTGGTAGAAGATGTTTTGCAGGCATCTCGTTTTCCTGGCATCATCCTGGAGTTGTCATCTCTTTCCATGAAGCCTAATACTTCATTATGAAGAACTCCCCACGCCTTTTTTACATACTTCGCAGCTGTGATTCCTTGCTTTTTCGTCTTGGATAGGTTACGTTGACCAAGGCCCGACTCCCTTGAAACACGCGCGATTAACCTGTATTTCTTGATTATCTTTCCAGATAGAACATTGCTAATCATTCTTCTGGCCTTCTGCCCTTGATTTATCTCTGTGCTCTCTCTTATTTCATCAAGCAGTGCATGTGAAAGCAGGAGTTGTTTTTTCAACCCTTTGGGTACTGATCTTGGTGACATACCTAGAAAATTGGAAATTACATCAATACTAAATTAAGTACGGTTTAGAATATTTAAATATTATCTCAATTGATATTTTCAGGAAGATAATGGGTTAAGCGGCATGTAATGGGCAGAAAAAGAAAATACGTATATTCACATCACCATACACGACATGGAACAAGTTATCATTTATAAGGCCTTGAGTACATTTTGTGGATATTTGCTCTATATTATAAATAGCCAATATTATCATTATTAATAATAATTATGCGTGAATAAAACAGTACATTCATTCGTGACGTACCTGCATTTCGTAAATCCTGATTTGCTTTCGATCTTGGAGAGTCAGTACTACTCATGGACGAGTCATGACTGGTAGATGGGATGCAATTCTTATTTACTTTCTTCAGAGCTCTTTTATAGCGCTTGTTTATGGTTTTTTTTTGTCTGGTCATTTTCTGTAACTCCAGATTTAATTTTTCGATGCGACGATGGGCTCGACTTAGTGCTCTGCCAACACGTTTTCGAGTAGAAATACGTCTCTTAAACGACATCTTGATGCGTAGAGGAGAAGTTGGTAAAACCACATCGGAAGATATGGCTGAATCATCATTACTACTACTAGGTTCGTCAGCTTCTTCTGGGTGTTGTACTTGTAGTTGGGCTTGAACTTGCTTCACGTACCTCCGATGTTTCTGTACTCTTCTTTTCACCGTCGCTCTCCATGCATTTCTATCTTTTGTTGTAAGTTCTGCTGACGGAACATAGTATTTCATTACACGTCTTGCTTCTGCTTGCAAGTACTCTGCTCCTCGCTTCTCTTTTTGTCGTTCCCGATACGCTGCCTGAATCTCGGCTCGTGACTTTACCATTATCACCAGTGTCACCTAGTGTTTAACAAAATGTATTAGTATTAAATCGAAATAAACAAATATTAAATTATATTTTTACATTTTAAATAACCATAATGTAAAAAAATACATTGACTTTGTATGTAGTAAATTATGTAACTTACGTTACCATGAACTTACTATTAATACTTGTGAGTATCAATATTACAAAGACACAAGATGTATCCAGGTACATGACATACGTTTGACAATGAATATTCATAAACATATATACACAGATTTTATCTTAATATCATTGCTATGTTCGGTAATGTTACAACAACATAGACATACAACATCAATGTGAAACTTACGTTACCATAGTATCAAGGGCAAAGAAACTTCCCATAAAATAACCCTAAATAAAATCAACTCCGGTTGGAGGTAATGTTCATTATTGCCTGTATAATATAACTTAAATTATTTGAATATACTGAGTAGAAAAAAAACAAGACGTCTTAGAAATGAGGTATATAAAATGGTAACCTACGTTACATGTAGTGTAATTTACGTTACGTTGTTGCCTATGCTAGCTTACTAGTGTAAATTGTACAATGTAATAACATACTTGCATATCTGTCTAATTTCCTAAATTATGAACATTATGAAAGTTGTTCTAAATGATCTTTAGTGAATTAAGCATTTGAATACTTACTAAAATATACTCGAAAATCTGATATGACGAATAAACTATGAAATTGTGAAGACGTATTTATAAAAACGTGGTCAAAATTGCCGCTGTCTGCCGAATCACATGGTTAAAACTTTTTATTGTGTCAGAGGGCGTTTTCTTGATCATAAGAATATCTGTATTCCTTAGAAATGTCCATAATATTAAAACTCATCAGTAACAATATATATGGTAACGTAAGTTACCATAACGTAAATTTCAAATGAACTTCAAAGGCTCAAATAATTAAATCTTAAAACAACAACAAAATAATCAGTTTAAAATTAAACTTGACGTAACTAATCTTATAAATTATTATAACATGTGTGTACACAAACCGGATCCTAAGAAGAAATGGGGTAACGTAGGTTACATCGCTTAACCAATCGTTTTTCATTAACACTTTCCAGGCAATTTTATAACGTATTTACATTATATTTCATCCGCGCAAGCAATATAATCGTTATCAAGAGTACAAATCACATATAATACGAAGAAAAACACTTTTATAGGTAATTATTAATTGATATTTAATGCATTTTTTAAAGTCTGTAACGTAAGTTACGTCATTTGTGCGACATATTTAATTGAAGAATTTTTTTAAATAAAACTCATTTTTTGTCAAAATTTCACTTACATGCATTAAATGTATAGGTAAGGCTCCAAAATATACAGTATTTACAATGATAAATGGGATTATATTTAATTTTTACACTAGTGAATATTATGAAATTGGCCGGCGACAGGCGGTTTTGTGTCATATCATGAAGTTTAAAGTGACATTATTTTTTAAGGGCAAGGATTTTCAAAATAAAACTTGGCCAATACAAAGAATAACGTTTCCTGTACCGTCATAACGCTTTAAAACACACTTTTAGTGCATAGTTTTATATATATAACACAGTAATTATAGGCGACATTGGTTTTTCATATTCGTGTTGGTATAGTGAGCCTGAGCCTTTAACATGTTTACAAAGATTGCCTAGTTATCTTGCTAACTTTTTTTCCACTTTTCATATGATCTCATAATGCAACACTGTTGATATTTAAAAATAAATTGTGTAGTATAATTTTTGTGTCTGCAAACTTTTTATTTCGCTGCCTAAAATCTGGTTTCCGGGACCAAGCCGGGCCGAATTATCCGACTGGACCAAAGTTATAATCTATCTACTGTATAGAATATGGATCTGTAGGTCTCTGGAAATTGCATTGTAATTTATTTCGGAAGGTAAACTTTTGTAACACAAAAGACGCATGTCACTGAAAGTTTAGCCGCACATCAATGGCGTTTGGTATGTTTTTCAAACCACATAGGCCCTACTCATAACCATGGCCCATAGTTTGTGGAACATCGTGCTAAACAATACAATTTGAGAGGAATGTTTTGAAACTTCTAGTACTCTCTAGCTATAATGATAATTTTGCACTACAGAATGTAATTTTTTTTGTACATTATGTATTTATAATTGTGTGTCGTTAAATTGTAGATTCATATTTTTATTTTTGTAGACTATAGATGAAGAGTTTGAACAAAGTGAGAAAAGGTTCAACACTTTAGAAAGAACCATCAAGATATTTGTGAAAGATATTAATGCATATTTAGAACACCTTAAGGTTTGTGTATTATACTTATTACAGGAAAAATAGAAAAGGGCATGCGCAAAGCATTGTTGTTTATATGCTGTTAAGGGCTTGCGCTCTCCAATTTTCCACCGACAAAAATAGCGTAAAAATCGGACATTTATCAAATAACAGAATCTATTTAGGTATTATATAGTATACAAATGATGAATGTTTATGTGTTTGATGGTGAGAATATTTCAAACAATAATATCCAAACATAGAGATTTTAGAAAATTGACATGTTTAGTAACCAATAATTACAATTGTGTATCCTGATGTGTATTGCACATATTTTAGCTTTTAGTTGGAAACCTAAATATGGGGTGACTTGGGTGATTCCAGATCAAAACACAACAATAAATTCTTGTAAAACTCTACTATTATATAGTGAAACCAATTTAATACTTTAATAGACGAAAACAAAAATCTATCATAACTGAAACCAGATGAAAATATTGATAAATCTCATGCAGTCAGTACATAAACTACTCTCAAACTATTTCCTGTTATGATAATTTTAATGGTAAAATGTATTTGGAACTTTTTAACGTAAACAAAAGTCTGGTTTTGGAGAGTTTGGTATTGTATATCTATAACACATTACAGACTTTCTATTTACTAGCCTATTAGTTTGCCACCCTATTAGTTTTCCACTAAAGGGATGCATGCTTTTGACAGAATAAAGATGCGCTTATGTTGATACAGGACCTCAAATAAACTGTCGGCATATAAGCAAATGACTGCAACTGAATACAAATGACAGGCGGACATAAAATGTAGACATTAAGCTCAGATGCTTTCAATTCCTCTCAATTTCTCTCCCCCCACTATTTTTTCAGAACTGAAAACACTTTGAATCGCGACATGCGAGCAGTAAGGGTAACCAGTAGCAATCAGTTTCCATATTAAGCGCTCTCACATACTGGTGCGTATAATATGTGAATTGCGTCGTGACACGCTTTAGTAACCACTGCCCGCTGCAATCAGTTCCAGTATCGACATAATCGCTCGTTCCGTTCAGTTGATCGAAAGTCGATATAATTCCTTTGAGTTGAGTTCTGTGTCGACATAAGCATAGCGTAACAGTATCTCTTTACAATATTTAAAATCTTTTTTAAGGATGCAACCGCTACTGAAGCTATTGTAGGAGGAGACATATCAGAGTATTACGCCAACCAGTCAAATCTAAAACAAGTTAACAAATATGAGGCAGCTCAGAAAAGAATTGCAAATAAACTTTATAAAAACTATGTAAGTATATAACTCCTCCTTTGGAACACTCCTATAAGGGGACACTGAAACTTGAAACGACGAGGGGCAGAATATTAAAGGCAAACCCCTTTTCAAGGGACACTTTAATAGATCCTGAAGGTGTGGTCTTAATCATGTAGATTTCAAATCATAATATATTTATGGAAATAAATTAATAATTAAGGAAAATTGCAATTAATTTTATACAGTATTTTCATGAAACTTTATTTTAAAATGTTAAGTGGTTTGGTAGAAAATGTAAAATTAAAGCTTTAAAAGTGAGTTTATTTTAGGCTTGTTTTTATACAAAAGAGTTGGAATTGTGGTGGCAGATCCAGGATTTGAGAAATAGGAACCTATCTTTACATTTTCCAAATTTAGGGTGTTTCATTCCCTTTCATCCACCTATGAACTTGAATACATGTGTTAGGAAATAATATACAGTTAATGGATTGTGATATCCTTATTTTTTATTTTCTCTATCTGTTTTCAGACCTTGTTTGTTCAACAACGAGTGATTTCACCCTTGAACCTTCTACTGATTATGTTTCAAGGGCCACATAAACTTATACAGAAGAGATATGACAAGTTGCTTGACTATGATAGTTGCATTAACAAGGTGGAGAAGACAAAAGATAAAGATAAACTCAAGGGGGTAAGTTTTTATATTGTTAAATATCTATGTTGTTTTGTGGCATTGACGCCAAGCAGATGCCCCCTGTATTTGGACCAGTAATTGATAAATGAGGCTTGTTTGGTTTTATGTTCACCTACACAAACCTTGCACTACACACTGCAACAATTGACTGTCTCTCTGTCAGGATTTCATTTTCAGTTATATTAAATTTCAAAAACATTAATATTAATAGCAATTTCATAGTAATAAAATAACTACCCCATTCTGATAAACCATCAAACTAATCTGTGAATATCTAATCCAAGACATTAAGATAATAGGGACTTTTAGATTGAGTAAACGTGTACACGGTCACTTCCACATGGTCGACAGATACAGTATGTGAACATTTAGATTAAGTGTACATTTACGTTGACGTGCCAGTGAATGTATGACGCATTGAACTTTGCTCGTCTGTGGTGCTTAGGTCAGGCTAAGTGTGTAGCTTAAGCCTAGCCTAGATCCTTAATCTGAAGGCTGGTGTCCTAGTGGTCATAACCTGTATTATTAAAAGCTTTTTTTAAAATAACCAATACAAATCCAATTTGATTGAAATTCACTTTACTACATTCTCAGAAAATCATTCTCGGCCATGATTTTTTATAAACTTTTGTAGTGTTATGACGTCATACGTCCACTAGTACTCATGTCAGAGAGCGAAAGTCAAAATGCCTCTGAGCAAGTGCTCAAATTTGCCAGTCGACAACCCTAGGATAACTACCTCCTAGGACAACTACCCTAGCATAAGACAAAGAACATTTGCATGATGAATACTGTATTTTCAATGTAAATGCGTTTAAATGTGTTTTTGACAAAATATGTATCTGTAGGTCTGCTATGTGTTTAATTGTAATAAAAGCCAAAGAAACAGCAAAGTCAACATCCTTTTATTTTTGTTTCTCTGTTCTGTTAAACGTGCAGAAACAACGAGATAAGATAGAAAGGCTAAGGGAAGAGTTAGATGAAGATGTCGAAGGAAATACCCTTCGTAAAAAATCTAAGGAGGTTTGTTTTTGATGTGAAAGTATTGTGATGCATGACGTTGTGTACCTAATAGCTATTATTAGTTAGCGTTAGTAAATTGGTCAGATGTTTGCCTTTGTAATGGTACTTTATGCTAATAAGAACATGTTGGATTCGAACCCACAACCTCCAGTTAGGTAATGGCGATCTAAATCACCGAAAACTTACGCTAATGGATAAGGTTACTGTAGATTCAAGTCCATGGAAGCAGCGGATACTGCACAAGATGATCTTTTTTAATGACTTCTGCTAAAAAATAAGTAATTCTTGTGTACTGTTTTAGAAAGTGTTCCTAGATGTACGTTATAAGTACAATTATATCAGAGTAGTGCAATTATCTGACCAATTAACTTAGCTCCTTGACGCAAAGCTATTTTGCAGTAATTATTATCAAGAATTTAGTATTTACATTTTCTAGGGCACTATTCATAATAGTACCCTGCAACAACAATGCATGATCAAATTTGCTAAGTAGGCTGACTTTTTCAAACCAGCGTTGCAAGTACTCGGTTTAAATCAATTTAGCTTATCAAAAAAAAAGGTGGGGGGAGGAGGGGGGGGTGTGGTGAGGGATTTGTCATGCATACAACAGCTAAATGAAATTCTTCAAAGTATTGAGTGTTTAATCTCATTGCCTCCAAAATATAATAACAATTATTAATTGTATTTGTGTTGAGTCTTATGCTTTAAACTACCTGTTCATTCTAAAGTGTTGTGTTGTAGTAAATAATATTTTATGCCTGTTTCCTTGCACAAAATTATTTTTAATATCCAATTGTACAATGATTGTGCAGATGTACCCTAGCGTCTAAAAGTAGTATCTGTCTTTATTCTGTGGTAATTCCTACCAATTGTTATTTGGAATTGTTGTATTACAATTTACACTATGATATGTATTGTAATACAGGAAGTTGTTATGGCATATTTCGAGTAGTTTAAATACCATATTAAATATGTTGCATGAAGTGATGTAATTGTGTGTTTTTTTTATTTCTTTAATTGTTAGTAAAATACGTTTTTAACTGTTTCGTTTTAATTTCATTACTAATTAATTTTAAAATGTCAGGTTGTTTTGTTTTTGTCAAATGTAATAGGTTTTTTTCTGAGTTTGTTTTTTGTTTGAAACGTTTTGAATTTAACGTCATTTTGTTTTAGAGATTAGGGAGGTTTCGCAACCTTACGAATACGATAACGACAACGGATACGTCACACATTTGTTAAACTTTTGAGCTGATCCCCATTTCATAGTCGTAAGCGTATTCGTGTTGACGAATATCACCAGTCATATTCGTAACTACAAAACGAGTATAGTTTTTGATCTATTTTGCACATTTTGCATTTGAATCAGGAATGATTCATGATTATAATATAACTATAGATTTATTGAAAGTAATTTACTAAAGTAATTTACTAAATTGCCAGGTCAATTTTGATAAATAGCAGTTTTTAAAGTCCTCACTCGCTTTGATGTTACGCTATGCCTAGGCAGCCAAGCACACCAAGCAACACGTATCTGCGCTTCGCTCAAATTTACCGCAGTCATATTTTGGACGGCGCCCTTAATATTTCGTTGCCATGCGAAACAGATTTTTACTGGTTTACGAAAAACGAATGTGTGCTTGACATATCCGTTTTCGTTATCGTATTCGTAAGATTGCAAAACCTCTCTAATGATGCAAAAGTTACATTTCTTATTTATCTGAGATTTAATTTTTGAAAGATTTAAAAATCATTCAAAGGAAGGCTATGTGTAGTTTTTAAATATGGCAGAATTTCTTTGATGAAAATATAATATATTCTGGCTATGATGCAAAATGTTCTATGTATTTCTCTTTTTGTTTTAATTGAGTGCTGTACTGTAATTTGATTGAATCATTTGTTTAATCTTACAAAGGTGACTGATGAGAAAGAGGTTGCACGCAAGAACTATGAGGCATTAAACATACAACTTAAAGATGAACTACCTAAGCTATGTGAGATGGCTAGCTCTTTGTTTAAAGAGTGTGTAGCAGCTTATATTGAGGCAGAGAGTGATCACATACATTCCACACTCAGACAACTTCATCCACTACTTGAGGTTAGTAGAAATTGCATAAGATAATTTATCGAATGCAAAATTATTCAATACTGGTTGATAACCTAGCCTTCCTGCAGGTCATCCATTCACAGAAGTACCCATGAAGAACGTCTATCTGAAAATTATGAAACTGGTATTACAAATACGTATACAATAATAAGTATTGTAAGTTTAAATATTGTAAATGGGCCTATAGTCTGCTCCTATTAATATTTATTTTTATAGCATAAAATACTTTGCATCAAACTTTGTGATTATATCACTACGCATATTTATATTAAACGTTTAAAAAATTGTTTAGGCCTAATAAATACGTAACTATGTGAACTGCTTTTGTTTATTGACTACATAGGATTACAGATTGCATATGACAAAGTGTATATCAGGTTTATTTAACAAATTCCTTGGTTCATTCTTACAGCTCCCAATCGTAAAATCATCATGCACTGACAAAGTTATGGATGCATTTGAAGATAGGCACACAGCAGAGGTAGAAAAAACGAAGCAATACAGCTTTGTTGCCAGTGGATTTGACAAAAAAGAGGTTAAAGAAAAGAAATCTTTAAGGAGAGTATCATCTAACTTGGATCAGGTATGAAATCACCCTGGTTTATTTGTCTGTCCTTTGGTTTGTTTGTCTGTTTGCAAGATGACATGAAAAATACTCAACAGATATCCACAAAAAATTATTCATTGAAAGACTCCTATAAATGGTGGAGGTTGCAACTCTGTGATTGCTCTTGTTATTATGATTACCTATACTAAATATTTCGCCTAAATAGATAGATCGCCTAGATAGTTGCTTGATACTATTACTAGTAAAAGTGTGATTGGTGAGCATTACAGTATTTTAAATAAAACTAGTGACAAATAAACAATGCCTTATTAAATGCAATACTTAATTACCAACAAACAGGGATTTCCATTATGGCATTGTAATTTACACCTTGTGAGATATAGATACTGTATACGAATGACATACTATACTGTAACAGTGTTTACAATTTAGAGTAAGCAATTTTCTGATATAGTCTTTAATTACTGTTTATATAACACCTAAATACATTCCTGTCATTTGATTGGACAATTGTTGGTCACATGGCGTGCAATAGTATGCACTATTAAACGATCGTTTAATAGTACTTTTTTTTTCGTGTACGAAAAAGAAAATTTGTTCGCGTTTGGAAAATATATTTTTTATACTATTGCTTTTGAATACAACAGCGCCACCTATTTTGTAAAATGTTATTGTTATGACTAGTTTTACGATGAAAGTACATTTTTGGAGAGATATATATGTACTAATTTAGATCAAAAAGGCATTTAAATTAACTTTAGATCGTTGTTAGGATTTTCATTAATTAATAAGAACATCTCTACAAGACGTGAAATCGTTGGAAAAATCATAATTAGCCTAAATGAGCTCCAGTTGCCTGTCGAAGTTTCGTATTGCTGTCTTTCAGCCTAGGCCTAGCAATGCCAGGTCTAGTATTGTTTGGTCGTTTGTTGACATAATTAACAATAACAGTAGCTGCATTTATAAAATAATATTTAATATAATTATTAAAAACCAAATGTTACTGTGTTAATCAATGTGAATCAAATGTAGGCCTTGGCTAAGGCCTACTTTTTATTTGATTCAATTGACAGGAATCTATTTAGATGTTATATCTAAATGTCACCTTGTTGATATATAACCTTTTATCATTCACCTCATGCCATTATTTGTACCATTACACTCTATATTCTCTACACATTATATTTGTATAATATCTATTCCTACGTATTTTCTTCTAATAGCCCTCAGTAAGTTCAGAGGTCAAACCAAAAGAAACCAAGGCAAATCAAGAACAGGTAATGTCACGATACAGTAGTGAGCAACAATATCAAGTGACGGCAAGCTTCAAGGCTGCAGAGGATCTAGATATGACAGTCGCACAAGGAGAAGTGGTTGGAATTATCAAGCAACAAGATCCACGAGGAGGCCAAGAAAGATGGTTTGTTGATAATGGAGGTGAGAATATTTAATGTTAATGTGCTGTAAAATATTCACATTGTCTGTCAGGTTCACATGCCCCATTGACAATTTCACAAATTTATGTCTGCACTGTTCTCTGCATTCAAGTCATGACAATGCATGCCATTTAATGCCTTGATGTTATTAATTATACGATCCACATTGTTATGTATGATCAAATAGGCTGCATATGCAACCTATGTATGTATCATTCAGAAACCCTACGTGAAGTATACTCAGTCAGTGCCAAATTATGATCGTTTGTGTCGTAAAATTGTCATGAACTGCCATTTCATTGCAATGACATGCATGGGTGCGACCATGAATTATTCACAAATTTGAAATGCAAGCATTTCATGCATTGTTCCACAACTTTCTGCAAGTTGCCTCATTATTCCTGCATTGTCACTCATTTAATTCAAACTATTTATTTTCTGAATGCAGTAATCCTAATTGTTTAGACCAGATTTTTTTGTTAATATTTAACTAAATATTATTATTTATGTTTAGCTTCCACTGGCTTTGTACCGCCCACTATCTTAACGCCATACAAATTACCATCTTATGAACAAGTTTTTTCATCAGAGTGGAGTCCTCAGGTAAGTGGAAATGGTAGAAGATAAAATACTTGCTTCCATGTTCAATGTCTCAGTATTCACATTGTTGAATAATTGTTGCAGGTTTACACTTTGGTATGATATCATTAGTTGGACATTTATCTTAATGTTCATAGGCAGTTTAGCTTTTTTATTAGACACCATTTACATATCTAATTCACTAGTCAACTTAACGTCATGTAAACTGTTAAGAAGTTATGGAACTTGGGTAGAAAGAAACATCAGGGAATGTGTCAGGAAAGTTTATGAACCATGTAATGCTCTTGTATTATTCAAGTTAAAGATTTTAATTTTTATTTATTTTGTTTTATTTATTAACAGTACTATGCAGCGTGGGATTTTGCTGCCACAGGCCAGCATGAACTAAGCCTTGTAGAAGGCTGTACAGTTACTGTCATCTCAGCCTACGATATGGAAGGCAACTCAGAATGGTGGTTTGTGGAAAAAGACGGACAGCAAGGTTATGTTCCTGCTGCTTATATCAAACCATGTCAATAATTGTGGTGTATGATTTAGTAATGAACCTTCTTCCGTTTTGCCAGTAGCAAGATGGCCCATTCTACCATTCTAGATTCTAAATAGCTAGGTAGGTACAATTTAAACTGCTTGACCTGTGATAGTAAAGCAATGACCATACTCACCAGCTAGGCCCTTCCTAACCATCTAGGCCCATCCTAACCAGCTAGACCCATCATAGCCAGCTAGACCCATCATAGCCAATTATCTTATATCCTGTCTTATATAGCTGTGCTTATCTAAACCTCGCTATCAAACTAGTGGCTCATTCTAAAATACCTATGTCCTTCAACCAGCTACAGTAGAGCCATACTAACTAGCTAGGCTTTCTAGTTAGAACCATACTATCTAGACTGCCTAGTTAGAGCCATACTAACTAGCTAAGGTTCCTATTTAAAGCCATAATAAACCATGGTGATCTGAAATGTTAATTTTAACAACAGTTGTATAACTGTATGCTCAGTTAAGTTGGTGCTGGTGAATTCTCTCTAAGGCCGATTTTTACTTGTACGATAACAATTGACGATAAATAAATAAATATTTTTCCTACATAAAACAAAAGAAATCTAAAAAGAACTATAGGATAGCCATCTATGCTACCTTTCATAAAATAATATTCCACATGTTCAATCAAATGATGTCATGATTAGAGCAATAATATTGTGACAATACAACGATTTCATTGTTCTATTTGATTATGACGTCATTCGATTAAAACAAATATTATTGTTATATATATTGTTGTCCTAGTGAGTAGCAGCCATTATTATGCAAAGAACTTGATTTTAATCATTCATACACCTTATCTTGGCATGCATTTAAACACCCATCTGTTTGGTATGTTTGATGAAAGCTATGGCAATACTGAGACTTAGCATAAAAAGCCACTAGAATTTGTCACAATAGATACAATTGTACAGATTTTAGATTTGATGGTTAATGTTAAGGTTAAAAAAACGTTTTTGAAATATCATAATCTGTATGTTATAGGACTTGTTGTATTGTGTATTATGTAAAGTAACAAGGGTATTTATATTTGAAAAACTGTATAATTGTTTAGTTTAATGTTTATTAATATTAACGTAAAAGAATATGAAATGATAGTCAGAGAAGTTTTATAATTTTACAACCTGTAATGATTCACGAAAATTATTGATGCGATGTAGGACCAGAAAAACATGTAAACAAAATGTATAGTGTTAAAAAAATACAAAACATTCACAATGTCACATTTTATTGTGTCCATGATTTAAAGCATTACATAAACGTCATATGTGTAGAGATTTACTGTCAGAATGTGAATATGTATTTCAATCAATCAATTGTTCCATTTTTAAAGCGTCATTCCAACAATCATTGATCATAGCGCTCTCAAAAAAGAAAATCAGAAAAAATGAGTTACAGTTACATGTATGTAAGTATGTGAATATATCTGCATTTGTAAGTGCGGTGTGGGAGGGGTGAGGAGGATTACGGAGATTGAAAAGGACTGTGAAAAGGCATTTGAAAATAGGTCTACACACAATTACTCCTCCCTTCTTTGTGAGGGCTATCTTTGATCAACAACTTAATGATGTAAAATATATAGCTATAAAAATACTTTATTTAATCACTGATTACTGTAATACATTGTGCTAGTGTAGATAATTTTAAATGTGTCTGTACAGTGAATATATTGTAAAGTGTAATAAAGTATTAATCCCATTCCAGATACTATTTTATTTAAGTAATAAATATCAGTAAATATGTATGTAATTATTGTATAGTAGATTGAATATTTGATCTATTTATATTAAGCTAAGTAAAAAAATGTATTGATAGTTATAAGCAGGGTAAAAATGTTTAAAAAGAGTAATGTACCCTTTTCCAAGAATGAACAGGAAATTCTGTGATACAGCACCACATGCCTATCATATGCCTCCTGCATAATGGAATGACCTATATCAAATGATACACATGTTACGCTGTATCATGGATTTTTTATATAATAGTACTGGACAAATTCCGAGTATTATACCGCGTAATGTCCAAGAAATAATTGGTGAATAATTATCTGAAATAATGTTTTCAATTATTTATTCTGTTAAGTTTGTATTCTAAACTTATCTAATTTTAATTCGGAGAAGGTTGTTTTCTTAATAATCTGATAATAGGCAATAGTGGTCACCCTAAATCATTGTAACTGTCTTTGTGTTTAAACTATAATAAGTTAAAAGTCTAGCTTAAAAGGTAGTGATCACTTTAATTTGGTTAGGCTCTGTAATCGTGTTTTATGGACCCATATCTATGATAATGTATACTGTACAAGGTAAATTCCATCAGTATTGTAGTTTGACGTACTCTGGTGTTTTTCTTTAACGGGGGAAAATATGATGGTTTAACTGGCAAATATGTTCAAGGTAACATAGTTTGACTATACTAGTTTTATAAACTCATTTCATATTTGTCAAACGAGTTGCATAGCTTGTCATTTAAAACAAAATATTGAAATTAAGTATTGAATAGTTGATGTGAATTAGTTGTTAATTAAGAAAGGATATTGATAAAAATGAAACGGTAGCAATAATATAAAGTAAGTATTCTGTGTTACGGTGAATTCGTGTTAAGTACAGTTAGGATATGATGAAAGGACTAAAAATGTCAGTTAACATTTTTGAATATTTACACGGCTTTTGTACGCGCGTGTTAATACTGTGATTAAATGTACGCGCGCGTTCAATTATGACAATATTGTTACGCGCATGTCCAAACAATGATTACGTTTTTACGCACGCGTTAAAATGATGTTGATGCTACGGACTATTAAGCCGAAGAGGCAGATATAATTGGAATAAAATGTATTGGATCATAGTCTCTACTCCCTCCTCATAATCCGAATACTGTAATACTAGATTGACCTACGTTCATTTAAGAGAATTACTTTTAATAAGTTGCTGCTGTAATTAATACACAAAATGATAATGTATTACAATGTTTATATATTGTACGCAAAACTCTTTACTATAGCGTTAATCCTCTGAAAAGTTTTCATACTGTATCATTTATAATTATTTAATTTTTTTTAAACAAATTCTCCCTTGTCCCCCTTCTGCTCCACATGAAAGACTCGCACATTACAATACATTATATATAGTTATTATAATTGTACATGCGCATTTAAATTGTGTGTTAATTTATATTTTCCAGATATTAAAATGTTCTTTCGGTAAACGATATTTTTATTCACCGTATAATGACGTCAATGTCTTGAATATCAAATACTTGAGTTGACGTATTTGTACAGTAGCCTACCAATACGTATTAGGTCTAGCAACTAAACTAAATTGTTCTAGTATAACAAAAATAATCTTGTTTGTCGGTTTGGTTAAGTTTTGTAAGAGTTTGTGAATAAGATATTATGCAATATACTGTAATACAAAATAAAGCAAGTCGTGATAGCCGTATCTAATTAGTTAATATTGTTTTTGTCGACCGTATTGATTAATGTCTGTTAATGCCTTAAGCTCTGTCCACACTATCAAAGTTTATGTGACAATAAAAATGCGATGTGCCCATATATGGACATGATGATGTCATATCACTTACTACCATATTAATTGGGCACATCACTACCATATTACCATACACTTTTTTTGTCAAACTAAGTTTGGTAGTGTAGACAGAGCTTATAAACCCTTCATAGGCATGTAACAGTGGAATGAATACAAACATAAAACAATAAGCTGTTGATTTAGCTGATTTGTTCAAATTCAAACAAAAATGTACAGATAATAAATAACAAAATAAAGTAACCCAAATGCCAAGAGTTGTCATAAGCGAACTTAACTCACTGTATGAAGATTTTCCTTTAGCATAAATACAAATAAATAGTTTTAATAGCTTACTGAAATACAAATGTTGATAACATTCTAAAACAATAATTCAATAAATGTGCAAAGAAAATGACATTTAGGTAAATTAAACAATAAAGAAACTGAAATGAAAAATACTAAACGTTCAAATCCAAAACCATTTAAAAGTTACAGAATCTAGGAAAGAGTGAGTGAGAATAGTTCGAGCAAAGGAAGGAGGGTCACATGAGGGAAGGTCACACTGTTGACGTCATAGCCTATTGGAGAAAAGAAGGAAGATACAACACAGTCAATAATACTATATACTGTATTATTCACTTCACAAAAATGATAGTATAGTTGTCATACCGAGGAGATGGCAATGAAGGAAAGATATCTTCTCATATAAGTGGGACGTCCAAAGTGTTTACCCGTAAAGGAAGTATCTTGTGAGAATTCATTGAGGTTTTTTAATGAGATAATGTGGGAAACCAAAATGTGGAAAGCACACATGAGCCCCGTATTCCAGAATCGGACGACACAGAGAAAAGCATGATCGTGAAAACAACATCGAGTAAATCCTAAAATCTTAAAGGCAGAAGAATGAACAGTTGTTAGATAGGATCATGCCATGGAAAGGTAGTACTAGTAGTAGTAGGTTTTATCCGCAATTATTGTTGAGAAAATTCCAATAATTTTAAACACGTTCTTCAGCAAAAAGAACGAAAGAAAGAAAAAGATACGCCGTTAAAAATGATATTGCAGAAAGTTTGTGCAGTAGAAATATGTTAGAAGTAAATCGTAAATGGACAAATTATGAACGTTTAGAATATGGATAGGCCTATTTGAGATGCTTTTAGCTGGAGGTAAAATTCCGTAGCTAGCGTAACTAATACCTTCCCTTTTTTACAAACAATCGCAGAATCGAATCTTAGTAACAAGTCATGGTTTGACACACAGGTGATAACATATTAACATAAATTATTATTACTATATTACTTCTTCGTGAGAACTGAATTCAATCGACTGAGAGTTTTCCATTTATTTCTGAAATGATAATATTATAATTAGTTAAACATATCTTAGCCTAGTCGATCTACACCCTAACATTTTAGTTTGAAATCATTAGTTTGAAAACTTTGAGTTTGGTAAACAGTTTACCAGTGTAGACCAGTTTGAAAACTTCGTCAAACTACAGAAAAATATTTTTTTTTAAGTTAGCCTAGGCTAAATGCATCTTCCTTCTTAACAAACTAGTTTTCCGATGTTTATGAACTTACTGAATAACAGTCATAAAATAAATAAATAATTGTTTAAAAATAGTCCTGTGATCCTACAGACTGGTAGCTTCTAGTAACTCTTGTAGAGAGACACCACAGACTTATCTACATACAGTAATTAAATTGATTTCTGAGCAATGTAAAAATATCATAAAAGTAAAGGCAGTATGCAACTATTTCAATAAAATTGTGAGAAAATTTAAAAATAACAAATAATATAAGTGCCATGAAAACCAATTAATTGAATTAGGGCACTCATTTACAATTGTTGAAATATAACATAGAAGTTGTAAACATTCGGAAAAGATAAGGTATAAATTATAAAGTTCTTAAACGTGAATTGCACCCAAGTTTTCCATTCACGCGTGAGCCACTACCACATGTAGGCAGTAAAAGAACCATGACTTATTATAACAAAAAGTGTTTAAAAAAAACAGAAAGTAGTTATATGTGTAAAATGCTTAGGATGAGCTTGCAGTCTGCTATAGAAAATATAAAGTATTACTACTTACTAAGTATAACTTTGATCTGTGGTTATGCTTGAACGAATTCTACAAAGCCGTCCGATGAATTGGTTTTATTGCTATTTAATTGTATTTTGGTGCTTTAAAAGATCATAATGTGTCTCATTTTTTACGAATATGAAATTTAAACCGGGCATCTAATTTTTAAAATTTATTTGATTGAAGTTAATGAAGGAATGCATGAGCGATAACCAAACGATTTAAAGAAAGACCGTATCGTTGCAAACTACTTTGTTACGTACACAAAATAAGAAATAACAAAATAAATAAAAACAAGAAATAATCCTACTTGTAACCGCTAATTTTGTAATATTCTTTTCTAGAGTACGTACTATTAGTTTCTAAATCACTATCGTGACATCTTATTATGGGCTTACAGTTGTTCAGATGGCAGTGATTCAACGGTGAATTTACACTCGCCTTGGTTGGGCTGATGTGAAATAATTTTGGGAATATGAACCTCTAGACCATCGCAAAATGCACTCTCAACTGTCTTTTTGGATTTTAAATAAGTAGCACGGGGTTCCCATTTTTATTATGGATAAGTAAAATGTTTTTGATATATTATTAGCAATCATCATGGTTACTCAATTATTATGATAAATAAAATTGTTACAATAGATTCACTCCTATATCTACAGTATACCACAATTGTATTTAATGATAAAACATAAATGAGAAATATTCTTTGTTATACTAATGAAGGAAGTAATCAATAAAATAAGTTTTACCAACGAGGAATTAATTAACATTATTTATTTATTCAAATTTCCGCCAATAACAAAAAACAAAATTTGAAAGGTGATGAAAGACAGGTGCCTCAACTATGTTAGTTGGTCAACCTGAAGCAAACACATAACATAATTACGATATACAACAATTACAACATTTTTGACAAACTGCTGACATTTTCGATATTGTAAATGTAAAAAATAAATATTTTATGATTGGATAGGACGATTCTGGTGTAAAATGCAGTTTGACATGCTGTTAATCTGTTAGACGTGGCTGTGAGTGTCAACCAATTCCCATATTTTTCCGTGTGTGTTAAAGATGTAATGCTCCCCTAAAATAAATATTTTTGTTGGACATGTTGGGCTGAGTAACAACAATTTGAAAACTAGAGCTGCTAGATTACTGGAAATTAGTAGGGCTCCTCGAGCATTGTTCTAGTGGAGGTCCAGTGTACATCTGGCTCGTGTGCACTTTAATAAATCCAATTCATCTTTCGAAAGAGTAAAGTGTTTTCATTCAGCACCTGTCATGGACAGACGGATAATCGCCGTTTGGTGGAAGCACTCGAAACGAAGAGGGGAGAAGAAAGTTATTCTATCTGTCGTTCATACCAATGTACAATGCATATCAGGCTACAAGACACAGGATATTCCTATACTCCATCTTCATTTACATTTAACAAGGGTATATGAGGAAAAGCAAAAGAGGAAACCCCAAAATGAGATGGAAAATAATATGAGGAAATATGAAAACAACTGATAAAAGAGAGAAGTAACATGAAGAGCTTTGGAGAGGGATGGGGATGTCCTACACTGGACTGCTAATTCCTGAAGAAGAACAAAAACAACAACTTCCATAAACAATAATATATTGCCAATATTGAAATAAGGTTTAAAGAAATAATAAAAAGGAAAAAAGATTTGTTTTTAAATAAAAAATCAGCTTAATGAAAATCAAGACAACCCAAAGAGACTATGGCTATAATATTGTAGGAAATGATCAAACAGATAATGATAGTCAGGTTTATATATAAATAGAAATTGAAAATCAAAAGGTATGATGGGAAGCAATTGCAAACTACTAAAAGAATTATTTGTGACTATGGCAACTGAGTATTTAAAGTTGTCTTTTAAACTGCCAACTGTGTGTTATATCTTCAACGCATTGTTATATATACCATAATTTAATTCGTAAGCATCATTAGCAATAATATTTCGGTTCGGGAACACCTGCAAGATACAATCGTAATGGTCTTTACATTATGCTGCTTATTATAACACATACCGGTAACGTGTATCCTGTCAAATGTTGACTGGTTTCATCGATTATAAATAATATTTCAATTTTTTTTATTATGTACGACGTTTTCTTAGATTATGTTCGTTATTTATTTGCTATGTTTTTGCATGGTATTCAGAAATCATTTATACAATCACACTTATAAACATTATTTGTATACTATAATATATTTATTTTATGACAATTACAAAGCTAGAATGAATGTTAAGGTACTAAAGTATAGTAAAATATTGACCATTTTGTCTATAGGTGATATAGAATATGCCATTTTAATAGTATCGATCTTACACAATTTTCAATGAAACTACGTACATTGCGTTGCATTTCTACTACACATATAGAATAGAGATTCCTCACAGTTTTTGTCTTTCCATTGCCCAATGTTATTGTTGACGTGGAGAAGCACGCAGTCTGCGGGTATCTGAAAGTTTGTCCCTCTGTTGTTCGGTTCTACATTACCCCAAGGTGAATAGTCGTCGTAACCAAGAGGTGTCCCGTCATTCCACACGAATCTCCCTTCAACTTTCTACAAATTATAGCCAGAGTAAATTGTCACATCGTCATAATTGATACAACCAAGTAAAAATTTGTGTATAACAATATTTGTGACAAAATATTGTTAACTTCAACTTACTAGGTCTGTGAGCCCAATCCATATGAACATATTTTTTCCATCTGTCATATTTATGGCCATTTCGCTGAGTTCCTCAGTTTTCAACATCGCTAAATCTGCCCCATAATTTATACACTTCTTTTCTGCCTCAAACCATGTCGTTCTGTCTTCAAATAACGCAAAACACCTTTCTTCAAACATCAGCCATGGTTCTGGACATGGTAAATCTGAATTTGACATATTTTAGAAAGTGTATATAACTATATAATTTTAAATCTGAATTATTAAAATTGTAAATTAATACAAATGGAAAGATAATAATACAAAAAGGAAACGTTTGGAGGATGAATCAATAGCAAAGATAGATAACAGTTTTATGAATGTGATAACCGAAAACAAAAGTATCGTGAAATAATCATCAATTAATATTGATGGCATTCAATTATCAGGGTAGACAATTATAAATATCTTGGTATACATATTGATAAATATTTAAGTTAGGATAACAAATAGCAAATGTTCGTAAAAAAAGCTTTAACTGGCATAATTATACTGCACTGTACATGTTTCAAAAAGGCAAACAGTTTATCCCAAAAACACACTTGTGTGAATGTCTATAACAGAATAGTTGTGTCACAATTTAATAATTGTATTTTTATTTGGTTTAACTGGGATAGTCTGTATTTTAAGTTTAATCGAAGATGGAGTTCATTTTATGTTAATCTGCCCTTTTTATAGAACTCACAAGAACGAAATATATCCTAAGTTTTATTGTACATTTTTTTGTAAGGTTAACCTAAAACTATTAATGACTAACAATAATTCAAGAGGTTTGGTTTTTTTATTTTTGTTTTTTTTTTGGCTCGCGAAAAGAGAAACAATTATTATGCAACGCATGCGTATGTATTTTACAGTGGCCGTATTCACCAATAACACTTAAGTAAGATTTTATCCTTAAATAGGCCTATAAAGTATTTTACTCACTTTAATAAATATCCAAGTTAATTAATAATTGAATTTAGATAGGAAATATTGTTAATGTGTGTGAATAATAATAATTATAATATAATAAAGATAATTAGTGTATACGGCCACTGAGGCCTTGAAATTATATCCATGAAAAGGGAATTGAATTAAATTGGATCATTACTGCATAAAAGGTACGAAATAACTAATTTGTATAAAATTAAAAAATCTTTCTAATTCTAGGAATTACTTGCAGTAATAACAATCATGATCATTCAATGTAGACAAAACGTTTCATGTTGTACCTACAGTATGTGTTTCATGTGATTTATAAAGATTTGAAATGGCAAAACAAAAAAGGTATTACAAAAATTAAATTACTCGATTACAAATATTTTCACCTAACATTATCCAGCTTTCGGAAGAAGAAATAATAAAGATCTTGACATATATATTAATGAGATCTACTGTACTATCTCAGCCGTATAAAATATTAATTTTGGTCACGAATAGAAATATTATCAAATGAGAGAGTAAACACAAGGAGCAAGAAGGCTTCAGAGCCTCTAACATATCCAATACTTGACTAACTGAGAAATCAAATAAGTACAGGTTTAATAATCTTTGCCTGGGGGTTTTTTAATTACGAAAGGCTTTCGACAATATAATTGGGCAGATGTTAGTCCGGAATAAGACGGCAACCATAGAAGACGTCGGGAATGGGAAGAGATAGGTGTAACAGTCGATCAAAAACGCATATCCATCTTTGATTTTCTGATGATATTATTCTTGTTAAAAAAGACATAAAAGAGCCCCACAGAAGGTAGGCAGGCCTCAAGATAATATAGAAAAACCTAAGGCAAAACCAACATCAATACAATCTGAAGGGTATCAGCAAATAACAACGTAATAAATAACGTATCCTGCTAACTATCTCTGAGAACAAGACAACATATTGACACGTAATGGTCACTGACATCTTAGGCCTAACTGACATAAACATAGGATGGCGAGATATGACATCAGTGAGTTTAGCGGCAATAATGGAAACAACTGGCTCAAAAGAGACTGCAAAGATTGAGAGAAGCCTGTTGAACCCACAAATGTGAAAAAACCACAAATGTGAAAACAACCACAAATGTGAAAACAACCACAAATGTGAAAACACATCACCCACAAATGTGAAAACACATCACCCACAAATGTAAAAACAGCGCCCACAAATGTGAAAACGATCATCGCCCACAACTGTGATAACGCCTACAAAAAAAGAAGACATTTTCGCCCACAAATGTGTAAAAAAAAAACCAATTCATATCAAATCTAGTGCTAGACCCAAACAATTGTGATACAAACTTAATATTTCACGAGTTAATTTCAATGTCTGTGTTTAAAGCCTATTTGTATACATTATATTGGGTTGATTCAATACTTTTGGGTGCATGATGCGTGGGTGATGCGTTTTTACATTTGTGGTTGTTTTCACATTTGTGGGTGATGCGGTTTCACATGCGTGGTTGTTTTCACATTTGTGGGTGATGCATTTTTACATTTGTGGTTGTTTTCTCATGTGTGGGCGTATTCACATTGTGAGTTCAACAATGCCTCCGCCCAGCAGTGGACTGAAACAGACTAGGACCGTTTGAAGGGGAAAAATGTTTTAATGTAGTATTTATTGCAGCACTGTTGATAGTTACGGAGTACATTTTTTTTTTGATGTAAAAGATAAATGTGTCATATTATACAAATTATGAATGTTTATGAGTGTAATGGTAAAAATAATGGCATGAGGTGAATGATGAAATGTTATATTTCAACGAGGCGAAGCCGAGTTGATATATAACCTTTTACCAAATGGCATTATTTTTACCATTACACAAATAAAACATTCGTTATTTGTTTTATATAACATCTAAATAGATTCCTGTCATTTGAATCAAATAAAAGGTAAGCCTAAGGCCTACATTTGATTCACATTGATTAAAACAGTATAGTAATAATATTAAATATAATATTTATATGGATTTTATAAACACACCTAATGTAGTGTTAATTATGTCAACAAACGACCAAACAATCCTAGGCCTAGCAAGGCTAAAACGCCTAGGCTTAATACTAACAGGCCTAGGCCTAGCTAGGCTGAAAGGCAACAGAAACTTCGACAGGCAACTGACGAAACTCAGTCATCTAGGCTAATTTTGTTTTTTCCAACGATTCCACGTCTTGTAGAGATGTTCCCATTAATTAATCAAAATACTACAAACGATCTAAAGCTAATTTAAATGCCTTTTTGATCTAAATTAATACATATGTATCTCTTCAAAAATGTACTTCCATCGCAAAACCAGAATGGAGCAGGTTGTCTGAGTTCAGTGTACTTTTTGTTATCATTTCAATTGGAGTTTAATAAATAAAATTATATAATTATATGCGTAAGATGTTGTACTTCAATATAATAAAACCAACTTATATCACACTAATAAAAAGTTAACACAAACTTATATATATATATAAATCCAAAGGCAAATTACTGAAAAAAATGACAATTCTGTGGGTATCAGTGGCTTGATCTTAATGGAGATACAAAATAAAAGCGAACAGCTAAATCAAAACGAGAAGTAAAACAGCCAGAAAAGTTAGCAGAGCTTTCGGGCAACACTAGCCCTTCATCAGTGCAATTCAAGTGAAGGAATTTGGATAACGTCATAGCAGGGAAGAGTTAAATTACAACTCTTCCCTGGTCATAGTATAAAGCTGGCAAGTGCTGCCTGGGTGGACAGGAATAAAAGAAATATAACAAAGGGCGACAGGGTGGAGTCTGAATAAGAGTAGAAAACAAAGAAGGTAGCTTGGTAGAGATATAAACAATTTTGGAATGAGACTAAAAAAACAGTTTAAATGGCGGTTAATATTGAAACTTAAATTTTGGTAGTCAATGGAATAATTTTACCGATCTGGGAGTATGTTCCTAATGTTAAGTCCAAAAGGTTTTGTGGTCTAAGTTGTAATTCCCAGTGGTTTTCCTTGTCTTTGCGAGTTGTGTCGCTCCATTTGACATCGTGGTCTATTGCAATAACTCTGAAATTTGCAATCGAGTGACCAGCTGAATTAAAATGTTCGGCTACAGGTTGATCAAGCTTTAATGTTTTGATAGCTGATCTGTGTTGTGTCATTCTCATACGGAGAGTGTTTTTTGTTTCTCCGACGTACTATTTGCCATAAATATTACAGTATATGAGATAAATAACGTTTTTGGTTAGACAATTAATTGATTGTCTTATCCGAAAAATGCGGCCAGTTTGGTTACTCTTAAATTTTTCAGAAGAATCAACCAACGAACAAGTTTTGCAAGATTTGCCGCGCGCAAAGGTGACTGCCAAAATTTTGGCTGTCATGAGAGTTAATTTCACTCTTAAATTTGGATCTGACTAATAATATTAGTATATTATATCACGAAGGTTGGGAGGTCTACGAAATTCAATAATGGGTGGTTCCGGAAAAACAGTCCTGAGACGTTCTGTGGACTGTAGAATGGGCATATGTTTCTCAATAATAGTCCGTAATTGAGGCAACCTAGGGTGATAGGTTGTGACCAATGGCACTCTGGTCGAATTTTTTGGCTGACGTGGTTTGTACGTCAGTGTTTGACATCGAGGAATATTTTTTGCTTTTTTTATAGCAGTTTCGATGTATTCCTTCTTGTAATTTCTATTCCAGAGATGTCCGGTTAGTTCTTCGGTACGATGTTGAAAATCTAAATCTAAAGAACAGATGCGTCTGATATATATATATATATATATATATATATATATATATATATATATATATATATATATATATATATATATATATATATATATATATATATATCCATTCTGCAGACAGTACTGTTTCGATCTTATTAGATCTCGTCAGTGCAGCTCAGGTTTCGAAATGAAATGTACCGCAGAACTGGCACAATATATAGGCTGAGCCAGGTATGCGGGACATGGTACACTGATTATGAACAAGAACAGTAACAACTCTTTTAGTGGTGTGGAGGTGAAACAACTTACCCCTATTAACACAGTTCGACGGTTCGAAAAAACTGAAACAGCTAAAACAATGTAATACAACCAACTCTATGATGATTTCTTTGATGAACATGTTTTTAATCAATTTACTAGTAGGAAAAAATCAACGTTTCTAGAAAACTAAGCTCAATAATCTTTATCGTGTCAATAACATCGACGATGTAATTCATTTTTAATACTCATCTCTTAGGCCTTACGGTGAAGATAAAAACATTTTTTCTTGTTCCTCATTAAGCATAATAAGTGAACTCTCTAGATTCATATACATAAAAATAAATTAATCACGTATTAAAAAGTTCCACGAAAATTTTCCTGACATTTTAAAGAAATCTTGATTTTAAAAGTATAAAAGAATATATTTTCGCTGTTGCCATTTTGTATCACATGACATCAGTTAAACCAATCATACGCGACGTTTAGGCAGCAGACGTCAAAATCACACGATGTAAACACGAAATGGCGTCCGACGAGGAAGGATCTTCTCGCTCAGACAAAGTAAAGTTGAAATGTTTTTTCCAAATTTACAAGCATTCAAATGAAATTATCAGTCCAATTACTGAGATTCGATGGTATAAAGTGTTGCTCTGTTCAAAGAGTTGGATAAAATTAGATGGATACGGCAAGGAAATCGCCATACATTTGACGGAGCTTCTTGGTATGTCTGATGAAGGTAAATCGTTTGACGATGTCGTACGCGAGCATCCAGGCTTAGGTTTTCATGCTACCTGTTACAGGCGATATACTGATACATCTCGACTAAAAAAGGTAATATTTGGTTTCGATTATTATCAGAATACTCTAAGAGTTAATAATATAGTTAAATGATACAGTATATAGGGTGCTACTGATCTATATATCTATAATATAGATAGGCCTAGATCTATATTGTGCCCTTAGAGTTTCTGTGCTTGGTTGTTGATTGGGCTTTCTACTACTGTAGTACCAGTACTACTACGTAGGCCTAGGCCCTAGGCCATATTATATTATACAGTATATATTATTCAGTAGGCTACACAATTAATTTTAGTTAAATACCAATATAGGCTCTATATTCTGGAAAGTGAGTAAAACGTAACTTTCTAAAACTCTTGTTGGTTTTTTGAATTTACATTTTTAATTTTTTTTTTTTATTTGCTTCAGTCTAAATCAGGGAAAAATTTCATTTGAAAATTTTGTTTAGCAAAATTGCTAATCAAACTGATTTTTTAGTCCAGAAACATAGTTTTGTATTGTATTTTTTGCTACACAATTGTAGAAATGTGTAGCAAAAAGGTTGTTTTGTATAGCTTTTTGCTATGCTACACTGGCGAAATTATTCCCTGTAAATGTTGAATTTTTAAACACCAAAATCTATAAAATATTAAAATATATTTTAATAATATTTATTATTTTTTACAGGGAATTGGAAAGTGTTTTTTTAACATATAAGCAAAGCTATAAGGTATTTTGCAGAGATGTAATTGATAAACGGTTACAGTATGGACAGGAGATACCAAGACTCGCAAAACTCCAAAAGCTTTTCATGAAATCAATTGAAAAAAACAGAAAATGTTTACTTGTCAACTATAAGGTAGGCTGTCGATCCCTTCTTAAAAACGATGAAATAATTGTAATATTTCTGAGATCCAGTTGCTGTAATAATTTCTTCATTGTATCTGTGTTACAATTAATTATAATCAATTAATCTGTTATTTATAAATCAGACGTGTTGAAGAAGAAGCTCAGGATGGATTATCCTAACCTAATTTTTCATTCACCCACAAGAAGGTTAGTTGCTTAGTGTGTTTATATTAAATGATTATTTCACCAGGGATAATTTAAAAAAAAATGTTTTTGTGGATTGGTCAAACTAAATATTTTGTTTATTTTTTCTTAATTAGAAATGAATCAGTTCTGGTGTACTTTAGCAATGTATCCCCTGGATTTGTGGCTGATCCATTTTTGTCATCAGGAAAAAGTACAACGGAGACAGATGAATCATCAGAGTATGACATAGATATTCCAACTACTTCTACAACACACGAAATCTCCACTGATGGTGACAATAGAGACAAACTAAGGACTCTATACTTTGCAGGTACGGTTAAAATACAATAACTTGTATATATTGGTTTATTTTTAAATAACAACAATAAATGTTATTGCATAATTAAGGAAATGCTGTGGATCAAAGAGGTGAAAGCTGTATGCACTCAAAAAACAAAACTGTTATGATAGTAAGTGGTGTCGATCATAAATGCTGTACACAATACAGTATATGCTTTATATAAATTTATTATTACTATGTTTCATTCATCGAATGCTATAAAATATACTTGCAGGTACGATAGTAAATAATGCCATCAAATCAAACAAAGGTATGCAGAGTGAATGGCCTCCAAGAGCAGCAGACATTAATGATGTTGACATATCTGAAATTGTGCCATATGAGTTGTTTAATCTAATCGCAAAGTGTGTTGGTGCTGCAGAAGATACTATACAAACTTCATTTTCAGATGTTACTGAAGAAACTCGAACGAAAATTTTATCGATATGCCAGGAAATCCTGTACCTTGGAAAGGAAGAAGGCAGACTCCAAAGTCACCTGCTCTAGGATTAACTGTTCGAGTGTGAATGAGATGAGTGTGAAAACAGGACAAGAGAAGAAGAAGAAGAACAAAAAGAAGACACACCAGACTATGGCATTGAAGATGATGAATTAGACTATGATGAATTGGACTATGAGGAATTAGACTATATGAGGAAGATGAATATGAAATATACTGTAGTTTATACGGTTTTGAATGCAACAAAATCATCATAAAAAGTAACTGTAATGTAATAGGCCTACACTATAACCAATGTGAAACACTACCATGGTTATGCAAACAGAAACTGTGAGCATGTGAATAAAAAAAAAGATTTAAAAAAAATGAAAACAAAATGGAAACCATGACAATATAAATAAATAATATAACCATGAGAATATAATAATAAAAACTGTAACCATGAGAATATAAATAAATAATGTAACCATGAGAATATAATAATAAAAACTGTAACCATGAGAATATAAATAAATAATGTAACCATGAGAATATAATAATAAAAACTGTAACCATGAGAATATAAATAAATAATGTAACCATGAGAATATAAAGAAAAATAGTAACTATGAGAATATAAAGAAATTGTGTAACCATTAAAAGAAATTGTGTAACCATGAGAATATGAAGAAAAATATTAACCATGAGAATAAATACAATTACATTGAAACAAAACAAATATTTGATGTTTGTATTTTATTTATTAATTTATATTTACTATTGCATTGGTGTTTATTACTAGGAATATGTGTTCTATATGTTTCACAGTTAAATCATATCAGTCACTATGTACATCCTACGGTATAAACTTAGCATTATTGCTGCTGTATTTCTACTGCTATTAATAGCCTACCTGTCGGGAGAAACCATTATACGAGCAGTTGAAGCCATTTGTAATTATAAATGTTTTAATATCGGGGGATAATTATTAACTCTAAATTTCAATTTTAGAGTTAATATAAATTTGTATTCACCAAATTTATTTAAAAAAATAAAGAATAAATCTATTTTGATAATAAATAACTTGCCTATATATTTCTTATAAACCGTGATAATAATAGTACAGTCTAGTTATAGTGCGCCACCAGTTGTTTCAGCCTCGCTATTTCGTAAGAAATCGTTGGCATATTTACCAACTTTAACGGTAATTTTCTACCAAACGCCAGGTATTTTTTTGTGGAACTTTTACTTTTTGTACTATTAGTATTTATTTAGAACAGTATATGTGGTAAAAAAGTATTATGCTTGATGAGGAACGGGATTGCTTTTCCAGGCATCATTTCAGCTTCGCCGTAAGGCCTATCTATTCTAAGATGTTTTAACGCATTTTAATTATTTAGATAAATCGCATAAACATAATTTTGAATTTTTTTTAAGGCAATATAAATAATTTATTATAATTCTTCTAGAGTCTGAGTTTTTACAAAACAACATCCGTATTATAGGCCTAATATACAATATTTACATATTCAATAAACAGGTATGAATCAACGCAAATGTCTTGTAAAATCCAAATCTTATTTTTCACTCATAATTATGTGACATTAAAATGGCATATTCAACGAAAACATTTTAAATAAAAAGTTTTTTCAGGGGCACAATATATCTCTTTATTCATTCATTCTGCTTTTATTCAATATTTCTCTTTGCAGTATATATAAAATAAAACTGAATTGCGAGAGATTTACATATAAAATTGGTACAAGCTTTCAAACATCAAAATTTACAACATTAAAAAGTTAAAAAGTTAAAAAAAATATTTTTAAAAAGGAGATATTACACATGGAAGAAACTGATGAAATTACTTACAGTATTACTTATTATTATTATTATTGTTGTGTTTATTTTGGTTTATTAATTAGTCTACACAGTGCTGGGAAACATGAGTTGTTGAATCTTTTAGTATTGCCATATATTTCACTTTGCTTCTTAGCATTCCTAAGTATCCTGCCACACGTTTCGCCTCTCAATTTAGGAAGTGCGTTAGGAACGATTTTGTTAAGATTTTTAGCAAAATCAAGAAGAATATCTTCTCTTCTTTGATCTAAAAATTTAAGATTAAGTAGTTTAATTGCTTGATCATAGGATGCATATTTTTGTCCGAGAATTATTCTACATGCGCGTTTCTGTATAGATTCAAGCTCCATGGATTGTGCTATGGTTAAAGCAGAGTGCCATACCGGACACGCATATTCAGTTACAGGTCTTATGTGGCTAATATACATTTGACGCAGATGGTTACAAGGCATTCCAAATCTTTTTAAACATGTCAACATATGTAATCTCTTACTGGCTCTATTAACAACATCGTGGATATGCATATTCCATTTCAGATCATTAGTGATCTGAACCCCAAGTAACTTTAAGCATTCAACATTGGTTATTTTTATATTATTTATCGTAAATGATTTAACAATGGGTTGAGATTTGGCAAAAGAAATGTTCATAAAGTTAGTTTTTTCAATATTAATTATCATATTATTGTCTTTGGTCCATTGTGATAGTTCGTTTAATTGATCTTGAACATTAGGCGGGGTTTTCTTGTTGTGAACTTCACATATTGACAAATCATCTACATACTTCCACCGATTTGGGAATTCTCTAAGCGAATTGTTAACCATTACTTGGAAAATTAAGGGACCCAGTTTCGTCCCCTGAGGAACTCCGCAAGTTATTCCTTGCCAGTTTTAAAAACCGCCATTGAGTTTCACTCTCTGTTTACGTTCGCTCAGAAAATCACAAATCCACGGCATCAATTCAGGTTGAACTCCAATATCAATTAACTTCTTGACAGCGATTGTATGATCAATTAGGTCAAACGCTTTACGAAAATCAACTGCAATAACCGTTGCTTCGTGTCCAGGTTTATCAAGACCTTGAAGTAAATAGTGTAACATGCTAGTAAGATAGTGACTTGTAGACGCTCCTGTGCGATTTCCAAATTGCATTTCGTCTAATTTAGGCGTGATCTTGGGTTTTATCCATGACGAGACAAAGTGTTCTAACATGCGTAAAAATTGTTGTAATGGATCTTTAGATCACAACATAACTAAAATACTGATGTAAGCTGTCATTAGCTGCCGTTAAGCTGATAGCTACTATACGTTGAAATGTGGCAGACTTCTACTTTCAAAACGAGGGCGAGTGGAACGGTTAGTGACGTATCGCAACTGACCAGCCAATCACATATCAGGAACCACGATTTGGATTCAAATAGGCCCGGTGATTAAGTGGAGATGACCTAACCATTTTATAGCCAATCACCAGACACTACAATTTAAATAAAAATCACACCGATAATTGGGGAGATCTATGCAAAACTACTGCTTTGTCATATATTTAAAACATTTTTGCAATGCACACCATCACACACCATAAAGTCATATATAATACATTTTCTTTCGGAACTTTCCGTAGTCAGATTTTGATGAAATTAAAAACAGTTTCTTTTATTTTTTATTTGGAGGGCGTGGTTGCTGACAAGTCCATTATGGTATGGAGTGTTCTAAGAACTTTTTACTTTTCGTATCTAAGCCATCCCTCTGAGTTGCACGGGCTCAGTTTATCCATGTAAGCGGCACTCATAGACTACTATTACTAGTATTACTACTACTATTAGTTTAGGTTTTCAGCGTTTTTCAAAGCTATGCAGATCATGAGGTCATTACATCCTGATGGTTCATCACCCGAATGTACTGAGGAACCCAAATTGATTTCTTTTTTTTATTTTGTGGCGCAAACACCACTTTTATTCACATTCATATTATCTCATGTCATTACATAAAATCATTATATTTAAATAGATTTCTAAAACTATCTGAAAAAATAAAGTGAGCATAGTCTGGTAGGTCCTGGTCAAAGGCCTCATAACAATCTTATCGTTTCATAGAAATGTGACGTCATCTGGGGAGTTCTCGTTTCCTCTTTGTCGGTAATTATAGTCTGCAACATCACACGTTTTAAATCATCTGTTCCCTGAAATAAACAACTAATAGTGTAATGAATTTTAAACAAACATACACAATTATGTAATATTAGAAACGGTTTATCACGGTCTCGGTATTTAACAACAATTCTTTCTTTTCCTTGTGTACATGTAGCAACTAAAAATGTATTGACAATACCCTTACCTGGAACAACCATATATCCCACCTTTGCAATAAACGTAATTCTTCTATTTTCCTTCTCTCCCGCACTAGATGTTTCCTTAAATTTTCCACTGCCCTTTTTCTTTACAACTCCTTATTCTTACCCACATCGATTAATGCATCACGGTGTGGGACTCAAGGCCTAGTCACATCTCTAAGATTAAGAAACTTCAAAATAGAGCTCTCCGAACTATTCTCCAAGTTCCTTAAACTACTCCTTCCCGTCAACTCTTTAACACCATTTCTACTCTTACTGTTTCTCAACGTGCTGACTACCAAATGGACTGTCTTGCCTATCGTGCCTCTAACAATCTCGCCTCAACTAACATCTGCCGTGGGCTTGCCAGAATTACTGCCAATGGTAGAATGTCTTCCCGGCAACTTTCCAGGGGTGATTTCGTTGTTGCAAGACCTCAATGTGAACTTGTTAAATATTCTTTTAATTATAAAGGACCTAAATACTATTTAAACGTTTCAATTAGAAATTGTAATACTTTTTCAAATTTTAAAAGTAAATTAAAGAATGTTATGTTTAATAATGACACATTTAAAATTTTTATCTTCCTTACCTTTTTACTTTTTTGTCTTTCAATTTACATTTATATATTTATACTTTATTGAATTTTAACTAATGTAATATATTTTTTACCTGTAATGTAGAGGGCCCTCAAAATCAGCTTCCGCTGGCTAGGTCACCCTCTTGAAATTGTGTTGAATAAATAAATAAGTGTACTTCCCACCTTGTGCAACTGTGAGGGTTTGAAACTGAAATACATTTGACCAGCCTTCGTTATTTTTGTATGTAAACCTTGATAATGAATTTATTAACGGAAATCATATGTCATATGTAGGTCCCTATCGATGGTTGCCATTATTTTATTCATTTTTCTTCTATCTATTATGCATATATGTAGGTTGATATAATTTTCCGATATGTCTTCTTAATACATTTTCATTTCTTCACCATTGCGCATTCTGACACATTTAGTTAGGCCTACATTTTATTTATTTAAATTAAACATTAATCAAAAGGCAAATTTCTAAAACAAATGACAATGTTGTGCGAATCATGACTGGATCTCAATAGAAATAGATTATATATTAGTTATTTCTCATAGAATAACTATATAACTAACTTGAAATATAATTGTATGAGTTGCGTTAAACAGTTGTAAAAGTTGTACAGTCTAGGCCTACTTTAAAATATTAGGTGCAAGACATGTTTATAAATTCCTCTTAAATTGAAGTTGTGTGTTGTCTGAGCTTGCTGCTGTTGTGCCGTAAACAATATAAATCGTGATAGAAGCTTTGTCGTGTTAGACGATTTGCTTTAAACTTTATACTTACTGTAAGTTTTTTGTTCTCTTTTTTGTGGCGTAGGCTACACACCACTTTTAATCACATTCATATCATCTTTCGTGTCATCACATAAAATCATATTGATTACATTTTTGTTAATTTCTAATGTCATTACAATTTGATAAACTCCTTTTTTCTCATATATTTCTATACTACACTTACAAAAGATGTTTACAAAATTAATACGTTTGGTCTAAATAAATGTGTTGTTACTTAGCTACTTACTGTAACTAAGTGGTTTCTAATTACCGTATTTATTCAAATAAACTCCCCTGAAAGTAACGGCCCCATCCTAATATAACATCATTTAGAATTTATTTCCTCGAATAAACGTCCCGCCACATGCACTATACACAATATTGTATTTACTATATTATTATTATATTATTTCTATTTGTAGTAGAATTCATTGATTGACATGATCTACTATTTACCAAGCATTTTGATAGTGTATGTCATCATTTCTTGATATTAATTGTGTTGTATTTTATCAATCAATAATATCAACATAGAAAAAAATAGTATAGTTGCTTTATATTTGAATACTATTAGAAGATATTTATTTTGCGGTACATTGCGTATGTAGTTCTGAAAAGAAAACGTGGTTATCAATATATCACAGATTAATATATTGAATTTCACTACTAAGAAAGCCTCAAAACAATACTAACTAAACTACTGTTAAACTGTATGCCTATTTTTATAACAAAACAAGAATGTTACCATGCATATCGCTTTAATTATTAGGCTAGTGTTCATGTTTGACTATTGAAGTATCAGTAATTAAGTACTGTATAACCAACTAAATATTAAAACATTTATGAATATCAGAACAATATCAGTAATTACGTATAAGCAACTAAATATTTAAATATTTCTGAATACAAAAACAAAATATTCTTTAAAAGTGATCTTTCTGAAAATTGTCAGAAAAAAATCTTTATGAATACACACAGTATGCCTCTAGACGGATTCTAATTTTATAAAAAGTATGACAATAAAACGAATCTCAATCTAACTATTAAAACATTTTTTTTATTGATGCTTAGGCATAGACACTGTACATTAATTTCAAAATATCCGCATACAAAATATCTATTGACAAGTTCAGTGAATTTACACGTAGCTCATGCCCCATCATCTGAAGTATGCTCTCACATGTTAGTACAGTTCCTACTCTGGGTGACTCATCTCTTGGTAAAAACAAAAGAATTGGAAGAGCAGGCTGAGAAGCTGAAAGAAAAAACCACAATAATGCAATTACTTCGTATATGTTAATAGAAACAATTTACTTTGTAAAAGTTTGATAAGTAAAAATTGCTATTCGAGTAGGAAACGTTAGGTATATATATATTTGCATCCATCCTGGGCCACTTGTTAATTCATTGTGTGCGATTTCTTGACACAATTTTTGCAGCTGTTGCTAGATAATAGTTAACTATTTCAAGTCAGTCAAGTCAATTGTGTATTCCCTATGTTGACTTTCTATTTTGGATACTTTTTTTAAATACTGTTACAATGCAAGAGAATATTTTTCAGTAGGCCTACATTCAATCAAAATACAGTCAATGACAGTTGGTTAAATACAGTCAATGACATTAGTTGGTTATTATTGAGGATTGACAATTCTAACATTTACATTAAGAAAACTTTTGATGAACAAATTATAGAAGTTATTTATCTGTATGTAATTCTTTACGTTACACCATGAATACGTACGTGTACGACGTTTCGACCTGTTTCCAATATATATTGGAATTATTCTGACTAGTTAGGCCTCCACTGATTGTAAGGGCGTTTGTTGTATGAGAGAATGTATCTGGTGGGTGAAAATCTGTGATACTACCATGTATGGCTCTGTCGTCTAGTGGTATGATACTCGCCCTGTAAGCGAGAGGTCACAGGTTCGAATCCCGCCAAAGACATTTTTCACACAACTAAAAAAATATGGAACTTTCGCCAATGAGCTGTGCTCGACGCGATTATGAGATCATGTTCCGAATATGAGCACTGTTTCTATAATTTAACAGTATGATATATGTACATATACCTAATATGAAAACATTTTATTAAGATATAGAAATTATTCTTGGGTTGGACACGAACCTATTAGATCCAGGTCACTGGCAGTACCATACGTAGTAGTTTGCCAGTACAATTCTGTGTCAATTATCTAGTATTTTGTTGGACCGGTCGCCTTTCTTCAAGTTCAATAAGTGTTTTTGATTCACTCACTCACACCCTTTTAACATTTGTGTACATTCCTTCATTAATTCATTCACCGTTGATGTCTTCATCGATTTTTTTTAGTATGTTAAGTTGTAGTATTTTAAGTCATACTGGGTTATCTTTTTGTTTTATTCACTCACTCATACATTTGTTCCACGTATTGTTAGTTTCCTTACCAATAATATCGCAAATCGACCCGACGATAAAGGTGTTATATAACTTTCGGCTTGCATTTCCAAAACGGTATAGCAACCCTAAAAAAAAAGAAACGACTCATTTGTAAATACGTATTCCTACAGTAGTCCTACAGGAAAAATACTGACATTTTCATACGATAGCGTTAGTAGATCGTTGGCTTTACGTCAAACTTGTCGAAAAAGTCGAAATAACCACATTTGTGCAAATATGTTACCATCAAATGTGCAAATCTGTAAAAATGTATAATCCACTAATGTGCAAACATCACGCCTTTAAATGTAAACATGATCAGTTTTGAGGTTAAATTAATGTGCAAATAAAATTCTACAGACAAAAATAAAATATATAAAATATAAAATAATTTTTTCAACCACAATCAGTTTATTAAAATTGGTGACCTAATTCTAAATAGTCACGAGACAATGTCTTTAAAATATAGCCATTAAATTGTAGTAATAAAGGCTAAAATAAACTGTCCGGGGAGGATGCAGGACTGACACGTGGTCGCTGCTTGCTGGGCATATGGTAACTTCTATACCGTGGAAATTGAAGTCTCCTTTGTCCTCTTATTTTAAATTCACAACATACATTCTCCTAAGGATTATACTATAGGCCTATTCATTCATATACCTACTTCATCGATATGATTTTCCTGTTAATTCATTCATTTTGTTAAAGAAAATGATTTGTACATTTGTAGAATTTTGTTTGCACATTTAACTTCAAAACAGATCGTTGTTACATTTAACGGCGTGATGTTTGTACATTAGTGAATTATACATTTTTACAGATCTGCACATTTGAAAGTGTCATATTTGCACAAATGTAACTTTTTACACATTTCACCGCTCAACAACTGTCTTTCTTTGATCGCAAAGCAGGGCAAGCAACATTTGTGCAGGTGGTGTGAATCAGTGTCATTACTAACAAAAATATATGAATTATCAAAAGTGTATCTACCCTGCTATAAACTTGGCTGTAATCAGTGTGCTGATCCTGGCAATGACGTTCATTAATTGGTTCTCCTTTACTATCCTTTTTACAACACGAAAGTGGGACTTTGACACGTGATGCAATTGGCTGATCTATCCACCAGTTGGTCACTTCTTTATAGTCGTTAGGGTTTGTTACACCGCAGCAGTCGTACTAAAACAAATGAGGCAAACTCTGAACGTTTAAAGCTATGTCTGCACTATTAACCTTTATGTGACAAATACATGTGATGTGCCTATATAACATGGACACGGTGATCATCACTACCGTATTTGGGCGCCCTGCACATCAAACTGTTTTGTCAAAGTAGTTTGATTGTGTGACAGAGCTTTAAGTTTGCATTTCATTTACAAATATTTAAATGTTTGAAACAGAAATAATTATCATCGGATAGTTTAACCTAAAAAGAAAACAAACTGTGTTTTGTTTAAGTAAGATAATTATTTCGTTTTACTGCTTTCATTGGTTATAAATTGAACTAATGTGTTTCATAGCGTCGCTATATTCTATCAAATATCAAAATCTCCTTTTTGTTTTATGAAATTTAATTTATACCCAATATATTGTCAGGGTTCACATGCAAATAATAGCGGAATTGTTTTTCAGAAAACATATATTTTTTTGTCGAAATACGCGGTTTGAATGGTACATAAACAAGGTTGTGATACCATCCTGCCTGAGAGGAAATTCTTAAAAAAAAAGCATAATCAAACCATAAAAGTACATATTAAAAACAAGTTGTATTTATATAATATTTATATTTACTGCAATCTGTGGCCGGTCTTCAATTCATTACACATTTACAAGCACAAAATACAATGAGGTTTGTAGAGGTTGTGATAGAATAACGACGAAATGACTTGACGACTATGAATTAAAGAATTATCGATTGAAATTGACCAGGACAACTTTATATTATTATCATGTTTTTATTATATTCAGGTATTTTTCACCTAAATTAGGTTTTGTGATATTGTATATTTAAAATAGGAGCTCATCATGTATAATAATACTAAAGTATATACAAACATGATCTTGCATGATATCCCAAAAAAGTGTATTGTCATTGGCGGCGTGCTCGTCTCCTCCAGGGCCGACGTAGTAATATTTTAAGTCCAGGATCATCGCCTCTTTCTAAAATATATATTTTTTAAAGATGGAGATAAAATTGCACAGAATAATGATAAGATAGTTTGACAACAAGCATACACAATAGGAAAATATGTTTAAAACACAGAACAAACGAATATAACAGACTTAATAAAAGTAAATTTATTTGCACAAATTGGAAGATTTTGAGGTTTTCTTTCGATTTTACTGTGCATGGTAGTTAGAATAGTTTCTACGTTTTACCAAGTAAATAAATGTGCAACCAATCAGAGCTCATGAATTACTGGTCACATTTATCTGAAGCGAAACACTCCAAAGAATTCTAATTCGTCACAAAAAGGTGGGCTTTGAAGACAGAAGTATGAATATACATGCGCATAAAGTTTAAACCAACGATTGTGATTTGTACGAATAAATCCGCCAAGTCAGTGGATTACAAGAACAATTAATGTGCTAAATCTCCACATACTATCTATCCGATGTGTCATAGGAATATTTGGTAATACAGCATCACATGAGGTGCCTGTATCATGTAAGGTTAGGTTAAGGGTTAGGTTACTCTAGATACATGTGAAATACATGTGATGTTGTATTATCAAATATTCTTATGATACTTCCGAAATAGATAGAGTACCGAGAATCGGCTGAAGCCAGAATATACGGTATACAGAGGCCTAATCACCATAGAACTTGACTTGGGTATATTATTCGTATAGTTGAATGTAGGTTATCATCATAATTATATTAGTATTGCTTTTTTATTTAATGTTGTTAATTACCTGTGTGCTAAGGGCCAAATCAGGTTGTAAAAAGAAACCCCCTATGATTACAATAGTAAATATCACCGTCAATCCTGCGATGTACTGAAATATAAATAAGTCATTATCATTATTATTATTGCCATATGTATTTTTATTAACCCAACGTACATGTAGTCTTTGTTTCAATTTCGGTTAATTCCAAACTTTACTACCATGCAGAATCAAGCCCTCACCATTAAGAACGTATGTGTGTATTTTCGTGGTATTCGATAATAATAATAATAATTTTAACAGTTTATTTCTATGTATTTATTAGTTTGTAATAAATTACCATTCCCTAACATATAGAGTAACATAGTGTTTACATGAACATTCTAGAATAGGTGTTTTGATTTAAGAAACCATGTATAATTAATAAGAACAATCAAGAACATTCCAGAAGTGCTATTAATAGAAACTGTAATCAATAGAATAAGAAGAAGTATAAGGAATGATCTAGAAGGTTATGAACATATTGTATATAAGGGGAAGTATGACAATTGTAAGAGAGAGAAGGATTTTTGATTGAAGCATTTATTTTGAAAAAGTTTGGATTAGAAGTTGGATATTATATTGTAAAGTTATTGTGAAGCTGCTGTTTAAAGTGCTTACTGGATTTTTAAAAGTTGAAGTTGATTGAAATTAAAGCTTTGTTTTTGAGTTATTTTACAACTTTGTAGATTTTGTGTGTATACTTTTATGTCACAAGGGAGTATTTTCAACCGCTCGGAAACATACGTGAGAAGAGTTCGTGACATAATTTGGTGGCAGCGGTGGGATCTAATTTGGTGGCAGCGGTTATTTCGATCTACTGTTCGACTTAACTGTGTATTTATCTACTGTTGTGATATTTTGTGGTAGCAGTTTGATCTACTGTATTTTGCCATAGATTGGTGGCTGTTTTAGGATCAACTGTACTTTTATTGAGATATTTTGCGGAAGCGGTACTTTCGATACTGTGATATTTTACGGAAGCCGTGGTGCTCCGTTTGGTTTAATTGTAAATACACAAACATTGTTTTAAGAACAGTACATTATTTTATTTGGAACAGTAGACTTGTGAACGTCTCGGTAACTACGATTAACTAGTAACAAGACCCTCACCCAGATTTAAAATATGGCTGATAAACAATCAACAACAATATCCGGTAAGCGATATTTTTTTACGCTCAACAAAACTGCCAGCTAGCCAGAATACTGTTTTCTGATTGGATGTTGATGTCACGTGAGATGTTCAAATCACTCACGCATGCAGTTCGCCTCACAGCAGTAGGTAATTCCCCCTCGCACTCTCCGACCGGTTGCGACTCGCACTGCTCTAGGCTAGCAATTTACGTGTTGTAGGAATCGTACATTTCAATGGGCTCGCTGCCTGAGAGCACGCTGCCTGAAACAACTACTACTAGCTCCTTGCACAACAGACAGAGGCTTACAATTTCAAGCATTTTTATCGTGTCGCCATCGTTGAAATGTTTTTTCGTAACATTTATTGCTCTTTTCTATGTACAACGTTTGAGATAAAATAATTATAAATAAGAGCGATTATCGTCGTGGATAATACCGTAACGTGGATAATAAAGACATCACGCATTGGCGATAAAACGTTGGTCTGGATGGTGTAAATTTGTTTTTGTTTATGATCCAACATCATTTGTTGAAAATTTTCAAAAAATGATAATAAATAATCACAAACACTATTTCCCTGTGACTTATAACTATATATTTAGATGAGTTGTTGCTTGTAATTCTGCCAAAGGAACAGAGCCTTTTTTTTGTCAGTATATAAAAGGATGACGATGACAAAAGTGTATTTTGACCGTGCCAACCCGATGTTTCCGTCATGAAGGCCCTAAAAAGATTACCGCGGCGCGACTTGCTTATCGCTTCGCATAAATCATGTTTTTCCACGTGAAATTGAAATTAATGCATGAAACGTACGCGAAACGTAAATAAACATTGAGAGAGGCGAATTCATCCATGGAAATTTAATTAATTAATTAATTAGATTACTCCATGGTGAGAGAAAGTAATACTTCCAAGAAACCCTTCACAAGTTTCCGCTTTTTGGGTTACCAAAGACCCAGGGTCTCTGTTTTCGAGAAAAACTCGAAAACAGAGACCCCCACTAAAACGTCTCATTATATTGGGGGTCTCTTTTTTTCGAGATTTCCCGAGACCCCCTAATATAATCCCTGTTTATTAAGAGTGTTGCAAATTTATTTATTTATTAAAACCCAACTTTTATCGCAAAAACCGTGAATTTATGTTTATTTATTTATCAATTTATTTATTTTTTTAAATTTCATTTCTTTTTTAAGGCTCGCCCAACACAATATATTTGTCTTCATCTATCATTTTGTTATTGCATTGTACGTTATTATCTTTTATGCTTGTAAATAAATGTTACGAAACTAGTGTCAGCTTTTAAAATAATCTCCCGCTTTTTAGCTTCTAAAAGGCACAGCATGCATTTATACATCTTACTTCTAGGACGTCGACCTTGTATTCCAAAATGGCAGTCTTTTCACACGCGTTCAAGAATTCATCAATCTCTTCTTATCGTTGCGGCATGTTCTTTGATCGGCATATCAGTTACCGTTTATTACTGATACGTCATTCTGTGATTTTGAGACGTTTTAGTGGGGACCCCCCATATAAGGGTGTCACGAAACCTAAGACCACGAAAGCTAAGACCCCCTAAGACCTAAGATCACGAAAGCTAAATTATCTTTATGGTAATAAATGACACCTACTGTGTTTAAAATTATGTATGGATAAACAAGTATTGTTTTTAAGCTATAGTATATCTTAGAATTTGTAGTCTTGGGTCTTAGCTTTCGTGATCTTAGGTCCTAGGGGGTCTTAGATTTCGTGGTCTTAGGTTTCGTGACACCCCCCTATATAACGTAATATTGACGTAATATTGAGACGTTTTAGTAGGGGTCTCTGTTTTCGAGAAAAACTCGAAAACAGAGACCCCCTATATAACGTAATATTTTATTTTTATTTATTTATTCCGGTATATAAAACATTACAAAAAGCAGATCAAGTCTGAAATTATTGTAGCACATTATATAAAAAATTTACATTACAGATAAAAAATACAAAACAATTTACAATAGGCTATGCATAAGAAAAATAAATATACTGTACATTAATCATTAAAATTTATCTAGTATTTTAAATATATTTATCAAGGTTTTAATTTATTTAATTTAATATTGACTTAATATTGAGACGTTTTAGTGGGGGTCGCTGTTTTCGAGTTTTTCTCGAAAACAGAGACCCCCTATAACGTAATATTGACTTAATATTGAGACGTTTTAGTGGGGGGTCTCTGTTTTCGAGATTTTCTTGAAAACAGAGACCCTGGGTCGATCTCGGGTCTCTGGTCTCTGTTTTCGAGGTCTCTGTTTTTGAGACACCCGTGCAAGGAGCTAGTACTAGTAGTTGAAATGTACGATTCCTACAACACGTAAATTGCTAGCAGCCTAAAGAGCAGTGCGAGTCGCAACCGGTCGGAGAGTGCGAGGAAGGAATTACCTACTGAGGCGAACTTAGACTTGCCCCAAGTCTGTATTGTTTTTTTATTTTATTTATTTGTTTTTATTTCGACCGCGATTTTTGTCTGAAAATACAGACTTGTGAAACACGTATAGAAATCGATTTGCAGACCGCAAACATCCGATAAGAATGACGTAGGTTATCATACCGTATTTGGCTATATGGGGCGGGCGGTATGTAAATATGGATTTCGAATCAACCAATGATCATTTTGTTTCAAAATGAAAAAGATCGAGTAGGCCTACGTACAGTGCTGAATGTACGATCGAGTTCGAGGCTCGTGTTGAAATATGAAATCGTGTTGCCAAGTTTTGTTTATTAATTGTTTAGTCCTTAGTCTAGGTCTCCTTCGTAGGTCCTACTCAACTCGCACGTATGACCTGCCAAATAAAACGCCAATAAGGTAGGCCTACATAATACCACCACCGGCACACAACAGGATTCACACACAACACAGGGCTACACCACACTACACAGAACAGGACAGGGTCTGGGTGGGAATTAAATCAAATTATCTCCGCGTAATATTAAATGATCCATATAAAATCCTGTACCCAAGTACACTGTCTAAACGTAACATAGCGCATGCGTACCATCTTAGTTGTTGAGTCTTTGAAATTCTGAAATATGAATATTAAAATGGTGTACGAGTGAGTAGCCAATCGCATGCAGCTGAAACTAGTCAACCGGATAATCTATGCACCAAGAATTCTTGGTGTCAAACCACGTGACTTTTGCGTGTTTCCCCAGACGGAATATCCAAACTCAAGTAATACACGTATGAAACGCCATATGTGCAAAAATATTTATATTTTTACTAATATTAAGAAAAAACTCCGTCTGGAGCCCAGACTAAGGCGAACTGCATGCGTGAGTGATTTGAAAATCTCACGTGACATCAACATCCAATCAGAAAACAGTATTCTGGCTAGCTGGCAGTTTCGTTGAGCGTAAAAAAATATCGCATCCGGTAAAGTGTACAGCAGTACAAACTTTTTGGTGTTGTTAATGAAGCAACAAATACAACAACAGAGTCTTCTGATGCAGCAGATGATGGATAACCAAGAACGTTTACATCGGGAAGATATTGAAAGGAAAGAAGGTTTATGTCGGGAAGATATGACGGTCTGTAAGGACGGAATTTTATTTAGGCATGTTTTTACTAAAAACCAGACAGAACCCATAGAGAAATTAGTGGTTTTATATCCTTGCCGTAATAGTGTTTTGAAAGTTTCACATGATATTTCTTTGACAGAGTATTGTAAAGCCTCAAAGTTTAAAACTAAATTGAAGGCCCCGATGATTCATATGTCAGTAATTGTTAGTGAACCATTCCGACAAATTTACATGAATATTGTTGGTTCATTATTAGTAATTATTAATAATTATGTTCTATGTTATTATGGTGTAATTAAGTTTTATAGACTAGGAGTGGGTTAAATTTTGCCACGTGTATACTTGCCCCTCAAAACTCCAAGAAAGAGTTTTGAGCTCAGAAAGAGGGGGGAGTGTAATAAATTACCATTCCCTAACATAATAGAGTAACATAGTATTTACATGAACATTCTAGAATAATGTGTTTTGATTTAAGAAACCATGTATAATTAATAAGAAACAATCAAGAACAAATGTCATCCCCCATACCTAGGCAAATCGTTCTAAATGGTTTCAAAGCTCGTGTGTTTCAACTCAACTCAACTCAACGTAAACATTTATTTTCTTTCTTTCATTCAATAATAAAACAAATGAATAAGGTATTAAAAAAAGTAAGTACGAGTTAAAAATAATACATTTCATTAATATAATATATAAACACGACAGGCAAAGAACATTAGTTCTAAACCGCCCGGTGATATACTGAATTTTTAATTAATTAATTTGAAACGATAAAGCTGAGGAAATATAATATAAATATATAGCCTATATAGACTATTTTTAGTTACACACATATATAAATATACATATTTATATATATAAACAAATCAGGCAAAGAACATTAACATTAATTTAATTATTTTATTTATTTGCATATATATGTATATATGTACACACACACATGTTTCACGAAGGACAAGAGATCAAATGTAACAAATGCTTGAAAAATGGACACGAAGCTTATCAATGTAAGGCTAATAGAGTATGCTTTAAATGTCGCCAAGAAGGTCATACTATGAGCACTTGCAACAATGAAATAGGCCAACAGCAAATATCAGCCAACTCAATGGGATCAACAAGGGCATATATTAACCGTATGTGGGAATCATTTGTGCACACTCCAATACCAAAACAAATAACAGATAAAGACTTAAAGATAACAGATAGAGATAAATCACATGATAATGCAAACCCAAATTCAGACACAGAAGTAGATATTGATGAAGTGTTCAGCTCACAAGATACTGCAGATGACAGCAGCGGAAGTGAATCTGATGAAGAACAAGAACATGTAAAAGACAAAGATATAATAATTTTAGACAGTGAGGAAAAGACCATTAGTGAATCAAGTGAAAGCAAAGAACAGAAGAAGGTAACAGATTTTTTTGTTTCTTCCACTCAAAACTCAAAAAGTAACAATGAAAGGAAAGGGGCTACCACTGATGAAAGTAGAACTGAAAAAGATTTAAAGGAAACATCACCAGAAAATCCACCACAGAAAACCCAAAAAAAAATCAACCTAAGGAAAAGGGTTACAAGGAAGTAAGTTGCAGAACTACTGTATCATACTGTGCAGTATGACTTTAAATGTTTATTATTACAATTTAGTTTTTTTATTTAAGATAAATTATAAGGTTTATAAAATGTTTTTATATTTAATAATCATATGACACCAAACATACACCTTTTATCATTAAATGTTAGAGGATTTAGAGAAAAACAAAAACAAATTAGTATTTTTAAATGGGTCAAAGACAACAAAGCAGATATCATCTTCATTCAAGAATCACATTTGACAAATGATAAAACCCAGTCACTGAATGATATATGGCAAGGTGATTCCTACCACTGTTTTGGCCCATCACACAGTAGAGGAACATCCACATTTATTGCTAGAGTAAAATTCAACACAGGGTAACAAAACAATACAAAGATATTAATGGTAGATTTTTACTTCTAAGAGTTGAAATAGATGACAACTATTTATATCTAACGACTTATGTGAATATGTTAACACATGTGATATCAGGCCGTCAATCATGTCTGATCACCAAGCCATAGCCTTAAAAATAAGTTTAACTAATGAACAAAGAGGCCCAGGATTATGGAAAATGAACAATTCTCACGTAGATAATGAAGATTATATAAACAACATCAACAACATAATTGAAAGAGCTAGATTAGAAGAACTTAACCCAAAGGATAAATGGGAAATGATTAAAGTAAAAATAAAGGTATTCTCCATAAAATATGGGAAAATGAAAAATAAAAATAAATGCAAAAGAAAAGAAATACTTCAACAGGAAATTGCTATCATTAATGATTTAATTATGAAAAAAGGATAATACTGATAATAATATCCAGTATGAAACAGAATTAGATCAGAAAAAGAATGAACTTGAGCAAATTTACCTATTGGAAGCTAAAGGTGCTCAAATTAGGTCAAGAGTAAAGTGGATAGAAGATGGCGAACGAAACACTAAATATTTTCTTGGTTTAGAAAAAAATAATAGTAATAAAAAACATATTAAAAAATTAACATACTTCTTATATTTATCTAATTTTAGGTTTTAATGGCATCAAAACGGAAGTCGCATCGAAGGACTAGAAGCTGGAAACTGTGAACAGCTTCAAATGTCTGGGAGCTATTATGACTGATGAAGGGTCCAAACCAAAACCAATATTGTCCAGGATAGCACAAACCACAGCACTGGCAAAATTGAAGACAATATGGCGCGAAAGAAACATCACCCTCACGTCAAAGATCAGGCTCATGCGCATTCTGCCCATCTCTGTATTCTTGTACGCATGTGAGTCCTGGACACTCACAGCTGATCTACAGAGATGGATAGAAGCGGGTGTCACAAAACCAAAGATCACGAAAGCTAAAACCTATAAGACCTAAGATCACGAAATTTAAGACCCAAGACCTAAGATTACTAATGGTTCTCTTTCGCACCTGCCTTGTATTTTAACTCTAAATGTGTTAACCAACTTTATCCTGAATACCACACCTTAGAATTAAATGAGAAGAATCAATAAAATAACAATAATTTTTTTTAATAAATTGATGATTTTACAGACGTTTTTCTCATGCGATTTTCGCATACTCTATGTTCAATATTTTGTTTCTATGGAACGCCAAAAGAGAAAAATTAACAAAGGTCAACAACTATGTGGAATCCATCTATTCAACTCATTTTTGGTGAAAATCCTGTATCATATTTTGTCACTGCCAATACAAATAAAATGTTACTGTTGAAAGATGTATTGTCCCCCTGAAAAATAATTGTTACATTTTTTTTTTTTGCATATGCCATTTTAATGTCACATAATAGTTATCCACTTTGGCCAAAAATTGGATCTAAACAAAATTTATTTTACCTGAAAAAACTGTAATTTAAAGCAAAAATGGCTAAATTGGCTGCCAGCCAATGGATTTTTGGTTGAATTTAACCATTTATTATGTTACTTTATAAGTGAAAACATTATTTTTTAATTTTTTTCTACGGAAGTGATTAACTTGATTAAAACTACAAAATAACCTATTCGTCTGATTTAATTAATCTTCATTTTTCATGTTTTTGGGGAACAATATATCTTTAACTTTAAGAATAAAATCGACAAAGTCATCATATCCCCTTAGGTCGCCCTTATGACTAGGTCTAGGGTAAATAATGATGCTGAATTTAAGATCGAGTAATATTCTTTGAAAATAGAAAAGTATCAGCAGTAACATATTACAGCATTTTTATTGACAAATTGACAACATATATTGAACAAATTAAACGTGCATTTCAACATTATTGTTGCTCTTTTGGCGCTCTATAGAAACGAAAATATTGAAAGTTGAGTATGCGAAAGTGTGTAAGAAACTCCAATTTTTATTTATAAATAATATCAAGTATTTATTTGTTACTTTTTATGTGAATCTCTTTCATAAAGTACTTATGAGGCCTAATTCTAAGGTGTGGTATTCAGAATAAAGTTAGTTGAATTAATTGGAGTCAAAATACAATGCAAGTGCGAAAGGGAAACACCCACTGAAACCAACACAATGGAGTAAATATATATCCAGTTTTTTGTTATTGTTTTTTGAGGTATATATTTATTTTTCATTTTTCAACAATTATTGTTTTTAAGCTGTTGTATATCTTAGAATTTGTAATCTTTGGTCTTGGGTCTTAGGTTCCGTGATCTTAGGTCTTAGGGAGTCTTAGCTTTCGTGATCTTAGGTTTCGTGACACCCCCACTCGGATAATCATTCATTCATTCTTTATTTGGTCCAATATAAAAATACATTAGAAATTCCTCTTATATACACTGCAGAGATAATAACAATATACGTACATGCAGAAAACAGTCAATATAGAAAATCACTACAAAAATATCAAAATGTCTACCATCCAGGTGTTCTCTCCATGAGTTAGCGCTGGACAAGTTTGTTATAGGTGACAATAGACTGTGGGACAAATGATTTATTGTAGCGTTTAGTACGGCTTCGAGGCAAACGGATACGAATATTTGATGGAAGAAAAATGTATTCCTTATACGTTTTACCAAGGAGAGAACACCTGCATCGTAGTTGAAATTAAGAACCGATACATCAACAGTATAAGAATTTGTTTACTAACATTAAATTTCCTAAGTTCCTAAGTCTTAACAGATATAGCCGTTGTTGTCCTTTTTTATAGAGTTTTTGAATGTTATTACACCAGTCCAGCTTTTCGTCTATTATAGTTCCTAGATATTTATACTCTGGGACAACTTTATTAATTAACTCATTTCCTATATTAAGGGGCTCATGAACTGACCTATTTTTTGTCCTAAAATCAACTATCAATTCACATGTTTTGTTTAAATTAATTTTAAGGTAATGGTCTTTACACCAATAACACTACAATATCGAATCTATTATCAATAGGCCTACCACTAGGCCGTTGATTGTCTCACTCTGTGGCTGCTGAAAGCATCTCGTCGGATTCGGGAGATTGAGCCTAGTAGTAGGTCTAGCCTGCTGAAACAAGTCCATCTAAACAATATCGCGCGAACAAGAGGGGTGGGAACTTTTCAAATAAAAGGACTAGGCCTAATTAACGTTATGATTTCTATTTTTAGGCCAATACATAAAATATCTTTGATAATAGATAACGATTAAAGTTTTAAAAGTAGACCATTACCATGACTTCTATCTTGAAATCCACCCAATATGAATTATCTTTCATGAGATCTTTGTATCACCATGGAGAAATAAGTTAGTTAGTTAACTTATCGCTCGTGTACTTAATTACCGCGCAACGCGTTCATCGCGTCGCATGGTAGCATGATTGCGCGTTAGGTATCCAGCACATAGCAACGTCCCAACACAAATCATCTTCAGTTTGTTGATATATCAACTGTGTATGAAATAGTGAGGGATTAATTCCGAAGTATCTATATATAAATTATGGTTAATTCTGACATAGGCGAGCACAATAGAAAAACTTCGGTATAAATCTCCGCCTTGGATATCTACCTTATCTATCTTAGATGTACCGCGAAACGTAGATTTGATAACATTAGTTTTCAGTACTACGCTATTGTTTCATTTTTGTCTTTTACAACGACAAACTTTAGCGTAATACCTATCGAAACTTGTGGATATCACAGGGTTATTTTCACACACTCGCGCTGTTGTTCAACTGACTTCCGGGTCCGTCACTTCCTGCAAAATGGCCGTTGGTGGCGACATTCAATAGTTCAATATTAAATACAAATATTTTTGTGGTTCAACTGATCGTGAACTACTTGCAATTAATTTGTTTTAGATATTCAACTAAAAGGCATTTACTTTACGTGAACTACAATTTTTTTTAGTAATTTAACTATTATTGAAAGCATTTACTTTTACGTGAACTACAATGTGATATTAGTGATTAAACTGAATCGTGAACTACAATTTATTTGTATTAGATATTCAACTAATGAATTATAAAGGCCTTTACTTTACGTGAAATACAATTTGTTTTAGTAATTGAACTAATTATTATTTATGCTATTTATTAATCATTTTATCAAATTTAGGTGCGATTCAATGTTACTATAGGAGGTTAATTGTGCTAATTATTTATGCAATCAAATTTAGGTGCGATTCAGGTAGGCCTACCAGGGAAACACCTTTACTGTTTATATTATCGATTATTTCTGTTGCTTGCTCTATTTATAATTATAAATGGTGTCTACTACGACCGATATATAAGTAGGCTACGAAAGTTGTTATTTGATCATTTTGTTTCAAAATTAACAAGATGCTGTTGTCATGATATATTGTGATACAAATGTTAAAGCACCACTCACTGTCACCCACTTTGATAAACTATGCTTTTGGTCTCTTGGTACGGTCACGTTAGAGGCTGTTTCAGTGATTGATGACCCCTATTAACATTTTCCTCCTATGTGTAACGTTCAGATAATATATATAATAAAATAATATGTATTTTATACGTATACTGTTCTTTACAATTATATTATTTGCAGCTTACGTTCTTATGAACCAATTGTTGTGTAATACCAATTGTGGTAAAGTTTTTACATCATTACAGGAGAATTAATGTACATTTTGTCTACAAATAATTAAATCTATTGAGTAACTTTTCCCCTTTACGTTCCTATAACCACCGATTGCTGTCAAGTGTCCATATCACTACTGACAGGGGACATAATCAATCATAATTGGTATACATTTCGCATCTTACCAAACTTATTTTTAGTACAGGTTCAAATCTCACACACTCATTCGGCGGAAGACCAAATATAATAATTAGCCGTATATTATTCATATGCATAGGTGTCACCCGGGCTTCAATTTCCAGAGGCGTTGGTGAGGGTGCGCGAGCGAAGCGAGCGAACCCTCTAGTATTCGTAATTATTATCGATTTAATTAAGCTATTGCGGAAAAATAATGGGGGAAAAGGATCCAACGAACCGTGGTGAGTGGAGAAATCATTTAGAAACTTTTATATAAATAGATATAATAGTTTAAATGAATGACATTTTTTTTGGACACGATCAATTTCTTCACTGTGGAAATATTTACACATTAGAATAGACCTATATTAGTTTTGTATGACCAGAAGATAAATTGTCTAGGAAGCTTTACAGTGTACTTATCCTTATTTAATATTTGCAGACATAATTGTAAACGAAACGTTCGGACATGTCATCAAAGGGCTAAAACTAATATCGAGGTTCCATGTGGAACAAGGCACAAGAAGACGATGCTACGAAGACCAGCATCAATGTTTTGACAGTTAAGCCAAAGGTTGAACGTCCTCGGCACAGGAGTAAGCCACCAGTTGCACCAAAACCAGCAAAGAAAAGTGTAAAAAAGATAGCGCATTCAATCAAATGTGATGACAATATTGTAAAAGAGGACAAGTATCATCAGATTAAGCCACCAGTTGCACCAAAACCAGCAAAAAAAGTGTTAAAAAGATGGCGCATTCAATCCAATGTGATGACAATATTGTAAAATAGGACAAGTTTCATCAGATTAAGCCACCAGTTGCACCAAAACCAGCAACAAAAAGTGTAAAAAAGATGGCGCATTCAATCCAAGGTGATGACAATATTGTAAAAGAGGACAAGTTTCATCAGATTAAGCCACCAGTTGCACCAAAACCAGCAACAAAAAGTGTAAAAAAGATGGCGCATTCAATCCAAGGTGATGGCAATATTGTAAAAGAGGACAAGTTTCATCAGATTAAGCCACCAATTGCACCAAAACCAGCAACAAAAAGTGTAAAAAAGATGGCGCATTCAATCCAAGGTGATGACAATATTGTAAAAGAGGACAAGTATCATCAGATTAAGCCACCAGTTGCACCAAAACCAGCAACAAAAAGTGTAAAATTGATGGCGCATTCAATCCAAGGTGATGGAAATATTGTAAAAGAGGACAAGTTTCACCAGATTAAGCCACCAATTGCACCAAAACCAGCAACAAAAAGTGTAAAAAAGACGGCGCATTCAATCCAAGGTGATGGCAATATTGTAAAAGAGGACAAGTTTCATCAGATTAAGCCACCAGTTGCACCAAAACCAGCAACAAAAAGTGTAAAAAAGATGGCGCATTCAATCCAAGGTGATGGCAATATTGTAAAAGAGGACAAATTTCATCAGATTAAGCCACCAGTTGCACCAAAACCAGCAAAGAAAAGTGTAAAAAAGCTGGCGCATTCAATCCAAGGTGATGACAATATTTTAAAAGAGGACAAGTTTCATCAGATTAAGCCACCAGTTTCACCAACACCAGCAAAGAAAAGTGTAAAAAATATGGCGCATTCAATCCAAGGTGATGACAATAATATTGTAAAAGAGGACAAGTTTCATCAGATTAAGCCACCAGTTGCACCAAAATCAGCGAAGAAAAGTGTAAACAAGATGGCACATTCAATCCAAGGTGATGGCAATATTGTAAAAGAGGACAAGTTTCATCATATTAAGCCACCAGTTGCACCAAAATTAGCGAAAAAAGGGTAAACAAGATGGCACATTCAATCCAAGGTGATGACAATATTGTAAAAGAGGCCAAGAAACTCATTGGCAACACCAAAATAATAGGTGCATCTGTGAAAAATATGACACAGAACATTTTGAAGGACAAAAATAGACTGTACAGACATCATACAATAGTGCCATTTTTTTTTTTCTGTTATTCACAGGATTTAGTGTATCTCAACTTAATTTTTCTCAATTGATGGCCATATCCTAAAGTTGATTTTGTAATGCCTCATTTGACCGTTTTATGAATTTTATATACATTTTACAAGGAATTTTAAATAGTGTAAATGTAATTAAATGGTTGTGTGGTAAACAATTAACGATTCTTTCCTAAAAAGAACATGGACATTTTTTAGTAGTGTAAGCTGCTTTATATACCCATATTCATCGTTTAATTTTACAGGCTTCTCATTGTGAAGACATCCCAGTTCCACGAAAATCAACTCGAAATATGATGTTGAGAAAAACGTTGAAGATATGCCGAAGAAGTCAAAACCGTCACTTGATGGTGATTGGAGAGACGATGATGATGAGAGCGATGATGAGATATTTTATGATGCACTTTCAGGTACTTATTACAATCAATCTAATTATTTCTCTTATTTTCACAATTTTTTTAAAACCCTACATGAAGGTAATAATGTACAAAATGTGACACAATGTTTGCATTTTACAGACCTGAATGACATTATTGATGAACCTCAATGCATCAGTGGTTCTAAAGATATTAAGAACCATGTGCAAGAAGATGCAGAAAGTAAAAGAAAGGTCAGTGAACTGGATTTCACCACCTAGGCAGCAGCTGCAGCCATAAAAGTCTTTGACAATAACATGCCTCTTGACGATAGTACCCCAGATGTTGTCGTGGTCACTAAAAAAGTGAAGGATTACATTGGAGATGTTGTCCCTAATAGCCTTGCCATCATCAATAAGGACAAAGTTAGCAAAGTCGTCACAAAGGATTCTGTAATCTCAGAAAACATCACCACTTCCAATGATATCACCAATGGCATTGTCTCTGAAATTATTCGTTACAGCATTATTGTCGTCAACATGGACAGATGAAAAGGATAGTAAGACTTTCAAAAATGCTGTTCCCAGCTGCAAGCCAAGCGAAGGTAATTTATTTTATTATATAAAAATAAACATGCATTTTATTATGTTTTTTTCACTAATACAAATAGTACTATTATTAAAAACAAAATGAAGACATTGTATTTATTCCTTACAGGCAATTTGGCTGGTGATGTCCCTGCTAACCAGAATTCTACAGATGTACCACGAGCAGGAGTTTTCCGACGGAAACAGAAAATGAAAAATAATAAATCTAACAATAACTCAAGAAATTAATTAATTTATCTAAAAAAGTTTATTAACATTGAATTGAATATACTTCGATAATGAATACGTGAAATGAATGCATTAAAAAAGAATGTGTTAAGAAAAGAATGTGTTAAGAAGAAATGATTACGTTAAGAAATGAATACGTTAAGAAATAAACAAGCACAAATGTGCGATACTCGGGGTACAGTGCAAAAGAAGCTGTAATGACGTCATAAGACGGGATGTAATGTCACATACACATCAATAACCTCACACACCTTAGATGGGTCTATTCTATATATTCAGGCTCGGCTGTCCATTCATTCACACTAATCGGGATGGCATGCCCGATATTGTGGTATATACACATCTCTTTCTTCATTCGAATAGGTATGTCTCTCCACATGACATACATCTATCAGGGAGTAAAATTAAAGTTGCTGGAGTGAAAAGGTCACCAATGGAATATGCCTACTGTCCTATTCAGTGTGACCAGTGTGTTATGTGATCGGCAGAAGTCGTCTATTATGTGCGCTAAATTTGATTGTATTCTATGATTTGTAAGTGTATGCTGCAGTCCTGGACAAGGTTCTGATTCACTTACGGTTGTCATATGATAATTGATAGTAAAAAGACAAGAAAAAATGAAACTGTAAAGTCAGTTTGGAGCGAAATTGTTCAAATCACATCTACATTTGTAATGCAATGATTTCTCATTTATATCGAAACTGATTATATGCAATGTATACAAATAATTCCTGAAATTATGTTGTTTTGGCAAATTGTTCCGATTCTTTTGCTATTTCCGTAAGCAGAAGTGACGTCACAATATAATAATAGTTTTACTGTATATATTCTTATTCTCCAAGTCAGGACCTTTGAAATGACACCAAACACGGCTATATTACGACGAAAATCGTTTGCCACCAAGGTACCATCTTCGAGACGTCATATGGCTGCATCCGGTTTGAAATTAAAAAATCCGGCTCTATAGCTTTGAGTAGTATACCCATGCCAAATCCCAGCTTAATACTACAACGAATAAGGGAGGAGTTTAGTACTTTATAAATCGCACCTTTTTTCGATTGGTACCATGTTTATGACTTCATAATTCTGCATTCGTTTTGCATCGGGTTGAAGTACGAACATTTTCTCTCTATAGCTTTGTTCACCTATTACCCTAGTATATGCACGCCAAGTTTCAGAGTCGTCATACGACGCAAAAAGAACTATGACTTGAAAGTTGGCTCAATAGTGTCCAGAGGAGGAAGAGGAGAAGATGAGAGAGTCCTAGACTAGATTACCCCGAGTAAAAAAAAAAACCAAAGAATTATCATGCTAAGATTATGATGATGTTAAGAAACAAACATGTTAAGAAATGAATGTGCTAAAATATGATCATGACAAGAAATGAAGATATGAATGTTTTAAAAAAATGAATACGGGTTAAGAAATAATATGCTAAGAAATTAATACAGTATACAAAAGATGAATATGCAAAAATATGATTACGTTAAGAAATGAATTTGCTAAAATTATGGCCTATGTTAAAGATGTATTGTCCCCCAAAAACATGGAAATGAAGATTAAATAAATCAGACTTTGAATATGTTATTTTGTTTTAAAATTAATCACTTTCGTATAAAAAAAATGGGGAAAAAATGTTTTCATGTATGAAAATAACATAATAAATTGTTAAATTCAACCAAAAACCATTGGCTGGCAGCCTAGTTTAAATTACAGTTTTTTTCAGGTAAATACATTTTTTTTTTCATTCTATTATGTTGCATTAAAATGGCATATTAAAAAACAAAGCATGCTCAAGTTAGTGTTTACCGACAGACCGACCAACCGACCGATATAGTGAGCACGCGACTAAAAATGTTGTTTTTAAATTTTTTCAGGGTACAATACATTTTTAAGGAACGAATATGTTAAAGATGTATTGTCCCCCTGAAAAAAAAATTTTTTTCAATATTTTTGTTGAATAGGCCATTTTAATTGCACATAAAAGTTATTCACTTTGACCTCAATTTGGATTGAAAAAAATAATTTTTTACACGGAAAAATCGCAATTTAATGCAAAAATTAACCAACCGGAAGCTATTTGTCTGGAAGACAAATGTGTTCCGGTTTAATTTAACCCTTGACCTGAGTTAGCTCATAAATATTCATATTGTATGGATACATCATGTGGATGATGATGCTTTCCAAATCAACAGCCAACAACGATAGCAATGCATGCGTGCGAGAGAGTCGAGTAGTGATGCGAGACGAATCTTGAAGAAAACACGAAAACTATAGCTAGCAGAATGCTAAGTTAGAATTAGAGTTGGTAACTTTGATGTTGAATCTTATTCATTTAGGTGAGTTTTTGTTTCGCTAACAGGAGAGGCCTAGCTAGGCCTAGGCCCGAATTTGCTGCTACTGTACTACTAGTCTCGAGTAGCCTAACTGCTGCCTACTTCTGTCTCTAGAAGTAGAGTGTAGTAGGCCTAGGCAGGGTGTCTAGGCAGTACACTGCTAGCTAGGGCTACAGTAGACCACCACCAGAAGGGATGTATTTTTGTTTTAATCATGATGAATTAAAGATTTCAACTATCTATTCAGCAGTGAAAATTAAAAAAAAAAGAAAATCTTAATATTGTTTTGGATGTTTTACTGATGCAATATTTAAAAAATATTTTCTGTATCAAATGCAATAGGTTCAAATTAACATTCCGCAAATAAACATTTTATGCAGATATTTTGACACAAATTTCTTTTTTTTTTTAGGTTGATTGAACAATGAGAGCAGGTAGTGAGAAACATAAAATGTATCGTACAGTGGCAACATTCACAATTTATTGAAACGTTTCTTACTATTAAAATGACACTTTGTAATGGATGTGAGCGATCTTAGAAGACTATAGCTGTCGTAATTACTGCCATTAATCAACACATTGATAATTTAGACAAATTGACACAAAAAACAATACAGGAATTCAATAAGATATACTGTATATATATATTTTATTAACTCCTTTTGAACTGTAATATTTACAGTAAAATTGTGAAGTGTAAGTAAATTTGAAGAATTTATCCTGTGTACTGAACTGTTGTAATAGGTTTTTTTTTATTTATTGAATGTTATGTTTACAAAATAATGTACTGTACATATAATACAAAAAAATTATACAATATTTTACAAGCTGGACAAGAACATATTGGCCGAATGCAGCAGGAGAGTCAGAAATATTTTTCCTGCAATGCAATCATATTCCAATACCGAGTCTATCATTGTTGTCTTTGGGTGACCTCTGTTCCAGTCTTCATCAGCTCAACGTCTTTAAAAAAAGTAAAAGCAAAGTATGAAAATCTGGAAAAAATAGATCATGCATATTTGGTGCAAAATTGGGCTAGTGAAATTGCTTACTTTGACATAGTCAAATAAGTATACTACCTTTCTATGGTAATTAAAACACATTACTTATAATGTTATAACTTATATAAAGAGAAAATAAATATTTGACTTACTACAGTACAGAGAACATTTGTTGTTTGTGTTGTAAAATGGCTAAGCTGGCTTTTCCCCTCTGTCTACTTGTACAGTGCTGCTGGAAGGTTCTCAATTTCAGGCTTGTATTGCAACCATTTTCCCTGAAAAATGTTTGTTTTATTTTTATCATAAAAATTAGTTAAATTAAACAAGCTTCAACTGTAAATATATATGGTACAGCAAGCTGGCTGTATTTTCGGAATGTAGCTAAGATTGATGGCATATAGCCTAGGCCAGTCTATGAAGAGTACAATGTATAGGGCCTAGCTGGGCATCTTCTGCAGGTACCCGATTGTCACAGTCTGCTTGCTACTAGCCTAGTAATATGCAGCAGCATGTATTAATCTAGGCCTAGGCCTAGCCCTGAACTGAAAAAATCCCAGGCTAAGTTAATAAATTTACCTTCCTGATATTATTGCGTTATATATATTATTATATTTAAAATAACCGTCTAGGCCTACTTACCGACAAATTAACAGCTCAGCTTTACATATTTATACGATCGCGTCGATCTCTGGTGGTGTTGTTGTACATACAACGTGCATCGTCCATTGTTAGATCAGATCTCTGCTGTGTGGATGCTCATTAACATATCATGCATATGTATGAGTTAGCTTTACCGGCCTAATTTCTGAGCCGATGAGTTCGAAAAAATGGTAAACTTATTTTGATTTTTTTATAAGCGAAATCAATATTTTTTTCAGATTTTTTTTCGGTGGAAGTGAATAACTTTATGTTAACTACAAAACGGTCTATTCAAAATTTGATTTTTTTCATCTTTATTTTTCATTTTTTGGGGGACAATACATCTTTAAGAAAATGAATGTTTTAAGAAAGAATACGTTAAGAAAAATGAATACGATAAGAAATAAACATGTTAATGAATATGTCAAGATATCAATATTATGAAATGTCATTATGAAGTAAATATATTTTAGTAATAAAAAATAAAAATCATTGGATGTTTTAGCAATGAATCATGATTTGCATAACTTATGATGCAATAATTGAAATACACTTGACCGGGATATTTCACTTAATGGATATTCAGTTGGATAGGAATTTGTTCATTATTAGGGCGTTTCCCTTAGATAATGTGATTGGTAAATAAGGCTACATGGCCTTAGAAAGATATCTTCTCTTCTCAAGCAAAGCGCCAAACAGTCCATTAAGCTAGGTAACCAGGCTTAGTAACATTTTCTCATCAACTCTTCAACAAGTCTTCCTTTATCGCTTCATTTATGCTTGTTTGTTTTCCCTTGGCTTCACACAGTTTCCATATTGTTGAAATAGGCCTACTATTATTAGATTGTATGCTACTCTTCTGTTTGTTAATCTGTAATTCAACGTTATTTTCATGATTTTTAAATTTATTTTATTTCTTTTTCTGGAGAGTAAAAAAACTGATCCATCAACCAATAGCAGGAAAATTCAGTGCAGCTCGGGGTTTCCCATTTTATAAACGCACACAACATCTGTCACTGTGTCGTGTCGTCAAACGTATAGGATTTTACATTAGTAATCGCGATCGTGGCTAACGCATGTCGGCTAGCGGCCCATCATTCGTCACGGCGAGCGACCGCGGATAAATTAATTTATAATTTTCCCTGATATTACGTATTTTTGTTGATATGTGTGGTGTTATAATACATACATACATACATAACTTTATTCACATCATATCATACATAGTACAATACAATATGTACCCTCTAGCAAACTATGGCAACAATGTTTTGTTGTTCGTTTAGTTTTAAATTTCATTTGTGATAGAAAACAATTTGTTAATATTAATGGTGTTAAGTCAGAAATCGTAACCTCTGACACCGGTGTTCCTCAGGGTACTGTCAACGCACCTAAATTATATTCCTTGTATACGGCCGATTACAGATCTTAAAATGATGAGCTTTGCTCCGTTGTTAAATTCGCTGATGACACTAGTACTATTGGTCTCATAGTTTCAAACAATGATGAAAATTATCATAGCGAAATACAAAGATTTGTTAAATTTTGTGACGATAATTATCTCCAAATAAATGCATCAAAAACAAAGGAGATGATCATTGATTTTAGGACTAAACATAAATTTAATTTTCAACCAATCACTATCAAAGGTAAAGAAATTGAAATTGTTGACCAGTACAAGTATCTAGAAATTGTTTTCAATGATAAACTGAGTTGAGGAGGCCATATAGACTTCATCAGCAAAAAATTAAATCCCAGAATGTATTGTATGAGAACTTTTTATAAATTTAACTCCTGTGATTTGATGTTACTTTCGTTCTATAGATCCGTTATATGTAGTGTTTGGACGTACTGCCTCTCCCGTTGGGCTGGTAATGTTACCGGAGGGAATAAAGGATGCCTTGAAACTTTCATCCGTCGGGCTGGTAAAATGATTGGTCTGGAACTGCCTTCCATTACCGATGTGCACCTAGAACACCTCCAGAAAGATTTCGAACGCATTGAGTCGGATGCCTCTCATCCTCTCCACAAAGTGATCATAGACCAACTTAATCCAAGTGGTAGATTGAGGCTCCTCAGTGTGAAAACAAATCGATATGCCAAATCCTTTATTCCCTCCGGTATCATCCAGTACAACAGGAAGTCAAGAAGATAATATTATCTTGTATTTTTTTAGATGTTTTTATATGAATGGTTATTTGCTATTATTTGTTTTTATTGTGTTTTCTTGGTTTTTTTTTTATTATCACGAGCAATGAATTTCTTTTTTGAGGATCAATAACAGTTATCTTATCTTATCTTATCTTATCTTCCTTATATCAATACAAATCAATTTGTTGCTGTTTGCCGAATAAAACATTAGGATGCTTGGTCAGTACAGGGGTCAAAGGGCCAATATGGGTCAAAAGTAAGACTTTGCGCAACTTGGTAACTACTGGGTGTATTGGAATATTTGTTTTACTTTTCTGACCAGTATTCAAGTAATTGGCCATATGAATATCTCATCAACCACTTGTCAGAAAGTGATAATTGTTGTCCCAAATTACTCGCAAAGTATATGTTTATATTTGTTATAATGTAAAAAAAATCGTAACACTGTCAATAAATCCCATAATTTTGACCTTTGACATATAGCCGGCACAAACATTTTTGGTTTGGAGCACACTTTTCATATCTCAGAAATTGTTGGGCGGATATGGTCGTAGTTGGTGTCAGAAGAAACATATTCTATTCACTTTAATAGTGAAACTTTATTTTTGACCATTGGTCAAGAAAATAGCATATCAATGGACACGTGTCGAGATCCAGTGGGCTGGCCATACAGGGTAACATATCAGGAGGGAGAAGGAGAGGCAGACAGAGAAAGAGGTGGGAAGACAACATCAAGAAATGGACACGTTTGACCTTTGGTGACTCACAACGAGCTACAGAGGACAGAGTTCGATGGAGGAGGATTGTTGTCCAAAAGTCAGCAGTGGTGCGTCAACAACCCTTTCTGGGGTTAGGAAACTGAACTGAACTGAGGTTTTGATTAATACCTTTATATTTGTGTTGTCCTTAAATACGGCGACGTAGGAGGTTGGACTTACCGCAAAAACAGTACACCTATTTCTCTTCCATCCACTGTAAATTCCAAATATAGTCAGGGCCATTACGACTAAACCACATAGGATAAAAAATGCCGCATGTATAAAGAATTGGCCATACATCACAGTGACCAACTCCCTGTTGATGTTAACTAAAACCCGAGTACTCAATACCACCATTCCTATTCCACTTATCTATGAGAACAAATAATAACATTGGTTCCTTATATTTAACATAATCGGTGCATTGCTATAGTATGTTTTTCTTGTAGGCCATTTATCACAAAATAAAGTTATTAGTTAATTTGTAGATATCTTGGTCGCGCGCCATTCTTATTAGAATTAATGTTTAAAATGTATTTATCCTATCATCGTTTTTAATAAATTTATTTTAAAATAATACGCAAAAGTAAAATTACTTACGGCATATATGACATTTAAGAACTGAAAGCATCCATAGCAAGAATCTTCCCTGGGTGAATGATTGCTTTCGGGTTGGGCCAACTCTGCCATGTTGATTTTCTGTAGCGAGTATCTCTTATCTTTTTAACTGTAGTTATTACTTATTTTCTTATGTTGTGTAACTTACAGAAAAAACGGAAACCATGATAATGAATTTATTATTAACGGAAGTCCTTGAGTCACAGTACTATTTTGTAAGAGTTTGCAAATCAATATTTAGATAATACCTAGATAGATTTCAGTCACTTGATTGGACGATGATAAAATTTAAGTGCCCTGTTTTTACTGTCTTCTTCACTTCCAATTAATTCTGTATAACAAGCAGCTTGGGGCACTAATTTTTATTCTTCAGAGTTTACGATGCTAAGTTATTATAATATTTTGGTGTATTTATAATTTCAAACAGAAGTTAATGTTTAATAGGTTTGTAAAATATTTAGAAAATTAAATTTTTATGGCAGATTATGTTATTGAGAGGAGAAAACAACTGAAAATAGGATTAAAGAGTTTATACCCACTGTGTGCCAGATATTAGAATTTTTAGCAGATTCACTATTTCACTGAAACAAACTTTTGCACACAACTTTGCGTATTTTTGTGGTATCAATGGCAATTTGTAAAAGTCAATTTCTATTTACTTATTAGTAACAACAACTTGTAGTTTAGTCCAGCCAATCTAGTCCAATCAATCAGGGAGAGTTGGGGCTGTGACCCTCCGCTAATTACAACAACAACTTGTAGTTTAGTCCAGCCAATCTAGTCCAATCAATCAGGGAGGGTTGGGGCTGTGACCCTCCACTAATTACAAAAGAATGTATTTCATTGCAGTGCATTTTTTACTATGACTCCTTTAATGGCCATATTAAATATCTATAAGCTGAAGCAAGTATAATTACAAATAACATTTACAACCAAATGGAGGTAGTGACGTTATATTTAATGTAGCATTTGTTAGTTGATGGACAAATGTTCTAAAATGTTACAAAGATAAAATTAATACTTTGACAAAACCAGAAAAGATAGACGTGAATTCACAAATTGTGTGGAAAAATAATTTTGTCAAAATAAGCGGTAGATAATATTGTTTTAAAGAATGGTATTATTACTAAGTAGTGATCTCTGTAGTATTGATGGAAATACAAAAACATTTGCAAGCATTATTTTAGTACCATGACATATATTACTTCTATCAAATTATATTCAGCCCGTCTCTAGTGAGTATGATCGAATCCAACAGTAACTCTATTATTCGATATCAAGTGTAATGTACAATGTATACTCGATGTTTCTATGGTTAAAATGAATTTATTAAATAATGGCACAATAAGTCAATGACATTTTCAAGTGAAATTTGAAAATGTAAACAAAATGTGTTTAAGTAGTTTAGTAGTAGTTTAATGTTTTTACCTTACCGACACCGAATTCTATTGTTTTTTTTCCATTAATAGACCATAAATTTTATACAGAAATTTCTGACAAATTCCGCTTACATACTTGATCCTTCGCTGACCGATGAAACTACCAATTTTAGATTTCGTTGTAAACATTAAGAAAAGGACGTTTGTAAATCCTCTACTGCTCAACCCAATTTATGCACAACAGATACTGATTACCAAACATTGTCGAAAAATGTGAAGAAAGTGAATATTAAGGAATTAAGCTACTACTTCTTCTACTGGATACGATTACGAAAACTCCGAGCCGCCTCTACCGGAACATGTTTATTGATTAATTAAGAATACAACCTGTACTTTTACTGAAGAAAAAAGACGATAGCTATTATACTACTAGAGTCCTATTCACATTAGTATCGAACTTACATGGAAAATGAGGCCATTTTCCACTAAAAAACACAACCCATCTTTACATTGTACTGATACTATATGCCAAAGTTAAATATCACTTAATAATCAATTGTTTAAAACCATATTATATAAAATGGATATGTATTTTTCTACGTAGGTTACAAGTTTATTATCTTAAATATATAATTTGATTTAAAGAATCTTAAAATAACTATCTTGTCGTCACTCTGATAACAATCCTGTGGAAACAGCTTCTTAAACTTATCATTTTTAATAACGATTTTTCATATCCTTTAATAGTTTTCTATTTACTAAGTAAAAAAAACTCGACGTCACAATTATTCTATGACCCAGCTATTGAACACTGTAAGTATTAATGAGAATTTTGAAGAGATATAAATATGCTGATTTAAAGTTGCAAAAGATACCACAACTCGAACATCCGCTCTATCCTGCGCCCTCTCAATCTCCAGTGAGCCACCTGTAGTTGCATTTTTTCGACCAGATGCAATTGAATGGAGACTATATTGAAGTATTTCAAAGTAGCTGTCAACAATAGAAGACGTGATGAAAAATACATAATACAGTACAGTGAATTAAAGAAAACACTTATTATTATTTAAAAACAAACAATATAAATGGAGAGAATGCTTCTTTTTTGTTGACCCAATCGATCGAAAGGTAGGCCTACTAAAAATGGTACTTCCAACACGTTTCGCAAACATTCAGTTTGCTTTCAAGAAGACTGTTGATCTTGGTTTGAAAGAAAAGTAAGTGAATCTATTTTGGATAAGAAAAAAACTACTGAGAGGTGAACACAACCTCTTACATACCATGACATCATTCAGACCCAGGAAAACACAGTGGCCTAAAAAAACACCGAGGTGACGTATTGATCAGACTGTAAGATCAACAGTCTACTGTTTGCGAAACGTTTTTGTAAGTACCATTATTAGTACTTTCAATCTCTAGGATTAACATAGAGAAACATTATCTCCTATAATATTAGGATCCAAATGAAATTATTTAAAAATTTACATAAAAAAAAAATATCGCACAAACCACATTGGACAATTTTTAAGGCACAAAAAAGAAGATATAAAACAAAGTAGGTGTAATGCAAAATAATAATCAAAAAGAATATGAAAATTTAGTTCGAGTCACGTTTGTTTTTAATTTCTTAAATTGTATGCTTTTGTGTATTATATTTACAATTTGAAAGACGCTAAGTGTGTATAGAAATTAATTATTTGTCCCATTTTTAGTACAATGTTGCAAACATTTTGTTTTATTGCAACGTGTGCATGACGGTAGTGAGAATGGAATATGGTATTTGTTTGCCATCAAAATGTCTGCATTCTCACTCCTGAGGACGATCAAAGCATTGATCGAAACGCCGAGAAACTCAACATTTCTTTTCAGAACTAATATACGTGGTGTACCGCAAACTTTATATCAACATTTGATTTTGCCATGCAAACAAAAAAGACAATTTTAAGCATTCTATTGGTACTATTTTTGCAAATATTTAATATAGGCCTAACAAAGAAACAATATTTACTATGCAAAGATGTAATATTCATGCCTCTTCTTTCCTCCTTTTTTTATCTATCTTTCTTCTAGTTCGTTATACTGCAATAAACAGTTGTTAGTAGTAATCATGGCGGAATTGTTTGAATTGTATTCAAGTTTTCGTACCGGATTAGCGATGGGGAAATAAAAGGACTATTATTACATAAAGCCTGTCACAAATTAACAACGATCGCAGTATTACACGAGCATACATGTTTACTAGTGTTTCTGGAGGCAAAATTTAGCACGTGGAATTTAGTGAAAGATGTTTGCTAAACGTTTTCAAAACTGCATTCGCCTGGTCATAGGCCTAGCGTTTTCTTCTTTGATGTTTCAATCCGGGTTATCAGGTATGCTAACACAGGCTTGCATAACGGTTTTTTATTTGCTTTAATTGTGTGGACTCATTAGTATACATTAAGTGCTTTGTTTTATTTTACTTTAATTTTTATTTTAGTCTTTTGTGGAGAAAGTCCACCTTGTTTTTTAATCATCATCGTTTCCCAATATTTATTAAACTGAAACCATTTCAACAACAAAAACCGACGTAATCGACAAAATAATTCATCTACAGTACACTACGTATTTAAGAGCCATTGTCTGTAAAAATCAAAGATTTGGTGGCAGATGTAAAAAATGGATTTCTCTCAAATTTTTACCATGAATAGACATTTCAATAAAAAGCATATCTACAACATTCATTTTAATTTTTAGCCTTCGTTGCCATGACAACGGTCAATTATCCAAATTTTGATGTTTTTGCCATTTTTCACAGATTTTCTATAGTGAAAAAGTACAAACTTGTATACTTATTTTAACCAAAAATACTTACAGTATACAGTTTTTGTTTATAGCAGTGTAAACAACATGTATTGAGTTCCATTTAATATAGAAAAAAAAAAATTACAAAATGGAGTTTGGTTGATACCATTATTTTAAAAAGGGGTGTTTTTAAAAAATATTTTTTTTATAAAAGTATACCTCATAAACGTACCTATAACTTCCAAAGTGGTGTTTTTAAATCAATGAGGTTTTTTAATTTGATAGTCAATAGGTTTGTCAACAATAATCACGAAAAAACACTGGGGTAAATTTCGTACATAGGTTTTGTGTTGCCAGGAAAATACGAAAAATGCAAAAAATATAACAAAATATCAACAAACAAAACACATGAAACACAATTTAAATATGGCTAATCCAATAATAAAATGTATATATGGCTTGTCATAATGCTACTAGAGTCATACGAATAGTTTAGATAAAATAGGAGAATGTGTTGCCAGGTTTATTTCAATTAATTGCCAGAAAAACAGTATTTTGCATTGAAATATTTAGTTGATGGAAAATAATGTTAAACTTGGAAATAATTGAGTCAATGGTTTTTATAAATTTTTAAATCTATTTTGTGTAAAGCGATACAGAAAGACCTCCCAAAAAATCTGACCTTGTAAATAGGTCATTTGAGGTCAAAAGGGGTCAGAATGCAAAACAGGACAGGTCCCCACTTTACTACAACTATTAATGTTTGATCAAAATTTACAAGATAGTTCATAACAATTCTCAACAATTTTCATATTTTACCTATAGTGTTACCTTAGCAACCATTTCTATGTGTAACTAAGGAAAGTAATTTAAAAAAAAAACGTAAAAAATTGCGTTTTTATAAATACAAAGAATTGATTGCATTTGTACATGTTTCTCAATTTTACTTCTACTGCATTCCATTAATGACAAACTTGACCTTGTAAATTCATTCATTTTGAGGTCAACATTTTACCATAGTAACTGTTTCTATGCGAAAATTTAAAAAAAATAAGGGGTTTTTCATAAACATAGTTTTACATTTCTACCTTTTGCCAAATTTACTTTAAATACTGAATCCTAATAATCTCAGAAAGAAAGTCTTGACGAATCTGAATAAAGGTAAAAAAAAATGACCTTTAGTGTTATCTTAAACCTGTTTACGTAACAAATGATATTAAAAAAAAAATTAAATATGGAGTTTCATGAAAAAAAAAAAATTTACATATTGAGGTCAAATGACATCAACATTTTACCTATAGTGTATTGTAGCAACTGTTTCTATACGGAACTAAGTGCAATATTTTTAATATGGGGTTTCATGACTACAAACAATTGATTACATAGCTTTACTACCTTTTCCCAAATTTACTTATCTACTGAATCCCAGAAAATGTCTGACCTTGTGAAAGGGTCATTTTTTGGGTCAAGTTATGTCAAAATGTATTATTTATGTTATCTTAGAACCTGTTTCTATGCGTAACTAAGGATAATTGTTTTGTTAAATACAGTTGAACCTCCCGTAAGTGGCCACCCTCGGGACCTGGAAAAGTGGCCGCTTACGGGCGGTGACCCCTTACGGGAGGTTCTGCCGATAAAGGGCCAAAATCACTTATTATGGCTATATACGATATTCTTAACGAAACGAGCCTCTCAATTTTCCAGCTAATTGTAGGCATATTATTATTTATAATCAGGTGGTTTAGTATTTTTTAGCATTTTCAGACAAATTTTAAAAACTTTTATCATATGAAAAATGGTCGGTCAAAATCTGTCTAGTTTTCTCATCTCTTCACAGTAATGTTTTTAAAACCTCTTCAAAATAAAGCTAATCAATAAAGAAATACAATAAACATGCACCTCTAATTCATAGGTCCATGCAATAAGTATCACATTTTTCGATTGGCCGCTTACAAAAAATCTCATTTTTAGTATAAAAAGGTGCTCGCAGCTGCTTACGGTAAGCACCAAATGCACTAATTAGATAGGAAGAACAAACAGGCTTTTCAAAGTGCGTCCGTTAAGGGAGGTGGCCGCTGTAAATAAAATATGGGGTTTTCATGAATAAAAATAATCACAGAAGAAAGTGCTTACGAATATGACCTTGTGAAACGGTAATTTGAAAATGCAAATAAGGCATGCCTGCTAATAATCTACAAATTTAAATTTGTATGAGATAAATATGCAAAATCTAAAGAATATCTCATTTTTAGTTACCATAGTAACTGTTGCTATGCATAACTAAGGGAAATTAAACAATTATCAGATAATTATTAATTAATAATTATTTCTGAATCCAACCATCACAGTAAAAAAAATATAGAATTTAAAACCAATATTTAATAATAAAGTGTGATATTTTACATGCTGACCTTAAATGAAATGAAATTTCAAATCAGGGCTTCAATATTTGTTATGTAGCATTAAAATACCTGAGTATATCATTGACTTTTGATTGGTTCTATTTTGGGGAGGGGAAAGTGGTGGATCCAGGACTTTTAAATAGTTAGGTGGTTGAAGGCGAGGGTCTAAAAACTTAACTTTATGTCCTATCTTTTGCATTGCAATTTTTAACTTGGGGTGGGTGGGGGCTTGGAGAAAAGGGGGAGGTGGTGGGATGGAGGAGTTTGAATCTGTCTATTCATTGGGGCGATAGTAGCGGCAGTGTGGGTGGTGCTTGAATGCATGCATTTGACACTCTATAGTGGATGATCGACCAAAGTGTTGCAGTTTATCTTTTTGTGGTTATAGTCGGGGTGGGGGTGGGGAGGGGTGGTAGTCGAAAGTGGTGGTGGATGGGCATGTGGGATCTGCTTAGGTTAGCAAATAAAAGAAGTAAACAAATGAAAGAGGAGCTTCAAAATAAGAGAGGAGTAATCTGTTGCAAAGATTAAAATTCACAACGATCTGATAATTTATTCAAATTTCCAGAGGATATAACCTATAAAATGACATTAAAACTGGGAATTACAGAATCTATAATTAAAAATTAATTTTTTTTCTCACAACACAACTAGAACTATATAAAACATTAAGAATTTTTCTGACCAATGAGTTTCAAATCAAATAATCAAAGAAAATAAAATGTTTTTACTAATATACCATGTTTTTTTTTTATATAAAAATGCCTATGTTTCTCGCAACACTGCTTGTAGATTTTAAATTTACCCCAGTATTTTATTTTAGAAATCAATTATTAAACATTAGAACTACCTATTTGTAATAAATCAGCTAAAAAAATACACCACTTTGGGCGTTATGGTGAAGTAAAGTTTAGTTGCATTGAACAATTTAAAAAAAGTGAAAAACACCCCTTTTTAAATAAATGGTATCTCCCAAAGTATAAAATAAAAAAAAAATAAAAAATTTTGAAACAGGTACACAATGCATTGTTATTATGCATACACTAATTATTTTTTATAATTAAATGAACAACACAAAAATATCGTTCATCAAAGTAGTGCCAATATCCGTTTTAAAAAACCTTAAAAAAGGACAAAATTTGTCAAAAACATAAATTTGGCCGTTGCCATGGAAATATACGTGTGAAATAAAAAATACTTCATATTTGATTTCTCTCAACACATATATAGCCATGTGCAAAATTTGAAAGAAATCCATTTTTTTGAGTCTGCCACTCTTTTTGATATTTCTTTGATTCTTACAGACAATGGCTCTTAATGTTGTAATTAGTTTCATCATTAATAAATATACTTTATTCTAATATGATACTTTTTTATTATTATTAGTTTGATAACATTTCACTTTATCAACAAAAGCATATTATATACTAGATATTTATTTTCGTTTGGTTTTAGACATACTGTTCAACATCAATGCCTGTTTTAATATAAATAATTTAACTTTGTATTAGACAGGTGGGTTCCTAAATAGTAAGTTGGAAACAAGGTACATGAAAACAGCACAATACCAGATACTGCAGTATTTTGTTGAATATAATCTTTACACATAATACCATGAGGCAATAAACTGTCTTTATGACTGTAAAGAATATATCTCCATAAAACGGCTTTTTAAAATTAAATTTAATTTAAATTACAGATTGCAAAAGAATCCTTCACTTTTTAATAAACTTTAATTCAAAAAATATTTAATAATAAATAAACATTTGTAACTTACCAGGCTTGTAAACACAATGTATTTGTTTATATTTTGTTTAGATCCATTAGATATAACAACAATTTCTAGCACACCACTGGTGACGTCTTTTAGTTGGTTTCGAGGATATGCACGTGGCGACAACGTTCAGTTGTCAGTTCAAGATTTATCAGTTGGAATATTATACAAAAATATTACTGGAAAAAATAACGTGACCTGGGCTGATACTGGCTATACAGGTGGGAGTGGAGAACAAACAACAAATATGCCAGACGGCAAAATATTTCACATAAGTAGCAGAATTTTATTCAGAGTAATCAGTACTTTTATGTACCTAGGTGTTGGTAACTTAATACAAGCCCAGATTGATAGAGTTGGTGTATTTTTATTTGAAGTAAATAGAGACGAAGTAGTCACAAATTCAGCAATTGTATTGACATCCAATTATGGTGAGTAATGTCATGTATGTCATCTTTTTATGATTTTATTTATAATTTATTGATTATAACTTAACTATGAAAATCATAACCCTGTTGCATATATAATTGGGTTGCTAATACTTTAGCTATTATTACTATGACTTAACGATAACTTGTAGTAGGCTATTGGTGAGTTTTCCACTATCTCAGAAAACGTGGTGATCTTAACGATTTACGTCGGGGACAACTTTGAGGAAACTTACACTACGAAACACCCGTTAACCTTCTTCCAGTATGATATTATATATATAATCATTAGTTTACCAATACAATTATAATTACAGCCATTATTGCAATGGAGTATCGAACGATAACCGTCGGTATTGGAGAGTCTGTCACTATTAATCTTAGTAAAGGTGGTGATCTTAATGATTTACGTTGGAGACATAATTACGGTGAGGAAATACACAATCTGAAGGGTAGTACGTCTGCTGTGATTGAAAATATACGAATGAAAGATGATGGCGTATATGAATGTTATACAGGAGATAGTCCTGATGGTAACCATGGTATCATGAGACTTATTGTTAGAGGTAAGTCTAATATTACAAAGTAATACACCTCATCTATTAAGAGCTGGGCCCAATTTCTTGAACAATGATAATACACGACATGACAATCATTCTGTGATATTTGGATTATATATAATGATACACAGAACAATTATTTTGAAGTAAATATCTTGATTATGAAACATTTTTATAGGTGAAATGAAGTTACTCTGTTTTCAACTTGTTTTTGTCAATAGGTTGTCCATTACCAAAATGGAATCTTCCAGATTGTGAAATGGACTGTCCCGTATGTTATAATGGCGGAGTTTGTGACGATAAGTCGGGTGTCTGTATTTGCCCAGCAGGATTTAAAGGCGCTAATTGTCTAACTGGTAATAACATAATTAATGATAAAATACATATTGTAAAAAGGTTGTCGTCGCTATTCGTTTGAAGCCTCCACAAAACATACTTTACAGGAGAACGGGGGCTTAAATGTGTGATGAAAAAAAATTCAGATTCCAGTAAAATCTTTAAAAAAAATAATACATTTTGGTAATTTTTCTAAGAATTCACTGCAATATTGATGTACTATTTAAACTTCATAATAATAACGTGTTCTGAAAACTTTCTGATTTACTTTTCCTCTAAAATAAATCATATTAGTTGCATGTTATTATTAATTAATGTTTCAATTCAATGTTTACATGTGATTATGTCGAACTTAAGCCACGAGAACGCAAAACCAACCTTTATTACTCATTTTAAAGTTCCGCTATACCGGTAAATGTATGACATAGTATTAGTAAACATGATTTTTTTTTGTATTTCTGTTTTGTATATGTCTTTGGATATAATTATACCAGGTTGTGGTCATAATGGCTGGGGTCGTGAATGCACCGGTTCGTGTAGTAATGGAAAGTGCATTGGAGTTCTGTTATGTCCAACCGATCCATTTGGATGTACATGTATTAATGGTTTTGGAGGAAATGATTGTAGAACAGGTTTGTAGTCAATAAAGGCATCTAATAAGTAGGCCTTATATTTATACTTTTTTAGCTATATTAATTGCTTTTTTAACATTTTGAAAACGATTGTTTTAACAGTAGTTTTAATGAGATCGTCGACCAAGTTTCTTTGCTCTATTATCTATATTATTATTTAGGCCTATACAGTACTGCTTGTGAATTTACTGTGTCGAATTTAACCTGTTATTATTTGTTGTTGTGTTGATATATTCGAGAAAATCATATTAGATAATCATGCTATAACATTAGAAATCAACGAACGAAATTCAGGTGTGGAGGAATAACAGAAATTAGGCCTACCTCATGGCTCATATCATTTCATAATGGGATTCATAAATAATAGCAGTGTTCAAGATGTTTGATCCATTATATGCATCATAATAATATGGCGATTACAGTATATTTTAATATTTAGAAATTAGGCCTATATAATAATAAAAACGTCTTACATATGCTTTTTATTGATTTAATCTTATTGATTCCAGTTGAATAAGGCCTCTTATATCATTAGTGTGAACATGATATGATTATGACTATTATGATTTAAGCATGTGATGTTTTATACCCAAACACCAATACCCCGGATGAGGATTTATACTATGGAGCGGAATGTCGGCAAAAATGTAACTGTGCCAATGAAGATTGTAAACGGGATACAAGCGATCCCAATCTAGAAATAGGATGTACTTCCGGGTCAAAATGTTCACCTGGTTACACTGGAGACAAGTGTTTAGGTAATTATTGATATACTATTTTCCGTCATCGCTGTATGCATTAACGCGTAACAAGGTAGGCTATGAAATATGATGATGATATGACGTCAGCGATGACTGCAATGATGACGTCGTCGGGCAATGATGACGTCGCCAGCGATGACTGCAATGACGACTATTAAAAACCCATCTCTGCGTGTATGTTAATTTGAATTTGATCGTCTGATACTTCAGATATAGAATATAAATGTATTACCTAAACTAGAATAACAATCAAAACTGCTAATTTTCAGGGGGAACATATCTCTAATATATTTTCCATTACTGACATATTATGAACAATATTTAAAAAGTAACCCTGAGCCGATTTGGTAAATTGCAAAATATGTCAATTTCGGGGCATCATGTTAAATTATTTATTTTTTCTTTTACTTTACACAATAACTTAATTTACTTTGAATTGGTGACATATTAATTATTTTGTTTTAAAAGAGCCTACGTCATGTTCGTCTGGATTCTTTGGTGTTTTGTGCAACTTCCCATGCCATTGCAAAGATTCTGAAAATTGTAATCGAGATGGAAGTTGTCCTAATGGATGTCATGAGGCTTGGGCTGGACCGAAGTGCAGCATAGGTAATGAAACACAGATTCGTTGTAAACTTTAAGCAATTAATGCCTAAAAAGGGGGTTATAGACTGTTATTAAAGGCCTAATGATGTCCTTTAGTTAATCTATTTATTAAATAAGCCTGGTGATTTCTTTTCGTTAATCATTAGCATTACCATACCGCTCTGAACCGCCAACTGTTGTAAACCAGACAGCAACCACTCTAACGTTTGACGTCACTTGGACTGTTGGTGAAGACTATGGAACAGGAACAATTACAAAACGGAAGCTTTCGTATAAATCATCGCACATTGATTTAACAGAAGAACAAGATAATAGTTTAATTGTTATTCGTAATCTCGTCCCAAATACAGAATATCAATTTTATTCTCAATTTTCGAGGATGGTTGGTGATAATGAAGTTGATGGACCAGCAAGTTCAATTGGATCAACAAAAACCATATGTACAAGTAATATATAAATAGCATTGTTCAAATTAATTGGCAAACCAACTGAACAATTAGACTAATATATTAGGTTTTTTTAAAGCAAAATATTTATTTGATAAAGGAAAATTTAGGATTTTACAGAAAGTAGCATACCAATTTAGCCGATTCGTTTGATACAACGTCACACATTCTACCGATATCATGAAAACAATTGTCAAATGTGAGGCGGTATTTCTAACCGTAAACAACTTATATCGAATATGTTAGACAGGTTCTTATCCATCACCATTTCTAAATATTTATTAAAATATTTTATTTGTCTACATAAATCTGAAAAATACTATTTCTTATGGATTGCAATTCATATTTTGTTGTCTTTTATTGTTTCTCTTTTCTCAGAATTAATCAAGTTTATTACTAATATCTTATACAGAGCCATTGGATGAACCTGAAATTGAGTTGGAAACCATTAAAGATAATCAGGCCATCTTGAGTTTAAAGGTATTTCAAAATGTCTAGCTTTAATCTATATTGCAATAAACTGGGAGAGTCGTTTCTATGTTTCATAGAAATGTTTTTTTATGGCGGTTTACATTGCAATTTTTTGTTAATCATTATGGCACTTTAGCTATTCTACTTTAAATGTTATTATATATTATTTTAGTCTGTTTCTGATGATCAAATCCAATGTAACTATATTCTTCGATATCAAGTGCAATATTTGCACATGGGTGGAAATATACAAGGTATAATCAACACAACAAGTAGTTCTCAATTAAAAGTTAAACTACCAGGATTATCAAGTTGTACTGCTTATGTTGCCACCGCTCGAGTTGTTAATAATCTTGAGATACCTGGTGATTGGGGACAAGAAATAACGATACAAACAGCACCATCAGGTAAACAAAAACTTAAGATACAGTATTCATTCGACATCCATTCATTTATGTATTTAGTCAAAATAAGTTTCAAAACAATTACACACCAAGAAAAATACAACAATATAAATAAGAGTTAAAATAGTAGAAAACATATCGTTACAACAAAAAATAGAATAGAAATATATCATTAAAAATGTTTATACATGATATAAATGTAAAGAACAAAGGAAATAAAAATAAAATAAAAGACGAACACAATAAAACGATAATTGTATGTAAATTTAATATGACACTACGTATGGTATTTTAAATATTGTCTTTATTCTGTGGTTCACTACTACAGAACCATCGATAGAAAGTATTCCATTCACAAATGGAACACATTTGCAGATGAAATGGAAAGCTTCTACGTGTAACATCCCAGACTATCAGGTGACGTACCATTATGAACTGTCAGGTGATGGGATATTTCAGCAAGGAAACACAACAGAAACTGAAGTTGCATTTGGCAAAGAATATACATTCACAGTATTAGCGTCATATTCAAATGTTAAAGGGACACCTGGCAGCAAGAAAGTTATGTTTGGAACAGATTGTGATTACCAAGAAGACAACTCAAACCAGATACAAGGTGTGTAACATCAGTGATTTAGATTCAATTGAGCTTATATTTTTTTCAAGACACCTTACGTCGTTTAGAAAATGAAAATAATAACACAAATATAAAATTATTATATTTCCAGGATACGTAATAGGTTTTGTAATAGGCTCACTAACTTCGGCAGTAATCACTGTTGCTATCACCTTGATATTTAAACGGTAATGTAAAGTTTCTTTATTTAAAAAAAAGAGAGGAACAAATAATAACATCTATAGTGACGATCAAAATTTTGTAACAAAAGTATTAAATGGTGGCAATATATAGTCAAATTTGCTAATAACATGATGATGGCATCTGTGACACAAGTAAACAAACACGACGACGGTACGTGAGTTAGAGAACACAATCAGAAAATAAAAGAATGCTTATATTTTCAGCAAAATAATAGATCATTATTTTATGCAAGTTTGGCATTTGTCCACAAAGACGTTTAATTGGTAAATATAACATCTATTCTACACTTTAATTCTAGATATAGAAGAAAACACTCAGAAAAGGACGGTGGTAAATCCTCTACTCAATCTACTGCTCAACCCAATGTATGCACAATAGATACTGATTACCAAACATTGTCAAAAAAATGTGAAGAAAGTGAATATGAAGGCATTAAGCCTACTGTTGCTACTTCTTCTGCTGAACACGTTTACGCAAACTCCGAACCGCCTCTTTCGGAACATGTTTATGGTAACACGATTGATAAATGAAGAATACAACCTGTACTAGTACCGAAGAAAAAAGTCGATAGCTATTATAGTACTGGAGACAAATTAATAATGTCGATAGTTTTAACTAGATATAGTATACATACCAAGAAGTTTGAGTGAAATTACTATATCTGGTAAAAGAACGCTTCTTATAGCTCTCTTCTAAAACATCTCCAATAGGCCAATACCAATAGCATTTTCAATTAATATATTTTGTAGAAACCCCACCCTCATCGCCAGAAAATGATTTCTGTATACTTCTTACCATGCCACTTTAATTCGCCTCTCAACAATCTTTAAATGAAATGCATATCTAGTAGTATTTTGTTGGAGATGATAATAACATCCAAACGAGTCTGAGCCGCCGAGTCCTATTCACACGTATCGAACTTACAGGGAATATACCAAAGTAAATATGAATAAATAATCTATTGTTTAAAACCAACAGTAAAATCAGGGTATTTTCCTCGTGGCAAACGTGTTACAGTAAAATAATTAAAACAATATTATAATTCACATTATCATTTTAGTTAAACTTTAATAATTTTAAGATTGTTAATAGTGTTTATTTAAATATTTGTTTTAAAGAAGCCTACCCTTTAATAGTATATAATTAGAAGCCCATTTGTTAGAAGATATAGTTCTATTGGGGTTTTTAAAATTATTACTTAAGCATAACTATTTTTGTTTTAGTATTAATACAAAATAGTTATCATTAAAGTCCAATTTTTTAGATCTAATTTAAGGTCACAAACTACATTTAATGAAAAAAATAAATACTATATGGTCCTATTTCTATAACTTTTTTCGTCTTTAAACGGTTACAAATGTGAAAAATAAGTAGATTCTAATAATTTAAGGGGCCCGCTATAAATCTCAACATGCATTGCGCGCGGATTGATATTTTAGTTTTTCTTCTGTGATCGATTCACCTACTTTCGATCGATGAGACCAAAATAAATGGAAGTTATCGTAACTTTTCAGGTACCTCCAATGTGTATTAATGGATTCTGGAAAAAACAGAAAGGCAATTAATGCAACAACTAGACAACGTAAGACTAGGCCTACGATGTTCGTACGTACGTTAATGTTGTTTACCAGCTAGGCCAACAAAACTAAGCCTAGGCCTAAATACCGTCCACGAGAGGACATTCACCGGTACCGCGAGTGCATTGTTTCTCTCTTTTTAATTTACCATAAAATGTTCATTTAAGAAATAAGTAATATGCAAAACGTCAAAAATTGTGAGGAATCGGTCTTTACGTTTAAGATTGATTGATTTGTTTTTGGTCTTATTCTTATTCTGGGTCAATTTCTACTTCTAACTACTGTACTGTTAGTCTGGGTTCCAGACGGAGTTTTGTCTTAATATTAGTAAAAAAGATAAATATTTTGGCACATATGGCGTTTCATACGTATACTACTTGATTTTGGATACTCCAGACAAAAATCGCGGTCGCAATAAAAACAAATAAATAAAAAAGACAATACAGACTTGGGGCAAGTCTACTGTACTGTATTTAAGGCCCATGATAATAATGAATATTCATGGTTAAACAAATTTGCTCCTATTGTAAAATTAAATTAAGACTATATGAAATAGTCATCAAATGATTGATTTTCCTTTGTAGAAGATCATACTCTTTAAGGTTTGATAATTTTGTGAGAACTCTTCATTTTTATTTTACAATGCAACACCAAGACTATTATACAAAGAATTATTTTTAATGGAAGGTGTTACAACCGGTAATGTAGAAAACGGCAGCTAATGTCGAAACAACCGCAAATGTAGAACAATCCACCGCTAATGTAGTAAAACAGTTGTTGAATATTCCATTTTAATGTAACATAATAGTTATCCTCTTTGACCAAAAATTGGATCGAAAAAAGAATGTATTTACCTGAAAAAAAATGTGACTTAAGCAAAAAATGGTCAAATTGGCTGCCAGCCAAGGGAATTTTGGTTGAATTTAAGTGACTAGATGGTACGCTCGCTTCGCTCGCGTACCATCTAGGTCGTGCCCACAGATGGTTCTCGAATACACAGTAATTTTTTTCAGGGTAAAAAATCTGGCGATTTGCACGTACCGCAGGACTTAACTATAATACATTGTCGTTTACAGAAACGAATAAGTAGACACAATGATTTATGTAGTCAACCAAAATTAGCACCCTGGAAATTACTTCCGAAAGAGAAATTTACCACAAAATGAGTCCAAATTGTTTATTCATTTAAAGAGACCCAATTAGGGTTGAGGGATGGGAAAGAGGATAGGTACAAAGAGGAACAATTTTTAAATATATTCTTTATCCACGTCTGTAACGAAATATTGTTTTCATTTTTTATAGGCCTATAAATAATATACCACTAACGGTGACTAAATATAGTAAAACATTTGCGATTTAATACTTTGTTAAAACTGTCACTGTCATAGTCGATTGAAATAGTAAAGTACATGTAACGATACACCACTACGACGTTTATATTTTTTGTAATTATTAATTAATGCAAACATTGAGAAGCAACTGTCAGTAATAAAGTTTATTTGTATATTACGTGTTTATATATCTAACAGTAGAGCCTACCCATAATCACAGTAATAAAGTTTATTTGTATATATTTTTTTACATCTAACAGTATTCACAGTAAGAAATGTTTGTATATATTTTTTTTAATCTATTCACAGTAAGAAATGTTTGATTCAAATGACGACCAAAAATGGTTAATAGGACGTATTTGCAGTACTGTATTGTCAAAGTATTGCAAGTTTATTCTCCAAGGGCTCATAAATTTACCTACTTGTGTTAAACCAAACTGGCAGACTGAGAGATTGGAATGTTCCATTCATCGCAAATCAATACATTTGTAAAAACGTAAATTAAATCTATCAAAATAGTATTTTTTAAAGAAAATCGGCCTGTCTTCAACATTATGATGCTGTACTCGAGCAGTTCAACCGGTTTTCAGCTATTAAAAACAATTATCGTAGGAGAAGATAGGAAAATGCGAAGCGTCCTCGTATTATTGTGTGCGGGTATTTTTCAAGTTGGACATCCATAAAACAGTGTATACCACGATCGAAAAACACCCCTATTTGGGGCAAATCGTTGAACCTAAATTCGTTTTAATCGTCAATAACTAATTATCTAACTTAATTTAATTAGTAAACAGGGTTACATCAGGTGGTTAAAATCAGTACCGAAAGTACGAACCAACTTTATATACCATCGAGTAAAAATTCTAGAAGTAAGGCGCGATTTACCGAATTTTGCCCTTACGTAAATTTATATAACTAGATGGCACGCTCGCTTTGCTCGCGTACCATCTAGGTCGTGCCCACAGATGGTTCTCGAATACACAGTATTTCCAGCGAGAAAAAAAATGGAGATTTCAAATGTACGTACCGCAGGACTATAATACATTATCGTTTACAGAAACGAATAAATATACACAATGATTTATGTAGTCAACCAAAATTAGCACCCTGGGAATTACTTCCAAGAGAGAAACAAAATGAGTCAAATTTTTTTATTTGGACTCATTTAAACAAACTCAATTTGTGTTTTGTATGTAACATTAAGGGTTGAGGGATGGGGGAAGAAGATAGGTACAAAGAGGAAACATTTTAAAATATATTCTTATCCACTCAGTAACGAAATATTGTTTTTAATGTTTTATAGGCCTATAAATAATATACCACTAAATACAGTAAAACATTTACGATTTAATACGGTACTTTGTTAAAACTCTCACTGTCATAGTCGATTGAAATAGTAAAGTACATGTAACGATACACCACTACGACGTTTATATATTTTTAAATTATTAATTAATACAAACGTTGAGAAGCAACTGTCAGTAATAACGTTTATTTATTTGTTTATTATATGTTTATAATCTAACAGTAGGGCCTACCCACACTCACAGTAATAAAGTTTATTTGTATATATTTTTATATTACATCTAACAGTACCAACACTCACAGTAAGAAATTTGCGATTCAAATTGGGATCAAAAGTGGTTAATACCTTAACAGTATTGTACAGCATTGCAATACTATTTATGTTTATTCTCCAAGGGGGCCCATAAATCTAAATCTATACCTCTATGGTTAAACCAAATAATTTGGAATGTTTATTTGTATATTATATGTTTATAATCTAACAGTAGGGCTTACCCACACTCACAGTAATAAAGGTTATTTGTATATATTTTTATATTACATCTAACAGTACCAACACTCACAGTAAGAAATTTGCGATTCAAATTGCGATCAAAAGTGGTTAATACCTTAACAGTATTGTACAGCATTGCAATACTATTTATGTTTATTCTCCAAGGGGGCCCATAAATCTAAATCTATACCTGTATGGTTAAACCAAATAATTTGGAATGTTCCATTCATCACAAATCAATACATTTGTAAAAACGTATATTAAATGTATCAAAATAGTATTTTTTAAAGAAAATCGGCCTGTCTTCAACATTATGATGCTGTACTCGAACTGTTCAACCGGTTTTCAGCTATTAAAAACAATTATCGTAGGAGGAGATAGGAAAATGCGAAGCCTCCTCGCATTTTTGTGGCGGGTATTTTTCAAGATGGACATCCATTAGACAGTGTATACCACGATCGGAAAACACCCCTATTTGGGGCAAATCGTTGAACCTAAATTCGTTTTAATCGTCAATAACTAATTATCTAACTTAATTTAATTAGTAAACAGGGTTACATCAGGTGGTTAAAATCAGTACCGAAAGTACGAACCAACTTTATATACCATCGAGTAAAAATTCTAGAAGTAAGGCGCGATTTACCGAATTTTGCCCTTACGTAAATTTATATATAGATTATAGAAAACCTTTTTTTTTCGTTTTTTTTTCTATGGAAGTGATTAACTTTATTAAAGCTACAAAATAACACATTCAAAGTCTGATTTAATTAATCTTCATTTTTCATGTTTTTGGGGGACAATACATCTTTATGTAGTAAGTGACGACCTCTTTTAAAGGACCACCACCTCTTTTAAGGGACCGTTTCTCATAATCGAACATCTCCCCTAACAACGACCTCTCGTAAGTGACCACCTAGCTCTATAGAACGACCACCGTCTCTGTTAAGTGACTGCTTCTCTCTACGACCACACCTCACGTCAGAGAGAGATTGGTTGTGGTCCATTAAAAGAGGTGATCACTTACGAGAGGTGTGGTCGTTAAAGAAAGGTGGTCGCTTACGAGAGGTGATCGATTATTAGAAACGGTCCCTTATGAGAGGAGGTGATCACTTACAGTATGAGAGGTGGTCGATTGTGAGAAGTGGTCTCTTAACAGAGATTGTGGTCGTTACTGGAGGTGGTCGATTATGAAAAGCGGTCTCTTACGAGAGTCGGTGGTCCTTTAAAAGAGATGGTCACTTACGAGAGGTGGTCGATTATAAAAAGCGATCCCTTACGAGAGTTGGTTGTCATTTAAACGAGGTTGTTCTTGACAATTAAATAGAATAAAAACTTTACTATAGTATTTGACTATTTTTTTGTTTAGGTTTTTTTTACAACGTTATTGTTATCCTATTTACCATTGTTATTATTAAACTATTTTATGATGCTTGTTTGTTTTGTCTTTGGAAATCTTATTTTGAAAATTATAAAAATTTTTAATTAAAATTTTTTTAAAATAATCAGACTAGTATGTTCTCTATTAATGTTAAATAAAACATAAGTACCGAACGCCGTGATTCCTATGCCATTAAGATAAGAGAAATTATAAAATCAATACACAATTGATTTATGTAGAGTATAACGGAGCTGATGCATTGCTTTTAAAATAGTTGTAGGCCAATCTTTAACGAGTAATGTTTACTTAAAATTTCACTAGTTTCTTATCTATTACCAAAATACATTGATTATTATGTAGATTTCGGAGTCACAGCTTTTTTAGAATGAAAGTTTAAACAGCTTATTTGATCATATACGTATAATTTTTTCCAATATATGCAAATGTCAAATTACTTACGGCAAATATGATGTTTAAAAAATGAAAAGCAATATTGCAGTTTCCACTGCTTCAGCAAACATTTTTTTAGTTTACTCCGACCTTGTTCATCACAGGAGTTTAAACGACACATTTAACCTACTTTTCATTGTATAACTTACACAAACTGAACGGTAACCTTGATAAAAAAAATTATTAACGGAAATCCGACAATAGCAAAGTCATAATAATTGTAAACGAATATTCTATATGATATTATGTGTAGGCCTACAAACGTTCTGATATTAGTTAATGTATATAGTTGTTCTTAATGTATTTTTTCTTATCGTTTAAAATCTATACCGATGTACAGTATTGAGTATTACCGATGCACGAACTGTGACACAAGCGTTTCCATTTAGAATTGTATGTACTAGAGGGTGAGCTCGCTTCGCTCGCTCCCCCTCTAGGAAGTGTAGACGATGGTTCTCGGAATGATAATGTTCTCCTTATACATTTTCTGTCGGTTATCATTATTGAAAATGCTTGACATTCATAAAACTAAACTACTTTGTTTCACAGTGTTTTAGATGATTAATAACATTTTAAAGTATAGTTTTTATTGTTTGGTAGGGCCCTTTGGGGAGGCGGAGGTCATTTGAGGGAGGTGCTTATTCGAGGGATATATGTTAAATTTTTTAGTTCTAATAATATGATAACATTTATAATCAAATGAAATCCTCTCATAGATATGAAAAGTGGTAAAAAAGAATAACAAATGCTTGGTAAATTGCAGATAACAGTGCGGTGAATTCTGCTACAAATAGTATAATTGTGTTATTATAAATATGTGGATGGACGTTTATTAGATAGTTGGGTTGTGGGGGGGGGGGGGGGGTTATTATTCAAAGTGATGTTTTATTGGAGAGGCGTTTATTCAAATGAATACCATCCTAATAATTATTAATACATTATTTAATTTAATCATCTTTTGAAACTAACTGCCGTAACAGAGTGGGCCCAAGAAAGAAGACATTACGGCTTGCAACATGGGCAGACATCTCGGTCCTAACGGGACACAGGAAGATAGCCTACAGTTATTCCTGCAAGCTTACTCAATAAAACTCAGCTATCGGGATTTCACTCGAAAATACTATTCCCCATAATATATTCTGATTCTTTATGGCGTATATTTAATTTGATCTTTATTAATTTGCAGTATAATTCCTATTATTTAACTACTGTACCTTCACACACGTGTGGTATGTTTTAAAATAAACAAAAAACTGAAATGGCTATGATTAATGGCCAATTTTTTTTTCGTCTTCCAAAGGGACACTGTATTGATTGATGGAAAGTGCCTGTTTCCAGTCACCTTTAGGGTCAAATCTATTATTTTAACTGCTCCCTTGTGTATAAAAGAGAGAACATATTTGAAACTAAGGTGAACTTATCTTAAACCCGGAAATTACTTTGACCGGGAAGAATTGAAATTGAGAGGAAAATCCAATGTTGAAATCATAAATGTTGTTAAAAAACTCTTTATAATATCTTCCTAAGATATAAATATGGAACAAAAGCGTCGGCGTGCACACTAATGTTATCAAATCTACGTTTCGCGGTACATCTCGGATAGATAAGGTAGGTATCCAAGGCGGAGATTTGTACCGAAGTTTTTGCATTGTGCTCGCCTATGTCAGAATTAACCATAATTTATATATAGATATCAACATAGATCAGCGCCGGTGCATCAGACGGAAACAGTATAATCGTGTTCTGTTTCAAAAAAGAAAAAGTAACGACATTGGTGTAATAACCAGTCTGTTACAAATTCCAAATTATTTCTTATGTAAGAAATAAAAATTAAGTATTTTCATTCTAATGCTTTAAAATCGTGCACTCATGACTAGATGTATTTTACATTTTCAAAAAATATTTATTTACCATAATTGTTTATATATTGTTCACTTTACACAATAAGCATTCCTTATTTTAACCTACTTGTAAATGAAAATAGAATGTTGTTTATAATGATAATTAACGTACACAAATACACATTTCTTAATGAATCAATCAATCAAGAATGATAGCAATCAATAATATTAATATTGACAAATGGAAACATTGCGTTTACACTATAGAAAATTTACAAAAGCTAACAAAACATGTTTCAATTACAGTATATTTGAGATCATTATAATTGCTAATTGAAATAAAATCCATGTAACTTGTATCAATAACTAAATTTCTTTTATGATAATTATTGGTTATTTATAAATATATTTAAATAAGTCTCGATATTAATGTAAATGGTAAAAATGAGAAAATGTACAATAATAATAAAAATCGCTCGATTTTCAGTTGGGGAGATTGCTTCGATATCAATGTAATATCTTTACACAGATTGTTTACATATACTCTAAAGCCTTGTCTACACTATCAAACTTTATGTGTGAAAATGTGATGTGCATAATTATATGGACATGATATCATATCACTACCATATTTGAGCACATTTCTTTTGTCAAACTAGTTTGATAAGTGAGACACGTGATTTAGAGTAGTATTTCTGATTATAATAATTGTCATTAATAATATGTGTGTTATTATTATGACGTCAGTATTGTTGACGTTATTAAACCATTCATATCTTGATTGAACCTGCCAATTAACTGTATACATTCTGAATTATTAGGATATGTTTTGCATTTTCTCATGATTTGCTTCTTACTCTATTTCCAATCGTTTATCTTACTCAAAAAAAAATCTTCTTGAATTAGAAAAGAAAGAATACGGTAGATTGTTATACATAATTATACAGAGGTTATTAATGTTTATAACAAACGCCTAAATCCATTTAAATACCAACATAAAAAAACATGGCTGTTGAATTAATTGAAATGACTCATCTCAGGTGTGGATTTTGTTGAGAAATATACCATTATGTATATGCCTTTCGATTCAACAAAAAGTATTCCGGCAGCAATCTTGTTTGTAAAACTTGTTTATCCCATATTTCGGTAAAAACAGTAAGCGAAGATCACGCTAATAAACTGAAAAACGAAAAATGACGATGAATTTACCACAACTCAATGGCTATTTTGAGAGAATGGTTCAATATTTACATGACATAGGGCCTCATGCATATCAGCTCTTTTGCGTCAAGTTTGAAATAAATGATTAGATATTTATTTTTTAGTAATTACTTTATCCATTTGCTCATTTATTTATTCATTTTGTCTCGGTCACCGTTTAATTGTTTCATTCTATCATTCACTCACTTGATAAAATTGTATTTAATCAAGTAATGTGTGTTGCCTTACCAATATGAACGCATGTGTGATACCAATTACAGATAATGGTATTGTATACAGGTCACCGTGTGCTTTCACGGCGTCATAGCATCCCTAAAGGATAAAATAAATGAGTATATAGTTATTTATTTTCTTAACTTGGTCGTTATCTGAATAATAAGCGTTTCTTAACATGCAGCATTTATTTCATGTTGTCATCAAATTATTTTACTAATTAGTAAGAAGATTTTAAAACTAGCTGGCAAAAGGAAAAAAGTTTAAATAAATAAATTCCTTTACATAAATTAACAAAAGGGATAATTTCAAAAAGAGTTTTTTTTTATCAATTTAAACAATAATTTGTTTGGTGATTTTTGTTTGTTTCTGTACAAAGGCTATTCCTGATGCCAATGATGCCAAAATAGTAATTAGTTATTACAATTATAAAGAAAAAAAGTATTATCCTTCCTATCAGACAGTACCATCAGTATCGTATATATTTTAAAAATCATTTACACGTATGTGTATTCCTATTTCCATCTATACTGTTAGGCCTACTTAACGATGTTAAAAATGTGCTGTATCAATGCTTTTGCCTATGACATTAAACAGATTAAGACGAATTTCTCCAAATCGTTAACTATACAGGTATAGACACATGTTCTTCATTACTTATAGTAGGTTACTTTAATTCAAACTTTACAGTACCACTTTATATACTTGACTGTAATCAGTGATCGGGTCTTGACAATGACGTGCATCGATTGGTTCTCCATTGTCCTTTTCTTTACAGCATGATAATGGAACTTTTGTACGTGATAGTACTGGTTGATCTAACCACCATTGGGAATGTAGGTAAGCTATAGGCCCAGCCTCTTCATTCGAGAATACCCCGCAACAGTCCCACTGAAAGACAAACAAAGTAACTTAAATTATTATTTTCATTAAAATGCGGAAAGAAAACAAGTTTTAAAAAGTTGCTTTACCGTAAATCTTCTAATTGTAACCCTTGGTTATTATTTTTTTATTGTGTTTTTTAGGGGCAGGGGTTACTATTAGAGTGTGGGTTACTATTAGAAGGGAGTTACTATTAGAGTGTGGGTTACTATTAGAAGGGAGTTACTATTAGAGTGTGAGTTACTATTAGAGTGTGGGTTACTATTAGAAGGGAGTTACTATTAGAGTGTGGGTTACTATTAGAAGGAAGTTACTATTAGAGTGTGAGTTACTATTAGAGTAGTGGGTTATTATTATAGAATGAATTACAAGTAGGGTTACTATTCGAAGGGGGTTAATATTAAAGTGTGGGTTACTATTAGAGTGTTGGTTACTATTAGAGTGGACCCAGCACCCGCTGAGCTCCGGAAACAAGTGAACAATTGTGAACAAGTAAGTGTGGGCTACTATTAGGAGGGGGTTACTATTAGAGTGTGGATCACTATTAGAGTGTGGGTTACTATTAGAAGATTAACTGTACCTCTTCTTGAACGTTATTCCATGCGAATGTAACATCGTCTTGGTTGTTTTCGTTTCCTCCAATCCCGTATTCAAACTGTAAAGTATTCAACATCACAGTCTCCAAATCGTTTGTTCCCTAAGATAGGTTTAAAACCGACAAACAAAATGTAACAGTTACTTTGTTCAGTAGAACCTACTGTGGTATAAGACAACCCTTTATACAGTGGACAAGGAAACACTTTCCTTGAATCGATCAGGGATAAATAATAGTATGTTTTAATACCACGGACAGCCTTATTCATGTGACACTCATTAAGAAGACATGTTAAAGGTTTCCCCTCGACTGTAGGCCTATTGTAATTTTGGGTTAGGGTTAGTGTAAGAATTGCCTCGGGACGTGTCCCAAACGTATCCAATGACCGTGACCAAACTTGTCTCTTTTAACTTTTTCCTGTCAATTAGTGTATAAAATGTATAGAACGAGTCCATATACCTGCACATAAAACGAAAGTGCTGTAACGCCCCCTATGATTTCCACAACAAACATGACAGACAACGCTATGAGATACTGAAATATAAATAGAACGTAGAGTAATATACAGTACAGTACATACACAATTGTATTACTTAATTAATATAAAAGTAATTTATGACAAAAGTGGCGCGCCACAAATGTTGGTATTGCATAACTAACGTTACCAATAAATTATTTTCATTATTTTTTAAACATTATTAGATCTTGAATAATAAATAAATGAATATTTCAACAGAGGGTGCATGTTGATTTCCATGTTAAAAGAATACATAATTTTTATATTTGTGAAGTTTTTTTTTCTGGAATGGTCTGTAAGTATAAACCTATTTACAGCGAAACATTCAGAACTAAAAAGCCACTCCTGTAAAATTCTCCTATATAAGATTTCTCCGGGAAAATATAAATATATTTTGTGTGTGTCTTAATGCTGTGTGTGATTTAGGCTAATTTCGCTACAAGCATGTGTATGCGAATTTGGTGTAATGGTTATGTAACAAGCCTTTCAATTAACAATAGCTTCAGTTGACTAACAATAGAACAGCAACGCCAAAAAAAAAAACACGGGTGAATTTTTTTTTAACACTAGCCGGTCATTTATGTTATTTGTGAAGTTATTAATACAGCAATTCATTTTCTTTATTTTGAATAGACATGGTCTGAAAGTATATACCTATCTACACCAAAAAATTCAGAATGATAACTTGAAAACTGTAGGCGCTATCGTGCTAAAAAACAAACAAACAACCATACATACCAACAAAGTAAATAAATTTTATTTTACTTGGCAAAATAAAACAGACAAACAAACGCGAACGACTACATATCCTGCTTGGCGGAGGTAAATAATAACTTGAACATTGTAGGCGGCGCTAAGAAAACAAAGTACTATACTTTCATTCATTTATTTACATTCTATTTTCACAAGTAATAAAAATAGGTCTATGCAAAGTAAAAACACCGCCTTACCACAAAAACACAAGACTTGTTTTGTTTCCATGTACTGCAACAGCCATATATAGCCAAAACGACTACAAATAAACCACCGAAAATTAAAATAAATCCCGCAGATACGTAGGTGTCACTGTCAAACATCAGAGCAATATCTCCACTCATGTTTTCAACTATGACCCATGTAGCAAACGCCGCCATTACGAAGCTGCCTAACTAAAAATTAAAAAAAACAATCAATGATAATTTACTGATGATAATTTTCGACAAATTATATAATTTACTTTTATTACTATACTTTATTACTAAATATTTAGGGATAGCCCTCATTTTAACTATAAAGATTGTTTAAACCCTTGTCTACATTATCAAACTTTATGTAAAGAAAGTTGTATATGTGCCCATATATGGTAGTGCTATGCTTAAATATGGTAGTGATATGACATCATCATGTCCATAATATGGGCACATCACATTTTGACACATAAAGTTTGATAGTGTAGACAAGGCTTAATACAATTGCATTGTATGTAAGTGTTAGCCGACATACACTGGCCTATTTATATTATACATTATAGAGAAAAAAAAACAAAAAAATTAGGCCTATATGTCTACTGAGTCGCTCAAGATCGGTATAGTGCTTCCGGTGGACAGACTGGATTCATCCTGTTTTTGTGCTTTTATACGTCACCTGTGGTGGTCACTTTGAATGGTGGTGGTCACTATTAAAGTAGAGAGTAATTTCCCCCGTACCCACACAGGGGAGTGCCCCACCGGAGGTGTTGACCGGTCGCGGGCGACCAATATTTGTACATTTTTTTATATTTATTTTATGTCTTTAGGCAATGTGGCCAAGGATTACCAATAGTGAATTAATCACTGTCCTATCAGATAGGTGGTAATCCCCCTGATACAGGGGCTATTTTGTGAACCAGTTCACCGGGGTAACCCCTACACTTTTCGAATAATGAACTGGGTTCTTTAAAGTGCACACAGGTTATGACTGTGTAGACTGGACCTACGGTTTATAGTCCTTATTTGAGAAGACTTGTTCCACCACCTCGAACCCTTGCCGATGTTGTTGGCTCTTTAGGTACGGTAAACGGCGCCCCTGCCTTAACCGCTCGGCCATACATATTTGTTGTTGTATGTTGTATGTGTGTACATGTACGTAGATGTATTTAAATAATAGTTACCAAACTGACAAGCACTCGCTTCTTTTTGGGTGTTGAGTGTTGTGGTTGTAAATTTAAGTTGGCATTTTATTGTGAAATTGTGAATAAACTTATATTTGCTGATTTAGGATCGATTATTATCCTTGAAAACAGAACAGTATCTGCAGTGACATACAACATTTTTATTGACAGATTTACAAAATATCTTGAAAATAAATGTGTATTTTACGAATAAATTATTTTCAGTATAATGGTTTTTTTTAGATATCTTATTCACATACAACGTTGACAACGACGACCTTCTTTCATCTCAATTTTGTTTTCATATAAAAAAATTAAAGTTAAAGTACTCACCGCATATACTAAATTTAACAGGTAAATTGCCAAATTGCAGCATTTTGCCGCTGCATTGTGCTGGGTCCTTACGGGTTGGACCACATTCGCCATGTTGATGACTGCTTTTCCTAAACTGAAACGACTGTCTCCTACCTCTGACTAATACACTGATACTTCCTCTCTAATATAGTTTAACTCTGACGTGTCTACAAGCATTTAGACAAAGCATTTAACCCTAGTCTTCATTATTTCCTTATGTTGTACATAATGTCTGTATGCCTCCTCTGAATAACTAATGATAAATGAGATGGATTACATTAACTCTCAATTAAAAGGAAACTTTAATAATGAATTTATTGAAGGAAATCCGACAAAACTTTTGTGAGTCATATTACCATTTTGTAAACTAAGTAATAAAACCAAGATTTAATTTAACATATCCTGTGTATAGACATTTATGCCTACCCATATTTTAGACAATAAGATAACCGTTAAAAATTCATTTCTTATTTTGGTATGATATGAGATCCGTTATAATTTTTTATTTTCATAATGTGTAACAACGCGTTTCGCTTTTCTTATAAAGATGAAATTTTTTGTTACTGATCGCTGTATGTGTACGGCATCTGATTCAATTACTTTATAAATCTATTGTTTTTTTCTGATTATGTGAAGATAATACATAATACAAATAACTGAGATAAAATAGTTATATGCCTATATTTATAAAGAAGATGTATGTATTAGTTACATAACATGCAACATAACTATTATATTTGAAATAGAACGGAGATATAGTTTTATGTAAATTTGTTAGAGAGAAAACTTGATGACTTAATCGCGTGGTATGCCTACGCTTTCGTATATAAAGTGATGAGTGTTATTTCCTAACTTGATTTGAATCGAATCGAACAATCAATATCTTGTAAAGCCTGTTTTCCACTAAGCGAATATATTCACGGTAATCGAACATTCTGAGTTTAGATTTTTTTGCGCATTTGTTCAGTCACGAAAAGTAGATGAAAATATAAATACGCATGCATAAAACAAATTCGCCTAGTGGAAAACCGGCTTTACTTGGCATTATATCATACTTATCAAAATCATGGATATTCAAATTTAAAAAAACTGTAGCAAATGAAAACAGTTTAACGCAGTTGGCTAACTGGTGGTATTCATTGTGTTGTGCGCTGAACCGTGAAATACTACCGGTAGGTTTCCTTTGATCCACAGTTATAGCCTGGGTGCAGAACAATTAATATACACATTTGCGGGGGAAAAGTATAGAACAATTGCTTTTTCTGATAGAGTATACCATATAGAATGTCAGAAAAAAAAACCACATCCCAGGGTTTTGGGGAAAAGTTTTTTAGGCACTTTTAAATTTTAGGCTATATAACACACACAAATGCCTATTAACACACACAAATACTATATAGGGGATAGGGAAAACCAATTAACGGTTTTTGCTACTTGCAGTTGTGTTTTAATGATTAAAATTAGTAGAGGCTTACTGTGAATGTTCCTTTCCATCTGAAGTGCGTATTTGAGTCGGCATTATTTGCAACCTATTTTTCTAATGTTGGGAGGTATAATAAAATACAATCGCGTTTGGATTTGTGTATACATTTAATTTTAATAGTAGTATAGATAGTATTCGTACATTTTTTCAAAAGGAATTTTTCAAAACTGTAGTTTTTCCCGCCAAATTGGACGCCATTTTGGATTCTGGCATGATGATGTCATTGTTATCGACTCGATTGATCAACTATTCAATGAGAAATAGTTATTAAAGTAAGCCTCGACTAATTTTAATCATCATAACATCCAAGTATAAAAAAACGTGAATTGATTTTCCCTATCACCTATATATATAGGTATGTATGTGTGTTAATAGGATATAGTCTCCCGGTGTACTTCGGAAATACAAACTTAGTGGGGTATTTTGTATGTAAAAATATAACAATAATAGCACGTCATATATAATATAGGCCATATTTATTTATTATTATTATTCTTTATTGACAACTGGGGATAACAGTGTCCAACATGGCACAAAAATAGTACAAGCTTGAAAATAAAAATTACATTAAATAACATTAACTTCGTTGTTTAATTTTTAATAATAAGGCAATGACTAAATAAATAAAAAATGTAGTATCATTACATTTTATTTATTGTATTACAACAATAATAACATTGTTTGCAATAATACACTAATTACCTTTGACTTGACACTTAATTGAATAATAGTGTATAGTTCTTTCATTTCTTTTCTCTTTATTTTGGACTTCATATCCATAGAATTAAATTCAAATTCAACAAACATTTTATTTCATCAAATACCATACAAATAATATAGAGCATAAGAATGACGACCAACCTAAAAGTAAACTCGTCTCAGTTGGCCCTTTAACATGGTTACAAAATAAATAAGACCATGTGATAATAATGAAGCCGGGTGTCACGAAACCTAAGACCACGAAAGCTAAGACCCCCTAAGACCTAAGATCACGAAAGCTAAGACCCAAGACCTAAGATTACAACTATTTATCTTTCGCACCTGCCTTTGTATTTTAACTCCCAACATTTATTCTGAATACCACACCTTAGAATTGGCACTTTTATAAAAAAGAATCACATAAAAAGTAACAAATACATTTTTAAATTGAAGATTTTACAGACGTTTTTCTCGCACACAAACTGTTTGCAAATTTCGCATGACTAGCCTACAGTACAGTTAGCAGTAGGCTTACCATGTTCAATGTTTTTGTTTCTATGGAACGTCAAAAGAGCAAAAATTATATAGAGGGCTGAAAATTCTGTGGAGTCCATCTACAGTGTGGATGGAACAATGTAAAATTAAAATTGTAATGATAATAGTATAATCATGCAAGTACGAAGAAATAAATACTGGCAAATAAATTTTAATTTAAAAATCATGATTTGTTTCGTTTTCTTTCTGTTTTTATACTTGTACTATTATTGTTGCTCTTTTGGCGCTCCATAGAAACAAAAACATTGAGCATGAGGGAGCTCGAGTAGTTACAGTATACAAAGAAACATGTCTGTAAAATCATCAATTTAAAGGATTTATTTATTTGTTTTTATGTGTTTCTCCGTCTAAAAGTACTTATAAATCCTAATTTTAAAGTGTGGTACTCATATAAAGATAAAGTTAGTCAACAAATTTGGAGTCAAAATACAAGAAAGGCAGGTGCGTAAGAAAAACATCCTCTGAACCAACACAATGGAGTAAATATATACCAACAAACAACCCGTCAAGTTTGTTTGTTGTAAAGAAAAAAATATACATTTACTCAACAGGCGAAAATAATGTGAGTTTATCTATGTTTTGCGGTAGTATTTAATTATATTTATGGTAATAAATGAAAGCTACTGTGTTTAAAATTATGTATGGATAAACAAGTATTGTTTTTAAGCTGTAGGATATCTTAGAATTTGTAATCTTAGGTCTTGGGTCTTAGCTTTTGTGATCTTAGGTCTTAGGGGGTCTTAGCTTAGATTTCGTGACACCCTAATGAAGCCTCAGTAATACAGAGCATAACAATGACAACCAACCTAAAAGTAAACTTGTCTCAGTTGGCCCTTTAACATGGTTACAAAATAAATAAGACCATTTAATAATGAAGCCTCAGTAATAATATATAATAAACATTAAATGTTTAATTATTTAAGTAAAAGGTATTTCTTTAAATCTTTCTTAAATTAGGCAGCAAAATGTTTTATTTCTTTTATATTACTCGGAAGCTTGGTTTTTGTATAGAATATGGAATAATGAAATTTCGAGTATAATATCTCTTTGACGGATTACAATTACTAATTGAAGTTTAAATATAAAGCATAGTTAGACTTTTATTAAAGTAAAAAAACATGTATATGTATGTATATACTGTTCAAAAGATATGTATTTTTTTAACAATGTACCTTATAAATAAGAGAAATATATAAATGTGCATATATACATATATTATTATATTTATAGAACTATAATAAAAGTGTGACGAACCCACACAAGATAAAAAAAAGAGTAAAAAAACAGTAGACTAAGTTAGTCATGAATATGTTGTGACGTGTGGTCTTTTGCATGACGCACAGTGACTTAATTTACATATTTTTGGATATGTTTAAATAAGACGAGATATAAAAGAGTGGTTAGTTCATTGTAGGGCCATTGTATGCAACAGTCAAAGAAAATTATCGTTTATATAGTTTAAGCATGCCAACTAATATTAAAATTTATATAGCACACATTTCTATAAAAAGTTCATAATCACATACCAGTTATGGTGGTGGAACAAATATTCTCGAATAAGGACTATACCATTAGGCCTCCTAGTGTTCACAGTTATAACCCGTGTGCATTTTAAATGACCCAGTTCATCATGGTGAACTGGTTCACAAAATAGCCCCTGTATCAGATACCACCTGATAGGACAGTGATGTATTTGCTATTGGCAATCTATGGCTGCATGTGCCTAAAGACATACACTAAAAATAAAATAAATGTCTTTAAATATTTATATAATATATAACTTATTCCTTCAAATGTTTAATATAACTTGTTAAATTGGTCCAGATTATTGGTCCATACAGTAGTGTAACGCTCTTTCTACACCATAAATCTTTATGTGACAAAAATGTGTCCAAATATGGTAGTGATATGACATCACCATGTCCATATGTGGGCACATTTTTTGTCAAATAAAGTTTGATCGTGTAGACAGAGCTTAACAGAATACAACAGTATTTTCGATGATAAAGCCTGCAGTGTATTTTTTAAAAGTACTGTCTTGCATTGGTATCATGAAGCTGCATTGAAGTGTGTGTGAAGTGGAGGTGATTTGACATGTCAATACTGGCACTATGCTACCTATGATTCAAACCCATTCGGATGTTCTCTTATAGTAATAATACTCCATCTTTTGCCACAAATTAAATATTTTCGAATCATTCATAATAGTTTTCCTCCTGCTTACTGTTAGGTCTATGTTAGGTTCTGTCATTACTCCATTTGATGTATTTAAAGTTATTATTGTTCATAACAAATACGAAAACCATAGTTAAAAACAACATATTGTTATAAAAAGAACCTTGATTTATGTTAACCTTTTTACAAAATGTTCGTTGGTGAACTTCCTTTAAAGACGACCCTTTACATTTGACGCATAACGAAGAACGAAAATAAAAGAGCAAATAACTGAAATATAAAAGGAGCATAATATAATTATCTGTACTAAACACGTTTAATAAATCACCGGATACTATTGTAAATGTAATTGTAATATTTGTGATAATTCCAATATTTCTTGTACTTTTTATAGGATTAAAATCATCAAAATTAATTCTCGTTTGGCGGTATCGTGTATAGTGACAATAAAGAGTATGCGGTATCGTATCTGCTGGCGAAAAACACAACCGTAGCTATTTATAGTGTCAAGAGACTCTAAGAACACTTCTGCATCTCTCACTTAGACAGGTTGTAATTGGATGTCGCAAGTCATCTAAAAAGTGCATGCTGCTTATTGTCGCTAGATACGAAATGAAACTGTACGTCTAACATGTGTGGAATTAAATAACAACAATATCGAATTTATGCGAAATAAATCCTATATTACAAAAGTAATGTAAGTGTGTAAGTTTTTACGTTTAATATTTTAATTCTTACCTGCATACCAGTAATTCCAACGACAGATCCAGAAACTAATGAACAAAAAAATGAAATCTGCCGTAAGGCCGGATCATAACAGCCCTACAACAAAATACTGTGTTAATAGATTAGAAACTTCAGATTGGGGTAATTAAAGCATGTGAAGAAACAGAAAATTATATTATATTATGTTATTTATTATTTTATAAGCGAAATCATTATTTAAGTGTATTAATTTATTAATTACAAACTTGCAAATACAAAATATTTATAATTATTGTTTTTGGACATTTGTGTGTGCAATGTATGTAAATGTATATAATATACAGTGTTTGCCTATGAAATTATATACTTATGAAAACCACATTGTCGAATTTTTGCAGCAAAAACTTTCGTGAAATAACAAACATTATAATGCACATAAATTACTCAAGTCGTTTTAGGCAATTTTGAGAATAGCAAAAGTTTGATACATATTTTGTAAAAAGCATATTCTTACATTGAAATAAACATGTTCAAATCCACCAAAATTACCCTGACAACTTTTCAGATCCACTATTGCGTCATCGTTCTTCATACAGCACGTTGCTGGAACCTTAACTCGTTTAACAATCGGCTGTTCTCGATACCAATTTGAAGAACGGAATATAATACCGTTAGTACTGTTTGTTTTAACGCCACAACAGTTATGCTACGAAGATGAGAAAGAATTTCCTTTATATTTCATTTGGTATAATATTGAAAGTTTACTTAACAAGTAGATGTAAATAATAATAATAAGAAAACAAAAAACAGGAAAAAAATCTATTATAGTGTAGGCTTTATTAATGATCTGCCTTCTGGTTTTCCTCGATTGGGATACTAAGAATGTTAATGGGAGTGAAAATATGCGTATACTCTTGGATCAGTGTTTGTGATGCATCTCTTTGCAGGCTATTGTTGCTCTTATTAAAGTCTGTATTTCATATTACTTCTACTGAAATCACGGAACGGCATCAGAAGTAGAAAAGAAACACTTAAATCGTAGTGTATGTATCGGCCTACTGGCAAGATTTAACATGTTAGAGATATCACTGTTAACAACTACTAGTTCAATATATTTTCCAACATGCTTACTGTATCTTGAAGATTGTTCCAGGCAGCTGTAATTGGATCCTGTGCATCCTCGTTTCCTCCGGGCCCAAATTCTCTCTTCAGTGTATTCAACATCTGAAACTCTAACTCATTTTCCGACTAATGAAAACAAAAACATATATGTCTAAAGAGTGTTATAGAGAATTTTTAAAGGAACCAATCCCGAAAATTATTATGATAGCATTCTGAATCTTGGCACAGTTATTAGTTGATGTATCAAAAATATAGAATGGAAGGATTGCCCAAACATAGGCATCCATGGTGTCATTGGAAAGAGAATCACCTATCATTTTATTCCATTACATGGCACCTATATACAAAAAGTCATAGTTACACAGTAGATTGATTTGACACTTCATTCAACTGGTTGTAACTTGTTAGGATATAACAGTGATATCAGCATTTACCCGGTTTTCGTTGTGCATTTACCTGCTTGATATATTTTTGCTTACCGCATCTTTACGTATTCATGTTTGGTGACTATGTTGTTTCTAACATGGTTTCTGCCTTTGATTGTGGCTATTATTATTGTTGTTATTGATACACATAACGTGAATCAATCAAATTAAATTATAATTTTAAATTGTTGCTCACTTCAGAGTTTAGTTTGACATGTTTCACGTTCCAAAATTTAAAGTTTTAGATATTAATGCACCAACATCTGTGACAAGTGTATAGTTTGATTAATTATTCTACTATCACATAATTTGTATTGTAATAACTAAAATCAAAATAATAAAGAGATGTTAGACGGTAAAAACCTTCTTCACCTTTTCTTTTTTTTATGTCAACAGATAGAGAATGGTAAAGTGACTAAAAACTGATCTCTATGGCAATATGATTTTGGGTTAATTCGATAAAAATTGATTTTGTTGGGAACCCTTTAAAAATTGTTCAAAGTTTACTGTAGGTCTAATAAAATATGACTTAAGGCCAATGGCAACTTTCATCTATGGAAGGATTATTAGGTCATCCTGAATATTTTGCACAGTATTTTGTAGTTTCGAAATCAAAAAGCAAATGCGTGTCAGTAATTCGTAATTAGACCAAAATTCACATTAAGATTTTTAATAGACATTTTTGTACCCAGTTTGACAAACTTAAGCATAATACACATGATTTTGAACAGTACATTTATGCCATACCGTTAAACCTCTTTAAAGAAATCAATGCGCTTCTTCTTCCGGTTGGCTTCGAGATACCAAATGTTTTAAGTATTGATCAAAATGCCCCTTTGATAAGAAGCCCATACTATCTTGAAGAAACTCAGTGGGCTTGATTTCAAAGGGGGCTTCCATTTGAGATGTGCTTCTTTTCAAATTTAATTATAGGAGGCTTCTTTGTCGCGATTTTATGGTATATTATTTTTTAAAAAGGAAAATGTTACGGCTAATGTACAATGTTGAAACAGATTCAGAATTTAATTTGCTGCAATGATACAATAGTGATTTTACATTTCTGTATCATATTTTCATATTTTGATGGAAAATAATAACAATAAAATTCCTGTAAGGTAAAGCAGTGGACTGTTATGGTATGTTCATACTGTACTCTTTTTCCAATAACACCCTATGATTATTAAGCTGTGAGTGGTCTAATACCGTAAATCTTCTAATTGTAACGCTGGGTTATTATTCTTTGATTGTTTTTAGGGTGGATTACTATTAGAAGGGTTTACTATTAGATTAGTGGGTTACTATTACTAATCTTGAATAAGGCACCTGAAAATAGTAACCCACCCCAAACTTTTCCGGTCAGCAACTCATAGCAAAATAATAAAACAGTACGAATAAACAAATTTGGTTGAACTGTAACTTTATATTATAAACTCAAAAATACTCAATCCTTCCCCACTCCCGCCGAGCGAGATCAACATGAATTATCTCATTATTTTCAAAATACGTCTGCATCATAAGTTTTTTTTTACTCTAATAGTGGGTTACTATTAGAGTAGTGGGTTATTATTATAGATTAACTTATAAGGTGGGTTACTATTAGAAGGGGAGGGGGGGGGGGGGGTTACTATTAGAGTGTGGGTTTCTATATTAGACGATTTACGGTAAGTATTTTAAAAGTTTCCTAAAGAATAAAACATTTTTTATAAACCTACTTATGACCTATAATGCATTTATAATTTAATTTAACAATTATGACAAATGACAAATGAAGTTGGACAGATATTGTTAAAACTGTATTCAGACTTTTTTTTAAAGCTATCCAACGATATCAAACAGTATGGTATTTGGTCAAATTAGTTGTTTACCTTAGGACTTGTATTGGTCACGTGACTTTTTTTTATTGCTAAATAACTGTGTAACTATGACTTTTTGTAAATGGGTATAATGGAATAAAATGATGAGTATTAATTTATCTTTCCAATGACCATGGGTGACCATGTTTAGTGTGGATTGTTTTCGGTCATTTTGAAACCCAAAATGGCCGCTTTCACCTGACCAAATTGTGGGCAACCCTTTTAGAATGTTATCACAATTTGAAGGATTTGCCTTAAATAAGCACCACAACACGCCTATAGGCCTACTATTAGGAGAGAAAAAGAATGTTACAAGTATAGAGTAGAGTATAAACAAATGTGTGCACGTTTAAAAAAAAATGTTTATAAAGATGCAATTAAGTAGTTAACGTTGTGACACCAGTTGCAGAATCGACATTGAAAAGAATCGACTAGACATTTAAGATTCAACATTCAAGAAATGTTATTGGTCGAATTCAATTGGAAACTAATTTTGCTTGGCAATAAGGACACTCAATGAATAAAAAAATAATATATATCAAATTTGAAAAAAAAAATGATATAATGCAATATTACAATACATAGGCCAATATAAAATAATATTGAAAAATCAAATTGTGCAAAAACGCCATGGATCAATCTTAAAATACTATTAAAACGATTAAAAATGATTAAAATTCAAAATTAAAATTACAGAATCTAAGAATTATACATTATGAAAAGACTAGTTATATATAGATTGTTTTTTGGTGGTCATGATTTAATGCCAGATCTATATAAAACAATGCACAATAGTTTACTCAGATAACAAATTAATATGAAGTTTGAAATCTTGAGAAGCAATCTTTAAGAGATACGATATTGATCATAATCAGGATATTATTTTATTGATTGTTTTGTCCTGAACTTTATCATTTAATCGAAGATTGAAGAACCATTTTTATGGAGATAACTTCTTATTCTTTTATTAATTCCCATTGCTATGTACTTGTTTGGAGGTTAAGCAAATGAATATTGATTTGATTTTGATTTTTAACCATTTGTAATATCCTGTAGTTGTTTTAACTGTAAATGTAGACATTTACATTCTTTTTTTAGTGTGGTTTCTGGTACGTTGCTCTATAGTTATTTACAATGTTAGGCCTGTAAACTGAAGTAAGACAAACTTACCCGTGTGTAAATTGCAATTGAAAATACACCAGCTATAAACACCATGCCGAAGACCACAATTAACATTACGATGTACTGTAAAAAAAATACGTAAAGACAAATGTTCTCATGGCATAAATTAGGACATATTGGGAACACTTGGACCTGACATAGATAAATAAGTTGTCGGTTTTCTGTTTGGTTCAGTGGTATTAGGAATTACTAGACTTACTTTAAATTGAATATTCTTTTGAGGTTAGGTTATGGTGTGGTTAGTGTAGTGCAACAGTTAATAAAAGTGTTATACAAGTTTCATGAATTTGACAATAAAGTTTATAGAATTGAATTGAATATACAATAATATGAATGTATGATGTTAATGTATAGCATAACCTAAACGTCGTTATCAATGCGCAACACACACTGTTTGAAAGCGGTTCTGGTTAAATTCACCATTCCTCTCGGGCCTAAAGCATATAATATGCATATGTGTATCTTATCCAAAATAAATCAAGTTGTTTTGCGGTGCGTGATACCCAACCTCACCGAGCCACTTTTGATATTTTAGTTAAGCACGTGTGAACTTACGGCAATAATGAAGCATTTGTTTTCTTCTTTGACCCCTAAACTTCCAATGAAAGCAGTGGCAGTGACTGTGCAGCCAGCAAGAACAATGATGACTGCTCCAAGTCTATACAATTGAGTATCTATGATAAGGGCAAGATCTAGACTGAGTGTATGACGTAACACCCTAGCAGCAATTATCACAGCGCCTATGCCTGAAAGCTTAGAAATTAAAATGTATTGTTTTAGTGTTATAGAACATTTTAAAACGTTCACTTATCGGATTGGACTGGGCCTACTGTAGAATCTATTCATTTAGGGGACATTTTGGTGACCCAACTAAGTGTCCCATTTAAAATAGGTTGGCCATAACTGTTACATTCCCCCTTGAAATTCTTTTGAATATAGGTTTTAGACCTACTGTTGAGGCGTCTGAGAATGGAGATAAGAGTTGAAAACATTGCCTCTTTTATGTTCATTTCCTCTTTGAATTGAGGCTGATTGTGTAGCATTACCACCCTCGATTCGCGAGAAGGTGATATGATGTCCTCTCTTTACTATGTTTAATTATCCATGCTCTAGACCTAATTATTGTACTCACCCCAAATAAAAAGTTAAACACATACAGAAATCCTTTACATGTGTCTGCCGCACACGATCGAACCTTTACCGTATTGACGGCTGGTGTGTTGCTTGAAGCTTTATCTTTAATTTCCATCTTTTTTCCAATATTACGTTAGGCCTATTTTTCAGTACGTACACACTTGTCGTGGATGAGACGCAGAAGCATTACCACGGCAGACTATAAAACACCATTTGTTGTCCCAGCTTTTTATATTACTCTATTGCTGTAAAATATAATTAGTATTTTTGCTAAAGGAAATCCTAATTGATTTCACTATCTAGTTGCATGACTCATAGATAGTCTGACAAACGACAAACTGATTAATCACGGTTTCCCCTTCCCTCCAATAAGCTGTTGCGGTTGCATGTTTTTAGACCTACAAACGCATGTGACATAATTAGCCCTGTTTTATAATGTATGCCTATTTAATATTACCTTTAAGTGAAATAAGGAGGCAAAGTGTATTACTCGTATATGCTCTCTCATATTTTTTATATGTGATGCGTTGGGCTTCAAACAATGTGGTAAGGTAACGAATTCCATGTGATGATACGTATATCAAAGCAAGAACTCTATTAAAGATATTTAACCGAGATTCCCACAACTTGTAACTCTTACAAAATTCCCGGGAGAATTTTGGAAAGTAAAACAATCAGAAAAAAAAAAACATTTAGAGACCATGACATTTAAAACTCTGTCTACAATATCAAACTAGTATTGTAGTGATATGTCCAAATATGGTAGTGATATGACATCATCATGTCCATATATGGGCACATCACATTTTTTTTGTCACATAAAGTTTGATAGTGTATACAAAGCTTTAGTTTCAATCATGTCAACTCTACACTACATCAGTACTTCGTCTATCTTCGAGTGACGTAGACCCAACTTACTAGAATAGTAGAGTAGAAATAAGGTTTCACCTCAAAAAATTGCAACAAAAGGTTTTTCAACGGATTTTGGTAGTATTAGGTGTACTAAATAACAGAAAAAAAGTCTCAAGAATTTCGACCACCGGAAAGTGTTTTTTTTTTCAAGATGGCCGCCAAAATAGATAAAAAGTTAAAATGTCCATACCTCCTAAACTACTTGGTCTATTGATATAATTTTGGTACCAATATACTCAGAACATACATATTTATATTCGCTATAATAGAACATTTTGGCCAAAAATGACTGGAAATACCATTTCTGACAATTTGACCTTTGACCTTGATAAGTTATATCTTGGTAACAACTGACCGTAGGGAAACAAATGATGGCCCAAATTGTTCAGAATGTACATATTTACATTTATTGTAATGAGACAGTTTGTCAAAAAATGGTTGGAAGTAAAGGCTATTGACCTTTAAATTTATCTATGTAGAATTTCCATATCTCGGCAACTATGTGTGCTAGAGATTTAAAATTGGGCTCTAAATACCGAGAATATACTTATTTATATTTACTCTAATGATACATTGACAAAAAATGACCAGAAACGACATGTTTGACCATTGACCTTGATATGCTATATTTCGATAATGACTGACTGAGATACACCATTTATGGCTCAATTTGTTCAGAATATAATTATTTTTATTTCGTATAATGGTCTACTTATGAAATAGAGAGCTTTCCTGGGAATCAAATAACTGTAATATTTATAAAGACTTTCAGAATATGAGTTCAAGTTCAAATTGTTCAGAACATACTGTATACAATCTTAATAATAATAGTAAATAAAAAACCGAAAAGTAAAACAAATATAATAATAACTTTTAAAATTTCTAATTACGGTATAACAGCAATTGATTAGATATTGTGCATGTATTTAGTACGGCATCTTAAACAACTGTTCCAACTTCGTCTTCATCATCGTCATCAATCTTTCTATCTACGTTGTCCCATTCTTCTAGTTGACACACTCCACAAACTGAAGTACATGCCAATCCATAGCGTCTACAACTGCAACATATATCCAGTAGTTACAACGGATGATTTTCAAAGTTCTTCTGGAGCAGCAGTTTCCATCGTCATTATTGGCACAAATGTTTTATTACAAACTTTCCATCCCCACTTGGTAGCATCCATGGTATTATCTTTCTATAGCCATTGCATGATTTGACTGTGACATTCTGTAGCAGATGAGTTGAGTTGTTGAGGCTAGGTTTGATAAATTATTTACCGTGAACAACTTTTTTATTAAACAGCTTTCATCTGTAGCTATTCAGGGAATCCAGTGACTTGGCTCCAAAAAGAATAGACATGTCCTTCAGTCCAAACTCCTCGATAGTTTAAAGTTTCTGATGCGGTTGAGTGAAAATATCGGCACACATGTCATATTCCAAAAATATTTTGGTACCAAAATCATATCAATAGACCAAGTAATTTAGGAGGTATGGACATTTTAACTTTTTATCTATTTTGGCGGCCATCTTGAAAAAAAACACTTTCCGGTGGTCGAAATTCTTGAGACTTTTTTTCTGTTATTTAGTACACCCAATACTACCAAAATCCGTTGAAAAACCTTTTATTGCAATTTTTTTTTAGTTTGGCCCCTTTTTTCATTAGTTCTACTCTACTAGAAAGGGATCTCGCATAAAAAGCCGTTCCTGTGCAGAAAGATCTAATATTAATTAATTAGTACAGTTTACATTAGTAATTAATTCGTTTTTAGTACATTTTGATTTGATTGAATAGTATTATTAGATATTATTCATACCTATTTATGTTCATACCCCGGGGTTTCATACATATAACACCGATAACAAAGCATGTTGATTATTTTAATAAAGAAACATTTTAATATATTGGGCGCAAACTGAATAATTGATCTGGCAACGTATTTTGAAGATGGCCGCGAACATTAAAAGTTCTGGTTGATGATTTACGCTTCACGTATTGACCCCTTGGGCCTTTATTCATAATTTCCAATTGTGTTGCTATAGAAACTTATTATGAGTTTTAATTTAAAACAGTAAGCAAGTCATCAGATAAAAAGAATGCACGATATTTGGTAGGAAAACTGAAAAACATTGATCCAAGTTTGCAAGCCTATTTTATGCTATCGGCCTGTTGTTTGTGACCAGGGCAGCTTCCGCCAGACCATTCGCCGGAATTGGGCCTAGGTACTGGGGATAAGATAGGAAAGACTAGTGATAAAAATGATGTGCTGTTTATGCCACGTTGTGTTCCTGTTGTTGGTAGGCAGACATATCCAATGTGGAAAGGCGTAGTGTCTGGTTTAGGCTTAATTCGAAAATGGAAATTTCCTAAAACTTTAAATTACTGTAATGTTTTTACCCATAGAAATGTTGCCAGAATCAGTGAAGGAGTTTAAAATAGGAGATAAACAGTTATTGCAATGGCTGTGTGACTTTTTAAAAATATTTTTTTCTGAGATGAATGTTAATTTTGCCACTAACTATCTATAATTTATCACAAGTAAAGTTTAAAACAAGATGTTACAGTCAAAAAACAGATTCTGGTTTCTGATTTGTACTCCAGTCTTCATTCATCATTTAACATCCCAAGATCAAATTATATTCTAGCCCTGACCTGGACTGATCTGTATCCAACAGAAGAGTTGAATTTTGTGCTCGAGGAGGCCTCGTACAGCTGTAGATGTGCAGTGTTTGGGTTTGGCAGGTATGAGCCTAAGTCATACGTAAGCACACCAGATGGTGACAATGCCAATAAAGCAATTACGGATGAAAACAAGTTAGCATTGGATGGTCAACTTTTATGGAAACTTATACGGGTAAAGTAGTATATTTACCGGTATCGCTTGGCTTAAAAAACTTTTGTTTTTATTTATGTTGCTACATATACTCTATGTAGAGTACATTGAAAAATTCCACAGAAAATTTATAAACAAAATATTAATAATAATACTGTACATTATTATAGAAAAATATTCAATATAAATCTAACTGTATAGATGTTTCACATTCAAATTTCTGATTGATTGCCTGTTACAGTAATTTGACTAAAAAAACCATAATTGCTGTTATAATTTACTGTATCCTTTCCATTTGATTGATTAATTACAGTTTTTTATGACATTTTGTTCAGTATTAATTAGTTGTTTGTAGGCCTAAGAATAAAAACAAGTGATATTTAATGGTGATATTGAACTGAGTCTGTAGCCTACAGTAGGGCCCTACTACTATGAACTTTTAAATTTGTGTAAACATTTTAAGAATAATTTAAATATCAAAGCTATACCTTTTAAATGGCCTGGCCAACATCCTAGAGTTCGGCATTGATTCAGTGTGGAAGGTGCGGATTAATTGAATAAAAGTTTTAAAAAGTAGTGTTAAAACTATGTAATGATATAATGTTCATATTTTTAAAATTTAAGCTCTACTCCGCATTTTTAAATAGAACAGTCAATCTTCAACTCATGATTTATTCTCACTACTAAGTATTAAACATGTGTAAACCCTTTCTAATTTGCATAATAATGCATGCATGAGGAGACCTTAAATATGTTTTTTTTCTTCAGGTTGCAAGCCATGAAACATGTCACCTTCTTGGATTGAATCACTGTTTATTCTTCGAATGTTCCATGAATGAGAGTAAGTCAGTGAAGAAAGCGCTCCACCAACCTCTCTTTCTTTGCCCAGTTTGTCTACGCAAGCTTCACAAAAGCCTTGGCTTTGATATACGTCAACGGTATGCACAGCTCAGAGATTTCCTCCAGAATACAAACAACCACTATCAGAATGATAGCTTGCAAGCAGTATACTATGGCTAGATAGGTGCTTAGAAAAACTTCAAATTGGTTAGTTGAACAGCTAAATACCTCATGTTTTATGATAACTTATTGACTAATATAATTATAATTATACTGTACAGTAATATTATTTTATATTACATAGCCTATGTAAATACGCGAACGTGATTGGTTGAAACTGCATCACATGACTACCGCTGCGAGGATCGTAAATCGTATATATCCTCGAGAACGATGATATTGACTGTGTAATTTTCGCGTAATAATCGTGTCCCCTGTCATTAATCATATAAATTCTCGAGTACGATGATATTGACTGTGTAATTTTTGTGTGCAACACTCGCGTTTGCCGATAAATAAACAAAAGCCATCTACTGATCTTGAACTTGCGATGCAATTGTCACTCCATCACAAGACAACGTTTCAACCGCTGCGCCACGAAACTTGCTTGAAGTAATTAATCTTCTAAACTATTTAAGCTACGCATACATAGCGCCCTCATTTGGTATTAGTCCACCCTAAATATGATGAAACACAGTTTGTGATTGGTCAATACTCACGGTAGTAACCTAGTAACTAGTACGCGCTGAACATCCGGTGATTCGGCTCCTCGAAGATTGAGAAGAAGACGAATTGTTTATTCGTCCTACCTGATTATAATATTATTATTAATAGGCTTATTGATGGAAATTCTCCTGTTAATTTAAACGACCTAGGCCTAAGTGAATATTTTATTGCCAAGGAATCATTAATTAGTAATTATCTGTATATTATTCTTCGCAAGGTAAGGTGTCTAGGCAGGCTTGTTTAAATACAATACAAATACTATAGGAGGCCTAGCCTAGCTTCACCCAACCCAGCAGACTTGTTCTTGGCTATATAATATAACAGATATTGCCTTTTATATCGGTTAAATATAAGATTTGACATCCCCTCGGGAATGATATTAAGTTCTCGGGGAATATATATTTCCCTCAGCTGGCGCTTCGGGAAATATATATTCCCTCGAACTTAATATCATTCCCTCGGGGATGTCAAATCTTATATTTAACCTCTAAGCAGTCAATATCTGTATAATATAACACACCACCAACATCCATCATCCACCATTGTTAAAAAAAAACATTTGGGTGCTGTTTGTTTTATTATAAATTTTGTATCCTCAATGTTGCAGAATGAATGAAGAGGATTTTACAACAGAAATACAAAATATGAAGTTATTCATTTTACATTACAGGCTGATATACAGGTAGCCATCAATTAAAGTTGATCCAATACTTAGCAAGAGAAATAAGGTGAATACTTTACAATTTTCTATAACATCACACATTTACTAACATCATCATTCTTTTACCATTTGTCCGAAGTTGTGTGAATTTTCTACCTTATTTTCCTGTCAAATGACATTCAATGTGGTTGTAGTTTTACTGTTGTAATCACCGGAAAAAACATGAAAAGCGAACATTCGTGACACGTCCGTAGTTTAATTACCGTAGGAGACATCTAAAATTTCTGCGCGTTTTTCTTATTATTTTTGTATGGATTTAGGCCTACAACTTTCTTCGTTTATTTCTACTGTCCCACCGATTTTGATGATCGAATGAAATATTTTTTTTACATGTCAACAGCCACAGATATACACACTTTGAAATGACAGTACTACTGTACATTACGTATTTATTGTTTCTTTAAGCTAAGTTATATGACCCATGATTGTTTAGGTCGCAAAAATACTAAATCAAAAGAAATTAATAAATATAGTTTAGTGTTATATTAATACATGGTGCAATTTTTTTTTCATAGTTTGTATACAGTGCATACTGAAAATATGTTTAATATAACTTAAATACTTTACAAAATAATTCAACTACATGTTTTACATAAATTACAATTGGCACAATAAGTGATTATATTTATTTTTTAAATTTGTTTAACATTATTTAATAATAATTTAGATAATAATTTATATTCATAAATTAATAGTAGTGTTGGTTTCTTACAAACTAAACATTATTTCACATTTAGGGTATACGTTCACATGTATATTTGTTAAACTAAGTATTGATACATTTATTTATTTTATTTATGTGTGTTTTACATTAATGTACTGAAAATAAATACATTTGAATTATGTACTCTATTGACGAATGTTTGTGGTTGGAGTAGCATAGAGTAGATGTGAAAACAAAAGCATTAAAAGTTCACAAACTTTTGATTTACTTTATTAACCAATTAAAACTGAACCGAACTCTTCCTTTAGACACTGCTATATTCAGGGGACACCCCTATATTCAAAGCCCCTATTAAAGAAACACTCAATTAAAGGGACAGCGTCTCTTGAAACGAACGAGAAATTTGAACATTAAAGTCAACCATCAGGGATAGGGATTATCATTTCTAAACAAAGCGGTTGTATTTCTTAGAATAAATAAACTTGACAATATAGCGATATAGTGTAGAATTCAAGAAATTGTCCATTGACAACTGCAGCAACTAAGCTTGTACAGCTTCCTCAGGCTTCATCTGGATGGTGACAACCTCATCTCCAAACCTGTCATTCGTATCAGCTTCTGGTGGTAACTTAACGTTATCTGCTTCTATTCCATTCAACGCTTCTTCTGGTTTCATCTGAATTTTAGCGACGCCGTCGCCCAGTTCCTTCAGTGTTGTTTCCAAGTCGGATCTCTTCTTGCGTCTTCTGAGGATTTTGTAAGATGCCTTGTATCCTTTAGCAGTGTTTGATCAATCGCTATGAAACAGGAGTTTGATCTCACCTTGTAATTGCAAAACCATCTTTGATTTGGAACCACACAATTGGTAGCTTTGGCCGTCTACACTTTGTCTACGTTTTTTGTCAAATAAAGTTTGATGGTGTAGACAGAGCTTAACAGAATACAACAGTATTTTTGATGATAAAGCCTGCAGTGTATTTTTTAAAAGTACTGTCTTGCATTGGTATCATCAAGCTGCATTGAAGTGTGTGTGAAGTGGAGGTGATTTGACATGTCAATATTGGCACAAGGCTACCTATGATTCAAACCCATTCAGATGTTCTCTTATAGTAATAATACTCCATCTTTTGCCACAAATTAAATATGTTTGAACTCCAATCTGAACAATCGTTCATAATAGTTTTCCTCCTACTTACTGTTAGGTCTATGTTAGGTTCTGTCATTACTCCATTTGATGTATTTAAAGTTATTATTGTTCATAACAAATACGACCCTTTACATTTGACGCATAACGAAGAACGAAAATAAAAGAGCAAATAACTGAAATATAAAAGGAGCATAATATAATTATCTGTACTAAACACGTTTAATAAATCACCGGATACTATTGTAAATGTAATTGTAATATTTGTGATAATTCCAATATTTCTTGTACTTTTTATAGGATTAAAATCATCAAAATTAATTCTCGTTTGGCGGTATCGTGTATAGTGACAATAAACAGTATGCGGTATCGTATCTGCTGGCGAAAAACACAACCGTAGCTATTTATAGTGTCAAGAGACTCTAAGAACACTTCTGCATCTCTCACTTAGACAGATTGTAACTGGATGTCGCAAGTCATCTAAAAACTGCAGGCTGCTTATTGTCGCTAGATACGAAATGAAACTGTACGTCTAACATGTGTGGAATAGCAAATTTATGCGAAATAAATCCTATATTACAAAAGTAATATGTGTAAGTTTTTACGTATAATATTTTAATTCTTACCTGCATACCAGTAATTCCAACGACAGATCCAGAAACTAGCGAACAAAAAAATGAAATCTGCCGTAAGGCCGGATCATAACAGCCCTACAACAAAATAGTGTTTTAATAGATTATAAACTTCAGATTGGGGTAATAAAAGCATGTGAAGAAACAGAAAATTATATTATATTATTTTATTTATTATTTTATAAGCGAAATCATTATTTAAGTGTATTAATTTATTAATTACAAACTTGCAAATACAAAATATTTATAATTATTGTTTTTGGACATTTATGTGTGTGCAATGTATGTAAATGTATATAATATACAGTGTTTGCCTATGAAATTATATACTTATGAAAACCACATTGTCAAATTTTTGCAGCAAAAACTTTCGTGAAATAACAAACATTATAATGCACAGAAATTACTCAAGTCGTTTTAGGCAATTTTGAGAATAGCAAAAGTTTGATACATATTTTGTAAAAAGCATATTCTTACATTGAAATAAACATGTTCAAATCCACCAAAATTACCCTGACAACTTTTCAGATCCACTATTGCGTCATCGTTCTTCATACAGCACGTTGCTGGAACCTTAACTCGTTTAACAATCGGCTGTTCTCGATACCAATTTGAAGAACGGAATATAATACCGTTAGTACTGTTTGTTTTAACGCCACAACAGTTATGCTACGAAGATGAGAAAGAATTTCCTTTATATTTCATTTGCTATAATATTGAAAGTTTACTTAACAAGTAGATGTAAATAATAATAATAATAAGAAAACAAAAAAAAAAGGGAAAAAATCTATTATAGTGTAGGCTTTATTAATGATCTGCCTTCTGGTTTTCCTCGATTGGGATACTAAGAATGTTAATGGGAGTGAAAATATGCGTATACTCTTGGATCAGTGTTTGTGATGCATCTCTTTGCAGGCTATTGTTGCTCTTATTAAAGTCTGTATTTCATATTACTTCTACTGAAATCACGGAACGGCATCAGAAGTAGAAAAGAAACACTTAAATCGTAGTGTATGTATCGGCCTACTGGCAAGATTTAACATGTTAGAGATATCACTGTTAACAACTACTAGTTCAATATATTTTCCAACATGCTTACTGTATCTTGAAGATTGTTCCAGGCAGCTGTAATTGGATCCTGTGCATCCTCGTTTCCTCCGGGCCCAAATTCTCTCTTCAGTGTATTCAACATCTGAAACTCTAACTCATTTTCCGACTAATGAAAACAAAAACATTTATGTCTAAAGAGTGTTATAGAGAATTTTTAAAGGAACCAATCCCGCAAATTATGATAGCATTCTGAAACTTGGCACAGTTATTAATTGATGTATCAAAAATATAGAATGGAAGGATTGCCCAAACATAGGCATCCATGGTGTCATTGGAAAGAGAATCACCTATCATTTTATTCCATTACATGGTACCTATATACAAAAAGTCATAGTTACACAGTAGATTGATTTGACACTTCATTCAACTGGTTGTAACTTGTTATGGATATAACAGTGATATCAGCATTTACCCGGTTTTCGTTGTGCATTTACCCGCTTGATATATTTTTGCTTACCGCATCTTTACGTATTCATGTTTGGTGACTATGTTGTTTCTAACATGGTTTCTGCCTTTGATTGTGGCTATTATTATTGTTGTTATTGATACACATAACGTGAATCAATCAAATTAAATTATAATTTTAAATTGTTGTTCACATGTTTTTACTTCAGAGTTTAGTTTGACATGTTTCACGTTCCAAAATTTAAAGTTTTAGATATTAATGCACCAACATCTGTGACAAGTGTATAGTTTGATTAATTATTCTACTATCACATAATTTGTATTGTAATAACTAAAATCAAAATAATAAAGAGATGTTAGACGGTAAAAACCTTCTTCACCTTTTCTTTTTTTTATGTCAACAGATAGAGAATGGTAAAGTGACTAAAAACTGATCTCTATGGCAATATGATTTTGGGTTAATTCGATAAAAATTGATTTTGTTGGGAACCCTTTAAAAATTGTTCAAAGTTTACTGTAGGTCTAATAAAATATGACTTAAGGCCAATGGCAACTTTCATCTATGGAAGGATTATTAGGTCATCCTGAATATTTTGCACAGTATTTTGTAGTTTCGAAATCAAAAAGCAAATGCGTGTCAGTAATTCGTAATTAGACCAAAATTCACATTAAGATTTTTAATAGACATTTTTGTACCCAGTTTGACAAACTTAAGCATAATACACATGATTTTGAACAGTACATTTATGCCATACCGTTAAACCTCTTTAAAGAAATCAATGCGCTTCTTCTTCCGGTTGGCTTCGAGATACCAAATGTTTTAAGTATTGATCAAAATGCCCCTTTGATAAGAAGCCCATACTATCTTGAAGAAACTCAGTGGGCTTGATTTCAAAGGGGGCTTCCATTTGAGATGTGCTTCTTTTCAAATTTAATTATAGGAGGCTTCTTTGTCGCGATTTTATGGTATATTATTTTTTAAAAAGGAAAATGTTACGGCTAATGTACAATGTTGAAACAGATTCAGAATTTAATTTGCTGCAATGATACAATAGTGATTTTACATTTCTGTATCATATTTTCATATTTTGATGGAAAATAATAACAATAAAATTCCTGTAAGGTAAAGCAGTGGACTGTTATGGTATGTTCATACTGTACTCTTTTTCCAATAACACCCTATGATTATTAAGCTGTGAGTGGTCTAATACCGTAAATCTTCTAATTGTAACGCTGGGTTATTATTCTTTGATTGTTTTTAGGGTGGATTACTATTAGAAGGGTTTACTATTAGATTAGTGGGTTACTATTACTAATCTTGAATAAGGCACCTGAAAATAGTAACCCACCCCAAACTTTTCCGGTCAGCAACTCATAGCAAAATAATAAAACAGTACGAATAAACAAATTTGGTTGAACTGTAACTTTATATTATAAACTCAAAAATACTCAATCCTTCCCCACTCCCGCCGAGCGAGATCAACATGAATTATCTCATTATTTTCAAAATACGTCTGCATCATAAGTTTTTTTTTACTCTAATAGTGGGTTACTATTAGAGTAGTGGGTTATTATTATAGATTAACTTATAAGGTGGGTTACTATTAGAAGGGGAGGGGGGGGGGGGTTACTATTAGAGTGTGGGTTTCTATATTAGACGATTTACGGTAAGTATTTTAAAAGTTTCCTAAAGAATAAAACATTTTTTATAAACCTACTTATGACCTATAATGCATTTATAATTTAATTTAACAATTATGACAAATGACAAATGAAGTTGGACAGATATTGTTAAAACTGTATTCAGACTTTTTTTTAAAGCTATCCAACGATATCAAACAGTATGGTATTTGGTCAAATTAGTTGTTTACCTTAGGACTTGTATTGGTCACGTGACTTTTTTTTATTGCTAAATAACTGTGTAACTATGACTTTTTGTAAATGGGTATAATGGAATAAAATGATGAGTATTAATTTATCTTTCCAATGACCATGGGTGACCATGTTTAGTGTGGATTGTTTTCGGTCATTTTGAAACCCAAAATGGCCGCTTTCACCTGACCAAATTGTGGGCAACCCTTTTAGAATGTTATCACAATTTGAAGGATTTGCCTTAAATAAGCACCACAACACGCCTATAGGCCTACTATTAGGAGAGAAAAAGAATGTTACAAGTATAGAGTAGAGTATAAACAAATGTGTGCACGTTTAAAAAAAAATGTTTATAAAGATGCAATTAAGTAGTTAACGTTGTGACACCAGTTGCAGAATCGACATTGAAAAGAATCGACTAGACATTTAAGATTCAACATTCAAGAAATGTTATTGGTCGAATTCAATTGGAAACTAATTTTGCTTGGCAATAAGGACACTCAATGAATAAAAAAATAATATATATCAAATTTGAAAAAAAAAATGATATAATGCAATATTACAATACATAGGCCAATATAAAATAATATTGAAAAATCAAATTGTGCAAAAACGCCATGGATCAATCTTAAAATACTATTAAAACGATTAAAAATGATTAAAATTCAAAATTAAAATTACAGAATCTAAGAATTATACATTATGAAAAGACTAGTTATATATAGATTGTTTTTTGGTGGTCATGATTTAATGCCAGATCTATATAAAACAATGCACAATAGTTTACTCAGATAACAAATTAATATGAAGTTTGAAATCTTGAGAAGCAATCTTTAAGAGATACGATATTGATCATAATCAGGATATTATTTTATTGATTGTTTTGTCCTGAACTTTATCATTTAATCGAAGATTGAAGAACCATTTTTATGGAGATAACTTCTTATTCTTTTATTAATTCCCATTGCTATGTACTTGTTTGGAGGTTAAGCAAATGAATATTGATTTGATTTTGATTTTTAACCATTTGTAATATCCTGTAGTTGTTTTAACTGTAAATGTAGACATTTACATTCTTTTTTTAGTGTGGTTTCTGGTACGTTGCTCTATAGTTATTTACAATGTTAGGCCTGTAAACTGAAGTAAGACAAACTTACCCGTGTGTAAATTGCAATTGAAAATACACCAGCTATAAACACCATGCCGAAGACCACAATTAACATTACGATGTACTGTAAAAAAAATACGTAAAGACAAATGTTCTCATGGCATAAATTAGGACATATTGGGAACACTTGGACCTGACATAGATAAATAAGTTGTCGGTTTTCTGTTTGGTTCAGTGGTATTAGGAATTACTAGACTTACTTTAAATTGAATATTCTTTTGAGGTTAGGTTATGGTGTGGTTAGTGTAGTGCAACAGTTAATAAAAGTGTTATACAAGTTTCATGAATTTGACAATAAAGTTTATAGAATTGAATTGAATATACAATAATATGAATGTATGATGTTAATGTATAGCATAACCTAAACGTCGTTATCAATGCGCAACACACACTGTTTGAAAGCGGTTCTGGTTAAATTCACCATTCCTCTCGGGCCTAAAGCATATAATATGCATATGTGTATCTTATCCAAAATAAATCAAGTTGTTTTGCGGTGCGTGATACCCAACCTCACCGAGCCACTTTTGATATTTTAGTTAAGCACGTGTGAACTTACGGCAATAATGAAGCATTTGTTTTCTTCTTTGACCCCTAAACTTCCAATGAAAGCAGTGGCAGTGACTGTGCAGCCAGCAAGAACAATGATGACTGCTCCAAGTCTATACAATTGAGTATCTATGATAAGGGCAAGATCTAGACTGAGTGTATGACGTAACACCCTAGCAGCAATTATCACAGCGCCTATGCCTGAAAGCTTAGAAATTAAAATGTATTGTTTTAGTGTTATAGAACATTTTAAAACGTTCACTTATCGGATTGGACTGGGCCTACTGTAGAATCTATTCATTTAGGGGACATTTTGGTGACCCAACTAAGTGTCCCATTTAAAATAGGTTGGCCATAACTGTTACATTCCCCCTTGAAATTCTTTTGAATATAGGTTTTAGACCTACTGTTGAGGCGTCTGAGAATGGAGATAAGAGTTGAAAACATTGCCTCTTTTATGTTCATTTCCTCTTTGAATTGAGGCTGATTGTGTAGCATTACCACCCTCGATTCGCGAGAAGGTGATATGATGTCCTCTCTTTACTATGTTTAATTATCCATGCTCTAGACCTAATTATTGTACTCACCCCAAATAAAAAGTTAAACACATACAGAAATCCTTTACATGTGTCTGCCGCACACGATCGAACCTTTACCGTATTGACGGCTGGTGTGTTGCTTGAAGCTTTATCTTTAATTTCCATCTTTTTTCCAATATTACGTTAGGCCTATTTTTCAGTACGTACACACTTGTCGTGGATGAGACGCAGAAGCATTACCACGGCAGACTATAAAACACCATTTGTTGTCCCAGCTTTTTATATTACTCTATTGCTGTAAAATATAATTAGTATTTTTGCTAAAGGAAATCCTAATTGATTTCACTATCTAGTTGCATGACTCATAGATAGTCTGACAAACGACAAACTGATTAATCACGGTTTCCCCTTCCCTCCAATAAGCTGTTGCGGTTGCATGTTTTTAGACCTACAAACGCATGTGACATAATTAGCCCTGTTTTATAATGTATGCCTATTTAATATTACCTTTAAGTGAAATAAGGAGGCAAAGTGTATTACTCGTATATGCTCTCTCATATTTTTTATATGTGATGCGTTGGGCTTCAAACAATGTGGTAAGGTAACGAATTCCATGTGATGATACGTATATCAAAGCAAGAACTCTATTAAAGATATTTAACCGAGATTCCCACAACTTGTAACTCTTACAAAATTCCCGGGAGAATTTTGGAAAGTAAAACAATCAGAAAAAAAAAAACATTTAGAGACCATGACATTTAAAACTCTGTCTACAATATCAAACTAGTATTGTAGTGATATGTCCAAATATGGTAGTGATATGACATCATCATGTCCATATATGGGCACATCACATTTTTTTTGTCACATAAAGTTTGATAGTGTATACAAAGCTTTAGTTTCAATCATGTCAACTCTACACTACATCAGTACTTCGTCTATCTTCGAGTGACGTAGACCCAACTTACTAGAATAGTAGAGTAGAAATAAGGTTTCACCTCAAAAAATTGCAACAAAAGGTTTTTCAACGGATTTTGGTAGTATTAGGTGTACTAAATAACAGAAAAAAAGTCTCAAGAATTTCGACCACCGGAAAGTGTTTTTTTTTTCAAGATGGCCGCCAAAATAGATAAAAAGTTAAAATGTCCATACCTCCTAAACTACTTGGTCTATTGATATAATTTTGGTACCAATATACTCAGAACATACATATTTATATTCGCTATAATAGAACATTTTGGCCAAAAATGACTGGAAATACCATTTCTGACAATTTGACCTTTGACCTTGATAAGTTATATCTTGGTAACAACTGACCGTAGGGAAACAAATGATGGCCCAAATTGTTCAGAATGTACATATTTACATTTATTGTAATGAGACAGTTTGTCAAAAAATGGTTGGAAGTAAAGGCTATTGACCTTTAAATTTATCTATGTAGAATTTCCATATCTCGGCAACTATGTGTGCTAGAGATTTAAAATTGGGCTCTAAATACCGAGAATATACTTATTTATATTTACTCTAATGATACATTGACAAAAAATGACCAGAAACGACATGTTTGACCATTGACCTTGATATGCTATATTTCGATAATGACTGACTGAGATACACCATTTATGGCTCAATTTGTTCAGAATATAATTATTTTTATTTCGTATAATGGTCTACTTATGAAATAGAGAGCTTTCCTGGGAATCAAATAACTGTAATATTTATAAAGACTTTCAGAATATGAGTTCAAGTTCAAATTGTTCAGAACATACTGTATACAATCTTAATAATAATAGTAAATAAAAAACCGAAAAGTAAAACAAATATAATAATAACTTTTAAAATTTCTAATTACGGTATAACAGCAATTGATTAGATATTGTGCATGTATTTAGTACGGCATCTTAAACAACTGTTCCAACTTCGTCTTCATCATCGTCATCAATCTTTCTATCTACGTTGTCCCATTCTTCTAGTTGACACACTCCACAAACTGAAGTACATGCCAATCCATAGCGTCTACAACTGCAACATATATCCAGTAGTTACAACGGATGATTTTCAAAGTTCTTCTGGAGCAGCAGTTTCCATCGTCATTATTGGCACAAATGTTTTATTACAAACTTTCCATCCCCACTTGGTAGCATCCATGGTATTATCTTTCTATAGCCATTGCATGATTTGACTGTGACATTCTGTAGCAGATGAGTTGAGTTGTTGAGGCTAGGTTTGATAAATTATTTACCGTGAACAACTTTTTTATTAAACAGCTTTCATCTGTAGCTATTCAGGGAATCCAGTGACTTGGCTCCAAAAAGAATAGACATGTCCTTCAGTCCAAACTCCTCGATAGTTTAAAGTTTCTGATGCGGTTGAGTGAAAATATCGGCACACATGTCATATTCCAAAAATATTTTGGTACCAAAATCATATCAATAGACCAAGTAATTTAGGAGGTATGGACATTTTAACTTTTTATCTATTTTGGCGGCCATCTTGAAAAAAAACACTTTCCGGTGGTCGAAATTCTTGAGACTTTTTTTCTGTTATTTAGTACACCCAATACTACCAAAATCCGTTGAAAAACCTTTTATTGCAATTTTTTTTTAGTTTGGCCCCTTTTTTCATTAGTTCTACTCTACTAGAAAGGGATCTCGCATAAAAAGCCGTTCCTGTGCAGAAAGATCTAATATTAATTAATTAGTACAGTTTACATTAGTAATTAATTCGTTTTTAGTACATTTTGATTTGATTGAATAGTATTATTAGATATTATTCATACCTATTTATGTTCATACCCCGGGGTTTCATACATATAACACCGATAACAAAGCATGTTGATTATTTTAATAAAGAAACATTTTAATATATTGGGCGCAAACTGAATAATTGATCTGGCAACGTATTTTGAAGATGGCCGCGAACATTAAAAGTTCTGGTTGATGATTTACGCTTCACGTATTGACCCCTTGGGCCTTTATTCATAATTTCCAATTGTGTTGCTATAGAAACTTATTATGAGTTTTAATTTAAAACAGTAAGCAAGTCATCAGATAAAAAGAATGCACGATATTTGGTAGGAAAACTGAAAAACATTGATCCAAGTTTGCAAGCCTATTTTATGCTATCGGCCTGTTGTTTGTGACCAGGGCAGCTTCCGCCAGACCATTCGCCGGAATTGGGCCTAGGTACTGGGGATAAGATAGGAAAGACTAGTGATAAAAATGATGTGCTGTTTATGCCACGTTGTGTTCCTGTTGTTGGTAGGCAGACATATCCAATGTGGAAAGGCGTAGTGTCTGGTTTAGGCTTAATTCGAAAATGGAAATTTCCTAAAACTTTAAATTACTGTAATGTTTTTACCCATAGAAATGTTGCCAGAATCAGTGAAGGAGTTTAAAATAGGAGATAAACAGTTATTGCAATGGCTGTGTGACTTTTTAAAAATATTTTTTTCTGAGATGAATGTTAATTTTGCCACTAACTATCTATAATTTATCACAAGTAAAGTTTAAAACAAGATGTTACAGTCAAAAAACAGATTCTGGTTTCTGATTTGTACTCCAGTCTTCATTCATCATTTAACATCCCAAGATCAAATTATATTCTAGCCCTGACCTGGACTGATCTGTATCCAACAGAAGAGTTGAATTTTGTGCTCGAGGAGGCCTCGTACAGCTGTAGATGTGCAGTGTTTGGGTTTGGCAGGTATGAGCCTAAGTCATACGTAAGCACACCAGATGGTGACAATGCCAATAAAGCAATTACGGATGAAAACAAGTTAGCATTGGATGGTCAACTTTTATGGAAACTTATACGGGTAAAGTAGTATATTTACCGGTATCGCTTGGCTTAAAAAACTTTTGTTTTTATTTATGTTGCTACATATACTCTATGTAGAGTACATTGAAAAATTCCACAGAAAATTTATAAACAAAATATTAATAATAATACTGTACATTATTATAGAAAAATATTCAATATAAATCTAACTGTATAGATGTTTCACATTCAAATTTCTGATTGATTGCCTGTTACAGTAATTTGACTAAAAAAACCATAATTGCTGTTATAATTTACTGTATCCTTTCCATTTGATTGATTAATTACAGTTTTTTATGACATTTTGTTCAGTATTAATTAGTTGTTTGTAGGCCTAAGAATAAAAACAAGTGATATTTAATGGTGATATTGAACTGAGTCTGTAGCCTACAGTAGGGCCCTACTACTATGAACTTTTAAATTTGTGTAAACATTTTAAGAATAATTTAAATATCAAAGCTATACCTTTTAAATGGCCTGGCCAACATCCTAGAGTTCGGCATTGATTCAGTGTGGAAGGTGCGGATTAATTGAATAAAAGTTTTAAAAAGTAGTGTTAAAACTATGTAATGATATAATGTTCATATTTTTAAAATTTAAGCTCTACTCCGCATTTTTAAATAGAACAGTCAATCTTCAACTCATGATTTATTCTCACTACTAAGTATTAAACATGTGTAAACCCTTTCTAATTTGCATAATAATGCATGCATGAGGAGACCTTAAATATGTTTTTTTTCTTCAGGTTGCAAGCCATGAAACATGTCACCTTCTTGGATTGAATCACTGTTTATTCTTCGAATGTTCCATGAATGAGAGTAAGTCAGTGAAGAAAGCGCTCCACCAACCTCTCTTTCTTTGCCCAGTTTGTCTACGCAAGCTTCACAAAAGCCTTGGCTTTGATATACGTCAACGGTATGCACAGCTCAGAGATTTCCTCCAGAATACAAACAACCACTATCAGAATGATAGCTTGCAAGCAGTATACTATGGCTAGATAGGTGCTTAGAAAAACTTCAAATTGGTTAGTTGAACAGCTAAATACCTCATGTTTTATGATAACTTATTGACTAATATAATTATAATTATACTGTACAGTAATATTATTTTATATTACATAGCCTATGTAAATACGCGAACGTGATTGGTTGAAACTGCATCACATGACTACCGCTGCGAGGATCGTAAATCGTATATATCCTCGAGAACGATGATATTGACTGTGTAATTTTCGCGTAATAATCGTGTCCCCTGTCATTAATCATATAAATTCTCGAGTACGATGATATTGACTGTGTAATTTTTGTGTGCAACACTCGCGTTTGCCGATAAATAAACAAAAGCCATCTACTGATCTTGAACTTGCGATGCAATTGTCACTCCATCACAAGACAACGTTTCAACCGCTGCGCCACGAAACTTGCTTGAAGTAATTAATCTTCTAAACTATTTAAGCTACGCATACATAGCGCCCTCATTTGGTATTAGTCCACCCTAAATATGATGAAACACAGTTTGTGATTGGTCAATACTCACGGTAGTAACCTAGTAACTAGTACGCGCTGAACATCCGGTGATTCGGCTCCTCGAAGATTGAGAAGAAGACGAATTGTTTATTCGTCCTACCTGATTATAATATTATTATTAATAGGCTTATTGATGGAAATTCTCCTGTTAATTTAAACGACCTAGGCCTAAGTGAATATTTTATTGCCAAGGAATCATTAATTAGTAATTATCTGTATATTATTCTTCGCAAGGTAAGGTGTCTAGGCAGGCTTGTTTAAATACAATACAAATACTATAGGAGGCCTAGCCTAGCTTCACCCAACCCAGCAGACTTGTTCTTGGCTATATAATATAACAGATATTGCCTTTTATATCGGTTAAATATAAGATTTGACATCCCCTCGGGAATGATATTAAGTTCTCGGGGAATATATATTTCCCTCAGCTGGCGCTTCGGGAAATATATATTCCCTCGAACTTAATATCATTCCCTCGGGGATGTCAAATCTTATATTTAACCTCTAAGCAGTCAATATCTGTATAATATAACACACCACCAACATCCATCATCCACCATTGTTAAAAAAAAACATTTGGGTGCTGTTTGTTTTATTATAAATTTTGTATCCTCAATGTTGCAGAATGAATGAAGAGGATTTTACAACAGAAATACAAAATATGAAGTTATTCATTTTACATTACAGGCTGATATACAGGTAGCCATCAATTAAAGTTGATCCAATACTTAGCAAGAGAAATAAGGTGAATACTTTACAATTTTCTATAACATCACACATTTACTAACATCATCATTCTTTTACCATTTGTCCGAAGTTGTGTGAATTTTCTACCTTATTTTCCTGTCAAATGACATTCAATGTGGTTGTAGTTTTACTGTTGTAATCACCGGAAAAAACATGAAAAGCGAACATTCGTGACACGTCCGTAGTTTAATTACCGTAGGAGACATCTAAAATTTCTGCGCGTTTTTCTTATTATTTTTGTATGGATTTAGGCCTACAACTTTCTTCGTTTATTTCTACTGTCCCACCGATTTTGATGATCGAATGAAATATTTTTTTAACATGTCAACAGCCACAGATATACACACTTTGAAATGACAGTACTACTGTACATTACGTATTTATTGTTTCTTTAAGCTAAGTTATATGACCCATGATTGTTTAGGTCGCAAAAATACTAAATCAAAAGAAATTAATAAATATAGTTTAGTGTTATATTAATACATGGTGCAATTTTTTTTTCATAGTTTGTATACAGTGCATACTGAAAATATGTTTAATATAACTTAAATACTTTACAAAATAATTCAACTACATGTTTTACATAAATTACAATTGGCACAATAAGTGATTATATTTATTTTTTAAATTTGTTTAACATTATTTAATAATAATTTAGATAATAATTTATATTCATAAATTAATAGTAGTGTTGGTTTCTTACAAACTAAACATTATTTCACATTTAGGGTATACGTTCACATGTATATTTGTTAAACTAAGTATTGATACATTTATTTATTTTATTTATGTGTGTTTTACATTAATGTACTGAAAATAAATACATTTGAATTATGTACTCTATTGACGAATGTTTGTGGTTGGAGTAGCATAGAGTAGATGTGAAAACAAAAGCATTAAAAGTTCACAAACTTTTGATTTACTTTATTAACCAATTAAAACTGAACCGAACTCTTCCTTTAGACACTGCTATATTCAGGGGACACCCCTATATTCAAAGCCCCTATTAAAGAAACACTCAATTAAAGGGACAGCGTCTCTTGAAACGAACGAGAAATTTGAACATTAAAGTCAACCATCAGGGATAGGGATTATCATTTCTAAACAAAGCGGTTGTATTTCTTAGAATAAATAAACTTGACAATATAGCGATATAGTGTAGAATTCAAGAAATTGTCCATTGACAACTGCAGCAACTAAGCTTGTACAGCTTCCTCAGGCTTCATCTGGATGGTGACAACCTCATCTCCAAACCTGTCATTCGTATCAGCTTCTGGTGGTAACTTAACGTTATCTGCTTCTATTCCATTCAACGCTTCTTCTGGTTTCATCTGAATTTTAGCGACGCCGTCGCCCAGTTCCTTCAGTGTTGTTTCCAAGTCGGATCTCTTCTTGCGTCTTCTGAGGATTTTGTAAGATGCCTTGTATCCTTTAGCAGTGTTTGATCAATCGCTATGAAACAGGAGTTTGATCTCACCTTGTAATTGCAAAACCATCTTTGATTTGGAACCACACAATTGGTAGCTTTGGCCGTCTACACTTTGTCTACGTTTTTTGTCAAATAAAGTTTGATGGTGTAGACAGAGCTTAACAGAATACAACAGTATTTTTGATGATAAAGCCTGCAGTGTATTTTTTAAAAGTACTGTCTTGCATTGGTATCATCAAGCTGCATTGAAGTGTGTGTGAAGTGGAGGTGATTTGACATGTCAATATTGGCACAAGGCTACCTATGATTCAAACCCATTCAGATGTTCTCTTATAGTAATAATACTCCATCTTTTGCCACAAATTAAATATGTTTGAACTCCAATCTGAACAATCGTTCATAATAGTTTTCCTCCTACTTACTGTTAGGTCTATGTTAGGTTCTGTCATTACTCCATTTGATGTATTTAAAGTTATTATTGTTCATAACAAATACGACCCTTTACATTTGACGCATAACGAAGAACGAAAATAAAAGAGCAAATAACTGAAATATAAAAGGAGCATAATATAATTATCTGTACTAAACACGTTTAATAAATCACCGGATACTATTGTAAATGTAATTGTAATATTTGTGATAATTCCAATATTTCTTGTACTTTTTATAGGATTAAAATCATCAAAATTAATTCTCGTTTGGCGGTATCGTGTATAGTGACAATAAACAGTATGCGGTATCGTATCTGCTGGCGAAAAACACAACCGTAGCTATTTATAGTGTCAAGAGACTCTAAGAACACTTCTGCATCTCTCACTTAGACAGATTGTAACTGGATGTCGCAAGTCATCTAAAAACTGCAGGCTGCTTATTGTCGCTAGATACGAAATGAAACTGTACGTCTAACATGTGTGGAATAGCAAATTTATGCGAAATAAATCCTATATTACAAAAGTAATATGTGTAAGTTTTTACGTATAATATTTTAATTCTTACCTGCATACCAGTAATTCCAACGACAGATCCAGAAACTAGCGAACAAAAAAATGAAATCTGCCGTAAGGCCGGATCATAACAGCCCTACAACAAAATAGTGTTTTAATAGATTATAAACTTCAGATTGGGGTAATAAAAGCATGTGAAGAAACAGAAAATTATATTATATTATTTTATTTATTATTTTATAAGCGAAATCATTATTTAAGTGTATTAATTTATTAATTACAAACTTGCAAATACAAAATATTTATAATTATTGTTTTTGGACATTTATGTGTGTGCAATGTATGTAAATGTATATAATATACAGTGTTTGCCTATGAAATTATATACTTATGAAAACCACATTGTCAAATTTTTGCAGCAAAAACTTTCGTGAAATAACAAACATTATAATGCACAGAAATTACTCAAGTCGTTTTAGGCAATTTTGAGAATAGCAAAAGTTTGATACATATTTTGTAAAAAGCATATTCTTACATTGAAATAAACATGTTCAAATCCACCAAAATTACCCTGACAACTTTTCAGATCCACTATTGCGTCATCGTTCTTCATACAGCACGTTGCTGGAACCTTAACTCGTTTAACAATCGGCTGTTCTCGATACCAATTTGAAGAACGGAATATAATACCGTTAGTACTGTTTGTTTTAACGCCACAACAGTTATGCTACGAAGATGAGAAAGAATTTCCTTTATATTTCATTTGCTATAATATTGAAAGTTTACTTAACAAGTAGATGTAAATAATAATAATAATAAGAAAACAAAAAAAAAAGGGAAAAAATCTATTATAGTGTAGGCTTTATTAATGATCTGCCTTCTGGTTTTCCTCGATTGGGATACTAAGAATGTTAATGGGAGTGAAAATATGCGTATACTCTTGGATCAGTGTTTGTGATGCATCTCTTTGCAGGCTATTGTTGCTCTTATTAAAGTCTGTATTTCATATTACTTCTACTGAAATCACGGAACGGCATCAGAAGTAGAAAAGAAACACTTAAATCGTAGTGTATGTATCGGCCTACTGGCAAGATTTAACATGTTAGAGATATCACTGTTAACAACTACTAGTTCAATATATTTTCCAACATGCTTACTGTATCTTGAAGATTGTTCCAGGCAGCTGTAATTGGATCCTGTGCATCCTCGTTTCCTCCGGGCCCAAATTCTCTCTTCAGTGTATTCAACATCTGAAACTCTAACTCATTTTCCGACTAATGAAAACAAAAACATTTATGTCTAAAGAGTGTTATAGAGAATTTTTAAAGGAACCAATCCCGCAAATTATGATAGCATTCTGAAACTTGGCACAGTTATTAATTGATGTATCAAAAATATAGAATGGAAGGATTGCCCAAACATAGGCATCCATGGTGTCATTGGAAAGAGAATCACCTATCATTTTATTCCATTACATGGTACCTATATACAAAAAGTCATAGTTACACAGTAGATTGATTTGACACTTCATTCAACTGGTTGTAACTTGTTATGGATATAACAGTGATATCAGCATTTACCCGGTTTTCGTTGTGCATTTACCCGCTTGATATATTTTTGCTTACCGCATCTTTACGTATTCATGTTTGGTGACTATGTTGTTTCTAACATGGTTTCTGCCTTTGATTGTGGCTATTATTATTGTTGTTATTGATACACATAACGTGAATCAATCAAATTAAATTATAATTTTAAATTGTTGTTCACATGTTTTTACTTCAGAGTTTAGTTTGACATGTTTCACGTTCCAAAATTTTAAGTTTTAGATATTAATGCACCAACATCTGTGACAAGTGTATAGTTTGATTAATTATTCTACTATCACATAATTTATATTGTAATAACTAAAATCAAAATAATAAAGAGATGTTAGACGGTAAAAACCTTCTTCACCTTTTCTTTTTTTTTATGTCAACAGATAGAGAATGGTAAAGTGACTAAAAACTGATCTATATGGCAATATGATTTTGGGTTAATTCAATAAAAATTGATTTTGTTGGGAACTCTTTAAAAAGTGTTCAAAGTTTACTGTAGGTCTAATAAAATATGACTTAAGGCCAATGGCAACTTTCATCTATGGAAGGATTATTAGGTCATCCTGAATATTTTGCACAGTATTTTGTAGTTTCGAAATCAAAAAGCAAATGCGTGTCAGTAATTCGTAATTAGACCAAAATTCACATTAAGATTTTTAATAGACATTTTTGTACCCAGTTTGACAAACTTAAGCATAATACACATGATTTTGAACAGTACATTTATGCCATACCGTTAAACCTCTTTAAAGAAATCAATGCGCTTCTTCTTCCGGTTGGCTTCGAGATACCAAATGTTTAAGTATTGATCAAAATGCCACTTTGATAAGAAGCCCATACTATCTTGAAGAAACTCAGTGGGCTTGATTTCGAAGGGGGCTTCCATTTGAGATGTGCTTCTTTTCAAATTTAATTATAGGAGGCTTCTTTGTCGCGATTTTATGGTATATTATTTTTTAAAAAGGAAAATGTTACGGCTAATGTACAATGTTGAAACAGATTCAGAATTTAATTTGCTGCAATGATACAATAGTGATTTTACATTTCTGTATCATATTTTCATATTTTGATGGAAAATAATAACAATACAATTCCTGTAAGGTAAAGCAGTAGACTTTTATGGTATGTTCATACTGTACACTTTTTCCAATAACACCCTATGATTATTAAGCTGTCCGTAAATCTTCTAATTGTAACGCTGGGTTATTATTCTTTGATTGTTTTTAGGGTGGGTTACTATTAGAAGGGGGTTACTATTAGATTAGTGGGTTACTATTACTAATCTTGAATAAGGCACCTGAAAATAGTAACCCACCCCGAACTTTTCCGGTCAGCAACTCATAGCAAAATAATAAAACAGTACGAATAAACAAATTTGGTTGAACTCTAACTTTATATTATAAACTCAAAAATACTCAATCCTTCCCCACTCCCGAGCGAGATCAACATGAATTATCTCATTATTTTCAAAATACGTCTGCATCATAAGTTTTTTTTTACTCTAATAGTGGGTTACTATTAGAGTAGTGGGTTATTATTATAGATTAACTTATAAGGTGGGTTACTATTAGAGGGGGGGGGGGGGGGGGGTTGTTACTATTAGAGTGTGGATTTCTATATTAGACGATTTACGGTAAGTATTTTAAAAGTTTCCTGAAGAATAAAACATTTTTTATAAACCTACTTATGACCTATAATGCATTTATAATTTAATTTAACAATTATGACAAATGACAAATGAAGTTGGACAGATATTGTTAAAACTGTATTCAGACTTTTTTTTAAAGCTATCCAACGATATCAAACAGTATGGTATTTGGTCAAATTAGTTGTTTACCTTAGGACTTGTATTGGTCACGTGACTTTTTTTTATTGATACATAACTGTGTAACTATGACTTTTTGTAAATGGGTATAATGGAATAAAATGATGAGTATTAATTTATCTTTCCAATGACCATGGGTGACCATGTTTAGTGTGGATTGTTTTCGGTCATTTTGAAACCCAAAATGGCCGCTTTCACCTGACCAAATTGTGGGCAACCCTTTTAGAATGTTATCACAATTTGAAGGATTTGCCTTAAATAAGCACCACAACACGCCTATAGGCCTACTATTAGGAGAGAAAAAGAATGTTACAAGTATAGAGTAAAGTATAAACAAATGTGTGCACGTTTAAAAAAAAATGTTTATAAAGATGCAATTAAGTAGTTAACGTTGTGACACCGGTTGCAGAATCGACATTGAAAAGAATCGACTAGACATTTAAGATTCAACATTCAAGAAATGTTATTGGTTGAATTCAATTGGAAACTAATTTTGCTTGGCAATAAGGACACTCAATGAATAAAAAAATAATATATTAAATTTGAAAAAAAAATGATATAATGCAATATCACAATACATAGGCCAATATAAAATAATGTTAAAAAATCAAATTGTGCAAAAACGCCATGGATCAATCTTAAAATACTATTAAAACGATTAAAAATGATTAAAATTCAAAATTAAAATTACAGAATCTAAGAATTATACATTATGAAAAGACTAGTTATATATAGATTGTTTTTTGGTGGTCGTGATTTAATGCCAGATCTATATAAAACAATGCACAATAGTTTACTCAGATAACAAATTAATATGAAGTTTGAAATCTTGAGAAGCAATCTTTAAGAGATACGATATTGATCATAATCAGGATATTATTTTATTGATTGTTTTATCCTGAACTTTATCATTTAATCGAAGATTGAAGAACCATTTTTATGGAGATAACTTCTTATTCTTTTATTAATTCCCATTGCTATGTACTTGTTCGGAGGTTAAGCAAATGAATATTGATTTGATTTTGATTTTTAACCATTTGTAATATCCTGTAGTTGTTTTAACTATAAATGTAGACATTTACATTCTTTTTTTAGTGTGGTTTCTGGTTGCTCTATAGTTATTTACAATGTTAGGCCTGTAAGCTGAAGAAAGACAAACTTACCCGTGTGTAAATTGCAATTGAAAATACACCAGCTATAAACACCATGCCGAAGACCACAATTAACATTACGATGTACTGTAAAAAAAATACGTAAAGACAAATGTTCTTATGGCATAAATTAGGACATATTGGGAACGCTTGGACCTGACATAGATAAATAAGTTGTCGGTTTTCTGTTTGGTTCAGTGGTATTAGGAATTACTAGACTTGCTTTAAATTGAATATTCTTTTGAGGTTAGGTACTTATGGTGTGGTAATGGTGAATTTAACCAGAACCGCTTTCAAACAGTGTGTGTTGCGCATTGATAACGACGTTTAGGTTATGCTATACATTAACATCATACATTCATATTATTGTATATTCAATTCAATTCTATAAACTTTATTGTCAAACTCATGAAACTTGTATAACACTTTTATTAACTGTTGCACTACACTAACCTCTCGGGCCTAATAGATTGAGTGGAAATAGATGAAAAATAGGCGTTGAGTCAAACAAATTGCAACAGTTTGTTTTTTTTGCTGAAATATGCTCAACTATATGTAGATATTATCATATCCAAAATCTACCCTGATCTGCCCATTATAAATAACTTAATTTGTATAAAATCAAAATGGCTGCCATTTTGCAACTTTGATCCCAATTATCTCTTAAACCATAAAGAATTTGGTATAAGAATGTATTGAACACAAATATAAACATGACCCCAAAGATTCAGAATAATATATTTGATTTGTCTTTGGGTTCAAGGTCAAAGGTCATTCCAGTTTGACATCTAAATTATGCTAATTATCTCTTAATCCATTAGGTATTTTGAATAAGAATGTATAAGTACAAATATAAACATGACCCTTAAAATTCAGAATAGCACATTTGATTTTTCATTTTACCCTGAGGTCACTGGGTCAAAGGTCACAATATAAAAAAATTCAAATTATCCTTTAAATCAATTTCCCTAGTAGTCTTACTACTACTAAAAACATAGCATACACAGTAGACATTGCAGCAGATTGATGTCTGCACACTGCGCCCACACCCCTCCCACCCAGAGATTACTAGGTCAATTTTGAAAAAATTGTTTATTTATAAATATTATAACTACTAAATTTACATAGTATCAGTAGGTCATTTACTTTATACCATACAGTATAGCTTATTTTGACATTTATTTTTACATTTAGGCATACCTACTTTAGTAGACCTACGAAGCTTATAACCTTACATTTCTGAAACATTGGTCACAAAAATGTCTAAATAATTCTTGGGTCGGACTCGATCGTCAATGGAGTTACTTTTTAAGATGTTTTTGCCATACTCTGGACAATTCTCGCTTCACTGAGAATTCAGTAAAATTACTTCAGAGTAGACCAATAAACTTAGCTTTCTGATAATTAGTCATTTAAATTATCATCCATAATTTTTTTTAAATCAAATTATCTACAATTAAACTAAGCAACAACAGTTGCAAAGAACTAGTTTTGTTAAAGTATACTTTAGTAAGTATCACAATGACTTACTGTCTTACTATATTCATTACTGTCTTACTGTATTCATTACTGTCTTACTGTATTCATTACTGTCTTACTGTATTCATTACAATTCTGGATTGAAGCATCATTTTGCTAATAAAAGTATTAATAAATACTGTTACTTAATCCTAATATATACTGATACTTTAAAATGTTTGTGTTTAGATAAATTTGAACATATTTAAATATGAATACAAACTACACTTGTTTTTAATGGCAGGATTTTTTAAAATTTTCATCCATCTCAAACTTAAAAATTTAGGGTGTTACGAAAGATTCTATTTAAAAAAAAATGTGTATCTATACTTTCTGTATTTGTGTCATTTGAGAGCAGAGGACTCGTTCTTATACTAAAGTAAACTATAGACACTTGTTCTAAAGATTTTTAGTTCACATAGTCTCTGTTATCTTTCACTACTGCACCCACTTTGGTTAGTACAACTTAACTTTTCCCAATGTTAGGGTCAGGTTTTACTGTTTCAAGTGGTTGGTTACTGTTTGAACCACATGACCTCCATTTTCACAGTTACAAATTTTGTAAGGGTAAAGGTGTTTCCACACTTTCCCATAATTTCAGTTTAAACACTTCCAGCCAGGATTGCCAGTTTTTGTGTGACATATTTTAGCATAGTGTACTATAATCTAAAAAATAAACCAAATATAATAAATGTAATTCCTTACAATTAAAACACCTTTCCTAATAATGAGCTTTTCAAAATAGATATGATTTGTTCATAGGTACATCATCCAAATTGAAATGAATTCACTTCATAATTAGAGTATTTTATATTGTAAGACAATTTATCTTGACCCAATACAAATCAAATGCAAATCATAAGAACATATTACTGTATATTTCTATTAAATACATTCTTATTCAAAATACCTGATGTTTTGAGAGATAATTAGCATATTTTATATGACATAATTAGATGACATTTGACTTTGACCCAATACAACTCAATTGCATCTTTCTGAATATTTAGAGACATATTTATACATTCTTGTTAAAAATACCTGATGTTTTGCGAGATAATTAGCATATTTTATATGGTATAATTAGATGACATTTGACTTTGACCCCATATACAACTCAATTCCATCATTCTGAATATTTAGGGTCATATTTATATTAAATACATTCTTGTTAAAAATACCTGATGTTTTGAGAGTTATTTTCAAATTTTATATAGTGTAATTAGATGACCTTTTGAACCTTGAACCCTAATACAACTCAATTACTGTACATTATTCTAAACCGTTAAGGTCATGTCTAGGCCTATATTTGTACTTATAGTTAAACATTCTTATTCAAAATACCTAATGAATTACGAAATAAGCATATTTTAGAGGCCATACTGGAGTGACCTTTGACCTTGACCCCGAAGACAAATCAAATACATTATTTTAAATCTTTAGGGTCACATTTATATTTGTACTTATACATTCTTATTCAAAATACCTAATGGATTAAGAGATAATTAGCATATTTTAGATGTCAAACTGGAATGACCTTTGACCTTGACCCCAAAGACAAATCAAATATATTATTCTGAATCTTTGGGGTCATGTTTATATTTGTGTTACATTACATTCTTACACCAAATTCTTCATGGTTTAAGAGATAATTGGGATCAAAGTTGCAGCCATTTTGATTTTATGCAAATTAGGTAATTTATAATGGGCAGATCAGGGTAGATTTTGGATATGATAATATCTACATATAGTTGAGAATATTTCAGCAAAAAAACAAACTGTTGCAATTTGTTTGACTGAAAAGTCTATTTCCACTCATCTATAAAGCATATAATATGCATATGTGTATCTTATCCAAAATAAATCAAGTTGTTTTGCGGTGCATGATACCCAACCTCACCGAGCCACTTTTGATACTTTTAGTTAAGCATGTGTGAACTTACGGCAATAATGAAGCATTTGTTTTCTTGTTTTACCCCTAAACTTCCAATGAAAGCAGTGGCAGTGACTGTGCAGCCAGCAAGAACAATGATGACTGCTCCAAGTCTATACAATTGAGTATCTATGATAAGGGCAAGATCTAGACTGAGTGTATGACGTAACACCCTAGCAGCAATTATCACTGCGCCTATGCCTGAAAGCTTAGAAATTAAAATGTATTGTTTTAGTGTTATAGAACATTTTAAAACGTTCACTTATCGGATTAGACTGGGCCTACTGTAGAATCTATTTATTTAGGGGACATTTTGGTGACCCAACTAAGTGTCCCATTTAAAATAGGTTGGCCATAACTGTTACATTCCCCCTTAAAATTCTCCTGAATATAGGTTTTAGATCTGCTGTTGAGGCGTCTGAGAATGGAGATAAAGAGTTGAAAAAACATTGCCTCTTTTATGGTCATTTCCTCTGTGAATTGGGGGTGATTGTGTAGCATTACCACCCTCGGTTCGCGAGAAGGTGATAATAATGATGTCTTCTCTTTACTATGTTTAATTATCCATGCTCTAGACCTAATTATTGTACTCACCCCAAATAAAAAGTTGAACATATAAAGAAATCCTTTACATGTGTCTGCCGCACACGATCTAACCTTTACCGTATTGACGGCTGGTGTGTTGCTTGAAGCTTTATCTTTAATTTCCATCTTTTTTCCAATATTACGTTAGGCCTATTTTTCAGTACGTACAATTGTCGTGCATATGAGACGCAGAAGCATTACCACGGCAGACTATAAAACACCATTTGTTGTTCCAGCTTTGTATATTACTCTATTGCTGTAAAATATAATTAGTATTTTTGCTAAAGGAAATCCTAATTGATTTCACTACCTAGTGACTCATAGATAGTCTGACAAACGACAAACTGATTAATCACGGTTTCCCCTTCCCTCCAATAAGCTGTTGCGGTTGCATGTTTTTAGACCTACAACGCATGTGACATAATTAACCCTGTTTTATAATGTAGGCCTATTTAATATTACCTTTAAGTGAAATAAGGAGGCAAAGTGTATACTCGTATATGCTCTCTCATATTTTTAGTCGCGTGGACGCGACTCTATAGTTCACTATGTCGGTCGGTCTGTCGGTCTGTCTGTCGGTCGGTCCGGTATCACTATGCGTTTTATCGCTTTCTGACCTTATCTTGATATCAGTTTAATCTAGCTAAGTCAATTTTTCACAGCATATTCCTTATGGCCAGGAATCGATGTGGTTATGTTTTCACGGTGCGCAATAAAAAATTACGCGGTCTACGCACGATTTAACGAAATCACGTTTGTAATGTTTTCAAAATTTATTTTCGATGAAATAAGAGTACGTTTCAGGCAATTTTAAGCGTTTACAAAATTGCCATGAGTGCGCAGATTTTTGCGCGCGCACTGCGCGTTAAATGTTATTTCGCATTCTTTTTGCCCGATTTCTGTTTTCTTGACTTACTTTTCAACTCGAAATTACCTTATACGAGCACGTCAAAAGTGACAGGCTACGCACGTGTAAATTAAAAAAATATAAATTTTTTTAAACATTTCAACATTTTTAAACATGTTCAGTAATTTCGGTCAGTTGGTAGGTTGGTCGGTCGGTCGGTAAACACTAATGAGCACGCGACTGCAGCCATCTATATGGCCTTGTTTATATGTGATGCGTTGGGCTTCAAACAATGTGGTAAGGTAATGAATTCTATGTGATGATACGTATATCAAAGCAAGAACTCTAGGCCTACTAAAGATATTTAACCGAGATTCACACAACTTGTATTATTGTAAACTCTTGCAAAATTCCCGGCAGAATTTTGGAAAGTAAAACAATCAGAAAAAAAAAACCATTTAGAGACCATGACATTTAAAACTCTGTCTGCAATATCAAACTAGTATGGTAGTGATATGTCCAAATATGGTAGTGATATGACATCATCATGTCCATATATGGGCACAACACATTTTCTTTGTCACATAAAGTTTGAGAGTGTATACATACAAAGCTTTAGTTTCAATCATGTCAACTCTACACTACAGTAGTTGTTCGTCTATCTTCGAGTGACGTAGACCCAACTTACGTTCCTGTGCAGAAAGATCTAATATTATTGAATTAGTACAGTTTAGTAATTAATTCGTTTTTAGTATATTTTGATTTGATTAAATAGTATTATTAGATATTATTCATACCACCGTTATATGAATACATATAACACCGACAACAAAGCATGTTGATTTAATCAATCAATTAATTAATTAATTAATTAATTAATTAATTTGATTCGTTTATCGTACCTAAAGAGCCAACAACAACATCGGCAAGGGTTCGAGGCCGACTCGCTCCTAGTTCTGGTGGTGGAACAAGTCTTCTCGGATAAGGACTATAAACCGTAGGTCCAGTGTACACAGTTATAACCTGTGTGTACTTTAAAGAACCCAGTTCATTATTCGAAAAAGAGTAGGGGGTTACCCCGGTGAACTGGTTCACACAATAGCCTCTGTATCAGGGGGATTACCACCTATCTGATAGGACAGTGATTAATTCACTATTGGTAATCCTTGGCCACAGTGCCTAAAGACATAAAATAAATAAATAAATAAAATAATAAAGAAAAGTTTAATATATTGGGCGCAAACTGAATAATTGATCTGGCAACGTATTTTGAAGATGGCCGCGAACATTAAAAGTTCTGGTTGATGATTTACGCTTCACGTATTGACCCCTTTATTCATAATTTCCAATTGTGTTGCTATAGAAACTTAATTTATTATGAGTTTTAAAACAGTAAGCAAGTCATCAGATAAAAAGAATGCACGATATTTGGTAGGAAAACTGAAAAACTTTGATCCAAGTTTGCAAGCCTATTTTATGCTATCGGCCTGTTGTTTGCGACCACGGCAGCTTCCGCCAGACCATTCGCCGGAATTGGGCCTAGGTACTGGGGATAAGATAGGAAAAACGGATTCCGGAAAAACTAGTGATAAAAATAATGTGCTGTTTATGCCACGTTGTGTTCCTGTTGTTGGTAGGCAGACATATCCAATGTGGAAAGGCGTAGTGTCTGGTTTAGGCTTAATTCGAAAATGGAAATTTCCTAAAACTTTAATGTTTTTACCCATAGAAATGTTGCCAGAATCAGTGAAGGAGTTTAAAATAGGAGATAAACAGTTATTGCAATGGCTGTGTGACTTTTTAAAAATATTTTTCTCTGAGATGAATGTTAATTTTGCCACTAACTATAATTTATCACAAGTAAAGTTTAAAACAAGATATCACAGTGTTACAGGCAAAAAACAGATTCTGGTTTCTGATTTGTACTCCAGTCTTCATTCATCATTTAACATCCCAAGATCAAATTATATTCTAGCCCTGACCTGGACTGATCTGTATCCAACAGAAGAGTTGAATTTTGTGCTCGGGGAGGCCTCGTACAGCTGTAGATGTGCAGTGTTCGGGTTTGGCAGGTATGAGCCTAAGTCATACGTAAGCACACCAGATGGTGACAATGCCAATAAAGGAATTACGGATGAAAACAAGTTAGCATTGGATGGTCAACTTTTATGGAAACTTATACGGGTAAAGTATTATATTTACCGGTATCGCTTGAGTTAAAAAACTTTTGTTTTAATTTATGTTGCTACATTATGCACTTGTCAATTGTATGACCCACTATACGACCCCCGGGAGAGGAGCGTCATTTGTCCGATGTGCGTCATACCTTATATTATGAATACCATGACACACCTGTGCATAAAAAATGTGACTCACCTTTAGGTGACCATGACGCGCGGCACCCATTTTGACGCACTATGACCATGTTGTTTATGATATTTTGAGTGGTAAAGTGACGGACATTGACACACCATTGTTCATTGATGTGACGTACCTTCAATCTATGTTTTTTTACGCACCCCTGCATCGGTATTTATTTGTAAATGCACCCATGACGCACCTCTCCCGGAGGTCGTATAGTGGGTCATACAATTGACAAGTGTAGAGTACATTGAAAAATGCCACACAAAATTTATAAACAAAATATTAATACTGTACATTATTATAGAAAAATATTCAATATAAATCTAACTGTATAGATGTTTCACATTCAAATTTCTGATTGATTGCCTGTTACAGTAATTTGACTAAAAAACCATTGCTGTTATAATTTACTGTATCCTTCCCATTTGATTGATTAATTACAGGTTTTTTATGACATTTTGTTCAGTATTAATTAGTTGTTTGTAGGCCTAAGAATAAAAACAAGTGATATTTAATGGTGATATTGAACTGAGTCTGTAGCCTACAGTAGGGCCCTACTACTATGAACTTTTAACTTTGTGTAAACATTGAAATTTTAAGAATAATTTAAATATCAAAGCCATACCTTTTAAATGGCCTGGCCAACATCCTAGAGTTCGGCATTGATTCAGTGTGGAAGGTGCGGATTAATTGAATAAAAGTTTTAAAAAGTAGTGTTATAAAACTATGTAATGATATAATGTTCATATTTTTTAAATTTAAACTCTACTCCGCCATTTTAAATAGAACAGTCAATCTTCAACTCATGATATATTCTCACTACTAAGTATTAAACATGTGTAAACCCTTTCTAATTTGCATAATAATGCATGCATGAGGAGACAGTACCTTAAATATGTTTTTTTTTCTTCAGGTTGCAAGCCATGAAACATGTCACCTTCTTGGATTGAATCACTGTTTATTCTTTGAATGTTCGATGAATGAGAGTAAGTCAGTGAAGGAAGCACTCCATCAGCCTCTCTTTCTTTGCCCAGTGTGTCTACGCAAGCTTCACAAAAGCCTTGGCTTTGATATACGTCAACGGTATGCACAGCTCAGAGATTTCCTCCAGAATACAAACAACCACTATCAGAATGATAGCTTGCAAGCCAGTATACTATGGCTAGATAGGTGCTTAGAAAAACTTCAAATTGGTTAGTTGAACAGATAAATACCTCATGTTTTATGATAACTTATTGACTAATAAATATAATTATTTTATTTTATATTATAACACACCACCAACATGCATCGTCCACCGTTGCTTTAAAAAAAACATTTGGGTGCTGTTTGTTTTATTATAAATTTTGTATCCTCAACGTTGCAGAATGAATGAAGAGGATTTTACAACAGAAATACAAAATATGAAGTTATTCATTTTACATTACAGGCTGATATACAGCTAGCCATCGATTAGCCACTAGCCATTGATCCAATACTTAACAAAAGAAATAAGGTGAATACTTTACAATATTCTATAACATCACATGTTTACTAACATCATTATCATAGATAAAAGTTTTGGTCCTCTCTCCATCATCTTTTTTTTTTTGTAATGTATTATACCATAAATTATGGACAATTGTCTGAAATAAAAGTTGAATTGAATTTTACCATTTGCTGAAGTTATATGAATTTTCTACCTTATTTTCCTGTCAAATGACAATCAATGTGATTGTTGTTGGTAGTTTTACTGTTGTAATCACCGGAAAAAACATGAAAAGTGAACATTCGTGACACGTTCGTAGTTTAACTACCGCATGAGACATCTAAAATGTCTGCGCGTTTATTGTTTAGTACGGATTTACAACTTTCTTCCTACATTTCTTCTGTCCCATCGATTTTGATGATCGAATGAAATACTGTTTTAACATGTCAACAGCCACAGATATACACACTTTGAAATGACAGTACTACTGTACATTACAGTTATTTATTGTTTCTTTAAGCTAAGTTATATGACCCATGATTGTTTAGGTCGCAAAAATACTAAATCAACAAGAAATTAATAAATATAGTTTAGTGTTATATTAATACATGGTGCAATTTGTTTTTCATAGTTTGTATACAGTGCATACTGAAAATAGGTTTAATAATATTTTTACTATACTGTACAAAATAATTCAACTACATGTTTAAAATAAATTACAATTGGCACAGTAAGTGATTATATCTTGTTTTCTAATTTTTTAAAACATTATTTGATAATAATTTAGATAATAATTTATATTCATAAATTAATAGTAGTGTTGGTTTCTTACAAACTAAACATTATTTCACATTTAGGGTATACGTTCACATGTATATTTGTTAAACTAAGTATTGATACATTTATTTATTTTATTTATGTATGTTATTGTTTTACATTAATGTACTGAAAATAAATACATTTGAATTATGTACTCTATTGACGAATGTTTGTAATTGGTGTAGCATAGATTGCATTTGAAAACAAAAGCATTAAAAGTTTATACAATTTTTGATTTACTGTATTAACCAATTAAATATCGAACTCTTTGGACACTGCTACAGTATATTTAGGGGACACCCCTATATTCAGAGGACACACCTATATTTAGGGGGACACTCCTATTAAAGAAACACCCAATTAAAGGGACAGCGTCTATTGAAATAAACGAGGCATTTGAACATTAAGGTCAACCATCAGGGATAGGTATTATTATTTGTAAACAAAGCGGTTTGTATTTCTTATATCTATGTTAGAATAAATAAACTTGACAATATAGCGATATACTGTAGTGTAGAATTCAAGAAATTGTTAATTGACAACTGCAGCAACTAAGCTTGTACAGCTTCCTCAGGCTTCATCTGGATGGTGACAACCTCATCTCCAAACCTGTCATTCGTATCAGCTTCTGGTGGTAACTTAACGTTATCTGCTTCTATTCCATTCAACGCTTCTTCTGGCTTCATTTGAATTTTAGTGACGTCGTCGCCCAGTTCCTTCAGTGTTGTTTCTAAGTCGGATCTCTTCTTGCGTCTTCTGAGGATTTTGTAAGATGCTTTGTAGCCTTTAGCAGTGTTTGATCCATCGCTATGAAAGAGGAGTTTGATCTCACCTTGTAATTGCAAAACCATCTTTGATTTGGAACCACACAATTTGTAGCTTTGACCGTCTACACTTTGTGTAATCTAAAAATGAAAGAGCATGGTAATGTAATCTATTTTTAAATAATTAAGGTGAACCGCGTAGCTTGTCCAACGTACAATCTGTATCTATCCCCACTGCACTCCGCGCTTTGTGTAAAAATGGTCATAAGGAATAACATAGATTCTATATTATCGTTAACCGCTCGTCTATGTAAATTGGCCTTTATACTCTACAGTAGATGCGTACACCGCTCGTCTATGTAAATTGGCCTTTATACTCTACAGTAGATGCGTACTTCTTACCCTTATGTTTGTATGCCTTGTTTTCATGTCAGAAAAACTAAACACAAGGATATCGACTGAACAATTTATGTAAAATGAAACGAGGGTAATTTAAAATCGTACAGAACACATCTCGACGACTTATCTTTTTTTTTCATATATACAGTATTTACAATAAGAACGTGTAGAAGTAGAACATGTAACTTCTCCAAGATATATGAACATTATCACCCTCAACCGGAATTTTAAAGAGAGACTACGTAATTTACCTGCAAGTAATCATATTCACAAGTTGGTCCTCCCTCCTCGAGTTCAAATTCCTCAAAAGTAAGCTGAACAACTTGTGTGTCTTTAGCGTCGATGTTAGCTTTGCAGTGATCATTGTTGTCGTATTGTTTCGGGTAATTTGGTGACGAAATTGAACCACTGAATCCAGCTAGCATCATGTCGCAGCTTGCCACTGTATTTAGTAATGATGACAGTTATTGAATTAATATACATTTTCATTTGAATTCTTTTTCTGCTACTAGTATGGAGACAGATACATAATTGTGTATATTTCGGTGTCAGTGTGTTTAGTACTGTATAAAAAAAAGCCTTGGTACAGTGCAATACTATACGTTTAGATTGTAGCATATATCATTTAGGTACGCTATCGTGCATACCGGTTATACAACAGTTAATTGTTAAAGAGCTGTTTCAGGACAAAGATGGTAGTTTAACTTTGTGGAAGGTAGACGAAATTCTTACACGTTCCACTCATCACAGTTAAATTACCGTGTTCTTAGTCTGCTGCCCAGAAACAAAAGCTCTCTCGTTTATCTACGGTATAAGATACTACTATCTGCCACTGTATTGGAGCATAATGCCCCTTATGTTGTAGTAGCATATCATTTCAGAAGAAGCCCGATAGGACTTGGCACTCACCATCTGCCAATGTTTCCTCTGCCTCAAAACTCTCATAGTCTGCTTGGAATCCCTTCTTACTTGTGCCTTTGTCGCTATGGAACTCTACTTTTACCATGTTAGTCTCCGACGTCCAGTGGAATGATGACCGAGAACCACAGAAGATAGCCTCTGTTCCCGATCCTTCATCTGTAAGCTATTAAAATTATAAAAATAATGTGTTAACATAATTATATAATTAGCTAGCTAGCTAAAGTTAATTATGATTGGTACGATACTTACTCTGACGTAATCCTTCTGACAGTTTCCAGAATTCTGCAATTTGAATACATTAAATAAGACTCGAACACGACGACCAGTCGTCACCCTGATTTTCGTCACACAGTCGGCGTTTGCCAGGTATTTATTTGGGAAATTTGGTGAGCTGAACGATCCAGAGTTGTCCGTGTGTTTCACATTGCAGCCTTTAGCTAAAACATAAAGAAGTTTTTTTAACGATTACTACCAAGTTACGGCTAATACATTAATTGGATATTACTCAGGAACATCGGTCTCCATCTTGCATCTGGTTTGTCCTAGTGTTCTTCTACTAAACTGTTTACTATTTCATGGCAACAACGTACTCTAGACAACTTACTTGTACATGCTGCCTTTGAGCATGTCTGCTGTTCGCCGTTTGGTTTTGTATCTGGATTGCATTCCGAATCATCCAGTACTTTTTTATCGACCGGACTTTGACAAGTTACAATTCTGGTTTTAATGCCATCACCGCATGTCACAGAACACTACAGAAAGGAAGAAGTATGTTAGCCTGCAAAACGGTTTTAGGCAGCCTTTTAGTAGAGAAATATATACAGTACTCTATCCCATAAGTATATTGAGGAGGTACTGTGCACAGTGTGTACCGTATAGTATCCGATTACTATATTCAACAGGTATTGTACAAAACAAAACATTCTTTAGGTAGAGTGCCATTATCATTTTTTCTATAATTCACGTTGCCAATCATTATGTATAGAAACTCCATGTTATGACATTTACCCCACTCTTTCCATCCATTTAATTTAAACACTCTACCTGTGATGAATTGTGGATCCAAAATTTACCTGACTATATTTTCCAATTGTCCATTGATTCAGAGGACATGGTCCTTGGTCACATGGTCGCTGTTCAGCCGGTTCGACGTCTTTACACATTGTTGTTGCTACTGGCTGTCCGTCTAATGTACAAGTGACGTCACGAGTCTCTTGACCTGAACCACAACTCTTTGAGCAAGTTGACCAAGAACCTGTAGTCCATTCTGGAGTTCCCGTACTAGCCACCTGGTAGTATCTGAAGCCAGCATTTGGCTGCACGACATCGCCGTATTCTGAGCCGTATTGTTTGAAAACCTGACGTAGATTCACGATAGTTATATTTTCATAAAGGAGGATATTAGTATCTATATAATAGTAGTGTAGGTGTATATTGAGCCTTAACCTAATTTATCATTTTCATATGATCTGTGTTGATCTGCGATTTTCAATATAAAAAAAATATTGTAGGTACGTACCATAATTTCAATAACACCAGTTGTTGGTCCTTTGATAGTAAGGTAGTCAGGCTCGTCGTATGAATAGTAAAGTACGTCTGCGCCGGCTGATGTCAAACCCGAATAAGTCCGCTCATTATTCTTACCAATGACCATCTCACCATTGAATTTGACACCTATTAACAATAATAATTGATATATAACTAGATGGTACGCGAGCGAAGCGAGCGTACCATCTAGGTCGTGCCCACAGATGGTTCTCGAATATAGGCCTACAGTAATTTCAGCGTAACAGAACTGGCGATTTCAAATGTACGTACCGCAGGACTATAATACATTGTCGTTTACAGAAACGAATAAATAGACACGATGATTTATGTAGTCAACTAAAATTAGCACCCTGGGAATTACTTCCGAAGGAGAAACTTTTCAAAAAATGAGTCCAAATTTTTGATTTGGACTCATTTAAAGAAACCCAATTTGTGTTTTGTATGTAACATTAGGGCTGAGGGATGGGAAAGCGGATAGGTACAAAGAGGAACAATTTTTAAATATATGCTTTATCCACTCAGTAACGAAATATTTTGTTCATCTATATATAAATTTACGTAAGGGCAAAATTCGGTAAATCGCGCCTTACTTTTAGAATTTTTACTCTATGGTATGTAAAGTTGGTTCGTACTTTCGGTACTGATTTTAACCACCTGATGTAACCCTGTTTACTAATTAAATTAAGTTTAAAACGAATTTAGGTTCAACGATTTGTCCCAGATAGGGATGTTTTCCGATCGTGGTATACACTGTCTAATGGATGTCCATCTTGAAAAATACCCGCCACAAAAATGCGAGGAGGCTTCGCATTTTCCTATCTCCTCCTACGATAATTGTTTTTAATAGCTGAAAACCGGTTGAACAGCTCGAGTACAGTATCATAATGTTGAAGACAGGCCGATTTTCTTAAAAAAATACTATTTTGATAGATTTAATATACGTTTATACAAATGTATTGATTTGCGATGAATGGAACATTCCAATCTCTGTGTCGTTCCACAAGTGTCTATTCCCTCAGGCGTCGTAAAGGAAAGTACTGTATACTCATAACAGAAATTCGATCCATTTTTTTTTTCAATCTGTGCTGCAGAGGTTGGATATAATTTTTTTTAAACGGATAATGAGCTAGCGTTTTCAGTCGCCGTAATTTAATATTTATTACCGATTAAATCGAATTTATGATTTGCCCCGAATAGAGGTGGTTTTCACAAATTGTTTAACATTATATATAAACATACGTCGTAGTGTATCGTTACATGTACTGTACTATTTCAATCGACTACGACGGTGATAGTTTCAACAAAGTATTACATCGCAATGTTTTACGGTGTTTAGTGGTATATTATTTGTAAAACATGTTAATTAATATTTCGTTACAAAATAAGGAATATATTTAAAAATTGTTCCTCTTTGCACCCATCCTCTTCCCCATCTCTCAACCATAATGTTACATACAAAACACAAATTAAGTTTGTTTAAATTTGACTTAAACAATTGGTCTCATTTTGTGACAACTTTCTCTTTCGGAAGTAATTCCCAGTGTGCTAATTTTAGTTGAATACATAAATCACAGTGTCTATTTAATCGTTCCTGTAAACGACATATATTATTGTCCTGCATTATTGTACATTAGAAATCGCCAGTTTTTTAACGCTGAAATTATTGTGTATTCGAGAACCATCTGTGGGCACGACCTAGATGGTACGCGAGCGAAGCGAGCGTACCATCTAGTGTTTTATAAGCCTATACATGATATACCTCTAAATACAGTAAAACATTTGCGATTTAATACTTTGTTAAAACTGTCACTGTCATAATCGATTGAAATATTAAAGTACATGTCACGATACACCACTACGACGTTTATATTTTTGGTAATTATTAATTAATACAAACGTTGAGAAGGAACTGTCAGTATAAAGTGTATTTGTATATAATAATGTGTTTATATATCTACAGTAGAGCCTATCCACAATGTCAGTAATACAGTTTATTATTATCTAACAGGACGAACATTCACAGTAAGAAATGTTCGATTCAAATGAGTTCCAAAAATAGTTATTTACAGTATTGTCAAAGTATTGCACGTTTATTCTCAAAGGGCCCATATATTTACCTACCGTATGTGTTAAACCAAGGGCTCATAAATTTACCTACAGTACTTGTGTTAAACCAAACTCTGGCAGACTGAGAGATTGGGATGTTCCATTCATCGCAAATTAATACATTTGTATAATCATATATTAAATCTATCAAAATAGTATTTTTTAAAGAAAATCGGCCTGTCTTCAACATTATGATGGTGTACTCTAGCTGTTCAACCGGTTTTCAGCTATTAAAAACAATTATCGTAGGAGAAAATGCGAAGCCTCCTCGCATTTTTGTGGCGGGTATTTTTCAAGATGGACATCCATTAGACAGTGTATACCACGATCGGAAAACACCCCTATTTGGGGCAAATCGTTGAACCTAAATTCGTTTTAATCGTCAATAACTAATTATCTAACTTAATTTAATTAGTAAACAGGGTTACATCAGGTGGTTAAAATCAGTACCGAAAGTACGAACCAACTTTATATACCATCGAGTGAAAATTCTAGAAGTAAGGCGCGATTTACCGAATTTTGCCCTTACGTAAATTTATATATAGATATCTTCTTTCCCAATATCATTTAACTCATAAAAACTGAATACACTTGACTGCGATTTTTTCCCTAAAGACTTTCCCTAAAGCATCCATGTGATTAATTATGGCATGAATTATGACATTATAGGCGCGCCATATAAGAAAAGACATAGATAAAGTAGGTTGTGTCAAGAGTTTTCTGAAAGCCAGTTATTTGACTGAATAGTGTAATAGTTCATAAACCTTTGATCACATTGTTGAATGTTCTTAATAGGATTGTTAGAGATTATGCATACCTAGAAACGTATACTGTCCTCTGTCGATAGCAATAACGCTTGTTGCTCCAATTGGTACGGAAGCAACTTTGACGAATTCTATAGAAAGATAAAAAGTAAATGTCAATGCTAAGTTTAATCCTAATAATTGGTTGAAAGTGAGTTGTAATCAAAGTAATTGTCTTAATAATTTTTAAAAATGTATTCCTACCTCCAAACACACCAACAGTCTGAACTCCAGTAGTAGGAGTGCATTTGCTGCCATCACCGTTGCAGATTCCACATCTATCAAACTCAGCTGTAGAATGTAATTTCCCATCACATCCAACATTCTATAAAAACGAAATGATCAAAGGTAATACTTACACTGAAATATTCGTTCAATGGGGATAAATAATTTTCTTCGGTGAAAGATGAAAATGTCATATTTTCACTCAGCCTCGCCTTGTGAAAATATAACCTTTCATCTTTCACCGCATTATTTCTAAAAATAGTACCATCATATTAAACAAACACATACTAACCAACAACATGGAGAGTTTTACTTCCTGTGTTTTCATTAGAGTTTCCGATTTGCGGCCACCTAGCCTTATGAATGTTTGTTCGTCCTGAATTATAATATAGTTTTCCGCAAATCAAAAGGTCCAAATTATTGAAATGATAGTGATTGTACTTTACTTACTTCACAACGACCTGAAATGCACATCTTATATGCATTGTAAGTGTCGTTAAAATCGCATCGGGAACCATCGATGAACTCTCCAAATTCAAGTGAGTAGATTGTCTGCCCTTCTATTCGCGCACAGTTAAGTTTACAGAAACTATCGACTGTAAAAAAATTATTATGATTTGAATATTAGCTCGGTAGATCTTTAAAACTAGGTCAAGAGTACCTATTGAAACTCAATAGAGAAAAAAAAGTGTTTTATTTTATATAGCCTGTCATACATTTTTTATTCACAAATACCCTACTTACAACTATAAAAATAATTCGGTTGCCATTCAAAGCCTTCTCCAGAAGGATGATCACTCTGTTTGGCGCATTGCTCTTGTACAAATGCAAGCTGTGAGGTTTCACAATTCTAGACATGAAAAACAAAGAAGTAAAATTTTAGTTTTGTTAACACCAAGACCGGTTCAGTCATAAGCAAGACTCTGTGATTCATGATACATATTTTTATTCAAGTATACCTAAAGCTCTGTCTACACTATCAAACTAGTTTGACAAAAAAGTGTTATGTGCCCAAATATGATAGTAATATTACATCATCGTGTCCATAATGGGTACATAATATTTTTTGATAGTGTAGACAGATCTTACCAAGATGATCAATATTAATATTGTTGTCAAAATGTACCTGCAAATTGCAAACGTCCAGTTTAAATGCATTTCCATCACAGACTTTTCCACCAAATGCTGGCCTACAAAACAAAAGTAGTACATGTTTTCAGTACACCTAAAGAACTGTTGAAGAACCAAGAGTGTTTACATTATTATTTGTCGTGACTCTTTCCCCTCTTCTCGTTGTGTCATAGTTATTTAGATCGTTTTTAAAGTTCCTATACAGATAGGAACCATTGCAATCAAGAAGTGTGTACAGTACGTGCATAATGTGTACGTACTACTGCATGTGCGCTTGTTTTTTGTTTGTTTTTTGTTTTGTTTTGTGTGAGTGTGACCACATGCAATTTATTTTCATTTGTTTAAATAACAGACTTCTCTATCATATAATCGTTCAGTTACAATATTTAATTTATGTTACAATTTTCTAGGACCACAATGGAAATAAGTTTAATTTATAATATCACAAAATACAGGATAATAAATGCGTGGTACTGTAATTGGCATTTGCAAACTAATGATAACATTGTGTGCACTTACGGTGGAGTATCACATCGACGAGTTTTACTCCGCACACCGCCCCCACAAGATCTGGAGCATTTGGTCCACTCATTTTCATAATCTGACCAACCACCGTCCACGGCTTCAGGACCGTCCGATCCAAAATCGGTACATACCCCTTTGCGACACCACTAGATTGGGTAAAACAAATTAGAAGAAATGATATATACAACTAGAACCCTTAGTGACAGTATGTTGACTTATCATTCTTTGAAGTTATATCCAAATATTACATTCCTAAATCTATTAATACTTCTCAGTACGGTAGGCCTAAGTCGAATTTTGTTTTAATTTGGGGTTAACCACCACATTTATTCATTAAACGTTTCATAAAAAATAATTACAAAATACATTTTCTCCATTGTTCATAAGCCGAAATGTTTGTATTATCAGACACTAGTAGCCACATTCGTTACTGTATATCGGTATGGTGTGTGTACATATATTATAAAAGTAATAACAAAGTACCACAATATGTAAACATCAATTATAAGTAATAATGATTAGATAGTATATTGACTAAAAGGTCATATTAATATAACTTTCAAAAGACATATTAAATGTGGAAGACAAGGAAATGTATCGAATTATAATATTCTGTAGAGATTATGATAACCGTCAGGTTGTCGGCATAATAAATTATTGACATTGCTGTTGAAATACAACATAAACTATTTTTTTTTAAATTATAAACAATGTATTGATGTGTAATATGGAATAAATAAAAGTTATAAAGAAAGTCTAGGCCTACCTTTCCCGGAAGACATTCTGAGCCTTCTAGCATCGGTGTTCCCATAGTAAAACATTCATTTCCAGGCCTCATACACCAGAGCATATTGCAGTCGCCCTATAGAAAATATATTTTGTTTGTTTGTAAAGCCCTATGTACACTATCACATTAGTTTGACATAAAAAGTGTGATGTGACCAAATACGTTAGTGATATGCTCAAATATGGTAGTGATAGGACATCATCATGTCCATTATATGGGCACATCACATTTTTTTGTCACTTGAAGTTTGATAGACAAGGTTTAAGAACGTAAAGTTCTGTCAAATTCCTAAGTATTATATTGACATAACGCATGTGCTGTGTTAAGCCTAAGAAGGATGATATTTACAAATGCATAGGCCTACGGTATTCATTTATATATTTTAACTAGTTAGTCAGATAATAAAAATAAAACTTTAAAATTCAACAAGTTTAAACATGTTCACATGTAATTATAATATTCCAAAATAAATTAACCATGTAATTAACAAATACTCATACTAATACATAATTAATAAACTGAATGTAAAAGACACTATTTAACTCAGTCTAATACTACTGTTATAAAGTCCATGATTTTGTGTTTGGTATGTTGTTTTTTTCTAAAAAGTATACTTAATTGTTACAATTTTTATTACCTTTTTGAAACTACATTCCCCCACACTGTCTTCAAATGTGAATTTGCATTGCTCATCGGTACTAAAAACTTGACCCGGTAAACGATCATTCAAAGAGATATCGAATATTTTTCCTTGACTCTGGTTGTCTAAGCAGTTGACGTCTCGTTCCCTGAGTTTAAACATAAAATTAGATTAAACTACACACTTAATATAATAAGGGATTCGTTATTTCTAGGCCTCTGCTGATAATTGTAAACATTTAAGCTGAAACTCCACGACTTGGAACCATGTCCTCCCCACTCCACCTTAGCTATATCACTTACAATATGGTAATAAACTGTCGGTTCATATTATAATCAAAATAAGAAATCTAAGATCAAATTTAAATAACAAAATGAAAAAACTTAACTTTTGCCAAACAACTTGGAACTATGATCTCTCCTCTCTCTCCTCCCTGAACTACCTCTATCACACTTAATGTTTTACTGATACTTATTTTACGCATTTATTTTAACATTGTAATACAATTTTTTAGGTCAAATTTAAATATAACTTACTGGAGGTAACTTTTAATATAGTCGGCACTACATGTTGACCATTGCATTCCCTCTAGACCTTGTGCTGTTATTGACGCCATTAGATTCTTATTTGATGGACACTCATTAAATTCGCCGTCGTGTTTCATTCCAAGACTATTAACAAGAAAAAAAGTATATTTTAACAAGTTTTACCAATCATTCACATCCATTGATGTGTTTGTTTTCTACAATTTACAAGTTCGTTGATAATGATATTTTACTAATGACATACTTATGACAAAAGCGTTGATGATACCATGTTCATTGTATTCGATAAACACCTCTTCCAGGTAAAAGGCATTTATGCATAAATAATGCTTTAAAAAACCCTTTGAAATTGCCAATTATTTTTAAAGGGAACATATCACGACTTACTTGTGTCCCATTTCGTGCGCTATTGTTGTGGCGGTTCCAAGTCCTGTATCTTCGTTAATGGAGCATCGGTTATCAGGTTTGCAAGCGACGCCTACTCCGGCAAGGCCGGTGGTTGCGGAGTTGATCGTACCATCATCCGTAACTCGATACAAGTTGGTTCTAAAATTTAACAAGAATGTACCAATAATAAATACTTAAAGTAATCTAGTTTTCTTAATATCAACATTACAATTTTCGTAAATATTTTCCTATCTATTAAGAAATACCCCATTAAAACTTCCCGATATTGCGTTATAAATATAAAGATCTCTCTTTTCGAGAAATTTTGAAAAATAGAGACCCAACTAAAAAATCACAATAATGTATTATTTGATAAAAAGGCTTAGGCTATCTGTAATTATAAATGTTACTTTTGAGCAAATTGACCAAAACGTGTCTTCGTTTTTCATTAAAGTGGTATTTTATTTCCAAATGTATATTTTTGTATAGATGATGTAGATAAACCCCAATTATTATAATAAATTTCATATATAGGCCTAGACAAATATGGGATAAATGGTCAATGCAAGTGATACAGTAATATCATCAAGATTCAAATAAGAAAGAAATCTAAATTTCTGAGAAAAAAATGCATTTAATAAGCCCTTTTATCAAAGTAGGGCATCTCTGTTTTGTACGAGTTACCGGTACCTTGTAACAATGGCAGCAACATCCGGGTTAAGTGATTTGTATCTGTTGAGATGCCATTCACAGAAGGATTTAAGTGAATCGTGAGCTTCTAAACCATTTTCGTCCTCTTTCAAAACCGGTCCATCCTACAGTAAAGAATCAAGCGAAACATTACCAACACTACTGTTGTTTACTCTCAGATCGCGATTTTTATCTGGACGTCTGAGAAAACATCATGAATACTAGACATTATTTTTTATATTAAATAATTACAATATGGCCGACTTATTTCCTAAATATAACTGAAACTATCCCTTTAAATATTATCTCACAGTGAGTAAAACATATCGAAGAAAAGGCTTGAGGTGCACCTGAATTCTATACTATTCAGCCACACAGCAGAAGCCGTTAACACAACCTGGTCCATGGTTGTATATCGCCACCTATAGTGTGTTAATTTATGCCATAATTAATCTCATGAATTATTCATGATTTCTGCCTCAAACGTACAGAAAAAAAAACTCGAGATTAATTATTAGTAAATATATTTTACTTACGCTTTCATTTTCAATGACGACAAATCGGATAACTGTTAATGTCATGTCAATACCAATGCTGTTTTGTTCAAACAGTGATACCACCTAAATTTAAGAACAACATTAAAATTATAGTATTTTTTAGTTTAAAATCAAAATTTTGAGGCATTTGATGAATAGGCAAACTGCCTTAAAATACCGTGACATGTTTCGAGAAACTATTCTCATCATCAGAACTGAAATCAACGCCTAGGGTACTTATATACCAATAACGCGGGTTGTATTTAAATAAGGCAATAATTAGCATGATAAAAAAACGAGGTATAAGTGGGCAACAAACAATCAGATGGCAAGCGATTGCCATCTGATTGTTTGTATTTAAGGTAGTTTGCCTATTCATCAAATGCCTCACAATTTTGATTTTAACTTGAAAGTTTGGTGGTATCATGATAGTATTTTTGTATGAAGAATTATCTATATATGTTAATTCATTCATTCATCTTGATACCGATGCTAAAGAAAGAATCGTAGTTTAAGATGTAAGCAAACATTGTCATTTTGATTGTGTATAATAATACCATTACCTTTCTTGAAACGAATTATAATTTTATTAGGTTATAAACGTGGTAATAAATATTATTACCATAACTGTAACCTATTTTTTTGCGTTTTTATGGTAATATTATTACTGAAGGTGGTAACATTCGTTTGTAGGCGTAATATATTTTCCCCATTCTATCTTAAATTTTGTTCATAGTCGAATTAAATTGGTTGTATAATGGTGCAATTAGCAAAATAATGATTTTCTTAACAAGTTTTAAGTTTTTTAGAATCGGTAAAGTTCTTTGTGTTGCGTCATAAAGTTATCAAAATTCTGGAGAGGATAAACCTATATACATTTCAACAGCTTTTGCAATTGCTTCTAAATGATATAATGTTGCCCGAATTCTTGTAGGCATACTTCAGAAGATTATGTCGTCCTAAAGCGTGACCGTGAATAACCCAAAGTCATTTAAACTGTTTTAAAAAGCTTAAAATCTTGCATTAATAACGTCATTTTTTATCATAATTACTTACAATATTCATAATAACTTGAAGATATTTTTCCAGATCATCTCCATAATGGCTAAACATCGTGTATCCAGCTGTCAGTAACACTTCCAAATTCTTTTTTCCGGTTGTAAGTTGTGCAGCTATACATTAATTTTTAAACAGATAATATCATTATCACTTTATAATAACACAAATGCATGATGTACTTTAACAATTTAAATTCATATTTACCCTTGTACTTTATTTATACTTTATAAACAGACCTTTACTACATAAAAGATGCTTGGCATTCATTTTCTCATTTAGTATCTTAATTATGTATTGTCCTCGAAAACATGAAAATAAAGATAAATAAACAAATGTAGTAGCAATAGGGTTGGTTGAATCTGTCGATTATGGGAACTTTATTTGTCCATTATATGGTGTTTTTTCTGTCAATTATAGGTGATGAGGGCGCGTGTTGTTGTCCAAAATAAGGACTTTCCATGTAAGGACTGTCCATCATGGGGACTTTTGGTGAACAGCACCGTTTACACTGTGCGTCGCTCTACACTGAGGGATTTGGGAAAATGACCGGAATTGTACTGAGATTGTTGAGGCGGACATTGTTATTAGGAATATTGCCAGATAATTAATTCATTTTTAAAAGTGTGATCTTATTTGGATTTCAACCCACTTGTGATGATTTTAATAGTGATGGTCTAATTGTTTGAACATATACGGCCTATATAATAGGAACTCATGTTGGTATTTCCAACAAACACTTCCAGTGTGTAATCAGCCTCTTTCACATTTACCCTTTATTAATTCGGCCAATACTAATTTCAAAGTAAACTTACTATCACCTGATTAACTGTCGATCGATCCAGGTGTATGAATTATATGCCCATATATTAAGTACTGTATGTATAGTATTTGAAGTATCCATGTGTTACAAATGGATGTTGTAGTTGATTAGACAACGTCAAATAACCTTCTCATTAAAACACGAACTATACATATGTTTGAAAGCTTTAATATTGTACATCTTGTAACTTATTAACGTGTTTAGTACTAAACCATCAGCTGATTATGTAATAATCTATCATGTAACCCAATTGTCTCCTTTTCGCAATGTTGATTTTATAAGGTTATCACATTCATGTTTTTATATTGGCACAGGTTTAATGTAGAAATACTACAGAAATAATGTCGATGAGTTTCTAAATGAGGCGATTTTTTCTTTTGAAAATTCTAAAATCATTGTTTCAATGAGTGAATTATTCTGTAAAGATCCATGTTTTTGCTTATGATTTTGCCAAATAAATGTGAACTTGAATAAAACAAATACTTTATTTGTTTTATTGTAAGTCTTAGCACATTGAGACCTACTGTATTATAGAATCGGATCTGTGCTATCTAACATATAATGTCGTCACCCGGCTCATTCTTTTTACGTAGCGGTAAAAATCAACACTTGTTTTTATTGCTTTAATTGTAATGCCTCCACTTTGCTAGTTTAAATGTATTGATATACGCACCGTTGACGTCTAAACTTCAATAAATATGCCAATAAACAAAGTAAATTTTTGCATAATAAACCGGATTAAGATAACTGTCATAAAAAAAATTGTGTTTGTATTTAATGATCCACATGGCATTGATATGTGAATAAATAATCGTTACATTCGACATGATTAGCACATGAAGTGTTGTTTGAGGGTAGGGTATTCTAAAGATATTTACTTTAATCTTAATTTGACGATCAGTGGAGCCAACCTCCAGAACGCGATAATTTCTTAATGAACTTTTTTGACGTGCAGTATAAATAATACAGATTATTCCAAAACAATAGTGTTGAGCCACACATTTGATTTTATGGTATCATAATGCTATAATGCAAATAAATATAAAATAATAGTGTGATTGAGAGTACAGTAGAACTCTTTTGGAATACCCCTAGGGAACACTTTTCTGTGAAACGATTGAGGTGCAATTAGGCTTGTATTGTGTTTTAACACTACGACACATGATTAAGTGTTCCCTTAATAGAGGTCCTTCTTATGAGGCATTTGTTGACAATTTTCTTTTTGTTGTGTCAACCTTGGAATTATTATACAGTTGACTTTCACAATTCATTACGGTATCTATGTCATCAGAGGGAGTATTATATAGAATTATTTTTGCCTTTAAATTTAAACTTAGGCTTAGACATTTTGTTTTTTTTCGAGTCTCATGATACGATAATATATTAACATATTTTGTTTTTTGTTATATCATTACTTACGTGCAATCATGGTATCTAAGCCCCTTGTGTTTAGGGTTATATCCCTTTCGTCTTGTTTCGTCACACCGCATGTCTGTTCTGGGACGTGACGCGTGAACACCACGTGCGTCGTTTCGTCTTGCGTATCAGCGCTTCTTCGTCGTCGATGTTCTGGTCTAAGTGGCTTGATGAAATAACTCTTCTTAGCCGTATTCACCATTCCTTCCTAAAACAGGACCATAATAAGTAATTACATGATAATTTCGATATTTGTCAATACAACATCATCAGAAATGACATTCCAATGATGGAATTTGTACCCATCGGCTTTACTGTGTAGCTATATAAATTAATATGATGTTATTATTCTATGACATTATAAATATCGCTAATATAACTTTCGAATCGTCCGCTTTATCAACGTACCAGACCATTACATGTACTGACGGCGGCAACGGAATTATTATGGTTTGCAGACGACCCGACATAGTAACAGTCTGTGTTCTTAGGTTTGTGTAGTGTGCTTCCATTGGCGCCAATTCTCTCAATTACAAAGTCACTCGAAAATACATCTAATAAAAAAAGAGAAAACGTCACCTATATTAGCGGAAACATTTATAGTTTATGGTTCGTTGTATGTGTCATAATGTTATTCAAGATGACATAAATACTTCCTGAAAATGTAACATTAAACATTTTTGGATACTATCGACACTACTTGACAGGATACATTCTTAAAAATGGTACATTAAACATTATTCTTGATGTGACGGAATAATTAGTTCAGAGAAAACGGATTTTATATAAAGGAATTTTGGAAATGGGCTTATCAACAAGACATAACGCAATATGGAAAAACACCTCGTTCATTTTTCAACTACTATTAGAATCATTAAAAAAAATAAATAGCACAATATTCACATAAACTAATTTTACTTTTAATGTAGGAAAAAGTCTACTTTGCTTTTGAAAGAAGAAATAATTAATCTTAAAGATGTATTGTCCCTTTGACTAATTCCAAAAAAATAAAAATTAAAATATTTCGAAAAAAGGTTGGTCATTTTGAAGTATCATAATAGTTATTAACTATCACCAAAAATTTGTCGAAAAAAAAAAATCATTTATCTGAAATACAGACGTTTTTTTGTTTAAAAAATAACTTTGACTTCCAGTCAAAGTTTTCGATCAAAACATATCTCATAATGAAACGCGCTTGTTTCGCTACTCTGTATGCATATTTCATAAAACTTCCTCACGATCTGTGTGAAAATACCTTCTCAACTGTGACGAGTTGTAAATAATCCTAATTAGCATATGCATAATTCGTACTCGTGGTTTGAAATCTTTGTTTACTTTCGCTCGCGACGATTTTGCAGACGAAATGTTATCAAACTAATTTACCTGTTAATTACGTAAACTTTCGACTTAAACTGAATAACTTTAATTTTACTTTGATATGGCCAATTTAAATTTAGAATATTTTTGACCTTCATTTTTGTTTTGTTTCAAGGAACAATACATCTTTAAGTTACAGTCTATTATTTGTTGTACTAGGGTCAATTGCCCATATACTTGAATTGAATTTAATTGAATAAATTCCCTGAAAAAGAAAGAAGGATTAATTTGACTATATTGTGTAAATCTGATTTTGTTGGTTTTTTTTTTCAATTTTTCTCTTGGATGACCCGTTTTATAGGCGAATTTGTTGTATCTATTTTTTTATTTTAAATAAATCAATAATAAAGCTTGTGTACTCAATATTTTTACACAGAAAATAAAATTGAATACTTGAATAATTGAATTTGAAAATGTCAACTAATAAACACGAATATGACGTAAATTGTAATTTATAATAGTATATCATTAGCACTAATTGACAAGAACCAGTATATGCGTGTTAAAATAATCAAATCATAATATTACTTACTTAAATTCATCTTTAAATTGAGATGGAACTTTTCTCCGAGTGCGTTGAAAGAATAAATAGCGGTGGCTTCAACTGATCGTTTGTTGATTCCCGTATCACGTCGAGTTACAGATGTAATGTCATATCCAGAAACTTAGGAAGAGAAAATAGTTAATTAATTATTGATACAATTCAGGAGTGTTGTTATTCAGACGTGGCAAGAATTGGTCAAATATAAAGATGTATTGTCCACCCAAAACATGACAATACAGATTAATTAAAAAAAAGAGTTGACTAGGCCATTTCGCAGTTTAATCAAGTTAGGCCTAATCACTTCCATTGAAAGAAGATAAAACAAAATATTTTTTCAATTATAACAAGAGAACATTAACGGTTAATTTAACTATTTTTTGCCTTAATATAGTTAAATTCAGTTTTTCAGATAAATATATTTTTAGTTAAATTATTTTTATTAAAGTGGCATTATGGCATAATAAACATTAAAAAAAATCAGGAGGACAATATATCTTTAAAGGTTTGCAAGAATTGGTCTACAATGCACAAGAAACCATTTTACCTTGAGAATGTTCTATTGTTCCAAAATAGTGAAATAGGTCATCTTTGGTTAGATCCTCAATCTGAAAAAATAGGAAATTAGCATTAGTCCTAGTAGTGAAGAAAATGACATAGGATATTGAACAATCTTCTGGTCTACAGGGATAATAAACCAAACAAATGCATTGAATCCTTTTGCTTTAATCGATAGTGGGATTAATCGATAGAGGTGACACATCAATAACGATAATCAATTAATAGCAATGATTAATCGATAGTAGTGATTATTCGATATTGGGATTAATCATTAGCGGTTATTAATCAATATCAGTGACTAAAAATTGTGAGAATCAATCTATAAAGATTATTAATCGATAGCGATAATCAATCGATAGCGGAGATTAATCAATAGTGAAGATTAACACGATATCGATAAAGAATCGATTTAATTTTAAGCCCGAGTGGGAGATATAAAGTTATCATAAGATAGATAAATATTTCGATAAATATAATAAGTGACCATAATGTTATCAATTTTATATTTTAATTTTTCCTCTATTAAGTAACAAAATACACTATTTGGACTTAATTTGCAAATATTATTTATACTAAAAATAAGATCATGTTAGTTTTCATAATTTTTTAACTGTCATAATGTTGACACATATATTATTACGATAATATGACTTGTTTATCACAGCTCATTAAACAACCGTTTTGAGCTCGTTACATTTTAAAATTCTAAATCTCTTCACATTCCAGTCTGTAATTATTGATGTAGGTCTAAATTGTCACATAACTCTCTACAATCTATGTATACAATTGTCCAGTATCATGGTAATTTAGTGACGACTGTATCATACGTTATCAATTAATCTTAATCTAATATTATTTCTTTAATTGTGTAAATTTAAATAATGTTGTAATATATATTGCAGCTAATAAGCCTAAAACCTTTAGAAATTTCAATTTATAATATTTTTTTAACAAACATGAAATAATAAATAATAATAATTATAATAAATACATAATTAGGTATCCCCATCTCTTATTACACAGCTTATTTTTATCAAAAGAAATATGGAATAATCATAAAAATTTAATATATTAAGTGATAGATATTAATGATAGGTCTTAAGATTTGTCTCGACTATCAAACTTTATGTTTAAAAAAAATGTGATGTGCACATATGGACATCACATCACATTTTAGGCATATTACTACCAGATTTGAATACATCACACTTTTTGATCAAACTAATTTGATAGTGTAAACAGAGCTTAGGCTAATGCATTTTGTCCATAAATGCATGTCACTAGACTCAAAACTGTCAAAAGTTTGGCAATATTATCACTTACACTTCGGACTTACGAAAGTTGGAAAAGTTTTTGAAAAAAAAGTAAAAGCAGCAACTGATATAAACTACTGAAACTAAAAATTGTTTATATTATATATTTATGTTTTCTTAAAGGGGAGAGAAAGGGTTAGGTTCCGGAACAAAAGAAGCCTTATTCTTGCTCTGCTTTAAAACACATTTACAAAATGTAGAGAAATATCTTTCCATCTATCGGAAATATAATTGTTAGGCTTACTTACCTTAAAACTATTCGCACGTAAGATAAATATAGACAAAGCCAAGAATAACAACGCCTTCAGTGAATCCATCAGCATTTTACTGATATATTTTATTCTCTATAATAAACTGTCAATAATGCGATATTTCCAGATCTACTACGATTTGAAAAAGAGGTGGCGTTTATATTGGCATTGAAGCGGCGTGTCAGAGGCAAACTCATCTTCCGTCAACTTCCGATTATTCCCTCCATAAGCATGTGTGCTTAAGTCCAACCCACTGAAAAGTCGATGAACTATTATCTGTCCACTGCATAAGGTCAACGTTAAATTGTCTTATACTATCAAATATGAGGCTCTGTGTTATATTATATACCGGTAACAGTTTGAGGATGCGCCATTGCTTTATACAGACCATATGGGTAGTTAATCATAATTTTAACTTTTAATATAAAAAATGAGATAAATTTAACCAATCATGGTATTTATATAACAAGAGTTTAGATTGCATTCCCGACGGTACGATATATTACTTAACCGTAATAATTATAGTATAGCTTATCATATTGTAGTTGAGTTTATATTATTTTCGTTGACTATTACGTAATATCTCATTGCGATTAGTATGTAAGCCTATTATATTATAAACTTAAATATAATTCGGGTAATATAGGTAATATTATTAGACTAAAACCAACATTTAGTGGAATTAAACGATGGTAAGTGTCCTACCTGTATCAAGACCATGATTAAACACGCTGTGTAATGTATTTTTTAATGAAGTATAATATTACATCGATTTACTTTATTATTAAAGGGATAATAAATAAATAATTGTTTTTTTTATTATTTCATTCTCGATAATTTAAGTGACATTTTACATGATTTGTGATACTTTTTTGGGTGATGTCAAACTTTTCATTTTTATACCCTTTTTTTAAAATTGGACACATCACATTTTATTTGTTTTGATTAAAATGAAATCATTTAAATAATTATTTTAATTTTACCTGACGGTTTAAAGATGAGTCAATTAGTAATACTACTGTTTACCACATATTCTTTGAATCATTGCAGTGGAGTAGTTATTTTGGGGTTTCTTTTGGATTATTCCAGGTTATTACTAAAAATGGGCATACACTCACTTCTATCCTATTATTCATATTTAAGCCTATATTTCCCTTACTTACAACTATTTCCATTGGTTTATTGGAGTTTCTATTAGTGCTGTCAGGTTAAGTGGGTGTTGACATTCTAATCTGTGGGCTTGCTCGATTACTGGTTGCGTCCGAGTAATGTGTATTGTGTGGAAAAGGATAGGGATAGTGGCCTACATTTTGGAATATCTGAACTTTGTTCGTTATTGATCTTTGTGTAAAGTGTGCGTTTCTTTGTCGCTGTCGTGGTTAGCATTAATTTCCAAGGTAACTGGATTATCTACCAAAGGCAAAAGTATTGCCTGTCTGTGTGTATGTCCGTGGTTTCTCCAAGAATTCGGTATTACATTGGGCCAGTTTTTCAATGTTAAGTAAAGGCATATAATGTATTGTTTTCATTAATTATGTTTATTGATAGTTTCAAGGTAATAATTATTTACAAAATTGAAATTTTTTTTATTTTTCTATTGGATGCGCAAATGGAGATTTTTGTTAAGAAAGTTTTCTTACTTTACTTTCACCAAAGTTGAATAAGAACAACTTGTAATTGTCCTTTAGATTGGTAGACATTTTGTTGGAAATAAGCTGGAAATAATGCTGTAGGCTATGTTGACACTATAAAAAAGACAACACATTTTGTCTCTCTATATTTAAATTTATTAAAAAAGTGAAAACCATATCAGAGAAAAAAACAATTTGTGATGAGCTGGAAAAGACTGGTATTTCAGCAATTCTATTGTTTTTTTCAGATCAACAAAAACCAATTGAAATGAATGCAGTGTTAATATCAAGGAATCAACGTAATCTCATTCTTTCGATCCTGGATATAGGTATGAGTTTTGGCGCGCCGTAAATATAAAGCGGAAACTATTATATTCACGCCTTAGCACCGATTACTATATCCGTATATTATTATTAGTTTCCTGAATTATTCAATTCAACAAGGTTGGAGTAGGCCTACTTAAGCCATCCAAATAAACTGAAATCCAAATACCATAAAATGTCTCCATCAGAAGAACCTGGATTTAAATCTTGTTCGGCGGCTTTATTCCTCATCTTAAACGTTAAAACAATTATTATTTTTTTGCCGGTAAATTTATATAATTATAAATATTTTTATACAATTTATTGTATATTGTTATTGTAAATCTTACTCTATTTGTTTACACATTTTAATTGCGCATGAACCGTCGATTTTGAACCCATGGGCGGATCCAAAATAAACTACCTTGACGCAACAAACTGAGACGGAAGGCAAGCGAATTGACCAATGACAAACGACAGTTTCGATAGTCCGTCGTTGTGATATCTGATAAATAACTAATCTCTTCGTCACGCAGACGTATTTAGTTTTGATCCTTGGCCAATTGTCTGTATTTTTTTAAAACTAAATCTGCTGTAATTAACGTAAGTGGTAGGCCATTGTTTCTATTCAGTGTCTAGTAGCTTTCGATTATTAATAGAAAAACGTTTCAGTGAATTAATTTGACACATAGGCTATTATAAAGCAAATTAGATTGTATAGCTATTAACAATATCAAAACAATAGAAACGTTTTAAAAACTATGATGATTTTTGGTAGGTGTTATAGGCCTATTTATGAAATTCTTCAACTCTATCATGTACTGTATTTTATCGAATACATTTGATTCCTGATAACAACCTTTCTTCTATATACTCAATTCTTGGTCTGTCTTTCGGATCCGCACTCGAGCATAATTTACCGACACATCGTAGAAAGTTGGAGTTGACATGATCAGCAATGTTGACAATGATGATTCCTAGGCTGTAAATATCTGACGCAAATGTTGGTGGCGACTCCGGATAAAATCGTTCCGGTGCGTATTCGCGGTATTTGATAATCCGCCCGGTTCTTTCGTCTGGTGGTGTGTCATTCAATTGGAATACGTCGTAAGGAACGGCCGATGAACACACACAGCCAAAGTCCGTAATCTTTGCTGCCCAGTGGTGATCGAATTTATGTAGAAGTATATTTCTGCTTGCTAGATCGTTGTGAATCAAACCAAATGTCTGCAAAATTTTGATTCCAATTGCAATATCTAGTGCGCAGTGAAATCCATCAGTTAAAGATAGATGAACCATGTTTTTGGTAATAACATCGTATAACGTTACAGTTTCGAATGTTGATGAATCCCCAATAAATTCCATTATGATCCCATCGCTCGTGCCGTATGTGCAGGTACCATAAACACGCGGGAACACGTCGCATATCTCAGCAGACAACATCATCTGAGTTCTTGCTTCAATGCTTACTTGAAGCTTATCAATACATCTTTGTATCTTGTCATTTTCAGCTAATAAGCACCTTTTCACAGCGACCAGTTCACCATTTTCCCCACCAAGACGACACAGCAATACTTCACCAAATGCACCCTTTCCAAGTTTAACCTAAAAACAACGAATGAATATGGATAAACTGATAAAACAGCTGTGCTTTAATAGCATCATGTTGTAATGTTTGTACTTTCTCAATAAACCTCATATTACTACGGAGTTCTTTGCGCAGACAACTCTATGTTGTTGTTGTGCTCCATACAATAGGTTATGTAGTATTGGTAAATGTTTTACTGATAAAATGACCATGTAATTGTTGCTTCAAATTGTACGTACGTTCATATTATTCTTTAAAATTAGAATTATGTTAGGACAAACTTCAAAAGAAGTGGAATGTTTCGAACGTCATTTCAAATATGGGAATACAAACATGTTCTTAAAGAGTAAATTTCGGTTATGGAGTTGGAACTAAGTCGTCTACCACGACTTATAAATGGTATAGTATAATCCCTATGTGTACCAATGCTTACCTGTTGGTTATCTTGTAACAATGGCTGGAGAACATCTAAAGAAAGTAGCGGAACACCATTAGGTAACAAGGCATCTAGATGTATCATGTCCTTTGGTATTACAGCATTATCCATTGTCAAAGTAAAAATGTAAATGTAACGCTAAAATACGCTACCTCGCGCCAAAACTTTTAGACATTCTTCAATTATAAGATCTACTTTGTTTTAATGTGCTTAACACAGACACTATTGTGGTTTATTATATTCGACTGACGTCATGCTAAAGTCTGTTACGATGGTTATCGTCTGAATCTGTAACTGTTACGTCATCTTGTTCTATTTTTACTATCAACCAATGATTATTCAGGTAGGATTATATGGAACTTTCAAAGTTTTCAGTATATTTGATTAATTATAAAGTTTAAATTCTTGTTTCTAAACTGAATCTTTCAATCGACTAATCTGTATAACGTTATATATAATACGATATACTATACTCTTCGTATCCTTTTCTTCTCTTTAATTATGCCGTTTACAAATGTATAAAGCCACTGAGACCAGAGCATCGACGACGAAGAAACGCTGATACACACGACGAGACGGTCTATGCGGTGATCACAAGACATTTTAAATAATATATAATTAGTAGAAGTTCGTTAACCGTTTTAAAACTAGCTGACTATCTATCTATATTCTTGATTAAACTAACATACCTAAATACAATTCTCCTGTGGAATGATTAAAATGGTATTACCAGTGTTAGAGAAAGCTCAATAGGTTGTTACACTTACAATATAGCACTGCGGTATTAGCTGCTAAAATCAAATTAAATATAATTGTATACCATTCAGTCGATGTATCAAAACTGGTTTTGATGCTTTCAATGACATTATATTACTAATTGTGTTTTTTGTGATACAACTTTACCAATCGTATTTATTATTTTCTTAAATTATTGTGTGTGTTTTTTTAATATTTAAAGTTACAAAATGAGTATAGAATCAATACATATGTCATACTTTATAAAGGTTACGGTTACACGTTGTCCATTCAGCTGATAGTTTACAAACTAAAAACCGGTGTAATAATAAAGTGACATAGTGCAATGTTTCGTCTTACACGTCGAAAACAAATTAATGATTCCGTTAATTAAAATCGATAGTCATCATTCATCACGTACAGTACTATTAAAGGTGAAAACTATACCTAGGTGATCATTGTACAGTATATTCGCATTTGCGCAATGGTATTTATTCACGTGGATACAAGTACGTAGTACGGGTTATTAATCGTATTTACAAGTCTGAGTTTTGTCTGAGTAACTACATAAACTTGAAACTTACGGTGTACACTATAATTGTGGGTACGCTGGTAGAGAGCTGTCGGTTACTTCAGACCCATGTTGATGCGTTTGTCATCACTGCAAACCAATGCCGAACATTATTTTAAGTAACCATTTATATTGGTTTTTAAGCGACCGTTGCTTTCAATTTAAAAAGGTGCAGTTAAACGCTATTCCAAAAAAGGAAGTTGTCCATACCACTTTAATACCGAATTTAATCACAGTTTTAGATCAATTCCATTTCGTCGCTAACCACTGAAAATCAAATCGGCCCGCAACATGACAAAAAGGTCCACTTTTATTAATTATTAAAAAATACTTGCTTTTTCTTATGAATAAACACTAACTTCGAAATATAGACTATTTCAAGTTTCGCCTGACCAACTCTAGAATTCATTTAAATTTAAAATACGGTTTTAAAAAAATCGTTCCGAAAATGTTTTATTGTATTTTGTTCTATTATGTCTGACCTTAAAGTCATGCAACTTGTTAAAATAGCAGCTAATTTTATTCAAAAATGATCTTAGCTCAGCTATATTTTGTTTCATAATGCAAATTATAAGTGGCATTTTAGGTTGGACCACCAGCTACTTTTTTCAAAATTATTTTGGTATTGACGAGGATGACCGAGGAAACACATCCCAATATTCACTCATATACACATTGAATTTCTATGATGTAGTAGTCGTCGGTAGTCGCAAATCGAAAGCTTTCTATATAAAGCTTAGTTCTCACTACCAGGACTCTAACGTAAGGACGTACAGCTAAGCGCAACGCAGTTTATTTGACCATTCACAAGCGATGGATTATTTAAACTATCTCTTATCATTGGTGCGCTAATTGGGATTCTTCGCACCATTCGCAGTATGCGATCAGTATACAGTACGGCTCTGTGAGTCGCGTGCATAAAACGCTAACTTGAGCACGCGACTGCAGGCATGTATATGGCCTTGTTCTATTTAAGTTTTTTTGTTTGTTCGTGCATTGTTGCAATGGTAATGCTTTGTACCTACTCACTTGAGTTACCTTTTTATGGTTGTACGATTGAATGAAATTAGACATAGTTGCAGATATAGTTAATTTATTTAGTAACTCAGAGGTGTCGTGTAATGCATTACAGACCACTATCAAATATATTAATTATTATTAATAAGTGTGTAAAAATATAAACTTATTTTAATACTGATTACAACATCAATATTTGTATTAGCAATGTGTCAATGTATAAAACAAATCGTTTGGTGGAGTACACCGGAACATTATAGCAATTTTAATTATTAAATGATGTTAGAGAAAATATTGATTTCAAAGCGTGTATAATGCAAGCAATATAATTTAATATTTTAATAATATTAATAAGAATATTACGATTTGATAGACTAAATATTAGTTCAGTCATTTTTTTGAATAATATTTATAATGGCCTTGGGATTGGTAGCCGTAGTCTACGCTGCTTTGACTACTCTATAAGAAATTTTGAACCCTTTATCTGATTCGGAGCTATCACTGTGAAACAGCAGTTTGATCCCGCCAGTAAATTCGAGAACGTCGCCTGTTCTTGAGCCACATAGTGGGTCCTCTACATTTCCGTCTTGAGTCTCCGTGATCTGCAAACAATCGAAAAAGCATAATAAGTGTTGGTAAAAATAAATAGGCCTATATAGAAGAAGAAGGACACCGGGGCAAGATCAATCAACTATAGTAGGTACATTGGTTCTTTATATACAAGGAGTACTTTGGAAGTAAAATTAGTTTTGGGGTTTGTTAACATTAGGTCATTTTTTTAATCCCTACCCTGCTCCCGAATAAACGCCCCGGGCGTTTATTTATTTCGTCGTATAATGCCCTATCACATGCGCATAATACACAAGTAACACATTAATTATACACATTAAACATCACAACAATTCGAATAAATACGGTATTACTTATTACTGATTAGGCCTATATTGCTTTACAATATTTGAATAATGAAATTAATGTACCTGCAAGTAGTCATATATACAAGAGTTGTGAAACTCAACTTCAAACTCTTTCAAAGTAAGTTCAACTACATCTGATTGCTTAGCTTGGATAACGGTTTCACATTCGAAGTTATTTTTGTAAGGGTCCGGGTAGCTTGGTGACACAATTATACCTCCATTTTTAGACATTGTCATACCGCAACTTGGCACTAAATGAATGAAAAAAAATGGTTTAATATAGTCAATTTTTGTTTTTAACTTTTTTAAGAGAGATAAACGCCGCCAGCAACATCAATAGCCAAGTGAATATGTAAGGTATGTAATTTAAAATGCAATAGTGTGAATCGCGTCGAACTGCCTGGTTAGCTGTGCATTTCTTTCGCTTCGCAGGAAGTAGATACAAATAATATGAATACACGTGCACACATATCCAATTCACGCAAATCAACCTTTCCTTACTGGGTTTAGGCTCGGCCCATTCAAAGTATAATTATTGTAAATATGTAAATTAGTATATTAGGCCTATTATTTGCTTGTAATAAAAACAAACACAGTATACGTATACTCCACTAACCATATCCGTTTGTTTCTGTCTCAATGCTCTCATATTTCGCTTGGAATCCTTTTTTGTTTGTGCCTTTGTTGCTGTGAAACTCCAACTTTACCATGTGAGTTTCTGACGTCCAATGGAAATGCTTCAGGAAACCACAAAAGACGGCATTGGTTCCTGTTCCTTCATCTGTCAACTAAAATAATAAACAATAAGATATTCATGCGTAGAATTATAAGCTTAGCATAACTAGAAGTTGCAAAGTGCAAGTAAAGTAAAAAATACAAATGTTATAATTATTAAACAACTTCATTTGTCATTGTACAATAAAGAAAAACTATACAATAAATGCATTACAACTCCAACCACTAACATCTAGTCATTGCCAGATGAAGATTTGTGAAACGTCGCACACGTAGGTATTGCCAGCTTTATACTATGACGTTATCCAAATTCCTTCACTTGCACTGATGAAGGGCTAGTGTTGCCCGAAAGCTCTTCTAACTTTTCTGGCTGTTTACTTTATCGTTTTGATTTAGCTTTTCGCTTTTTATTTTTGTATCTCCATTGAGATCCAGCCACTGATACCCACAGCATTGTCATTTTTTTCAGTAATTTGCCTTTGGATTTATATATATATATATATATATATATAGGCCTAATTTGAAACGATAAAGATGAGGAAATCTGTGAGAATGAGAAAAAGTCGCCCCAACCGAGACTCGAACTCGGACCGCCTGCTTGATATGCAGATATCCTAACCATTAGACCACTGGGGCTTTCATGGTATTGTTCGAACTCGATTGGATAGCGACTCTTTAACATTCTCGGCGTGGTACGGCGGAACAGCACTAGTCCTCAGTTGTACGCACGCGCAACAGAGATCAAATTGATACGCCCTCATCTTTCAGTATTTTTATATATATCACCGGGCGGTTTAGAATTAATGTTCTTTGCCTGTTGTGTTTATATATATATTAATATATAATTATATATATATATATATCCTCTTACTTTGACATAGTCGATTTTGCAATTTTTTGAATTCTGCAATTTGAACACTTCAAACGAGATTTTGACTTGCCGACCACTCGTTATTTGGATCTTTGTCACACAAGCTGTATTCGCCATGTATTTATTCGGGTAATTTGGTGAGGTTAGCGAACCCGAATTGTTTGTGTATGTCTCGCCGCAACCTATGATTTAAAGACGAACGATTAATAACCACAATCATATCACCGTCATCGTAATCTTATTATTGGGTTAGACTGAAAATCTACTTACATGCTGGCTTTGTGCATGGCTTCTGTTCGTTCGGTTTAGTTTCTGGATTGCATTCGGAATCATCCAGTACTTGTTCGGACGGACTTTGACAAGTTACAATTCTGGTTTTAATGCCATCACCGCATGTCACCGAACACTACACGATACAGAACATGTGTTAAGGTATCTACTGTCTATAACATTGATGTTAGCAGCTTACAGACTACAAGCTATTTAATGTCAATAATAGAGTACATAATGCATACAATCGTAATGTTATTGGACGTGATTCGACGTGTGATCATCGGGTGTCACGAAACCTAAGACCACGAAAGCTAAGACCCCCTAAGACCTAAGATCACGAAAGCTAAGACCCAAGACCTAAGATTACAAATTCTAAGATATACTACAGCTTAAAAACAATACTTGTTTATCCATACATAATTTTAAACACAGTAGCTTTCATTTATTACCATAAATATAATTTAATACTACCGCAAAACATAGATAAACTCACATTATTTTCGCCCGTTGAGTAAATGTATATTTTTTCTTTACAACAAACAAACTTGACGGGTTGTTTGTTGGTATATATTTACTCCAATGTGTTGGTTCAGAGAATGTTTTTCTTACGCACCTGCCTTTCTTGTATTTTGACTCCAAATTTGTTGACTAACTTTATCCTGAATACCACACTTTAAAATTAGGACTTATAAGTACTTTCAGAAGGAGAAACACATAATAACAAATAAATAAATCCTTTAAATTTATGATTTTACAGACGTTTCTTTGTATACTGTAATGTAACTCCGCTCCCCATGCTCAATGTTTTTGTTTCTATGGAGCGCCAAAAGAGCAACAATAATAGTACAAGTATAAAAACAGAAAGAAAACGAAACAAAAAAACTTATCATGATTTTTAAGTTAAAATTTATTTGCCAGTATTTATTTCTTCGTACTTGCATGGTTATACTATTATCATTACAATTTTAATTTTACATTGTTCCATCCACACTGTAGATGGACTCCAACAGAGTTTTCAGCCCTCTATATAATTTTTGCTCTTTTGACGTTCCATAGAAACAAAAACATTGAGCATGGGGAGCTCGAGGAGTTACATTACAGTATACTGCTACTAGTGTACTGTAGGCTAGTCATTTTGTGTGCGAGAAAAACGTCTGTAAAATCATCAATTTAAAAATGTATTTGTTACTTTTTATGTGATTCTTTTTCATGAAAGTGCCAATTCTAAGGTGTGGTATTCAGAATAAATGTTGGGAGTTAAAATACAAGGCAGGTGCGAAAGATAAATATTTGTAATCTTAGGTCTTGGGTCTTAGCTTTCGTGATCTTAGGTCTTAGGGGATCTTAGCTTTCGTGGTCTTAGGTTTCGTGACACCCTGTGATCATCTGCTCTTATTTTAGAATCAAATATTACACAGAGAGGAAAAATAAATTGCATTTTATTCAACCATATTTACTGATCTTATCTAGACTTTGTGTTTAACTATTATATATATAACTATATATGCAACATTTACCTGGCCATATTTTCCAGCTGCCCATTGCTTCATAGGACATAACCCTTGGTCACATGGTCGCTGTTCATTTGGTTTTACACCATTACACATTGCTGTTGCTACTGGCCGTCCATCTAATGTACAAGTGATGTCACGCGTCTCTTGACCTGAACCACAACTCTTCGAGCAAGTTGACCACGAACCTTTACTCCATTCTGAAGTTGCCATGCTAGTCTTCTGGTAGTAACTGTAGGAAACATTTGCCTTGTACAAAGGGCTCCTTGCATGTTTGAAAACCTGTAATATAATTGAAAATTGGCAAATGTAACTAATTGTATTGATTTTTTTGTATTTAAAATCTAAATGTATAAATGAAATGGTTCAGTAAGAACAGTGATTTATTCATAATACTAGATTGTGCAACCATGCATAAAATAACCTTGGTGAACTATAACAAGAAAACCATGTATAATATTATTTCCTCCATGGGAAAACTAACCGCGGTCAACTACTTGGCCTAACCCAAGAAAACTACATCCTTTCTCAATGGTGTTTTGTTATTGCGTCTACAGTAATAGTAAGTAATATTTATTGCTTTCCAAATACAGTACAAATAAATAAAACAGAATAATGTAAATGAAATAAAAAGAGAAACATTAAATATAAAAATACAAGACTAGACAAGAAAATAAGCATGGAAAGCAGGGGAGGCCCTTTAAGCCCAGAGGCTTGTTTCAAAAGGGGTCCCCAACATAATAAAATAATATTACAATAATTATACAAAAATATGGATCTATTATTATTTTATACAGTATTACAAATTAATTTAATTACATGTTAGATTTATGCCGAATTCTGATAATCATTATTATTACAAAAATATCTACTATTATTTACAAGAAAAGTCAATCAAAATTTTAGGTCTACATAATTTGCATATTTGTTAATAAAAATTTCTTAAGAGTCCTTTTAAAACTATTGTGTGTAAAAATATTTTTTATTTCTATTGGTAATTTGTTCCACAGTGTGATTGCATTAAAAAAAAAGGTCTTACTAACAGTATAGTTAATCATTGGAACAATAAAATTACAATATTTACCTCTAGTACCATGGTTATGATTTATCATATTAAAATTATTTAACATAAAGTCTGGACAACTTTTTGTATATATTGTCTGTACGTGTTGTAGTGTCATTGTGATATGGTATCTATTATGTTTCCCTAAGATGAATCTAATTACTTTATTTTGTGTTCTTTGAAGTTTAGTACGGGAATCCGAGGTTGTACCCCAGTACCAGGATGATATAGCATAATTTATATGGCTTAGAGCCAGGGCTTCCATTATGAGTTTACGAATACAGCGATCAAAGTTACGACAATTCCTATACGCAAATTTAATACGACCATTAACTTTCTTAATAATTGTTGAGACAATTAATTCACTATTAAGCCTATTGCTTAGTTCGATACCAAGGTATTTTATAGAGCTATTCAAAGAAATTGTATAGCCATTGTAAAGGACGCAGTATTAGGAAGTAAGGTAAAAATTTGAACAAGTTTCCAACTAATTAAATGAATAAATAGTATGCAACGTTTCATCAGTCCACTAGTATACGTACCATAATGTCAATAACAGCAGTAGTTGGTCCTTTGATAATAACTTGGTCGAACGCGTATGAATAATAAACTAAATCTACCCCAGCTGACACCAAACCCTGACGTCGTCGTTGGAAGTGATCATCACCAATGACAATCTCACCATTGAATTGTACACCTATTAAACGGTACATGATTGATATTTGAATACATATAATTTTAATACTACATTTGAATGCATTTGCATATTGAATATATTTGCAGCGCATAAATATTTTCATCCATGATGGTCCAGATTCCTGGATTTCCAATATTTAATACTGATCAAATGAATCATTGAATAAAACTGCAGTGCCTACCTAGATAACTATATTCTCCTCCGTCGGTTGCAATTACGCTTGTTGCCCCAATTGGTATCGAAACAACATGGACAAATTCTAAACACACAAACAAGTAAAATAAAATATTTTTCTTTATAATCATGTTTTACATAATTTATAGAATTTACATAAATTAGTGTGTTTTTTTAATTTTTTTAAATTTAACCATATATTTGTTGAATAGAGAATGTTAATGTCCAATACTCTGCTCTATATTGTACAATGAGAATCTTTATATAATTAATTAAGTAATAATATAAGTAATTATATAAGTAATTCTCGGATTGATTGGTTTGATTGATTGGTTTGATTGATTGGCGCATAGCCGCATGAAGCGTCGTCAAAACGAAACATTAGCGCGGCGTTCGATTTTATTTGGTGACGCCGGCACGGGTGTGAACGACCCTTATTACACATAGTTTTGATTTGATGTGTATAATATGATTGTATTTTGTGTTTAATAATATTTAAAAAATATTCCTACTGTTAGATACACCACCAACAGTCTTAGATGCTTTAGTAGCTGTGCATCTGCTGCCATCACCGTTGCAATTTCCACATCTATCAAATACTGCTTCAGAGTTTAATTTCCCATCACATCCAACATTCTGTAAAAAAAATGAGCAAACTGATAGCCTATCTGAACATCTGGAACTAAAGCTTTGTCATCATTGACAGTCATAAATTATACATTATTGTCGAGATGTTTATATCGCTATTCAAAAACCTTCACTGAAAGGTAACTTTCGATTTAGGATGACCGACGACCAACCTAGGTCAGGTAAATCGGTGTGTCGTCGGTCGTCGCCTGCTGGACCTACAATAGAAACCATCAAGCCTGTGTGAGGCTTCGAAAGCCTGTTTTCCTGTCGATCGTTACGTTGCGTTGAGTTGCATTTAAGCCTGTTTTCCTGTCGATCGTTAAGTTGCGTTAAAGATGTATTGTCCCCCTGAACAAATAATTTTTAAAAATATTTTTGTTGAATAGGCCATTTTAATGATACATAAAAGTTATTCACTTTGAAATAAAATTTGATTGGAAAAAAATGTATTTACCTAAGAAAATCGTAATTTAAAGTAAAAAATAGTCAACCGGAAGTCAGTTGGCAGCCAGCTGGCTTCCGGTTTAATTTAACCCTTGACCTGAATTAGCTTATGAATTATGCATTTTTGTATGATTCTTCTTGTGCGTGTATGTGACCTCTAGGTCATCACCAAAAAATTACGACGTGATATGGCGAGACGACGATGTGGGAAACTTTTGTAGTTTAACAACAAAAAAACAACTCCTATCTTGAAGAATATACTATAATGGCTAGGCCCTAGCAGATTGGTAACTAAAAACTGTAGTTTCTATGGTGCAGCTTTGTTAGTTAGTATAGGAAGCCTAGCTAGCCCATTACAGCTGTACTGGCTAGTGTACTATCCCCTATCTATTGGCTAGGCCTAGTAGTAGTAGCTAGTCTAGTAGTACTAGGCCTAGTTGTGGGCCTGAGTGAGGGTTCACCCTGAGTGAGTAGTAGGCCTAGATAAATACTAATAGATACAACTTGTAAGCCTTATTAATAGTTATTGCCAACCTAGCTTTAAATAGGATTAGGCCTATAACATTCATCTGTGAGCATGGAGTAAATAATAAGTAAAGAATAAGTGTGAATTTTGACACCACCAACCAACTCGTCTTATTTTTAGTATAACACTATAATAATAGTCCTTTATCATATCACTTTTCATTCATTTTAAAACATTTAATGTTCTTTTCTATGTAGAGTTTGTGATTAAAAAAATTTTACATAAGAGCAGCGAAACTCAAAAAGCGAAAACTTGTGAATGGCTGCCAAAAATAAAAAATAAGGTCACCACCAGGAGAGATTATGGATGGTGCTTGGTTTTCCTTCATGATTAATTAGATTTTAATGCTAATATAAATTTGTGAAAATTGTAACTAGGCCTATACTGTACATCCAATAATGTAATTATTTTAGAGAAAATGACCAACTTTTTGGCATTACAAGATAATAATGCAGATCTGACACGATTTCTATCAGAGGAGTTGATTCGTCAAGCTCCTATAGACAAAGAAATTGTCACAGCTGGTGGATTTATGAAAGAATCAGTTGTTAAATCATCAAAAGTCTACACGAATACGTTGTCTCTGGTAGCAGACCATGAAGAATCGGACACGAGACTTGTCATGCTGCCAATGTCCGATACGACACAGTTGTAGTTGCTTCTAGGGATACAGACGTACTAGTGATTCTAGTGTCTCACTACCAAAGCATGGTATCCAAATGGATGATGACAGGGACATCCAAAAAAAGAAAGTATCTATAAAAGACATTTTTCAAGCCTTGCCCGAGGGTTCTACAAAAGCACTGATTCCATTCCACACTATTAGTGGATGCCATACTACTCATATCCAGGGAAGAGTTAAATTACATTAATACATACATACAGTAATTTAACTCTTCACTGCTCATATCTAAGTGGTCACTCAAAGGCATCGGCATGGGAAGTATTAAAAAAAAAGTATGAACTAATTAAAGACCTGGGAGAAAACCTATCAGTGACCAAGTTATTATGAAATCGGAAAGATTCATTTGCTACGTTTACGGTGTTGGTCAAGTTAAAAGTACCAATGAAGTTAGGCTTTTAAAAAAAAACCAGAGGCATTACCTCCAACAAGCGATGCAGTGCACCAACATATAAAAAGAGCACACTTCCAAGCACTCGTATGGAAAAAAGCTGTATCGCCAATCCAGCATTTGCCATCACCAACATATTGGTTGGGAGCTATCTAATGGTAAACTTCAACCAGTGCTTCTGAAAAATGAAGCTATTCCTACTGCTTCGTTAGAGATGATTTATTGTGGATGCAAGACACGATGCATAACCAATAGATAGGTGCAAGAAGTCAAAACTACCATGTACAGCTTTATGCCGCTGTAACAACGCTAAAGATGACGGAAACCTTTGCATGAATGATCTTAACTGATGCCCTTAACATGTTCATTCCAAATGTAGCTTACGTGTTCACATTTTATTTTAAATCTATACAATCATAATCCATCATATTGATGGCAGGTAATTTTCAAATGTAGCTTACGTGTTCAAATTCTTTTTTAAATCTATATTCATAATCCATCATATTGATGGCAGGTACTATACAATCATAATCCATCATATTGATGGCAGGTAATTTCCAAATGTAGCTGAGACGTGTTCAAATTTTTTTTAAATCTATAATCATAATCCATCATATTGATGGCAGGTAATTTTCAAATGTAGCTTACGTGTTCAAATTCTTTTTTAAATCTATAATCATAATCCATCATATTGATGGCAGGTAATTTCCAAATGTAGCCGACATGTTCACATTTTAGAAAATCTATAATCATACTCCATCATATTGATGGCAGGTAATTTCAAATATCAACAATTGTCACTTGCGTATTCAATTTTTTTTTTAAATCTATATAAATCATAACACATCATATTTGATGGCAGTGAATTTTGTAATTTTACTAATTTTACTACCTCATATCCAGGGAAGAGTTAAATTACATTAATACATACATACAGTAATTTAACTCTTCCCTGTTCATATCTAAGAGTGGACACTCAAAGGCATCGGCATGGGAAGTATTTAAAAAAAAATGAACTAATTAAAGACCTGAGAGAAAACCTATCAGTGACCAAGTTATTATGAAATCGGAAAGATTCGTTTGCTACGTTTACGGTGTTGGTCAAATGTAGCTGACATGTTCACATTTTTAAAAATATATAATCATACTCCATCATATTGATGGCAGGTAATTTCAAATTTCAAGAAATGTAATGTTCAAATTTTTTTTAAATCTATATAAATCATAACACATCATATTTGATGGCAGTGAATTTTATAATTTTACTAATTATTATTGTGTATAAATAATTTCATAGTTATGCAATTATATTATATTTAGTATACAGTAGGCCTATGCTGTAGTTAAAAGGTTAATAACCATACTATCGGCCATTCTTTTACAAAATATGCAATTAGACTGGATAGAAACACACATGTTTTAAACAATTTAAAAAGAAACAAAAATTCATAAGACCACAATTTTCAAAGTTATATTATTATTATATTATTATATTTGACTAATAGTTCAAAGGTCAATAGTTGTAGAATCGGCCATTTTTTGTAAAAACATTTCATTATAATAAATATGAATGTATAGTTTCTGAACAATTTGAGCCCTATTTCGTGTCTCTCCGATTATTGGTTACTGAGATACGATAAATCAAGGTCTAAGGTCAAAATGTCAGAAATAAGACTTGCATCCATTTTTTGAGAAAATGTGTCATTAAAGTGAATATAAAAACATATATTTAAAACATTTTGACACCAAAATTAATTATCTGTGACTAGTGGTTCTCGAGATATAGGGTAATTATAAAAAATGGCCGCCATTTTTAATTATGCAAATTAAGGGCTTAGATGGCCGAATTTCGCTTGGGATCCGCCATATTCGTAATCAGCGAGGTCGAAATATCCTAAATCAAGTGGATCCCAGCTTCTACCCAAAAATGCTTCTTACATCATATTTCAGAGGAAATAGAACTTGTCTATATTGTCAGCGCTTACCTACTTTTTCACAAACTGCAATGACGTAATTTGTGAACCATTTGATTGGTCAGTTTTAACGATCGTAACGATCGTAATCGTTAAAGATGTATTGTCCCTTTGACTAATTTCCCAAAAAAAAAAAATTTTTAATATTTCGAAAAAAAGTGGGTCATTTTGAAGTATCATAATAGTTATTAACTTTCACAAAAAATTAGTCCAAAAAAAAAATTAACTGAAATACAGACGTTTTTTTGCTCAAAAAATAACTTTGACTTCCAGTCAAAGTTTTCGATCAAAACATATCTCATAATGCAACGCGTTTGTTTGGCTACTCTGTATGCATAATCATAAAACTTCCTCGCGATCTGTGTGAAAACACCTTCTCAACCTTGACGAGTTGTAAACAATCCCAATTAGCATCATGCATAATGCATACTCGTGGTTTGAAATCTTTGTTTACTTTCGCTCGTGACGATTTTTCAGACGAAATGTAATCAAATTAATTTACCTGTTAATTACGTAAACTTGTTGTTTTTGGCTCAAATGTTCGACTTAAAGTGAATAACTTTAATATTACTTTGATATGGCCAATTTAAATTTAGAAAATATTTTTTTTCATTTTTTGTGTTTCAAGGGACAATACATCTTTAAAGTTGAACGAGTTCAACTTTAACGATTTAAGATTTTAACGATTTTAAACGTTAATTTTTACCCCCTTTTCCTGTCAAATCGTTGAATCTGTCAACTCAACGCAACGCAACTTAACGATCGACAGGAAAACAGGCTTTAGATCTTTGATAATAATAATAATAATAATATTTATTCGGCAAAAGTTCATAAAGTACATTTTACAATTCATCTTGCCAGGAGCAAGTAATAGGCATGAGCCCAAACAGAAAACTGCTCTTACTCCATCATTACTTATAAAATACAAAAATAACAAAACTAAGTAGCACAAATTAAGTCAAAATAAAACAAAACAAAACAAAGTTATAATGAGATGCACCAATTAAAAATAAGCTGCATTGAATAAACAATATAAACAATTACAACTTAATTGATCGTCGCAAACTGAAAGGCTCCACCATATTAGCATTCCGATAGCAATCTATAGGTTTGTTTATTTGTTTTAAACATTTGTCGTAGTAAAGCATTTAGTTGGTTAGTTCTGTGTTTTAATTGAAAGGATTGTACTTACTTCACAACGACCTGAAAAGCACATCTTATACGCATTGTAAGTGTCGTTAAAATCGCATCGGGAACCATCGATGAACTCTCCAAATCTACGTAGGTGATATGTATTTCCTTCTTTTCGAGCACAGTTAAGTTTACAGAAGGTGTTAACTGTATAACAATATAAAACATAGTATTGGCATTACATAATTACAGTGTGTTACTTGTCAAGTATATCACTTGTGTTTGTTTGCACATACCATCAACAACTTCCAAGAAGTTTCGTGCTTTATTTGCATCTCTGGCTTGTTACATTAGAACGACACATTGCTAAACTCCATCGTATATTATATTCGCAGTGAACGACGTTTAAAAATCTTATTCGGTTTATGCCCGTTTATGCATTCATATTTAACAGCGCCACGCCAATCAACAGCCACTACAATATTACAAAAATCTCATGAAGTTAGGGAGATCCATGACAAATTTGCAGCGTAGCCATATTAAAAAACACAATTATTGCATCGCACACAACTGTATACTGACGGCATGATCGAAAACCTTATTTATATTATTTATATTCCGAAAAAATAAAAATTTACTACAATTCTCAAAATCCTCCTGTTTCATCTGTCCATGATTCAGTAAATAATGATTAATAGTTTTGTTTTAGAGACTTACAGTTAAAATAATAATAATTCGGTTGCCATTCAAAGCCTTCTCCAGAAGGATGATCACTCTGATTGGCGCATTGCTCTTGTACAAATGCAAGTTGTGAGGTTTCACAATTCTAAACATAGAAAATATAAGTTATATTATGAACCCGGCCAGGTGGTGGTCTGCGTATGTAGGTACAAGGAAACGACCCGCATTATTTTGTAATATCAACGACTTTTTAAAAAAAACTGCAAGGTTTCGGGTTCACAACTTAAGTCTTTACTATTGTATCTGGCTTGCAGAAAAGCGTTTATTTGATATGATAACATCTAAGTATAATTATTCTTGTTATTGCCATTGTTCTAATCTTTTTGTTGTTTTCGTTCGCAGAACAACAGACGGTGCTGCTATTTGATTTCACACAGATATTTTGTTTTCGTATGGAGAAGATATTTTTGTCGTACACAAAAAAAAGTAATATTACACGATCTTTAAATAGTACGTATTATAACATGGGTTCAAGGATGTAGCCAATCAGACTCGCTGAAATGAGTCACGTGTGCGCTCTTTTATTTTGCACTATCATGCACTGGAGTTGAAAAAGTGCGCAGCAAAAAAGCATAACAACAGAGCACTACTGCGTGTAAATCATGACAGATTACCGATCGCGCTAGGCGCAGCATGATTTACGAATACTGAGTCGTTTGAACAGCGGGCACATTAAAAAAAAAACAAACACACCACTTGTGATCTTGTAATTTCTGGTACACAACTGTTTTTCTAGGCCTAGGCTACACGGTCGCCGAACAAAGTGTTGCTTAGCTCATATGCATATATTCACTAAAAAAGGTAAGTGAAAATAGTTTATAGACCTATGTTATAAACAAATAACGCACAGGTCTAATTCGTGCGTTAGTGGAGATGCGACGCACTCTCCACTAACGCACCCTGCGTTCTGTGCTTGCTATTTCACGCCATGTGGTCCACAGTCTTCTAATCAAATGAAATTTATTAGCGTGGTGGTCTGGAGCGTACAATCCCAAAATATTACCCTCTCTACCATTATACAATGTTGAATCAGGTCTAGAATTCATCATACGTGATATTTACCTGAAGATTACAAATGTCTAACATAACTGCATCTCCCTCACAGATCCTACCATTATACGCTGGCCTACAAAACAAGTTCGGTAGTTAAGTACCTCAACTAATACACTTACTTTTAAAGACACCATTCAGTCAGTCCTCTTTGTCCTCTCGGTGTCATTTTATAATACGCTTACCAACTATTATTTTGAAATTTGAATTAATTTACAAGTTCTTACGGTGGATTATCGCATCGGCGTCTCCTACTCTGCACACCACCCCCACACGATCGAGAGCATTTAGTCCACTCGTCATAATCGGACCAGCCACCATCCACGGCTGCAGGGCCTTCGGACCCAACGTCTACACAAACCCTTTTTCGACACCACTAGGTGGAGTAACAAATTAAGACAAAGGGATGTAGTCAATAATTACAAGGTACCGCATCAACATAACACATATCACAATCGCGGATAGTAATGGTATTTAGTATGTCACATTTATTTTCTTTCAAACATACAAATGGCAAATTATACAGTATAAGAAGTCTCTTAATAAAGAAAAAATAAGAACATGTTGATGTTCATATAATTTGAAAATGAAATAGAGATAAACTCAAGAAGTAAAGGTATTTACGTGGCACTGGCAAACATACCGAAAGAAAACATAAGAGAGTTTCGTATAGTATGACATTCTATATTATAATATAATATTAATGTAATCTTCAGTTATGGCGACTTTTCTAAAGACAAATTGTTTGCATTTCTGATAAAATAAATACACATACATATACATAATTTAAGGACATATCATGTATAGCCAATAGGTTTAAATAATAGTAGTACTAATAGTGTGGTGTAAAACAAGTTTTCAACCTACCTTCCCTGGAAGACACTCTGAGCCTTCAAGTTCCGCGTTGACTTTAGTTTGACACCCGTCATCAGGACTCCGCCGACACCAAAGTGTTTTGCACATTTGCTAGTAATACATACAGAATATAGTTAGTTTTTTCTTAAATTTAGATAGAATTGTACAAGAAAGCTGTCACATTGTATTGATACCGTTTGTTTTAAAGCTTTAGATAATTAGTAAATAGTATAATGTTTTATAGGCCTAGATACTAAGAAAATCATTCACTCCAGCAGCTGTGATTACTTTATATCGGTATTGTTTGAAAATTGTGTGTAATTTTTATGCTATTGAGTGATACACAGCCAAAATAATTGTGTTCAGATTGTGGATAATAAATTTGTGTCAAAAATGTGAGAAATATTTAAATAGAACAAATGTTCAACTTATGAAATATTCTTTCCATTAAACAACCAAAAAAAACCATTCATTATTTTTCGAACATCGGTCGACAAACACGCAAAAAAAATAGAACTGTTCAATATCACCATTAAATCACTTTTCGTTTCAGTAGAACTAATTAGTAATACTGGACGGCACGTGCTGATACGTAACAATTGAAATGCAAAGGATACACTCAGGTGTGTTATACATTTTGATAGTGGGATTTGAAACCAAGTAACATTTGTAGTTTTTATTGTTAAACATAATCCTAAAATAAATGAATAAAAGCTTTGTTAAAAGACAGAAAGTCTAAAAAGTATATTAATTGCGACATTTATCTGACCTGTTCAAAAATGCATGCTGAACTGTTATCACCATAGGCCATTTTGCATTGCTCATCGAGGCTGACAATTTCACCTGGTAAACGACCATCCAACGAGATATCAATAAATGCAGGACTCTCGTTGTCTAAACAGTTAACACCCCAATATCTGTTGAAATATAATTCAAATGTTCACGCACTATCAACGGTTTAGCATCGTAACCTTAGTAGCAGGCAACTTTCGCATTTCATTTATTTAGCATAATTACAATAATATACAGTTGAACCTTCCGGTAGCGACCAACCCCAGGACCGAAAAAAATGGCCTCTTACGGGAGCTGACCGCTTGCGGGAGGTTTCTGCCGATGAGGGCCAAAATCACGTATTAATCTTTTATGGCTTTGCACGTTATTTTGCGGCATTCTTAATAACGCAACGGGCCTCTAATTTCTCCAGATAATTGTATTTTATTTTTATGATCAGGTGGTTTAGTATTATTAATGATTTTCAGACATATTTTAAAAGCTTTCATGCATGGACATGGTCGTTAAAAATGTGTGTAGTTTTCAAATCGTCTAATGAATCATCTATATATAAATTATGGTTAATTTTGACATAGGCGAGCACAATGGAAAAACTTCGGGATTGACTGATTTCATCGGTATATTTTCAACTCAATTTCAATTGTACGCGGTCAAAGTAATTTCCGGGTTCACGATGAGTTCACGAGTTCACCTTGCAACTACAGTACCTGGTTTCAACTAAGTTGGCCGTTAGTGGATAGCCATTAGTTTTTTGTTTGTTTTCGGATCGGACCGCGCGTGTGAAGGTACAGTAGTTAACAAATAAAAATTATACTGCAAATTAATAAAGATCAAATTAAATAAATATACGCCATAAAGCATCGAAATATATTGTGGGGAATAGTATTATAAAACTACATAGGGAGATCTAATGATAATACATTTTTTTTTTAAATCGAGTGAAATCTTGATAGCCGAGTTTTATTGAGTAAGCTGGCAGGAATATCCGTGTCCCGTTAAGACCGAGATCTCTGGTAATGTTGCAAGCCGTCTAAAACGTCTTCTTTCTTGGGCCAAAACGGCCCACTCTGTCGCGGAAGTTAGTTTCAAAAGATGTTTAAATTAAGTAATGTATTAATTATTAGGATGGTATTTATTTGAATAAACGCCTCCCCAATAAAACATCACTTTGAATAATAATCGCACCCCCATCCCCCAACCCAACTATCTAATAAACGCCCATCCACATTTATACACACAATATTGTATTATATTTATAATAACACAATTATACTATTTGTAGTAGAATTCATCGCACTGTTATCTACAATTTAACAAGCATTTGTTATTCTTTTTTACCACTTTTCATATCTATTGGAGGATTTTATTTGATTATAAATGTTAACTCATGTTCATTAAAAGAATACCTACCTACATACCAGCAATATGTTGATTGTCCAACTCGCAACAATATGTGTATCGACCTTTGCTATGGAAATATTGATGGGGCATACAAGTGTAAAGCTATGGCGGGTCTTGGCAAATCTGACCACAATATGATCAGCCTCATTCCAATATATAAAACCCATCTTCGTTATAAACCCTCAAAGAAAATAAAGGTAAAACGTTGGACTGAGGAAGCCAGCGAGACCCTTAAAGGGTGTTTTGAATGCACAAACTGGGATGTATTAACGGAAAATGCAGAAAATTTGAGCGAAGCGACCCTCGTTGTATCCGAATACGTAAGATTCTGTGAGGAAATGATTATACCTGTATCAAGAATTAAAGTTTTTTCTAATAATAAACCTTGGGTGTCCAAAGAACTCAAAGGACTCCTTAATAAAAAAAAGAATGGTTTTTATGACGGATAGAAAGAGAAGCGGAAAGATATACAGAAGCAAATCAAGCGGAAAATTTCTGAATGCAAAAAGGAATATAAAAATAAAATTGAAAGGTCCTTCCGAAATCGTGACTCATCTAAGGTTTGGCAAGGTTTGCAGAATATTACTGGTTATAAACCGAAGGCAAAGGGTGTTGTTGTTGACAATGAAAAGAAATATGCAAATGATTTAAATGCCTTCTACAACAGATTTGATAATGTGGACGTTCACTTGAACATGAGGGAAACAACAAAACGCGTTGATGAACTGCCGGTACCCCCGGAACATTTCAAATCACTGTGGACGAAGTGAACTTATTATTTAAAAAACTTAACCCACGTAAGGCAAAAGGTCCCGATAATATTAGTTGTAAGACTCTTAAAATGTGTGCCGATCAGCTGGCCATTCCTTTTTGTAAACTTTTTCAATCCTCTGTAAATGACTCAATAGTTCCAGTGTTGTGGAAAAAAATCAACAATCATGCCCATTCCCAAAACACCAAATCCCAAGAAAATGAATGACCTTAGACCTGTGGCCCTTACATGTGTACCAATAAAGTGTTTAGAAAAAATTGTTAAAAGTAAGCTAGTTGCCTCAGTGGAGAATTTGCTAGATATAAATCAATTTGCATATCATCCAAACAGGTGTGTTGAGGATGCAGTGTTTCTGCTCCTTAATAATGTTTCTGAGCACCTAGAGAAAAAAAGTTGCTTTGGGAGAATTCTTTTTGTTGATTTCTCTAGTGCATTCAATAATATTCAACCATATGTTCTGGCTAATAAGCTTATCGATTTAGAAGTTAACCCACTGATTATAAAATGGCTACTTAATTTTTTTAAACATAGAGAACAGCGTGTTAAGCTAAATCACACGTTGTCCTCGTTGTTGAAAGTTAACACGGGTGTTCCACAAGGTTGTGTGTTGTCACCTTTATTGTATACAATATACACAAATGATTGTAAGTCAAATAATACAAAAACTGAGATTATTAAATATGTAGACGACACTGCTCTGATTGGTTATCTGGATTCAAAAGATGATTCAATGACAGGCTTCTTAGACAGTATTAATATTTTTCACGAATGGTGTAAAGATAGATAGATCTAAATATAAATAAAACTAAAGAGATGGTTTTTGATTTTCGGAAGAAGATAAACTACTTTCCCAAGATCAAAATCAATGGTGAGACCATTTCGGAAGTTAAAACTTTAAATATTTAGGGGTTGAAATTGATAATGAACTTAAATTTGATGCATATAGTAGGTGCATATACAATAAATTACAAAAACGTCTCTTCTTTCTACGCAAATTAAACTCTTTTAAGATTGACCGTACTATTTTACAACTTTTTTATACTTCTATCTTAAACAGTGTACTTAGTTTTTGCCTAATATATTATTATGGTAATTCACGTTTTAAAGATAGACTTTTACTTAATAAAATAGTTAAACAAGGCAGTAGAATAGTAGGCTCTGAACAAATTCAACCTGAAGTTTTATATAAGGAATTAGTAATTAAAAAATTGAAAATTATTTTAAAAGACCACGCTCATCCTCTGCACTATAAATTTAACATAATTCAACGTAGTGACAGACTCCTTCAAAGAAAAATTAAAACAAATAGATATGGCAATTCATTCGTCCCTGCTGCAATACGATTATATAATGAATGACATGCGCTAGTTTTATTTATTGTAGTATTTTAATCGACTTTTTAGGATTTTATATGTATATTTCGTATGGCTCTTTTATCGTATTTTATATTTTATATACTGTACCCATTTTATATTTGTATGTACTGTATTTTTTTAAAGGCCAACAGAGTTTCCCTATGGGGATAATAAAGTTTTAATAGAATTGAATTGAATTAACATGTTATTAAAACTAAAAAAATCGACATATCCCTCGAATAAGCACCTCCCTCAAAGGATTTTCACCTCCCCACCTACGACAATAAAAACTATAGGCCTACTTTAAAATGTTATTAATCATCTAAGACACTGTGAAACAGGGTAGGTTTAGTTTTACGAATTTCAAGCATTTTCAATAATGGTAACCGACAGAAAACGTAGAAGGAGAATGTCCTTCTAAAACCTTTTTACCCGAGTCATTATCATTCCGAGAACGATCGTCTACACTTCCTAGATGGGGAGCGAGCGAAGCGAGCTCACCCTCTCTTCACAGAAATGTTTTTAAAACCGCGGCCTAACAATACAAATAACAAAATCATTACAAACGTCACAACCATTTTCTTTTTCAATTTGCAAATTCTGAACCTTGTCGTTTATTGTTTATAAAAAACAAAACAACACCAGACCTCTTAAAAACGTCAGGTGTAGGCCCTACTGGTATCACCACCCGAACGGAAACAAAGTGTCATCCAACTTTTCTAGACCAGAATATTTCGTAGATTACGAATCTGGAAGGTAATCGATCAGGATTGGAAGCGTTTTCGAGATACAAGGGGTCAAATTTCAAAATTGAAAAAACAAAACAACGTATTATGTATATGTATCTATATATAAATTATCGTTAATTCTGACATAGGCGAGCACAATGCAAAAACTTCGGTACAAATCTCCGCCTTGGATACCTACCTTATCTATCTCAGATGTACCGCGAAACGTAGATTTGATAACATTAGTTTTCACATCGACGCTATTGTTTCATTTTTGTCTTTTACAACGACAAAATTTAGCGTTACCTATCGAAATTTGTGGATATCACAGGGTTATTTTCACACACTCGCGCTGTTGTTCAACCAAAGATTGTATAGGTAAGATAGGTAACTGGGTGAGACCTTTGTAATCCATGGACGCCATTCCGGCGGACAAGTTTGAACCGGAATAAAGTCGTTGTCAAGGCAATATCCACGATGTTTCGGTTAAAGAACGAAGTTGTCTAACCAAACATATCAATGTAAACACACAGAATTAATTGGAAAGTGTCCAGATCCCAAAGAAACTTTTATTTTACTTTGTTTACATAATTTCTTCCCTTTTCCATGAATCAATCATAAAGATGGTTAACCACAGATACTTCGAGGCGGACCGCAAAATTTAAACCATTTACATTTAAATCACAATAATAACCTGTCCGCCCGAATGGCGTCCATGGATTTACTGGGCGCGTAGTGTTATAAGATAGGAGCTTGGCAACAGTTACCTATCTTGCGCCGCGTAGCGGCGCTATATAATCTTTGGTTTCCGGGTCCGTCAAAATGGCCGTTGGTGGCGACATTCAATATTAAATACAAATATTTATTGGTTCAACGTATCGTACTGCAATTAATTTGTTTTAGATATTCAACTAATCAATTATATTGATTAAAGGCATTTACTTTACGTGAACTACAATTTGTTTTAGTAATTTAACTATTATTGAAGGCCTTTACTTTTACGTGAACTAAATGTGATTTTAGTGTTTCAACTGAATCATGAACTACAATTTATTTGTTTTAGATAATTATTCAACTAATCAATTATAAAGGCCTTTACTTTACGTGAAATACAATTTGTTTTAGTAGGCCTAATTGAACTAATTATTTATGCTATTTATTAATCATTTAATCAAATTTAGGTGCGATTCAATGTTACTATAGGAGGCCTGGTAGGCCTACCGGGGAAATACCTTTACTGTTTATATTATCGATTATTTCTGTTGCTTGCTCTATTTATAATTATAAATGGTGTCTACTACGACCGATATACAGTATAAGAAGGCTACGAAAGTTGTTATTTGATCATTTTGTTCAAAAATTAACAAGATATGCATCAAAAAGAAAACATGCATTACTCATCAGTCATAATATGCATAGGTGTCACCCAGGCTTCAATTAATTAATTTCCAGAGGGCTAGGCGTTGGTCATGTTTTCGAGAACCATTCGGGTACACCCACTAGAGGGTGCGCGAGCGAAGCGAGCGAACCCTCTGTTATAACAAATTTATTGAAGCACAATTTGGTCTTTTATTACATTGTTATGATTATACTATTCAATCACCTTATGAAAAAAAAATCCGTTGTGATTAAGGGTCAAATGTCAATATTGACCAATCATAGATCGTACCTATTTACCAAATAAAAACTAATATTTAACCAAAATTGGATGTTTTCTCATCCTGTTAATAATCAATCATACGCTAATGTAAAAGAGCGAATACATCATTTAATTAGTTGACATAAGGTCAATTTCATCAGTTGACATAAGGTCAAAGGTCAACATGTTAATATGCATATTAGTTAGTTACCAAATAAATGCCAAGTTGTCCAAACTAGGATATCGATGGTTTTACAAGTAATCACATTTAAGTACAAAATATTGAGAGTTTATAAAGCATATACTTTCACCAACCAATGCATGTGATACACCACGGTCATTTAAAATAATTCAAATAATACTTACTGTAGATATTCTTTAAGATAGTTGGCACTACATGTCGACCACTGGATTCCTTCGAAGCCTTTTTTGCTACCTGCTGACATTATGTTCTTATTTGGGAGACAATCGTTGAATGTTCCCCCGTCATGAAACATTCCAAGACTATTACAATTTAAGAGTGATTCATTGTAAATTACAATGGTTGTTGATTTGTGTGGAATAGTTTTTTATCTTACATTCTTTTAAATGCTCTGATATAATTAATGGATAAAATGTATTATACCCAATATATCTTATGTGTGTAGTACTGAGAACATTAATAAACTAATTAATCGTTTTCATTGTCTAGTTGACGGTATACATTGAATGTTTATAGGTTGGATGGTGAGAATATTTCATGAGTTTAAAAATTGAATAGATCAAATGAAACATCTCCGTTCAACGAATACAAAACATTCAATAATTATTTTCTAACACACCTACTTTTATTTAATTTATTCATAAATCAATAATGACGAATGCCAGGCTGGGAAGCTAAATTAAAAATAATTAATTTAAAAAGCAGTGATCCAGCCTTAGACGCGGAACAGTTGTAGACGGCGAGCACAACAAGTAGGTGATTTTATAAAATCTAAATAAATATATTATTTAAACAATTTTATAAACAAGGCCATATAGATGGCGGCAGTCGTGTGCTCAAGTGAGTGTTTACCGACCGACTGACCAACCGACCGACATAGTGAGCTGTAGATTATATTATAGAGTATATATATATATATATAATTGTTTTGAAATGTAAATATGTTAAATTTAATGTTAAATTTTACTTTTTAAATGTGAATCAAAGGTAGGCCTGACTTAATATTCAATTTAATTCAATTGAATCTATTTAGATGTTATATAAACATTCATTATTTGTATAGGATTACATTTCTTACTTGTGTCCCATCTCGTGCGCTATTGTTATGGCGGTTCTAAACCCGTTATCCTCATTTATAGAACATCGATTCAGAGTGGTGCAGGTGGTCCCAATACCGGAAGAACGTCCAGCTACATTCAAGTTGATCGTACCGTCTTGCTTAAATCCATACAAGTCATGCCTAAAATAATAGTTAAATAATAATATAATATGAGTATCATTATCAAGTATTATTTTATTTTTTTAGTCAATACAATTCCAGTCCCTTTCAGGGATTTTATTCGAACATAATTCGTACAGGCCTCAGACCCTAATATTTTACAAAAGTAAAAACTAATTAATCAACATAACATGTTTGTCTTTTTTTGTGGGCAATAAAAACAAAATGTGCGACCTCTTGTGTAATGTTTTTTGTTATTCATTATAGTTTAAACTATAACATTATATAACATTTTTTTATTGATTGACCTGTCGTACTGTGCGGACGTTCAGTAACGAGCTCCGCTAGGCCACTTTTTCGTGCATGGAATGCCATTGACAACTTGAATTTCCCGCTGCACTTTGTCTAGAAAGGGCACTCCCTTGGCTTAGGAATCACATCAGTTTGCTTTGATGATTTGTCTACCGCACTTGGACCTGATTGTTTTTATAGTACAGTACAGTCACAGATCACCTTTTGATACCATAGTTTTTTTATACCATATTTTTATACAGCATTTTATCTTCTGTACATTATTATACTGATATTGCCTGCTTAGAGGTGAAATATAAGATTTGACATCCCCAAGGGAATGATATTATGTTCGAGGGAATGTAATTTCCCGAAGCGCCGAGAATATAATATCATCCGGAGGGGATGTTAAATCTTATTTTTTACCGATATAAAAGGCGATATCTGCTATATTACATAGCCAACAACAAGTAAAATATCTGCTGAGTCGGGTGAAGCTAAGCCTCCTTTTTGTATTGTATGTAAACAAGCCTGCCGAGACACCTTACCTTGCGAAGAAAAATATACAGATAATTACTAATTATATATTCCTTGGCAATAAAACATTCACTTAGGCCTAGGTCATTTAAATTAACAGAAGAATTTCCGTCAATAAGGAAGCCTACATTAATAATAATAATATTATAATCAGGTAGGCCGAATAAACAATTCGTCTTCTTCGAGCCGAAATAATCACCGGATGATCAGTGCGTACTAGGTTGGTTACAACCGTGAGTATTGACCAATCACAAACGGTCTTTCATCCCATCTAGGATGGACTAATATCAAATGAGGGCGCTATGTATACATAGTTTAAATAGTTTAGTTGATTAATTTCTTCAAGCAAGTTCCGTGGCGCATTGGTTAAAGCGTTGTCTTGTGATGGAGTGACACTTTCATTGCGAGTTCAAGTCTCAGTTGATGACTTTTGTTTATTTCTCGCCGAACGCGATTGTTGCCACACGAAAATTACTCAGTCAATATCATCTTATTTGAGGATATATACGATTTACGATCCTCGTAGCGGTAGTCATGTGATGCAGTTTCAACCAATCACGTTCACGTATTTACACAGGCTATGTAATATACTATTTTAATGTTGTCTTGAATATGTGATTTACTTTGAGGATTTTGATCGTCCGTAAGCCTGAATTTCTGTTTAATTTTCGGCTTATTGATTCTGGAATTATAGGCAAGTTTTCTTTTTTTATAAATTTACTGTTGATTGTCTTGTGCATTTACCAACACTCAGACTATGATTATCGTTCCAGTTTTAAGCCTTTGTCTCCTATATTTTGTTCGTACTTGACGTCTGTTGTTTTAAAATCATATGATTGCAAGCTTGACCCTGCTATGGTTGTTTTATAAAATAAGGAGTAAATCCAGAAATATCGGCAAACCGAGCCAGTACTATCCTAATCATGTTGATTGTTTACGTGAACTCGTTCTTTGTGGTGACGTGGAAACAAACCCGGGACCCAATGATGTGAAGATTAACTTTCTAAACGTGCGTAGCGTAAAATATAAAATGGATGACTACCGATCAGTTCTGGGCGAATCTACTCAATGGGAAGTACGATGTAGTAGCCTTATGTGAAACATGGCTTAATATCTACGTTAATGACTATGAACTTAGCTTTTCGGGTTACAAGTTATACCGTTTGGATCGTATAAATAAGCGAGGTGGAGGATGATTCTTGTTAGCAATCGATTTAAGTCAACCAGTCTGGTTCAATACGAACTTGCTGGCAGTGAAACTATGTGGATTGAACTATAGAAAAACGTGTATTGTTAGACTGCACTATAGACCATCAAACAACAACGCTGAACACATGGAGCTTCATCATCAATCTCTTAAGCTTATATATGAATCCACTAAGGCTTAATTGTCACGTGCCTAGTCAGTGATTTTAACCTACCCAATTTCAGTAGAATGACGACGGTAGTCATACTTTTAAATCCGACTCTGCTATTAATGTTTGTTTTTCTGATCAAATTCCTAACCATTTTAACCTCTCGCAATATAATTTTTCAAATAGGCCTACTCGTTTTAATAATATTTACTTAATAAATAAATATAATATAGTCCCTTCATATTAAGTTTGATTTGGATTCCTGTGCTTGTGATAGTCATACCTTTAGAACTATTTTTAACTTTTCTAAAACGAACTGGCCTGATATGTGCAATATTTTTGATCGTATACCCTGGGATATCCTTTGATAATGTCAATGGATGTCTAGATGCTTTTTATAATTTTGTCTCATCTTTATTTTTTAACTCTGTATTTAATGATGTTAAGATTTCTACCTTTCCTGATCTTGCTGAATATCCCAATAATAATAATAATAGTTCATTCTTATATAGCGCATATAAGCAAGCTCTCAATGCGCTGAAAATTATTACCCCAGTCATTTCCTGATCAAACACCTATGGAAACATACTCCCATATATGCAGCTAGTAATCAGCGCAAAGTTGTGTCTTGATCTAACCAGGTTAGAGGCAAACGTAAGTAAAGTATCTTGCCTAAGGATACAAACAATGCGGCGAGAGTTGGATTCGAACCTCGGTCTAACGATCAGTAGTCGAACGTCCAACACACAGCGCCACACGCTGTCAATTCTAATGAGGTTGCAATACTAAGAATATTAATCCTCACAAAGCGTCTGGCTGCGATAGATTAAGCAATAAAGTCCTTAAATCTTGCACTGAACCTCTCTCTCTCTTCCCCTCGCGTTTATTTTTAAACTTTCTCTTAATTCTGGTATTTTTCCTTCGGATTGGAAGCGTTGTAATGTATGCCCCATTTTTAAAGCTGGTTCTCGTTCTAATATTGAGAACTTTCGTCCAATATCATTGCTTCCTACTCTCTCTAAAAGTTTAAAAAAAATTGTTTATAATAAGATTTCTTCTCATATATCACCCGTTCTCTCTCCTGTCCAACATGGCTTTGTCTCTGGCAGATCGTGTCAGACCAATCTTGCTACTATGCTATCAGTTGCATATCAGTGTGACATTGTCTACACTGACTATTCAAAAGCGTTCGATAAAGTTTGTCACGATCTGCTAGTTTACAAGGTCAAAAAATTTGGCATTTGCGATCCTCTTTTATTTCGATTCGTAACTATCTTGACAATCGTTTCCAACGTGTTAACTTTAATGGCTGTACATCTACGTGGTTGGCCGTTACATCCGGATTTCCGCAGGGTTCCATATTGGGACCTTTGCTCTTCTCTATGTTTGTCAATGATGTTTCCGAAATGTTTGTACATTCTCAATGCCTCATTTTTGCGGACGATATTAAATTGTATCGGATAGTTAATACTATTAGGCCTAATGATTCTCTTCTTATTCAACAAGATCTTGTTAGGCTATGCAATTGGACAATGTTCTTAAATCCGTGTCAGATTCTTACTTTATCGCTTAAAAAACAAATTATTAATTTTGATTAACTTTCAAAAGGATCTTGGCATTTATATTGATTCGAAACTTAACTTTAATAAACATGTTGATCATATTGTTGCTAAGGGTAATAGAATGTTAGGTATGCTTTGGCGTCACTGTAAACATATCGATAGTGTTACTAAACTAAAACTTTATATCTCTCTTGTCCGACCTATTTTTTCATCAACAATTTACAATTCTATTTCGATCTCCCAATCAAATCGTATTAATATCGAACGGGTTCAATCCAAATTTATTTACTTTATTAACCACAAGAATACTGGTCTTTTAATTCATCTTCCCTCACTTCATACTCGGAGAAGCTTTTTCGATTTGGTATTTCTTTTTAAATGCCTCAACTCCCTTTTTAAATGTAATATTTTATCATTTTTTTCTCTCAAAATTAATCGACTAAACTCTCGCAACACCGAATTATTTTCCCTTGCCCGTTGTCGAGTCAACGATACCAAAAATGGTTTTGTTCAAATATTATCCAAGCTTTTTAATTCAATTTCTATTAAAGATAAGACTATCGATATTTTTTTGACACTTTGTCCATATTTAAGTCTAAAGTTCTTAAATCGATTTAAGTTTGCCATTTTGTATGTTTCATGTTTTGTTTTTTAATGTGCTTTTAATTCTATATTTGTATCTAAAGAGTTTTAAGGTAAACTGTAATTATTGGCGATTTTTTACTGTTGGATGTGGTTGAAATAAAATAAAATAAATAAAACATTAAACTTTGGCTCTGATATTTCTATAGAAAGGACACATAAATGAATTTCATCTTCTATTAAAACTTCAATTACAAACTTTAAAAAAACGTTATTGGTGTTGAGCTTTGTTCTATCTATCCTTTTCTATCTAGAACGCCTAAACGAAATTTTGTTTGTAACTCTTTTACGTTTCCTATCTGTAGACTAATAGGGTGTATTTAATAAATGATTAATTAATAATAATTGAAAATACTTTAATTTTGAATGGGATTTAAACTGCTCAACATATGTTTGTTTTTTTAAATCACGAAGTTTAAAATCATTAATACACTTAGGCCTATATTACTTTCTGATCGTACCAGATGTAACAATAGCCAGTGTAAAAAAGCAAATACTGTAGTTGACTTGTTTAACCCAACAATGTTCATTTCTGTTTCGTATTGTAAAGATTGACAAACAGGGTCGGTTGGTATTTATTTATTGATTTATTTTGCTAATAGATACCAGGGGCGGATTGCTATGCGGTCTATAAACGGTCTTAGCGCTTAGCCAGCTATAATTCCTGACTTAGCAAGTAGTCTTTATTATAGACTATTGCTATACCGCGGCCTAACCTGTAAGCCTACCCGAAGGATCTAAAACAGTCTTAAACCTCTCTTTTTGTTGATTATACGTATTATTGATCGTGAAAGACAACCAATCGAACGACTTTTAAGTGTTACATCAAATAATAACGGTGATCTTATACTTATAAGGCCTAGAATAGATTTTCTCGCGTAGATTGTGAATTTAGCAAGCGTGACGAACATTACCTTATTTGGTATTCTACGCGGAAAGTACGCCCTAATTTAATTTTGTTTGCTGTACGCAGTCTTAGCTAAGACTGTTTTATAGCAATGGTCTAACAGGGGTGGATTTAATAAGACCGTCTATCTGATAAAGCCGGCTTTAATCGGAGACCCACCCAAAGCTGTTGATATTCGGTTTTAAGCATAATGTGTCAAAACATGCAAAGTGGCCTATTTTTCTTATTTTGTCAATCAGAAATTTGTCAAGGCCCGCAGTTTTGGATATTTCTAAAAATGGAAAACTCAAAAGCATGGTAATGGTCTAGCCCTGCTGTTAACCTAGCTAGGTCTAGCCCCTGTCAAACTAGTAGTACTAGTAGGGCCGTCATGTGACCACAATTACAAGAATAATAAATCGTAGAATATACTACCTTGTAACAATTACAGCAAGATCCGGGTTAAATAATTTGTGTTGTTCTTCATTAAGTTGCCATTCGGAAAATTGTTTTATGGCACCTCCGGCTTCTAATCCATTTTCGTCTGCTACCAAATTAGGTCCATACTATAACAGTTAATAAATCTTGTGTATTCTAAATAATTTAGGGTTTTTTCGATCCAAAAAACATTTGTGTGTTGACCCTCATTGTTCTATAGTTTAGCGTCTCCTTTTTAGTTAAGGTGTTATAGTTTTAAACAGGATTATATTGAAAACCATTCTGAATTATGTTATCCTTATGTATAAGTATGTTTATCATTTTTTTTAAATATTTTTTTAATCTGTATGGACCACACAATATTTAGAAATTTTTTACTAACCTACCGTTGAAAATCAAAATTCGAAACTGAAGAGTTTCGTTTAAAATGTGAACAAAAAACAATGCTATTTGTGAACGAGAAGACAAAACAAGATAAACATTAACTTAAGTTGTTATTTGTGGAATTAAATCTGTCTTGGTAGTTTTTAAAGATTTCAAATAGTATAAAATATCTAAAATATTTAAAAACTATGTCATTTTAATGTTCTCATCATAGTTATTAACTTTGACCAAAAATTAAATGGAAAAAAAAATGTTTACCTGAAAAAAAATTAATTTTAAGCAAAAAGTAGTCAAATTGGTTTTTAGTTGAATTTAACCGTTTGTTTTGTCATTTTATAAGTGAAAACATTTTTTTCTTTTTTTTTCTGCAGAAGTGATTAACTTTATTAAAGCTACAAAATGGCCTGATTTTATTAATCTTAATTTTTCTTGTTTTTCGGGGACAATACGTTATACGTTATAGTAACCGAATTACTACTATTTCAATTGTATAAGGACGTTTATTTTTACTTACACTTTCTTGTTTAATGATGACCAACTTGATAAACGTTACTGTCATGTCAACACCCAGGCTGTTTTGTTTAAATATTGACGCCACCTGAATTTAAGAACACACAGTAGTATTTTATATAATTTAGAATAAATTACAATATCGAACAAGATATTAATAATTTTAAAAAACAAAATAAGCAGATGATTTATAATATGTTAGAATATATCATCATCATATATCATATCATAAATCATTTCATTTTTAAAAAATAGGCCTATTCTAAAAAGCCATAATTAATCTCATAAATTTGTCATGATTTCCTGCCTCAGACATACAGTAACAGTACATTGACCGCATTGAATCGGTAGCGAAATTCAAAATTCTTAGTTTGATAGGCCTTCATGATTTGATTTGAATTCATTATGAAAATCATTATAAAAAATACATAAAAATTGATAATATAAATTACTGACATTACAAATAAATACATGTATACAAGATTTTTCAGAATAGCAAAAAAAGGTTAACTTATAATAAGTATATAGGTATTTATTCATAGAAAAACACATAAATAACAAACAGAAGGCAGCCAACGGCTGAATAATTCTGCAAACAACGTACAAAGTAAAAATTTTAAAGACTCTAACAACAATATAATATAATAATACAAGAACACAGTAAATCAGATCATTAAAAAGCCGTTAAAATTCTTTAAAAAGCTAAAAGACCCTGATAAACCAAAGCATGCGGTAATCTACGAAAGCCCATTAATGCCACCTCAAGCAAATGCTCCTCGAACGCAATCCGTTCCAACGAATTAACAATTCGTCCGAACGGATTATTTCCGTTTGGATCCTTAGACGATGAAATAACATTGATTACCGTCTACATGAAAACAAAATTGCAGACCTGTTTAATAAAGCAGTTGTCCACATTTTCTGAAGCCGTTACACTTCTTTACATTTAAATTCTAATAAAAGCGTTATAAGAATAATATTCAAAACACCAAAATGGTTATCGGTTGCACATCTTTACATTGCGTCATTAAATTAGAATAAAATCGATCTGACATTGGTCCCATTTTGGTAATTGTCTGACAAACACGTCATTTGTTATCATATACTTACAACATTCATAATAACTATAAGATATTCTTTCAGCTCATCTTCTCCATATTGTCTAAACATTGTATAATCAGCTGTCAGTAATACTTCAAGATTCTTTGTTCCGGTTACACGCTGTGCAGCTGTACAAAATACAAAATAGCATTTATTAAATTATTTTAAAAACAAGAACACGGTTGGATTTGAACTGGTGACTTCCAGAGAACACTAGCATGGCGTTCATACTAAGGGAATAAGTGCACCTATCCCTAAAGAGAAAGTGATAAGAAAATAAATAATAAATACAAAATTAGATTACTGCTGTATAAGTCTCTGGTTACTCTCTCTATTGTTTTCCTCTTGTATCTAGTTGTCCTTTGTAGCGTTTCTTCCTCATCTTGTTTCGTCACACCACATGTCTGTTTTGGGACGTGACGTGTGAACACCACGTGCGTCGTCTCGTCTTGCGTATCGGCGCTCCTTTTTCGTTGATGTTTTGGTCTAAGTGGCTTGATGAAATAACTCTTCTCAGCCGTATTCACCATTCCTTCCTAAAGCAGACAATAAAATTTACTTGTTAAGTTGAAAACAAGCTGCTTGTTAATTCATCAGTCATCAGTAATAATAGTAAATACTGTAATAACAAAAACAACATTGATGCTACACCGCTACGATGGCATATACGCAGTATCTTTGGGATCCGTTTCATTTTCTCCCTGTAATTTGTGGTATATACAAAAAAACGTATTTGTCAAATACAACGTTTAAACGACGATCTAAGCTTTAATTACGTTTTTTATAGTTAATTAGTTGTTGCACTTGAATATTGAAATAATATACCATGCTACTATTATACTGTACCTTTATACATCAGTAAGATTGTAGGTATATATTTGTATAATGATATTTTAATAGTTAACATTATTTATTCTGAACTATACTCAACTATTATAAATCATTTATTCAGTTCAGTAGCCATTTATTAACGTACCAATCCATTACATGTGCTGACGGCAGCAAGTGAATCATTATGGTTTGCAGACGATCCAACATAGTAACAGTCTGCGTTTTTAGGTTTTTGTAGTGTGCTTCCATTGGCGCCAATTATCTCAATTACAAAGTCGCTCGAAAATAAATCTGAAAAAATTAAAACATTGTATTGCATTAAAAAGGAAACTTTGAAAGTCAATGTTTATTTAATCACCACATTAAACATTTGTAGACTCGATTATATTTTTGTCTGGTTGCGGTTAACTGTGTTGCTATCGCCTATAACTAGGATGTTTCGGACATCAACGATTAATAGAATTAACTACCTCTAATTGTATGATTAGCAGCAGCATAATAATTTTTAATAGTAATTGTTAAAAGGTAACACAGTATACTTGTGAAAATAATTACAGTAAAATTATACCAGGACTCTGCCCTTACTTACTTAAATTCAACTGTAAATTGAGATGGAAGTTTTCTCCGAGTGCGTTGAAAGAATAAGTAGCGGTGGCTTCAACTGATCGTTTGTTGATTCCCGTATCACGTCGAGTTATAGATGTAATGTCATATCCAGAAACTTAGGAAATAAGTGGTAATAATAACTGGTAAAAGAATTATTATTTATTTATTTATTAGACTGAGGAGAGACAAGAGTCGTTAAAGACAACTATTGCCAAAGGGCGTGTCTCTTCAACTCCAGACAATACAAGAAAATATAAAATGTAGGCCTATCAACACATTCAAGAGTATTTGATACAAAAGAATAACAGCAGTACCTTGAGAATGTTCCATTGTTCCAAAATAGTGAAATAGTTCATCTTTGGTTAGATCCTCAATCTGTAAAGTAAATTAGCGACAGACCTAGGTATTAATAAAACAGCAGAGCATCACTATATGAAGATGGACCAATATATTACCCAGGAGAAAGCGTAAAATGAGATTAAAAAATTTTAAAAAATAATAAATTGTAAAATGTCAGGTCTGAAGCTAAATAAATCAAGACAAATGAAACGTGGATAGGTTGTGATAAAAGACAAAAACGAGTAACCCGTGCAACATAACATTCAACCAAGACCCTGTTAAGATTATTGGTATTTATATTGGTTAGGATAAGAATGGTTATAATGCTAAAAAATGGTATGAACAAATTGAGAATCTAGAGAAGAAAACACCTAGGATAAAAGAAATTTTTCGTCCTTTGAAAAATAGAAATACTGTAATTAAAACACTTAGGTTATCAAAAGTGTCACAGACATACCAAAAGCTATCATTCCTAAAATAAACAACATGACATTAGCTCTATGACTGGGAAAACGGTAACTAAGCCCGGACCCAGGGGAAATGGAAATGTATCCAATTACTGTAACTTGTATTCAATAGAATATAACTTTAAGAATATTAATGCACTCAAATATGTAAATGAATTGCTTATAAAATATACTTAAAGCTCGTTAGACTTGTCCAAAGTGTGTATATATTATCTTTTTTATTTATTTTTTTACTTTGATTTTGTCTCTGATAATTGTCGCTTTGCAGACCGGAAACATCCGATAAGAATGACGTAGGTTATTATATCGTATTTGGCTATATGGTGCGGGTGGTATGTAAATATTTCGAATCTACCAATAATCAAACGTGCGTCATTTGGTTTAAAACAAGGCCATGTAGATGGCTGCAGTTGCGTGCTCAAGTTAGTGTTTACCGACCGACCGACCGACCAACCGACCGACATTGTGAGCTGTAGAGTGCAACAAAAAATGGCATGAAAAGTGAAGAGCTCAGATGTCAGTTATCCTGGAAACAGCACACATATGGAGGAAGCTGTTATGTCTCTAAGCTTCTTATTTCGTTTAGTTTCCCAAGGTGAGACTCGATCTCGGTACCACCGAGCCATACACAACTGACTAAAAGTGTATTTACTATGCAGTAACCACTTTGGTGTAGATATATTATTACATACCGCAATGGAGTCTGATAGCCGAGTGGTTAGGACACTTGATTGTCATACAGATAGACCCGGGTTCAATTCCCGACAACTCTCAGTCCACTCAGCTGTAAATGAGTACCTGGTTGAAAATACTAGGGAGAAAAAAGGCGGCGTGGAAAGGAACTGGCCACCCTACCACATAATGCCGAGGCTTAGTACAATGAGCTCATAACAGCTCATTCCCCTACGTTCAGAGAACACGGGACTCACCTTTACCTTACCGCAATGAATTATAACTTTGTACTATGATGAAATCTTTAAAAATATAAATAAATTATGCACTGTCAAACTATAAATTATACTATTAAATTTAATATATGAACATTTTAAGGAAGAAAGTTAATGTCATAATTTGTTTGTCGAAATTATTTTTTTTAAATTTCATATGCACCTTTTGTTCTCTTAATTTCATAATAAATCATACATATGATAAACTTTAAGAAAATGAAATGCAAAATAGGTGTTCCCGTACATTCTGATCTATATTAATTTTAAAATTTAGCATATTTTCACCTGTCACTTGTATAACGTATTTTCGAGTTAAAAAGTGAAGCAAATATGATGATAATATTAAAGAAAAGTTTTAAAACAGAAATCGGGCAAACATAGTGCATATTAACATTTACCGTGCAGTGCGCGTGCAAAAATCTTTTAAACGCTTAACATTTCCTGAAACGTACTCTTATTTCATTGAAAATAAATTTTGAAAATGTTAAACGCGTGTACGCATGCTTTACATGCGCTACGTACGTAATTGTATTGCCATATAATCATTTTTGCCCCGAGTACCAAATTTTATTTAATTGTGATTCATGCTGGGGAAGATCTGATTACAAACCTGATTTCGTTAAATCGTGCGTAGAGCGCGTAATTTTTGATTGCGCACCGTGAAAACATAAGGAACATACTGTGAAATTGACTTAGCTGAAAGTGATATCACGACAAAGCCATATAAAAGTTAGTGTTTACCGACCAACCGACCGACCGATAGTGAACTGTAGAGTCGCGTTCCACGCGTCTAAAAAGGGTACGTACAGTGTTATATTCTGTACGATCGAAACTGAAATAACTAGTGTTGAAATATAATATCGTCACAGGTATTATTAAGGCGTAGAGTATTGCCGAGTTTTTTTGTGTTTTTTTTTTAATTGCATGGTTAAGTCTAGTCCTAGCCTATGCCTTGTACTCGTACGTATGCCCTGACAAATAAAACGCCAATAAATATGCGCATCGTACCACAAAGGGCAGGGTCTGAGTGGGTGGGAATTAATCAAATTATCTCCGAATAATAATGATCCATTCAATCAAAATTAAATTGAAAACAAATATACTTTAAAATGTATTATATCATGTACAAAATGAAGTGTGGATAAGTTTTTATGGTTTTTTTGTATGCATAATCAAACACTATGTATATAGAGGTTAAAAGTGTAAACATCAGGAAATAACGAAAGAAATATAAAATGGAAATTTAACGTACGACAATGAAATGTGAATATAATACGTATGAAAGATTGAATGAATAAAGGTGGTGCAAGGTTGTGCAAGGGTAGGTTTTCAGTAAAACTTATTAAGAAAAGGGTTATGTTTATTTCCGAGTTAAACGCGAGTTTTTAATCAACAAAGAAAAGGCAACAAAATGTGGTGGGATATTTAGTACACATGTAAAATGCAACCATCATCTTTTGAAATACACGTAATAAATAAGTTCACTTATGTGGCGCACAATCGTCCAATAAAATGGAAAGAATCTATCTGTTTAGGTATTTACAAAACAACACATAATGATGACAGAAATAAAAATAAGAATTAAAAAAAAAAACATCTTTTAGGATCTAATATTATTTTGAGGTTATCAAGGTTGTTAAATTATTGGTTTTTAATAAAAATAAATATATTAATTAATCATATAATTAAGATTATATAGCAAAGCATGGATCAAATTGTCCTTACCTTAAAACTATTCACTACCAAGACAAAAGTAGCAATAAGAACAAGAGCCGTCGTTGCTCGCATCAGGCCCATGATGTTGCCTTCGTAAATACTGCAAACCAGTGCCAAATATGTGTATAATAACCTTTTATATAGGTTTTAAGTTACTATTTTTTTTAAAATTTTCAACCACATTACATTTTGATTGGCTGATCATCTTATTAAAAAAAACTTCATGTTAATTCAAATTTTGTTACCATATTTATTTGATTGACTTGTTATTTTATTTTTTTAAAGGGTGCAATTATTCAAAGAAAAAAAAAGACAACAAGGCAGGTTTTCTGTAAAACTTAATAAGAAATTAATGCAAATCAACAAGTTTGACAAACACCTTTTTTTGCAACCACATAAATATGCTTAAAATGATTAAAACAGTACAGTTAACCACTACTTAAAGAACTAGAGGGTTAACTCGCTTCCCTTTTAGGAAGTGTAGGCGATAGTTCTTGGAATGATAATGACTCGGGTAAAACGGTTTTAGAAGGACATTCTGGTCTGGATGTTTTGGTCGTTTACCATTATTGAAATTTCAAATTCTTCGAGAGTAAGTTGAACAACCTGTGAGTTCTTTGCTTGGATTACAGCTTCACAGATCGACATTTTTTTTGTATGGATCAGGTTAGCTTGATGACTAAATGATACCAGTATATTCAGCCAACGTCATACCGCAACTTGACATTAACTGTTTAAATGATAAAATAATACGCGTTAATGGGCCTATACTTTCCAATATTATAATAGCTACTATAATGTGTCGTCATCTCTGGATTTCTTACTTGCAACATAAAATTTTGCTTAGTACAGCTATATACTTATATATATATTCATTTTTATTTATAATAATCCACATAAAATAAAGTACATTTCTCTGCTGCTATTCAAAACTGTTAATGTCCTTATACCGAGAAGAATGGCCAATGATTTTAACTTCTTGTGAAATATTTATATATATATAATGTAGTAGAAACGAAAATCATAACGATATATCTAATATCTGACTTCATATTGATTTGATAACTTCAATTGATAGAAGGGTTTTATATTTGTGCATATTTTAAGCACCAATAAGAACCTATTTTACTTGTCGAAGTTGGGCCTATAACCACCCACTGATGACGCACAATTGCCACTAACCATAATTGTTTGTGTCTGCCTCTATACTCTCATAGTCCGCTTGGAGTCCCTTTTTATTTGTGACTTGGTTGGTATAAAATTCTAGTTCCAATGGAAAGGCTTCCGGGGACCACAAAGGATGGCATCGGTTCCTGTTTCTTCATCTGTCAACTAAAATAAAAAATTATTCCAGGGAAACTGGTGGTACTTGGACAATCTAGGCTTACCCCCAAATACAAAGTATGTTTTCAAGGAATAGAATAACAAAATGTAGGAATTGAGCTTAATTTAATTTGACGAGAAAAACATCATATTATGTAATAGAGTAATTTGGTGGCGCTATTTACATCCGTTATGCTTGATTAATATCTGTGAATAACGTAATGCATAAACCGGGTAGGAAATAGGATTTTATTTTATTTCTACTCATGTGTTCATTATGAGTGTATAGAAAATTCAGATCTAGAAAACTCAGATCTCAGATATATCTGAGTTTTCTAGATCTAGAAAATTCAGATATCAAGATCTGAGTTTTTATTTTGGAACTAGAAAACCCAGATCATCAAATGGATCGTTCTATTATTATCAGAGGGTAGCTTGTTTGAAATACTAAAGTATTATACGTTTTCTTACTAATAATAATAATTATTGTAACTTGTAGTAGAGGCCTATGTTAAATCATAAAGAAATACAGTATACACCTTTTAAAATGTAGGCTTAACATTTAGGCCTAGCCTAGCTAAGCAAACTCAATTCAAGGCTCAACGTGTGGCCGCTATCGCGATGTATCGCGAAGAGTAGGCCTGGCCCGGGTACTAGGCTAGAAGTGGTCAAATCGTACCCAAAATAACTTGTACCTATTCCCAACTTGGCTAACTCGTTTCTCAAATAAATCGTACCCACACCAACTCGTACATACCTAATTTTAAGCCTACATTTTAACGGTAACGTGCACTGTATTTTTTTTAATGATTTAAGCCGTAGGCCGCTACTACAATATTAGTAAGAAAACGTACACAGTAATCAGTTTCAATAACACCCTCTAGTATTTCAATTGACCTACATTCTGATTAATATTGGAATGATCCAAATGACCTACAAACCAATCTGATTTTTCTAGATCCATTCTAGAAATATTGACATCTGAGTTTTCTAGATCTAGAAAAGTCAAGTATTTGAGTTTTCTAGATCTAGAAAACTCAGATATCTGAGTTTTTGATATATTTATCGAGGATTACACAATCAGGTAAAAGATAAACCTATTTTACATTGAGGTACTGTCTTAAATACAAAATAAATTGTGGGGAAAGGTTTTACTTTTGTGAAAATAAATGAGATCGATATAAACCTTTAAATGAAGGCATTTTTGGGAAATGTTTAATTTCAGAGGGTAGGCCTACGTTATTCCATGTTTTACATGTTTTCCTTGATGTTCGACTCCTTTCATTCTGTATTTTAAACTCTACATGTAATAAGACAATTATTATAGATGACAAATTTCGTTTTTGTAAAAGCACAAGTTAACGGAGTACTTACTCGAACGTTTCGATCTCTATCAGAGATCCTTCTCAACTGACTGCGGAGTGTTAATGCAGCTTGGTCATTCTTGACGTCATCTGTTGATGACGTCGTACGCCTCCGGTTGTATGTTGGAGGTTGTGCGGGGTTCGGCCAGGTGATGTGTCTATCAAATCATTGTACAAATGCGAGAGTTCGTGGGCTCCAGTGTCCCGGTTCATGGTCTTCTCTTTATTTCTCCTTATATGTAATGATTCTCTAATCTGTCTGTCTTTGCGTTTAGGCTCTTTGGTTAAGATGGTAGCCTCCCAGTTCGGTACATGATTGTGTTTTATGACATGTTCTGTAATGGCAGATTTGTGTATGATCGAAAATGTGGATGTTCTGGAGGCCCTAGTCATTACTCCCCCCGTGTTTGTTGTAACATCTTTTTTGTGATCATTAATTCGTGTTTGTAATGCCCTCCCTGTTTCCCCAATGTAAACTTGTGGACAGTTGCGGCAGGTGACTTCGTAGATTACTCCACATGTATCCAACTTCTCGATTTTATCTTTTGGGTTGACGAGGCTATTCTTGATTTTATTTTGGGGTAGGAAATAGGTTCCGACATTGTGATAGGAGAGAGTGCGTCGTATTCTTTCTGCCATTCCTTTTACATAGGGTATTCCTATGCTACCTCGCATCTTGATCTTTTCCTTCTGTGGTTCGTGTCCTTTGTTCTTTTTTCTTTTTCGGTTTTCCATAACTCTCTGGAAGGACCACTCTGGATACTGGCAGTTGTGTAACGCTTTCTTGATGTTATCCATCTCAACTTTCCTCAAATCCATATCTCCCACTACCTTCTCAGCTCTGTCCACAAGTGTGTTTATAAGCCCCAGTTTGTGTTCGAGTGGATGATGTGAGTTGAAATGTAAATATTGGTCTGTGTGAGTGGGCTTCCGATAGACTGAGGTGGTAACTGTTCTATTGTCATTGAGTGTGATGAGCATGTCCAGGAAAGGTATTGTGTTGTTTGTCATCGATTCTGTGGTGAACTTGATATTGTCAGTTATATCGATGTTATTAAGATGTGTGTTAAATGTATGTACTGTACCTATGGGGATGATAGCTAATACATCATCAACGTATCGTTTCCAATACACAGGCTTGATGTTAGTGGGTGCCGTGTTTATGGCTTGATGTTCGAGCCACTCTAGATACAAGTTCGCCAATATAGGACTTATTGGGCTTCCCATAGCAATGCCTTGTATTTGCCTATAAATGTTACCATTGAACGAGAAATAGGTTTTGTTCACAATTAAACCGAGGAGCTCCATTATGTCTGTCACATGTAGTTTAGTTCTATCCAGAAGTGTCGGATCTGTTGTTAGGCGATTTTCGACAACTTTGAGGGCCTCTTCTACTGGTGTTTTTGTAAACAGAGATACTACGTCAAACGAGACAAATGTTTCACTTGGTTTGACTATTATTTCTTTTAGTTCACTCGCCAACTCTCCTGAGTAAGTTACATGATGTTCTGTGTTTCCGACAAGCGGTCCCAGGATTTTGGTGAGGAATTGTGCAACGGTGTAAAAAACGGTGTTGATGTTATCTACTATAGGTCTTAATGGCCAATTTGGTTTATGTATCTTCGGAAGACAATACAACCTAGGTACAATTTCAGCCGTGGGAAACAGCCATTTTTTTCTCTCTGTAGTTGATTTTCTTTTCTTTGAACAACCTGCCTATGATGTTGACCACTTTTCGTTTATAGTTTTGTGTTGGATTACGTTTTAGCAGTTCGTAAACATTAGTGTCGCTCACCATGGTTCCCACTTTATCTTTGTAATCATTAGTATTTAGGATGACAGTAGATCTACCTTTATCCGCTGGGAGAATAAGAATAGATTTATCTTTCTTCAAGTTGTTTATGGCCTTTCGTTCTTTGGGGGTTAATTTTGAAGGTGGTAGAGTGGTAGATTTTACAATAGCTACAATTTTACTGCGAACGGTGTCTTGTTCTTCCAGGGGGACGAGATCAGCCGCTTTTTCAGCCGCTACTATGAGATCGTCAATGGGCATGGATCGTGGGCTCGCCGCATAGTTCAATCCCCTTTGTAATGCTGATATTTCGTCCTCACTAACCAACTTACTAGACAGATTTACCACCCATTTTTCTCTTAAGATCTTACCGGATAAATCCTGTTCTTGATGTAAATCTCTAGCTGCGTTTTCTGCTTTGTTTTTCCACCACAACAGTGTTTTGTTGTCGTGATCGGCATTTTAAGAATTCCGCTTCACACACTTTGTTTACGTGATTACATACATTGGTGATGTCCCCTCCGTTGGGAATTAGCGATACGATTTCCTCATTTAAATCTTTCTTTTTGCCTTCTAACTGTGTGATTTTGTTGGTGGTGATTCTTATTCTCTCGCGTAAAAGCTGTCTTTCTGCATGTTTTATTATTTCCTCTGCTTTAGACGATTTGATCGGTCGATATAATTTCAGGCTCGGAGGGGTAATGTCCAACCGCTTACAATGAAGGGAGAATACCCGGTGATTTCTCTGCCGTGAAATTTTCTTCGCGATATTTTCCTGTTTGCGTACGATGTTGATGGTTTCTTGACCATATTTTTCTCTTAAATCTTGAAAGAATTTCATTTAGCTTCGATTTTGTATAGATGACAAATTTTGTTTTTGTAAAAGCACAAGTTAACGGAGTACTTACTCGAACGTTTCGATCTCTATCAGAGATCCTTCTCAACTGACTGCGGAGTGTTAATGCAGCTTGGTCATTCTTGACGTCATCTGTTGATGATGACGATTGAATAGACACGATGATTTATGTAGTCAATTATTAACATTAATTCTAAACCGCCCGGTGATATACTGAAATGTTATTAATTAATTTGAACCGATAAAGATGAGGAAATCTGTGAGAATGAGAAAAAGTCACCCCAACCGAGACTTGGACTCGGACCGCCTGCTTGATATGCAGATGTCCTAGCCATTAGACCACTGGGGCTTTCATGGTATTGATCAAACTCGATTGGATAGCGACTCTTTAACATTCTCGGCGTGGTACGGCGGAACAGCACTAGTCCTCAGTTGTACGCACGTGCACCAGAGATCAAATTGATATGCCCTCATCTTTTACTATTTTTATTCACGAGGCGGGATCTCCGAAGAGATACTTTTATACATATAAACAAATCAAGCAAAGAACATTAAAATTCTAAAGTGCCCGGTGATATATACTGATATTTAATTAATTAATTTGAAACGACGATAAAGATGAGGAAATCTGTGAGAATGAGAAAAAGGCGCCCCAACCGAGACTCGAACTCGAACCGCCTTCTTGACATGCAGAAGTCCTAACCATTAGATATATATAAGTGAAATATGGAGAAACATAGACAAAAGGTAAGGTTCAAGAACAAAAGAAGTCGCTCCTGGATATAGGTACGTGTTTTGGCGCGCCGTAAATATAAAGCGGAAACTATTATAAATTTTATATTCACACCTTAACAACGATTACAATATCCGTATAGGACTATTATTATTTTTTTTTCTCTTTTGTGGCGTTAACCACTATTTTATTCATTTCATTCTCAAATGATCAATACAATGATTTTACACTTCATCCAAATATATATTCCATTCCATCCAAATCTTTTTCAAATATAGTTCAAATGTTAATAACCATACAATAGGTCATTATTGGACATAATGTGTCATTGGACTCTATAGAAACATGTATGTTCTGAATAATTTGACACTAAAAATAATTTCATATGTACTATATTTTCAAAGTTATGCGATTTTATGTAGTGCAAAGTTCAAAGGTCAATAATGTTATAATCTGCCATTTTTTGCAAAAACATGCCATTAGACTAAATATAAATATGTAGTTTCTGAACAGTTTGAGCCATATTGTGTGTCTCTCAGATTAGTGGTTGCTAAGATATGAAAAATCAAGGTCAAATATCAATAATTTTAGAATCCGTCATTTTTTGCAAAAACATGCCATTAGACTGGATATAAATGTGTAGTTTTTGAACAATTTAAGCCCTAATTTGTATATCTCCGATTACTGGTTGCTGAGATATAATAAATCAAGGTCAAAGGTCAATAATGTTAGAAATAGCACTTCCATTCATTTTTGGACAAACTTTTTCATTAAAGTGAATATAAAAACATATATTCTAACGATTTTGACACCATAATTAAATATCTGTGACTAGCGGTTTCCAAGATACAGAGTACGTTATTAAAAATGGCGGCCATTTTTAATTATGCAAATTAGGCTACTTCCTGTTGTCGAAAAATGTCCTAACGTTGATAAATGTGTTCAGTACTGTCTAAAGAACACATTTCATCAAAAAAACCTTTTCTTGCAATTTGTGTGAGTTAAAAGTCTAAATCCCATGGACTATAGAGAATCGCTGTACAAACTAAACGCGCACGCGTAGAGCGTGCATGGAGTGCACAACCAGAGCCGTTGCGAAATTGCTATTTTTGTTGTTTAAAATCATGTTTGCAGTAACTTTATATTTTTTTATTATTTGAACGTTATACATTTTCAAAACAAAAGACTCAATTGATTCCTGATAACAACCTCTCTTTTATATACTCAATTCTTAATCTGTCTTTCGGATCCGTACTCGAGCATAATTTACCAACACATCGTAAAAAAGGTTCTCGGACACTTACCCCCTAGACAGTTACCCCCGGATATTTACCACCCGGACAACTACACCCTTAGGACAACTACCCCCCGGACAACTACTCCCCGGACAACTACCCCCTTAGGACAACTACCCCCTTAGGATAACAACCCCCGGATAACAACCCCCGGACAACTACCCCCGGACAACTACCCCCGGGTAACTACCCCGCGGTCAACTACCCCCCGGACAACTACCACCTCCCTTAGGACTATATTTATGTTCAATCTTTTACTTTTGTTTACAATAATGAATAGTAATTCGACAAAGTAACGAATTAAAATATAGTTATTAATTCCTATTATACACTGATGCAGAGTCAAGTTGTTGAATGGTCTGGGTGGTAGTTGTCCGTCCGGGGAGTAGTTGTTCTAAAGGGATAGTTGTCTGGGTGGTAGTTGTCCAGGGGTTAGTTGTCCTTCGGAGGTAGTTGTCCTAAAAGATTATTTGCCCTCAGAGTACTGTCCAGGTCCAGGAGGTAGTTGTCCTACGGGAGTATTGTGTCAGAGGTAGTTGTCCGCGGGGTAATTACCCGGGAGGGGGGGGGGGGGTAATTGTCCGGGGGTAATTGTCAGGGGGTAATTGTTCATAGGGGGTAATTGTCTGGGGGATAGTTGTCCAGGGGTTAGTTGTCCAGGGGTTAGTTGTCCTACGGAGGTAGTTGTCCTAAAAGATTATTTGCCCTCGGAGTATTGTCCAGGTTCAGGAGGTAGTTGTCCTACGGGGAGTATTGTGTCAGAGGTAGTTGTCCGAGGGGTAATTACCCGGGGGGGGGGGGTAATTGTCCGGGGGTAATTGTCCGGGGGGTAGTTGTCCAGGGGGTAGTTGTCCTAAGGGGGTTGTTGTCCTAAGGGGGTAGTTGTCCGGGGGTTAGTTGTTCTAAAGGGGTAGTTGTCCTAAGGGGGTAGTTGTCCAGGTTGTGGTTGTCCGGGGGGTAGTTTTCCGGAGGTAAATGTCCAGGGGGTGAATATCCGGATACGCGTAGAAAGTTGGAGTTGACATGATCAGCAATGTTGACAATCGTGATTCCTAGGCTGTAAATATCTGACGCAAATGCGACTCCGGATAAAATCGTTCCGGGGCGTATTCGCGGTATTTGATAATCCGCCACATTCTTTCGTCTGCTGGTGTGTCATTCAATTGTACGTCGTAAGGAACGGCCGATGAACACACACAGACAAAGTCCGTAATCTTTGCTGCCCAGTGGTGATCGACTTTATGTAGAAGTATATTTCTGCTTGCTAGATCGTTGTGAATCAAACCAAATGTCTGCATAGATTTGATTTGATTCCAATTACAATATCTAGTGCGCAGTGAAATCCATCAGTTAAAGATAGATAAACCATGTTCTTGGTAATAACATCGTATAACGTTACAGTTTCGAATGTTGATCAATCCCCAATAAATTTCATTATGATCCCATCCCTCGTGCCGTATGTGCAGGTACCATAAACACGCGGGAACACGTCGCATATCTCAGCAGACAACATCATCTGAGTTCTTGCTTCAATGCTTACTTGAAGCTTATTGGTATCTTGTCATTGTCAGCTAATAAGCACCTTTTCACAGCGACAAGTTCACCATTTTCTCCACCAAGACGACAGAGCAATACTTCACCAAATGCACCCTTTCCAAGTTTAACCTAAAAACAACGAATGAATATGGATAAACTGATAAACTGTTTTAGTACCATCATTTTGTAATATTTATATTTTCTTAATTAACCTCATAATACTACAGAGGTCTTTGCGCAGATATCTCCATTTTGTTTTTGTGCTCCATACAATAGGTTATGTAGTATTAGTAAATGTCGCTTCAAATTGTACGTACGTTCATATATTCTTTAAAATTAGAATTGTGTTAGGACAAACTTCAATTGAAATCTATTGATTGCATTTAACAAATGACAAGAAGAAATGGAATTTTTCAAATATGGGAATACAAACATGTTCTTAAAGAGTAAGTTTTAGTTATGGAGTGGGTACTAAGTCTTCTACCACGACTTATAAATGGTATAGTATAGTCCCTATATGTACCACATGCTTACCTGTAGGTTATCTTGTAACAATGGCTGGAGAACATCTAAAGAAAGTAGTGGAACAACATTAGGTAAAAAGGCATTCAGATGTATCATGTCCTTTGGTATTACAGCATTGTCCATTGCCAATATGTAAATGTAACGCTAAAAACGCTACTTCACGCAGAAACTCCTCGACATACTTCAGTTGAAGCCTATAAGATCTACTTTATATTGATGTTCCTAATACAGACACTATTGTGATGTATTGTATTCTACTGACGTCATACAACAGTCTGCTATGATGGTTATCGTCTGAATCTGTAACTTTTACGTCATCTTGTTCTATTTTTACTATCAATCAATGATTATTCAGGTATAATTGTATGGAACTACATTTTCAGTATATTTGGTTATTTATAAAGTTTTATCTAAGTCTTGTTTTTAAACTGAATCTTTCAATCGACTAATCTGTAATCAGATTTAGGTGCTTTTTTAGCCCTTCCCATGATATATTATGTTTAAAATGTTTATAACTTATATGTGTATAAATAAAAGAAAATAAATGAAAGGTGGAATACATTAAGCTTTGAATTCCATCAAGCCACTTAGACCAGAGCATCGATGACGAAGAAGCGCTTATACACACGACGAGACGGTCCATGCGGTGTTCACAAGACATTTTAAATATATAATTAGTAGAAGGCCGTTAACCGTTTTAAAACAAGCTGACTTTCTATTTACATTCTTGATTAAACTAACATACCTAAATACAATTCTCCTGTTGAATGATTAAAATGGTATTACAAGTGTTAGAGAAAGCTCAATAGGTCGTTACACTTACAATATAGCACTGCAGTACTAGCTGCTAAATCAAATATAATTGTATACCTCCTGTCAGTCGATGTATAAAAACTGGTATTGATACTTTCAATGACATTATATTACTAATTGTGTTTATTTTTATAAATATACTTTAACTTTACCAATCGTATTTATTATTTTCTTAAATTATTGTGTGTTTTTTTTAATATTTAAATTAATTATACATTCCTATGTGTTAAAACGGGGGGATTAGAAGTGCTGCATACGTAAATAAACGTTACGGTACGTAGTCCATTCAGCTGCTAGATTGCAAATTAAACCGGTGTAATGATAAAGTGCCATTCTTCAATGTTTCGTCTATCAGTGTTGGAGCTCCTCAAGGATGTGTTATTTCTCCAATTTTGTTCTCTTTTTATTCAAGTAGTTTTAATATTTTAAGTAAAGATTGCAATATTGTAAAATACGCTGACGATACTGTAATTAGTGGTTTTCTTTGCGATAGTAAGCATAATGTATATGAATTTGTTAATGAAGTTGGAAGATTTGTTAATTGGTGTGAGGATATGAACTTAATACTTAATATTACTAAAACCAAAGAGATGATAATAGATTTTCGTAAAACCGCAGTTGAACATAATGTAATAACTATTAAAGAAACCGAGGTTGAAAGAGTAACCCAATACAAATACTTAGGTACTATAATTGACAACAAATTAAAATGGGAGTCAAACTCTCTCATGATTTCCAAGAAGGCATCTCAAAGGCTTAGTCTGGGCTCCAGACGGAGTTTTGTCTTAATATTAGTAAAATATAAATATTTTTGCACACATGGCGTTTCATACATGTATTACTTGAGTTTGGATACTCCGTCTGGGGAAACACGCATAAGTCACGTGGTTTGACACCAAGAATTCTTGGTGCATAAATTATCCAGTTGACTAGTTTCAGCCGCATGCCATTGGCTACTCACTCGCAGGCAGTTTTAATATTCATATTTCAGAATTTCAAAGACTCAACATCTAAGATGATACGCATGCGCTATGCTACGTTTAGACAATGTGTACTTGTAGTAGAGCAGTTAATGACATGAGCTGTGCATTTTATTACCAAAGCATGAAACTTGGCACAAAGTTTCTATAATGTATATAGATTCAAAATATCGGGGGGTGCCAAGTGTCCAACGTCCGGTATGGCGGCCATCTTGATTTCAAAATGGCCACCATAAAAACAAAAAACGTTCATATCTTGGCAACTATACACATTAGAGACTTAATTCTGGTCTCAAATTGTTCACAAACTATATATTTCTATTTGCTCTAATGAAAATTTTCGTCCAAAAATGACCGGAAATGACGTTTCTTTCAGTTTGACCTTTGACCTCGTATTTGTATATCTCTGTAACTACTGGTCATTTTCAATCGATTTTGGTGTCATTTTGTTCAGAATAAATACATTTATATTTGTAGTAATGAAACATTTTCACATAAAATTACCGGAAATACAATTTATGACCTTTGACATTTAATTATTGATTTTTAATTACGTGAATATACTGTATGTGGTTTTTGGTGGTCTTAAATGCACCTAATTTTGAACTTTGACCTGATAGGCGTAATTATATTAAATGATTAATGGACTTAAATTGTATATAGTACATAAAATTGGTAAACATTGTGCTTGGTGGTACCATTAGTTCAATGATGTTGGCACCTTCTGATTCGCCAAAAGTTGTAATAGTTTGACAGAGGAAATAACATACATGTTATGGAATACCGTAAAACCTCGAAAAGGTGATAGTATGAGCTTCTTTTCGAGATAGACTGTATTTGAATGTCAAATGAATAGTATGATGATCGTGTTTATATCAATATATTATTAATGACCTTACAAAGAACCCTTTATGTTTCAACAATCAAGCCTCAGTTATTCTACAATTTATTGTTTTCCAAGTGGCTGGTAGGCCTATTTTTATTGCATCTTCTTTTTGTAGGCCTATGCTTCCTCGGTAATATGGTCCTACCCCTCCTTCTTTGTCTGTAGATGGTCTTATACCCCATTCTTTGTCTGTGGATGGTCTTATACCCCCCTTCCTTGTCTGTGGATAGTCTTATACCCGCTTCTTTGTCTGTGGATGGTCTTATACCCGCTTCTTTGTCTGTGGATGGTCTTATAACCCCCTTCTTTGTCTGTGGATGGTCTTATACCCGCTTCTTTGTCTGTGGATGGTCTTACACCCCTTTCTTTGTATGTAGATGGTCTTACACCCCTTCTAGGTCTGTGGATGGTCCTACACTCCCTTCTTTGTATGTGGATGGTCCTACACCCCCTTCTTTGTCTGTGGATAGTCCTACACCCCCTTCTTTGTCTGTGGATGGTCTTATACCCCCTTCTTTGTCTGTGGATGGTCTTGAATCCCTTTCTTTGTCTGTGGACGGTCTTATACCCCCTTTTTTGTCTGTTGATGGTATTAAACCCTTTTCTTTGTCTGTTGATGGTATTACACCCCTTTCTATGTGTGTGGATGGTTTTACACCCCTTCTTTGTCTGCGGATGGTCTTACACCTCCTTCTTTCTCTGTGGATGGTCTTATACCTCCTTCTTTGTCTGTGGATGGTCTTATATCCCCTTCTTTGTCTGTAGATGGTCTTATAATCCCATCTTTGTGTGTGGATGGTCTTACACCCCCTTCTTTGTCTGTGGGTGGTCTTACATCCCCTTCTTTGTCTGTGGATTGTCCCGACACCCCTTCTTTGTCTGTGGATGGTCCTACATCACCTTCTTTGTCTGTGGATGGTCTTATACCCCCTTCTTTGTCTGTAAGTGGTCCTATACGCTTTCTTTGTCAGTGGGTGGTCTTACACCCCCTTCTTTGACTGTGGACGGTCCTACACCCCCTTCTTTGTCTGTGGACGGTCTTACACCCCTTTCTTTGTCTGTGGACGGTCTTACACCCTTTCTGTGCCTGTGGACGGTCTTATATCCCCTTCCTTGTCTGTTGATGGTATTACACCCCTTTCTTTGTCTGTTGATGGTATTATACCCCTTTTTTGCGTGTGGATGGTCTTACACCCCTTTCTTTGTGTGTGGATGGTCTTACACCCCTTCTTTGTCTGTGGATGGTCTTACACCCCCTTCTTTCTCTGTGGATGGCCTTACACCCCTTTCTTTGTCTGTGGACGGTCCTACACCCCTTTCTTCTTTGTCTGTGGATGGTCTTACACCCCCTTTTGTCTGTGGATGGTCCTACACCCCCTTCTTTGTCTGTAGATGGCCTTACACCCCTTTCTTTGTCTGTTGATGGTATTACACCCCTTTCTATGTGTGTGGATGGTTTTACACCCCTTCTTTGTCTGCGGATGGTCTTACACCTCCTTCTTTCTCTGTGGATGGTCTTATACCCCCTTCTTTGTCTGTGGATGGTCTTATATCCCCTTCTTTGTCTGTAGATGGTCTTATAACCCCTTCTTTGTGTGTGGATGGTCTTACACCCCCTTCTTTGTCTGTGGGTGGTCTTACATCCCCTTCTTTGTCTGTGGATTGTCCCGACACCCCTTCTTTGTCTGTGGATGGTCCTACATCACCTTCTTTGTCTGTGGATGGTCTTATACCCCCTTCTTTGTCTGTAAGTGGTCCTATACGCTTTTTTTTGTCAGTGGGTGGTCTTACACCCCCTTCTTTGTCTGTGGACGGTCTTACACCCCTTTCTTTGTCTGTGGACGGTCTTACACCCCTTCTGTGCCTGTGGACGGTCTTATATCCCCTTCCTTGTCTGTTGATGGTATTACACCCCTTTCTTTGTCTGTTGATGGTATTACACCCCTTTTTTTGTGTGTGGATGGTCTTACACCCCTTTCTTTGTGTGTGGATGGTCTTTCACCCCTTCTTTGTCTGTGGATGGTCTTACACCCCCTTCTTTCTCTGTGGATGGCCTTACACCCCTTTCTTTGTCTGTGGACGGTCCTACACCCCTTTCTTCTTTGTCTGTGGATGGTCTTACACCCCCTTCTTTGTCTGTGGATGGTCCTACACCCCTTCTTTGTCTGTAGATGGCCTTACACCCCTTTCTTTGTGTGTGGATGGTCTTATACCCCCTTCTTTGTCTGTGGATGGTCTTACACCCCCTTCTTTGTCTGTGGATGGTCTTACACCCCTTCTTTGTCTGTGGATAGTCTTATACCCCCTTCTTTGTCTGTGATGGTCTTATACCCCCTTCTTTGTCTGTGGATGGTATTACATCCCCTTCTTTGTCTGGACCCACTACTTTGATTGATTAAATCAGACATTGTTTCTTGTATGATTAGGAGACCAAGACCTTAAAAGTGAAAGTCCACAAGTGGATGCCTAAAAAGGTCTTGTACAGAACAGTATATTGTAGGTCCATGTCACTAATTTGAGAATTACTTGAATAATTATATTGAGATGTCTTTTACGAATTGATTTGGTTCGGATTTTGCTAAAAAATCAATGAGTAGAGAAAATCGAGGAAAAGGATTCAGATGGTTTACAGCAAAGGCCCATTACCATAAAAATGGAGTACATTTTTTTAGATGCAACGAAAATGAACAAGAATTATCTGAGTTTCTAACTAATGAAAGTAGGTCTACTGCACAAATAAGTTTGTAGTAAGTACTTTGAAAGACGGTATTCTCTTAACTCATGAAAATGAAAACTTTCCGAACTTGTCTCATATGCAACATCAAAGAGGCCAACGAAAGAATGCTACTTTACATCAAAAATATTTCAAAATGGCATCTAACAATTCAATTCAACTTTTATTTCAGACAAATTGTCCATATGGTATAATACAGTGCAAAAAAAAAAAAGATGATGGAGAGAGGACCAAAACCTTTATCTAACGATTGACACATCACAGTTTAGCAAACAAGTCGGCATAGATGAGCTCAGTGATTGCTGTTTCTCAGTGATCTGTCATACTTTACGCCTATCCTATCACATCAAAAGTCAAAAATTCAGAATAATAATTCCTGGTCATTTTTGCAGTGTCATTTATTTCGTTAAAAAAAATTAGGTGCATTTATACCAATGTAAACCACATACAGTATGTTCACATATTATATATGTCAAAGGTTATAAATGGTATTTCCAGTCATTTTATGTGAAAATGTTTCATTACTACAAATATAAATGTCTCTATTCTGAACAAAATGACACCAAAATCGATTGAAAATGATCAGTAGTTACTGAGATATACAGATAAGAGGTCAAAGGTCAAACTGGGAGAAACGTCATTTCCGGTCATTTTTTGACGAAACTTTTCATTAGAGCAAATAGAAATATGTGGTTTGTGAACAATTTAACACCAGAATCAAGTCTCTACTGTTTATAGTTGCCAAGATATGAACACTTTTTGTTTTTATGGTGGCCATTTTGAAATCAAGATGGCCGCCATACCGGACGTTGGACACTTGGCACCCCCCGATATTTTTAATCTATATACATCAAAGAAAATTTGTGGCAAGTTTCATGCTTTGGTAATAAAGTGCACAACTTGGCTATTTTTATGGCACTAACTGCTCTAGTATTGGGTATACATTGATGAAAGTTTCTGAAGGCTATAAATGATTTTATATGCCTAGTAGTCTGGTAAACATTTGATGGGATTTTTCCCAAGAACATGAAAACTCGTCTTGATATGATAGGCTAGCTTCTCCGCCAAATCAAACATTGAATGGATCATATTATGCGGAGATAATTTGATTTTATAATTCCCACCCAGACCCTGTCCTGTTCTGTGTTTGTGGTGGTGTAGCCCTGTTGTGTGCCGGTCGGTGGTGGTATGTACCTTATTTATTGGCGTTTTATTTGGCAGGTCATACGTACGAGTTGAGTAGCCCTACACAGGAGGACTAAACAATTAATAAACAAAACAACTTGGCAACACGATTTTATATTTCATCAACAGTTGTTCAGTCTCGATAGTACATTCAGCACTGTACGTACTCGATCTTTTTCATTTTGAAACAAAATGATCATTGGTTGATTCAAAATCCATATTTACATACCGCCCGCCCCATATAGCCAAATACAGTATGATAACCTACGTCATTCTTATCGGAGGTTTGCGGTCTGCAAATCGATTTCTATACGTGTTTCACAAGTCTGTATTTTCAGACAAAAATCGCGGTCGAAATAAAAACAAATAAATAAAAAAAAAAGACAATAAATACAGACTTGGGGCAAGTCTACTCAAAGGCTCTACTTTCTCACAAAACTCAAGCAAATTAGAGTTGATAACACTATTTTATTTCTATTTTATCAAAGTATTATTTAAAGTATTTTATCTTTTAGCATTGGATGTTTTTATGGTAACTTTACTGAAAATGATAAGAAAAATATTGAGAGACCACGTAAAATTGCACAACGTATTATTAAAGCTGATCTAACGCCTTGTTCATTTATCTATGAAAAGAGTATTTAAAAAAAAGTAAACAGTATTATGAAAGACCCCACTCATCCGTTACATTACTGTTATAACTTAAATAGATCAGGTATTAGGCTACGACCCCCAAGAGCAAATCTTTGTAGAACTAGAAAATCCTTCGTTGTAAATAGCATTCATATTTTTAATTCTAATGTAAGACGTTAATGCACTTTTTAAATAGTTTTACATTTTTAATAGTATTTTTAACTTTTTATCTTGTATTTTTAATCTGTTATAATACTGCACGTTTTAAATTGTTGCAATATTGTTGTTTTAATCTACCAAGCAAAGTGAATTTCCATTTTTATGGACAAATAACATTTCTTGAATCTTGAATTCTTGAATCATGAAGACAAATTAACGATTCTGTTAATTAAAATCGATATTCATCATTCATAACGTACAGTACTATTAAAAGGTGAAAACTACACCTAGGTGATCATTGTACAGTATACTAATTCGCATTAATTTTGTGCAATGGCATTTACGTGGATACAAGTACGTAGTATTTCAGTGGTTAAACCAAGGGTGGTTTATCCTATATACGTTTTGTCTGAATAACTCCATAAACTTGAAACTTACGGTGTTTAAGTATACACTATCGTGTCAAGAGAGTACGCTGGTTGTCTTTTAAGTAAGAGAGCTGTCGGTTGCTTCAGACCCATGTCTATGCGTTTGTAATCACTGCAAACCAATGCCGAACATTATTTTAAGTAACCATTTATATTGGTTTTTAAGCGACCGTTTCTTTCAATTTAAATAGGTGCAGTTAAACGCTATTCCAAAAAAAGGAAGTTTTCCATACCACTTTAATACCGAATTTAATGGCAAAAGGGTCCACTTTCAGGCCTGTCTAGTAGGCCCACTAGCCTACATGAAAAAATGTGTAGAGAATAGTAGAACTGGATTAGTATATTAAAAAATACTTTTCTTACGAATAAAAACTAACTTCGAAATATAGACTATTTCAAGATTCGCCTGACCAACTCTAGAATTCATTTAAAGTTAAATATTGTTTGGTAAAGAAAAAATTATACAGTCCATGCAAGTAGTGTTTTACTGTATTTTGTTCTATTAATTCTAACCTTAAAGTCACGAAACTTTTTTGAAATAGCACCCGTTTTTCTAAGTTAACAACGGTGATGATGGTGGAAGGGGGATTCCGCGTTTACAATTGTCGCAAGGGTGACCAACGAAACACGTCCAATTATTCACTCATATACACGTTGAATTTCTATGATGTAGTGGTCGTCGGTCGACGCACATCGAAAGCTTCCTAATATTGCTTGTCCCACTACCAATAAGAACAGCTAAGCGCAACGCAGTTTATTTGACCAATCACTAGCGATGGATTATTTAAATTACATCTTAACATTGGTCAACTAATTTGCGTCGCGATTACGTCCGAAGTGGAAGCAAGCTAATTGGGACTCTTCGCACCATTATACAGTAGGGCTCTTTTTGTTCGTGCATTGTCGCAATGGTAATGCTTTGTACCTACTCACTTGAGTTACCTTTTTATGGTTGTACGACTGAATGAAATTAGACATAGTAGACATAATTCCAGATATAGTTAATTTATTTAGTAACTCAGAGGTGTCGTGTATTACAGACCACTATTAAATAATATTAAACTTTAATAAGTGTAAAAAAAACTTCTTTTAATACTGATTACAATATCAATATTTGTATTAGCAATGTGTCAATGTATATAAAAATTGTTTGGTGGAGTACACCGGAACATTATAGCAATTTTAATTATTAAATTAAGAATGTTAGTAAAAAATATTGATTTTAAAGCGTGTATATTGCAAGCAAAAACATTTAATAATAACAATATTACAATTTGACAGACTAATTATTAGTTCAGTCTGTTGTTTTCATAATATATTTTAATGATTTTTTTTGTGAGAGTTTGGAGAGGCCAGATACCCCAGTGGCTAATAATGTGGCCTTCCCTTAAACTAATCACAAAAGAGAAAAACCTCCTGGCATGACAGGATTTGAATCCATGACCCTGGGATTGGTAGCCGAATATTTAAACCACCCAGAAACAGCTTTTGTGATTACTTCATGAAGTCTGAGCTGCTTTGACTACTTTATAAGAAATGTTGAACCCTTTATCTGATCTGGAGCTATCACTGTGAAACAGCAGTTTTATCCCGCCAGTGAATTCAAAAACTTCGCCTGTTCTTGAGCCACATAGTGGGTCCTCCACATTTCCGTCTTGAGTCTCAGTGATCTGCAAACATTTGAGAAAGTATGTTGGTGAAAATAAAGAAGGAAACTAACATAGGTCATTTTTTTAATCCCCTACCCTGCTCTCGAATAAACTCCCCGGGCGTTTATTTATTTCGTCGTATAACGCCCTACCACATGCGCATAATACACAAGTATTGCATTGCAACAACACATCTCAACAATTCGAATAAATACGGTATTACTTATTACTTATTATATTGCTTTACAATATTTTAATAATGAATTAATCTACCTGCAAGTAATCATATCTACAAGAGTTGTGAAACTCAACTTCAAACTCTTCCAAAGTAAGTTCAACAACATCTGATTGCTTAGCTTGGATAACGGTTTCACATTCGAAGTTATTTTTGTAAGGTTCTGGGTAGCTTGGTGACAAAATTACACCCCCATTTTTAGACATTGTCATACTGCAACTTGGCACTAAGTGAATGAAAAAACAGTTTAATAATATAGTCGATTATAATTTTGTTTTTTGATTTTTTAAAAGACTATCTTCACATTTGATAAACGCCGCCAGCAACATCAATAACCAAGTGAATATGTAAGGTATGTAATTTAAAATGTAATAGTGTGAATCGCGTCAAACTGATCTGCCTGATTAGCTGTGTATTTTTGGTTTCGCGTCGCAGGAAGTAGATACAAATATGAATACACGTGCACACATATCCTATTCACGCAAATCCACCTTTTCCGGCGCGGCCCATTCAAATTATATTTTTAAATATGTAAATTAGTATATTTGGCCTATTATTTGCTTGTAATAAAAACAAAAACAATATACGTCTAACTAACTAACCATATCCGTTTGTTTCTGTCTCGATGCTCTCATAGTCCGCTTGGAATCCTTTTTTGTTTGTGCCTTTGTTGCTGTGAAACTCCAACTTTACTATGTGAGTTTCCGACGTCCAATGGAAAGGCTTCAGGGAACCACAGAAGACGGCATTGGTTCCTGTTCCTTCATCTGTCAACTAAAATAATAAACAATAAGATATTCATGCGTAGAATTATAAACTTAGCATAAAGAGAAGTTGCCATGTGCAAGTAAGTGAAAACATACAAATGTTATAATTATTTAACAACTGCATTTGTCATTGTACAATAAATATAAAATAAAACTCTACAATAAACGCATTATAACTCCAACCACTAACATCTAGTCATTGCCAGATAAAGATTTGTTGAAACGTCGCACACGTACGTATGCTTTCTTTCTGTGTCGGCCTGCAGACACAGAAAGAAAGCATTGTTACATAACAGCTAACATTTTAAAATATATCACCTGTAAATGCTAATTATACAAGTAAATGTGGTTATAAGCAACGTTGTAATTGATTGTTCTCATTATAGTCTCCTGATGAGTGAGTTGCACGACTCACGAAACAAGCCTGTAGAGACCAAACTGTAGTTTTTACTTCTTTTCCAGACTTAATGTACATTTCAGCTCTACTTTACAGTATTGAGCACTTTTTAGACGGTTACATTGAACCGAACATTTATATATATAATATATATATCCTCTTACTTTGACATAGTCGTTTTTGCAATTTTCTGAATTCTGCAATTTGAACACTTCAAACGAGATTTTGACTTGACGACCACTCGTTATTTCGATCTTTGTCACACAATTTGCATTCGCCTTGTATTTGTTCGGGTAATTTGGCGAGGTTAGCGAACCCGCATTTTCCGTGTATGTCTCGCCGCAACCTATGATTTAAAGACGAACGAATAATAACCACAATCATATGATCGACCGTCATCGTAATCTTATCATTGTGTTAGACAGAAAATCTACTTACATGCTGGCTTTGAGCATGGCTTCTGTTCGTCCGGTTTAGTATCTGGATTGCATTCGGAATCATCCAGTACTTGTTCGTCGTCCGAACTTTGACAAGTTACAATTCTGGTTTTAATGCCATCACCGCATGTCACCGAACACTACACGATACAGAACATGTGTTAAGGTATCTACTGTATATAACATTGATGTTAGCAGCTTACAGACTACAAGCTATTTAATGTCAATAATAGAATACATAATGCATACAATCGTAATGTTATTGGACGTGATTCCACGTGTGATCATGTGCTCTTATTTTAGAATCAAATATTACCCAGAGAGGAAAAATAAATTGCATTTTATTCAACCATATTTACTGATCTTATCTAGACTTTGTGTTTAACTATATGCAACATTTACCTGGCCATATTTTCCAGCTGCCCATTGCTTCATAGGACATGACCCTTGGTCACATGGTCGCTGTTCATTTGGTTTTACACCAATACACATTGCTGTTGCTACTGGCCGTCCATCTAATGTACAAGTGACGTCACGCGTCTCTTGACCTGAACCACAACTCTTCGAGCAAGTTGACCACGAACCTTTACTCCATTCTGAAGTTGCCATGCTAGTCTTCTGGTAGTAACTGTAGGAAACATTTGCCTTGTACAAAGGGCTCCTTGCATGTTTGAAAACCTGTAATATAATTGAAAATTGGCGATTGTAACGAATTGTATTGATTTTTTTATATAAAAACTAAATGCATGCAAGTGATTTATTCAATATATTAGATTGTGCAACCTTGGGGACTACAACAGGAAAACTAACCACGGTCAACTACTGTAGGCCTACTCCAAGAAAAGTATACCCTTATCTCAAAGGTGTTTTGTTACTAGGCGTACAGTATTAGGAAGTATGGTAAACATGAGAACAAGTTTCCAACTAATTAAATGAATAAATATAGTATGCAACGTTTCATCAGTCCACTAGTATACGCACCATAATGTCAATAACAGCAGTAGTTGGTCCTTTGATAGTAACTTGGTCGAACGCGTATGAATAATAAACTAAATCTACCCCAGCTGACACCAAACCCTGACGTCGTCGTTGCAAATAATCATCACCAATGACAATTTCACCATTGAATTGTACACCTATTAAACGATACATGATTGATATTTGTTTTAACAATTTCAACTTGTTCAAGTACGAATACATATAATTTTAATACTACATTTGAAAGCATTTGCATATTGAATATATTTGCATAAATATTTTCATCCATGATGGTCCAGATTCCTGGATTTCCAATATGTAAAGCTGATCAAATGAATCATTGGATAAAACTGTAGGGCCTACCTAGAAAACTATATTCTCCTCCGTCGGTTGCAATTACGCTTGTTGCCCCAATTGGTATCGAAATAACATGGACAAATTCTAAACACACAAACAAGTAAGATAAAATATTTTTCTTTATAATCATGTTGTACATAATTTATAGAATCGTAAAACATAAATTAGTGTGTTGAAGAGAGAACGTTAATGTCTAATACTCTTCTCTATATTGTACAATGAGAATAATTATATAAGTAATTCTATAAGTAATTATATAAGTAATTACATAAGTAATTTCATTTCATTTTATTTCATTTATTTATTTCACTTTACAAATATATAAATATAAAGTGGAAGAGCCTAAAAATAAAATAACACAATTAGAAACTCCAAAAAAAAAACAACAATTTAACTAAAATCTTTTCTCTAACACATAAGTTTAACATGTTTAAAACTAAAAAAACAAGTAAAAAAAAGATTATATAAATTATTTAAGAAATATCCAAATATATCAATAATAAAAGAATCAATAATAAAAGAATTTACAAAGAACCTTCAACCAATAATAGTTTAAATTGACGTTTAAATAAAGCACATTTATGAGATTTTTTAAGAAATAAAGGAAGATAATTCCAGAGTTTAGGTCCAGTGTATACAAGGGTATTCATTTTAAGACTAGTTCGAGTAAATGGCAGGTGATACTGATCTTTTTGTCTTGTTTGGTGAGTGTGGTATTGTTTATTTTGAGTGAATTTTACTGGATATTATAGGTGGTAAGTGTCCGGCGGTTAATTGAAACATGATGACACCAACATTAAATCTATAGAGATCCTCAATTTTTAATATTTTATTTTTTTGAAAGAGATCTTGGGTGTGAGCACGAAAAGTTACCCCTGAGATAATTCTGACAGCTCGTTTCTGGATTAATAAAATTTTAGTAATAGTTGATTTTGAAGCATTTCCCCAAGCAAGAACACCATAATTTAAGTACGATAAAGATAAGATAAGATAAGATAACTTTTATTGATCCTCAAAAAGGAAATTCATTGCTCGTCATAAAAACAAAGAAAACACAATAAAAACAAATATAGCATAAAACCATTCATATAAAAACATCTAAAAAATTACAAGATAAAATTATCTTCTTGACTTCCTGTTGTACTGGATGATACCGGAGGGAATAAAGAATTTAGCAAATCAATTTGTTTTCACACTGAGGAGCCTCAATCTACCACTTGGATTAAGTTGGTCTATGATCACTTTGTGGAGAGGATGAGAGGCATCCGACTCAATGCGTTCGAAATCTTTCTGGAGGTGTTCTAGGTGCACATCGGTAAAGGAAGGCAGTTCCAGACCAACCATTTTACCAGCCCGACGGATGAAAGTTTCAAGGCGTCCTTTATTCCCTCCGGTAACATTACCAGCCCAACAGGAGAGGCAATACGTCCAAACACTACATATAACGGATCTATAGAACGAAATCACAGGAGTTAAATTTATATAAAGTTCTCATACAATACATTCTGGGATTTAATTTTTTGCTGATGTAGTCTATATGGTCTCCCCAATTCCTAGATACTTGTACTGGTCAACAATTTCAATTTCTTTACCTTTGATAGTGATTGGTTGAAAATTAAATTTATGTTTAGTCCTAAAATCAATGATCATCTCTTTTGTTTTTGATGCATTTATTTGGAGATAATTATCGTCACAAAATTTAACAAATCTTTGTATTTCGCTACGATAATTTTCATCATTGTTTGAAACTATGAGACCAATATTACTAGTGTCATCGGCGAATTTAACAACGGGGCAAAGCTCATCATTTAAAGATCTGTAATCGGCCGTATACAAGGAATATAATTTAGGTGCGTTGACAGTACCCTGAGGAACACCGGTGTCAGAGGTTACGATTTCTGACTTAACACCATTAATATTAACAAATTGTTTTCTATCACAAATGAAATTTAAAACTAAACGAACAATCGGACGGGGAAACTCCATATTCAACATTTTGTCTGCTAAGATATGGGGTTGTATGGTATTAAACGCAGACTGAAAATCAAAATACATAATACGTGCCGAGTGGCCTTTCTTTACATTATCTAGATGTGAATACAATTTATGTAATTTAAAATAAATCGCATCACTGGTACTACGGAGTGATCGGTAAGCAAATTGCAACGGGTCTAACACTTTTTCAGCATAAGGTTGCATAATTTTTAAAATAATGCGTTCCAATATTTTCATCGCGACAGACGTGAGTGCAACGGGTCTCAAATCATTCATGCTGTTAATCTTAGGTTTCTTAGGTACCGGTATTATGCATGAAAGTTTCCAAATATCCGGGAACGCATGATAAGAAAGACACATATTGAAAATAAATGTAAATATACCATCAAGGTGAGGAGAGCAGACCTTAAGTACTCGTGGTGGGATTCTATCCGGCCCAGCAGCCTTCGATGAATTGAGTTTCATAAATTCGTTATGTACATCAGAAATGCTTATACTAAATTTGGGATCATCTTCAGTCACCAGACACAAGCTAAATAGAGCCTCTCTTTCTTTTTTAAAATCATGAACATTAAAACGGTTATAAAATTCATTTAACTCATTAACATATTGCACAGTAACATTCGGAATTGAGGTGGGTGTATTACCACCGTTTGTGTAACCACTCATAAGTTTAATACCCTGCCAAACTTGTTTCATATTATTAGACCTGAAGACCTTCTGTTTCATTATTTCAGATTTAATCTCTCTAGTCAATATTTTCATACGATTAGAGTCGCAAAGCAAAAACCCTCCTACACGCCCTTGAAAATGCTGCATCCTCAATCGGCCTCCACATAAATGCCAAAAAGACAGAAAGTATGAACGTAAACTGTCAAGGTCAAATTCAAACTAGCTCCGGATACGCTCTCAATCAAGTCGACCAGTTCACCTATCTTGGCAGCAACATTGCCTCAACAGCAAAAGACGTTGATATACGTATCAGCAAAGCCTGGTCAGCTCTCAAACGCCTGACTGTCATATGGAAGTCCAACATCTCAAACAACATGAAGAAAAATTTCTTTAAGACCACAGTCGAGTCTGTCCTTCTCTACGGGTCATCGACATGGACCCTAACTAAGAAACTTGAAAACACTCTAAACGGAACATATACTAGGATGCTACGAGCCGTTCTTAACGTTTCGTGGCAAGATCACCTCTCCAACGCTCAGCTATATGGGAATCTTCGCAAGATCCCCGATATTATCAAAGAAAGAAGAGTCCGCTTTGTTGGACACTCTTTCCGCAACAAAAGTGAACTGATAAGCGAACTTATGCTCTGGATGCCATCACATGGGACAAGAAGACCAGGCAGGCCCCCAAAATCATTCATTGACCAACTAGTTGCGGACTCCGGCCATACAATTGAAGAGCTACCAGGAGCAATGATGAACAGAGACGGCTGGAAAGAAGTAGTCAAAAGGATCCGAGCAAGCTCGACGCAGTAGTAGTAGTAGAGTCGCCCATCTTAAAGGCTTTACGTTTCTCACACAACAGTAATTTAACTCCTTTCGTGATCCATGGCTTGTTATTAGGGTAGATTTTCAATTTTTTAACTGGAACGCATTTATCAATACAAAAGTTTATGTACGAGCTCACTGCATAAGTAATACTATTCAAATCTTCATCCTCCGTAAAAATATCCCAATCGGTAGATTCAAATTCCGCTATCAGGGCTTCCTCGGCTTCAGGAGACCATTTACGTACATTAATAATTTTTGGTTGGCATGTCTTATTTAACGGGCGATATTTAGGACTGAGTAAAATCAAATTATGATCAGATTTGCCCAAGTTCGGTAGTGGGGTCGAAATATAGGCATCCTTCATACTAGAGTAGCATAAATCAAGAATCGTGTTGTCCCTCGTTTTAAGGCTGGTTTCCTGTCGACGTAAGAAGTCGAATTTTGTAACGATTCTTGCGTTTCATACGTTTCTTACGTCTCTTACGAAAGTTGAGAAAAAATTGACGTCGTTGACGTTAGTCAAGATCGTGTCGGGCCGCAGAAAAACATCTGTAGTTATGCTGCTCCCGAAAGTTGAAATTTTAGCTGTGAAACACACGTCGTATGCTTACGTCGATTTTAGTGTTGTTACGAAAGTTGAAATTTTTTTCTTACGTCGGTCAGATTTATGACGTATTTGAAACAACATCTCTGATTGGTGTTTCTTTTTAGAGCGGGTTTTATCATTTTTCGCGCGAAATGTTGAATGATGTTATTGTACCTGTAGCTTCTCAGCATCAGTGTCAGTGCAACTCAGCATCAGTGTCAGTGCAGCACACCAACATATTATTTTTAGTAGATAGGCTAGGCCCTAGTATTAGTAATAATACTTAATTAATACTGTACTAATAGGAATTGATTTGACCAAAATCTAATCAAACTAGCCTATAAGGAGCCTAGGCTAGTAGGCCTATGTATTATTGTATGAATCAAAATATGAATGAATTATCCTGGCCCTTTAGGCCTAGCCTTAAATAGTTTTCAAAATTAAAAAAAGGCAAATCATTTCGGGATTCCTATTATTATTAGACCTACCTAGGCCCTAGGCTAGGCCTTGGCCTATGGGCCCAGGCATACTTTAATCGAGCATGAGATAGTACTACCGCAGTAAGATACCCATTATTTACAGGCCTATAATAAGAATAAATTTAACAAAACAATATAAATTATACAAAATCAAGCAAATAATTTTTTTTTAAAGTTACATAATAATATTATATTGCTTACAAAGGGGCTTTCTATATCTTATCTTGTTGCAAATGTTCATTTTCGTGACGTTTCTACCGATACTGATTGTTTATTGCACGTCCATAAATAAGAGTATTAGATTTTGATATGAGTTGTAAACTCCCTGATTAGAACATTATTAGGCCTATTATTGACACTACTGTGCATTTGTAAAGTATGTACAACATCGTAAAGTGGGCTAAAATTATAGTAGTAAATACATACAAATGTTATTGTCCGGCTTTATTTCACTATAAGGACATACACATTACGTCATAACTCTTGTCGCTCATTGGTTGCTTGTTACGATTGCGCTTACGTCTCTTGCGAAAGTTGACTTCAAGTCAACTTTCGTAAGAGACGTAAGAAACGTGACGCAAGGGCGTTCATTCAAGCGTAAGATCAAAAATCCCGGTTTCCTGTAAAATCGGAAGAAAACGTCGTAACGCAACAATTGTTAGGTCATCGGTTTCCTGTAAAATCGTTTGTCGTTACCATTTTTCTTACGTTGCGTCGATTTTGTAAATTTTCGATCGTAATCGGTTTCCTGTAAAATCCGCATTTCTTACGACAAATCGACGTAGTCGCAACAAAAGTGATGTTCTTACGTCGACAGGAAACCAGCCTTTACATGTAACATGCTGATAATATGTGGCCGTTGTTTTCTTGAGCTTGCATCTGTTGAAATCGCCATTGATAATTACCAGCGCTTCAGGGTGACTACACTCAATTCCTTCGATAATTTCTGCGATCTCATTAATTGCAGGCTTTTCAAGCTTTTTGTTAGGTATGTATACCATAACATTGATAACATGCGAGAACTCTCTCGGAAGATAGTAGGGGCGAATACCAACAACCAGCACTTCCGAGTGTGGCGAACATTTATGAAGCTTAAGCGTAGAGTTATTTGGATGACAGTATTTCTCATTAATGTAGAGGCAAAGACCACCACCGCCATCTCTGTTCGCTTCGGCTGTACGATCCCCACGAACAGATTTAAAGCCAACTACTTGAATATGTTGATCGCTATGCTTATCACTCAGGTGGGTTTAACAATAGTGAGACAATGAGACGAGCTGTGTCGCCGTGTTGCACAGCGCCACTTAAGGAGTAGAATAAAGAGTAGAATATAAAATATTTAATACTTTTTGAGGAAATATTGATTTCAATTTATACATCATGCCAACATTTTTGATAATAATTTGCAAAGGTAATTAACATGGGATTTCCAGTCAAGTCTGTCGTCAATAAATATACCAAGAAATATTGTGTTGGTTATTTGATTAATAGGAACATTGTTGAAAATAATATCTTTTGGTAACATACTATATTTGTTACTAAACAACATAAAATTGGTTTTTAGCATATTTAGTGATAGCTTGTTTGCATGTATCCAAGTAGTAACTTTTTTTAGTTCTTGATTAACGATGTCACAAAGACTATCTGGATCATCATGTGAATAAAACAGACTTGAATCATCCGCAAACAGTATTGACGACATGACATTAGATATATTATTGAAATCATTTGCATAAATTATGAAGAGAAGTGGGCCCAGAATCGAACCCTGGGGGACACCACATGTAACAGGTTTGCAGCTTGATTCAAAATTATTTAATGATACAAATTGTTGCCTATCAGAAAGGTAACTTCTAAACCATTTTTTAGCCACCCCTCTAATTCCATATTTTGATAATTTATGCAGTAAGATTTCATGATTAACTGTATTGAAAGCTTTGGAGTTATCGAGGAAAATACCAATTGTATGCATATGATTATCTAAGGCTGATGTAATCATGTCAACGAAGTGTAAAATGGCACGTGACGTAGTGTGCTTTTCTCTAAATCCAAATTGAATATTACACTGGTTTAAAAAATGTAAAGTCCGCATAATTATATACAAGCTTTTCTAAAATTTTTGAAAATGATGTCAATAGTGAAATTGGTCGGTAATTTGATGCTTCTTGAGGACTTCCTTTCTTTAATAAAGGAATTACTTTCGCAATTTTCATTCTTTTAGTGACACACCCGTTACATATTAGAGATTATATATATGAGTTAAAGGCGTTACAATTTTGGGAATAATGCTTTTAATTAAATCATTGCTTATTCCATCAAATTCAGGACTTTTTTTTTCTTAAAGGTATTTACACTATCAATAACGTCCATTTCCGTTATTGGAACGAAAAAAATACTGTTTTTATTCGGATCATTTATATAACTATGAAAAGATTTGTTTGTAGTTGGAATCGATTGTGCTAATGAAGTGCCAATATTTGAGAAATATTCATTGAGGTGTTCAACTATGATCTGTTTGTCATCGATAGTTTGACCATTAATTTTTTTTCCGATCTCTTTAAGACTTTGGTCGGGATTCAATACAGAATTTATCACTTTCCACGTTCCTCTTATATCATTGTATACGGATTAGAATTGACCGAAAAAATAGTCTTTCTTAGCAGAACGTATTAATGATGTAAGAATATTTTTATATTTGTTATATTTCGTCTTAGATTCGAGTGTTTTAGAAATTTTTAATTTATAAAAAAGTTTGTTCTTCTTATTTATTGATTTTAATATAGACCTTGATATCCATGGCATACGAGGGATTTTTTTACGACTTCTAACACGATTTGCCCTTTGACTAAAACATTCATTTTGAAGAAATTTAAGTCTTTCCATAAATACATCAAAAGACTTGTTAGCGTCATTTTCATCTAGAACTAATTGCCAATCAGAGTTTGCCAAACGTTCTTTAAAGTGAGCCAACGATTGGGGATTAAAAGAGTAAATTGTCTTATTACAATGGCAGTTACAATGTTGATTAACCGTTAGCGAGGTTTTTGCAAATATCGGAAAATGATCCGATATATCGGATACAATCATTCCCGAGACCGGGAAAGGGTGGATATTGCTAAATATATTGTCAAGTAACGTAGATGACGTATCAGTTACACGTGTGGGTTTGGTAATAAGTGGAATAAGTGAAAACGAAATTAATGTATCTAGAAATTCACTAATGCGTGCATTTTCATCGTGATGTAGTAAATGTAAATTAAAATCGCCCATAATAAACACATTTTTACTCGGGGTACTTACTCGGGGTACCCGAGTCTAGTACTTACTCATTTTCTCCTTCTCTTCCTCCATCTGGACACTATTGAGTAAAAAGTGCGATTTTCAAAGTACTACTCCTCCCTTATTCGTTGTAGTATTGAGCTGGGATTTCGCATGAATATACTAAAGGCACATGTCCTCAAAGCTATAGAGCCGGATTTTTCATTTTCAAACCAGATGCAGCCATAAGACGTCTCGAAGATGGTACCATATAGCCGTATTTGGTAGGTTATTGATGTGTATGTGACGTCACATCCCGTCTTATGACGTCATTACAGCTTCATTTGCTGTACACCGAGTATCGCACATTCGTGCTTATTTGTTAATTAATTTGTTTAATTAAAAAGCCACAATGTGTGACACACACCACAGCGTTATGTAGTTAAATGCGGCTTCTTGGCGTAGTGGTTATCACGTTTGCTTAACACGCAGAAGGTACCTGGTTCGAGCCCGGGCGAAACCTTTTTTTTTTAAACTTTAAGGTAAAAAGTACTGTATACGCAATATGATATACAGTATATCTTTTTTAAATACTTATTTTGTGTAATCGGTAATTATCACTTTTACACATGTTTATTTTGCTTTGTGCTTATTACTATATTTCTTTGTAATTTAAATGGATTGAAAAACTGTGTGACCCACATTTTTGGTGTAAGCCCTGGCGAAACCTATTTTTCTTAAACTTTATGGTGAAATATACTGTATACGTAATATGATATCAGCTCCCAAGAATATTTTACTTCAACATCAGCTCCGAAAATTGAATTTCAAAATTTGCTGAACTTCGCCTGCTGTACATACTTACACACATTCTGCCAGCTGCTTCCTGCTGTTATCACATACTTACACACATTCTGCCAGCTACTTTAGTTGAAAACTTTATCAAGACTAAAACAGACATAGAATATAACAAAGCGTAATATCACACTATGCCTCGTTCAAGTAAGCGCAAAGCTCACTTGAAAGAGGCGAGATCATCAAAGTATGATAAACGGGAAACTCACAAAACCTCTCAATGCTCTACCGACTGCAGTAAGAAGAATACTGACTTAGTTGATGCAAATGTCACGGATATAGAAAGTCGATACATTTTCTCACCTCCTACTTTTAATTGGCAGGAAAGACAATGTCGTAGTCTGAATTTAGAGGTTTCTGTGCATCTAGTCCATTATGACGGTATAGAACGGACCTTGACAAGTTCATTCAAGAAAAGAAACATATATCCAGATGGAAATTGTTTTTTTCGAGCTTTGTCTTATGTAATTTTCGGAAATGAGTATATGCACGGGTTCCTCCGAGCTGCAGTGATTACTCACTTACACCAACACAGAAACGACGCATTTGAAAAATTCGAGTTCAATGGTAATATAGATTCGCGTGAAAAGGAATTTCGTGAACATCTGGACAACCTCGCAATAACTGGTGCCGATAGTGTCCACTGGGCTACGATGCTAGAGGTAATTGCAGCTGCATCATTATTGAAAACGGATATTTACGTCTATCAAAATCTCAATGCAAACACTACCGAACTAACCTGGGGCTGGCAGAGATATGCTGCTACTGCACTCTATGATTTTGGGTTGGAACAAGAACGAGAGAATTGTTCCATATATTTAGTAAATTCAAGCAATGTGCATTTTGATGTAGTCGTTGGATTTAAAACTGAGGAACCCGAACAGTCAACTTGCGAACAACCGGCTACTGATCAACCATCTCCTGATACATCAGTTCCCGAACAACCAGCTCCTGATCAACCATCTACAGACACAAAGGTTCCATCAGAGTCCATATGTAAGGGTTGTGGCAAGTCTTTCAAGCGTCTTAAAGGTCACTTGGCAAAGAACATGACGTGTAGAAAAATGTATCCAGATGATTACACTTCTAATAATAGATGCGGATATAAACAGAAGCATGAAACAGAGCGACTTATGAATGAAAGCGATGAAAATCGTTCTAAGAGGCTAGGTAGATTCAAAAGTTATCACGAATCTCATCGAGATGATATCAGCGTTAAGAAGAAAAGTTATCACGAATCTCATCGAGATGATATCAGCGCTAAGAAGAAAAGTTATCACGAATCTCATCGAGATGATATCAGCGCTAAGAAGAAAAGTTATCACGAATCTCATCGAGATGATATCAGCACTAAGAGAAAAAGTTATCACGAAACTCATCGAGATGATATCAACGCTAAGAAGAAAAGTCATTACGAATCTCATCGTGAAAAAAAAGAGAAGTGTGTGAAACGATACACACATAAAAAACATAGTAACACCGAGAACGATCGATTGAGCAAATTTCTAGAACATATACGTTATGGTCCAATATACCCATGCATAGTTTGTCATCGGATGTTGTATAAAAATGGTGTAACGGAAATTACCGAATAGTTACGAACGAAAATGAACACGAACAACGCATATGAACTATACGTCATCAAAGCAGAATTGCTCTCTACCGATAAAACAAAATACGTTTGTCATACATGTAAAGGTTACTTGGTGAAAGGTAAAATGTCACCTATGTGTGTGAGAAACGGCTTGAATCTTGATCCTATTCCACCAGATCTAGAGCTGTCTGAACTTGGTAGAGTACTCGTAGCTAGATCTATTTTATTCCTAAAATTACGTGTTCTACCGTCTAGTGGATGGTCAGCAATGAAAGACCGGGTCATTTATGTACCTATAACTGATGATGATATATTGAATACTATGTCACAATTAACGAGTTTACCACGACTGCCAGATGATGCTGGTTTGATTCCAGTGAAACTCAAGCGACAGATAGAGAAACAGCCTTATGTGTTAAATGCATATATTGATCCGAAGAAGCTAATACAAGCTATAATGACACTTAAAGAGCTGGGACATCCTGGGTACACTGATGTCAAGATCAACGAATTCTATCACGCACAAATCAAACAGGAGGTGGCTAATGATCCAGACGAAGAAGAAGATTCTCCCATAGATGAAATAGTCAACGATGATGATGTAAATATCAAGACTAATGACAATAATGATAGTAATGATAGAAGTGATACTAAAGAAACCAATGAAAATGAAGAAGACGGAAGAACTCGTTATCAAAGCTGTAATAATCTTTCCACGGTGATGTCAGACGATCATGCAGAAATACATCTAGTTTGTCCGGAGAGAGAAAAGAATCGGTCTGATACAGATAGCCTTTCTGTCGCACCTGGACAAGGTAAAACACCTACTAATTTCATGAGAGATGAAAGTTGGGATATAAATTCATTTCCAACATTGTATCCCACTGGTCGGTATGGTTTACACTACTTGCGTGCTATCAAATTGGCTCCTTGGAAGTTTTTCTGTCAAAGACTTTATAATGTAGACAGACGATTCATTTCTAGTGATGCATTCACTTTCGCTTCCTTATATTATCTCGAACGACACTCTATTGAAAGTCAAATCAGTGTCAGTTACTTGAAGGGAAATGTCAATTCATCGCGGGAATTGCAAAATGTGGAGGACGCGTTTTCTGTTCTTGACCAAATTCCAGGTTCACCTCGATATTGGAAAAAACAGCGAAATATAATGTTCGCACGACTAGAGAATCTTGGTCCGTTTCTTTTCTTTTTCACACTGTCCTGTGCTGATACACGATGGCCAGAAAACATCACGTCTATCCTTTCACGGAACCATGACATCAGTTACCAAATGGAAGATGGGATCGAAACTATATATGTTGATGGTGAACCACTAGAGTATACGGAAGAAGGAAGAATAAAAATAGACAATTTGCGCAAGTTACTTCAAGAAAACACGGATATAGTGGCACGTAATTTCAACCAAAGAGTAAAGGCATTTATCAAAAACATAATGATGGGTAAAAACAGTCCTATGCATATTGAATCCTATAACTACAGGGTAGAGTTTCAAAAACGGGGTGCTGGACACATTCATGGAGTCTGTTGGCCAACTTTTGAGAAACTAGAAGAAGATTTTCCAGGAATTACATCATCTATTGATTCTCTGCGGCAGAACAAGCATCTCTCTGATAGTCAAAAAGATGTGACAGTAAAGTTGGTAGATAATTTCATCACCTGTGATACAAAACCGGAAAACGATCTATATTATATTGCCAAACAACTGCAAACTCACAGTCACACTAAATCCTGTCGCAAGTATGGAACAGATTGCAGATTCGGATTCCCACGTTTTCCTAGTGAAAGAACGATCATCGCACAGCCCTTGAACAAATCACAACTGACTGACGATGAATACAAACAGATACTGGGCAATCATCATACTACACTGGAAGCAGTGAGGAAAACCTTGCTAGATCTGCAGAAAAAGAATAAATTAGACGAAACATCAATAGATCAACTACTGCGATTAGCGGATGTTTCACACGAAGACTATTACAGAGCGCTCGAAGTTAGCGAGAAAGGCACAGTAATTGTACTGAAACGAGCGGTGAATGAAATAATGGTCAACAATTACAACAAAGAATGGATACGAGCGTGGGATGGTAATATGGATCTACAGGTCTGTTTGGACTATTATGCAGTGATCACTTATATTACCGACTATTACATGAAGGATGATACCGGAACGATGAAATATCTTATAGATGCTGCCAAAGAAATGCGTGGGAGCGATAAAAGTAACCAAGAGAAAATGAGATACCTAGCAAGAGTATTCTTGACATACAGAGAGAAAGGTAAATTTGAGGCCATTTACCTTATGGATCCTAGCCTTCATCTGACAAATTCCAACATAAAGCCTGTTTGGGTTGACACTAATCTTCCGGAGAAACGGAGGAAATTCCTCATGCAAATAGATGATGGTGATTACAGTGATGATGCAGATCCCGCAAAGTCTGAGCCTGACGATGACGATGACGAGAATAATCGTACAATGAAAAAATCTAACAGAGCAAATAGTAATGTCATTACTATACCTGGCAAAAAAGGTAAATACGTTCAGCGAAACCTCTCGATACATGAGAAATTCGAGAAACGACCTGGTCCCATACGTATTATGACCCTTGCTCAGTTCAGCACCATGTATGATACTTGTCCATTCAGTCAAACGAAAGGAAAAGTCTTTACAGACCAAGTACATGGTGTGAGTGATAAACCTATTGTTATTGGATGTGAGACCCACCGAATTCCTACCAGCATTGATCAAACTCACTGATACATTGTATATGAAACTACGTCAACGACCAGCTATATTACGTCAACATAAGTGCAATCAGATAAAAGAACCACATCAGTTTGCCTACTCGGAGCTCTTACTTTACTGGCCGTGGCTGAAAGAAAGTGATTGCATAAGCGATGATTTCCAAAAGTGCTTAGACTTGTATGAGAGCAAACTAAACGAGATAAACATAGTGAAAAATATGCTATTCCCTCATCGTAACAATGTAGAAGCGGGTCGAAACTTCATCGAATCGCAGGATAATGGTCATCGTGCTAACCATTATATGTGATATGCTGGATCCATCACTGGAACAGGAGAATGATGAACAGCGTGAGATTGGTACAAATGTCAACGTTCAGAACCTAGCAACTGAACCAGAGGGTATCGTCGATACAAAGGACGAAGTAACCAGTGATCTTGGATCGATATTCAGGCGAATTGACATATCTGATAAAGAACAAATGTGTCAGTCAGTGACAAAACTTGATGAGGATCAACGACAAGCTTTCAATTGGGTACTGAAATACTTGAGAGATATACAAAAATCTACTCAACTCGGGACCAGGGTAACAGATCCACCACTTTTGGTAGTTCATGGAGGTGCAGGTTCGGGAAAATCAGAGTTGATACGTGTAATAGCACAGTGGGCAGAAGCCACACTGAGAACAGACGATGACAGAAATCCCGATCAACCACTTGTGATCCTTGCTGCTCCAACAGGAACTGCAGCCAGTAACATCAAAGGTCTGACTATGCATACAGCGTTCAATCTGCCCTTTGGAAACAAATTTATCAGTTTGAGTGATAAAAAGCGAGATGCAATGAGATCGTTGTTACAAGGGTTGAAGTTAGTCGTGATAGATGAAATGTCAATGGTAAAAGCAGACCAGTTGTATCAGTTGAATCTACGACTTCAAGAGATATTGGGAAATCAGCGAGACTTTGCTGGAATTTCTATTGTCCTGTTCGGTGATCTACTTCAGCTCCGACCCGTATCAGCAAGATATATTTTCGATGAGCCATCAAACGAGAATTTCGCTCTTTCTTTCACACTCCGTTCCTTATGGGATCTCTTTACTATGATAGAGTTACGTTATAACCATCGTCAAGGCGATCATCGCGAATACGCAGAAGTTCTAGGACGTATCCGATATGGCCTGAAAGAACAGCCTGATATCGATTTCCTGAAAAAGAGAGTTACTAAAGATATCCCCATAGATGGGATACATTTGTTTGGAACTAACGCAGAAGTGAACCATTTCAATGATGAGAGACTGAGCGATCTAGAAGGTACTGAATATACGATACATGCGGTAAATATACACCCTACACAGAAAACCTACAAGCCTAAGATCAGTAGAGATGGTTGCGTGAATAATACACCATTTCAAAGTACACTCAAACTGAAGGAAGGCGCACGCATAATGCTAACATATAACATCCAAATACAGGATCGTTTAGTGAATGGTGCAATGGGTACAGTCAGTATTGTGAACACTAAACCAGACAGTAATAACCAGGCAGTTGTTACTGAAGTAATGATCAAGTTTGATGATGAGGAAGTTGGTGAGATGTTGAGAAAATCTACTAAAAGAACTGATGGATTGACCGTAATCAAACCAATATCGTATGAGTACTCAATCGGAAGCAAAGAGAAAAAAAACACTACTAGCGTGAAACTCATTCAGATCCCACTACGACTTGCTTGGGGCTGTACCGTGCATAAATTTCAAGGACAGACTATAATAGCGCCAACTAAATTAGTCGGTCACATGGAGAAGATTTTTCACCCATCACAAGCTTATGTGCTCTTCGGTCGTATTCAGACACAAGATCAGTTGTTCCTAACATGTTTTGATGCGGAGAAAATGATAAACGTGAATCCAGGCGCACTGCTAACAGCCCAGTTGATAAAAAATTCAGCTATCAACACTCGATACCGAGAATGGACTGACGTCAAATCAACCAAAACTAAACTAGTGCAGCTGAATATTCGATCATTGCGTAATCATCTAGCTGACATTAGTTCTGATTTCGAACTTATGAATGCAGACTGCATCTGCCTTACAGAAACATGGTTATTGAAGAATGTCCAAATTGACATTATACCGCTACCAAGATACAAATTGTTCACATGTAGTGAAGGTCGTGGTAAAGGAGTAGCAATATACGTGAAGTCAAACTACACTGTATCACCTCTTCATTCAGAGGCTAAGAAGAACTATCAAATACTAAAAATCGGCTTGTCAAATTTTGAACTCATCTGTGTTTATAGGTCTCCAAATAGTCCGATCACAGAATTTACAGAGGCACTTTTACGTTGTATATCAAACAACAAGAAAACCGTGATCTGCGGCGATATAAACACCGATCCTACAGGAAACAAATTATTTGAAAGTTTGACAAATCTTGGCTTCACGCAAATAATCAACGAATCAACGCACATAGAAGGTAGAATACTGGATCACGTGTACCACAACATGGAAAATAACGTTGATCATTTCCTCCATCCAGTATACTATTCTGATCATGATGCAACTTGTTTTAGCTTCCTTGAATGAATATTATTGATTTATGTTTATGAATTGATTAAATGATGTTTTTATGAAATCTTATATTATAGTTTATTTCTGCATTGCTTTCATGAATATAATTTATTACCTATCTATGTCATAATTTATCTAAATCAATGAAAATAAATGTAGGGTAACCCCAGATATATGACTAGGTTTACAAAATAAACATAATGAACCCACCCTACAAAATCCTCATCAAATCCGTGTCGTCTATAAACCCATCCTGATGAAATCCAATTTATGGCATGAACTCACCCTGGCAAAAACGTATCATGAACCCATCCTGACAAAATCCTTATCGTCTAAATCTACCCTAAAAATCCGTAGCATGCAATGAACTCAACCCTGGAAAATAAGCCGTGTTTCGTATCACTGGACACTCATTGATAAAGTACTACTCCTCCCTTATTCGTGGTAGTATTGAGCTCGGATTTAGCATGAATATACTACAGGGACATGTCCTCAAAGCTATAGAGTCGGATTTTTTAATTTCGAACCGGATGCAGCCATATCACGTCTCGAAGACGGTACCGTATAGCCGTATTTGGTAGCGCGGTTATTGATGTGTATGTGACGTTACATCCGGTCTTATGACGTCATTACAGCTTCTTTCGCTGTACCCCGAGTATTGCACATTCGTGCTTGTTATTTGTTAATGCTTGATGTGAGAGAATGTTTTCAATTTCAGTGTTAAATAATGATATGTTACTTTGTGGTGGTCTGTACACGACTCCAACGACAATATTTTTTTGATTAGGACATCTGATTTCTACAAAACTAGATTCCAATATGTCATTCATAAATTGTAATTCAGATAATTCTTGGCAATCGAAGGTAGAAGGCAAGTATATTGCTACACCACCTCCACGTTGATCGCCAGGTCTACTGTTTGTTAACAAATTATAGCCGGGGAGTGAGTAAAGGTTATGTGAAGAATCAGATAGTCAAGTCTCTGTGAGACCAACAATTGTAGGAGCAGAATCAATATGTGATAAAAAAGAATTATAAAGGTGGTCAAAATTTGTATTCCTGGTACGGATATTAAAGTGTAGTAATGAAATTTGGTTTGTATCCGATGCAAAATGTTCATGAAATTTGTGTTCAGTGAGGTATTCACAATTTAAAGGAAAAAACCATTGATCATCAAATGCGTCATAATCAAGATATGAATTAGTAATGTTAAAATCAATCATAATATATATGCATAGTAATATTAATATTTAAGATATTTATAATACTTTGTGTTAGCATTTTTTTGGAGTAAATAATAAATAGATAAAAAAAAAATAAAAATAAAATAAGAAAAGAATTTTCTTTCTGACATGTTTAGGAAAAAAATTAAATAGTAGCATGCTCGGCCAATTAAACAATTTAAGTAATTAAAATAAAGCAGTTACAAAATATGTTCAATTATTGGTTGCCATACAACAAACCATTAACATTCATAGAGGTTACCATTTCTGAAAGTTGGTTGCTTCCCCTTTTCATAGGCCGTGATCATTACTTCTCAGGATAATGTATACAATTAAAGTTAGCCATGCAACGGTATGATACGGCCATAACTAAAACCGGCCAATACGGCCATACTGCGTTGAAACACCGGTTCTCGTCAGATCACCGAAGTTAAGCAACGTTGGGCCCCGTTGCGTTCTGGATGGGAGACCGTCTAGAAATCGTGGCGGGTGCTGTATATACTGGAGAGTGATGGTGTAATGGTAATATCGGACTAGCATGTGATAGGCATGGGTTCGAGGTTATCTGTACCATACTAATTGCATCCTTAGGCAAGATGCTTTACTCTCATTGCCTAATCTGGTAGGCGCTGCACTGCTGGCTGCCGTGGGTCCGTGGAGGGCCTAATCCGAATTTCCTCACTGAGGACAAATATTAATACAAAATACAAATACAAAATACAACTGACCATTGATATAGAGTTTACCATTTCTGAAAGTAGGTCGCTTCCCTTCTTCATAAGCCTTGGTCATTACTTCTCTCAAGCCTCTTTTTAGTCGCGTGGAAGCGACTCTATAGTTCACTATGTCGGTCGGTCGGTCTGTCTGTCTGTCTGTCTGTCTGTCTGTCTGTCTGTCGGTCTGTCTGTCGGTCTGTCTGTCGGTCTGTCTGTCTGTCTGTCGGTCCGGTATCACTATGCGTTTTATCGCTTTATGACCTTATCTTGATATCAGTTTAATCTAGCTAAGTCAATTTTTCACAGAATATTCCTTATGGCCAGGAATCGATGTGGTTATGTTTTCACGGTGCGCGCAATAAAAAATTACGTGATCTACGCACGATTTAACGAAATCACGTTTGTAATCATATCTTAACAACCATGAATCACAATTAAATAAAATTTGGTACTCATAAATTTCAGGGCATAAATCATCTTATGGCAATACAATTACGTGGGTAGCGCATGTAACGCATGCGTACGCGCGCTTAAAATTTTCAAAATTTATTTTCAATGAAATAAGAGTACGTTTCAGGCAATTTTAAGCGTTTACAAAATTGCCATGAGTGCGCAGATTTTTGCGCGCGCACTGCGCGTTAAATGTTATTGCGCACTCTTTTTGCCCGATTTCTGTTTTCTTGACTTACTTTTCAACTCGAAATTACGTTATACGAGCACGTCAAAAGTGACAGGCTACGCACGTGTAAATTAAAAAAATATAAATGTTTTTAAACATTTCAACATTTTTAAACATGTTCAGTAATTTCGGTCAGTATAGTTCACTATGTCGGTCGGTCCGTCTGTCTGTCGGTCTGTTTGTCTGTCGGTCCGGTATCACTATGCATTGTAGCACGCGACTTAATGGCTGTTGGCCTTGTTTTCTTTAAGTCTGATTCACTGAGATCATCAATGACAAATTTACTGGTATTTTTAAATAGTGACCTCGCTTTTGTAAAGACTTGATTACGTTGAGAACGGTATACAACCCGTACGATAATATGCCTTGATGTTTCATTCGGTGTACGGGGCCTTCCTATACGATTAGCGTTTTAAATTTTGATGTCTGGTATATTTAGTTCTTTTTCAATCAAATCTGGAATTTTCACTATAGCATTTTCATGATCATGTTCTGGAAGACCGCCGAATCGCAAGTTGTAAGATCTTGAGTGCCGTTCGAGCTTATTCAGTTGTCTATGCATCGTTGACAACTTCTATTTTTAATTTCCAACATCAGCCGAAACATCTTTAATGTTCGCATCTAAAGTAGCAGTTTTATTTTTTAAATCCGATATTGAAGCACATGCGAATTCAATTGATTTTTCAAACTCAGACTGCTTGGTTTCAAGGGTGTCCATCCTCGTAAGCATGGTTTGTTGGTTACGCAAGACCGAATCCAGCTGGTCACGAATACCGCGCAGATCTGTTAGTCCTACACGTTCACGCCTCAATAGCTCTGTGTCGGTTTTGGGGACAGCGGCTTCCAGTATTGGTGGCTCAGGTGATGTTGGGGCTAGGACTATTTCCTTCTTTTTTTGGCATTCTGACTTAAAATTTCACCGTGTAATTAAGATGTGGTATACTACAAATGAAATACTCACAGTTCAAATATACTTAGACTTGATGATAGTTAAATATTAGTAACATTTTAGAGGATATTTAGCGGAGCTGCTACGACTAACCGTTCATTCACATGCCATGCTGTCTGCATGGCACATATTGATTGGCGTTCGATTATATTTGGTGACGCCGGACCGGAACCGTGCCGCAACAGGTGTGAACGACCCTTAAACATAGTTTTGATTTAATGTGTATAATATGAATGTATTTTTTGTTTAATAATATTTAAAAAATATTCCTACTGTAAGATTCACCACCAACAGTCTCAGATGCTTCCGTAGCTGTGCATTTGCTGCCATCACCGTTGCAATTTCCACATCTATCAAATACTGCTTCAGAGTTTAATTTCCCATCACATCCAACATTCTGTAAAAATGAGTAAGCCTATCTGAACAATTAGAACTAAATCTTTGTCATCATTAACAGTCATACATTATTGTCGAGACGTTTATATCGCTATTCAAACACCTTCACTGAAAGGGAGCTTTCGATTTGGGACAAATGATGACCAACCTATGTCAGGTAAATCGATGTGTCGTCGGTCGTCGCCTGCTGGACCTACATGTTAACGATTTACAGGAATTATGTGTGTTCATCCCACATTTATTTCCATACATATGTTTTCTTTACATATATTTTTCATTTCAATATACTATACATAATTATATTTCATTTGTTTACACATTATCACATTGATTTTTGTTTTTATCTTTTCTCTTCATAGTTTCCTCTTTTTATACATATTATCTATAATACATTTTCATTAACAAAGCTTTCTTACAATTATAATATATGTTATGTTTAATAAATCCATCTAATTTAATATATCCTATGGGTTTGTCCCATTTTATCTTTCTTTGGATGTATCTATGCAAACATATTTTCATTTAACAATACATTTTCTTTCTTATACCTTACTACTGTTTACTGTAAACATAATATTTTTCTCATCCTTTAACATTGATTTTTTTTGTTTAATAATATTAACAACATTTTTTCCACAGATTACCCTTTATAACCCATCAAATTTCCGTCTACCTTTTCTTCTTTTTGTTTTCTTATGTGGGTTCATTCCACTTTTTTAATACTTTTTTTCTTTTAATATATTTCCATATATTCTTTTGTTTATACATAGTTTATACATACATTATCATTTAACAAATTTATTTTTAATAATCTATTTATAAATTTAGAAATATTTTTTTTCTCACAATTTTATCATTTTAAATTTCACATGCAATAATAATGTGCATATTTACATATATACATACTAAAAGCTTTGATCAAAAAAGGTACCTTTTTAACTAACGACGACAATACAAAATGTCGGCTACAGGAAAAGGTGTAATAATCGACGGTAATCGACGCTACATGCCGCGATCGTTAACAATCGCAAGAGTTGAATCCAGTTCAACTCTAGCGATATCGCAACGCTAAAACGCAAGAACTGACCAATCATCATGGCGATACAGCACATGACGTCACATAATTGATGGCAAATTCTGCTGACTACATTTATTTTTGTTGCATCGCGTCGCGGTCAAAGCCTTACCAAAGTGACTATAAAATGAGATTCCGGAAAGTAGGCGTGGGGATATTAGGTAGGTCTAAGTTTTCAGCCTAGTCCAAAATGTTATTTGGACTATAGGATAGGCCTACTGAGAACGAAGAACCATCAGTATAGAGATATTAGTATGACTAGGCCCACGTCTCCTACACTGTCAGCCTACAAGTAGAGGCAGGAGAGTCCTCTATTCATTTTTGCGCGTTACCACAACGTTGAGAAAGAAGACAGGAGTTTCAACTCTCAGGAAAACAGGCTTTAAACGTAACTTAACGTCGACAGGAAAACAGGCTTTAGATCTTTGATCGTCGCAAACCGAAAGGCTCCACCATATTAGCATTCCGATAACAATCTATAGGTTTTTGTTTATTTGTTTTAAAGATTTGTCGTAGTAAAGCATTTAGTTGGTTAGTTCTGTGTTTTAATTCAAAGGATTGTCCTACTTACTTCACAACGACCTGAAAAGCACATCTTATACGCATTGTAAGTGTCGTTAGAATCGCATCGGGAACCATCGATGAACTCTCCAAATTCAAGTAGGTGATGTGTATTTCCTTCTTTTCGAGCACAGTTAAGTTTACAGAAGGTGTTAACTGTATAACAATATAAAATATAGTATTAGCATTACATAATTACAGTGTGTTACTTGTCAAGTATATCACTTGTGTTTGTTTGTACATACCATCAACAACTTCCAAGAAATTTCGTGCTTTATTGTTATTGTTACATTAGAACGACACATTGCTAAACTCCATCGTATATTATATTCGCAGTGAACGACGTTTACAAATCTTATTCGGTTTATGCCCGTTTATGCATTCTATTTACGTATAATTGATTGTAACAGCGCCACGCCAATCAACAGCCACTACAATCTATATATAAATGATGGTTAATTCTGACATAGGCGACCACATGAGTGGAGCTGTGGCTTGGTGGTTATGATGCTTGGCTACCAATCTAAGGGTCCTGGGTTCAAGTTCAAGTCATATGTCAGGGTTTTTTCTCATGACAATTTACAACTCCACTCCCAAAGACTCAATAATAAGTCTTTGTTTATGTAGAGCATCTTGTGTATATGTTTGTCTTGTGAAATTATTAAATAGTTTATCCATCCTGTAATTGGCGGGTTACTCGCTGTTGGATGAGTATGAAATAAAATAAAATAAAATAAAACAATGGAAAAACTTCTGTATAAATTCTCCACATTGAATACCTACCTTATCTATCTTAGATGTACCGCGAAACGTATATTTGATAACATTAGTTTTCAGTACTACGCTATTGTTCCATTTGTGTCTTTTACAACGACAAAATTTAGCGTTACCTATCGAAATTTGTGGATATCACAATATAGGGTTATTTTCATACACTCGCGCTGTTGTTCAACTGGCTTCCGGGTCCGTCACTTCCGGCAAAATAGCCGTTGGTGCGCCATTCAATATTAAATACAAATATTTTAGTGGTTCAACGTATCGTGAACTAGGCCTACTGCAATTAATTTGTTTTAGATATTCAACTTATCAGTTATATTGATTAAAGGCATTTACTTTACGTGAACTACAATTTGTTTTAGTAATTTAACTATTATTGAAAGCCTTTACTTTTACGTGAACTACAATGTGATTTTAGTGATCGTGAACTACAATTTGTTTTAGTAATTTCACTATTATTGAAGGCCTTTATTACTTTTACGTAAACTACAATGTGATTTTAGTGATTCAACTGAATAGTGAACTACAATTTATATGTTTTGGATATTCAACTATAAATTATAAAGCCTTTACTTTACGTGAAATACAATTTGTTTTAGTAGTTTAACTATTATGTATTTATTAATTATTTATGCTATTTGTTAATCATTTTATCAAATTTAGGTGCGATTCAATGTTACTATAGGAGGCTAATTGAACTAATTATTTATGCTATTTATTAATCATTTAATCAAATTTAAGTGCGATTCAATGTTACTATAGGAGGCCTGGTAGGCCTACCAGGGAAACACATTTACTGTTTAAATTTGTATTATTTCTGTTGCTTGCTCTATTTATAATTATAAATGGTGTCTACTACGACCGATATATAAGTCGGCTACGAAAGTTGTTATTTGATCATTTTGTTCCAAAATTTAAAGACCCCTTCCCTGCAATTTTGGACGTTTTTTGGAAAATAATACATATATATCACTTTAAAAACATTAAACCATGTCATTCCTTGTCTTAAATGTACGTTTTATGGTAAATTATGATAAAAAGTGAGAAACAATGCACTACCTAAGTAGCTCGCGGCGATCGACCTCTCGTGGACGGTCTTAGGCCTAGCCTAGCTAGGCTTAGTTTTGTAGGCCTAGCTGGTAAACATCGATAACGTACGAACATCGTACGCTAGCTATATACCTAGCCTGACGTTGTATAGTTGCTGCATTAATTGTCTTTCTATTTTTGCCAGACTCCGTTGATACAAATTGGGGAAAACCCGGTATTTTCGCTGAAAAGTTAGGAGTCTTCCATTTGTTTTGGCTTCACGATCGATCGAAAAGTGGGCGAATTACAGGTGAAAAACAAAAATATCAATCCGCGCGCAATGCATTTTGGGATTTATAGCGGGCCGCTATAATTATTAGAATCGATTTATTTTTCACATTTTTAACAGTTTAAAGACGAAAAAAGTTATCGCAATAGGACCATATAGTATTATTTTTACATTAAATATAGTTTGTGATCTTAAATTAGATCTAAAAAACGTAGGGAATGGGGCTTTAACAAGATGCTGTTGTCATGATATATTGTGATACAAATGTTAAAGCCCCGCTCACTGTCACCCACTTTCATAAACTATGTTTTTGGTCTCTTGGTACGGTCACGTTAGAGACTGTTTCAGTGAGTTATGACTCCTATTAACGGTTTCCTCCTGTGTGTAACGTTCAGATAATATATATAATAATATAATAATTATGTATACTAGATGGTACGCTCGCTTCGCTCGCGTACCATCTAGTTCGTGCCCACAGATGGTTCTCGAATACATAGTAATTTCAGCGTAAAAAAACTGGCGATTTCAAATGTACGTACGGCAGGACTATAAAACATTGTCGTTTACAGAAACAAATAGACACGTCACAATGATTTATGTAGTAAACCACAATTAGCACCTAGAAACTTGTCACAAAATGAGTTCAAATTTGTTATTTGAACTCATTTAAACAAACCCAATTTTGTATCTATTAGAGTTTAGGGTTTTGTATCTAACATTAGAGTTGAGCGGTGGGGATGAGGATAGGTACAAAGAGGAAAATTGTTTTAATATATTCTTTATATTAAATTATTCTTTATATTTCTTTATTATCCACTCAGTAACGAAATATTTTTTTATAGGCCTATAAATAATATACCACTAAATAGAGTAAAACATTTCCGATTTAATACTTTATTAAAACTGTCACTGTCTCATGGTCGATTGAAATAGTAAAGTACATTTAAAGACCACTAATACGTTTATATTTTTGTAATTATTAATTAATAAAAACGTTATGATGCAGTACTCGAGCTGTTCAACCGGTTTTCAGCCATTAAAAACAATTATCGTAGGAGGAGATAGGAAAATGAGAAGCATTCTCGTATTATTGTATGCGGGTATTTTTCACGATGGACATGCATTAGACAGTGTATACCACGATCGGAAAACACCCCTATTTGGGGCAAATCGTTGAACCTAAATTCGTTTTAATTGTCAATAACTAATTATCTGACTCAATTTAATTAGTAAACAGGGTTACATCAGGTGGTTAAAATCAGTACCGAAAGTACGAACCAACTTTATATACCATTGAGTAAACATTCTAGAAGTAACGCGCGATTTACCGAATTTTGCCCTTACGTACATTTATATATAGACTAGATGGTACGCTCGCTTCGCTCGCGTACCATCTAGGTCGTGTCCACAGATGGTTCTCGAATACACATTCATTTCTATATAAAAAATGTACGTACCGCAGGACTATAGTACATTGTCGTTTACAGAAACGAATAATTAGACACGATGATTTATGTTAAATTAGCACCCTAGGAATTAGGCCTTGTCTTAAAAATGAGTCCAATTTTTTTATTTGAACTCATTTAAACAAACCCAATTTGTGTTTTGTATATAGCAGTAGAGTTGAGGGATGGAGAAGAAGATGGGAAGAACAATTTTAAAATATATTCTCTAGCCACTCAGTAACGAAATATTGTTTTAAATGTTTTATAGGCCTATCAATATACCACTAAACACAGTAAAACATTTACGATTCATAATACTCTTTTAAAACTGTTCCTGTTATAGTCGAATGAAATAGTAAAGTACATGTAACGATACACCACTACTACGTTTATATTTTTTATAATTATTAATTAATACAAACGTTGAGAAGCAGCTGTCAGTAATCTACCCACAGTTACAGTAATAAATGTTCTTTGTATATTTTGTTTATATATCTAACAGTAACAATTTCGATTCAAATGGCGACCAAAAATGGTTAATACGTACAGTATTTACAATATTGTCAAAGTATTGCAACACTATATTATAAGTTTATTCTCAAAGGGCCCATAAATTTACCTACTTGTGTTAAACCAAGGGCTCATACATTTACCTACAAACTGGGAGTCTGAGAGATTGGAATGTTCCATTCATCGCAAATCAATACATTTGTATAAACGTATATTAAATCTATCAAAATAGCATTTTTTAAAGAAAATCGACCTGTCTTCAACATTATGATACTGTACTCGAGCTGTTCAACCGGTTCAATCAGCTATTAAAAACAATTATCCTAGGAGGAGATAGGAAAATGCGAAGTATCCTCGTATTATTGTGTGCAGGTATTTTTCATGACGACATCCATTAGACAGTGTATACCACGATCCGAAAACACCCCTATTTGGGGCAAATCGTTGAACCTAAATTCGTTTTAATTGTCAATAAGTAATTATCTAACTAAATTTAATTAGTACACAGGGTTACATCAGGTGGTTAAAATCAGTACCGCGATTCTAACCAACTTTATATACCATCGAGTAAACATTCTAGAAATAACGCGCGATTTACCGAATTTTGCCCTTACGTAAATGTATATATAGATTATACGTATACTGTTCTTTACAATTATATTATTTGCATCTTACGTTATGATTAGTACCAATTACTCATCAGTCATATGCATAGGTGTCAACCGGGTCTCGAATTCCAGAGGCGTTGGTCATGTTTTCGATGACCATTCGGATAAACCCACTAGAGGGTGCGCGAGCGAAACGAGCGAACCCTCTAGTATTATAAAATCTGATTAAGTAGGGAGATTCATGACAAATTCGCAGCATAGCCATATTAAAAAACAATTATTGCATCTGTATACTGACGGCATGATCGAAAACCTTATTTATATCATTTATATTCCGAAAAAATGTAATACAATTCTCAAAATCCTCCTGTTTCATCTGTCCATGATTCAGTAAATAATGATTAATTTTGTTTTACTTACGGTTAAAAAAATAATAATTCGGTTGCCATTCAAAGCCTTCTCCAGAAGGATGATCACTCTGATTGGCGCATTGCTCTTGTACAAATGCAAGTTGTGAGGTTTCACAATTCTAAACATAGAAAATATAAGTTACATTATGAACCCGGCCAGCGATTTTTTTTTGTACATAAGTTGGGGACCCCTCAAGAAACGTCACAAAATAAACATGAATAATTCATCAGTTAAATTTGTTGTTCCGTGGGCACCCAAGCGTATAGCAACAAGAAGTGATTACACTTTCTACAGTAGGCCTAAGTCAATTCACGTGATTGCCTTCGCGCACTCTTCTTCACACAAAATGTGTCGAGTCGAGGCTAATCGACAGCTAGGAAAGACATTAAACTAAGTAGTAATTCATTGGACATTGCCCAAAGAAAGCTTAGACCCACAAGAATAAAGAATGTGTATAATTTGTGTACTGTTTTTTTTTAATTCTGCTATTTTATTATCAAACAATATGCATGTACTCAAAGGAACTTTAAAAATGCGCGTATATGAACATATGAGATGGGAAGATTTGACCCACGAGAATAAAAAATGTATTTTTGTGTCATGTTTATTGTTTAAAGACCCCTTCCCTGCAATTTTGGACGTTTTTTGGAAAATAATACATATATATCACTTTAAAAACATTAAACCATGTCATTCCTTGTCTTAAATGTACGTTTTATGGTAAATTATGATAAAAAGTGAGAAACAATGCACTACCTAAGTAGCTCGCGGCGATCGACCTCTCGTGGACGGTCTCAGGCCTAGACTAGCTAGGCTTAGTTTTGTAGGCCTAGCTGGTAAACATCGGTAACGTACGAACATCGTACGCTAGCTATATACCTAGCCTGACGTTGTATAGTTGCTGCATTAATTGTCTTTCTATTTTTGCCAGACTCCGTTGATACAAATTGGGGAAAACCCGGTATTTTCGCTGAAAAGTTAGAGTCTTCCATTTGTTTTGGCTTCACGATCGATCGAAAAGTGGGCGAATTACAGGTGAAAAACAACAATATCAATCCGCGCGCAATGCATTTTGGGATTTATAGCGGGCCGCTATAATTATTAAAATCGATTTATTTTTCACATTTATAACCGTTTAAAGACGAAAAAAGTTATCGCAATAGGACCATATAGTATTATTTTTACATTAAATATAGTTTGTGATCTTAAATTAGATCTAAAAAACGTAGGGAATGGGGCTTTAATTTTGCTGACTTATTACTCGGATTGTGTCATACCAAAGATAGTGTAACTATCTTTGGTCATACCTAACACACACACGTCACACACACCCACACAGCTACTACTAGAATAGACATGGGTTTAGAGACTAATAATTAGGCCTAATAGTATTAATAGAAACTATAATTTTAACACGTAATTCTTTAGTAATAAATTATATTAAAAACACCATAAACTAAAGGCTAATTATTTCGACAATCCACACAAAACGCCGCTATTCTTCTATGAAATCGCATGCCGCAACAACAGCGGAGATAGGAGGCCTAGAATCGTACCGCACTTGTGTAATCACTTCTTGTTGCTATACGCTTGGGTGCACACGGAACAAGAAAATTTAACTGATGAATTATTCATGTTTATTTTGTGACGTTTCATGAGGGGGTCCCCAACTTATGTACGAAAAAAAAAATCGCACCCGGCCAGGTGGTGGTCTGCGTATTTAGGTACAGGGAAACAACCCGCATTATTTTGTAATATCAACGACTTTATTTTAAAAAAACGCAAGATTTCGGGTTTACAACTTAAGTCTTTACTATTGTATCTGGCTTGCAGAAAAGCGTTTATTTGATATAATAACATCTAAGTAAAATTATTCTTGTTATTGCCATTGTTCTAATCTTTTTGTTGTTTCCGTTCGCAGAACAACAGACGGTGCTGCTATTGGATTTCACACAGATATTTTGTTTTCGTATGGAGAAGATATTTTTTTCGTACACAAAAAAAGTAATATTACAAGATCTTTAAATAGTACGTATTATAACATGGGTTCAAGGATGTAGCCAATCAGACTCGCTGAAATGAGTCACGTGTGCGCTCTTTTGTTTTGCACTATCATGCACTGGAGTTCAAAAAGTGCGCAGCAAAAAAGCATAACAACAGAGCACTACTGCGTGTAATCATGACAGATTACCGATCGCGCTAGGCGCAGCATGATTTACGAGTACTGAGTCGTTTGAACAGCGGCCACATTAAAAAAAACCAAACACACCACTTGTGATCTTGTAATTTCTGGTACACGACTGTTTTTCTAGGCCTAGGCTACACGGTCGCCGAGCAAAGTGTTGCTTAGCTCATAGGCTATGTATATGCATATATTCACTAAAAAAAGTAAGTGAAAATAGTTTATAGACCTATGTTATAAACAAATAACGCACAGGTCTAATTCGTGCGTTAGTGGAGATGCGGCGCACTCTCCACTAACGCACCCTGTGTTCTGTGCTTGCTATTTCACGCCATGTGGTCCACAGTCTTCCAATCAAATGAAATTTATTAGCGTGGTGGTCTGGAGCGTACAATCCCAAAATATTACCCTCTCTACCATTATACAATGTTGAATCAGGTCTAGAATTCATCATACGTGATATTTACCTGAAGATTACAAATGTCTAACATAACTGCATCTCCCTCACAGATCCTACCATTATACGCTGGCCTACAAAACAAGTTCGGTAGTTAGTACCTCAACTAATACACTTACTTTTAAAGACAACATTCAGTCAGTCCTCTTTGTTCTCTCGGTGTCATTTTATAATACGCTTACCAACTATTATTTTGAAATTTGAATTAATTTACAAGTTCTTACGGTGGATTATCGCATCGGCGTCTCCTACTCCGCACACCACCCCCACACGATCGAGAGCATTTAGTCCACTCGTCATAATCGGACCAGCCACCATCCACGGGTGCAGGGCCTTCGGACCCAACGTCTACACAAACCCCTTTTCGACACCACTAGATGGAGTAACAAATGAAGAGAAAGGGATGTGGTCAATAATTACAAGGTACCGCATCAACATAACACATATCACAATCGCGGATAGTAATGGTATTTAGTATGTCACATTTATTTGCTTCCAAACATACAAATGGCAAATTATACAGTATAAGAAGTCTCTTAATAAAGAAAACATGTTGATGTTCATATAATTTGAAAATGAAATAGAGATAAACTCAAGAAGTAAAGGTATTTACGTGGCACTGGCAAACATACCGAAAGAAAACATAAGAGAGTTTCGTATAGTATGACATTCTATATTATAATATAATATTAATGTAATCTTCAGTTATGGCGACTTTTCTAAAGACAAATTGTTTGCATTTCTGATAAAATAAACACATACATATACATAATTTAAGGACATATCATGTATAGCCAATAGGTTTAAATAATAGTAGTACTAATAGTGTGGTGTAAAACAAGTTTTCAAACCTACCTTCCCTGGAAGACACTCTGAGCCTTCAAGTTCCGCGTTTACTTTAGTTTGACACCCGTCATCAGGACTCCGCCGACACCAAAGTGTTTTGCACATTTGCTAGTAATACATATAGAATATAGTTAGTTTTTTCTTAAATTTAGATAGAATTGTACAAGAAAGCTGTCACATTGTATTGATACCGTTTGTTTTAAAGCTTTAGATAATTAGTAAATAGTATAATGTTTTATAGGCCTAGATACTAAGAAAATCATTCACTCCAGCAGCTGTGATACTTTATATCGGTATTGTTTGAAAATTGTGTGTAATTTTTATGCTATTGAGTGATACACAGCCAAAATAATTGTTCAGATTGTGGATAATAAATTTGTGTCAAAAATTTGAGAAATATTTAAATAGAACAAATGTTCAACTTATGAAATATTCTTTCCATTAAACAACCAAAAAAACCATTCATTATTTTTCGAACATCGGTCGACAAACACGTAAAAAAAATAAGGAACTCAGCGTTCAATAGAACTGTTCAATATCACCATTAAATCACTTTTCGTTTCAGTAGAACTAATTAGTAATACTGGACGGCACGTGCTGATACGTAACAATTGAAATGCAAAGGATACACTCAGGTGTGTTATACATTTTGATAGTGGGATTTAAAACCAAGTAACATTTGTAGTTTTTATTGTTAAACATAATCCTAAAATAAATGAATAAAAGCTTTGTTAAAAGACAGAAAGTCTAAAAAGTATATTAATTGCGACATTCATCTGACCTGTTCAAAAATGCATGCTGAACTGTTATCACCATAGGCCATTTTGCATTGCTCATCGAGGCTGACAATTTCACCTGGTAAGCGACCATCCAACGAGATATCAATAAATCCAGGACTCACTTTGTCTAAACAGTTAACACCCCAATATCTGTTGAAATATAATGAAATGTTCACGCACTATCAACGGTTTGGCATCGTAACCTTAGTAGCAGGCAACTTTCGCATTTCATTTATTTAGCATAATTACAATAATATACAGTTGAACCTTCCGGTAGCAACCAACCTCAGGACCGATCAGGTGGTTTAGTATTATTTATGATTTTCAGACACATTTTAAAAGCTTTTATGCATGGACATGGTCGTTAAAAATGTGTGTAGTTTTCAAATCTTCTAATGAATCATCTATATATAAATTATGGTAAATTCTGACATAGGCGAGCACAATGGAAAAACTTCGGGATTGACTGATTTCATCGGTATATTTTCAACTCAATTTCAATTGTACGCGGTCAAAGTCATTTCCGGGTTCACGATGAGTTCACGAGTTCACCTTGCAACTACAGTACCTGTTTTTCAACTATGTTGGCCGTTAGTGGATAGCCATTAGTTTTTTGTTTGTTTTCGGATCGGACCGCGCGTGTGAAGGTACAGTAGTTAATGAATAAAAATTATACTGCAAATTAATAAAGATTAAATCAATATACGCCATAAAGCATCGAAATATATTGTGGGGAATAGTATTATAAAACTACATAGGGAGATCTAATGACATTTTGTTTAAAATCGAGTGAAATCCTTATAGCCGAGTTTTATTGAGTAAGCTGGCAGGAATAATGATAATAATAAGATTTTTATAGCGCACATACCACTCCAGAGTGCTCAAGGCGCATTTAAAAAAAAGAAATAAATCATACAAATTCCTGACAAATAAAATGAAATTTCTTTGGAGGGTCCCCATCCGTTGTCGTTCAGTCGCGGTCCCGGACCCCTACCTAGGTGACCAAACAAAGGAACAGGATACATATTTGCCTTGCCACAGACGACCGGGTGCTCAGAGACAACAACCAAGACAGACGCACCCCAAAGATAATGCTGGCCAAGAAAAGGTATACAAAACAATTCTAAGTCTAAACAACTTTAAGAAACCTCGTGATTTCCATATGCCTTAATGAATAAATGTGTTTTTAATAATTTTTTAAAAGTATCAAAAGTTTTGCAAAATCTTATAGAGCTCGGTAGAGCATTCCACAGACGAGGAGCAGTAACGGAGAATGCTCTGTCTCCCCATGAGTGGTGAGACTTAGGCTGATGTAGAAGCAGCGAGTCACTAGAACGCAGATTACGTCCGGGAACATACAGCCTAAGCATGTCAGAAATATATTCAGGAGCCATGCCATTTATAGACTTAAAAACAAAGAGTATTAGAGTAATATTTTAAAAACAATGCAGTACCTAACAAGGAGCCAATGCAGTATTTCCAAAGTATTTGATATGTGTCCATATCTTGGTAATTTTTTAACAACTCGTGCCGCTGTATTTTGAATCAGTTGGAGCCTGTGGAGTTGTTTTTGTGGTATCCCATGTAGCAAAGAGTTTCCCATATCCAGTCGTAAAGTGACAAAAGCATGAACAAGTTGTTTAGTTGCTGTCTCATTTATAAACTTGCGAATCCTTCGGATGTTTCGCAAGTGAAAAGACGACGCAGAAATAGTTTTTGAGATATGAGAAATCATAGTCATACCCACATCCATTTCAACTCCAAGATTTCTAACCTGCCTAGCCGGGTCAATTTGGGTTTCACCAATGTGAATAAAGCTTGGTGGCAGTTTTTCCAACTGCTGTTTTGATCCAAAGAGAACAAATTCTGTTTTTTCATCATTTAATTTAAGAAAGTTGTTTTTCATCCAGACACGCAATTCTGTGAATATTAATATCTGTGTCCCGTTAGGACCGGGATCTCTGGCCATGTTGCAAGCCGTCTAAAATGTCTTCTTTCTTGGGCCAAAACGGCCCACTCTGTCGCGGAAGTTAGTTTCAAAAGATGTTTAAATTAAATATGTATTATAACAAATTTATTGAAGCACAATTTGGTCTTTTATTACATAGTTATGATTATACTATTCAATCACCTTATGAAAAAAAAATCCTTTGTGATTAAGGGTCAAATGTCAATATTAACCAATCATAGATCGTACCAATTTACCAAATAAAAACTAATATTTAACAAAAATTGGATGTTCTCTCATCCTGTTAATCAATCAGTTGACATAAGGTCAATTTCATCTGTTGACATAAGGTCAAAGGTCAACATTTTAATATCCATATTAGTTAGTTACCAAATAAATGCCAAGTTGTCCAAACTAGGATATCAATGATTTTACAAGTAATCACATTTAAGGACAAAATATTGAGAGTTTATAAAGCATATATTTTCACCACCCAATGCATGTGATACACCACGGTCATTTAAAATAATTCAAATAATACTTACTGTAGATATTCTTTAAGATAGTTGGCACCACATGTCGACCACTGGATTCCTTCAAAGCCCTGCGCTGCAGTACCTGCTGCCATTATGTTTTTATTTGGGAGACAATCGTTGAATCTTCCCCCGTCATGAAACATTCCAAGACTATTACAATACAAGAGTGATTCATTGTAAATTACAATGGTTTTTGATGTGTGTGGAATAGTTTTTTATCTTACATTCTTTTTATGCTCTGATATAATTGATGGATAAAATGTATTATACCCAATATATCTTATGTGTGTATAGTACTGAGAAAATTAATAAACTAATTAATCGTTTTCATTGTCTAGTTGACGGTATACATTGAATGTTTATAGGTTGGATGGTGAGAATATTTCATGAGTTTAAAAATTGAATAGATCAAATAAAACATCTCCGTTCAACGAATACAAAACATTCAATAATTACTTTCTAACACACTTACTTTTATTCAATATATTCATAAATCATTAATGATGAATGCCAGTCTGGGAAGCTAAATTAAAAATTAATTAATTAAAAAATCAGTGATCCAGTCTTAGACGCGGAACAGTTATAGACGGCGAGCCCAACAAGTTAATTTCCGAACGTGATCAGTTACGTCGCGTGGCAAAAATTCTCAAAATGTTTACAAAAAGCTGAACGTGCATTAGAGCGCTTTAACACCATTAGATATCACTTTTTCGTTAGGCCAATTAAAAATTACACGTGATACGTATATAAGAACAGGTGTGATTTTTAACAATAAAAACATAATAAATAATTTCCTGTCATTTTATTGGACGATTGTGGGTCACATGGTGTGCAATAGTACGCACTATTAACGAAGTACGCACTATTAACTATCTTTAAATAATACTTAAATGGGAACAACTCTACGTTAGACGTGATCGTTTGTTGACTTAATCTACAGTAGGTGATTTTATAAAATCTAAATAAATATATTATTTAATATATTATAAACAAGGCTATATAGATGGCTGGAGTCGCGTTCTCAAGTTAGTGTTTACCGACCGACCGACCGACATACCGACCGACATAGTGAGCTGTAGAGTATATTATAGAGTATATATATATAATTGTTTAAAATGTAAATATGTTAAATTTAATGGTAAATTTTACTTTTTAAATGTGAATCAAAGGTAGGCCTGACTTAATATTCAATCTAATTCAATTGAATATATTTAGATGTTATATAAACATTCATTATTTGTATAAGATTACATTTCTTACTTGTGTCCCATCTCGTGCGCTATTGTTATGGCGGTTCTAAACCCGTTATCCTCATTTATAGAACATCGATTCAGAGTGTTGCAGGTGGTCCCAATACCGAAAGAACGTCCAGCCACATTCAATTCGATCGTACCGTCTTGCTTAAATCCATACAAGTCATGCCTAAAATAATAGTTATATAATAATATAAAAATAAGAAAAGATACTCCTAAAGTCAAAGAAATTCAAAAAGAAATAAACAAGTGTATAAAAAATAGCAAACTGAAATACAAAAAAACACTAGAAAATAAATTTAAAGACAAAAATCCTAAAGCAGCATGGAAAGCAATTAAAACACTAACCGGCTACAAAGAAACCATATTGCGTGTACATGGAAGTGAGAACTTCGCTAATGACTTAAACAACTTTTTCTGTCGTTTTGCATCCGAGATATTAGTTACCAAAAATGAAAATGAAGACAAAGTAATCCGCGAAAATGAGACTTCATTAGTAAACAATGCAGTCATAAATGTAGTTGATGTGCGTAATGTATTCGCCAAAGTAAAGCCTGGTAAAAGTACTGGCCCTGATGGAATTGGAAATCGTGTTATTAAATACTGCAACCAAGAGTTGGCACCGATATATACCAAACTTTTTAATGAGAGTTTAGCAAGTGGTACAGTGCCCAATAAATGAAAAACGGCCTGTATCTCACCAATTCCTAAGATAAAAAATCCCAAGGAACTTAATGACTATAGGCCAATAGCTATCACATTCAATGTTGGTAAGTGCCTAGAAAAGATTGTACTCAGGCAGTTGCTTGATCAGACCAAATTTTTTCTCGATCCTCTCCAATTTGCCTATCAGAGTAATAGAAGTGTTGAAGATGCTGTTCTCTTCCACTTACACAATATTTACCAACATTTAGATGTGCCTAAATTATATGTAAGATGTTTGTATATAGATTTTTCTAGTGCTTTTAATACCGTTGAACCTGGTTCATTAGTATGCAAACTTAAAGAAATGAACGTAAACGACACATTGACTTCATGGATATATAATTTCTTAACAAAAAGGTTCCAGTATGTTAAACTAAACGGTATTTTATCTGATAAAAGAACTGTTAGCATTGGCACGCCACAAGGGTCTGTTATCTCCCCAATGTTGTTTTCACTGTTCACCAGCAGTTTCAGAGCCAATTCAAATGAATGTTGTATAGTAAAATATGCAGATGACACAGTAATCACTGGATACATTACTGGCAATGATGAAACAAGCTATAGACAACTAAGATGTGATTTTTATCACTGGTGCTGCAACAACAACCTGAAGCTAAACATAAAGAAAACAAAAGAAATGCAAATTGATTTTAGGAAAATTAAAGAACCCTTAGAACCTCTGATTATAAATGAAAATGAGATTGAAGTAGTAAATGAGTACAAATATCTGGGTTGTATAATTGACAATAAGCTAAATTGGATAAATAATGTAAATAAAGCCACATGCAAAGCCAACCAAAGGATGTTTATTTTAAGAAAAATGAAGTACCTACAAATTGACAAAACTATACTTAAATTGTTTTATAACTCTGTAATTCTCAGTGTAATACTTTTTTGTAATGTTTGTTTTTATGGTAATACAATGCAAAAAGATAAAATTAAACTTAATCGAATAGGAAATAGAGCAATTAGACTAGTAGGAGAGCACTTACCTGATGTTGAATCCTTGTATAAAGAAAATGTGCTAAAAAAAGTAAAAAGTATCATTGAGGATGAAACACATCCTCTTCACAAACAATTTGCCCTCATGAATTCTGGCATAAGACTACGTGCACTTAATACCAAAACAAAACGGTTTAGGTGCTCGTTTGTACCTAATGTTATACACTTATATAACTCCAGAGTACAAAGATAAAACGTAACCGCTTTTGTTTATTTTATAGCTCACGCATGTATTTTTAACGCTTTTATATAAACTTTACTTTTTTAACTTCATCGTTAGTGCAATATAATAATAAATCATATAATATAATTGAATAATACTAATATTTATCTAATTTTAACAATTTTTAGCCTCTTAAGTTTTTGTGTGTGTTTTGTAAATTGTATTTTATATTTATATTTTGTATTTTTCCAGTTTTCAAATCACATTTCTGGTTTTTTTTTAAATGGACAATAAAGTATATATGACTATGACTATATGACTATGACTAATATAAAAAAATTTTCATTATCAAGTATTATTTTATTTTTTTAGTCAATAAAATCCCAGTCCCTTTTCAGGGATTTTATTCGAACATAATATACAGGCCTCAGACCCTTATATTTTACAAAAGTAAAAACTAATTAATCAACATAACATGTTTGTCTTTTTTTCGTGGCCAATAAAAACAAAATGTGCGACCTCTTGTGTAATGTTTTTGTTATTCATTATAGTTTAAACTATAACATATATAACATTTATTGATTGTACTGTCGTACTGTGCGGACGTTCAATAACGAGCTCCGCTAGGCCACTTTTTTCGAGCGTGAAATGCAACTTGAATTTCCCGCTGCACTTTGTCTAGAAAGGCCTCTTGGCCTAGGAAATCACATCAGTTTGCTTTGATGATTTGTCTACCGCATTGAACCTGATTGCTTTTATAGTACAGTACAGATCAGCTTTTTATACCATATTTTTATACAGTATTTTATCTTCTGTACATTATACTATTTTAATATTCTCTTGAATAGGCCTATGTGATTTACTTTGAGGATTTTGATCGTCCGTAAGCCTGAGTTCCTGTTTAATTTTCGACTTACTGATCCTGGAATCATGGGCAAGTTTTCTTTTTTATAAATTTACTGTTGATCGTCTTGTGCATTTACCAATACTCAGACTTTGATTATCGTTATGACGTTCGTTTTTGATTCCAGTTTAAGCCTTTGTCTCCTGTATTTTGTTCGTACTTGACGTCTGTTGTTTTAACATCAAATGATTGCAAGCTTGACATTGCTATCCTTACCTGAACAAGATGGTCGTTTTATAAATAAGAAGTAAATCCAGAAATATCGGCAACCTGAGCCAGTACTGTCCTAATCATGTTGATTGTTTACGTGAACTCGTTTTTTGTTGTGACGTGGAAACTAACCCAGGACCCAAGGAAGTTAATATTTACTTTCAAAACGTGCGTAGCGTAAAATTTAAATTGGATGACTACCGATCAGTTCTGGGCGAATCTACTCAATGGGAAGTACGATGTAGTAGCCTTATGTGAAACATGGCTTAATATCTACGTTAATGACTGTAATCGGTTTAAGTCAACCAGACTGGTTCAATACGAAATTGCTGGCAGTGAATTAAACTAAAGGCTTCAAATAGAAAAACGTGTATTGTTGGACCACCAAACAACAACGCTGAACACATGGAGCTTCTTTATCAATCTCCTAGTCGGTGATTTTAACCTACCCGATTTTCAGTGGAATGACGACGGTAGTCATACTTTTAAATCCGACTCTGCTATTAATGTTTGTTTTTCTGATCAACTTCTTAACCATTTTAACCTCTCGCAATATAATTTTTCAAATACTCGTTTTAATAATATTTACTTGTTCTTTTTAATAGTAACTTTAAATATAATTGTAGTGTTTCCATTGATGACTCGATCTTTGATTCTGATCATGAGCCCCTTCATATTAAGTTTGATTTGGATTCCTATGCTCGTGATAGTCATACCTTTAGAACTATTTTTAACTTTTCTAAAACGAACTGGGCTGATATGTGCAATATTTTTGATCGTATACCCTGGGATATCCTTAAGAGCTTTGATAATGCCAATGGTTGTCTAGATGCTTTTTATAATTTTGTCTCATCTACTATTTAAGATATGGTTCCCACGATTACCTCCTTGTTTCGATAAAGACCTTCGTAAAGCGTTAAATATTAAAAAAAATCGACGTAAATTATATAGACAATATCGTACTGATTTTCATAACAATGAATATATCAATTCTCGCAGAAATTTTGAACAACTTTGTAGAATTAAGTATTCTAATTATACTTGCTCTCTATCTAAAAAAATGAAATGAGAACCCTAAACGATTTTGGTTATGGGCTAAGAATAACTATAAACAAACAGCCCCGTCCATACTCAAGTATGGAGCTACTGAAGCTTGTAGTGATATAGATAAAGCATATTTGTTTAATTTATTTTTTAACTCTGTATTTAATGATGTTAAGATTTCTACATTTCCTGATCTTGCTGAATATCCCATTAATACTCTTTCAAATATTTCTGTCAAATCTAATGAGGTTGCAATACTTCTAAAGAATATTAATCCTCATAAAACGTCTGGCTGCGATAGATTAAAGCTGGTTCTCGTTTTAATATTGAGAACTTTCGCCCAATAGCCGTTGCTTCCTACTCTCTCTAAAAGTTTTAAAAATTGTTTATAATAAGATTTCTTCTCATATATCACCCGTTCTCTCTCCTGTCCAACATGGCTTTGTCTCTGGCAGATTGTGTCAGACCAATCTTGCTACTATGCTATCAGTTGCATATCAGTGTGACATTGTCTACACTGACTATTCAAAAGCGTTCGATAAAGTCTGCCACGATCTGCTAGTTTACAAGGTCAAACAATTTGGCATTTGCGATCCTGGATCGATCTTGGATTCGTAACTATCTTGACAATCATTTCCAACGTGTTAACTTTAATAGTTGTACATCTACGTGGTTGGCCGTTACATTCGGAGTTCCGCAGGGTTCCATATTGGGCCTTTGCTCTTCTCTATGTTTGTCAATGATGTTTCCGAAATGTTTGTACATTCGCAATGCCTCATTTTTGCGGACGATATTAAATTGTATCGGATAGTTAATACTATTAGGCCTAATGATTCTCTTCTTATTCAACAAGATCTTGTTAGGCTATGCAATTGGTCTGACACATGAACAATGTTCTTAAATCCGTGTCAGATTCTTACTTTATCACTTAAAAAACAAATTATTAATTTTGATTACACTATTAAACGACTTTCTACTGATAGGGTTAACTTTCAAAAGGATCTTGGTATTTATATTGATTCGAAGCTTAACTTTAATAAACATGTTGATCATAATTTTTGCTAAGGGTAATAGAATATTAGGTATGCTTTGGCGTCACAGTAAACATATCGATAGTGTTACTAAACTCAAACTTTATATCTCTCTTGCCCGACCTATTTTTGACTTTTCATCAACAATTTACAATTCCATTTCTATCTCCCAATCAAATCGTATCGAACGGGTTCAATCCAAGTTTATTTACTTTATTAACCACACGAATCCTGGTCTTTTAATTCATCTTCCCTCGCTTCACACTCGGAGAAGCTTTTTCGATTTGGTATTTCTTTTCAAATGCTTCAACTCCCTTTTTAAATGTAACATTTTGTCATTTTTTTTCTCTCAAAATTAATCGACCAAACTCCCAACCTTGCCCGTTGTCGAGTCAACGTTACCAAAAATGATTTCGTTCAAAGATTATCCAAGCTTTTTAATTCAGTTTCTATTAAAGATATTTTTTTGACACTTTGTCCATATTTAAGTCTAAAGTTCTTAAATCGATTTAAGTTTGCCATTTTGTATGTTTGATGTTTTGTTTTTTTATGTGCTTTTAATTCTATATTTTTATCTAAAGAGTTTTAAGGTAAACTGTAATTGGCGATTTTTCACTGTTGGATGTGGTTGAAATAAAATAAAATAAAATAAATAAAACATTAAAACTTTGGCTCTGATATTTCTATAGAAAGGACACATAAATGAATTTCATCTTCTATTAAAACTTCAATTACAAACTTTAAAAAACGTTCTTGGTGTTGAGCTTTGTTCTATCTATCCTTTTCTATCTAGAACGCCTAAACAAAATTTTGTTTGTAACTCTTTTACGTTTCCTATCTATAGGCTAATAGGGTGTATTTAATAATAATAAATGATTAATTAATAATAATTGAAAATACTTTAATTTTGAATGGGTTTTAAACTGCTCAACATATGTTTTTTTAAATCATGAAGTTTAAAATCATTAATACACTTAGGCCTATATTACTTTCTGATCGTACCAGATGTAACAATAGCCAGTGTAAAAAAGCAAATCGTTGACTTGTTTAACCCAACAATATTCATTTCTGTTTCGTATTGTAAAGATTGACAAACAGGGTCGGTTGGTATTTATTTATTGATTTATTTTGCTAATAGATACCAGGGGCGGATTCCTAGCAAGTAGTTTTTATTATAGACTATTGCTATGCCGCGGTCTAACCTGTAAGCCTACCCGAAAACAGTCTTAAACCTCTCTTTTTGTTGATTAGACGTATTATTGATCGTGAAAGACAACCAATCGAACGACTTTTAAGTGTTACATCAAATAATAACGGTGATCTTATAAGGCCTAGAATAGAATTTCTCGCGTAGATTGTGAATTTAGCAAGCGTGACGAACATTACCTTATTTAGTATTCTACGCTGAAAGTATGCCCTCATTTTTTTTGCTGTACGCGGTCTCAGCTAAGACTGTTTTATAGCAATGGTCTAACAGGGGTGGATTTAATAGGACCGTCTATCTGATAAAGCCGTCTTTAATCGGACACCCACCCAAAGCTGCTGATATTCGGTTTTAGGCATAATGTGTCAAAACATGCAAAGTGGCCTATTTTTCTTATTTTGTCAATCAGAAATTTGTAATGGTCTAGTCCTGCTGTTAACCTACCTAGGTCTAGCCCCTGTTAAACTAGTAGTACTAGTAGAGCCGTCATGTGACCACAATTACAAGAATAATAAATCGTAGAATATAGTACCTTGTAACAATGGCAGCAAGATCCGGTTTAAGTAATTTGTGTTGTTCTTCATTAAGTTGCCATTCGGAAAACTGTTTTATTGCACTCCAGGCTTCTAATCCATTTTCGTCTGCTACCAAATTAGGTCCATACTATAACAGTTAATACATCTTGTGTATTATAAATACATTTGGGTTTTTTCGATCCTAAAAACATTTGTGTGTTGACCCTCACTGTTCTATGGTTTAGCGTCTCCTTTTAGTTAAGGTGTTATAGTTTTAAACAAGATTATATTGAAAACCATTCTGAATTATGTTATCCTTATGTATTAGTATGTTAGTATTTTTCTTAAATATTTTTTTAATCTGTATGGACTACAGAAAATTAAGTTTAAAATGTGAACAAAAACAATTGTGGGCGAGAAGACAAAACAAGATATACATTAACTTAAATTGTTATTTATGGAATTAAATCTGTCTTGGTAGTTTTCAAATAGTATAAATATCTAAAATATTTAAAGATGTATTGTCCCTTTGACTAATAAAAAAAAAATGTTTTTTTTATTTCGAAAAAAAGTGGGTCATTTTGAAATATCATAATAGTTATTAACTTTCACCAAAAATTAGTTGTAAAAAAAACTAATTTAACCGAAATACGGACGTTTTTTTGTTCAAAAAATAACTTTGACTTCCAGTCAAAGTTTTCGATCAAAACATATCTCATAATGCAACACGCTTGTTTGGCTACTCTGTATGCATAATCATAAAACTTCCTCGCGATCTGTGTGAAAACACCTTCTCAACCGCGACGAGTTGTAAACAATCCTAATTAGCATCATGCATAATGCATACTCGTTGTTTGAAATGTTTTTTTACTTTCGCTCGTGACGATTTTCCAGACGAAATGTAATCAAATTAATTTACCTGTTAATTACGTAAACTTGTTGTTTTTGCTTTGAATTTTCGACTTAAAGTTAATAACTTTAATATTACTTTGATATAACCAATATATATTTAGAATATTTTTATTTTATTTTTTGTGTTTCAAGGGACAATACATCTTTAAATGTCATTTTAATGTTCTCATCATAGTTATTCACTTTGACCAAAAATTAAATGAAAAAAAAAGAAGATATTTAACTGATAACAAAAATAATAATGTTGAGCAAAAAGTAGTCAAATTGGTTTTTGGTTGAATTTAACCGTTTGTTTTGTAAAAATATTTTTTTGGTTTTTTTTCTGCAGAAGTGATTAACTTTATTAAAGCTACAAAATGGCTTGATTTTATTATTTACTATTATTATTTTTCTTGTTTTGGGGGGACAATACGTTATACGTGTTAGCAACCGAAATACTACTATTTTAAACGTATAAGGACGTTTATTTTTACTTACACTTTCTTGTTTAATGATGACCAACTTGATCAACGTTACTGTCATGTCAACTCCCAGGCTGTTTTGTTTAAATATTGACGCCACCTGAATTTAAGAACACACATTAGTATTTTATATAATTTAGAATACATTACAGTATCGACAAAGCATTATGTCATAGATATTAATAATTTAAAAAACAAAATAGGCAGATGATTTTATAATATGTTAGAATATATAGGAAAAAAAATCATTTCATTTCATTTTTCAAAAATAGACCTATTCTAAAAAGCCATAATTAATCTCATGAATTCTTCATGATTTCCTTCCTCAGACATATACAATAACAGTACATTGACCGCATTGAATCGGTAGCGAAATTCAAAATTCTTAGTTTGATAGGCCTTCGTGATTTTATTTGAATTTATTATGAAAATCATTATAAAAAATACATAAAAATTGATACTATAAATTACTGACATGACAAATAAATACATTTATAAAAGATTTTCCAGGATAGCAAAAAAAAAAGTTATTAACTTATTTCCGTTTGGATCCTTAGACAATGAAATAAAATTGATTAACGTCTACATGAAAAAACATTGCAGACCTGTTTAATAAAGCATTTCTTTACATTTAAATTCTAATAAAAGCGTTTTAAGAATAGTCAAAACACCAAAATGGTTATCGGTTGTACATCTTTACATTGTGTCATTAAATTAGAATAAAATCGATCTGACATTGGACCCGTTTTGGTAATTGTCTGACAAACACGTCATTTGTTATTATATACTTACAATATTCATAATAACTATAAGATATTCTTTCAGCTTATCTTCTCCATATTGTCTAAACATTGTATAATCAGCTGTCAGTAATACTTCAAGATTCTTTTTTCCGGTTACACGCTGTGCAGCTGTACAAAATACAAAATAGCATTAGTATATTATTTTAAAAACAAGAACACGGTTAGATTTGAACTGGTGACTTCCAGAGAACACTACCATGGCGAATAAGTAAATAAGTGCACTATCCCTGAAGAGAAAGTGATAAGAAAAAAAGTAATCAATACAAAATTAGATTACTGCTGTATAAGTCTCTGGTTACTCTCTCTGTTGTTTTCCTCTTGTATCTAGTTGTCCTCTGTAGCGTTTCTTCCTCGTCTTGTTTCGTCACACCACATGTCTGTTTTGGGACGTGACGTGTGAACACCACGTGCATCGTCTCGTCTTGCGTATTGGCGCTCCTTCTTCGTCGATGTTCTGGTCTAAGTGGCTTGATGAAATAACTCTTCTCAGCCGTATTCACCATTCCTTCCTAAAGCAGACAATAAAACTTACTTGTTAAGTTGAATGCTGCTTGTTAATTCATCAGTCATCAGTAATAATAGTAAATACTGTAATAACAAAAACAACATTTATTGATGCTGCACCGCTACGATGGCATATACGCAGTATCTTTGGGATCCGTTTCATTTCTCCCTGTAATTTGTGGTATATACAAAAAAACGTATTTGTCAAATACAACGTTTAAACGACGATCTAAGCTTTAATTACGTTTTTTATAGTTAATTAGTTGTTGCACTTGAATATTGAAATAATATACCATGCTACTATTATACTGTACCTTTATACAACAGTAAGATTGTAGGTATATATTTGTATAATGATATTTTAATAGGTAACATTATTTATTCTGAACTATACTCAACTATTATAAATAATTTATTCATTTCAGTAGCCATTTATTAACGTACCAATCCATTACATGTGCTGACGGCAGCAAGTGAATCATTATGGTTTGCAGACGATCCAACATAGTAACAGTCTGCGTTTTTAGGTTTTTGTAGTGTGCTTCCATTGGCGCCAATTATCTCAATTACAAAGTCGCTCGAAAATAAATCTGAAAAAATTAAAACATTGTATTGCATTAAAAAGGAAACTTTGAAAGTCAATGTTTATTTAATCACCACATTAAACATTTGTAGACTCGATTATATTTTTGTCTGGTTGCGGTTAACTGTGTTGCTATCGCCTATAACTAGGATGTTTCGGACATCAACGATTATTAGAATTAACTACCTCTAATTGTATGATTAGCAGCAGCATAATAATTTTTAATAGTAATTGTTAAAAGGTAACAGAGTATACTTGTGAAAATAATTACAGTAAAATCATACCAGTACTCTTCCCTTACTTACTTAAATTCAAATGTAAATTGAGATGGAACTTTTCTCCGAGTGCGTTGAAAGAATAAGTAGCGGTGGCTTCAACTGATCGTTTGTTGATTCCCGTATCACGTCGAGTTACAGATGTAATGTCATATCCAGAAACTTAGGAAATAAGTGGTAATAATAACTGGTAAAAGAATTATTATTTATTTATTTATTAGACTGAGGAGAGACAAGAGTCGTTAAAGACAACTATTGCCAAAGGGCGTGTCTCTTCAACTCCAGACAATACAAGAAAAGATCAAATGTAGGCCTATCAACACATTCAAGAGTATTTGATACAAAAGAATAACAGCAGTACCTTGAGAATGTTCCATTGTTCCAAAATAGTGAAATAGTTCATCTTTGGTTAGATCCTCAATCTGTAAAGTAAATTAGCGATAGACCTAGGTATTAATAAAACAGCAGAGCATCACTATATGAAGATGGACCAATATATTACCCAGGAGAAAGCGTAAAATGAGAATAAAAAATTTAAAAAAATAATAAATTGTAAAATGTCAGGTCTGAAGCTAAATAAGTCAAGACAAATGAAATGTGGATAGGTTGTGATAAAAGACAAAAACGAGTAACCCGTGCAACATAACATTCAACCAAGACCCTGTTAAGATTATTGGTATTTATATTGGTTATGATAAGAATGGTTATAATGCTAAAAAATGGTATGAACAAATTGAGAATCTAGAGAAGAAAACACCTAGGATAAAAGAAATTTTTCGTTCTTTGAAAAATAGAAATACTGTAATTAAAACACTTATGTTATCAAAAGTGTCACAGACATACCAAAAGCTATCATTCCTAAAATAAACAACATGACATTAGCTCTATGACTGGGAAAACGGTAACTAAGCCCGGACCCAGGGGAAATGGAAATGTATCCAATTACTGTAACTTGTATCCAATAGAATATAACTTTAAGAATATTAATGCACTCAAATATGTAAATTAATTGCTTATAAAATATACTTAAAGCTCGTTAGACTTGTCCAAAGTGTGTATATATTATCTTTTTTATTTATTGTTTTACTTTGATTTTGTCTAATAATACAGACTTGTGATACACGTATATAAATTGCTTTGCAGACCGGAAACATCCGATAAGAATGACGTAGGTTATTATATCATATTTGGCTATATGGTGCGGGTGGTATGTAAATATTTCGAATCTACCAATAATCAAACGTGCGTCATTTGGTTTAAAACAAGGCCATGTAGATGGCTGCAGTTGCGTGCTCAAGTTAGTGTTTACCGACCGACCGACCGACCAACCGACCGACATTGTGAGGTGTAGAGTGCAACAAAAAATGGCATGAAAAGTGAAGAGCTCAGATGTCGGTCATCCTGGAAACAGCACACATATGGAGGAAGCTGTTATGTCTCTAAGCTTCTTATTTCGTTTAGTTTCCCAAGGTGAGACTCGATCTCGGTACCACCGAGCCATACACAACTGACTAAAAGTGTATTTACTATGCAGTAACCACTTTGGTGTAGATATATTATTACATACCGCAATGGAGTTGGATAGCCGAGTGGTTAGGACACTTGACTGTCATACAGATAGACCCGGGTTCAATTCCCGACAACTCTCAGTCCACTCAGCTGTAAATGAGTACCTGGTTGAAAATACTAGGGAGAAAAAAGGCGGCGTGGAAAGGAACTGGCCACCCTACCACATAATGCCGAGGCTTAGTACAATGAGCTCCTAACAGCTCATTCCCCTACGTTCAGAGAACACGGGACTCACCTTTACCTTACCGCAATGAATTATAACTTTTTACTATGATGAAATCTTTAAAAATATAAATAAATTATGCACTGTCAAACTATAAATTATACTATTAAATTTAATATATGAACATTTTAAGGAAGAAAGTTAATGTCATAATTTGTTTGTCGAAATTATTTTTTATAAATTTCATATGCACCTTTTGTTCTCTTAATTTCATAATAAATCATACATATGATAAACTTTAAGAAAATGAAATGCAAAATAGGTGTTCCCGTACATTCTGATCTATATTAATTTTAAAATTTAGCATATTTTCACCATTTTGTTAACTTTACACGTACGTGCGTAGCCTGTCACTTGTATAACGTATTTTCGAGTTAAAAAGTGAACGAAATATGATGATAATATTAAAGAAAAGTTTTAAAACAGAAATCGGGTAAACAGAGTGCATATTAACATTTACCGTGCAGTGCGCGTGCAAAAATCTTTTGAACGCTTAAAATGTCCTGAAACGTACTCTTATTTCATCGAAAATAAATTTTGAAAATGTTAAACGCGTGTACATGCGCTACGTACGTAATTGTATTGCCATATAATCATTTTTGCCCTGAGTACCAAATTTTATTTAATTGTGATTCATGCTGGGGAAGATATGATTACAAACGTGATTTCGTTAAATCGTGCGTAGAGAGCGCGTAATTTTTGATTGCGCACCGTGAAAACATAAGGAACATACTGTGAAATTGACTTAGCTGAAAGTGATATCACGACAAAGCCATATAAAAGTTAGTGTTTACCGACCAACCGACCGACCGATAGTGAACTGTAGAGTCGCGTTGCACGCGTCTAAAAAGGGTACGTACAGTGTTATATTCTGTATATTCGAAACTGAAATAACTAGTGTTGAAATATAATATCGTCACAGTTATTATTAAGGCGTAGAGTATTGCCTAGTTTTTTTAGTTTTTTTTTAATTACATGGTTAAGTCTAGTCCTAGCCTAGGCCTTGTACTCGTACGTATGCCCTGGCAAATAAAACGCCAATAGATATGCCCATTGTACCACAAAGGGCAGGGTCTGAGTGGGTGGGAATTAATAAAATTATCTCCGAATAATAATGATCCATTCAATCGAAATGAAATTGAAAACAAATATACTGTATTTTTAAAATGTATTATATCATGTACAAAATGAAGTGTGGATAAGTTTTTATGGTTTTTTGTATGCATAATCAAACACTATGTATATAGAGGTTAAAAGTGTAAACATCAGGAAATAACGAAAGAAATATAAAACGGAAATTTAACGTACGAAAATGAAATGTGAATATAATACGTATGAAAGATTGAATGAATAAAGGTGGTGCAAGGTTGTGCAAGGGTAGGTTTTCAGTAAAACTTATTAAGAAAAGGGTTATGTTTATTTCCGAGTTAAACGTGAGTTTTTAATCAACAAAGAAAAGGCAAAAAAATGTGGTGGGATATTTAGTACACATGTAAAATGCAACCATCATCTTTTAAAACATTGAAATACACGTAATAAATAAGTTCACTTATGTGGCGCACATTCGTCCAATAAAATGGAAAGAATCTATCTGTTTAGGTATTTACAAAACAATACATAATGATGACAGAAATAAAAATAAGAATTAAAAAAAAAAACATCTTTTAGGATCTAATATTTTTTTGAGGTTATCAAGGTTGTTAAAATATTGGTTTTTAATAAAAATAAATATATTAATTAATCATATAATTAAGATTATATAGCAAAGCATGGATCAAATTGTCCTTACCTTAAAACTATTCACTACCAAGACAAAAGTAGCAATAAGAACAAGAGCCGTCGTTGCTCGCATCAGGCCCATGATGTTGCCTTCGTAAATACTGCAAACCAGTGCCGAATATGTGTATAATAACCTTTTATATAGGTTTTAAGTTACTATTTTTTTTTTATTTTCAACCACATTACATTTTGATTGGCTGATCATCTTATTAAAAAAAACTTCATGTTAATTCAAATTTTGTTACCATATATATTTGATTGACTTGTTATTTTATTTTTTTAAAGCATAAATATGCTTAAAATGATTAAAACAGTACAGTTAACCACTACTTAAGGAACTAGAGGGTTAACTCGCTTCCCTTTTAGGAAGTGTAGGCGATAGTTCTCGGAATGATAATGACTCGGGTAAAACGGTTTTAGAAGGACATTCTGGCCTGGATGTTTTGGTCGTTTACCATTATTGAAATTTTAAATTCTTCGAGAGTAAGTTGTACAACCTGTGAGTTCTTTGCTTGGATTACAGCTTCACAGTCGACATTTTTTTTGTATGGATCAGGATAGCTTGGTGACCAAATGATACCAGTATATTCAGCCAACGTCATACCGCAACTTAACATTAACTGTTTAAATGATAAAATAATACGCGTTAATGGGCCTATACTTTCCAATATTATAATAGCTACTACAATGTGTCGTAATCTCTGGATTTCTTACTTGCAACATACAATTTTGCTTAGTACAGCTATATACTTATATATATTCACTTTTATTTATAATAATCCACATAAAATAAAGTACATTTCTCTGCTGCTATTCAAAACTGTTAATGTTCTTATACCGAGAAGAATGGCCAATAATTTTAACTTCTTGTGAAAAATTTTTTATATATAGATATAATGTTAGCTCTGCTAACTTTTCTGGCTGTTTACTTTATCGTTTTGATTTAGCTTTTCGCTTTTTATTTTTGTATCTCCATTGAGATCCAGCCACTGATACCCACAGCATTGTCATTTTTTTCAGTAATTTGCCTTTGGATTTATATATAATGTAGTAGAAACGAAAATCATAACGATATATCTAATATCTGACTTTATATTTATTTGATAACTTCAATTGATAAAAGGGTTTTTATATTTGTGCATATTATAAGCACCAATAAGAACCTATTTTACTTGTCGAAGTTGGGTTGTACTTGGACAATCTAGGCTTACCCCCAAATACAAAGTATGTTTTCAAGGAATAGAATAACAAAATGTAGGAATTGAGCTTAATTTAATTTGACGAGAAAAACATCATATTATGTAATAGAGTAATTTGGTGGCGCTATTTACATCCGTTATGCTTGATTAATATCTGTAAATAACGTAATGCATAAACCGGGTATAAACAATAGGAAAAAGGATTTTATTTTATTTCTACTCATGTGTTCATTATGAGTGTCTAGAAAATTCAGATCTAGAAAACTCAGATCTCAGATATATCTGAGTTTTCTAGATCTAGAAAACTCAGATATCAAGATCTGAGTTTTCATTTTGGAACTAGAAAACCCAGATCATCAAATGGATCGTTCTATTATTATCAGAGGGTAGCTTGTTTGAAATATTACAGTATTATTCGTTTTCTTAATAATAATAATAATTATTGTAACTTGTAACTTGTAGTAGCGGCCTATGTTAAATCATAAAGAAATACAGTATACACCTTTTAAAATGTAGGCTTAGCATTTAGGCCTAGCCTAGCTAAGCAAACTCAATTCAAGGCTCAACGTGTGGCCGCTATCGCGATGTATCGCGCAGAGTAGGCCTGGCCCGGGTACTAGGCTAGAAGTGGTCAAATCGTACCCAAAATAACTTGTACCTATTCCCAACTTGGCTAACTCGTTCCTCAAATAACTCGTACCCACACCAACTCGTACATACCTAATTTTAAGCCTACATTTTAACGGTAACGTGCACTGTATTTTTTTTTTATGATTTAAGCCGTAGGCCGCTAAGTACATGTTACAATATTAGTAAGAAAACGTACACAGTAATCAGTTTCAATAACACCCTCTAGTATTTCAATTCACCTACATTCTGATTAATATTGGAATGATCCAAATGACCTACAAACCAATCATACTATGATGATCTGATTTTTCTAGATCCATTCTAGAGATATTGACATCTGAGTTTTCTAGATCTAGAAAAGTCAGGTATTTGAGTTGTTTAGATCTAGAAAACTCAGATATCTTGAGTTTTCGCCATATTTATCGAGGATTACACAATCAGGTAAAAGATAAACCTATTTTACATTGAGGTACTGTCTTAAATACAAAATAAATTGTGGGAAAAGGTTTTAGTTTTGTGAAAAGAAATGAGATCGATATAAACCTTTAAATGAAGGAATTGTTGGAGAATGTTTAATTTCAGTGGGTAGGCCTACGTTATTCCATATTTTACATGTTTTCCTTGTTGTTCGACTCCTTTGAAAGGAGCGGATCCAGACATTTTTTAGAGGGGGGGTCCGCCGATAAAAAGGGCACATCAGGTATTGAGTATTTGAGCCACAGCCCCCCCCCCCCCCGTATGGTCGTACGCGCTAGATAGTACGATATTTTAACTACATTTTTTACATGTTTGGTTGGATTTAATGGAAATAAAAAATAGTTGATCTGATGGAAAGATATGTAAATAAACAAATACTCAAAAGAATTATGTTTACAGTTCAATTATTTTCAGAATAATAATACATAAAAATGTGTTTACCAATGGACAAATAATCGCGTCAATGACATATCGCGCATGGTAACGTACGCGGAGTTGAATCGTAAAAAGTTTACATGCGCCCTCTGTAGTATGTGAAACGATCTATTTTTAGAAGTTTAAGTAGAGATCATCACGCGTCACCACCTCTCACGATGCTCTTTGATCGGCCGCCGTAACTTAACATCGCGCTCATTGTGATAAATTTCTGTTTTTATTTTTGGGGTTAGTGTAGCCTACTCTGTACACACAAATATGTCACACGAATAAAATATTGAACCTCTAAAAAAAGGGCACCCTTAACATTTAGGGGGGGTTCCGGACCCCGTGGACCCCCCACCCCTCCCCACCCCCCTCTGGATCCGCCCCAGGTTCATTCTGTATTTTACACTCTACATGTAATAAGACAATTATTAGTTCTCGAATACACAGTACAGTAATTTCAGCCTAAACAACTGTACCACAGGACTATACAGTAATACATCGTTTACAGAAACGATTGAATAGACACGATGATTTATGTAGTCAATTATTAACATTAATTCTAAACCGCCCGGTGATATACTGAAATTTAATTAATTAATTTGAACCGATAAAGATGAGGAAATCTGTGAGAATGAGAAAAAGTCACCCCAACCGAGACTCGGACTCGGACCGCCTGCTTGATATGCAGATGTCCTAGCCATTAGACCACTGGGGCTTTCATGGTATTGATCAAACTCGATTGGATAGCGACTCTTTAACATTCTCGGCGTGGTACGGCGGAACAGCACTAGTCCTCAGTTGTACGCACGCGCACCAGAGATCAAATTGATACGCCCTCATCTTTTACTATTTTTATTCACGAGGCGGGATCTCCGAAGAGATACTTTTATACATATAAACAAATCAAGCAAAGAACATTAATTCTAAACTGCCCGGTGATATATACTGATATTTAATTAATTAATTTGAAACGACGATAAAGATGAGGAAATCTGTGAGAATGAGAAAAAGGCGCCCCAACCGAGACTCGAACTCGAACCGCTTTCTTGACATGCAGAAGTCCTAATCATTAGATATATATATATAAGTGAAATATGGAGAAACATAGACAAAAGGTAAGGTTCAAGAACAAAAGAAGTCGCTCTTGGATATAGGTACGTGTTTTGGTGCGTCGTAAATATAAAGCGGAAACTATTATAAATTTTATATTCACGCCTTAACAACGATTACTATATCCGTATAGGACTATTATTATTAGTTTCCTGAATTATTCAATTCAACAAGGTTGGAGTAGGCCTACTTGAGCCATCCAAATAAATTGAACCATACCATAAAATGTCTCCATATTAAGCAAAAGAATCTGGATTCAAATCTTGTTGGGTGGCTTTATTCCTCATCTTATACGTTTAAACAATTATTATTTTTGTTTTCAGATTCAGATTCAGATTCAGATAATATTTATTTAGATAATAATGAATGAATATATACAAAATAGAAAAAAGATATTAAAGTGAACATAGATAAAGCAGTAATTGGTAGTCATTATTATCATGGATCCCTTCTAGAAGTTAAAAACTTGTCTCGTAGGGACCCATAACAAAACACATTACTAAAAAAATAAAAATAACCTAGAATATATAATTATATAATTTAGGATAAAAAATTACAGTATAATAACATAACTAACCTCTTCTTTATACAAATTATTTAAATTATATTTCAATAGTTTCATGATAATTATAAATGAAATAACTACCGATATTGGTAAATGAAAAAAAAATATGTATACATAAATTATAATTCCAGTATATATATAGTATATACTATATATACATTATATATAGTATAGATTAAAGATTGCAATAATAAACAACAACTAATATTTTGTGTAAGACATAAATAGTGAGTATAAATAATGATAATAAGCATATTAACTAAGCAGTATAATATTTAGATATATAATGATTCTTTAACTTTTTTCGGAAAGTAAATAATGATATTGACGTTTTGATATTTGGTGGGATATGATTCCACAAATTAGGACCTGATATAGTTATAAAAAATTTAGTTTTTGTAAGTCTAGCAAAAGGAATGTTTAAATGAGAAGTTCTTAAATTGTAATTGTGAAATTTGGTACGTTTACAGAGCATATCAATCATAGAAATAGGAAGTTGGTTTTTAAAATAATTAAACATAAAACTGGCAACTTGAACATTGTGGATATCCGTTAATTTTAATATACCAAGACGTTTAAAAAGGGGTTCAGATGAGGTTCTATATGGTGTTCCTCTATGCCCTTAAATTTATATAATTATAAATATTTTTTAACAAATTACTCCTAATAATAATTAATTGTATTTTGTTATTTTCTATCTTACTCCATTTGTTTACAAATTGTAATTGCGCATGAACCGTCGATTTTAAACCCATGGGCGGATTCAAAATAAAATACCTTGACGCAACGAACTGAGACGCAAGGCAAGCGAATTGACCAATGACAAGCAACAGTTCCGATAGTCCGTCGCTGGCATTAGGGTTGGTGAGTACCTTGCCAAAATACGCAAATTGAGGGCGCTATGCTTTGCCAAAATACGCAAATCATGCCAAAATACGCAAATTGAGGGCGCTATGCTTTGCCAAAATACGCAAATCATGCCAAAATACGCAAATTGAGGACGCTATGCTTTGACAAAATACACAAATCATGCCTAAATATGCAAATCTGCTTTGCCAAAATACGCAAATCTGCTTTGCCAAAATACGCAAATCATGCCAAAATACGAAAATTTAGGGGGCACTATGCTTTGCCAAAATACACAAATCATGCCAAAATACGCAAATTGAGGGCGTTTTGCTTTGGCTATGCTTTGCCATTTGCTCCTTTCTGATTTGCGTATTTTGGCATGATTTGTGTATTTTTGCAAAGCAGATTTGTTTTTTTTGGAAGGGTTTGTGTATTTAGGCTAGGCAGAGCCATATATATAGAGAGAGTTACGGCATTGCGTTCACGGATTTTAGAAAGTATAAAACGCCCTCACTTTGCGTATTTTGACATCATTTGTGTATTTTGGCAAAGCATAGCGCCCCCTCAATTTGCGTATTTTGGCATGATTTGCGTATTTTGGCAAAGCAGATTTGCGTGTTTTGGCATGATTTGCGTATTTAGGCTAGGCAGAGCCATATATATAGAGAGAGTTACGGCATTGCGTTCATGGATTTTAGAAAGTCACGTGGTGTGCACGCCGGTCATGTTTGTGTCCAACTATGCCTATGTAGCGTATGGAGTCGAGTCATTTGCTTAAAAATGTATAACATTCACAAGGCTTTAAATATCGAATTTAATATCAAAACAATCAATATGTTTAAAGGTTTTTGTTAAGATAATAACGAAATCATAAAGTTACTGCGAACATGATTTTAAACAACAAAATGTAAAAACAATGCATTACTATAGAGAATCGCTGTACAAACTAAACGCGCACCCGTAGAGCGTGCATGGAGCGCACAACCAGAGCCGTTGCGAAATTGCTATTTTTGTTATTTAAAATCATGTTTGCAGTAACTTTATAATTTTTTTATTATTTGAACGTTATACATTTTCAAAACAAAAGACTCAACTCCATACGCTACATAGGAATAGTTGGACACAAACACGGCTTCTGATCCTATCCATTCAATGTCGAAACTCTCTCTATATAATTATGGCTCTGTATTTAGGCAGAGCATAGCGCCCTCAATTTGCGTATTTTGGCAATTTTTTTTTGCGTATTTTGGCATGGTGCTCACCAACCCCACTCGTCGCTTGTGATATCTGATAAATAACTAATCTCTTCGTCACGCAGACGTATAGTTATGATCCTTGACCAATTGTCTGGCTTTAAAAAAAACTAAACCTGTTAACATAAGTGGTATATTGTTTCTATTCAGTGTCTAGTAGCTTTCGAATATTAATAGAAAATCTTTGCAGTTTATTTGAATCATGTGTTATTATAAGGCAAATTTGATGTTATAGATATTAACAATATCTAAACAATAGAAACCTTTTAAAAACTATGATGATTTTTGGTAAGTTATATTTATGAAATTCTTCAACTCTATCATGTACTGTATTTTATCGAATATATTTGATTCCTGATAACAACCTCGCTTTTATATACTCAATTCTTTCGGATCCGTACTCGAGCATAATTTACCAACACATTGTAGAAAGGGTTCTAGGACACTTACCCCCTAGACAGTTACCCCCCGGATATTTACCACCCGGACAACTACCCCCTTAGGACAACTACTCCCCGAACAACTACCCCCTTAGGACAACTACCCCTTTAGGATAACAACCCCCCGAACAACTACCCCCTTAGGACAACTACCCCCGGGTAACTACCCCCCGGTCAACTACCCCCCGGACAACTACCCCCTCCCTTAGGACTCAATCTTTTACTTTTGTTTACAATAATGAATAGTAATTCGTCAAAGTAACGAATTAAAATATAGTTATTAATTCCTATTATACACTGATGCAGAGTCAAGTTGTTGAATGGTCTGGGTGGTAGTTGTCCGTCTGGGTGGTAGTTGTCCGTCCGGGGAGTAGTTGTTCTAAAGGGATAGTTGTCTGGGTGGGTGTTTTCCAGGGGTTAGTTGTCCTACGGAGGTAGTTGTCCTAAAAAATTATTTGCCCTCGGAGTATTGTCCAGGTCCAGGAGGTAGTTGTCCGCGGGGTAATTACCCGGGGTGGGGGGGGGGTAATTGTCCGGGGGAAATTGTCAGGGGGTAATTGTTCATAGGGGGTAATTGTCCGGGGGATAGTTGTCCAGGGGTTAGTTGTCCAGTAGTTAGTTGTCCTACGGAGGTAGTTGTCCTAAAAGATTATTTGCCCTCGGAGTATTGTCCAGGTTCAGGAGGTAGTTGTCCTACGGAGAGTATTGTGTCAGAGGTAGTTGTCCGCGGGGTAATTACCCGGGGGGGGGGGGTAATTGTCCGGGGGATAATTGTTCCTAGGAGGTAATTGTCCGGAGGGTAGTTGTCCAGGGGGTAGTTGTCCTAAGGGGTTGTTGTCCTAAGGGGGTAGTTGTCCTGGGGTATTTGTCCGGGGGTTAGTTGTCCTAAAGGGGTAGTTGTCCTAAGGGGGTAGTTGTCCAGGTTGTGGTTGTCCGAGGGGTAGTTTTCCGGAGGTAAATGTCCAGGGGGTGAATATCCGGATACGCGTAGAAAGTTGGAGTTGACATGATCAGCAATGTTGACAATCGTGATTCCTAGGCTGTAAATATCTGACGCAAATGCGACTCCGGATAAAATCGTTCCGGCGCGTATTCGCGGTATTTGATAATCCGCCCCATTCTTTCGTCTACTGGTGTGTCATTCAATTGTACGTCGTAAGGAACGGCCGATGAACACACACAGACAAAGTCCGTAATCTTTGCTGCCCAGTGGTGATCGACTTTATGTAGAAGTATATTTCTGCTTGCTAGATCGTTGTGAATCAAACCAAATGTCTGCATAGATTTGATTTGATTCCAATTACAATATCTAGTGCGCAGTGAAATCCATCAGTTAAAGATAGATAAACCATGTTCTTGGTAATAACATCGTATAACGTTACAGTTTCGAATGTTGATCAATCCCCAATAAATTTCATTATGATCCCATCCCTCGTGCCGTATGTGCAGGTACCATAAACACGCGGGAACACGTCGCATATCTCAGCAGACAACATCATCTGAGTTCTTGCTTCAATGCTTACTTGAAGCTTATTGGTATCTTGTCATTGTCAGCTAATAAGCACCTTTTCACAGCGACAAGTTCACCATTTTCTCCACCAAGACGATTGAACAATACTTCACCAAATGCACCCTTTCCAAGTTTAACCTAAAAACAACGAATGAATATGGATAAACTGATAAACTGTTTTAGTACCATCATTTTGTAATATTTATATTTTCTTAATTAACCTCATAATACTACAGAGGTCTTTGTGCAGATATCTCCATTTTGTTTTTGTGCTCCATACAATAGGTTATGTAGTATTAGTAAATGTCGCTTAAAATTGTACGTACGTTCATATATTCTTTAAAATTAGAATTGTGTTAGGACAAACTTCAATTGAAATCTATTGATTGCATTTAACAAATGACAAGAAGAAATGGAATTTTTCAAATATGGGAATACAAACATGTTCTTAAAGAGTAAATTTTAGTTATGGAGTGGGTACTAAGTCTTCTACCACGACTTATAAATGGTATAGTATAGTCCCTATATGTACCACATGCTTACCTGTAGGTTATCTTGTAACAATGGCTGGAGAACATCTAAAGACAGTAGTGGAACAACATTAGGTAAAAAGGCATTCAGATGTATCATGTCCTTTGGTATTACAGCATTGTCCATTGCCAATATATAAATGTAACGCTAAAAGCGCTACCTCACGCAGAAACTCCTCGACATACTTTAGTTGAAGCCTATAAGATCTACTTTATGTTGATGTTCCTAATACAGACACTATTGTGATTTATTGTATTCGACTGACGTCATACAACAGTCTGCTACGATGGTTATCGTCTGAATCTGTAACTTTTACATCATCTTGTTCTATTTTCACTATCAAATAACCACTGAAAATCAAATGTAATTAAAGATTAATGATAATAACACGTCAAAAGGTCCACTTTTAGGCCTGTCTAGTAGGCCCACTAGCCTACATGAAAAATGTGTATAGAATATTAGAACTTGATTAGTACATTAAAAAATACTTGCTTTTTCTTATGAAGAAACACTAACTTTGAAGTATATACTATTTCAAGATTCGCCTGACCAACTCTAAAATTCATGTTTTATTGTATTTTGTTCTATTAAGTCCCTACCTGAAAGTCATGAAACTTGTTAAAATAGCAGCTAATTTTTCTTTTTTAAATGATCTTAGCTCAGCTATATTTTTTTTTCATAATGCAAAGTGCCATTTCCGGGTGGACCACCAGCGCCGTTTTTCAATTATTTTATCTTTGCAACCTGGGCAAATTTTACGTTGCTGGAACAACAGTGATGATTGAGAATGGGGGATTCCGCATTTACAATTGTCGGTGTCTCCACCAAACACCCCCCCCCCCCCCTCCCCTCAGGTATTGGCGTGGATGACTGAGGAAACACGTCCCAATATTCACTCATAGGCCTACACACAGTGAACTTCTATTATGTAATGATCGTCGGTCGTCGCAAATCGAAAGCTTCCTATATAGCTTAGTTCCCAATACCAGGGCTCTAACGTAAGGACGTACAGCTAAGCGCAACGCAGTTTATTTGACCAATCACAAGCGATGGATTATTTGAACTATCTCTTATCATTGGTCAACTCATTTGGGTTGAGGAAGTAAGCTAATTGGGATTCTTCGCACCATATCCAGTATACAGCAATGCGACTCTACAGCTCAATATGTCGGTCGGTTGGTCGGTAAACACTAACTTGAGCGCACGACTGCAGCTATGTATGGCCTTGTTCTATTTAAGTTATTTTTTTGTTCGTGCATTGTCGCAATGGTAATGCTTTGTACCTGCTCACTTTAGTTACCTTTTTATGGTTGTACGACTGAATGAAATTAGACATAGTAGACATAATTGCACATAGTTAATTTATTTAGTAACTCAGAGGTGTCGTGTATTACAGATCACTATTAAATAATATTAAACTTTAATAAGTGTAAAAAAAAACTTCTTTTAATACTGATTACAAAATCAATATTGATTTCAAAGCGTGTATAATGCAAGCAATATAATTTAATAATTTAATAATATTAGTTCAGTCATTTTTTTCCCTAATACATTTGAATGATTTTTGTAGAGTTTGGAGACAAGTCTCTTGGAGAGGCCATGTACAGTCTTATTACAACTATTTGGGAGTATAGCTGTCATGAGAAAAACAAATCCTGGATGACAGGATTTGAACCCATGGCCCTGGGATTGTTAGCCGAGCATCTAAACCACCCAGAAACAGCTTTTGTGATTAAGTTTGAGCTGCTTTGTCTACCCTATAAGAAATTTTGATCCTTTTTTTTGATTCGGAGCTATCAATGTGAAACAGCAGTTTGATCCTGAAACTGAAGTCACATAGTGGGTCCTCGACATTTCCGTCTTGAGTCTCAGTGATCTGCAAACAGTCGAGAAAGTGTAAGTGATGGTGAAAATAAGGAAGGACACAAGGGCAAGATACAATCAACTATAGTAGGTTCTGTATGGACCACTAGTAGTACTTTGGAAGCAAAATTAGTTTTGGGGTTGGTTAAAATAGGTCATTTTTTTAAATCCCCTACCCTGCTCTCGAATATACGCCTCGGGTGTTTATTTATTTTGTCGTATAACGCCCTACCACATGCGCATAATACACAAGTATTGCATTGCAACAACACATCACAACAATTCGAATAAACCCAGCAAACACATAACGTTATGACAACATTCGCGAACGTTATAGTTTGGTTTTCGATAATAACATTACAAAAGTACATTGTCACAACGTCATTAAAACGTTACATAATGTGAATAAAATTACGTTATTACAAAAACGTTTTCACAACGTTTTATTTACGTAATTGAGAAACGTTTGATTATTGTTGTATAGTAACGTAACATATTCACGTTTTAATAACGTTTACATGTGACAATTATATTACGTTCAGACCTAACGTTTGAAAAATACGTTATAAAAACGTAAAATACAAACTATAAAATAACGTTAACTTAAGATGTAATAATAATGTTATAAAAACGTATTATAATAACGTAGTTTTTATGTTATTCATTAACGTAACATTTTTACGTCTTGATAACGTACCAATATAACATTTATACAACGTTCAAGAGAAACGTTCAGAAATACGTTATACGAACGTAAAATACAAACTATAAACTAACGTTAATTTAAGATGTAATAATAATGTTATAAAAACGTATTATAATAACGTAGTTTATATGTTATTCATTAACGTAACATTTTTACGTCTTGATAACGTATCAATATAACATTTATACAACGTTCTAGACAAACGTTCAGAAATACGTTATACGAACGTAAAATACAAACTATAAACTAACGTTAATTTAAGATGTAATAATAAAGTTATAAAAACGTATTATAATAACGTAGTTTATATGTTATTCATTAACGTAACATTTTTACGTCTTGATAACGTACCAATATAACATTTATACAACGTTCAAGACAAACGTTCAGAAATACGTTATACGAACGTAAAATACAAACTATAAACTAACGTTAGTTTAAGATGTAATAATAATGTTATAAAAACGTATTATAATAACGTAGTTTATATGTTATTCATTAACGTAACATGTTTACGTCTTGATAACGTACCAATATAACATTTATACAACGTTCAAGACAAACGTTCAGAAATACGTTATACGAACGTAAAATACAAACTATAAACTAACGTTAATTTAAGATGTAATAATAATGTTATAAAAACGTATTATAATAACGTAGTTTATATGTTATTCATTAACGTAACATTTTTACGTTTTGATAACGTATCAATATAACATTTATACAACGTTCTAGACAAACGTTCAGAAATACGTTATACGAACGTAAAATACAAACTATAAACTAACGTTAATTTAAGATGTAATAATAATGTTATAAAAACGTATTATAATAACGTAGTTTATATGTTATTCATTAACGTAACATTTTTACGTCTTGATAACGTACCAACATAACATTTATACAACGTTCAAGACAAACATTCAGAAATACGTTATACGAACGTAAAATACAAACTATAAACTAACGTTAACTTAAGATGTAATAATAATGTTATAAAAACGTATTATAATAACGTAGTTTATATGTTATTCATTAACGTAACATGTTTACGACTTGATAACGTATCAATATAACATTTATACAACGTTCAAGACAAACGTTCAGAAATACGTTATACGAACGTAAAAAACAAACTATAAACTAACGTTAATTTAAGATGTAACAATAATGTTATAAAAACGTTTTTTAATAACTTAGTTTTAATGTTATTTATTAACGTAACGTTTTAACGTCTTAATAACGTACAAGTATAACACTTATACAACGTTTAAGACAAACTTTGTGAAATACGTTGTACAAATGTAAAATGCAAACTATAACATAACGTTAATTTAAGATGTAATAATAATGTTATAAAAACGTATTATAATAACGTATATTTTATGTTACTTATTAACATAACATTTTAAAGTCTTGATTAACTCCAAATATAACATTTATACAACGTTCAAAGCAAACGTTCGGCAAACACGTTGTAAAAACGTAAAGTACAAACTATAAAATAACGTTATTTTAAGATGTAATAATAATGTTATAAAAACGTATTATAATAACGTAGTTTTTATGTTATTTATTAACGTAACATATTGTGTTTTGATTATTATATTAGATTAGTATTTTTTATATTAAATAATGTTTTTGAACACATTTACGGCCGGCATCTTGTTGGTTCCCCCTCCTGTTGGAATCACTTTTTAGTCTGGAGTACGCCCTCTCTGGATAATTTAACGGGTTTGTCGATCGCGCCCTCAATTTAAGAGTTATTTTGAACAACAATCTTAATAACAATTACTTAAATTATACGCTATTAAAAGCGCAAACAAATGACTATTTTTATAAATGTCTCCTTCAATCTGTGCGCGCGTCTTACAAAAAACAAACTTACATTAAATTAGGGTTTTTTACTATATTTAGGCCTATTTATATTTTTATAGAATAATTTGTGTTTATAAACTATGTATTTTATTTCCGAACAAAAATTTATATAAATATAGGCCTAGGCCTACTAATACTACTAGCCTGTTAGGCCCCAGCCCCTCCCCCCCCCCCCCCCAAAACCCTAAAAATCTCGTTCCCATAAAAGAAAGAAGAATAAAACAGATCTGTCATGCCTACCCTAGTAGGCCTCTTATTATCATAATTACATGATTGTATTGCAACCACGTCTTTAGAAAAAAAAACAATTTGTATCCAAATCTAATTTGATACGAAAACATCCTTCCACATTCCAAAAAAACTAGCTCCTACTACTAGCTATTCTAACAGTACAATTTATACAATACAACATCAATAAATTTCCCCACGCAAAAGAGGCCTACACTTTTTGAGACTCGTCAACTTATTGTTTAAGAATGGAGATATTTTTTGCTCCGTCGATAAATATTTTCCCGTCGAAGTAATTCTTAGTTCATTACTAGGTAGTATAAGTAGGCTATAGGCCTAGGCTTTGATAAATCATTTAATACAAATAAAAAAGTAGAACCACCAGAAATTGTTTGCGCTATAGTAGGCCTAAATGGCATGGTCTAACTTAACCTTCTACCTACTAGGGAACGTAGGTTGGCCGAGGCACTTTCTACTTGACTTGCTAGGCCCCCCACACTACAAGTCCTAGGCCTACCCGTTAGGCCAATTTCTATCGCGGAGTGGTGATAAGGATACGCAGCTAAAGTGAATTTCCTCCGCTACACTGAACCACGAGCTAAGCCTACATATTTACCGAGACTCGTCAATTTATTTTTTATGGCATCAATGCTACACATTTTGCCCATTGGTAATACATTTTATCGTACTAAAAGTACTTATTAATTCAATTAATTATGTCTATACTTTATTTATTTAGATATTTAGTTTTCGTTTCTTGTTGAATAAACTACAAATAAATAAAAGCTATTGTATTTCTAAAGGTTCCTTTAGCAAAATGGAATTACCTTTCCTATAGTATAAGAATACAAAAATATTTATGATCTCGCTATTTAAACGATGTAGCCTGTGGGGTTAAAGAATACTCGAGCGGAAGAATAGAACACACAATAACCATATCTATTACCAGTAAAACAGCGTCCTCTCATATTATTTCGCGTAGGTTTCAATTAACGGGAAAAAAAAGTCAAATAATATCTAATTAATGACTAATAATTACATTACATTTAATATTTAATAGCATAAGTGTGTTCCACTCATAAAAGAGTATTTAATTCCAAAATGTTAATACAATATATCGGAAAGTTAGATTTTTATTAGTAATAGATATTTAGTATTATTTGGATAAAATAAAACTGTAAAAACATAATTAAAATACCATCGCGGAAAAATACTTAACCAATTTCAATTTTGTTCAAATTTGGTACAATGATTTTATATGTATTTATTTATCTTTAGTATAAAAATTGGGTACTTTACTAGAATTTTAGATGATTTGGACATTTTTATTTTTTCAAAATATGATGCCTATGGTTCTATAATACATTTACAACATTTTTTTACTAAAAGTGCGCCTAAGTTAATTTTTAAAAAAACTTGACACTAGTATTTTTCTTTTACATTATAACATTTGTGTAGTACATATAAATAATACAAATAAAAAAAAGTAGGCGCACCTATGATATTTTCTTGGGTTTGACAGTAATTTTCATTGGTGAAACGTTGGCTGCTAGTTAAATTTTCTTAATCAAAAGATCAATTATTGTTCATTTTGGTATATTAGTGGAGAGTGAGATCAAAGCAGTCGTGAATTAAAATTTCCATAATTTCATATTATTACATTCGCCATTTACATCGCATTATAAATAGTATTTTATAGTGGATTTGAAATAGCTAACATCATGTGTGTAGTTTAAACCATGGAGGTATAAACTAACTACACTATATCAGGAGATAATGCAAAGATTAAAGGAATTAATTGTAAGTCCCCCATGCATTTGGCAATTCGCATTAATGAATACAACAACAGCCCAGGTAAAAATTCCAGTTGAGAACAGTTGGAAATTTCAACTGGTCCAACTGGTCTTCAACTGGTCTAACTGGTTTCCAACTGGTTCAACTGGTTTTAACAACTGGTCAACTGGTTTTTCAACTGGTCTAACTGGTTTTAACAACTGGTCAACTGGTTTTTCAACTGGTCTAACTGGTTTTTCAACTGGTCAACTGGTTTTTCCAACTGGTCAACTGGTTTTTCAACTGGTCAACTGGTTTTTCAACTGGTCAACTGGTTTTTCAAACTGGTCAACTGGTTTTTCAAACTGGTCAACTGGTTTTTCAACAGGTCAACTGGTTTTTCCAACTGGCCAACTGGTATTCCCAAAGCTCAACTGAGTTCAACTAGTCAACTGGTCCAATCGGTTTTTCAACCGGGCAACTGGTTGTTTCAATTGGTTTTGCAACTAGTTTTTTTCCTAACAACCAAGGGAATTCGGAGAAGAGCGAAAGCGGATGGCTGGGTGTACGTGTACGTCGTGGGAGTACGGGACCGGGAGAGGACCCAGGGGAGAGGTGGGGGGGGGGGTGTTCTGGGTTGAGGTGACGGGAATAGAAGCATGGTCCGTAATTACCATTCAAAATATAATTAATATTATTATTTGTAATCCTATATTATTGCAACAAACAATTATTTAAATTATATCAAATAAAATCGAGTAAAGAATAAGAAATACTGCACAACTTTTTGAAAATAATGGAGCATGCGTCGTATAGGCCGGCAGACCGTAAACAACCAATCAGAAAACTGCAAGCCAACAGCCAAAAACGGCTCCCTTTGTTTTTGTGCCAGTGTAGCTCGGCGGCAAAATCGGCGATCACGCAGCACAGAGATGCCAGGTCTAGAATGGGTATTATTTGGCTAATCGCATCAAATTAAGGATGAGGCACAAATCTTGCTGTTTTATAAAAGGTAGGCCTGACATATATGTCTATTATTATCTCTTATTACTATAGGCATAGGCCTACAAACTATGATCAAAGATCGACAACAAAATGGAGGCCTCGCCGCTCGCTGCATGCTGGCTAGTAAGCTAGGCGCTTCAGCCTTGGCTTGACCCACCTTGCTAGCTGATTGATTACATGGCTGTGTACGACCGCAAATTGTCTTATTGGCCTCTACATAGTACTAGCCTATAGTAGGCTAGAAACAAAGCCCAACAATACTATATTATTAACCTATTATTAGCCTACATGTCATTACCACACAAACGAGATTTATTTCCATTCATTCATGATCACTTTTGTTATTTTGGCCTATTAGGCTAGGAGGCCTCTAAAGTCTAGCCCTAGGCCTCTATCTAAAGTCTAGCTAGCCCTAGGCCTCTAGTAGTTGTAGGCCCAAACTAGGTACAGTAGTACTACTGTTCTGCATGTTGTATTATTATTGTTGTTGTACTACTCTAGCTAGTGTCGTGATGACATGCATGGCTGCTATTTTAACATATCCTAAGCCTAGGCTAGCCTACTAATCTAATAATAAAGCAAACTAATCCATGCTGTTTTAGTCTGTCTCCGTTTCCTTAAACTAAATATCCTATATTTTTTAATTTTCCTTCAATTTTTTTCATACACAATTGCAGGTGATTTCCAGTTTACTTGAATACAACCAACATTCCAACAAGGCTATAAACCAACCAAAAAAGTACAGCAGTACAATTTGAAGGGTAAATATATTTATGTATACTTTCTTTCTTGGAATGATCCAAGAAAATAGTTATTTATATGGCCTTTGGCCCAAATAATATACAATGTAACAATTCAATCAATAACATTAGAGTGCGTTTAAGAATTCTGTTCTACGTTAAAATGAAAAAAATATATATATTTTCCAAGCTTAGTAATGAGATATTTGTAGTAGACATAAGATAAATATATTTTAATTTAGAGGGGTTATTTGTATAAAATGAAAATATATTTAGTTCTAATATCTGAATAAAAGGGACAAACTAAAGTGAAATGATACTTATCTTCAATATAGAGAAATGGCGAACCGACGTCTAAAATCCGAGTGGGTATAAAATCATAACAAACCGTTGAGGGCGACACATTTCCTATGTTTATACACGTGAATCATGGCGTTGTCTAACCAATGTTGTTGCTGTAACGCTCATAATTCTTGTTGTATTTGTGTATTTACACAATAAAACAATGAAATATGTATAAAAGTCATCCATCATTCACAATCATATTCCTAAAAATATCTCATATCTGTAGGTCTACTTAGACTTGGCCTATAGTATTATAGCAGAATGGTGTTATCAAGCATCATTACTGGCGGTAGCCCCTCTGCAGGAAACATCACTAGCCACATAACAAAATGGCAGTTGTCAAGCTGAAACTAATGCTAGGCCTACATCTACTAGAGAGGCTCTATTTAGTCTTACTACCTAGCTAGGAGACGCCTAGCAGCACCCTAGCTAAAGTAGTAGTAGTGAGTACAGTACGCAATAACGAATTTCCAATATTATTATTATTATAATAACCGATAATCCGTGCTAGGCTCGAGGTACTACAGCATACATGCCAACTATCTAGGGCCTAGAGCTGGGTACAGTATATAACAAAAACGCGTCTTAATTCAATCCAAATTAAAATAAAATATGTTAAGATTTGCCCATATAACATTAAAATTGATAAGGGTGTTGCAAAAAAAAAAAGATACTGCTATTATGTGTGTTTTAAACGTTCTTTTCTACCTTCCTTTTTAACTCAACCCATCGGAATTTCCCATACAAAAACATGTGGCGAAATGGTTTGTTTACAATCTATACCCACTCGGTGAAATTTGAGTGACGTCATCGCGGTTCGCCATTTCTCTCTATTGCTTGTAGAGAACATAATTTGGATAATCATTCTTTCATTTCTATTAATATATGATTCCATCTTCCTTTTTCAGTAAAACAGTATATAAATTGATACTTGAGATTTGAATTTGATTTATTCCTTGTACTACCAGTATATTGTTTATTTAATCAATTTGTTTTGGTTTTTCTCTTTCAGGACTAATTTTGTCAACATGACTAAATAAAGAAGGTGGCCATAACTTCATAAATATATTACTGAATAAATGCTAGATCTCCATTTTCATGGACCTGTAAAAAGGAAACGGCAGGGATATGCTGACATTTGTGTAGATGTAGGGGTTATGCAGGTCGTTAAGACCTTTGTGGGGTAATTAACTACAGTACTGCAGAATTGAAAGTAACTACTGTAATTGTAAATATTAAAGTTAATAAAATAAAGAGTTAAACAATAAGTTCTGTAGTTTGTGTAATTTGTTTTTGTACTGAAATTTACCAGTTGGGAAAATTCTCAACTGGGAAAAATGTACAACTGGGAAAATTTACAACTGGGATTGATCAGACCAGTTGGAAAATTCACAACTGGGATTATCGGACCAGTTGAGAAATTTACAACTGGTAAAATTTACAACTGGGATTATCAGACCAGTTGGAAAATTCACAACTGGGAAATTCACAACTGGTAATTGTCTCAATTCACAACAGGGAAAATTCCCAACTGGGAAATTTCCCAACTGGTCTTCAACTGGAATTTTTACCTGGGAGGAAACAACATATCATTGCATATTTACTTTAAAATCTTATCTAAATGTCTAATAAAGGAAATAATATTGATCAAAGTATTTAACTACACTCAACAAACAATCGAATTCTATAAAGCAAAATTGTTTATCTAAATTAGGATAAATACAATTACATAAGTAGTCATCAGTGTAGCTCATTTCCTTTAATAACAAACGTTGGTTCTTAGAACAGTGTATTTTTCACTTTTTCATTAAATTGTGTATTCAAAATAAGTATACACTCATTAAAGAGCGTTATTAAACACAAACGATTGTATTGTATTTAAAAATTTGAAAGTTAACATTTAAAAAGTATAATACACGGCCGATGTACATAATATTTAATCCGAGTTCTACACTGTAACTTGTGCAGATATCCTATTACAAGAGGGTATGTCGTTAATTACCATGGTAACTTATATAAATCAACCTTCTAGAATGGAATTTAAAGTATAGGTCAACATTAACCGTTGGCAAACAGATCTTAAATTAAAAACCATTTAAAGACAAAACAGTATTGACCGATATATATGTTTGTTTTTGTTCTTTCTGATTACAATTTTATTACCAACTATCATACTTTTCTGCTTAACTGTGTTTTTATATTATTATATAGCTACATTTATTCATTCATATTTTGTATTTCACCTAATATGTTATCACATTTATTTCCGCCCTTTAGATACAATCTTTAATTTCAAAATATAATCCTGTGTTCTTATTTTGTTGTGTTTTGTATAATGTAATTAATGTGTAATTAAACTATCCCCTGCTATTACTTCATCAATAACGATTGCACGGGACCATATTAATTATTAGTATAAAGACGGGAAAGGCACAAGAATTACAGTTTTTTTATGGCCGTTTGACTACAAAATAGACGGCTGAGAGACCCATATTTCTAAATAAAACTCACTTCACTTTCCAAATCCTGAGTTTGAGAATGCAAATTGAAAAAAAGGAAGATTAGGCCTATTGAGGGGGCCTATTGGTAAATTGAAAGCATGAAATGTTCCTTAAATTAAATCCTCCGAATTAATTTGTATGGCGTAATTATGCTTAGTTTATTTCTAAATTCTGAAGAATACGTTCTTATTGAACATAATATGGTGCGGCTTGCTAGACTCCCAACTTGTACCGATCATATTACAAGAAGGTAGTCATTAATTTCCATGGTAACTGGTCTTAAATGTATAGAATAAGGTCAACTCCATCAATTCATTAATATAAAGAAACAGAATCGTACGTCCAGTTATGATAGTTAATGATTACAGTTTATATTATACAGTTTCATTATTTATTCGGTCTATTTCAGTATATACATATACAAATTTGGGAGACCAGTCAACCTAAGTGAACCTAATCACTGTAGCTGAGCCGGTTATTTTAAAAACTATTGTATCTTTAGAAACTAAAGTTTCACATATAAAATATACTAACAAATGGTAGGATAGTCTAGTCATAGTATTTAAACTTTTTAAGCGCAATAATGCTGAATAGGGCTTACAATGTAATCAACATGAAATATTACTTAATAATAATATGTTTAAACGTTTGCAGAATTATTCTGTTGAATTAATTATTAGTATAGTACTAGTAGGTATATTATTAATTAGGTGAATCTAGTACTTATTTGTGACTTTTATGAATAATATAACCAATGATCTCAGGGAATCGGTTAACCATGAAGGAAATAATATTGATCAAAGTATTTAAATCTACTCTCAACAAACAATCGAATTCTATAAAGCAAAATTGTTTATCTAAATTAGGATGAATACAATTACATAAGTAGTCATCAGTGTAGCTCATTTCCTTTAACAAACGTTGGTTCTTAGAACAGTGTATTTTTCACTTTTTCATTAAATTGTGTATTCAAAATAAGTATACACTCATTAAAGAGCGTTATTAAACACAAACGATTGTATTGTATTTAAAAATTTGAAAGTTAACATTTAAAAAGTATAATACACGGCCGATGTACATAATATTTAATCCGAGTTCTACACTGTAACTTGTGCAGATATCCTATTACAAGAGGGTATGTCGTTAATTACCATGGTAACTTATATAAATCAACCTTCTAGAATGGAATTTAAAGTATAGGTCAACATTAACCGCTTGGCAAACAGATCTTAAATTTAAAACCATTTAAAGACAAAACAGTATTGACCGATATTATGTTTGTTTTTGTTCTTTCTGATTACAATTTTATTACCAACTATCATACTTTTCTGCTTAACTGTGTTTTTATATTATTATATAGCTACATTTATTCATTCATATTTTGTATTTCACCTAATATGTTATCACATTTATTTCCGCCCTTTAGATACAATCTTTAATTTCAAAATGTAATCCTGTGTTCTTATTTTGTTGTGTTTTGTATAATGTAATTAATGTGTAATTAAACTACCCCCTGCTATTACTTCATCAATAACGATTCACGGGACCATATTTATTAGTATAAAGACGGGAAAGGCATAAGAATTACAGTTTTTATGGCCGTTTGACTACAAAATAGCTGGCTGAGAGACCCATATTTTTAAATAAAACTCACTTCACTTTCCAAATCCTGAGTTTGAGAATGCAAATTGAAAAAAAGGAAGACAGGAAAGCTGACAACGAATAAGTTGTCAATGTATTTTAAGCCAAATGAGTGGGCCTATTGGTAAATTGAAAGCATGAAATGTCCCTTAAATTAAATCCTCCGAATTAATTTGTATGGTGTAATTATGCTTAATTTATTTCTAAATTCTGAAGAATACGTTCTTATTGAACATAATGGTGCGGCTTGCTAGACTCCCAACTTGTACCGATCATATTACAAGAAGGTATTCGTTAATTTCCATGGTAACTGGTCTTAAATGTATAGGTCAACTCCATCAATTCATTATATAAAGAAACAGAATCGTACGTCCAGTTATGATAGTTAATGATTACAGTTTATATTATACAGTTTCATTATTTATTCGGTCTATTTCAGTATATACATATACAAATTTGGGAGACCAGGGTCAACCTAAGTGAACCTAATCACTGTAGCTGAGCCGGTTATTTTAAAAACTATTGTATCTTCAGAAACTAAAGTTTCACATATAAAATATACTAAAGTAACAAAGATGGTAGGATAGTCTAGTCATAGTATTTAAACTTAAGCGCAATAATGCTGAATAGGGCTTACAATGTCATCAACATGAAATATTACTTAATAATAATATGTTTAAATGTTTGCAGAATTATTCTGTTGAATTAATTAGTAGTATAGTAGGTATAAATATTATTAATTTTATCTAAATTAGGATGAATACAATTACATAATTAGTCATCAGTGTAGCTCATTTCCTTTAACAAACGTTGGTTCTTAGAACAGTGTATTTTTCATCTTGAAAATAGTTCCATTGATAATTCCGTAAGATAATTCAGAAATGTTGATCTCACTTTTTCATTAAATTGTGTATTCAAAATAAATAAAATTATAAAACAAAACATAGTCATTGTCATACACTCATTAAACACAAACGATTAAAAATTTGAATGTTAACATTTAAAAAGTACACGGCCGATGCGGTGTACATTATAATATTTAACCCGAGTTCTACTCTGCAACTTGTACTATCCTATTACAAGAGGGTACGTCGTTAATTACCATGGTAACTTAATGGAAGTTAATTTATAGGTCAACATTAACGCATTGGCAAACAGATCTTAGAATACAATTTAAAAACTTTAAAGACAAAACAGTATTGACCGATATATATGTTTGTTTTTGTTCCTTCTGATTACATTTTTATTACCAACTATCATAATTCTCTGCTTAACTGTGTTTTTATTTAATATACAGCTATACATTTATTCATTCATATTTTGTATTTCACCTTATAATTTGACTTGTATGACACATATGTCACATATCAAATTTATTTCCGTTCTTTAGATAAAAAGTTTGCAAATGTAACGAGGTTGAAATGAATATCACTTTGTTTGAGTATGTCCAAACTACAAAGAAATTAGTCACTGCTTTTTGAAAAATGAGAAAAGTTTATATTTTTACTAATGAATAACAAAAATAAAAAAGTATCAATAACCTGGTATAATTTGCCCTTTTCGCATATAAAAAGAAAACTAACTATTATGCTTTTACTGCTACTTACATTTAATTTTATGTAGGCCTATTATTTTATATTATGGTACTTGGGCCAGTGGCCTACTGTTGAATAATGCATAGTTAACCTGTTGATCAGCTTATTGCTAATGTCGGTAACTTGATCATACATTACAAGAATGTAAGGTCGTTAATTTCCAGAAAGCCAACAATTACAGAATAAAGTATAAGGTCAACGTTATTAACTTGTACAAGTAAATCTAAAGATAAAAGCTCTTTATGGGATGTTCTATCCAATAAATAAGTAAATTTAAATTTACGAATAAAAAGAAATTCAATTATTAGGCTCTAGGAATGGTGATAAATATCTATATGTAGCGATATTCTAAAAGCAGTATTGTTTGTTATCTTATTGTATTTAAGTTCATATTTACTTAGTAGCTTGTATATCCTCAATGATAGTTTGATTTTACACATTCCACACTCTGAATTAATTAAGATTGTACCTCCTTTATCTAGGTTTCCATAACAACTGGTCAATTTTGTGGGTTTTGTGGTGGGGAATAAGAAAGTTTTATAGCCTGTGTTATCATGGAATACTGTGAAATTGGATATATGAGTCAGATCTCTGTGTAGTTAGTATTGAGTTTTAAAAGTAAGCAGTTGTGTTATAATTAAAAAAAAGCATTTTCTATTCTATTGGAATTCTGTGTTTCATCGATTTTGTAGCTGAAATTGAGAACCTGGGTTTAAGTTATTATTGTTATTATTTTGTGAAGAGCTACATATAGAGTATAGACTAAAGTTTCACATAATATAAAATCTACTAATAAAGGGTTATGATAATCATAAATGAAGCGCAATAATGCTAAATAGGGAATGCTAAAATAGGGCTAAATAGTCTACAATAATACTGGGTTGATCAAACCATGGATCTATAAAGTATAGGTTCAAACTATAGAAGTCTAGTCAATTTGTTTTAGAGCTACAAACATTATTTGTTCAAAATAAATAATTGTATTCGTGGAGGTGAAACGTCGCCATTTAAAAAGCTTGCTTGAGTCATCGGCACTGCGCCTTCTTAAATAATTTATCAGGGTATCAACCAATCACAGACGGAGCTCAGAATAATAAATTCGACACGGCGCGGGATTTAAATTCTAAATACATACGTGTCACTTGCATTCTGCTGCGGAAAAAGAGAAGCTCGTTCAAAAAATCAAGTAAACTATCCTAATTATTATCAACAACAACTTCTATCAAGCCAATATATTTGCGGTGAGTTATTGTTTCATTAATCGTTATATATTGAGGCTTTTTAATTTTTGGTTAATCGACGATGCTTTGTATCTTTTCCTACAGAAAACAATGCAATGTAGGTTGCTTATCATGTAATTACTAGCATAGAGATATTATAGTGTATAATAGATAATAGATATTATAATATCTCTATGTTACTAGATATTAAAAAATCCGTGAATATTTATTTAACATAACATGGTTTATTTATTTATTGTTTGGAATACATTATCAATAAATAATACAATTTTGCGATGTTACATTTATACTACCTTTTTAGAAAACCAAATCTAATTAGGCTTACTACTAGGCCTAGCCTAGACCTGGTTATAAACTGTTACAGTTTTGCAGTGATCACATTTGACGTTTAATTACCGTACTTATTAAACTATTTAGTATTTACAAAGGATGGGCCTATAGACTAGGTTTCGTTTATATTATCATTACTTACTAATGTTATAAAGTTGTAAATTAACTTAATAGTTATAAATGGTCATGATGATGGAGTGAGATCCATTAAATATAACATGCATATGTTTTTTTGCTAAATGAATAGTACAGTAGTTTCTAAACCATGTAAATTGTTCACTGTTAGCACGACCTTAATGTCTAGCTTTGACCAGAGCCATATATATAAAGAGTTACGACATTGAAAATTAGAAGCCATTTTTGTGTCAAAGAATTCGCACGCTGAGGGCGCGCCCGTCTATTTTGTATCAAGAGCCATATATAGAGCATTTTCCTGTAGTTCATGCATTATTTTTAGATTTTTTTGTCTATGAAATAACGCTTATATTCCGTTTTTATTTTAGTAATTAATTTTATTAATGGTATTAACGGAGACAAGTTTGACATAAAATTGATCTACATATCACGTGACTACAGTATAATCCAATGTCGTAACTCTTTATATATCAGGCTTTGGCTAGATTAATTCGGCACCCGATAAATTCATCATTAAAAACATTCTTGAAATATGAAATAACTCAAGACCTTTACTAATTTGAAAAGGTGACTATGACTATCAACATTTTTTGTACAGATTTTAGAAGACTGCATAGCCTAAAATAACTCAATCAAAACCAAATCATCATCAACTTCTATTTTATAGACACATTTTCGGTGAGTTATTTTTATTTATCATTCACAAAATTGCACTTGTTTGTTGTTTTAAATATGCTACAGTACTAACTTAACATGCTGACAATTTACTGTTTTTTTTTTGCTAAAACATTATGTCATTTTTATGTTATATGATTTATTCAGTTTAAAATGAGTCCGGCTCCCTTTTGTAGATGAATATTTAAAAATAAAAAAGTCGCTTACTTGCCAACTCTTCCATGCATTTCCTTAATTAAACAATCAAATGTATTTCTCCATTTAAAAAAGATTTCAATATGTTTAATTTAAATATTCATTTAAACATTTCAGTTAAAAGTATTTTTACAACAATTTAATATTTTATTTTCTCTTTTTACTCCCAAAATAAGTAGTTAACAGTAGAAATTTAATTTTTTTTTTTTACATGGATATACCCAGTGGGTCGTACAGTACATGATTCAATCACTTTTATATTAGTTCAGTGGGGTTTGCTATGTTTTTTGGGAGGTTTGCGGGGTTTAGCAAAACCCATACTGTCAATGTTTTCTCTTTCTCATCTTGGGAATACTTTTGGAAAAAATGGAACCAAACAGTAATTAAGTTAAGCGTTTAAAAGAAAATCAATTTAAACAAAGACTTATGTTAAATTAATAATGTGTTATTTTTAATTTAATTATAGATGATAGTGAAAGTGATGACAGCATGGCTCAAGAGTCGGTATCAATACATAGTAAGTCATAGTTGCTCTAATTTAAACATTGAGTTACCTTCATTATTACAGTACTTGCGAAATAATGTTGTCAAGTATACAGTAGTAGTTGCTAATATTTATACTTTGTTTTTTGGCAAGTTATAGACCAGGGGGCTAACAGGTATATTCTCACAGACTATGCCTATTGAAATATTTTTTTTTATTATCGTAGCAAATGACAAGATAGAAAAAATAACGGAAACATCGGTCGCTTCTCTGTAGGACTCTATGATTGGTAATATACCCCTTTTTTAAGTAGCCGTTAACAATTTGTATTTGAAGTTCAATTTTTCTTTCTTTTCTTTTCTTTTATTCAATTTTTTTCACACACAAGTTATGTGAAACAATGATAACAGGTATCATAGTAATAAACAATAAGGTAATCAAACTAATTTGAAAAAAATATATAGGGATACTTGTACTTTAAAAAAAAACAAAGAAGTGTGAAAGGAGGTCAAATAAGACAAATAATACTAGACGCTTAAAACCAAATGTGCTCATGCACATTAGTACTTATGTGTTCGGCGCGCGCATAATGTAAAAGTACTGAACTTTCTAAAAAAGTCGTTTATTTACTAACAACAATTTATGTCATAATGGCATTAATGTTTACTGCTAATACAGAATTTTAAAGTTTTAAATGTGTACATTGTGACTAATAACTCTCATTCAAATTGTTCATCTTTAGAATCGTGTATGCGAGCTCACCCACAAAAAATTGAAGCAATGTGAGATAGAGATTGCTGAAACACTGAAGCACGCTCCCAACTGACCAGGTGGCTCAAGATACAAGGTAAGAATAAATTTAATTTGATTTATCATTTATTTATTTTTTACCATGGCGAAATAACTTATTCCTCCATGCTTTTACGTATCACTCATATTGTAATGATGAAGTTTACTATAGTCCGCATCAGTTTAAAGACTAAATAGTTTACAAACTAAAAGATACTAGTCATTATTGTTCAGTTTCACCAAGTGGTATATAAAGCAATAAAACACATCGCCCTCAAACGAATAATTAATGTAAAGTTACGGGATACAAATGTTGGAATAAAGTAAATTACAACTAACGTCTGGTACAATACTGATAGGGCTTGGTATTTAGACCCAACAACACTATCCAATTACAACTAACGTCTGGTACTATACTGATAGGGCTTGGTATTTAGACCCAACAACACTATCCAATACGAAATAAACATAACAACTACATACTGTAATGTAAATTTAATAGCGAATGTGCAACCACATAAAAAACACCAAATAGTCAATAGCCAAAATCATTTATAATTTAAACGTGGGGAAAATTCGATTAGAATGACAATAATAAAATTTTGTAAACAAGTAACACTTAACATTTTTTTTAAAGACTTGCTGCTAAGAGATAATTTTATTTACCTAGTTTTACAATTTGTTATCTTTTCAGGAACGGAATGTGCCAGACAGCAGAGAGGAGGACGACTTATAGGCAAATTTGCTCATTCTCGTTTAAGAACAATGTTTCTCATTATCGATCTCCGTATCATCGAGAACGGGTAATTACTGCTGGTTCTCGTTCCTGATCAAAAATAGCGAAAGCTCTCTAATAATAATCAAGTTCCTACCTCTTAAGCTATTTGCAATACATTATGTCTTTTTTTAATCAGATAATAGAATAAATCAAAAACAATATTTCATTTTAAATTGCTTGTTTTTATATGTCTTATACAGTACTAACTACATGTTTTAACAAATAACGAGCTATGTAACGCGTATATCTGCAGAACACTATATATAATATGTGGTAACGTTAGCCAAATCGTTGTATATAACTAAGTACAGTATTACATTTTCAGGACGTCAAATATGGACGTTATAAATACGTCGTCAGTGGTAAAAAGTTTACGATGTAACATTATCAAACTACGATTTGAAAATGTATCTGGTACGTTATAATGAACGTTACTAGTTCGTATGTGCGAAAGTCATAATTACGCCTTACATACGTTATTTAAAAAACATTGAGAACGTTAAAAACACGTAGCAAATACGTCATTTACAAACGTAGAAGGCACGTTCCTAACACGTTAATTGTGAACATTTTTAGGACGTTATAAAAACGCGTTGCATACGTTATGTATGAATGTTATTTTGGACGTTAAAAACATGTTGCAAACACGTCATTTACAAACATTACATAAAACGTTAAAAAAACGTTTAGGACACGTTTTTTATCAACGTTATTGCAGAAGTTGTATATACGTTTTGAATACGTTATTTATGAACATTATTGATGACGTTCAAAAGACGTTATAAACACGTTATTTTGAATGTTATTTTGGACGTTATAAAGTCGTATAAAAAGGTCGACATTTTCTCGTTCGTGCGACGTTATTGTAGAAGTTATAAATACGTATTTAACACGTTATTTCTGAACATTATTGAGGACGTTCAAAAAACGTTATAAACACGTTATTTTGAACGTTATTTTGGACGTTAAAAAGTCGTATAAAAAGGTCGACATTTTCTCGTTCGTGCAACGTTATTGTAGAAGTTATAAATACGTATAAATACGTATAAATTGTTTATTTATGAACATTATTGAGGACGTTCAAAAAACGTTATAAACACGTTATTTTGAACGTTATTTTGGACGTTAAAAAGTCGTATAAAAAGGTCGACATTTTTGCGTTCGTACAACGTTATTAGAAAACGTTTTTATAACCAAAAAATAACGTAATTATAACGTTACCAAAACGTAAAATTGTTTGCTGGGAATACGGTATTACTTATTACTTATTATATTGCTCTACAATGTTTGAATAATGAATTAATGTACCTGCAAGTAATCATATGCACAATAGTATTGCATTACAACAACATAGCACAACAACACGCCCCGAGGCGTTTATTCTCGAATAAATACGGTATTACTTATTACTTATTATATTGCTTTACAATATTTTAATAATGAATTAATCTACCTGCAAGTAATCATATCTACAAGAGTTGTGAAACTCAACTTCAAACTTTTCCAAAGTAAGTTTAACAACATCTGATTGCTTAGGTTGGATAATGGTTTCACATTCGAAGTTATTTTTGTAAGGGTCCGGGTAGCTTGGTGACACAATTATACCTCCATTTTTAGACATTGTCATACCGCAACTTGGCACTAAGTGAATGAAAAAATGGTTTAATATATTCAATTTTTGTTTTTAAATAGACTATCTTCACATTTAATAAACGCCGCCAGCAACATCAGTAACCAATATATAAGGTATGTAATTTAAAATGTAATAGTGTGAATGGCGTCGAACTGATCTGTCTGATTAGCTGTGCATTTTTGTTTTCGCGTCGCAGGAAGTAGATAGAAATATGAATACACATGCATAATACCCTATTCACGCAAATCAACCTTTTCCTACTGGGTTTAGGCTCGGCCCATTCAAAGTATATTGTAAATATATAAATTAGTAAATTAGGTCTACTATTTGCTTGTAATAAAAACAAACACAGTATACGTATACTCCACAAACCATATCCGTTCGTTTCTGTCTCAATGCTCTCATAGTCCGCTTGGAATCCTTTTTTGTTTGTACCTTTGTTGCTGTGAAACTCCAACTTTACCATGTGAGTTTCTGACGTCCAATGGAAAGGCTTCAGGGAACCACATTGGTTCCTGTTCCTTCATCTGTCAACTAAAATAAATTAAAAAATAAGATGTTCATGCGAGAATTAAAAGGTTAGCATAAATAGAAGTCGCAAAGTGCAAGTGAGTGCAAAATACAAATGTTATATTTATTTAACTATATTGCATTTGTCATTGTACAATAACACTTATTCACTCGCAGGAAGAAATTAGTGTCACTCTTCCTTGACGGTATTAGTATTGAGTCTACAAAAACGATACAATAAATGCTCTACAGCTAGTCATTGCCAGACGAAGATTTGTTGACAACAACGTCGCACACGTACGTATATTAAAGAATGGTTTAACGTAAAGCATTTTTATGCAGATATGTATAATAGAGTTACCCCTTTCTTTGACATAGTCGTTTTTGCAATTTTTTGAATTCTGCAATTTGAACACTTCAAACGAGATTTTGACTTGACGACCACTCGTTATTTGGATGTCACACAATCTGTATTCGCCATGTATTTATTCGGGTAATTTGGCGAGATTAGCGAACCCGAATTTTCTGTGTATATCTCGCCGCAACCTATGATTTAAAGACGAACGATTAATAACCACAATCATATCACCGTCATCGTAATCTTATCAGTGTAGTGGGTTAGACTGAAATCTACTTACATTCTGGCTTTAAGCATGGCTTCTGTTCGTTCGGTTTAGTATCTGGATTGCATTCGAAATTATCCAGTACTTGTTCGTCGTCCGAACTTTGACAAGTTACAATTCTGGTTTCAATGCCATCACCGCATGTCACCGAGCACTACACGATAACGAAAATGTGTTAAGGTATCTACTGTCTATAACATTGATGTTAGCAACTTCCATACTACAAGCTATTTAATGTCAGATAACATAGGCTAATGCATACAATACAATCGTAATGTTGTTTGACGTGATTCCGCGTGTGATCATGTGCTCTTATGTTAGAAACAAATACCACGCCTGTCCAAGATGCAATTTTGGCTCTATGTGTATGTGAGACGCTTCATACCCGATGTCATCTTAGTACAACTACTACTTACAATTTGTATTTACGGTATAACATATTGCAAATATATAAAAATATATAGAAGTATATATATTGAACAAATACACATACCTATAGATTAAATTGACATGTATACGATATAAAATATTCCAAATATAGAAAAATATATATGTTAAACAAATACCAATACATACAGATTATATTGACATGCTATATGTATTTGAACTATTGTCATCTTAAAAAGGTATATATGATGCCTATAAACATATTTTACGTTGATATATAGGATTTGTGTCCATTATGATAAGGTAAGAAAGAAAAATGAATCAATAAAATAATTAAATTATTAACATCAAGTCTTTTGATAGTTTTAATAGTTTATCTTTTAAGTTATTCGTCCATTTCTTCTGAGCCTTATGTAACTTATGCATAAATTCATTTGTTAATAAATGCTTTAATTCATAGTAAAATAATCTCCAAATTATTTTTGATTCCTGATTTTGTTTCTTTTCTTTTCTTATTACTAAACACGATTTATAAATGCAAAAAGTAAATATTGAAATAAGTTCATTTACAGTTTTCGTTTCCGATCCTTTAACAATATTACGCCAGGTTATATCAATCTTTTGTACAAAACAGTTTGAGATCAAAAATTTAAATACAATCCATATGGGTTTAATCTTATTACATGAAAATAACAAATGTTTTTCATTTTCAATTTCACTATTACATCTTTCACATATGTCATTTATAGAAAGTTTCCAAATTTTAACTTACTTTTACACGCAAGAATACGATGTAGTAGTTTGAAATTGAATTGCGCGACTTTTGTGATATGTTTCATAGAAAACACCTTGTTATACCATACGGTATCCCATGCAAAAGTGTAATTTTGAAATTCTATCTCCCATTTTTCTTGTGCTATAGGAAGGAGTTGATATTATATTTTCCACAAATAAATTATAAAATAGTTTTGCATTAAGTTGTTTTGTATGAAGCCAAAAGCAATCGGTGTTTGTTTGATTATTTGCATGTTCACCATTCAAAATAATTTCCTTCCATGATTGTGGTATGGCATTCATTAGCCCTATATATTCAATTAATCCATTTTGTTTCTGTGATAGTAATGGTAACACTTCATTCATTGGTAATAATATATTCTCCTTAATTATGTCATTCATTGTTCTAAAGCCTGCATCAAGCCAAACTTTGAAATAGATTGACTTTCCATTTAACTGTATACATTTATTTTCCCACAACTGTTGATTTTTAACGTCTTCAATGTTTTGTGGGTCAGACCAGTTAAAGTTGTTAATATTAACTATAGCAATTAGCATTTCTCTATAGAAAACAGGCAATAGTTTTAGATCAGAATGATCTTCATTGTTAATTTGAGTGATATTAACAGTATACTTAATAGGGTGCATAAAATAATTCTGTATACATTTCCATTTTCCTGGATCTGGGCTAAGGAGTCACTTAACCCAGTTTAGCTTCAATGCTTTGACTTTTGCATTCAAATTAATCATATTTAAATCACCTTTATCTGTTTTTCTATTGAGTGTGGTTCTTTTAATCTTTTCTTGTCTGCCACTCCACATAAAACTATATATTATCTTTTCCACCTTGGGCAAGATATATTTTGGTACGGTTATAATGCTAGCATTGTATATTAGTTTAGATATGGCTAGAGTTTTAATTATAATAATTTTTCCAAAGAACGTAAGATTTCTTCTTTTCCATAATCTTAAGATATTTTCTAAAGAAATAATCTTATCGTCTGTTTTTCTTTTCACATAATTTGTTATCGTATCCAACATAAATTCCTAGAAACTTTACAGGTTTCTTTGTCCATGCAATATTACATGGTTCTGACATATTATGTTTACTCGCACCAATCCACATACCATTTGTTTTTCCTTTGTTCAATGTATGAACTCTAACCTTACGGTTTCCATTAAATATACCATTTCATGCTATCATTCTAAATAACTAACTTTCAACCTATTGCATTCATCTTTTTTTCATTCCATCCATCTTATCTTGGTGAAAAGGGAGGATACTACATGTTCCTCCCCTGAGTTTATAGCCTCTCTAATCGAACACAAATAAGAACACAAATAAGATAGTTTATAACAAGAAATTTTAATCATGTATTTTACCGCCATTTTTCATTTCTACATTTTAATTAACATCGTATCTAAAATTTTAAATGAGAAAATGTATGGTTAATACTGAATTCTGGCATCTTATTATGTAAATATAGGCCTACCGGTATTTTAACTACTCTAAACACTTACTTTTAATTGTCACAAATGTACTTATTATTGTATATAATATATTCATCAATGAGAATTTAAATAAACGTGAGAAGAACTCACACAAGACAAAAAAAAATACCACGCCGGGACGAAAAATAAATTGCATTTTACTCACCATGATTGTTTACTGATCTGTGGTTAACTATACATTTACCTGGCCATAAGTTGGGCACCCCTCATGAAACGTCACAAAATAAAATCAGTTAAATTTTTTGTTCCGTGTGTACCCAAGCGTATAGCAACAAGTGATTACAACTGCGATACGATTCTTTCTAGGCCTAGAGGTCAATTCATGTGATTGCCTTCGCGCACTCTTCTTCACTCACACACCAACCTATGCAAAATGTGTCGAGGCTAATCGACAGCTAGGCAAGACATTCAACTAAGTAGTAATTAGACATAGCCCATAGACCCACAAGAAGAATGTGTATATTTTGTGTACTGTAATTTTTTAATTCTGCTATTTCATTATCAAACAATATGCATGTACTCAAATGAACTTTAAAAATGCGCGTTAAATTATGAACACATGAAATGGAAAGATTAGAACCACGAGAATAAAAAATGTATTTTTGTGTAATGTAATTGTTTAATTTTGCTGACTTATTACTCGGACTGTGTCATACCTAACAGTAACACACACGTCACACCCACACAGACTACTCTAGAATAGACATAGGCTTTAGAGACTAATAATTAGGCCTAATAGTATTAATAGAAACTATATTTTCACACGTAATTCTTTATTAATACATTATATTAAAAACACTATCATAAACTAAAGGCTGATTATTTCGACAATCCACACAAAACGCCGCTATTCTTTTATGAAATCGCACGCCGCAACCACAGCGGAGATAGGCCTAGAATCATATTGTGCGATTTTAATGGAAACCAGGCTTAATCGCTTCTTGTTGCTATACGCTTGGGTGCACACGGAACAAGAAAATTTAACTGATGAATTATTCATGTTTATTTTGTGACGTTTCATTATGTACGAAAAAAAATCGCGTCCGGGAGACCATGAAGATTTGTTTAGCATTGCGAGTACAAAAGGTCTGAGGCATAGAATATGTCAAGTAGGGTCCAGGGACCATCAAACGGTCGTTTTTAAGTTCCCGTCCCTGTACCAACTCTTGGGAGGGGCGCTCAAATACCCCAAAATTTGATTTAATTAGCATAATCGAGTACATAAATGAAACCAATGTTAAAATGTTTATTTTTAGGGTCTAATTGAAGATTCATAATTCCTAAGTGTCAACTCCTGTATCTAGTCCACTTAAGAAAGCCACTAATTAGCGTTAATTAGCATTTTAATTAGCATGGTCGAGTACATCGATGGAACCTTGGGCAATACAATAAGTACATTTACACAACTGAGAAAATCCTGAACCATGACCCTTTAAGAAAGGGTCAAAGGTCAATATATGTCTCACCTATACTTAATAACATAATGAGTACACCTGTAAAACCAAGGAAAAAATGTATAATTGCAGATCCGTTATTCTTAAGTGTCAACTCATGTACCTAGTCCACTTAAGAAAGCCATTTAATTAGCACAATCGAGTACATCAACAGAACCTTCGGAAATGCAATAAGTACGTTTGTCCAACCAAGAAAACGTAATTCTTAAGTGCCAAATCCTGTACCATGACCCCTCAAGAAAGGGTCAAAGGTCCGTTTCTGTTTTAAAAACTTATTTTTAGTATCTTCCTTAAATGGCAAATTCTGTCAACTAATTTCAGAAAGCTGGTAATTAGCATATTAATTAGCATGACTATTATGCTACTGTATAAACTTATATATACTTATAGACTTATTTAGCATTAACGCCCCATAAAGATAAAGATTCTAAGTTATGCTTTTAAAAGACGTAGATAGAGACCTTTGCATTTTGAAAACGTTTATTAAAATTAGTAGTATTCTGTTAAAATTTAAGTAAACATAAAATTTAAAAAAATATCAAATTCCAGTACGTACGGTATCAATTCTGGCAGAAGAAATGACAATATGATAATTATGTCCAAATAGTTTCAAATTATGAATTGTAGTAAAAGTTTAATACTACAAATCACATGCAAACTAATCAGAAGAGACTGCATTGTCAACGTCGTTATCATTTATCACATTTTCTCCTGGTCTGGCATCTGGGTTCCTTCATGTCATATCCACTTTCCAGATCCCAGCCGTTTGATATATGGGTGTTCACAAACATCAGCATTTTCACACATTTGTGTAACAAAAATAGCCCGATTCTGCCTCACACAGTGGAATGGAACTGCTATTTATTGTTTTCAGCTTTTCCAATGGATTGTTTAATGATGATTTTGGTCTGTAAGATTTTTTAAAGATCTTTATCTATGTTTGTTTAGTGTCAACTTGGTGTTTTACTTCTTGGATCTCTATAATGATAGCGATATTTTATGAATCTTCTGATTGTTTTGACTTTGTACATATTTTTAGTTAGCTCTTCAAAAACTTGTTGGGTCTGGCCTTTCCTTTAAGCTTGGTTCCCACAACGTAACGCAAGGACGTAAACGCAACGCAACGAATAAGCCATCGCTTGTGATTGGTCAATTCACTTGCGTTGCGTTACGTCCTTGTGCTGCGTCGCTAGTGGGAACCACGCTTTACGAAGAAATGAACTGGGATAGTCACACCCGTACAAGGCATGGAATCATGGTAGCGCGACACACATATCTGATGTCAAAGTAACTCGTACATTGGTGTTGCTGATGTATCTACGGTTTTTCTTCCAACATCTAACCACGCTGATACATCAGGATGACTGCAATATCAGTATCTGATGCCTCGTTTCACTCTTTAAATTGCTGAGATGTTCACCGCGCTCCTCAAAATTAATTTTTTGTTACGTGAATGCATACCACTGTATGAAAACATTCAAACTCTTTTGACACCTTTAATACTAATTATACTGTAATAATGTTATCTCGTTGTCCCACTACTTTGCTCCTAACAAACTCTCCCTCAACCCAATCATAACATCTTATTTGGAGTTATAATAATGATGTGTCCATACTTACAATTTTATTGAAAACCATGACATCCCATCAGTTAAATCTATTAAATTCCATTGTGTTATCATTAATAACAGCCTCTCATCATGGAAACTCTCTAAGAAAATAAGAAAAAAGTGTGTCTTGGAATCCTATCTAAGTTATCTTCTTTCCTCCCTCTAGTATTCTCAAACTTAACTCATCCTTCTTTATTCGAGCTATCGTAATATTGTCTTGGCCAACCCAAAAAACATCCGTAATTTCATATTCTGCACAAATGCTTCGAATTATATATCTGGTTCATTTCTCCCATTTATTTTTCCTTCCTTTACTTCTAAAACTCAAATGATCATGGACATTCTTTTACCAGCATGGAAAAGGTGTATCCTTTTGCTACTAATAACACCATTCAATCCTGCCACAAGATCTTCATATTTTTGGGATTCTCCGTCTTCGTCTATTAATATTTTACATTATCATTATTATTATTATTATTAGTGGTGGTGTTATTATCATTATTATTATATTGGTGTTAGAAACAGTGAATTTACAATTCTGACAAAGTCCCTAAAGTTGGTATCAACCGAAAGTTGACTAATGTAGTCAACTCAACTCAAATTAACCTATAAAGAAATATTGAATCCTCTCGGATATTTTATGAACTACGTTACTGTACGTTTCTGTGTGTAACTTTACAGTACTACTATTTGGTTATCTACGCATGCCTACTACACATAAGGTACAGGCATTTCTGATAACCATTGTTTAATTTAGATAACATAATAAACAAATATGGATGGCTCGGTAAATCTTCATGAATATGTATATATGTTTAAAATAAATTTTAATCGAAAACAATGTAAACTAGAAAGCCACTCCAAGAGGGCATACTTCCGCCTATTGTAAAATTATTCTACATAAGATTTCTCCGGTAAAAAAAAATATACTGTATATATATTTGTGTGTGTCTTAATGCTGTTTGTGATTTAGGCTAATTTTATTACAAGCATGTGTATGCGAGTTTGGTTTAATGGTTATGTAACAAGCCTTTCAATTAACAATAGCTTCAGTTGACTAACAATAGAACAGCAACGCGAAAATCGAAACGAGTGAATTTGAAAAGAAATAGGTTTTTTAAACTACTCGCATTAAAAAACGTGCACATGAAATCAAATTATGTTTTAAAATTACAAATCACAAATTATAACTCTTGCCTCTTGTTCAAAAATAAAGTTTTTTAGACAAGTAGTTCTCGAGAAAATGCAATTTCAGTTTACTTGTTACTTTAAGACTGCTCGCCGGCTTTTGAAAAATTCTGTCCTATCTTTTAACACTAGCAGGTCTAAAAAAGTATACTAAAAAGTGGTCCAGAATTGGGACTGCGGTCCCATATGGTCCCAAAATTTAATGGAATGGTCCTTGACCACATATCTATCTGTCTATTCATTTTGGTAAAGATCTTGTCATTACTTTTTTAGTAATCCTGCTAATAAACAAATGAAAGCACTCAGAAACTGAGTGAAATACTTGGCAAAATATTTCCACTGATTGGGAGCATGTTGAAAGATAATTTTTTTTGATTTAGGTATTATCTTTACATGGTTCAAATTCTGCTAGGGTTTATAATTTGGTTAAATAATTTTTAATACAAATAATGACCTTGCTGAAGATCTCAAGATTGAACTGGGAAAATGTGGACGTCTGAAGAAAATGATTACAATTAAATAATACTGAAAAAATACAAATGTGGCTTACTTTTTTAGAACTTAAATGTTTTATTATGATAAATTAAATAAATTATCACAATTATTAACAACAGTAGAACAACATCAAAGAGTGACACAAGCACTATAGTATCCAAAGTGCCATTCCTCCTGTGTCAACCCCGCCAATGTTCAGTCAACACTTTTATTGGTTTGGGTAGAGAGGCTATAAACCCAGGGGAGGACTGAGCCTCCCTTTTCACCAAGAGATAATAATATAAAGTGATCGTAGAAGAATGAAATAGAAAGAAATGAGATATTAGAATAACAGCATGGGATGATAATATAAATGAAAACCGTCAGGTTAGGGCCCATGCACGGTGCAAGTCCAAGCTCCTTATATATTGGCTCTGTGTGCATGTGAGACGCATCATACCCAAAACATTACGAAAAGTAGACATTAATCAAGCTCATGTTATTGTTAAAATAACAGCATCATGGTCTGAATAGTATATATCTTCAACTTCAACTGTTGTGTCAGTGAAGCCATGTGGGAGTTTGTTGACATAGATGTGATCAATTAAAGTCCTTGAATCAGTTGTTGGTTCTTGTACCAGTTGTTTGAAACCATAACTTGTCATAAGGTTGGTCAAAGAGGTTGGTGGACTGTCCAAGATATTAACATTGAAATCCCCTAGGATGACTGTCGGGACGTTCAGAGGCAGCATCAAAAGCAGTGACTCCATATGGATGAGGAAATTTGCTAGTAAAGTAGATGGGCTTCTATACAAAGTACATACCACCAGGCGGCATGTGTCCTTATTCAGGAGCACAGTCTTCGACTCCAATCCTTGTACAGCAATCGATTCCAATTCAGTGGGATTAGTTTCTGATTTGGCACAAATCATTACACCGTGCATTCTGGCATGTTGTGAAGTCTGCTGTGCATCAGACCTGAATGCTGTGTATGAATGTTCATTGAGAAAATGATTGAAACTGTGATGGTCTTGAAGATATGTTTCACAGAAACAAATAACATCTGTTCTTTTGAACAATTTCTTCTCGTTGTCTGTCTGCATATCCTTAATTTTTTCAATGAAATAATGTACGTTTATTAAGTGTCCGATGGTGATATTTGTTACTGTAACAGTCGTACATTCTGTTAAGTCTAACAGACGCATGTCCTGCATTTCTGTTGGTATTTTCTTGTTGGACTTAATGCCGACCTTATCAAAGTCTGTTATGAACAGATTATTAAGTGATTTTACTCTGCTAAAAGCAACATAAGCCTGTCCATTGCCAAATCGCTTAGCTCCTTTCATGCTGACTACAATGTTATCTAGTGTTAATCCCTGACATTTGTGTATTGTAACTGCCCAAGCCAAAGTCAATGGAAACTGATAACGAGATACCTGAGCACCCTTTTTGCCGGACTTTTCAAATTTTCCTTCTTGTCTATGAATTGGTACAGCCTGGGGATATTTTTTTTCCCATTGGCTAGACGCTAATGTTGCTTTTCCAACTTCAGGGTGGTCAAATCTTACAAAAATCGCAGTAAATTTGCCTGTTGTATCTCTTTCAACCCCTGCAACTGTTCCAATAACACCGTTCACTAAACCATCAGAAACATCAATATTATAGGTCAACATCACACGAGCACCTACAGCAAGTTTTAGAACTTTATGCAATCCACCAGTTTCACTACGTTTTTTCTGGCTTCCAGGATTTTGTAAATCAATCAGACCAGTTATGTCGTTCTTGTCATCAATAGCTGTAACGAGCATGCGATTGTGGCTGTCCGGTTCAACTTCTAAAAGCTTTTTCACGTTCCATTCATCAACATCCTTATTGCATGCAAACACATGGACGGCATCATGAGGATGACAGCTGTCAGCTACATCTATCACTCTTGTTTTCAACAAGACAATGTCCTCTTCTGTATGTTTACCAATTCTAATGCGACATAGCATTTCTGCAAACCCTTGATCATTTCTTTGTCTCATTGTTTCGTCGAGTTCATGAAGTACAAATTCATCTTTCCATAGGTTACCGTGAAGATTAGCTAAGGGATTGTTTACAGGATCGTAGATGTTTGACTGTAACACTGGAGGAAGTTGATACAGATCTCCAACAGCTAGAATGCCTACATTGCCAAACATATTTGAGTCTTCTTCACTGGTCCCTTTTATTTCACAAAGTCGTCTGTGTATATTTAACAACATATCCGAACCTATCATGGATATCTCATCAACAATCAGCAGTTGCAATGTTTCTAGTTTAGATCTCAGAGTGTTTAATTTTTCACATGTTAGCGGGTCTCCATGTTTTCCATACATTGATGTTCTAAGCAACAGTGCCGAATGTACAGTCATTCCACCAATATTGAAAGCTGCTACTCCAGTGGGGGCAGTTAGAAGGGCAGTTATGTCATTTGGTTTGAATCCTTTAGACAGGGAAAATAGTCGTTTAGTGTCAGAGTGAATGATTTGTATCACATCACTTTTTCCTACACCACCAGGTCCACTCAGAAACAACCTAAAAGGCTTAGGTTTTCCTCCATTTTTTAATGCTGAAACTGCAGTTTTACACCATTTTCTGTGATAAAGAACCACTTGTCTTTGTTTGGTATTAAGGGTGCGCATCATGTGTCTGTACTGACTGGGGCTAAGAATTTCTCTGTTTTCCTCCAGTTCATAGCGATAACTAATATCACGACTGTTGCTTGTATTTTCTGCCCTTTGAAATAACTCTGTATTTGCATCAAGGTCTTCTTGTTGTAGGTTTCTTTCAACACTAAATCCCTGACCTTGATCTTCTAAATTGGCATGTTCAGCCCCTGGTGCTAGAAGGTCCCACACATGTTGTGGTGGGCCATTTTCTACACTTTGTACAGCTTGATCAATTTCATCGACATTTACAGAATACTTGGCTTCTATTTCAAGAGCTTGTTTAAAAACTACTTCATAATGATCTTTATACTCATCGTATCCAGCAAGAAGATCATTGTCCTCATTTCTCCATGGAAAATAAAGCATCAGTTTGGCTCTGTAAAAGTTAGACGGGTCTTTGTCAACATTGAACTTTCGAAAACGTATGACTGCTGGTCGACGGCGTTTTCGCATAGAACCTTTTTGGTTTTTCAGTTTGATGTACTTTGGAAAACATTTTTCATATTGTATTTCTGGATCATCAAAAACAACAGGAACACTGTCATCTGTGTCTCTATTTTTCTCTTTGTAATCTGCAGTGTATGTAGAAGCAAATTCTGCCAGTGACATGTTTTCTAGACTGGTTGGTCTGTGTTCATACCTATCCACAATACTCATTTGAAAAATATCTTCATGATCATCATCTAAACTTTCCAACTGGTCAGCATTTTTCAAAACCACAGCTCTACTTTTCTTTGGATCTGTATTGATAAATACTATAGTTCTGCTAACCTTTTTCATTGGCATTGACAATAATCTGTAGACAGATTCTTGAGCACTAACTTCACGGTGATTCAGAAACACTGAACCAACCTGTCTTAACACAGATTTCACCTCTTTATCTTGGTGTTCTTTGCATGCTTGTTTAAGCAGTTCTCCCATGCCCTTTTCATTTTTAGTCATGTAGGAAGCCACATACACTACACAAGCAAAGGCATCCAGAATGAATTGTATGTCAATATTGGCTTTCCATGCTTTTAACACAGTAGGGTTGTACGTGTTTACACATTGCTCTGATGAAGTTCTTTCCATAATTATGGTTGTACCTTTCTGTGATATACTGAGTGATTTCATATATTCAACTTCATCTGTTTTTGCTGTTTCACACAACTGTGAAAGTGAACTATTAACATCTGTGTTCTCATCCATCATAACATCAAGTACAGCACCAAGCACATGTTTAGCAGCCTTTTTTTTTGGCAGGGGCAAGCTCGTCATTAGGTTCTCGGGCTAAAAGTGTTCTGGAACTAGGAGGTCGAGGATAGTGAAATCTACAAGAGCCTTTCTTGCGACAATATGCTGAATGTTTGTGTACTTGTAAGTTCTCTACAAGCTCAAGCAAATCAGGGTCATTGTCTGGAGGAGTGCAAGAGATTCGTTCATCTAAAAATGCACAAATTTCGGCATCTGAGTTCACATCTAGTTTGGGGGAATTTTTTACCCATAGTATCATGTGTGCATGTGGCGAACCACGTGCCTGAAACTCTATTCTTGATACATAGTCTACAACTTCACCAAGTGGTTTTGAAATTCATGAGCTGTTCTAACCCTTGAACATACTTTCTCTACATGGACGCTATTTGTCGTATGTACATGTACTTTCAATGAGAACTGATCTGCAATCGCTTGCAACACTATGTGATCTCCCCACTGGGAACCATTCTCTACTCCATCTAAATATCTGAGCCATCTAATTTCACTCTGAGTATCTGCGTCACTGACTTGTGCTATAACAACATCTGCGATCGTGGGTTGTTCAGTGTCTGCATTAGTCAGGTCACTGTCAGCTACACGATTAGAAACAAAGTCTTTGTAAAAGTCAGGATATTTTGACATATATATTGCAGTATGTTGACGTAAAGACTTAGGATCTGTTTTATGGATTCCTAGGCTTTCTAACTGATGACATACTGCTGAATATAAACAGTCGCCATCTCGTGGCACATCAACTACTCTCATGTGAATTACATCTGCAACACGACCAATGTCACTACGGTCAACTTGATCCGGAAAATAATTACTTGTATCAGCAACACGACCAATGTCACTAATATCCATTTGATCGGGAAAATAATTACTTTCATCATCAGCAACACGACCAATGTCACTACGGTCCACTTGATCCTGAAAAAAATTACTTTCATTATCAGCACAAGTCATCGCTTTCCAGAGTTCCTTATTATCTGTTTTCGCTTCAACTGTCCAGTTTTGATTTATATTAATGTTCTTGTAATGTGGATTGTTTTGTTTCAGCCACCGAAGTGCCGACAGGACCTTCTGAGGGTTTACATAATCATACATGTAATATGACTTGTATTTTCTTCTCCGTTTAAACTTCAGTGGCAATAACTGACTCTGTGAAGGCAGTCGCGGAAACAACTTACAAACAGTGTCCACTTTTGCTGGGACATTTACTGCAGGACCATGGATTGCATGTTGCCTTCCACGTGGTAATCCTACCAGTTTCATGAAAGGAATTCTTTGAGAAATAAGTCGTAGTTCAAGTGGGTTTAAATGTTTCAACTCTGGAGGCTGATCTGCAAGTTGTAAGTTGTTGGCTTTGGATTGACATGGCATTTTCCCATTTTTTATGGATTTATGACATGTGTGACAAATCCATTCTTTGTTATCCATTGATGTTCTTCTGTAACCACAAATAGCATTAAAAATCTGTCTTTTCAGCTTTTGATAATTCAGTGGTTTAAATTGTACTACTGAACACCGATATAATAATCTGTGACACGAACAACAAATATAATCAGAAGCATCTTTCACATGTTTATGAAAATTAGCAATTACTTCTGCACTACTTGTAATGCTTAAGTGTCTTTTCTGACGTTGGTTTTTTACATTCTCACGCACCTTGTCACGTCGTGCACGCTTTTCAACAGCAGTTTCCACACTTCGAGTTCTTTTTATATTTTGGTTTGCTTTGGCCAGTCTCTCTTTTTTTTGTTCCGTTGTTTCCTTATTTCGGGATCTTGTAACATTCGTTTTTAGTTTGACCAGTCTCTCATTTTTTTTGTACCGTTGTTTCCTTATTTCGGGATCTTGTAACACTCGTTTTTACTTTGGCCAGTCTCTCTTTTTTTTGTTCCGTTGTTTCCTTATTTCGGGATCTTGTAACATTCGTTTTTAGTTTGACCAGTCTCTCATTTTTTTGTATCGTTGTTTCCTTATTTCGGGATCTTGTAACACTCGTTTTTACTTTGGCCAGTCTCTCTTTTTTTTGTTCCGTTGTTTCCTTATTTCGGGATCTTGTAACATTCGTTTTTAGTTTGACCAGTCTCTCATTTTTTTGTACCGTTGTTTCCTTATTTCGGGATCTTGTAACACTCGTTTTTACTTTGGCCAGTCTCTCTTTTTTTTTGTTCCGTTGTTTCCTTATTTCGGGATCTTGTAACATTCGTTTTTAGTTTGACCAGTCTCTCATTTTTTTGTACCGTTGTTTCCTTATTTCGGGATCTTGTAACACTCGCTTTTACTTTGGCCAGTCTCTCATTTCTTTGTTCCGTTGTTTCTTTATTTCGGGATCTTGTAACATTCTTTTTTACTTTGGCCAGTCTCTCTTTTTTTTCTTCCGTTGTTTCCTTACTTCGGGATCTTGTAACATTCGTTTTTACTTTGGCCAGTCTCTCTTTTTTTTCTTCCGTTGTTTCCTTACTTCGGGATCTTGTAACATTCGTTTTTACTTTGGCCAGTCTTTCATTTTTTTGTTCCGTTGTTTCCTTACTTCGGGATCTTGTAACATTCGTTTTTACTTTGGCCAGTCTCTCTTGTTTGTGCTCAGTGGTTTCCTTATCTCGAGTCTTGGCCATACATGACCTCGATTCTTTTCTCCGTTGATCTGCACTTTTCTTTTTTGTTCGAGGCATTTTTTAAAGTATAAAACATTAAACAGGCGCACACAACGTTTTTCTCTGTAATTAATAGCTCTCTTTGTTACGTTCGTTCTTCATCGTAGTCGGCTTGGTATGCCGTGCATTGTTATGCAATCATTGTTATGCAAATAAGATTGTGCAGGTGTACTGAGACTGGCACGTTCTGTAAGTATATACCTATGTACAGAATGAAATAAGGAAAGACACAGAGTGTTGACAAAGTGCGAGGCAGCGAGGCACGCGAGGCATGCCAAATATTTGTGCGAGGCATCATTTTATCATTTCCAAAAGTGCGAGGCATGCGCGGCATATAGTTTACAATTTTAAAAAGGTGCGAGGCATATCTTAACGTGCTATTATGCTATATTATAGGCCTAATAATCAATCGATACAAGCGTATCTAAATAGATTCGTGTATACATTCATCATGTTGTTTATTTTTATGTAACGATTGTTTTTTCATTTAAGTCATATCGTGTCAAATTTTACTTTTACAAAAGTGCCCAAACTACGGTTCAAAAATCTGAACGACAGTCTTCAACTTTCGATAAACAATAATTGTTATAGCGACACACTCATCAAATGACTGCAATGTTTGTTGGCATTTCGAGCGTGTTCACTCACATGTCTCTCGAACATAGCAGAGTGAAAATAATATTTTGTCACACCCCTGCGCCTAGATCCGGTAGACCCGAGAGATGGAAAATCCCTCTTTACTATTTAGCAGGTAGCGGAATGATTCAGCCCTCAGCTCAGAGGATTGTGGTGCATTCCCCTCCTATAGCACGTGGTTTCAGCAGCAACGCACAGACTTCTCTCTGAGCGGCGTGCCAAAGACATTTTTGACATTCCATTCTCTAGGAACAACACGTGTACCTCTCTCGCAAACAAGGTGAACAGCGATTGCCAGGACAAGTTCAATAACTGGCGGTGAATAAAAGGTAACTTATATGCCGATCCAATAACATGCCGCAAAGAAAAAAATTGCGACAGAATTCTGGAGCGCGTGTGAAAAAAGACTTACGTCCGACAATTGTAATACTAGGCCTAAAATTAAACTTTAGCTAATATGCTTAGCCCTAACCTAGATAAGAGGCCTATGTAGAAAATAATTTAATCAATTTTGATAAAATAATAATTGGTGTAATATTTAATAATGATACACTATTCCTGTTTTAGTAAGCTAGGTATATTACGAACGATTTTTATTTATTGTTGTCCATGTACGTACTAATAAACCTGGCGCTAGTTTCCTTTGCTTGTATTTTTACTCCAAATTTGATAACTAACTTTATCGTGTGAATACCACACCTTAGAAGTATACCTCATGAGTACTTTAATGAAAGAATCACATAAAAAGTAACAAATAAATCTTTAAATTAATGATTTTACAGGCGTGTTTCTCGCACACTGTTCGCTAATTTCACTTATTCAATGTTCAATATTTTTGTTTCTATGGAGCGCCAAAAGAGCAACGATAATAGAGGACTAAAACTCAGTGGAATGCGTCAATTTCTCATGCATTTATTGGTGAAAAATACGTTTTATTTCAATATATTTGTTAATTTGTCAATAAAAATGTTGTAATATGTTACTGCTGATACTGTTCTGTTTTCAAAGAATAATAATCGATCCTAAATCAACATCACTACCTAGTCTAGACCTAGGACATCCTACTAAGGATATTATGATGAATTTTTCTATTTTATTCTTTAAAAGGTTAACGAAACCGTGTACATTATCAACAGTAACATTTTTCCTTACTGACAGTGACAAAATCTATTGAAATTGTACTTGATTTTCACCAAATAATGCGTTAAATATAAATGGATTCCACAGAGTTTTTAGCCCTTTAATTAATTTTGCTCTTTTGGCGTTCCATAGAAACCAAAATATTGAACATTGAGTGTGCGAAATGCGAGAAAAACAACGTCTGTAAAATCACCAATTTAATGGATTTATTGTTACTTTTATGTGATTTTTCTTCATTAAAGTAGGCCTACTAATTCTAAGCTGTGGTATTCAGGATAAAGTTGGTTAAAATACAAGGCAGGTGCAAAAGAAAACTAGCCTAGCGGACCTAGGCCTGGGCTACTTCAATTTCGGTGATTTCCTGCCTTGCAATTTTGAGAAATGATAAAATGATGCCTCGCATTTTTTGATGATGGTAAAACGATGCCTCGCATAAATTTCTGACTTGCCTCGCATGCCTTCCCTGCCTCGCTGCCTCGCACTTTGTTACTACCCAAGACACACACTGGTACTAAAAAAACTAATTATCAACTAACAATAGATTAATTTGAATAACAATAGAACACCAACGCGAAAAACAAACGGGTGAATTTGAAAAGAAATAGGTTTTTTAAAACTACTCGTCTCAAAAAAACCTGTACATTAAATCAAATTATGTTTTGAAAATTACAAATCACAATTTATAACTCTTGCCTCTTGTCCAAAAATGAGTTTTTTTAGACAAGTAGTTGTCGAGAAAATGTAATTTCAGTACACTTGTTACTTTAAGACTGCTCGCCGGCTTTTGAAAATTGTCTCCTATCTTTTAACACTAGCCGGACTGACAATAATATCATTTTTATTATTTGTGAAGTTATTAATAAACCAATTTTGTTGATTTTCAATAGACATGGTCTGAAGGTATATACCTATCTACACCCAAAAATTTAGAACGATAACTTGAAAACTGTAGGCGCTATCGTGCTAACAAACAAACAAACAAACAAACATACAAACATACAAACATACAAACATACATACAAACAAAGTGAATACTATACTTGGCAAAATTCTTTTTGCCAAGTAACAAACAAACAAAGAAATGAAAGCACTCAGAAACTGAGTGAAGTACTTGTCAAAATATATCCACTGACTGGGAGCATGTTGAAAGATACATTTTGTTTTTGCTTTATGTATTAGCTTTACATGTTAAAATCCTGCTGGGGTTAATAATTTTGTTTAAATAATTTTTTAATACAAACAATTCCGGAATTGCAAAAAAATGACCTTTCTAAAATCAAGATTGACCAGAATAATGGTCGAGGAGTGTCTTGAAGCTGTGGCGATTTGCGGCGCCCCTGCCAGTCGACTAATATTTTGATCCATGTCAAAGAATATGTTCATGTTAAAAGAATACAGTGTTCTATTTAATATATCGATGGAAGATAAGCTTTTGTGGCATGACCAATATATCAATTTTCCTTAAAATCAATAGGCATGTTCTGACAGTAAGTATATACCTATGCAGAGAATGAAATAATAAAATGACTAAAAAACTAATTATCAACTAACAATAGTCTCATTTGACTAACAATGGAACAGCAACGCGAAAAACAAACGGGTGGATTTTAAAAGAAAGAGCTTTTTTTTAAACTACTCGTATTAAAAAACCTGTACATTAAATCAAATTATGTTTTGAAAATTACAAATCACAATTTATAACTCTTGCCTCTTGTCCAAAAATGAGTTTTTTTAGACAAGTAGTTGTCGAGAAAATGTAATTTCAGTACACTTGTTACTTTAAGACTGCTCGCCGGCTTTTAAAAATTGTCTCCTATCTTTTAACACTAGCCGGACTGACAATAATATCATTTTTATTATTTGTGAAGTTATTAATAAACCAATTTTGTTGATTTTCAATAGACATGGTCAACTAACAATAGTCTCATTTGACTAACAATGGAACAGCAACGCGAAAAACAAACGGGTGGATTTTAAAAGAAAGAGCTTTTTTTTAAACTACTCGTATTAAAAAACTGGTACATTAAATCAAGTTATGTTTTAAAATTACAAATCAAAAATTATAACCCTTGCTTCTTGTCTAAAAATAAGGATTTTTGTACAAGTAGTTCTCGAGAAAATGCAATTTCAGTTTACTTGTTACTTTAAAACTGCTCACCGGCTTTTGAAAATTGTCTCCTATCTTTTAACACTAGCCGGTCTGACAATAATATCATTTTTGTTATTTGTGCATGGTCTGAAAGTATATACTGTACCTATCTACACCCAAAAATGAAGAACGATAACTTGAAAACTGTAGGCGCTATCGTGCTAACAAACAAACAAACAAACATACATACATACATACATACATACAAAGTGAATACTATACTTGGCAAAATTCTGGTTTGAAATGAATACTTACTGGTGGAGTCAACGTAAACAGAAAAATGTTTTGTTTGTCAAGTATGAAGAAATGCATCAGGTTTGTATCACTTTATAATAACATTTACAATGTGTGCGCTAAGATTTACATAACACCACTCAAGTTTAGGTACAGTAATTAAATCAAATTGTTACTTTTTTGTTAAATATCTCAGGTGTGAGGGATGATTTGTTCCAAAAGGGACTAAAATTGTATCTTACTGTTATAATCACAATTAATAATTACTACCGTACATGTTTTTAAAGGATCTTTCTAGTGTTATTTTGAAAGTATCCAAGTTTCTGGGTTGGCCAGTTCCAGATGGAAAACTTGCTGACATCGTTCTCCAATGTTCATTTGACTCAATGAAATCAAATCGTAAAGTGAACTTTTCAGAACATCCTTTGATGAACATTGAATCGTATCCATTTATGAGGAAAGGTTAGTAGTTGCATGGTAACAGCAGCTAAATATTTATGAAGATATATTAATTTATATTAAATTACAATTACTTTATATTACAAACTATACACGGTTTTGATGGCACTAGTTCAACCGTACGTTGTAGTCTACTTGTTAGCAGGCCGTGTAATTAAAATTTAAATAAAGTCACCTTTATTAAACCAGGGATCTGTGCCATATATATATATAAACATACAAATGTTAAAGTTAAAATTGTGTATACAGTATTTTTTAAAGCTTTGTCTACACTATCAAACTAGTTTGGTGATGTTCCCAAATACGGTAGTGGTATGCCCAAGTAATGGTAGTGATATGATATTGTCCATCATATATGGGCACGTACATCAAATTGTATTGTCGCATAAAGTTTGATAGTGTAGACAGAGCTTCCCAGAAGCGTCACACTATAGCAGCAGTTCAAAAAAGGTGTATTATTATTCCATTTTGACTATTTGCCTTTTTAAAGAGATCTTCGTATAAGTACCTAAGGAAATGTAGAAAACGATTAAAAAATTTCCAGATTCATATTTTACCCGCTCTTTCGTTAAAATTTTATTTTATTCAATCAAAACCAACGGCGATAATTACCGCCACTACCAACAAAAACAGTTAACAAATAATTATATATATATATATATATATATAGATCAGCATGCTGATAACATGAATGTTATTATTGTATTATGAAGAGAATTTACTTGGTTTATGATTATTGATATGATTTATTTTTTTCAGGAATAGTTGGAGATTGGATACATTACTTTACAAAGACTCAAACCGAAAAATTTGATGAACTTTACGAACAAAAAATACTGGCCTTCAGTTTGAGTATATAAGTAAAACGATTCGTGTATAACGAAAAAAACTGCGATAAATTGACAGGTTTTAATTTTGTGTGCCGTGGAAACGGATTGACTTTGGATTGAGAGTGCAAAGAATGTTTACTCTGTATTGTCAATTTAAGCGAATAACAATAGTAAAACTATAAACACATTTTAATAATGAATTTGAAAATTAACATTAATCATAATCTGGTATTGTGTATTTAAGCCTTTTTCGTTTCGTTGAAAATCTGTTAATAATTGTAGTAATCATCATCGACATGTCTCATCATACACTGATTGTGAATTGTAAAGCGCCAAGTGTTGAGACACCTGTAAGCGCTGTACATATTAATACCCTGGTCATTTTTGGATCAAACACATATGGAAACAAACTCGTATAATGCAACTAGTAATCAGCGCAAAGTTGTGTTTCCCGTTGTGTTTTGACCTCTACCAGGTACCCATTTGTATACCTGGATGGTAGAGCGAGACAAACATGCTTGGCCAAGGATACAAGCATTGATCGAACCCACGATTAGTAGTCTAACGTCCAAAACACACTGCGCCACATGCCTTATTTCATTTGATTGTTGAAATAGATGCGACAACCTAAATTGCTAAGATCGCAGAAACTTCAGGTATTATTCATGTTTTCACTAGAACATACAAATACTAATATATATACAGATTATGTTGTATTTAGTACTGTAAATAGTTTAATAAATATATATATATATATAACACCCTGTATTTGACTTGACCAAATTAAACATCAACTATCAATTGCAATCCAGGTCATAGGTCATTTTATATTAATAAAAAATATATATAGAATATGTTCATACTTAGAAAACCCAAAATAAGAAAACAAATATGTATTTTTTAAGTGAATATTTGTTAAAAATTGTGCAATTCATATATGAAAAAGTTAATAAATACAGTATATAGCACTAATACAATTATTCCTTTATTATGAAAAATATCAATTTATTCTAGCACCCTAGAGTCAAAGGTCATCTGGTTCCCCATTCCATTGAATTGTACCATTATCACCAAGTACTGCAATCTTCCTAGCAACAAGCTCAAGTGCTGTGGGGTATGCAACATGTTCAGCTGTTTTGATTCGTTCTTGTAAGGATGTGATTGTATCATTTGACTTTACTGGTACTGTTCGTTGAACCAATATGGCGCCTGCATCTACCTCTTCCTAAATAAACACATTTCAATAATAAAGTCATTATAAATAGTTCAGAGCACTAAAATGTCACAAAACAAAAACCAAAATGGCTAACATATCAATACCATCTCGCTTTTTAATGGATTTCTTCTTTTAGTCAACCCACAAAATTAAAATTCTCCAGTAACTTTACCTAGTCTAGCCTCAGCGTTGGTACAATGGATGTTGTTAACAACTGTCAGTAGCAAATTATTGGGAGGCCGGATTTTATGCGATTACGAATACACATATGTTAAGATGAGGTTAAGCCATTCCAGAGAACTACTCTTTGTAGATATAAAACTCAAACAGAAGTCAGCACTTCCAATTTGAGAAATGGAGTGGAAGAATTATAGCTGGCGCACACTACATTTGGTCAATTTTCGAACACAAAGTCAATAGCCTAGCCTTGTGACGCGCATGGTTGCTCTTTTAAAACATATTTTCATACCAACAGCTCATCACTTAGGATGATAAAATATTTAATGTGTGCTTATAATAAGTCTCGTTTGTGGCTTTGAGAGTGGAGTTGAAAGAATTTAGAGTTACATCCCTAGTACTACATAAGGATTGAACCCTGAACCCTGGGATTGGAAAGCAAGTACGTTAATCACCAAGCTACAGCTCCACTCCCAGAATAAACATGGTACATAATAATTATAACCAATGTTTAAGGGCCATATACAAAAATTGCACGATTGACGACGTATGGGCTCAATGGAGCATTTATTGAATATCATGTGACCCACAATTATCTAATAAAAAGAATCTACTCAGGTGTGTTATAACTACCATTAACTCAGTAGAGAATAGTGTAGTCATGGAGTAATGGTGTAGTTAAGTTTACTGTAGTTTTATCTAGTCAAACTCAGTAAATAAAACCAAAAATCTACTTAAATTCACTTACCTCAACAAAGTGTATCGTGCAACCACTTATTCTAACACCTGCTTCTAAGGCTAATTTCTGGGCGTGCATTCCCTTGAATGAGGGCAGTAGAGATGGGTGAATATTGATCAAACGACCATGCCATGTTCTTACAAACTCTCCACTTAGGATACGCATAAACCCTGCTAGGCAGACAAACTCTACTCCAGCCTCATTTAGAGCATCGCTTACAAACTTGTCAAATTCAACTCTTTCTTTGTACCCTTTATGACTGATAACCTATCATATAAAAATACAAAAATAAACAATACTAATATCGAGTAGCAAAAAAGGGGCAATGATCTTTGCCTATCTAAACTGGTCATAGATTTATTTTCTTTGCTCTTAAAATTTAAAAGCCCTCAATAAGTAAGTAAGTAAATGTATTGTCATTTGTAAATATATAATTTCAATTTCATTCCAAGGTGAATTTTAATCTACCATTTTTTACATGACTAATAATAAAACATTTTCAGAAACCAGATTAATCATTATTTATCAAAGTACCGTACCACCCTCAAACACAAGATTTGGTTTAAATGCCATTAGAGTTCACAATGTATCCAGGCTTGCAACATTTTTGGTTTGTTTAAGGTGGGCTTGATAATACATTGTGTGAGTGGAAAAAAAACCTTACTTTAGTTGGTATACCAGCTTTCTTAGCTCTCTCTAAACCTAAAACATCAGCAACATTTGAAATCACGAGTACAATTTCAGCTTCACTTGTTTTTGATGGGTTTTGTGTGTGGTTAATCAGAGCCTGTAAATTTGTTCCTTAAATTGGAAATAGATAACCAAAAAGATAATAAAAATAATGAATCTTTATGAGATGGAGAATATTTCATGAGTTGACAAATTTACTACTCTATTTTTAACGAGGTGGAGATGATTTGAAAATAAAACAGTCAATTTGTCATTGATTAAAATATTCTCTTGAATCAACGAATACAAAATATTAATTATTTGTATTATTACAACACACCTACTTTTATTCAATTTATCCACCGTAAATTGTTGACCAATGCTAGGCTGGAAAGCTAGGCCAATAAAAAAGGCAAAGGTCAAACACGGAGAAGAAGTTTTTTTAGCACACAAGTTGATTTTCGAACAATGTTGCATGGCAAAAATTCTCAAAATGTTGACATTCAATAGCTGAATGTGCATTAGAGCGCTCATCAGCATTTGATATCACTTTTCCGTTATGTTAGGCTAATGAAAAATGACAAGTGATGGGTAATTAACCAATCAAATTGTAAAAATACAATCAGGTGTGTTATAAATACAGAATAATGTATACAAGGTGGATACTCAAACTCACTGGCTGGAACATAACTTTCCATTACAATAATACGCTTAAATGGTGTTGCTTATTGTACAACTTTTCTCCTTTGTTTTTAAGTTCGTTGGCCAGCCACTAGTTACTAGTTAACTTACCAGTTCCTGATATTAACACACCAACTTTTAATTTATTTGAAGGTGAAGATGACACACCATTTTTTGGGGCACTGTTTAAGAGGGCCTCTTGCAAACCATCAATTCTTACTTGTTCACCTGTTGAAATAAGAGTATAGCACAGAAATATTAGATAATTCAATCAATTTAGTTTTACTATAGACATTTTGAATTATTAATTTAATGTTGGTAACAATTTTATTTTAGTGTTTTGTTAAAGAATATGTCTATGTAAATTAATTTATTTTGTTTTAGTGAAAATGTAATTTATCAAAATACACTTAGAAATTAGTGAAAACTGTTTATCTCAAATGTTGTCTATAGAGATACTGAATGTAGATGGTAGTGTGTTGATATAGTTAGGCCTGCATTTGCATCTATGAAAATGACAATTGGATGGTGTGACATTGATATGCAGTTTAAGAAGACATACTGACTAAGGCCAAAGGGGGCTAAGAATAGGACATATATGATCTGGAGACTATACTATATCCTGAGACAAAGTTATGGCCCATGGGCTTTAATTTAAATCATGTATATATTATATTTGTATATTATTACCATCACTTTCAGTTGCTACAATGTTTCCTATAGTACAACATTCTTCTCCACTTCCCTTTACCATTTGTATAACTTCTTCTGCATCAGCCTCATTAACTATAAATACCCCTCCAATACCACAATTGAATGTTCTCGCCATCTCTGATGCATTAATGTTTCCAGCTGTAGCAATCCAGCCAAACACAGGTGGAATATTCCATTTTGATTTTAGGTATGCACAAAGATGTTTTGGTAAAACTCTTGGAATGTTTTCAAGTAAGCCTCCTCCGGTGATGTGTGCAAATGCTTTCACCTTTACTGATCGAATTGATGGTAGAAGTGTTTTACTGTATACTTTGGTTGGCGTTAACAGACACTGACCTAAAATATGAATTTTAAAAGCATTATTTATTATGCAAAATTCAATACTGACTGGTGATATATAATGTTCATTGTGGCTAAAGTGTTAGCCTCTTTCACACATAGCTGTGATACAGTGATTGTACTATAACACTACTGGAAGGATCCAAAACTTCTGTCGAATTACTATTAAAGTTAATTTCTAAAGACATGATTCAAAAAGTAAAATATCTCTAACAAGAACTTGCCTAAACTTTTTCCAGCCTCAAACGGACATGGGTCACTATATGATAGTCCCACTCTCTCCACTAGTTTTCTCACAAGACTGAAGCCATTGCTATGGATGCCAGATGACGATATGCCAATGATGACATCGCCAGTCTTTATGTCTGACATTCTTGGCAGTGTCTGATCACGTTCTACTGCTCCGACTGCAAACCCTGCTAGATCATAGTCACCATCTGAATACATACCAGGCATTTCAGCTGTTTCTCCACCTATTAAATACAAGTATTGCATTTACCACAAGAGTAGTACTCTACGTTCTAAAGTTCTGTCTACACCATCAAACTGTGACAAAATAATGTGCCCATATATGATGACATAATATCACTACCATATTTAGTGACACCACACTTTTTTTTTGTTAAACTAGGATAGACAAAGCTTAATTGTCCAATTCCTGATTTTTATTACAAGGATACAGTGAAAAATATATATATAGGGCGTGAATACTTTTTTTTAATGTTTTAGGAATATTTTAAGCAGGATGAAACATCCAAAGATGCTAAATTGTTGTTTGCTTCTTGTTTTTTTGTGTTACTGTATAAAAATTCCATCTTATCTGTATCCGTTTGGTATGTTGCTGCCACCTACTTTTATTGCTCTTTCCTAAGAGTAATTTCATTTGCATATTGGTAGTCAGGTGGTTGTATTATTTGAGGCTTTCTATTGTTGAAGCAAGTATATGAAATAAGACAACAGCAACTAACCTAACAGTGCGCAACCACCAAGTTTGCACCCCTTCGCAACTCCACTAACAACATCCCTAGCAACAGTAACATCCAGTTTTCCACAGGCAAAGTAGTCAAGAAAGAAGAGGGCCTCTGCACCATGTGCTAAGATATCATTTACACACATAGCAACTAAATCAACTCCAACACTGTCATGCTCTCCAACATTTTGAGCTATCTGAAAAATGCAAAAGTAGCAAATTATGGGTATAGACCACCAGTAATGTATAAATGAGTGCGTTAGTGGCCATTCAGTTTAGGCTGGGGATAGGGTAAATTATAGGGCAGTTGTGAATAAGGAAATTAGAAGGTAGGCTAGGTGTGCATGGAGAAATTAGATGTTATGTAGGCTGGGTTTGTAAAGAGAAATTAGATGTAGGCTGGGTGTGTTAAGGGAAATTAGATATAGGGTGGAGTATGTTGCAATATGATTAGATGTAGACCATGTCTGTTAATGTCTGAATCTTATGTGTTTTAAAAACTAAACTGCAACTTGTCCAACCTAATATTAATAACATGTACCTTTAACTTGGTGCCAACTCCATCTGTGCCAGAGATCAAAAGAGGGTCTTTATATCCAGCTGCCTTGGTATCAAACACTCCACCAAAGCCTCCAAGAACAGCACTACAACCTTGTCTGGAAGTCCCCAGTGCCAATGGCTTAATAGCATCAACTAAGCTGTTACCAGCTGCAATACTCACACCACAATCAGAGTATGTAAATCCATCAGAATTATTCCTAATAATTACAAATATATTTGGTCTAAAAAATGTTGGGGACAAAGAAATTTAAAAGTTTGCATTAATTAAATACAAGATTTTTCCAATGTTTGAATGGACACTATTCATGTAGTCTTGTTAAAAAAATAGGAAGTTGGTTTCTAGCCAATTTGCCTAGTATATACGCTCAATCTTCTCAGAATTGTCTTACATTTAAGTGTTAAATACATAGTACAGCAAAAAATCAAAAGTCCTTGCTTGGGCCATACATGATAATGTGAGCAGGATACGAAAGGAAACACTTATGAACTTAAACTGATCAAGAACAAGTTGTAACAACCATCCATACTAAACATTTTTCTACACACTTCAATTAACCTAAAAATGTCTAGTGTGAATGTGTCTATTAAACCATTCTCATCATAATGTGCCACAGGTCTGACAACCACTATCCTACTAAACAAAATTCAGACAACAAATAATTTCAATTAACTCACAACACACATACTTTAATGGCAGTTTTATTGTTTTAATGCATTTAATATAAATAATGATTTAATATTATTATTTATTTAAAAAAAATAATAGAAGCACTAAGAAAATAGATAAAAATTTTCCTTTTTTGACATGGTAGCAATTTTACAAAGTATGCAAATGTAAATCAGCAATGTGTAAATCAGGAATGTCTTAGCAGCATTTTTGTAAGATTTCCCGATCCATTCCTACCTGCTTAAAAAGTCACAGCCCTTCTTTGCAATATCTTTTCTGAATATAGCACCATCAAATTCTATTGTTTCAGCACCATTGAGAGCCTGCATAGCGGCTGAGGGCAAGTCTACTGCTTTTGCAACTGTTGCTAGTACACGACCTCCAGATGTAACTATTTTGTTGTCCTTGACTGCAGTGCCTGCATGAAAAACTATCTGTTCCAATTCTTTTTTCTGTTTTTTTGCAATCCCTGAAAGGTTACAACAAAATTGAAGAACATTTAGTAGATGCAGAATTATGTAAGTTGGAACTTATAAATATAAAGCTCTGTCTAAACTATCAAACTTTATGTGACAAAAAATTGTGATGTGCCAAATATATGGAAATGATGATGCCATATCACTGCCATATTTGGGTACAAACAATTTTATTAAACTAGTTTGATAGTGTAGACAGCTTATAATAATGTTTTCATCAAATATGGTAGTGGTAGTGAATAAATACTTGGCACAGCTGGTGTGATTCACAATCAGTTGGTTGCATATTTTAATGATGTCAATTTACACGCATTAAAGCCATTTTACAAATTTTGTTACTTATTTTAAATTATTCAAAAAATGAGAATGTATTACTTTGTAAAATAATGGTAATAACCTTTTGTATTTGATTACTTATTGTTCAATACTTAGAGGTTTTAATGTAAATAAATATAGAAAATAAGTCCCCATTCTGATCATTTTACTGTCCGGTTTGTATACTATTCTGTTGAGATATACTTTGCTTTGCCTCTAAAATTCTATATGCCTTGTGGGATAAAATAGAACCAGGGTAGGGTTAGACAGGTAAAGCCTTTTAACTCTGGACGCTATAGAATAACAATGCATCTGTGACATCTTGGCCCTGAAATGCATGCACAAGTTTCATATTCCTGTACCAGAAATCACTTTGGTAATATAATTGTTTTTCTTTCTGGAGAGGGCACTGTGAAAGTGGGTGGCGGGAGCCTAGCCATACTTCTGATATAGTACTCTCAATTCAAATTGATGGAGAATATTCTAGTGTTATAATTTCTAAAAGTTTTGGGCCATACGTTGCTAAGTTTACTTTATATCTTATATCAATGATGAAATTCAACTACAAAATAAAAAGACCTAAACTACTGACCAATCTGTCTATTCGTATAACAGCTTGTACATTACATTTAACAAACCCCTAGATACCTTTTATTTCCATTCCTTTCTTATATGACCCTGGATAACCTCCACTGGCCATCACCACAGCAACAGCACTTTGGTTTTCATGGAAACTAACAAGGTCAGGGGTTAGATTTCCATTGACACATGCCTTCATTATAGGGTATAGATCACTTTTCAACATCATCATTAGCACTTGTGTTTCTGGATCTCCAAACCGACAATTAAACTCTAGAACTTTTGGTCCATCACTGGTCATTATGATTCCAGCATATAGTACACCTAACAAGACACAAAATGAAAATTACTTAATGCCTATGAGGTTATGTTCCATACAATAACCCTTTAGTTTTAAAAAAAAATGTTACAGTAGGTCAATAATAGCATACTGACGGAAACATTTAATGTAAATTATCTGAATGGGACAATTTTGGATTATTATGGATATACTTGAGCTACTGGAAAATTATAAATACTGTATTGCAGTTTATTCTCTAGGATCTGGGGGAGAATTACATTTACTTGACACCTTGGTATTTTTCTTTCTTGTAGCATATTTTGATGAAAGAACCCACCTGTTCTTCCTTTTTCTATTTTAATTATTTATGCAAAGTGTTCAAAAATTGAACATTGTGCGATTTACCCAAGTGGAGTAGCCCAAACATCATTCCAATGACCAATATTTTATACTTACCTACATAATTTCTTTGTTCTTGCCTCATACCATCCACTGCCTTTTTCAAAACTTTATCATTTATTTGTTTTAAATATGCAGATGAGATCTAGGGACAATAATAATTTTAATATAAGCCGTATTATACAAAATGTAAATTCAGTTCATGATTTAAATCTCTCTAGTCTGTATTTAGTCTTGTATTTCGGAACATGTGGCCAAGGTTTACCAATAGAACATAAATCACTGTCCTATCAGATAGGTAGTATTCCTCCTGACACATGGGCTATTTTGTGAACCAGTTTATTGGGGTAAAATCATACTCAAATGATAAACTGGGTTATTTAAAATGGACCTACGGTTTATAGTACTTATCAAGAAGAGTTGTTCCACTACCAGAAATAGGAATGTGTCAGCCCTGAACCAATGCTGATATTGTATGTTCTTTAAGTACAGTAAATGGCGCCTCTGTTTTAACTGCTCGGCCATTTGACTCACTCAATAACACTTTGACTATGTCAGAATGCAATTATTTATACACGCACCTGTGGGCATGGGCAGTATGCCCCCATGCCACCTGTATTTGGTCCTTTGTCACCATCCAACAACCTCTTATGATCCTGGGCTGGAGGCATAGCAACCATGTTTTTACCATCTGTAAATGCTAAAGACTATTAAAACAAAAAATGTATTCTTAAACACTTAAATTTGTCATATTATTATGTCATAACCCAATTTCAAAAAAATCATCTTTCCTTTTTTATTATCAATTCATATTATATTTTTCAGCAATATATATTTTTTTTTTCTTTTGTGGGGGCAACCCACTTTTATTGCAATGATAAACAACAATATGGTGAAGGTTACAGTATATATTTCTGTCTATCTATCTATTTATCAATGAATATTTAAGTGATATTACACAGACAGAGGAAGATTATGTAAAATATTTTGAAATTGTGTTGAAGTCTAGATAAAACAAACATGTATACAGAGAAAATTTATATTACAGAGCTAAAACGATATAAAGATTGATATTCAGCATTAAAAAGAGATTCGATATAATATAAATAAATATGATAAAATGGTATATTGCATTATAAGATTATGTTTTGTTTGGATACTTTTATAAAATTGTATAGTTTTACATTTTGAACATAATATTGCTTTTATTAATTAAATTTTTTTTAATAGTTCTATCTTAAATAAATTCCAAGTGATAATCCGTTTGCTTGTTTTATAAATAATGCAAGATTTGTAAATACTAAATGTAAATAAAGAGATGAGTTCATTAACAAGCGTGTTCTGAGTTCCTATAATTATGTCTTACCATTCGGGGAAACCTGACCGTAATGTTTCATTAGTCGGAATACATTTAACGATCAGTTTACGGAACTTCCTCAAATCTGATTGAATGCTGTTACAGGTGTACAACATATGTTTTTCACTTTCTCTTTCTATACAACACTTTTCGCAACAATCACTTTTATTAAGATTCCACTTCTTTAAGTTTTTTCACGCTGCTGCTCTAGCCCGCTACGTCATACGAGATAACTCATTCATTAGATGAAATCAAGCAGCAGTATAATACTACACTTTGACATTTTTGTTAAAATGGAAACTCGACTATAATTTATATTGAATCCAAAAAACGGCTGGGAAAAGAGTCTAATAACAAATCCCAAAGCATTTCTGGTATTTATGAGTCCCATGATATTACATGGGTACTATAATTCACTGTCAGATAATCATTGAATTATTATCAAAACAGTCCATTGAAGTTTTTGTTTGTAATAGGATACTCTAAGTATCTAGGCTTGATAAAGTGACCCCCCAGACTTGACCTTAGCAATAAAAATAAGCAAGCAGCGTTTTTTGTAAGAAATATTCTTGTCTTGTCTAAACTCTTTCCTCCACTCTTCTACAGATTTTGTTTTTTTTTCTTTATCATCTTTCACTTCTTCCACTTTGTCATCAAATTTGTGAGCGGTTAGAATTTTAAGTTTTGTAGTTATTTCCTTTTCTAGTTCATCAAGTGCGTTTTTACTTGCGGAGGACACACGTGATTGGGGTGACATGATGATGACATCATCAGGAAGCATGTCTTGCAAGGAATGAACAAGTAGGTGTAAACACTTCTCGTCTCTGGGAAGTTAAAAGATAGTTAAGAGAGTGAGTGAGTTTAATCTAGCACAACCTGAACGCTTTAATCGAACTTTAATGAATATGTTAGGTATACACTCGAAGGCGAAAAGAAGGAAAGCTGGAGTCGCTATATCAGTGCTTTGGTTCATGCTTACAACTGTATGAAGCATGACAGTACAGGTTTCTCACCTTATTTTCTGATGTTCGGACGAGAGGCGAGACTTCCTGTTGACTTACGGTTTGGAATTAGCCCAGATGGATTTGGTAACGCTGACCCAATAAAGTACGTCAACGATCTGAGAGACCAACTATCGCTTGCCTATCAAATGGCATCTGAAGAGGCAGCGAAGTCAGCACGCAAGAACAAAGTTCGACATGATTTGAAAGTACGAGTCAATGATCTTCATCCAGGTGATCGAGTGTTGATTCGAAATCTGGGACTACAGGGTAAACACAAACTCGCTGACCAGTGGGACTCCGTGTGAAGCCAGAATCAAATAGTGGTCGAGTAGGCCTACGAACACTACATCGAAACATACTTCTGCCCATCGACTATTTAAACAAAGAAGATCCACCAGCAAAACCTACTAAACAGAAGATAAACCGCCCTATTACGCGGTCTAAGGCAAAAGTTCATGTCACTGAGAACGAGCATGATGACAGTGGTGAATCCAGTGAGAAGGAGGTTACTATGCTAGTCCCATTAGACTTCTCAGTCACACTCCCTGTAGAAACGTTTACAGTTTCTTCCATTTCACCCCATTTTCCGCTGAATGTAGATGCCCAAGAATTTGTCCATGAAACTACTCCTGCTATATATCTCATATTAGTGCTGGAAATGTTTCCACTGATAGTAGTCCTGTAAATGCGTCCTTTGACGAGAGCATCGAGTCTGTAGTCACGCCAGTTTTTGTGAGTGTGATGTTAAAGAAGCAAGTGAAGTTGCAACAGATGTAGAGCCAGCTGTAGTTGACTCCCCAGTATCATCTGTACCCAGTCCTAAACTTTCTGTCACTATCCTTGATTCTCCTGTGGCTTGTGCTGAACCTCTACTCATCCCGCAATCTTGTTCTGAACCTCTACTCATCCCGCAATCTTGTTTAGATTCCGCACCATGATCCCTCCAACCTTGCCCTGAGCCTGTGTCTGTTTCTCAACTTTGTTTTGAAGATACCGAGATTCTTCCAAGTCCCATTATTGATTTACCTAATGATACTCCTATTATTGAACCTATTATTGAACCTAATATTGAACCTATTATTGAACCTATTGTTGAACCTACTATTACTGAACTTTCACAGTCTGTTGAACCCATCCCTGATAACATGTGTAGGCCTACTACAAGTTTTTACAGCATATCCTAACTTTTTTCAGAAACATATTTCATCACTTTAAACAAGATAAATGTGTTTAGAAGTATTTAAAACATACAAATTTATCCTTGATTTGTAAAAATCCATCAAATATAACGTATTTTGAAAGTTAGAAAAGTATATTTAATTTCCAAGATCTTAGAACACGAATGCTGTTCTATCTGTTGTCTTCCCCCCACCTACCAGTGCAATGCTTGCCTGTATGCTTTGAATAGAAAACCGTTCAGGCGAAACAATCGCCTTCCGGTAAAGTTTAGCAGGCTAACTCTCTCTCGTGACTCCGGAGAGTTTGCGGACGCAAAGCTCTATTTCCTATTCTCCCAATGTAAAGTTTAGCAGGCTAACTCTCCTGACTCTGGAGAGTTTACACACGCAGCGCAAAGCTCCTTTCATAAAGTTTAGTTTGGCAGGGCGGCGACATGTGACATGTATATTTTATTTTAATAATAATTCATGATCATTAGAAGATAATTATTAGGAAACTTATATTTTAAAGATGTGACCTATACCAATTCAAAATTACAATAATTACTATGTTTTGTTTTAAATTTAAAATGTGTTTATCGTGGACGACGTGTGAATATGTTTTTGACCCGGGCTTCCTTGTCCTTTGTCACTAATAATTGAGGCATATTTGCATATTTTAAAATAAATACGCAATAAAATTCATATAAATAAAATTATATTATATAATATATATTTTATATTATTATATATTAAAATGTATTTTATCTATTATTAAGTATTTCAAAAATAAGCACAGATTCCGGTGGAGAGCAAAATATGCGCACTAAAAATAACATTGGAAAACACCCACCCTATAGTTTCAAAACACAATCGCATTTCACAAGGTTAAAATAAAAGGTGATGCAATTATTTTGTTATCAATCAGGCTTTTTATTTATATTATACTCTCCAAAATTTATTTTCTGCGATTAAAATTATAATTTTAATAAAAATATATTTTCCGTAAAATAATCTAATTAATTTAGTATTAGTATAAGACTAACATCATTTCTTTTCAAAACTACACTGAAAATCTCCAACGAAAATGTCAACGATAATACACACATGGATAAGTAGCCTGCTACCAACATTGGGCCCAACGCGACAGGCCCCAGTTTTTAGCGGGTTTTGACTATAGTTCACGCACGATTTTACTGATATAGAAAAGATTATTTAAGTTCAGTTTATTGGGGTTAGATTGATTTTTAAGAGTTTAATTGATTATTTTGCGGTTAGGTCTAGGAATGGCCTAAGCCTCTCCCTATTTTATTTATGGGCCTGGCTGTCCGAGTCCATCGTCTGTCCTGATTGTTTTAAACAAACATGGTAACAGACCTACCTACCTACTGGCCTAGATTTAACAAATCAAAAGATATCTCTTTTTGTTTTACCCTTTCTTTACACCACCAGTACATTTACACATTACTGATATCATCTATTATATTCTGTATAATGGTTTCCACCCATTATGCCTTTTGTTCTTCAAATTTCTTTTCATAGGAGTCTACAATTAACAATAGGTCTGTAGGCCTAGTTCATTTCCTTTAATTTTATTTTATTTTATTTTATTTTATTCAATTAAAACCAACAGCGATAAATACCGCCACTAACAGGTTTGAAACATAAAACAATACAACATCAAAAACGGTTAACAATAAAATACAGATAAAATATATAAATATATATATAAAACATAGATTGGCATGCCATAAAAAATTTCAATTAAAACAGGTTATGCAGACTGTTCAAGAAGTGAACACATCATCGTCCTCTTAAAATAACCAAGTCTATCATTAAAAATATCGATATGATTGCTATTTAGATTATTAAATGTATAAGGTAGTCTATGAAAAAGTCCCCTCTTAGTACAGTCGACACGGCTAAAAGGAATATGCAATAAATGTCTATTTCGTGTACGACCAGGAACATTTAAACTAAATAGTGAAATTAATGAACAGTCATATTTAGAATTTAAAATATTATATAAAAAAACCATATCAGATATCGTTCGACGATTGCTGACAGAATCAATGGAAAAGGCAAAATTAACACAGTTATAAGACAGGAATCGAACAAACTTCCGTTGAACAGTGTCGATTCGACGGGCCTGACATGGAGAAATTGAATTGAAAATTGCAGAACAATATTCAAGGTGAGGACGTATAATAGATTTGTATAAAGATAAAAGTGCCCTGCCGTCGTTCATAAACCTACAATTTCTCCATATTAAGCCCATCATTCTATTAGCTTTTGACAACACATGATTAATATGTGAACAAAAATTTAATTTACTATCAATAAAAATACCTAAATCTTTCCATACATAAACCATCTCAAGATCATGTCCACTCAGATTATAATTGAAGAGCACAGGCCTTTTTTTAAGTGTTATAGATAAATATTTGCATTTATTAGCATTAAGTTTTATCCCCCACTTCTCCGTCCATTCCACGAGACCATCCAGATCCTCCTGAAGTGAAAAAGCATCCTGTGGAGTGGTAATCACTTTAAACAATTTCAGATCGTCAGCAAATAAAAGAGACTCGGAATGATTAAATTTTAAAGGAAGATCGTTGATAAATAAATTAAACAAAAGCGGGCCCAGGATCGAGCCCTGCGGAACGCCCGATAACACAGGGAGCCAATCAGATGTCTCTCCCCCAATGACAACACGCTGTTGTATATTAGTTAAATAGCTTTTAAACCAACTTAACAGTGAACCGGATAAACCAAATTTTGAAAGTTTAAAAATAAGCAAATCATGGGAAACGGAATCAAAAGCCTTAGAGAAATCAGTGTAAATCACATCGCACTGCTTCTTGCTGTTAATTGCATCGTATGATGTAGCAAGAAGCAGTGCGAGGTTGGTTTGACATGATCTCCCAGAGACAAAACCATGCTGCCTAGGACTTAAAGCATTAGCAACATGTGATGACAAACCATCATGCACAATGCGCTCAAAAATCTTAGACATAGTAGGCAATAACGAAATAGGACGATAGTTACAGATTAGTTTTTTGGGACCACTCTTGTGAATTGGGACAATATTAGCGTGTTTCCAAGATGAAGGAAAAACCCCAGAATTAATAGATAGCTGAAACAATTTGCAAAGCGGATAAGAGAGTGAGGAGGAGGCACCCTTTAAGACAACGTTACTAATCTGATCAATGCCAGTAGCTTTATTGATATCAATGTTACTAAGTGCCTTTTCCACAGAATGCTGATTCACAGACAGAGAACTTAAGTTATCCACCGCATAGTCAGGAAGACCTGGATAGTCCCGGGGAACGTCCGGAGAAGGCTCACTGAAAAAAGAATGAAAATAAGAATTAAATGTGGTAGCTTTATCATAATTAGACTGGAATGAAATGTTATCGTGACTCATGACAGAAGGAAGATTATTTGACTTGTATTTAGTTTTCATCCAGCTCCAGAATCTTTTACTGTTAGTGACAATTTGCTTAGCCAAAGAGTCCAAGTAATCTTTGTACTTTTTATTGCACATTTTTTTAAAAGACGCGCGAGCAAATTTGAAATTACTTTGGGCTAACCGATTATTATTTTTTTTCAGATATCTATAATACTTTTCTTTGAGTTGAAGCGCACTTCTCAACTCATTGTCAAACCACGGAGGAAGCTTTCTGCGCTTTCTAATTTTAGGCACTGTGTCATTGACGGCAGCATTTAACAAATTATAAAACATATCCAAAGCTTCATTTAAATCACCTTCAAAATCAATTAAGACACTCCATGGAACACAGTTAAGAGTATTACATAGATTATTGACATCAAGTGCTTTAAAATTGTAAATTATACTTTTACGATTCAAATTATCATTACTACATTTAACATCAAAATTTAAACGGAAATCAATTCTCAAAGATGAGTGGTCAGATAAAAAAATATCGTTAGCAGTATAGACTTTGTCGGAAATGTTTTTACTACAAATAACAAGATCAAGCATTTTATCCATTCTTGTACAGTACGTATTGCATTGAAATAGGCCACAGCTAGAAAGCAATACATCAAGTAAGTGTTCTCCCATGGACTGAGCTGGAGCAGAATAAGGGTTACTACTCCAATTAATTTCGGGCAGGTTGAAATCTCCAAGAATGAGGAATTCACTGTTTTTGTAGTAGAGCATAGCGATTTCCACAGACGAAGTAAAACGACGGAGGACATCGGGTGTAGCGTTTGGTGGTCTATAGAATAATCCAACAAGTAGGCTACTACGCCGCTTTAGTTGAATCTCTATCCACATGAACTCCGTTGAATCACTTTCTAGGCGTTCCACTCGGTTACAGGTAAATTTGTTATTCACTAGCATCAGGATACCACCACCGCGTTTATCAGTATCTCTATCGCGTCGAAATAAAGTGTAATTAGAAACGGAAAGTTCAGAATCGAGCACGTTGCAGTTTAACCATGTTTCCGTAAGTGCGACAATATCCAAATTGCTCTGAATTAGGTGTGCATTCAGATCTGAGTTGTATACGTCCATTTTATTCTTCAGGCTACGTACGTTTTGATAGTATACCTTAACTGAAGATGTCTGAGTATTACCTGGACCTGGATTCGATTCAACATCGCCACTTAAAAGAATACAGAATGTAACAGTGGAATTAGAATAGAGCAAACGTGGTGCGCTGTAGATCTTCCTTGACGGTCTGCTGCTACGTTGGAATGCAACAACACTCGTAGTCGTACTGCTTTGACCGCATAGATACAAATTCCAACATTTACATACAACGATGCTAGGAATGTTGCAGCTTACCGGCTCAGCGTATCCATCGACTGGCCTTAGCCATTGATTTCTGGATGAAAATCCCATATTAAAACTTGAAAAATAGAGGCCAAGAAATAAGTTCAAAATAAGTAGCGGCACACGTAGCCCGGTCGAACACATCATGTAGACTACAGTATGCCTACGTTGACTGGCCTAGTATCCACACAATGGGTAGCCTAGCGGAGCTCGATATGAACACGTCCGCTCACAACGAGAATTAGCTAACTATGATGATTCTGTTCTTTGTTCATTATATTGTCTATCTAAAAAATTAGCAGGCACAGAATAATAAAAACACATTAAAGTGAAAATTGTAATTATATTTAGGTACTTAATGAATATTTTGATTATTTTTCAACATGTAAATTGACTAATTGAAATGCGTTCTTTTGTCAAATAAGTTGACTCTTGTACTAATAGGCCTATTGTTAAATAATATTTATTTATTTTACTTACTCTGGATGCACCTTCATTCAAGAAGTGTGCCACTGTTTCAAAAGTGTAGCTTCCAAATAAATTATTATATTATATGTAAAAAAAAGTGGAGTAAAGTTACTTTAGGTAACTAATTATAAAAGGCATTCATTTTAAATGTGTTATAATTATAGCTAATTCTTTATTTTGTTATTTACTTTATTGATATTAAAAATAAACTTCCAACAGCAAGGAATTATTTAATTACTTATGTGTACACATTGAGAATGCCATAGATATATTATAGTGAAAATATCTCTATGAGAATCCCTACCAACTGTACTATCTTCAGACTAGCCAGCAAGTTTGGAATAGCCAACATGCGTTTGAGCAGTGGGGTATGTGTAATAATTAGAATAGCCACAAGGATATCTCAGAAAAATTAGATATTTTATCATAACTTTTGAACTACTGGAAAGATTTTGTTGCAAAAAAATCTATAATAATTCTTCAAAAAATTCAAGACTATAGCAATCAACTTAATAACGAAAAAGTTATTGTGAATATTACTGAAATTGTGTCCAGGCAGAATGAGTTTATATCACACTTCCTGTTCACCAAGATTAATTAAACAGATACGATTTTAATCCTTTTTTTTTCCACTTTGACTGGTGACTCTACTTGTAATGTTTGATATTTTGTGTTTTTGCTCCCGGAGGTAGCAATTTATGTTAGGGGAGGATGTAACCCTGTCATGTTTTAGACATGTTTTCTTTTCCTTTACTTTTTATTATTTTCCAATGTACCTACAATGTAATGCAGCTGGGTGCAGTGGGTGGGCAAGATTGTTTATCAATATAGCATTAAGATGTTTGCATTATATTGCTTTTCCTTGGAACTGCATATGTTTTAATCATTTTGTTAATTAATCCTTTTAAGAATTCTCTTTGTTCTGTTTTAATCTTCTTACATGTTTATCTATTTAAATGGGAGGTCCTAAATTTGGGAATTGACCAATCGGTCAATTTACCCCTCTTGAGTTTTGCCTAGTAACAAGAATGGACCAATAGGGGTAAACCTTGTTTGACAATTTTGGATGACATTAGGGTATGTTTTGGGAGATTTCTTTCTCTTTGCCTCTTGCCATCGGACGTGCTGGACACTCCAACTTTAATTAAATTTCAACTTTATATACTTTTACATTTCGAACAACGTTGAGTTCGAGAACCTATTTGAAAGTACTGAAAGACATATATATATATATTATATACGGTATACTAAAAGAGTACTAAGTTTAAAGTACAATTCAAGTTAAAGAAGATTGTGATATTTACACGTTGTACAGTTTGTACACTTAAAGTTTTGAAGTTATTTTTATTACACTCAACATGGAGGTATACCTCCATGCACTCAATGAGGATATTGGCTCTCTATTTTAGGTGAGTGATGTGCATACTTTTATCATTATTTTGGGCAGACTTGATGCCTGATCTAATACCTTTAAATTAAGTTTTGTATTGAATTGTTTTAGTTGTTTTAGTATTTAGACTGTACTGTGTGATTTAGTTTATCTTTTAATCTTCCATTGTGCTATTACAATGGTAGTATTGTTGCTTGAGTGCAATCAAGCAAGAGGAGATTAATTAGCAAAAGATAAATGACCCTATGGATGGATAGTTTTGCTTTATGTACACGTTAACTTACGATCAAATAACAGTTTTCTCTTCGCAACTTGTACAATGTAATTTAGAAAACTACAACAATTTTTTAATAAACATAGGCCTATACATCATACAACGTACATTTCTAGAAACAAATTTTTCAAAACTTTCTATTATTTAAAAGTCGAAGATAGCCAGGTCTCGGGTCCATTCTATTGTTGCCACAGATTGATATCTTCATCAGTACTTCTATGAATGGATGATTATAGGTGGGAACACGAACGCTAGTTGATCATACCCTGTACCGTTTGATCATACGAATGTGGAAACCACCACCTCACGATGTTTACAGTCGATACTGTTGAATGGATATGCACACTCCAATAAACACACACATTTTCATATTTACTGTCATTAAAAATATTCAATTGGTTTACAAATTCTTTGTTCTGTATCTCGGATAACATATTTCGTAGATATTTGGAGCCTCCTATAGTCATTTTTAATCAAATCAATTGAAAGGTTCGCAACTCGCGTCGTTCATGATTTTAAATGAGTCAATAATCGTAATTGTGTAAATTTTTTTTATTACGAATGATATTATAGAATAAATGTATCATTTCTTCATTCGATTATAATTAGTATTACTTTATTATTATGCAATTATTATATCATTCAATGACATTATTAATTCTTCGTATCAACCTTTTGACTCACTTACTAAATTATTGGTGGCGCTCTTCAAAATCATCAGACCGTACCGAACCATAGTCAATAGAAAGTAAACTTTTCTCTATGACCGAACACATGTGGATTAAATAATGTTTACGCTTGCGGAGAGAGTAGTAGGCCTACACAGTATTTGTTTGCAAGCTTAGCCCCGTTCTAAACATACTGTAAGTTGGTTTCATTTTCTGTTTGTGTGTTAAAATATTGATATATCATTGATTACTTGTTGTGTATCTGTTTTTTGATTAGTGCTCTTTCTGATGACTACAATTTAGGCTAGGCCTAATGGGCAGGTAAGCCTAGCTAGCTAGGCCTAGGGTAGGCCCTTTTATTTAGAACGGACTACTTATAAAATGAACGATGGAAGTGCGGGAATGATGTTGTCGACTAGGCTAGGCCTACTAAATAAAAACCAGGCTCATGTTTTTATGACGTAAACGCCGAGTTACATATAAATATAGCCTAGCATATATTTATAGAAAGAACCTGGTCCTAGATAGCCTATAATATATGGGCAATCTTGTACTTTTTTTAGGATAAAATTAATTAATTAAAACCAGTTTCGACAGTCTTAGCCAAGCCACTGTCTTATTGTGGTTACCATTATAACAAATGTACAATTGATTGAATAAAGTTCACATATAAAAAAAAAAAAGAAGCTCTTGAAAAAAGCGCCGTGAAGTTGGTTACTTATTCCTTATTCGACATTCGTCAATGGAAGTTGGTTCCTTATTCGACGTTCGACATTCGCTAGGCTAGGCCAAAATTTCGAAAATGATAATTTCCCAGCGGTAAATATGCCGTGCGCCACCAACCAATCTCCTGCTGTTACTTATTCCCTATTCGACATTCATTCGTGAAGTTGGTTCCTTATTCGACGTTCGCTAGGCCGCGGCCGACCGGCTGGCCCAAATTCGTACCAAAGTAGACCTAGTGTAGATGTACCTATTTTATCACAGATTTACGTTTTTTAGTTCCGATATTACGACCATACCAACGCCTCGGGCCGGGTTCACAATAGTATAGATTGACGTAGTATGGTCCTGGAATTCCAGAAATGTGCCACTTGCCCCGACCCAGATCGGGCAAGTACGGATTTTAAAGCAATTTAAAATGCGTATTTTTAGAATTAATTTAGTAAACACCACTTTTAAAGTGGCCATATGACCACACACCGACGCCTCGCGTCGGGTACACAATAGTATAGATTGACGTAGTATGGTCCTGGCATTCCAGAAATGTGCCACCTGCCCCGGCCCAGTGCGGGCAAGTACGTGTTTTAAAGCAATTTCAAATGCATATTTTTAGCAATAATTTACTAAGAATTAATAGCACCACTTTTAAAGTGGCCATATGACCACACCCCGACGCCTCGGGCCGGGTACACAATAATATAGATTGACGTAGTATGGTCCTGGCATTCCAGAAATGTGCCAATTGCCCCGGCCCAGTGCGGGCAAGTACGGGTTTTAAAGCAATTTAAAATGCGTATTTTTAGTGTTATTTTACTAAGTATTAATAGCACCACTTTTAAAGTGGCAATATGACCACACCCCGACGTCTCGGGCCGGCCGCCGGGTACACAATAGTATAGATTGACGTAGTATGGTCCTGGCTTTCCAGAAATGTGCCACTTGCCCCGGCCCAGTGCGGGCGAGTACGGATTTTAAAGCAATTTAAAATGCGTATTTTTGGCATTAATTTAGTAAACACCACTTTTAAAGTGGCCATATGACCACACCCCGACGCCTCGGGCCGGGTACACAATAGTATAGATTGACGTAGTATGGTCCTGACTTTCCAGAAATGTGCCACTTGCCCCGGCCCAGTGCGGGCAAGTACGTGTTTAAAAGCAATTTAAAATGCGTATTTTTAGCATTAATTTACTAAGAATTAATAGCACCACTTTTAAAGTGGCCATATGACCACACCCCAACGCCTCGGGCCGGGAACACAATAGTATAGATTGACGTAGAATGGTCCTGGCATTCCACAAATGTGCCACTTGCCCCGGCCCAGTGCGGGCAAGTACGTGTTTTAAAGCAATTTCAAATGCGTATTTTTAGCAATAATTTACTAAGAATTAATAGCACCACTTTTAAAGTGGCCATATGACCACACCCCGACGCCTCGGGCCGGGTACACAATAGTATAGATTGACGTAGTATGGTCCTGGCTTTCCAGAAATGTGCCACTTGCCCCGGCCCAGTGCGGGCAAATACGGATTTTAAAGCAATTTAAAATGCGTGTTTTTAGTGTTATTTTACTAAGTATTAATAGCACCACTTTTAAAGTGGCAATATGACCACACCCCGACGCCTCGGGCCGGATTCACAATAGTATGGATTGACGTAGAATGGTCCGGACATTCCAGAAATGTGCCACTTGCCCCGGCCCAGTGCGGGCAAGTACGTGTTTTAAAGCAATTTAAAATGCGTATTTTTAGTGTTATTTTACTAAGTATTAATAGCACCACTTTTAAAGTGGCCATATGACCACACCCCGACGCCTCGGGCCGGGTACACAAAAATATAGATTGACGTAGTATGGTCCTGGCATTCCAGAAATGTGCCACTTTCCCCGGCCCAGTGCGGGCAAGTACGGGTTTTAAAGCAATTTAAAATGCGTATTTTTAGTGTTATTTTACTAAGTATTAATAGCACCACTTTTAAAGTGGCAATATGACCGCACCCCGACGCCTCGGGCCGGGTACACAATAGTATAGATTGACGTAGTATGGTCCTGGCTTTCCAGAAATGTGCCACTTGCCCCGGCCCAGTGCGGGCGAGTACGGATTTTAAAGCAATTTAAAATGTGTATTTTTGGCATTAATTTAGTAAACACCACTTTTAAAGTGGCCATATGACCACACCCCGACGCCTCGGGCCGGGTACACAATAGTATAGATTGACGTAGTATGTTCCTGACTTTTCAGAAATGTGCCACTTGCCCCGGCCCAGTGCGGGCAAGTACGTGTTTAAAAGCAATTTCAAATGCGTATTTTTAGCATTAATTTACTAAGAATTAATAGCACCACTTTTAAAGTGGCCATATGACCACACCCCAACGCCTCGGGCCGGGAACACAATAGTATAGATTGACGTAGAATGGTCCTGGCATTCCAGAAATGTGCCACTTGCCCCGGCCCAGTGCGGGCAAGTACGGATTTTAAAGCAATTTAAAATGCGTATTTTTAGTGTTATTTTACTAAGTATTAATAGCACCACTTTTAAAGTGGCAATATGACCACACCCCGACGCCTCGGGCCGGGTTCACAATAGTATGGATTGACGTAGTATGGTCCTGGCTTTCCAGAAATGTGCCACTTGCCCCGGCCCAGCGCGGGCAAGTACGTGTTTTAAAGCAATTTAAAATGCGTATTTTTAGTGTTATTTTACTAAGTATTAATAGCACCACTTTTAAAGTGGCCATATGACCACACCCCGACGCCTTGGGCCGGGTACACAATAGTATAGATTGACGCAGTATGGTCCTGGCTTTCCATAAATGTGCCACTTGCCCCGGCCCAGTGCGGGCAAGTACGTGTTTAAAAGCAATTTCAAATGCGTATTTTTAGCATTAATTTAGTAAACACCACTTTTAAAGTGGCCATAATATGACCACACACCGACGCTTCGGGTCGGGTTCACGATAATATAGATTGCCGTAGTATGGTCCTGGCATTCCAGAAATGTGCCACTTGCCCCGGCCCAGTGCGGGCAAGTACGTGTTTTAAAGCAATTTAAAAGGCGTATTTTTGGCATTAATTTAGTAAACACCACTTTTAAAGTGGCCATATGACCACACCCCGACGCCTCGGGCCGGGTACACAATAGTATAGATTGACGTAGTATGTTCCTGACTTTTCAGAAATGTGCCACTTGCCCCGGCCCAGTGCGGGCAAGTACGTGTTTAAAAGCAATTTCAAATGCGTATTTTTAGTGTTATTTTACTAAGTATTAATAGCACCACTTTTAAAGTGGCAATATGACCACACCCCGACGCCTCGGGCCGGGTTCACAATAGTATGGATTGACGTAGAAAGGTCCAGACTTTCTAGAAATGTGCCACTTGCCCAGGCCCAGTGCAGGCAAGTACGTGTTTTAAAGCAATTTAAAATGCGTATTTTTAGTGTTATTTTACTAAGTATTAATAGCACCACTTTTAAAGTGGCCATATGACCACACCCCGACGCCTCGGGCCGGGTACACAATAGTATAGATTGACGCAGTATGGTCCTGGCTTTTCAGAAATGTGCCACTTGCCCCGGCCCAGTGCGGGCAAGAACGGATTTTAAAGCAATTTAAAATGCGTATTTTTAGCATTAATTTAGTAAACACCACTTTTAAAGTGGCCATATGACCACACCCCGACGCCTCGGGTCGGGTTCACAATAGTATAGATTGATGTAGAATGGTCCGGGCATTCCATAAACGTGCCACTTGCCCCGGCCCAGTGCGGGCAAGTACGTGTTTAAAAGCAATTTCAAATGCGTATTTTTAGCATTAATTTAGTAAACACCACTTTTAAAGTGGCCATAATATGACCACACACCGACGCTTCGGGTCGGGTTCACGATAATATAGATTGACGTAGTATGGTCCTGGCATTCCAGAAATGTGCCACTTGTCCCGGCCCAGTGCGGGCAAGTACGTGTTTTAAAGCAATTTCAAATGCGTATTTTTAGCATTAATTTACTAAGAATTAATAGCACCACATTTAAAGTGGCCATATGACCACACCCCGACGCCTCGGGCCGAGAACACAATAGTATAGATTAACGTAGTATGGTCCTGGCATTCCAGAAATATGCCACTTGCCCCGGCCCAGTGCGGGCAAGTACGGATTTTAAAGCAATTTTAAATGCGTATTTTTAGTGTTATTTTACTAAGTATTAATAGCACCACTTTTAAAGTGGCAATATGACCACACCCCGACGCCTCGGGCCGGATTCACAATAGTATGGATTGACGTAGAATGGTCCGGACATTCCAGAAATGTGCCACTTGCCCCGGCCCAGTGCGGGCAAGTACGTGTTTTAAAGCAATTTAAAATGCGTATTTTTAGTGTTATTTTACTAAGTATTAATAGCACCACTTTTAAAGTGGCCATATGACCACACCCCGACGCCTCGGGCCGGGTACACAAAAATATAGATTGACGTAGTATGGTCCTGGCATTCCAGAAATGTGCCACTTTCCCCGGCCCAGTGCGGGCAAGTACGGGTTTTAAAGCAATTTAAAATGCGTATTTTTAGTGTTATTTTACTAAGTATTAATAGCACCACTTTTAAAGTGGCAATATGACCGCACCCCGACGCCTCGGGCCGGGTACACAATAGTATAGATTGACGTAGTATGGTCCTGGCTTTCCAGAAATGTGCCACTTGCCCCGGCCCAGTGCGGGCAAGTACGTGTTTTAAAGCAATTTAAAATGCGTATTTTTAGTGTTATTTTACTAAGTATTAATAGCACCACTTTTAAAGTGTCCATATGACCACACCCCGACGCCTTGGGCCGGGTACACAATAGTATAGATTGACGCAGTATGGTCCTGGCTTTCCAGAAATGTGCCACTTGCCCCGGCCCAGTGCGGGCAAGTACGGATTTTAAAGCAATTTAAAATGCGTATTTTTAGCATTAATTTAGTAAACACCACTTTTAAAGTGGCCATATGACCACACCCCGACGCCTCGGGCCGGGTACACAATAGTATAGATTGACTTAGTATGGTCCTGGCTTTCCAGAAATGTGCCACTTGCCCCGGCCCAGTGCGGGCAAGTACGTGTTTAAAATCAATTTCAAATGCGTATTTTTAGCATTAATTTACTAAGAATTAATAGCACCACATTTAAAGTGGCCATATGACCACACCCCGACGCCTCGGGCCGGGAACACAAGTATGGATTAACGTAGTATGGTCCTGGCATTCCCGAAATATGCCACTTGCCCCGGCCCAGTGCGGGCAAGTACGGATTTTAAAGCAATTTAAAATGCGTATTTTTAGTGTTATTTTACTAAGTATTAATAGCACCACTTTTAAAGTGGCAATATGACCACACCCCGACGCCTCGGGCCGGGTTCACAATAGTATGGATTGACGTAGAAAGGTCCAGACTTTCTAGAAATGTGCCACTTGCCCCGGCCCAGTGCAGGCAAGTACGTGTTTTAAAGCAATTTAAAATGCGTATTTTTAGTGTTATTTTACTAAGTATTAATAGCACCACTTTTAAAGTGGCCATATGACCACACCCCGACGCCTCGGGCCGGGTACACAATAGTATAGATTGACGCAGTATGGTCCTGGCTTTTCAGAAATGTGCCACTTGCCCCGGCCCAGTGCGGGCAAGAACGGATTTTAAAGCAATTTAAAATGCGTATTTTTAGCATTAATTTAGTAAACACCACTTTTAAAGTGGCCATATGACCACACCCCGACGCCTCGGGTCGGGTTCACAATAGTATAGATTGATGTAGAATGGTCCGGGCATTCCATAAACGTACCACTTGCCCCGGCCCAGTGCGGGCAAGTACGTGTTTAAAAGCAATTTCAAATGCGTATTTTTAGCATTAATTTAGTAAACACCACTTTTAAAGTGGCCATAATATGACCACACACCGACGCTTCGGGTCGGGTTCACGATAATATAGATTGACGTAGTATGGTCCTGGCATTCCAGAAATGTGCCACTTGTCCCGGCCCAGTGCGGGCAAGTACGTGTTTTAAAGCAATTTCAAATGCGTATTTTTAGCATTAATTTACTAAGAATTAATAGCACCACATTTAAAGTGGCCATATGACCACACCCCGACGCCTCGGGCCGGGAACACAATAGTATAGATTAACGTAGTATGGTCCTGGCATTCCAGAAATATGCCACTTGCCCCGGCCCAGTGCGGGCAAGTACGGATTTTAAAGCAATTTTAAATGCGTATTTTTAGTGTTATTTTACTAAGTATTAATAGCACCACTTTTAAAGTGGCAATATTACCACACCCCGACGCCTCGGGCCGGGTTCACAATAGTATGGATTGACGTAGAAAGGTCCAGACTTTCTAGAAATGTGCCACTTGCCCCGGCCCAGTGCGGGCAAGTACGTGTTTTAAAGCAATTTAAAATGCGTATTTTTAGTGTTATTTTACTAAGTATTAATAGCACCACTTTTAAAGTGGCCATATGACCACACCCCGACGCCTCGGGCCGGGTACACAATAATATAGATTGACGTAGTATGGTCCTGGCATTCCAGAAATGTGCCACTTTCCCCGGCCCAGTGCGGGCAAGTACGAGTTTTAAAGCATTTTAAAATGCGTATTTTTAGTGTTATTTTACTAAGTATTAATAGCATCACTTTTAAAGTGGCCATATGACCGCACCCCGACGCCTCGGGCCGGGTACACAATAGTATAGATTGACGTAGTATGGTCCTGGCTTTCCAGAAATGTGCCCCTTGCCCCGGCCCAGTGCGGGCGAGTACGGATTTTAAAGCAATTTAAAATGCGTATTTTTGGCATTAATTTAGTAAACACCACTTTTAAAGTGGCCATATGACCACACCGCGACGCCTCGGGCCGGGTACACAATAGTATAGATTGACGTAGTATGGTCCTGACTTTCCAGAAATGTGCCACTTGCCCCGGCCCAGTGCGGGCAAGTACGTGTTTAAAAGCAAATTCAAATGCGTATTTTTAGCATTAATTTACTAAGAATTAATAGCACCACTTTTAAAGTGGCCATATGACCACACCCCAACGCCTTGGGCCGGGAACACAATAGTATAGATTGACGTAGAATGGTCCTGGCATTCCAGAAATGTGCCACTTGCCCCGGCCCAGTGCGGGCAAGTACGGATTTTAAAGCAATTTAAAATGCGTATTTTTAGCATTAATTTAGTAAACACCACTTTTAAAGTGGCCATATGACCACACCCCGACGCCTCGGGCCGGGTACACAATAGTATAGATTGACTTAGTATGGTCCTGGCTTTCCAGAAATGTGCCACTTGCCCCGGCCCAGTGCGGGCAAGTACGTGTTTAAAATCAATTTCAAATGCGTATTTTTAGCATTAATTTACTAAGAATTAATAGCACCACATTTAAAGTGGCCATATGACCACACCCCGACGCCTCGGGCCGGGTACACAATAGTATAGATTAACGTAGTATGGTCCTGGCATTCCAGAAATATGCCACTTGCCTCGGCCCACCAGTGCGGGCAAGTACGGATTTTAAAGCAATTTAAAATGCGTATTTTTAGTGTTATTTTACTAAGTATTAATAGCACCACTTTTAAAGTGGCAATATGACCACACCCCGACGCCTCGGGCCGGGTACACAATAGTATAGATTGACGTAGTATGGTCCTGACTTTCCAGAAATGTGCTACTTGCCCCGGCCCAGTGCGGGCGAGTACGGATTTTAAAGCAATTTAAAATGCGTATTTTTGGCATTAATTTAGTAAACACCACTTTTAAAGTGGCCATATGACCACACCCCGACGCCTCGGGCCGGGTACACAATAGTATAGATTGACGTAGTGTGGTCCTGACTTTCCAGAAATGTGCCACTTGCCCCGGCCCAGTGCGGGCAAGTACGTGTTTAAAAGCAATTTCAAATGCGTATTTTTAGCATTAATTTACTAAGAATTAATAGCACCACTTTTAAAGTGGCCATATGACCACACCCCAACGCCTCGGGCCGGGAACACAATAGTATAGATTGACGTAGAATTGTCCTGGCATTCCAGAAATGTGCCACTTGCCCCGGCCCAGTGCGGGCAAGTACGGATTTTAAAGCAATTTAAAATGCGTATTTTTAGCATTAATTTAGTAAACACCACTTTTAAAGTGGCCATATGACCACACCCCGACGCCTCGGGCCGGGTACACAATAGTATAGATTGACTTAGTATGGTCCTGGCTTTCCAGAAATGTGCCACTTGCCCCGGCCCAGTGCGGGCAAGTACGTGTTTAAAATCAATTTCAAATGCGTATTTTTAGCATTAATTTACTAAGAATTAATAGCACCACATTTAAAGTGGCCATATGACCACACCCCGACGCCTCGGGCCGGGAACACAATAGTATAGATTAACGTAGTATGGTCCTGGCATTCCAGAAATATGCCACTTGCCCCGGCCCAGTGCGGGCAAGTACGGATTTTAAAGCAATTTAAAATGCGTATTTTTAGTGTTATTTTACTAAGTATTAATAGCACCACTTTTAAAGTGGCAATATGACCACACCCCGACGCCTCGGGCCGGGTACACAATAATATAGATTGACGTAGAAAGGTCCAGACTTTCTAGAAATGTGCCACTTGCCCCGGCCCAGTGCGGGCGAGTACGGATTTTAAAGCAATTTAAAATGCGTATTTTTGGCATTAATTTAGTAAACACCACTTTTAAAGTGGCCATATGACCACACCCCGACGCCTCGGGCCGGGTACACAATAGTATAGATTGACGTAGTGTGGTCCTGACTTTCCAGAAATGTGCCACTTGCCCCGGCCCAGTGCGGGCAAGTACGTGTTTAAAAGCAATTTCAAATGCGTATTTTTAGCATTAATTTACTAAGAATTAATAGCACCACTTTTAAAGTGGCCATATGACCACACCCCAACGCCTCGGGCCGGGAACACAATAGTATAGATTGACGTAGAATGGTCCTGGCATTCCAGAAATGTGCCACTTGCCCCGGCCCAGTGCGGGCAAGTACGGATTTTAAAGCAATTTAAAATGCGTATTTTTAGCATTAATTTAGTAAACACCACTTTTAAAGTGGCCATATGACCACACCCCGACGCCTCGGGCCGGGTACACAATAGTATAGATTGACTTAGTATGGTCCTGGCTTTCCAGAAATGTGCCACTTGCCCCGGCCCAGTGCGGGCAAGTACGTGTTTAAAATCAATTTCAAATGCGTATTTTTAGCATTAATTTACTAAGAATTAATAGCACCACATTTAAAGTGGCCATATGACCACACCCCGACGCCTCGGGCCGGGAACACAATAGTATAGATTAACGTAGTATGGTCCTGGCATTCCAGAAATATGCCACTTGCCCCGGCCCAGTGCGGGCAAGTACGGATTTTAAAGCAATTTAAAATGCGTATTTTTAGTGTTATTTTACTAAGTATTAATAGCACCACTTTTAAAGTGGCAATATGACCACACCCCGACGCCTCGGGCCGGGTACACAATAATATAGATTGACGTAGAAAGGTCCAGACTTTCTAGAAATGTGCCACTTGCCCCGGCCCAGTGCGGGCGAGTACGGATTTTAAAGCAATTTAAAATGCGTATTTTTGGCATTAATTTAGTAAACACCACTTTTAAAGTGGCCATATGACCACACCCCGACGCCTCGGGCCGGGTACACAATAGTATAGATTGACGTAGTATGGTCCTGACTTTCCAGAAATGTGCCACTTGCCCCGGCCCAGTGCGGGCAAGTACGTGTTTAAAAGCAATTTCAAATGCGTATTTTTAGCATTATTTACTAAGAATTAATAGCACCACTTATAAAGTGGCCATATGACCACACCCCAACGCCTCGGGCCGGGAACACAATAGTATAGATTGACGGAGAATGGTCCTGGCATTCCAGAAATGTGCCACTTGCCCCGGCCCAGTGCGGGCAAGTACGGATTTTAAAGCAATTTAAAATGCGTATTTTTAGCATTAATTTAGTAAACACCACTTTTAAAGTGGCCATATGACCACACCCCGACGCCTCGGGCCGGGTACACAATAGTATAGATTGACTTAGTATGGTCCTGGCTTTCCAGAAATGTGCCACTTGCCCCGGCCCAGTGCGGGCAAGTACGTGTTTAAAATCAATTTCAAATGCGTATTTTTAGCATTAATTTACTAAGAATTAATAGCACCACATTTAAAGTGGCCATATGACCACACCCCGACGCCTCGGGCCGGGAACACAAGTATGGATTAACGTAGTATGGTCCTGGCATTCCCGAAATATGCCACTTGCCCCGGCCCAGTGCGGGCAAGTACGGATTTTAAAGCAATTTAAAATGCGTATTTTTAGTGTTATTTTACTAAGTATTAATAGCACCACTTTTAAAGTGGCAATATGACCACACCCCGACGCCTCGGGCCGGGTTCACAATAGTATGGATTGACGTAGAAAGGTCCAGACTTACTAGAAATGTGCCACTTGCCCCGGCCCAGTGGGGGCAAGTACGTGTTTTAAAGCAATTTAAAATGCGTATTTTTAGTGTTATTTTACTAAGTATTAATAGCACCACTTTTAAAGTGGCCATATGACCACACCCCGACGCCTCGGGCCGGGTACACAATAGTATAGATTGACGCAGTATGGTCCTGGCTTTCCAGAAATGTGCCACTTGCCCCGGCCCAGTGCGGGCAAGTACGTGTTTAAAAGCAATTTCAAATGCGTATTTTTAGCATTAATTTAGTAAACACCACTTTTAAAGTGGCCATAATATGACCACACACCGACGCTTCGGGTCGGGTTCACGATAATATAGATTGACGTAGTATGGTCCTGGCATTCCAGAAATGTGCCACTTGTCCCGGCCCAGTGCGGGCAAGTACGTGTTTTAAAGCAATTTAAAATGTGTATTTTTAGTGTTATTTTAACTAAGTATTATAATAGCACCACTTTTAAAGTGGCCATATGACCACACCCCGACGCCTCAGGCCGGATACACAATATTATAGATTGACGTAGTATGGTCCTGGTTTTCCAGAAATGTGCCACTTGCAACGGCCCAGTGCGGGCAAGTACGGATTTTAAAGCAATTTAAAATGCGTATTTTTAGCATTAATATAGTAAACACCAGTTTTAAAGTGGCCATGACCACACCCCGACGCCTCGGGTCGGGTTCACAATAGTATAGATTGATGTAGAATGGTCCTGGCATTCCATAAATGTGCCACTTGCCCCAGCCCATTGCGGGAAAGTACGTGTTTAAAAGCAATTTCAAATGCGTATTTTTAGCATTAATTTACTAAGAATAATTAAAAGCACCACATTTAAAGTGGCCATATGACCACACTCCGACGCCTCGGGCCGGGTACACAATAGTATAGATTGACGTAGTATGGTCCTGGCATTCCAGAAATGTGCCACTTGCCCCGGCCCAGTGCGGGTAAAATGCGTATTTTTAGCATTAATTTAGTAAACACCACTTTTAAAGTGGCCATATGACCACACCCCGACGCCTCGAGTCGGGTTCACGATAGTATAGATTGACGTAGTATGGTCCTGGCATTCCAGAAATGTGCCACTTGCCCCGGCCCAGTGCGGGCAAGTACGGATTTTAAAGCAATTTAAAATGCGTGTTTTTAGTGTTATTTTACTAAGTATTAATAGCACCACTTTTAAAATGGCAATATGACCACACCCCGACGCCTCGGGCCGGGTTCACAATAGTATAGATTGATGTAGAATGGTCCTGACATGCCATAAATGTGCCACCTGCCACGGCCCAGTGCGGGCAAGTACGTGTTTTAAAGCAATTTCAAATGAGTATTTTTACCAATAATTACTAAGAATTAATAGCACCACTTTTAAAGTGGCCATATGACCACACCCCGACGCCTCGGGCCGGGTTCACGATAGTATAGATTGACGTAGAATGGTCCTGGCATTCCAGAAATATGCCACTTGCCCCGGCCCAGTGCGGGCAAGTACGTGTTTTAAAGCAATTTCAAATGCGTATTTTTAGCATTAATTTAGTAAACACCACTTTTAAAGTGGCCATATGACCGCACCCCGACGCCTCGGGCCGGGTACACAATAGTATATATTGACGTAGTATTGTCCTGGCATTCCAGAAATGTGCCACTTGCCCCGGCCCAGTGCGGACAAGTACGTGTTTTAAAGCAATTTAAAATGCGTATATTTAGTGTTTTTTTACTAAGTATTAACAGCACTACTTTTAAAGTGGCAATATGACCACACCCCGACGCCTCGGGCCGGGTTCACAATAGTATGGATTGACGTAGAATGGTCCTGACATTCCAGAAATATCTGGGCCGGGGCAAGTGGCACATTTCTGGAAAGCCAGGACCATACTACGTCAATCTATACTATTGTGTACCCGGCCCGAGGCATCGGGGTGTGGTCATATGGCCACTTTAAAAGTGGTGTTTACTAAATTAATGCTAAAAATACGCATTTTAAATTGCTTTAAAATCCGTACTTGCCCGCACTAGGCCGGGGCAAGTGGCACATTTCTGGAAAGCCAGGACCATACTACGTCAATCTATACTATTGTGTACCCGGCCCGAGGCATCGGGGTGTGGTCATATGGCCACTTTAAAAGTGGTGTTTACTAAATTAATGCTAAAAATACGCATTTTAAATTGCTTTAAAATCCGTACTTGCCCGCACTGGGCCGGGGCAAGTGGCATATTTCTGGAATGCCAGGACCATACTACGTCAATCTATACTATTGTGTTCCCGGCCCGAGGCGTCGGGGTGTGGTCATATGGCCACTTTAAATGTGGTGCTATTAATTCTTAGTAAATTAATGCTAAAAATACGCATTTGAAATTGCTTTTAAACACGTACTTGCCCGCACTGGGCCGGGGCAAGTGGCACATTTCTGGAAAGCCAGGACCATAATACGTCAATCTATACTATTGTGTACCCGGCCCGAGGCGTCGGGGTGTGGTCATATGGCCACTTTAAAAGTGGTGTTTACTAATGCTAAAAATACGCATTTTAAATTGCTTTAAAATCAGTACTTGCTCGCACTGGGCCGGGGCAAGTGGCATATTTCTGGAATGCCAGGACCATACTACGTCAATCTATACTATTGTGTTCCCGGCCCGAGGTGTCGGGGTGTGGTCATATGGCCACTTTAAATGTGGTGCTATTAATTCTTAGTAAATTAATGCTAAAAATACGCATTTGAAATTGCTTTTAAACACTTACTTGCCCGCACTGGGCCGGGGCAAGTGGCACATTTATGGAATGCCAGGACCATTCTACATCAATCTATACTATTGTGAACCCGACCCGAGGCGTCGGGGTTTGGTCATATGGCCACTTTAAAAGTGGTGCTATTAATTCTTAGTAAATTTTTGCTAAAAATACGCATTTGAAATTGCTTTAAAACACGTACTTGCACGCACTGGGCCGCCGGGGCAGGTGGCACATTTCTAGAATGTCAGGACCATACTACGTCAATCTATACTATTGTGTACCCGGCCCGATGCGTCGGGGTGTGGTCATATGGCCACTTTAAAAGTGGTGTTTACTAAATTAATGCCAAAAATACGCATTTTAAATTGCTTTAAAATCCGTACTCGCCCTGGGCCGGGGCAAGTGGCACATTTCTGGAAAGCCAGGACCATACTACGTCAATCTATACTATTGTGTACCCGGCCCGAGGCGTCGGGGTGCGGTCATATTGCCACTTTAAAAGTGGTGCTATTAATACTTAGTAAAATAACACTAAAAATACGCATTTTAAATTGCTTTAAAACCCGTACTTGCCCGCACTGGGCCGGGGCAAGTGGCACATTTCTGGAATGTCCGGACCATTCTACGTCAATCCATACTATTGTGAATCCGGCCCGAGGCGTCGGGGTGTGGTCATATTGCCACTTTAAAAGTGGTGCTATTAATACTTAGTAAAATAACACTAAAAACACGCATTTTAAATTGCTTTAAAATCCGTACTTTCCCGCACTGGGCCGGGGCAAGTGGCACATTTCTGGAAAGCCAGGACCATACTACGTCAATCTATACTATTGTGTACCCGGCCCGAGGCGTCGGGGTGTGGTCATATGGCCACTTTAAAAGTGGTGTTTACTAAATTAATGCTAAAAATACGCATTTTAAATTGCTTTAAAATCCGTACTTGCCCGCACTGGGCCGGGGCAAGTGGCATATTTCTGGAATGCCAGGACCATACTACGTTAATCTATACTATTGTGTTCCCGGCCCGAGGCGTCGGGGTGTGGTCATATGGCCACTTTAAATGTGGTGCTATTAATTCTTAGTAAATTAATGCTAAAAATACGCATTTGAAATTGCTTTTAAACACGTACTTGCCCGCACTGGGCCGGGGCAAGTGGCACATTTCTGGAAATCCAGGACCATACTAAGTCAATCTATACTATTGTGTACCCGGCCCGAGGCGTCGGGGTGTGGTCATATGGCCACTTTAAAAGTGGTGTTTACTAAATTAATGCTAAAAATACGCATTTTAAATTGCTTTAAAATCCGTACTTGCCCGCACTGGGCCGGGGCAAGTGGCACATTTCTGGAATGCCAGGACCATTCTACGTCAATCTATACTATTGTGTTCCCGGCCCGAGGCGTTGGGGTGTGGTCATATGGCCACTTTAAAAGTGGTGCTATTAATTCTTAGTAAATTAATGCTAAAAATACGAATTTGAAATTGCTTTTAAACACGTACTTGCCCGCACTGGGCCGGGGCAAGTGGTACATTTATGGAATGCCAGGACCATTGTACATCAATCTATACTATTGTGAACTCGACCCGAGGCGTCGGGGTGTGGTCATATGGCCACTTTAAAAGTGGTGCTATTAATTCTTAGTAAATTTTTGCTAAAAATACGCATTTGAAATTGCTTTAAAACACGTACTTGCACGCACTGGGCCGGGGCAGGTGGCACATTTCTGGAATGCCAGGACCATACTACGTCAATCTATACTATTGTGTACCCGGCCCGATGCGTCGGTGTGTGGTCATATGGCCACTTTAAAAGTGGTGTTTAATAAATTAATGCCAAAAATACGCATTTTAAATTGCTTTAAAATCCGTACTTGCCCGCACTGGGCCGGGGCAAGTGGCACATTTCTGGAAAGCCAGGACCATACTACGTCAATCTATACTATTGTGTACCCGGCGGCCGGCCCGAGACGTCGGGGTGTGGTCATATTGCCACTTTAAAAGTGGTGCTATTAATACTTAGTAAAATAACACTAAAAATACGCATTTTAAATTGCTTTAAAACCCGTACTTGCCCGCACTGGGCCGGGGCGAGTGGCACATTTCTGGAATGCCAGGACCATACTACGTCAATCTATATTATTGTGTACCCGGCCCGAGGCGTCGGGGTGTGGTCATATGGCCACTTTAAAAGTGGTGCTATTAATTCTTAGTAAATTATTGCTAAAAATACGCATTTGAAATTGCGTTAAAACACGTACTTGCCCGATCTGGGTCGGGGCAAGTGGCACATTTCTGGAATTCCAGGACCATACTACGTCAATCTATACTATTGTGAACCCGGCCCGAGGCGTTGGTATGGTCGTAATATCGGAACTAAAAAATGTAAATCTGTGATAAAATAGGTACATCTACACTAGGTCTACTTTGGTACGAATTTGGGCCAGCCGGTCGGCCGCGGCCTAGCGAACGTCGAATAAGGAACCAACTTCACGAATGAATGTCGAATAGGGAATAAGTACCAGCAGGAGATTGGTTGGTGGCGCACGGCATATTTACCGCTGGGAAATTATCATTTTCGAAATTTTGGCCTAGCCTAGCGAATGTCGAACGTCGAATAAGGAACCAACTTCCATTGACGAATGTCGAATAAGGAATAAGTAACCAACTTCACGGCGCTCTTGAAAAAAGCTATTGAAAAATCTTCTCTATAAATTAGTTTTCAACTTTCTACCACCTAGTGACTGATAAATTGTCTAAACTGTTGTTTTCTCAACATGGAGATGTAATTTTTATTGTCAAAGTCAATATTATAAGCGGGATATTAAGTGTTTTTTTCATGTTGAGGATCTTAGGCTCAAGCAAGAACAATTGATACACCAGCTTTCTATTGTTCAAGTAAGTACACAAGCTTTTTCCGCCAAATTTCAAACAAAGCTAACAATGGAAAACCAGTGGCCTAGCTATGGTCATATAAAAGCTCCAAGCATTCTAGATATAACAAACTCTAGCTTTTATGGCTTTGCATATGATGAACTTAGAAGTCATTTTGATAGGCTTGCATTTGAAACATCGACTCCTGATAATATTGATCTATTCAGAAAATTAAGCTATGATTATGAAAGGAAATAAAAAAAGACGAGCTAAATATTGAAACAGCGCCGTTAATTGAAGAAATAACACTCAACGATTACAGTCGGAATTGTAAATCCTCTGAGTTTGTGATTACTTATTGTGCATCTGTTTTTTTTATTAGTGCTCTTTCTGATGACTACAATTTAGGCTAGGCTTAATGGGCTAGGTAAGCCTAGCTAGGCCCTTATTTAGGACGGACAACTTATAAAATGAACGATGAAAGTGCGGGAATGATGTTGTCGACTAGGCCAGGCCTACTAAATAAAAACCAGGCTCATGTTTTTTTGGCGTAAACGCCGAGTTACATATAAATATAGCCTAGCCTATATTCATAGAAAGAACCTGGTCCTAGATAGCCTAATAATATATGGGCAATCTTGTACTTTTTTAGGATAAAATTAATTAATTAAAACCAGTTTCGACTTAGCCAAGCCAAGAAGCTCTTGAAAAAAGCTATTGAAAAATCTTCTCCATAAAATAGTTTTCAACTTTCTACCACCTAGTGACTGATAAATTGTCTAAACTGTTGTTTTCTCAACATGGAGATGTAATTTTTATTGTCAAAGTCAATATTATAAGCAGGATATTAAGTGTTTTTTCATGTTGAGGATCTTAGGCTCAAGCAAGAACAATTGATGCACCAGCTTTCTATTGTTCAAGTAAGTACACAAGCTTTTTCCGCCCAATTTCAAACAAAGCTAACAATGGAAAACCAGTGGCCTAGCTATGGTCATATAAAAGCTCCAAGCATTCTAGATATAACAAACTCTAGCTTTTATGGCTTTGCATATGATGAACTTAGAAGTCATTTTGATAGGCTTGCATTTGAAACATCGACTCCTGATAATATTGATCTATTCAGAAAATTAAGCTATGATTATGAAAGGAAATAAAAAAAGACGAGCTAAATATTGGAACAGCGCCGTTAATTGAAGAAATAACACTCAACGATTACAGTCAGAATTGTAAATCCTCTGAGTTTGTGAAAGCAATTGATTGTTCAACTCAAACACCTAAATAATGGGACCAGATCCCATCACTAAAGCTGAAAATAAAGCAAACTGATGAGAAAGTTTCTGAATTAAAACAACAGCTACACTAATTCAAGAAATCCATTCAAATTTTGTTCACCTTAGTAAAGCTTTTAAAGAAATGAGTGAAAGAAACTGGTCTCTTGAGCAACAAATTCTTAGTTTACAGAATATTGCAAGTGAACCTGGATTTGAACTACCTAAAAAGTTGGGTAATTGCTAAACTGCGCAAACACTGCGCAAACAACAAAAAAATTAATATTGATTAAAACACAACTAGACCTGTATAGGGAGACAATTTATGAGGAAAAAATATAAAATTCCTTTAAGTTTGACTTTTTTTGGGTGAAAAACTTCAATTTTTGGGAAAATTACTGATTTCACAGCGCAAACCTCCAAAAAAAGCTGCGCAAACCTCCTTTAAATCAATTAATATTGATTAAAACACAACTAGACCTATATAGGGAGACAATTTATGGGGAAAAAATTTAAAATTCCTTTAAGTTTGCCTTTTTTTGGGTAAAAAACTTCAATTTTTGGGAAAATTACTGATTTCACAGCGCAAACCTAAAAAAAAAGCTGCGCAAACCTCCTTTAAATCAATTAATATTGATTAGATAACAACTAGAACTATATAAGGAGACAATTTATGGGAAAACAAATTTGAAATTCCTTTAAGTTTCCTTTTTTTTGGGTGAAAAACTTCAATTTTTGGGAAAATTATTGATTTCACAGCGCAAACAACAAAAAAAGCAATACCCAAAAAGTTTGTATCTAAACCTATTCTATACTGTAAATAAAATGGCATTAGCACAATCTCAAGTAACACGTTTGATGTGCTTGGTGATACCGTACAACAACCACCATCTAACCTTGCCACATCGACTCTGAAGCTACGCGAATTACAGATCACTCTAGTACTCAAGCTCTACAAAGTCTAAATTGGATGAACTTAGATGAAATATTATATGTAAATGAAGCTATTGTTATGTTTAAGATTATGAACAACCTTGCACCTCCATATTTAATAAAAATAAATTCAATATCAAAAACAATTACTATAATATTAGAACTAAGCCAAATTTAATAGTACCAAAACCAAAAACGTAGCTTATCATATAGAGGTGCCAAGGTTAGGAATGAGCTAAATGAAGATATTAAAAATGTGAACAGTGTCTCTCTTTTTAAGAAACTGTTAACTGCTAATTTCATGTAGCTTTATTTAAATGTAGTGTATTATTTAATTTTATAGTTAGTAAGTGTACGCTTGTTTTATTTTATTTCATTGTAATTGTTTGGAATGAGCTAAATGAAGATATTAAAAATGTGAACACTGTCTCTCTTTTTAAGAAACTGTTAACTGCTAATTTCATGTAGCTTTATTTAAATGTACTGTAGTGTATTATTTAATTTTATAGTTAGTAAGTGTACCCTTGTTTCATTTTATTTCATTGTAATTGTTTTTTTTTTTTTTTTTCTCTTTTGATAGTAATTAAGGTCTTTTTACATTTATTTTTGTTGGTGTTTTCCTTTAAACACGGTCTTACTGAAAAACAACTTTCAGTTGAAGTTAAGTATCCGTGATTAAATAAAGCTTATTATTATTATTATTATAAGTCATATACTTTATAGTTATACTTTTTTAGTGTAAACATCAATAATAATAAATAATAATATATAAAATAATATAGATCTAATATTTAATAATTTATTTTTTTAAAGAATATGACTATCATTACTCGGTTTTATAAAAGTCCGGCATTACTCCCAGGGGCTTCAAATGTTTTGTGGAAGAAATTAGCAAAGCAGTTGGAAAATTCTAAATTGCAAGATTTAAAAACGGAAATTTGTTTTAATGTGGAAGTAAACGGAGGTAGGTACTCTTCCTTTCTAATTTAAATTTTAATAAATTGTTTTGCCAAACTAATATTATTTTGAAAATGTCAATTAAACTGTGTATTATTTTCATAGATTGCCTCAGTGGTGAAGAACAGAAGAAAATACAATGGATCTTAGGTACCCCTTTTGAAGAATTTAGCCTGCTGACCAAGTCAATCATAGTTGAAGATGATCAAGAACCTGATGGACTTCTGATTGAAATTGGGCCTAGGTCAGAAAATGTTTTTTAATTAACAAATTACCCTTCTTGTCTAGTCGTACAGTGTTAGTGTCGGTTTCAGTTGAGAATAAGTATTAATAAATAATACTGTATGTTTTGTTATTCGGTAGGTAATATCTGAAAAAGTAAAAGTCATAATTTTTGTTGTTCAACAAGGTAATAGGCATAAATTAAGAAAGGTGGGCATAAACATGCATGGCAGAATATGTTGACTGTATATTTAATATCATGGGCATTACATTACACTATCTACTGTATATGATATAATAAGTTTAATTTTTATACACACAGGTTGAACTTCTCTACGGCCTGGTCAACAAATGCTGTCTCAATCTGCCAATCGGCTGGAATCAACCATGTGACTCGTATTGAGCGTTCTATTCGCTATCTTATAAACGTAGCCGACGATCATGGCATTGCTGCGTCTATCAGCCCCGAGGAAGAGAAGCTACTGGTAGCCGTACTTCACGATCGTATGACGGAATGTCACTACCACGAACCAATCAGCAGCTTTGAAATTAAAGCTAAACCAGAAGAAGTCTTTGAAATTGATGTTATAGGTGAAGGGAAAGTTGCTCTGGAAAAGGCAAACAAAGAATTAGGTGATTGTAGTACTCTCAATCATGTTCCCCAAGTATAGATGAACTTTGAACTGTGTTAAACTCCTGTGTTTTTTAATTCTATTTCAGTTTTTTCTATTATTAACTTAACTTTAAAATTAATATAGGTAACTTTGTGTTGATACTGTATATCATTATATTATGATTAAAGTCCCATTTCCTACGTTTTTAGATCTAATTATAGGTCACAAACTACATTTAATGTAAAAATAAATATGTATGCAATAACTTTTTCGTCTTTAAAACTGTTAAAAATTTGAAAAATAAATTGATTCTAATCATTTAGAGACTTTCTATAAATCATAACATGCATTGTGCATGTGTATTGTTTCTTTCTTTTTATCATAATTTACCATAAAACAGAAAAGACAAGGCAAAAATTGTAGGGAATAGGTCTTTAACATTACATTTAGCTTAACATCCAACATGATTTCATATTCTTTTAAGTGTGTTCTAGTAACCAGTTAATATTACTGTACAGTAATTATTTAATCGGTCTGTGGATACATTGTTCATTTAAGAATTCATTGTTATTGAATTTATAAACCAAAGCTTATCATGACCAATAAATGGTTGATGAAGATTTCTATTATTAATATTGCATTATAAACATTTTGTATTATTCTTACTGCAGGACTTGCCTTTGATACGTGGGACATAGACTTTTACACCAACATGTTTATTGAAAAGGTTAAACGGAATCCAACAAGTGTTGAACTCTTTGACTTGGCTCAGTCTAACAGGTACAAAGCACTTTAGTTTTAGTCGCATGAAGTTTTACCATCTGTGAATGATGGTCATGAATATTTATTTACATTCTTTACTGTCTTGTAAAAGTAATATCTTTATTTAATACAAACCTAAATTATTGAAAATACAATATTGCAATGCTGTGAGTTTATCAGTGATTGGATAGAGATATAAATAGAATATGCTAAATAGCTAAATCAAAATGAGGTAAAAATAAAGTAAATGAAGTAAAACAGTCAAAAAGAACAAAGATACCATCTGCCTCAATATATACCTGAAAAAAAAAACAGGTGAAAAACAATTGTGGCATTGTCTATTTGCCTTCTAGCCTAAAATAAAGTAAAATAGTATTTGTAACCATGGATAATCCTAAGACATAGACCATTCTTTACTTAAATTCTTTTCATCTATGCAACATTTCTCAGCTTTCATTACTGTATTTAGAAATTCCTGAAAATATTCCCACAAATGGTTTTTTCTTGCTTTCTGTCTTCTTTCTAGTGAGCATAGTCGTCATTGGTTTTTTAAGGGTAAGATGGTAATCGATGGAGAAGAAAAAGATCATTCTTTATTCAAGATGGTGATGTCAACGCAAGCTACCAGCAATGATAACAACGTCATTAAATTCTCGGATAACAGCAGGTATCTTAACATTTTACGTGGCTTTTATATTTATATCCATATTTTCCGAATCGAATCACGATATAGTTCACTGGAATGGTGTCTATGACTCTTGTATAAATCTTGTTGTGCTGGACAGAATTAGGCATTATACCTGAAATTATTAGTTCTAGAGGGTGTCATGAAATAGCCCATAAAATACTACAGGCATAATTTCCATCGTAAATGATATTTATTCACATTTTGTTGAACCACAAAGTATTGCCTAAAGCTCTGTCTACACTATCAACTTTTATGTAAAAAAATGTGATGTGCCCATATATGGATATGATGATGTCATATCACTACCATATTTGGGGACAGACAGAGCTTTAAATGTTGTCAATGAACCTATACTGTTTTTTCTCACTTTGATGACTTTACTTGATTTTCAGTGCAATCAAAGGCCATAAGGTCAAAGTTCTCAAACCAGCCAATCCCGGGTCAGCAAGTGTGATGGAGGAATCTGAACCACTCAGGCATATCATCTTCACAGCAGAGACCCATAACTTTCCAACTGGGGTTGCACCTTTCCCAGGGGCTACAACTGGTACTGGGGGTAGGATACGTGATGTTCAGGCTGCAGGGAAGGGGGCACATGTAGTGGCTGGCACTGCAGGCTACTGTTTTGGAAATTTGAACATTCCAGGTAAATTATATAAATCTAAAAATTAGATTTTGTAGTCCTTATGAAAATTGATGTCAGACTTTACTCGCTCAAAAATCAAAATAAATACAAATATAACAGAAAATAAAACATAACAAATATACAAATATAAAGGATAAACCTTATCAAAGATTTGCAAAGTAACAACAATTAAAAGATATTCATTTACTGGCACTTATATGTATAAATAGAGTATGGGATGAAAGATATTAAGTAACGCATGCAGTGAACAGGCATAATTGCTTGCTTAATTACATAATTTTGCTTTTTATAAATGTTATATATTCAGTGTAATTAATTATTTATTATCATTGATTGAACATTTGTTTAAACAGGGTATGACCTTCCATGGGAGGACAAAAATATGGTTTATCCTAGCAACATGGCGCCTGCTCTGTCGGTTGCTGTAGAGGCCAGCAACGGTGCATCTGACTACGGCAACAAGTTTGGTGAACCCGTTCTAACCGGTTTCTCTCGTTCATTTGGCATGATGCTTACTGAGAGCGACAGAAGAGAGTGGGTCAAGCCCATTATGTTCAGCGGGGGTATTGGGATGCTTGAGAGTATGCATGCGACTAAAGACGAAGCAGAAAAAGGTTTGTTAAACAAACTAAATACAACACCATAAAAAATACTGTACTTCTTATTATTGTTGTCTCCACATAGATATTATATGTCTGTCATATAAAATAAGATTATAGTAACCTGATAAAATATTTTGTTTTTATTTCTCCATTGAAAACTAATTATTGACTGATCAATAATTGTTTACCATGCAGGAATGAAAATTGTAAAACTTGGTGGACCAATCTATCGCATCGGAGTCGGTGGGGGCGCTGCATCTTCCATTCAAGTTCAAGGTGACAATACAGAAAAACTGGACTTCGAAGCCGTGCAGCGCGGTGATGCGGAGATGGAACAGAAACTAAACCGAGTTATAAGGGCGTGCATTGAGATGGTTGATACAAACCCTATATGTAGTATACATGATCAAGGAGCTGGAGGCAATGGTGAGTTTGCATGCAATGTGCTTATTTTTATTATTTTACTAAGTACAGTAGCACCCCTCATTTGGGACATCCCTATTAAGGGGACACTTTGTCAGACAAATGTACTTATTTTTATGTCAAACTATGGCTAACATCTGACCAATTAAATCATTTTTTTGTGTACAGGTAATGTTTTAAAGGAGATATGTGAACCTGCAGGTGCTCTAATAAAAGCTAAGGAATTCCAACTAGGTGATCCAACCATCAACACCTTAGAACTATGGGGTGCAGAATACCAGGAGTCCAATGCCATACTAATACGATCTGAGGATCAAGAAAAACTTCAAGATATTTGTGACAGAGAGAAATGTCCAGCTGTTTTTGTTGGTGACATTACAGGTGATGGGAAGGTAATATTTGGATGATTTTTTTTACCTACTTTATTCTAAATTTTTTTAGTGGAGCTGTTGCTTGGTGGTTTAACATGCTTGCCTTCCAATTCCAAGGTCAAGGGTTCAATCAAGGTCAAGGGTTGTAACTCACGACTCTTTCAACTTCACTCCCTAAGCCTGAAATAAAACTTAGTTTATAAGCACGATAAACTATAAAATATTTTATCCATCCTGTAATTGGCAAGTTTGTGCTTACTGTGGGATAAGTATGAAAAAACGCATTTAAATACTACAGTGTTACTAATTTTGAAGAATGCCTTTTCATGCACAGATAGAGTGCATAAGAGTTTTGCAATACAAAAATATTTTGTTTTGTTTCAGATTCGTCTTGAGGTGGAAAAGAAAGTGGAAGCTGGTAAGGGTGATGCAGAACCTCCAAGCATAAAAAGAACAGCACTTACTTATCCAGTTGATCTCCAACTTGAATGGGTTCTTGGGAAGATGCCGCAAAAGGTATGATGGAGACTTGATAGTAGAGTAGTGTCGGTAATAAGTTTGAACCATACCATGAATGCATCAGTGGTGTAATGGTAGTATGTCTGCATATCAAGCAGAAGATTCCAGGTTCAAATCTCAGCTGAGGTCACCTTTTCTCAATCTCACAGATTTCATCATAAATAACCATTGAAAATAATTATGTGTTATAATAATAGTGTCTCTTTCTGTCTGTAAAATTATATAGAATTATATTTTTTTTTCTCTCAGGTTTTCAAGTATGATCGATGTAAACCAAAACTTAAGCAGTTAACACTACCTGATGGGTTGACTGTCCGATGTGCACTCGACCGTGTTCTGCGTCTACCTTCAGTAGCCAGTAAAAGATTTTTGACTAATAAGGTAAAGATCTGTTTATCTTTAATATTGCATAATTTATTTGTGTGAAGGAATATGGAAAGTGTATAACCAGGATATATTGTTTCTGTTAGGTTGATCGTGCTGTCACGGGCCTGATAGCCCAGCAGCAATGTGTAGGCCCCCTGCACACACCACTCGCTGATGTTGCTGTTATCGCACTCTCCCACTTTGAAACTGTAGGCTCAGCTACAGCCATTGGAGAGCAGCCTATTAAAGGGTTAGTCGATCCTGGCTGTGGTGCCAGGATGTCTGTAGGAGAAGCCCTTACCAATCTTGTGTTTGCTAGGGTCTCCGATCTTAAAGATGTCAAATGTAGCGGTAACTGGATGTGGCCAGCGAAGCTTCCTGGTGAGGGTGCTGCATTGTATGATGCATGCGAGGCTATGTGCGAGGTGATGGGCAAGTTGGGTGTTGCTGTGGATGGTGGGAAGGACTCTTTGAGTATGGCTGCCAGGATAGGCTCTGAAACGATCAAAGCTCCAGGTTAGACATTTCATGCTTGTTAATAACTAGTATAGAGTCTGATGTACAATATTGTGAATTATTTTAATAAGTTAAGCTTGAATACACTAATACACTTCTTTACTCCATTTACTTACTAATAATGAAATATCAATTACAATTTTTTAGGTGCATTGGTTGTGTCTGTGTATGTGGCATGCCCAGATATTACTGCAACTGTGACCCCTGACCTTAAATGTCCAGACAGTAAAGGTAAAGTGAATATAACATTGCACATTTTGTTAGGTACAATTAAATTAACTACCTAAACAAACAAAAAATATAATATATTTATAAACAAGACTTTACATATTCTATTTCAGGGACTTTGCTCTGGGTTTCATTTGGTAAAAGGCATAACCGGTTAGGTGGTAGTGCCCTCGCTCAGTGCTATAATCAACTCGGACAATCCTCGCCTGATCTCGATGAACCGGAAACGTTTGTAAGGGCTTTCAACACAACGCAAAATCTTATCAAAGGTAGTCATTTTCATAGACTTATTAATTAGACGTTTACAATAAATTCATTTACTTGTAGTTATAATATAAAGCGCTGTCTACACTATCAAACTAGTTTGACAAAAAAATGTGATGCGCCTAAATAGGGTAGTGAAATTCCCAAAAATGGTAGTGATATGATATCATGTCCATATATGGACATATCACATCACATAAAGTTTGATAGTGTAGACAGAGCTTTAGAGATATGAATTCAACTTTGTCTTTTGTATCCTTTTGTAGATAGAAAAATATCAGCTGGTCATGATATTAGTGATGGCGGTATTGTAACAACATTATTAGAAATGGCGTTTTCTGGGAATTGTGGTATTGACGTCAAACTTTCCGAACCTGATGGTAAGCATTATGCTATCTCTATAAATGCCTCGAATGGATCTGTAAAGTGTCATTTTAATCTTTCATATAGTTCCAGAACCTCTGGTAAGCAATAATACATTGTAAGACTTTATATATTTATTTTCAGTAACTGCAATTGATATTCTGTTTGCTGAAGAAGTAGGGCTGGTGTTAGAAGTAACAGCTAATGCTAGTGAGGACATTTGTAGACAGTTCAGTGACAATAATGTCCTTTGTTCTCTAATTGGTCACTCTAGTGGATCAGGTCAAGGGTCAATGGTAAGTTTTTGTTTTTTTTAAATGGAAGCAATATTTGAACATTTATTTACGATCATTTATCATTTATGATGGTTTTTAGAATGAATCTGAATATTTTACATGTAAATTATAGGTTGTCATCTCGGTAAATGAGAAAGAAGTCTTGAATGAAAAGATGACTGTTCTTAGAGACGTGTGGGAAGAGACTAGTTTTCAACTGGAAAAACTACAAGCAAATCCAGAGTGTGTTGAAGTGGAGCAACGCAATTTAGCAAATAGAACAGCACCACCATTTAAATTAACCTTTGACCCTGTTGCAACAAATTTGAATTCTGTTAAAAAGGGATGCTCTAAAGGTTAGAACCAATTTTGGAATATTGATTATCTTGTTCTGAATTTTAATTTGTTAAAGTAATACGAGTTAAATTTGGCTCATTAGTTACCATATACATAATCATAATTGGCCTTCCATAGATGGAATGAAACCAAAGGTTGCTGTGATCCGTGAGGAAGGCAGTAATGGAGATCGAGAGATGAGTTCAACACTACACATGGCTGGCTTTGAAACATGGGACGTCAATATGCAAGATTTAGCTTGCGGGAAAGTCACCCTCGATCAATTCCGTGGAGTAGTTTTTGTTGGTGGCTTCAGTTTTGCAGACGTTTGTGGTTCTGCAAAAGGTATACTTTTCTGATTGCACTTTTTGTAGCATAGCAAAAATACATGCGGGAGCAGTAACCAAGTATTATACTAGTATTAGACAGATAGTAACCTAAATAAATATTTATTCTAGTTTATTTAAATAATGTTTATTAATCATTTTAGGTTGGGCAGCAACTATTTTGTTCAACCCAGCTGTGCGTGCTCAGTTTGATGCATTTAGAGCAAGGAAAGACACTTTCTCACTGGGTGTATGCAATGGCTGCCAACTAATGGGCCTGCTAGGCTGGGTTGCTCCAGATGTCACCAAGGAGCTTACTACAGGTAAGGTATCATGAGGTATATTTAGTAAGTAGTGTAGTGGTAGTAGGACACCGGTGTAAAGCATGTAATGCCTCTTTGACAAGTAAAAAGAAAATATGAACTACTTTTTGATATCCATTTGTTGACAGACTGTTTATTATGAATTATTTGTTATTGTCTTTTAGACGCAGCATCAGCTCAGCAAGGAGTCCATCTTGCTCATAATCTTTCCGAGCGTTTTGAGTCTCGTTTTGTTGCTGTAAAGATTAATGAAAGCCCTGCTTTAATGCTGAAAGGAATGGAAGGCTCTGTGCTTGGTGTCTGGACACAGCATGGAGAAGGTTAGATATTGATACCTCTTGATAATGATGGATGCTTAGTACAAACTTATATTTTAATTTAACTAAAAATGTTATTAAATTTACTCAACTCAAATTGTTTCTCTCTAGGGCACATGAAGTTTTCTAACAAAGAAACAAAAGACACAGTTCTGTCTGAAAATCTTGCACCAGTGCGCTTTGTCGATGACAAAGGAGAAGTGACAACTGAATACCCGTTGAACCCCAATGGCTCACCCAATGGCGTAGCGGCAATTTGCTCCGCAGATGGCCGTCATCTGGCGATCATGCCTCATCCAGAGCGTACAACTTTGACGTGGCAATGGCCATGGATGCCGCAAGATTGGCGGGAGACATTACAAGCGTCACCGTGGATGAAGATGTTCCAAAATGCTTGTTCATGGTGCTTGGAGACGTCGGAGGCAGATAGATAATAATATTGCTTATACATGGGATATATTTTAAAAAAATAATATCTTGTTGGTGGTGCTTCAGAGGCAGATACTATTGCTTTATGCATGAAAATGGGATATAATTATATACTGTATAAATGTGTTCCTCTTCTCAACAATATTATTTATTGAGGCTTAATTTCAGCAATATATATTTTTTTTCTCTTTTGTGGGGGCAACCCACTTTTATTGCAATGATAAACAACAATATGGTGAAGGTTACAGTATATATGTCTGTCTATCTATCTATTTATCAATGAATATTTAAGTGATATTACGCAGACAGAGGAAGATTATGTAAAATATTTTGAAATTGTGTTGAAGTCTAGATAAAACAAACATGTATACAGAGAAAATTTATATTACAGAGCTAAAACGATATAAAGATTGATATTCAGTATTAAAAAGAGTTTCGATATAATATAAATAAATATGATAAAATGGTATATTGCATTATAAGATTATGTTTTGTTTGGGTACTTTTATAAAATTGTATAGTTTTACATTTTGAACATAATATTGCTTTTATTAATTAAATTTTTTTAAATAGTTCTATCTTAAATAAATTCCAAGTGATAATCCGTTTGCTTGTTTTATAAATAATGCAAGATTTGTAAATACTAAATGTAAATAAAGAGATGAGTTCATTAACAAGCGTGTTCTGAGTTCCTATAATTATGTCTTACCACTCGGGGAAACCTGACCGTAATGTTTCATTAGTCGGAATACATTTAACCGATCAGTTTACGGAACTTCCTCAAATCTGATTGAATGCTGTTACAGGTGTACAACATATGTTTTTCACTTTCTATTTCTATACAACACTTTTTGCAACAATCACTTTTATTAAGATTCCACTTCTTTAAGTTTTTTCACGCTGCTGCTCTAGCCCGCTACGTCATACGAGATAACTCATTCATTAGATGAAATCAAGCAGCAGTATAATACTACACTTTGACATTTTTGTTAAAATGGAAACTCGACTATAATTTATAGGTATTGAATCCAAAAAAACGGCTGGGAAAAGAGTCTAATAACAAATCCCAAAGCATTTCTGGTATTTATGAGTCCCATGATATTACATGGGTACTATAATTCACTGTCAGATAATCATTGAATTATTATCAAAACAGTCCATTGAAGTTTTTTTTTGTAAAAGGATAAGTATCTAGGCTTGATGAAGTGACCCCCCAGACTTGACCTTAGCAATAAAAATAAGCAAGCAGCGTTTTTTGTAAGAAATATTCTTGTCTTGTCTAAACTCTTTCCTCCACTCTTCTACAGATTTTGTTTTTTTTTCTTTATCATCTTTCACTTTTTCCACTTTGTAATCAAATTTGTGAGCGGTTAGAATTTTAAGTTTTGTAGTTATTTCCTTTTCTAGTTCATCAAGTGCGTTTTTACTTGCGGAGGACACACGTGATTGGGTTGACATGATGATGACATCATCAGGAAGCATGTCTTGCAAGGAATGAACAAGTAGGTGTAAACACTTCTCGTCTCTGGGAAGTTAAAAGATAGTTAAGAGAGTGAGTGAGTTTAATCTAGCACAACCTGAACGCTTTAATCGAACTTTAATGAATATGTTAGGTATACACTCGAAGGCGAAAAGAAGGAAAGCTGGAGTCGCTATATCAGTGCTTTGGTTCATGCTTACAACTGTATGAAGCATGACAGTACAGGTTTCTCACCTTATTTTCTGATGTTCGGACGAGAGGCGAGACTTCCTGTTGACTTACGGTTTGGAATTAGCCCAGATGGATTTGGTAACGCTGACCCCATAAAGTACGTCAACGATCTGAGAGACCAACTATCGCTTGCCTATCAAATGGCATCTGAAGAGGCAGCGAAGTCAGCACGCAAGAACAAAGTTCGACATGATTTGAAAGTACGAGTCAATGATCTTCATCCAGGTGATCGAGTGTTGATTCGAAATCTGGGACTACAGGGTAAACACAAACTCGCTGACCAGTGGGACTCCGTGTGAAGCCAGAATCAAATAGTGGTCGAGTAGGCCTACGAACACTACATCGAAACATACTTCTGCCCATCGACTATTTAAACAAAGAAGATCCACCAGCAAAACCTACTAAACAGAAGATAAACCGCCCTATTACACGCGGTCTAAGGCAAAAGTTCATGTCACTGAGAGCGAGCATGATGACAGTGGTGAATCCAGTGAGAAGGAGGTTACAATGCTAGTCTCATTAGACTTCTCAGTCACACTCCCTGTAGAAACGTTTACAGTTTCGTCCATTTCACCCCATTTTCCGCTGAATGTAGATGCCCAAGAATTTGTCCATGAAACTACTCCTGCTATATATCTCATATTAGTGCTGGAAATGTTTCCACTGATAGTAGTCCTGTAAATGCGTTCTTTGACGAGAGCATCGAGTCTGTAGTCACGTCAGTTTTTGTGAGTTTGATGTTAAAGAAGCAAGTGAAGTTGCAACAGATGTAGAGCCAGCTGTAGTTGACTCCCCAGTATCATCTGTACCCAGTCCTAAACTTTCTGTCACTATTCTTGATTCTCCTGTGGCTTGTGCTGAACCTCTACTCATCCCGCAATCTTGTTCTGAACCTCTACTCATCCCGCAATCTTGTTTAGATTCCGCACCATGATCCCTCCAACCTTGCCCTGAGCCTGTGTCTGTTTCTCAACTTTGTTTTGAAGATACCGAGATTCTTCCAAGTCCCATTATTGATTTACCTAATGATACTCCTATTATTGAACCTAATATTGAACCCATTATTGAACCTATTGTTGAACCTACTATTACTGAACTTTCACAGTCTGTTGAACCCATCCCTGATAACATGTGTAGGCCTACTACAAGTTTTTACAGCATATCCTAACTTTTTTCAGAAACATATTTCATCACTTTAAACAAGATAAATGTGTTTAGAAGTATTTAAAACATACAAATTTATCCTTGATTTGTAAAAATCCATCAAATATAACGTATTTTGAAAGTAAGAAAAGTATATTTAATTTCCTTAAAGAGCCAAGATCTTAGAACACGAATGCTGTTCTATCTGTTGTCTTCCCCCCACCTACCAGTGCAATGCTTGCCTGTATGCTTTGAATAGAAAACCGTTCAGGCGAAACAATCGCCTTTCTTCCGGTAAAGTTTAGCAGGCTAACTCTCTCTCGTGACTCCGGAGAGTTTGCGGACGCAAAGCTCTATTTCCTATTCTCCCAATGTAAAGTTTAGCAGGCTAACTCTCTCGTGACTCTGGAGAGTTTGCGGACGCAAAGCTCCATCCCTATTCTTCCAATGTAAAGTTTAGCAGGCTAACTCTCCTGACTCTGGAGAGTTTACACACGCAACGCAAAGCTCCTTTCATAAAGTTTAGTTTGGCAGGGCGACATGTGACATGTATATTTTATTTTAATAATAATTCATGATCATTAGAAGATAATTATTAGGAAACTTATATTTTAAAGATGTGACCTATACCAATTCAAAATTACAATAATTACTATGTTTTGTTTTAAATTTAAAATGTGTTTATCGTGGACGACGTGTGAATATGTTTTTGACCCGGGCTTCCTTGTCCTTTGTCACTAATAATTGAGGCATATTTGCATATTTTAAAATAAATACGCAATAAAATTCATATAAATAAAATTATATTATATAATATATATTTTATATTATTATATATTAAAATGTATTTTATCTATTATTAAGTATTTCAAAAATAAGCACAGATGCCGGTGGTGAGCAAAATATGCGCACTAAAAATAACATTGGAAAACACCCACCCTATAGTTTCAAAACACAATCGCATTTCACAGGGTTAAAATAAAAGGTGATGCAATTATTTTGTTATCAATCAGGCTTTTTATTTATGTTAAACTCTCCAAAATTTATTTTCTGCGATTAAAATTATAATTTTAATAAAAATATATTTTCCGTAAAATAATCTAATTAATTTAGTATTAGTATAAGACTAACATCATTTCTTTTCAAAACTACACTGAAAATCTCCAACGAAAATGTAAACGATAATACACACATGGATAAGTAGCCTGCTACCAACATTGGGCCCAACGCGACAGGCCCGAGTTTTTAGCGGGTTTTGACTATAGTTCACGCACGATTTTACTGATATAGAAAAGATTATTTAAGTTCAGTTTATTGGGGTTAGATTGATTTTAAGAGTTTAATTGATTATTTTGCGGTTATGTCTAGGAATGGCCTAAGCCTCTCCCTATTTTATTTATGGGCCTGGCTGTCCGAGTCCATCGTCTGTCCTGATTGTTTTAAACAAACATGGTAACAGACCTACCTACCTACTGGCCTAGATTTAACAAATCAAAAGATATCTCTTTTTGTTTTACCTTTTCTTTACACCACCAGTACATTTACACATTACTGATATCATCTATTATATTCTGTATAATGGTTTCCACCCATTATGCCTTTTGTTCTTCAAATTTCTTTTCATAGGACTCTACAAATTAACAATAGGTCTGTAGGCCTAGTTCATTTCCTTTAATGTTTATTGGATTCTGTTCTTTGTTCATTATATTGTCTATCTAAAAAATTAGCAGGCACAGAATAATAAAAACACATTAAAGTGAAAATTGTAATTATATTTAGGTACTTAATGAATATTTTGATTATTTTTCAACATGTAAATTGACTAATTGAAATGCGTTCTTTTGTCAAATAAGTTGACTCTTGTACTAATAGGCCTATTGTTAAATAATATTTATTTATTTTACTTACTCTGGATGCACCTTCATTCAAGAAGTGTGCCACTGTTTCAAAAGTGTAGCTTCCAAATAAATTATTATATTATATGTAAAAAAAAGTGGAGTAAAGTTACTTTAGGTAACTAATTATAAAAGGCATTCATTTTAAATGTGTTATAATTATAGCTAATTCTTTATTTTGTTATTTACTTTATTGATATTAAAAATAAACTTCCAACAGCAAGGAATTATTTAATTACTTATGTGTACACATTGAGAATGCCATAGATATATTATAGTGAAAATATCTCTATGAGAATCCCTACCAACTGTACTATCTTCAGACTAGCCAGCAAGTTTGGAATAGCCAACATGCATTTGAGCAGTGGGGTGTGTGTAATAATTAGAATAGCCACAAGGATATCTCAGAAAAATTAGATATTTTATCATAACTTTTGAACTACTGGAAAGATTTTGTTGCAAAAAAATCTATAATAATTCTTCAAAAAATTCAAGACTATAGCAATCAACTTAATAACGAAAAAGTTATTGTGAATATTACTGAAATTGTGTCCAGGCAGAATGAGTTTATATCACACTTCCTGTTCACCAAGATAAATTAAACAGATACGATTTTAATCCTTTTTTTTTTTCCACTTTGACTGGTGACTCTACTTGTAATGTTTGATATTTTGTGTTTTTGCTCCCGAAGGTAGCAATTTAAGTTAGGGGAGGATGTAACCCTGTCATGTTTTAGACATGTTTTCTTTTCCTTTACTTTTTATTATTTTCCAATGTACCTACAATGTAATGCAGCTGGGTGCAGTGGGTGGGCAAGATTGTTTATCAATATAGCATTAAGATGTTTGCATTATATTGCTTTTCCTTGGAACTGCATATGTTTTAATCATTTTGTTAATTAATCCTTTTAAGAATTCTCTTTGTTCTGTTTTAATCTTCTTACATGTTTATCTATTTAAATGGGAGGTCCTAAATTTGGGAATTGACCAATCGGTCAATTTACCCCTCTTGAGTTTTGCCTAGTAACAAGAATGGACCAATAGGGGTAAACCTTGTTTGACAATTTTGGATGACATTAGGGTATGTTTTGGGAGATTTCTTTCTCTTTGCCTCTTGCCATCGGACGTGCTGGACACTCCAACTTTAATTAAATTTCAACTTTATATACTTTTACATTTCGAACAACGTTGAGTTCGAGAACCTATTTGAAAGTACTGAAAGACATATATATATATATTATATACGGTATACTAAAAGAGTACTAAGTTTAAAGTACAATTCAAGCTAAAGAAGATTGTGATATTTACACGTTGTACAGTTTGTACACTTAAAGTTTTGAAGTTATTTTTATTACACTCAACATGGAGGTATACCTCCATGCACTCAATGAGGATATTGGCTCTCTATTTTAGGTGAGTGATGTGCATACTTTTATCATTATTTTGGGCAGACTTGATGCCTGATCTAATACCTTTAAATTAAGTTTTGTATTGAATTGTTTTAGTTGTTTTAGTATTTAGACTGTACTGTGTGATTTAGTTTATCTTTTAATCTTCCATTGTGCTATTACAATGGTAGTATTGTTGCTTGAGTGCAATCAAGCAAGAGGAGATTAATTAGCAAAAGATAAATGACCCTATGGATGGATAGTTTTGCTTTATGTACACGTTAACTTACGATCAAATAACAGTTTCCTCTTCGCAACTTGTACAATGTAATTTAGAAAACTACAACAATTTTTTAATAAACATAGGCCTATACATCATACAACGTACATTTCTAGAAACAAAATTTTCAAAACTTTCTATCATTTAAAAGTCGAAGATAGCCAGGTCTCGGGTCCATTCTATTGTTGCCACAGATTGATATCTTCATCAGTACTTCTATGAATGGATGATTATAGGTGGGAACACGAACGCTAGTTGATCATACCCTGTACCGTTTGATCATACGAATGTGGAAACCACCTCACGATGTTTACAGTCGATACTGTTGAATGGATATGCACACTCTAATAAACACACACATTTTCATATTTACTGTCATTAAAAATATTCAATTGGTTTACAAATTCTTTGTTCTGTATCTCGGATAACATATTTCGTAGATATTTGGAGCCTCCTATAGTCATTTTTAATCAAATCAATTGAAAGGTTCGCAACTCGCATCGTTCATGATTTTAAATGAGTCAATAATCGTAATTGTGTAAATTTTTTTTATTACGAATGATATTATAGAATAAATGTATCATTTCTTCATTCGATTATAATTAGTATTACTTTATTATTATGCAATTATTATATCATTCAATGACATTATTAATTCTTCGTATCAACCTTTTGACTCACTTACTAAATTATTGGTGGCGCTCTTCAAAATCATCAGACCGTACCGAACCATGCATAGTCAATAGAAAGTAAACTTTTCTCTATGACCGAACACATGTGGATTAAATGATGTTTACGCTCGCGGAGAGAGTAGTAGGCCTAGCCTACACAGTATTTGTTTGCAAGCTTAGCCCCGTTCTAAACATACTGTAAGTTGGTTTCATTTTCTGTTTGTGTGTTAAAATATTGATATATCATTGATTACTTATTGTGTATCTGTTTTTTGATTAGTGCTCTTTCTGATGACTACAATTTAGGCTAGGCCTAATGGGCAGGTAAGCCTAGCTAGCTAGGCCTAGGGTAGGCCCTTTTATTTAGAACGGACTACTTATAAAATGAACGATGGAAGTGCGGGAATGATGTTGTCGACTAGGCTAGGCCTACTAAATAAAAACCAGGCTCATGTTTTTTTGACGTAAACGCCGAGTTACATATAAATATAGCCTAGCATATATTTATAGAAAGAACCTGGTCCTAGATAGCCTATAATATATGGGCAATCTTGTACTTTTTTAGGATAAAATTAATTAATTAAAACCAGTTTCGACAGTCTTAGCCAAGCCAAGAAGCTCTTGAAAAAAGCTATTGAAAAATCTTCTCTATAAATTAGTTTTCAACTTTCTACCAGCTAGTGACTGATAAATTGTCTAAACTGTTGTTTTCTCAACATGGAGATGTAATTTTTATTGTCAAAGTCAATATTATAAGCGGGATATTAAGTGTTTTTTCATGTTGAGGATCTTAGGCTCAAGCAAGAACAATTGATACACCAGCTTTCTATTGTTCAAGTATTAGTACACAAGCTTTTTCCGCCAAATTTCAAACAAAGCTAACAATGGAATACCAGTGGCCTAGCTATGGTCATATACAAGCTCCAAGCATTCTAGATATAACAAACTCTAGCTTTTATGGCTTTGCATATGATGAACTTAGAAGTCATTTTGATAGGCTTGCATTTGAAACATCGACTCTTGATAATATTGATCTATTCAGAAAATTAAGCTATGATTATGAAAGGAAATAAAAACAGACAAGCTAAATATTGAAACAGCGCCGTTAATTGAAGAAATAACACTCAACGATTACAGTCAGAATTGTAAATCCTCTGAGTTTGTGATTACTTATTGTGCATCTGTTTTTTTTATTAGTGCTCTTTCTGATGACTACAATTTAGGCTAGGCTTAATGGGCTAGGTAAGCCTAGCTAGGCCCTTATTTAGGACGGACAACTTATAAAATGAACGATGAAAGTGCGGGAATGATGTTGTCGACTAGGCTAGGCCTACTAAATAAAAACCAGGCTCATGTTTTTTTGGCGTAAACGCCGAGTTACATATAAATATAGCCTAGCCTATATTCATAGAAAGAACCTGGTCCTAGATAGCCTAATAATATATGGGCAATCTTGTACTTTTTTAGGATAAAATTAATTAATTAAAACCAGTTTCGACTTAGCCAAGCCAAGAAGCTCTTGAAAAAAGCTATTGAAAAATCTTCTCCATAAAATAGTTTTCAACTTTCTACCACCTAGTGACTGATAAATTGTCTAAACTGTTGTTTTCTCAACATGGAGATGTAATTTTTATTGTCAAAGTCAATATTATAAGCAGGATATTAAGTGTTTTTTCATGTTGAGGATCTTAGGCTCAAGCAAGAACAATTGATACACCAGCTTTCTATTGTTCAAGTAAGTACACAAGCTTTTTCCGCCCAATTTCAAACAAAGCTAACAATGGAAAACCAGTGGCCTAGCTATGGTCATATAAAAGCTCCAAGCATTCTAGATATAACAAACTCTAGCTTTTATGGCTTTGCATATGATGAACTTAGAAGTCATTTTGATAGGCTTGCATTTGAAACATCGACTCCTGATAATATTGATCTATTCAGAAAATTAAGCTATGATTATGAAAGGAAATAAAAAAAGACGAGCTAAATATTGAAACAGCGCCGTTAATTGAAAAAATAACACTCAACGATTACAGTCGGAATTGTAAATCCTCTGAGTTTGTGATTACTTATTGTGCATCTGTTTTTTTTATTAGTGCTCTTTCTGATGACTACAATTTAGGCTAGGCTTAATGGGCTAGGTAAGCCTAGCTAGGCCCTTATTTAGGACGGACAACTTATAAAATGAACGATGAAAGTGCGGGAATGATGTTGTCGACTAGGCTAGGCCTACTAAATAAAAACCAGGCTCATGTTTTTTTGGCGTAAACGCCGAGTTACATATAAATATAGCCTAGCCTATATTCATAGAAAGAACCTGGTCCTAGATAGCCTAATAATATATGGGCAATCTTGTACTTTTTTAGGATAAAATTAATTAATTAAAACCAGTTTCGACTTAGCCAAGCCAAGAAGCTCTTGAAAAAAGCTATTGAAAAATCTTCTCCATAAAATAGTTTTCAACTTTCTACCACCTAGTGACTGATAAATTGTCTAAACTGTTATTTTCTCAACACGGAGATGTAATTTTTATTGTCAAAGTCAATATTATAAGCAGGATATTAAGTGTTTTTTCATGTTGAGGATCTTAGGCTCAAGCAAGAACAATTGATACACCAGCTTTCTATTGTTCAAGTAAGTACACAAGCTTTTTCCGCCCAATTTCAAACAAAGCTAACAATGGAAAACCAGTGGCCTAGCTATGGTCATATAAAAGCTCCAAGCATTCTAGATACAACAAACTCTAGCTTTTATGGCTTTGCATATGATGAACTTAGAAGTCATTTTGATAGGCTTGCATTTGAAACATCGACTCCTGATAATATTGATCTATTCAGAAAATTAAGCTATGATTATGAAAGGAAATAAAAAAAGACGAGCTAAATATTGGAACAGCGCCGTTAATTGAAGAAATAACACTCAACGATTACAGTCAGAATTGTAAATCCTCTGAGTTTGTGAAAGCAATTGATTGTTCAACTCAAACACCTAAATAATGGGACCAGATCCCATCACTAAAGCTGAAAATAAAGCAAACTGATGAGAAAGTTTCTGAATTAAAACAACAGCTACACTAATTCAAGAAATCCATTCAAATTTTGTTCACCTTAGTAAAGCTTTTAAAGAAATGAGTGAAAGAAACTGGTCTCTTGAGCAACAAATTCTTAGTTTACAGAATATTGCAAGTGAACCTGAATTTGAACTACCTAAAAAGTTGGGTATTGCTAAACTGCGCAAACAACAAAAAAATTAATATTGATTAAAACACAACTAGACCTATATAGGGAGACAATTTATGGGGAAAAAATATAAAATTCCTTTAAGTTTGACTTTTTTTGGGTGAAAAACTTCAATTTTTGGGAAAATTACTGATTTCACAGCGCAAACCTCCAAAAAAAGCTGCGCAAACCTCCTTTAAATCAATTAATATTGATTAAAACACAACTAGACCTATATAGGGAGACAATTTATGGGAAAAAAATTTCAAATTCCTTTAAGTTTGCCTTTTTTTGGGTAAAAAGTTCAATTTTTGGGAAAATTACTGATTTCACAGCGCAAACCTAAAAAAAAAGCTGCGCAAACCTCCTTTAAATCAATTAATATTGATTAGATAACAACTAGAACTATATAAAGAGACAATTTATGGGAAAACAAATTTGAAATTCCTTTAAGTTTTCTTTTTTTTGGGTGAAAAACTTCAATTTTTGGGAAAATTATTGATTTCACAGCACAAACAACAAAAAAAGCTGCGCAAACCTCCTTTAAATCAATTAATATTGATAGAACACAACTAGAACTATATAGGGAAACAATTTATGGGAAAACAAATTTGAAATTCCTTTAAGTTTACTTAACATTAATAGTTTTTAACCCAAAAAAGGCAAACTTGAAGGAATTTCAAATTTGTTTTCCCATAAATTGTCTCCCTATATAGTTTAGTTGTTATCTATCAATATTAATTGATTTAAAGGAGGTTTGCGCAGCTTTTTTTTTTGTTTGCGCTGTGAAATAAGTAATTTTCCCAAAAATTGAAGTTTTTCACCAAAAAAAAAGCAAACTTAAAGGAATTTCAATTTTTTTCCCATAAATTGTCTCCCTATATAGTTCTAGTTGTGTTCTATCAATATTAATTGTTTTGAAGGAGGTTTTGCAGCTTTTTTTGTTGTTTGTGGTGTGAAATCAGTAATTTTCCCAAAGATTGAAGTTTTTCACCCAAAAAAAGGCAAACTTAAAGGAATTTCAATTTTTTTCCCCATAAATTGTCTCCTTATATAGTTCTAGTTGTGTTCTATCAATATTAATTGTTTTGAAGGAGGTTTGCGCAGCTTTTTTGGGGGTTTGCGCTGTGAAATCAGTAATTTTCCCAAAAATTGAAGTTTTTCACCCAAAAAAAGGCAAACTCAAAGGAAATTCAAATTTGTTTTCCCATAAATTGTCTCCCTATATAGTTCTAGTTGTTATCTAATCAATATTAATTGATTTAAAGGAGGTTTGCGCAGCTTTTTTTGTTGTTTGCGCTGTGAAATCAGTAATTTTCCCAAAAATTGAAGTTTTTCACCCAAAAAAAGGCAAACTTAAAGGAATTTCAATTTTTTTCTTCATAAATTGTCTCACTATATAGTTCTAGTTGTGTTCTATCAATATTAATTGTTTTGAGAGAGGTTTGCGCAGCTTTTTTTGTTCTTTGCGCTGTTAAATCAGTAATTTTCCCAAAAATTGAAGTTTTTCACCCAAAAAAAGGCAAACTTAAAGGAATTTTAAATTCTTTTTCCCATAAATTGTCTCCCTATATAGTTCTAGTTGTGTTCTAATCAATAATAATTGTTTTGAAGGAGGTTTGCGCAGCTTTTGTTGTTGTTTGCGCAGTTTAGCAATACCCAAAAAGTTTGTATCTAAACCTAATCTATACTGTAAACAAAATGGCATTAGCACAATCTCAAGTAACACGTTTGATGTGCTTGGTGATACCGTACAACAACCACCATCTAACCTTGCCACATCGACTCTGAAGCTACGCGAATTACAGATCACTCTAGTACTCAAGCTCTACAAAGTCTAAATTGGATGAACTTAGATGAAATATTATATGTAAATGAAGCTATTGTTATGTTTAAGATTATGAACAACCTTGCACCTCCATATTTAATAAAAATAAATTCAATATCAAAAACAATTACTATAATATTAGAACTAAGGCAAATTTAATAGTACCAAAACCAAAAACGTAGCTTATCATATAGAGGTGCCAAGGTTAGGAATGAGCTAAATGAAGATATTAAAAATGTGAACAGTGTCTCTCTTTTTAAGAAACTGTTAACTGCTAATTTCATGTAGCTTTATTTAAATGTAGTGTATTATTTAATTTTATAGTTAGTAAGTGTACCCTTGGTTCATTTTATTTCATTGTAATTGTTTTTTTGTTTTTTTATCTCTTTTGATAGTAATTAAGGTCTTTTTACATTTATTTTTGTTGGTGTTTTCCTTTAAACACGGTCTTACTGAAAAACAACTTTCAGTTGAAGTTAAGTATCCGTGATTAAATAAAGCTTATTATTATTATTATTATAAGTCATATACTTTATAGTTATACTTTTTTAGTGTAAACATCAATAATAATAAATAATAATATATAAAATAATATAGATCTAATATTTAATAATTTATTTTTTTAAAGAATATGACTATCATTACTCGGTTTTATAAAAGTCCGGCATTACTCCCAGGGGCTTCAAATGTTTTGTGGAAGAAATTAGCAAAGCAGTTGGAAAATTCTAAATTGCAAGATTTAAAAACGGAAATTTGTTTTAATGTGGAAGTAAACGGAGGTAGGTACTCTTCCTTTCTAATTTAAATTTTAATAAATTGTTTTGCCAAACTAATATTATTTTGAAAATGTCAATTAAACTGTGTATTATTTTCATAGATTGACTCAGTGGTGAAGAACAGAAGAAAATACAATGGATCTTAGGTACCCCTTTTGAAGAATTTAGTCTGCTGACCAAGTCAATCATAGTTGAAGATGATCAAGAACCTGATGGACTTCTGATTGAAATTGGGCCTAGGTCAGAAAATGTTTTTTAATTAACAAATTACCCTTCTTGTCTAGTCGTACAGTGTTAGTGTCGGTTTCAGTTGAGAATAAGTATTAATAAATAATACTGTATGTTTTGTTATTCGGTAGGTAATATCTGAAAAAGTAAAAGTCATAATTTTTGTTGTTCAATAAGGTAATAGGCATAAATTAAGAAAGGTGGGCATAAACATGCATGGCAGAATATGTTGACTGTATATTTAATATCATGGACATTACATTACACTATCTACTGTATATGATATAATAAGTTTAATTTTTATACACACAGGTTGAACTTCTCTACGGCCTGGTCAACAAATGCCGTCTCAATCTGCCAATCGGCTGGAATCAACCATGTGACTCGTATTGAGCGTTCTATTCGCTATCTTATAAACGTAGCCGACGATCATGGCATTGCTGCGTCTATCAGCCCCGAGGAAGAGAAGCTACTGGTAGCCGTACTTCACGATCGTATGACGGAATGTCGCTACCACGAACCAATCAGCAGCTTTGAAATTAAAGCTAAACCAGAAGAAGTCTTTGAAATTGATGTTATAGGTGAAGGAAAAGTTGCTCTGGAAAAGGCAAACAAAGAATTAGGTGATTGTAGTACTCTCAATCATGTTTCCCAAGTATAGATGATCTTTGAACTGTGTTAAACTCCTGTGTTTTTTAATTCTATTTCAGTTTTTTCTATTATTAACTTAACTTTAAAATTAATATAGGTAACTTTGTGTTGATACTGTATATCATTATATTATGATTAAAGTCCCATTTCCTACGTTTTTAGATCTAATTATAGGTCACAAACTACATTTAATGTAAAAATAAATATGTATGCGATAACTTTTTCGTCTTTAAAACTGTTAAAAATTTGAAAAATAAATTGATTCTAATCATTTAGAGACTTTCTATAAATCATAACATGCATTGTGCATGTGTATTGTTTCTTTCTTTTTATCATAATTTACCATAAAACAGAAAAGACAAGGCAAAAATTGTAGGGAATAGGTCTTTAACATTACATTTAGCTTAACATCCAACATGATTTCATATTCTTTTAAGTGTGTTCTAGTAACCAGTTAATATTACTGTACAGTAATTATTTAATCGGTCTGTGGATACATTGTTCATTTAAGAATTCATTGTTATTGAATTTATAAACCAAAGCTTATCATGACCAATAAATGGTTGATGAAGATTTCTATTATTAATATTGCATTATAAACATTTTGTATTATTCTTACTGCAGGACTTGCCTTTGATACGTGGGACATAGACTTTTACACCAACATGTTTATTGAAAAGGTTAAACGGAATCCAACAAGTGTTGAACTCTTTGACTTGGCTCAGTCTAACAGGTACAAAGCACTTTAGTTTTAGTCGCATGAAGTTTTACCATCTGTGAATGATGGTCATGAATATTTATTTACATTCTTTACTGTCTTGTAAAAGTAATATCTTTATTTAATACAAACCTAAATTATTGAAAATACAATATTGCAATGCTGTGAGTTTATCAGTGATTGGATAGAGATATAAATAGAATATGCTAAATAGCTAAATCAAAATGAGGTAAAAATAAAGTAAATGAAGTAAAACAGTCAAAAAGAACAAAGATACCATCTGCCTCAATATATACCTGAAAAAAAAAACAGGTGAAAAACAATTGTGGCATTGTCTATTTGCCTTCTAGCCTAAAATAAAGTAAAATAGTATTTGTAACCATGGATAATCCTAAGACATAGACCATTCTTTACTTAAATTCTTTTCATCTATGCAACATTTCTCAGCTTTCATTACTGTATTTAGAAATTCCTGAAAATATTCCCACAAATGGTTTTTTCTTGCTTTCTGTCTTCTTTCTAGTGAGCATAGTCGTCATTGGTTTTTTAAGGGTAAGATGGTAATCGATGGAGAAGAAAAAGATCATTCTTTATTCAAGATGGTGATGTCAACGCAAGCTACCAGCAATGATAACAACGTCATTAAATTCTCGGATAACAGCAGGTATCTTAACATTTTACGTGGCTTTTATATTTATATCCATATTTTCCGAATCGAATCACGATATAGTTCACTGGAATGGTGTCTATGACTCTTGTATAAATCTTGTTGTGCTGGACAGAATTAGGCATTATACCTGAAATTATTAGTTCTAGAGGGTGTCATGAAATAGCCCATAAAATACTACAGGCATAATTTCCATCGTAAATGATATTTATTCACATTTTGTTGAACCACAAAGTATTGCCTAAAGCTCTGTCTACACTATCAACTTTTATGTAAAAAAATGTGATGTGCCCATATATGGATATGATGATGTCATATCACTACCATATTTGGGGACAGACAGAGCTTTAAATGTTGTCAATGAACCTATACTGTTTTTTCTCACTTTGATGACTTTACTTGATTTTCAGTGCAATCAAAGGCCATAAGGTCAAAGTTCTCAAACCAGCCAATCCCGGGTCAGCAAGTGTGATGGAGGAATCTGAACCACTCAGGCATATCATCTTCACAGCAGAGACCCATAACTTTCCAACTGGGGTTGCACCTTTCCCAGGGGCTACAACTGGTACTGGGGGTAGGATACGTGATGTTCAGGCTGCAGGGAAGGGGGCACATGTAGTGGCTGGCACTGCAGGCTACTGTTTTGGAAATTTGAACATTCCAGGTAAATTATATAAATCTAAAAATTAGATTTTGTAGTCCTTATGAAAATTGATGTCAGACTTTACTCGCTCAAAAATCAAAATAAATACAAATATAACAGAAAATAAAACATAACAAATATACAAATATAAAGGATAAACCTTATCAAAGATTTGCAAAGTAACAACAATTAAAAGATATTCATTTACTGGCACTTATATGTATAAATAGAGTATGGGATGAAAGATATTAAGTAACGCATGCAGTGAACAGGCATAATTGCTTGCTTAATTACATAATTTTGCTTTTTATAAATGTTATATATTCAGTGTAATTAATTATTTATTATCATTGATTGAACATTTGTTTAAACAGGGTATGACCTTCCATGGGAGGACAAAAATATGGTTTATCCTAGCAACATGGCGCCTGCTCTGTCGGTTGCTGTAGAGGCCAGCAACGGTGCATCTGACTACGGCAACAAGTTTGGTGAACCCGTTCTAACCGGTTTCTCTCGTTCATTTGGCATGATGCTTACTGAGAGCGACAGAAGAGAGTGGGTCAAGCCCATTATGTTCAGCGGGGGTATTGGGATGCTTGAGAGTATGCATGCGACTAAAGACGAAGCAGAAAAAGGTTTGTTAAACAAACTAAATACAACACCATAAAAAATACTGTACTTCTTATTATTGTTGTCTCCACATAGATATTATATGTCTGTCATATAAAATAAGATTATAGTAACCTGATAAAATATTTTGTTTTTATTTCTCCATTGAAAACTAATTATTGACTGATCAATAATTGTTTACCATGCAGGAATGAAAATTGTAAAACTTGGTGGACCAATCTATCGCATCGGAGTCGGTGGGGGCGCTGCATCTTCCATTCAAGTTCAAGGTGACAATACAGAAAAACTGGACTTCGAAGCCGTGCAGCGCGGTGATGCGGAGATGGAACAGAAACTAAACCGAGTTATAAGGGCGTGCATTGAGATGGTTGATACAAACCCTATATGTAGTATACATGATCAAGGAGCTGGAGGCAATGGTGAGTTTGCATGCAATGTGCTTATTTTTATTATTTTACTAAGTACAGTAGCACCCCTCATTTGGGACATCCCTATTAAGGGGACACTTTGTCAGACAAATGTACTTATTTTTATGTCAAACTATGGCTAACATCTGACCAATTAAATCATTTTTTTGTGTACAGGTAATGTTTTAAAGGAGATATGTGAACCTGCAGGTGCTCTAATAAAAGCTAAGGAATTCCAACTAGGTGATCCAACCATCAACACCTTAGAACTATGGGGTGCAGAATACCAGGAGTCCAATGCCATACTAATACGATCTGAGGATCAAGAAAAACTTCAAGATATTTGTGACAGAGAGAAATGTCCAGCTGTTTTTGTTGGTGACATTACAGGTGATGGGAAGGTAATATTTGGATGATTTTTTTTACCTACTTTATTCTAAATTTTTTTAGTGGAGCTGTTGCTTGGTGGTTTAACATGCTTGCCTTCCAATTCCAAGGTCAAGGGTTCAATCAAGGTCAAGGGTTGTAACTCACGACTCTTTCAACTTCACTCCCTAAGCCTGAAATAAAACTTAGTTTATAAGCACGATAAACTATAAAATATTTTATCCATCCTGTAATTGGCAAGTTTGTGCTTACTGTGGGATAAGTATGAAAAAACGCATTTAAATACTACAGTGTTACTAATTTTGAAGAATGCCTTTTCATGCACAGATAGAGTGCATAAGAGTTTTGCAATACAAAAATATTTTGTTTTGTTTCAGATTCGTCTTGAGGTGGAAAAGAAAGTGGAAGCTGGTAAGGGTGATGCAGAACCTCCAAGCATAAAAAGAACAGCACTTACTTATCCAGTTGATCTCCAACTTGAATGGGTTCTTGGGAAGATGCCGCAAAAGGTATGATGGAGACTTGATAGTAGAGTAGTGTCGGTAATAAGTTTGAACCATACCATGAATGCATCAGTGGTGTAATGGTAGTATGTCTGCATATCAAGCAGAAGATTCCAGGTTCAAATCTCAGCTGAGGTCACCTTTTCTCAATCTCACAGATTTCATCATAAATAACCATTGAAAATAATTATGTGTTATAATAATAGTGTCTCTTTCTGTCTGTAAAATTATATAGAATTATATTTTTTTTTCTCTCAGGTTTTCAAGTATGATCGATGTAAACCAAAACTTAAGCAGTTAACACTACCTGATGGGTTGACTGTCCGATGTGCACTCGACCGTGTTCTGCGTCTACCTTCAGTAGCCAGTAAAAGATTTTTGACTAATAAGGTAAAGATCTGTTTATCTTTAATATTGCATAATTTATTTGTGTGAAGGAATATGGAAAGTGTATAACCAGGATATATTGTTTCTGTTAGGTTGATCGTGCTGTCACGGGCCTGATAGCCCAGCAGCAATGTGTAGGCCCCCTGCACACACCACTCGCTGATGTTGCTGTTATCGCACTCTCCCACTTTGAAACTGTAGGCTCAGCTACAGCCATTGGAGAGCAGCCTATTAAAGGGTTAGTCGATCCTGGCTGTGGTGCCAGGATGTCTGTAGGAGAAGCCCTTACCAATCTTGTGTTTGCTAGGGTCTCCGATCTTAAAGATGTCAAATGTAGCGGTAACTGGATGTGGCCAGCGAAGCTTCCTGGTGAGGGTGCTGCATTGTATGATGCATGCGAGGCTATGTGCGAGGTGATGGGCAAGTTGGGTGTTGCTGTGGATGGTGGGAAGGACTCTTTGAGTATGGCTGCCAGGATAGGCTCTGAAACGATCAAAGCTCCAGGTTAGACATTTCATGCTTGTTAATAACTAGTATAGAGTCTGATGTACAATATTGTGAATTATTTTAATAAGTTAAGCTTGAATACACTAATACACTTCTTTACTCCATTTACTTACTAATAATGAAATATCAATTACAATTTTTTAGGTGCATTGGTTGTGTCTGTGTATGTGGCATGCCCAGATATTACTGCAACTGTGACCCCTGACCTTAAATGTCCAGACAGTAAAGGTAAAGTGAATATAACATTGCACATTTTGTTAGGTACAATTAAATTAACTACCTAAACAAACAAAAAATATAATATATTTATAAACAAGACTTTACATATTCTATTTCAGGGACTTTGCTCTGGGTTTCATTTGGTAAAAGGCATAACCGGTTAGGTGGTAGTGCCCTCGCTCAGTGCTATAATCAACTCGGACAATCCTCGCCTGATCTCGATGAACCGGAAACGTTTGTAAGGGCTTTCAACACAACGCAAAATCTTATCAAAGGTAGTCATTTTCATAGACTTATTAATTAGACGTTTACAATAAATTCATTTACTTGTAGTTATAATATAAAGCGCTGTCTACACTATCAAACTAGTTTGACAAAAAAATGTGATGCGCCTAAATAGGGTAGTGAAATTCCCAAAAATGGTAGTGATATGATATCATGTCCATATATGGACATATCACATCACATAAAGTTTGATAGTGTAGACAGAGCTTTAGAGATATGAATTCAACTTTGTCTTTTGTATCCTTTTGTAGATAGAAAAATATCAGCTGGTCATGATATTAGTGATGGCGGTATTGTAACAACATTATTAGAAATGGCGTTTTCTGGGAATTGTGGTATTGACGTCAAACTTTCCGAACCTGATGGTAAGCATTATGCTATCTCTATAAATGCCTCGAATGGATCTGTAAAGTGTCATTTTAATCTTTCATATAGTTCCAGAACCTCTGGTAAGCAATAATACATTGTAAGACTTTATATATTTATTTTCAGTAACTGCAATTGATATTCTGTTTGCTGAAGAAGTAGGGCTGGTGTTAGAAGTAACAGCTAATGCTAGTGAGGACATTTGTAGACAGTTCAGTGACAATAATGTCCTTTGTTCTCTAATTGGTCACTCTAGTGGATCAGGTCAAGGGTCAATGGTAAGTTTTTGTTTTTTTTAAATGGAAGCAATATTTGAACATTTATTTACGATCATTTATCATTTATGATGGTTTTTAGAATGAATCTGAATATTTTACATGTAAATTATAGGTTGTCATCTCGGTAAATGAGAAAGAAGTCTTGAATGAAAAGATGACTGTTCTTAGAGACGTGTGGGAAGAGACTAGTTTTCAACTGGAAAAACTACAAGCAAATCCAGAGTGTGTTGAAGTGGAGCAACGCAATTTAGCAAATAGAACAGCACCACCATTTAAATTAACCTTTGACCCTGTTGCAACAAATTTGAATTCTGTTAAAAAGGGATGCTCTAAAGGTTAGAACCAATTTTGGAATATTGATTATCTTGTTCTGAATTTTAATTTGTTAAAGTAATACGAGTTAAATTTGGCTCATTAGTTACCATATACATAATCATAATTGGCCTTCCATAGATGGAATGAAACCAAAGGTTGCTGTGATCCGTGAGGAAGGCAGTAATGGAGATCGAGAGATGAGTTCAACACTACACATGGCTGGCTTTGAAACATGGGACGTCAATATGCAAGATTTAGCTTGCGGGAAAGTCACCCTCGATCAATTCCGTGGAGTAGTTTTTGTTGGTGGCTTCAGTTTTGCAGACGTTTGTGGTTCTGCAAAAGGTATACTTTTCTGATTGCACTTTTTGTAGCATAGCAAAAATACATGCGGGAGCAGTAACCAAGTATTATACTAGTATTAGACAGATAGTAACCTAAATAAATATTTATTCTAGTTTATTTAAATAATGTTTATTAATCATTTTAGGTTGGGCAGCAACTATTTTGTTCAACCCAGCTGTGCGTGCTCAGTTTGATGCATTTAGAGCAAGGAAAGACACTTTCTCACTGGGTGTATGCAATGGCTGCCAACTAATGGGCCTGCTAGGCTGGGTTGCTCCAGATGTCACCAAGGAGCTTACTACAGGTAAGGTATCATGAGGTATATTTAGTAAGTAGTGTAGTGGTAGTAGGACACCGGTGTAAAGCATGTAATGCCTCTTTGACAAGTAAAAAGAAAATATGAACTACTTTTTGATATCCATTTGTTGACAGACTGTTTATTATGAATTATTTGTTATTGTCTTTTAGACGCAGCATCAGCTCAGCAAGGAGTCCATCTTGCTCATAATCTTTCCGAGCGTTTTGAGTCTCGTTTTGTTGCTGTAAAGATTAATGAAAGCCCTGCTTTAATGCTGAAAGGAATGGAAGGCTCTGTGCTTGGTGTCTGGACACAGCATGGAGAAGGTTAGATATTGATACCTCTTGATAATGATGGATGCTTAGTACAAACTTATATTTTAATTTAACTAAAAATGTTATTAAATTTACTCAACTCAAATTGTTTCTCTCTAGGGCACATGAAGTTTTCTAACAAAGAAACAAAAGACACAGTTCTGTCTGAAAATCTTGCACCAGTGCGCTTTGTCGATGACAAAGGAGAAGTGACAACTGAATACCCGTTGAACCCCAATGGCTCACCCAATGGCGTAGCGGCAATTTGCTCCGCAGATGGCCGTCATCTGGCGATCATGCCTCATCCAGAGCGTACAACTTTGACGTGGCAATGGCCATGGATGCCGCAAGATTGGCGGGAGACATTACAAGCGTCACCGTGGATGAAGATGTTCCAAAATGCTTGTTCATGGTGCTTGGAGACGTCGGAGGCAGATAGATAATAATATTGCTTATACATGGGATATATTTTAAAAAAATAATATCTTGTTGGTGGTGCTTCAGAGGCAGATACTATTGCTTTATGCATGAAAATGGGATATAATTATATACTGTATAAATGTGTTCCTCTTCTCAACAATATTATTTATTGAGGCTTAATTTCAGCAATATATATTTTTTTTCTCTTTTGTGGGGGCAACCCACTTTTATTGCAATGATAAACAACAATATGGTGAAGGTTACAGTATATATGTCTGTCTATCTATCTATTTATCAATGAATATTTAAGTGATATTACGCAGACAGAGGAAGATTATGTAAAATATTTTGAAATTGTGTTGAAGTCTAGATAAAACAAACATGTATACAGAGAAAATTTATATTACAGAGCTAAAACGATATAAAGATTGATATTCAGTATTAAAAAGAGTTTCGATATAATATAAATAAATATGATAAAATGGTATATTGCATTATAAGATTATGTTTTGTTTGGGTACTTTTATAAAATTGTATAGTTTTACATTTTGAACATAATATTGCTTTTATTAATTAAATTTTTTTAAATAGTTCTATCTTAAATAAATTCCAAGTGATAATCCGTTTGCTTGTTTTATAAATAATGCAAGATTTGTAAATACTAAATGTAAATAAAGAGATGAGTTCATTAACAAGCGTGTTCTGAGTTCCTATAATTATGTCTTACCACTCGGGGAAACCTGACCGTAATGTTTCATTAGTCGGAATACATTTAACCGATCAGTTTACGGAACTTCCTCAAATCTGATTGAATGCTGTTACAGGTGTACAACATATGTTTTTCACTTTCTATTTCTATACAACACTTTTTGCAACAATCACTTTTATTAAGATTCCACTTCTTTAAGTTTTTTCACGCTGCTGCTCTAGCCCGCTACGTCATACGAGATAACTCATTCATTAGATGAAATCAAGCAGCAGTATAATACTACACTTTGACATTTTTGTTAAAATGGAAACTCGACTATAATTTATAGGTATTGAATCCAAAAAAACGGCTGGGAAAAGAGTCTAATAACAAATCCCAAAGCATTTCTGGTATTTATGAGTCCCATGATATTACATGGGTACTATAATTCACTGTCAGATAATCATTGAATTATTATCAAAACAGTCCATTGAAGTTTTTTTTTGTAAAAGGATAAGTATCTAGGCTTGATGAAGTGACCCCCCAGACTTGACCTTAGCAATAAAAATAAGCAAGCAGCGTTTTTTGTAAGAAATATTCTTGTCTTGTCTAAACTCTTTCCTCCACTCTTCTACAGATTTTGTTTTTTTTTCTTTATCATCTTTCACTTTTTCCACTTTGTAATCAAATTTGTGAGCGGTTAGAATTTTAAGTTTTGTAGTTATTTCCTTTTCTAGTTCATCAAGTGCGTTTTTACTTGCGGAGGACACACGTGATTGGGTTGACATGATGATGACATCATCAGGAAGCATGTCTTGCAAGGAATGAACAAGTAGGTGTAAACACTTCTCGTCTCTGGGAAGTTAAAAGATAGTTAAGAGAGTGAGTGAGTTTAATCTAGCACAACCTGAACGCTTTAATCGAACTTTAATGAATATGTTAGGTATACACTCGAAGGCGAAAAGAAGGAAAGCTGGAGTCGCTATATCAGTGCTTTGGTTCATGCTTACAACTGTATGAAGCATGACAGTACAGGTTTCTCACCTTATTTTCTGATGTTCGGACGAGAGGCGAGACTTCCTGTTGACTTACGGTTTGGAATTAGCCCAGATGGATTTGGTAACGCTGACCCCATAAAGTACGTCAACGATCTGAGAGACCAACTATCGCTTGCCTATCAAATGGCATCTGAAGAGGCAGCGAAGTCAGCACGCAAGAACAAAGTTCGACATGATTTGAAAGTACGAGTCAATGATCTTCATCCAGGTGATCGAGTGTTGATTCGAAATCTGGGACTACAGGGTAAACACAAACTCGCTGACCAGTGGGACTCCGTGTGAAGCCAGAATCAAATAGTGGTCGAGTAGGCCTACGAACACTACATCGAAACATACTTCTGCCCATCGACTATTTAAACAAAGAAGATCCACCAGCAAAACCTACTAAACAGAAGATAAACCGCCCTATTACACGCGGTCTAAGGCAAAAGTTCATGTCACTGAGAGCGAGCATGATGACAGTGGTGAATCCAGTGAGAAGGAGGTTACAATGCTAGTCTCATTAGACTTCTCAGTCACACTCCCTGTAGAAACGTTTACAGTTTCGTCCATTTCACCCCATTTTCCGCTGAATGTAGATGCCCAAGAATTTGTCCATGAAACTACTCCTGCTATATATCTCATATTAGTGCTGGAAATGTTTCCACTGATAGTAGTCCTGTAAATGCGTTCTTTGACGAGAGCATCGAGTCTGTAGTCACGTCAGTTTTTGTGAGTTTGATGTTAAAGAAGCAAGTGAAGTTGCAACAGATGTAGAGCCAGCTGTAGTTGACTCCCCAGTATCATCTGTACCCAGTCCTAAACTTTCTGTCACTATTCTTGATTCTCCTGTGGCTTGTGCTGAACCTCTACTCATCCCGCAATCTTGTTCTGAACCTCTACTCATCCCGCAATCTTGTTTAGATTCCGCACCATGATCCCTCCAACCTTGCCCTGAGCCTGTGTCTGTTTCTCAACTTTGTTTTGAAGATACCGAGATTCTTCCAAGTCCCATTATTGATTTACCTAATGATACTCCTATTATTGAACCTAATATTGAACCCATTATTGAACCTATTGTTGAACCTACTATTACTGAACTTTCACAGTCTGTTGAACCCATCCCTGATAACATGTGTAGGCCTACTACAAGTTTTTACAGCATATCCTAACTTTTTTCAGAAACATATTTCATCACTTTAAACAAGATAAATGTGTTTAGAAGTATTTAAAACATACAAATTTATCCTTGATTTGTAAAAATCCATCAAATATAACGTATTTTGAAAGTAAGAAAAGTATATTTAATTTCCTTAAAGAGCCAAGATCTTAGAACACGAATGCTGTTCTATCTGTTGTCTTCCCCCCACCTACCAGTGCAATGCTTGCCTGTATGCTTTGAATAGAAAACCGTTCAGGCGAAACAATCGCCTTTCTTCCGGTAAAGTTTAGCAGGCTAACTCTCTCTCGTGACTCCGGAGAGTTTGCGGACGCAAAGCTCTATTTCCTATTCTCCCAATGTAAAGTTTAGCAGGCTAACTCTCTCGTGACTCTGGAGAGTTTGCGGACGCAAAGCTCCATCCCTATTCTTCCAATGTAAAGTTTAGCAGGCTAACTCTCCTGACTCTGGAGAGTTTACACACGCAACGCAAAGCTCCTTTCATAAAGTTTAGTTTGGCAGGGCGACATGTGACATGTATATTTTATTTTAATAATAATTCATGATCATTAGAAGATAATTATTAGGAAACTTATATTTTAAAGATGTGACCTATACCAATTCAAAATTACAATAATTACTATGTTTTGTTTTAAATTTAAAATGTGTTTATCGTGGACGACGTGTGAATATGTTTTTGACCCGGGCTTCCTTGTCCTTTGTCACTAATAATTGAGGCATATTTGCATATTTTAAAATAAATACGCAATAAAATTCATATAAATAAAATTATATTATATAATATATATTTTATATTATTATATATTAAAATGTATTTTATCTATTATTAAGTATTTCAAAAATAAGCACAGATGCCGGTGGTGAGCAAAATATGCGCACTAAAAATAACATTGGAAAACACCCACCCTATAGTTTCAAAACACAATCGCATTTCACAGGGTTAAAATAAAAGGTGATGCAATTATTTTGTTATCAATCAGGCTTTTTATTTATGTTAAACTCTCCAAAATTTATTTTCTGCGATTAAAATTATAATTTTAATAAAAATATATTTTCCGTAAAATAATCTAATTAATTTAGTATTAGTATAAGACTAACATCATTTCTTTTCAAAACTACACTGAAAATCTCCAACGAAAATGTAAACGATAATACACACATGGATAAGTAGCCTGCTACCAACATTGGGCCCAACGCGACAGGCCCGAGTTTTTAGCGGGTTTTGACTATAGTTCACGCACGATTTTACTGATATAGAAAAGATTATTTAAGTTCAGTTTATTGGGGTTAGATTGATTTTAAGAGTTTAATTGATTATTTTGCGGTTATGTCTAGGAATGGCCTAAGCCTCTCCCTATTTTATTTATGGGCCTGGCTGTCCGAGTCCATCGTCTGTCCTGATTGTTTTAAACAAACATGGTAACAGACCTACCTACCTACTGGCCTAGATTTAACAAATCAAAAGATATCTCTTTTTGTTTTACCTTTTCTTTACACCACCAGTACATTTACACATTACTGATATCATCTATTATATTCTGTATAATGGTTTCCACCCATTATGCCTTTTGTTCTTCAAATTTCTTTTCATAGGACTCTACAAATTAACAATAGGTCTGTAGGCCTAGTTCATTTCCTTTAATGTTTATTGGATTCTGTTCTTTGTTCATTATATTGTCTATCTAAAAAATTAGCAGGCACAGAATAATAAAAACACATTAAAGTGAAAATTGTAATTATATTTAGGTACTTAATGAATATTTTGATTATTTTTCAACATGTAAATTGACTAATTGAAATGCGTTCTTTTGTCAAATAAGTTGACTCTTGTACTAATAGGCCTATTGTTAAATAATATTTATTTATTTTACTTACTCTGGATGCACCTTCATTCAAGAAGTGTGCCACTGTTTCAAAAGTGTAGCTTCCAAATAAATTATTATATTATATGTAAAAAAAAGTGGAGTAAAGTTACTTTAGGTAACTAATTATAAAAGGCATTCATTTTAAATGTGTTATAATTATAGCTAATTCTTTATTTTGTTATTTACTTTATTGATATTAAAAATAAACTTCCAACAGCAAGGAATTATTTAATTACTTATGTGTACACATTGAGAATGCCATAGATATATTATAGTGAAAATATCTCTATGAGAATCCCTACCAACTGTACTATCTTCAGACTAGCCAGCAAGTTTGGAATAGCCAACATGCATTTGAGCAGTGGGGTGTGTGTAATAATTAGAATAGCCACAAGGATATCTCAGAAAAATTAGATATTTTATCATAACTTTTGAACTACTGGAAAGATTTTGTTGCAAAAAAATCTATAATAATTCTTCAAAAAATTCAAGACTATAGCAATCAACTTAATAACGAAAAAGTTATTGTGAATATTACTGAAATTGTGTCCAGGCAGAATGAGTTTATATCACACTTCCTGTTCACCAAGATAAATTAAACAGATACGATTTTAATCCTTTTTTTTTTTCCACTTTGACTGGTGACTCTACTTGTAATGTTTGATATTTTGTGTTTTTGCTCCCGAAGGTAGCAATTTAAGTTAGGGGAGGATGTAACCCTGTCATGTTTTAGACATGTTTTCTTTTCCTTTACTTTTTATTATTTTCCAATGTACCTACAATGTAATGCAGCTGGGTGCAGTGGGTGGGCAAGATTGTTTATCAATATAGCATTAAGATGTTTGCATTATATTGCTTTTCCTTGGAACTGCATATGTTTTAATCATTTTGTTAATTAATCCTTTTAAGAATTCTCTTTGTTCTGTTTTAATCTTCTTACATGTTTATCTATTTAAATGGGAGGTCCTAAATTTGGGAATTGACCAATCGGTCAATTTACCCCTCTTGAGTTTTGCCTAGTAACAAGAATGGACCAATAGGGGTAAACCTTGTTTGACAATTTTGGATGACATTAGGGTATGTTTTGGGAGATTTCTTTCTCTTTGCCTCTTGCCATCGGACGTGCTGGACACTCCAACTTTAATTAAATTTCAACTTTATATACTTTTACATTTCGAACAACGTTGAGTTCGAGAACCTATTTGAAAGTACTGAAAGACATATATATATATATTATATACGGTATACTAAAAGAGTACTAAGTTTAAAGTACAATTCAAGCTAAAGAAGATTGTGATATTTACACGTTGTACAGTTTGTACACTTAAAGTTTTGAAGTTATTTTTATTACACTCAACATGGAGGTATACCTCCATGCACTCAATGAGGATATTGGCTCTCTATTTTAGGTGAGTGATGTGCATACTTTTATCATTATTTTGGGCAGACTTGATGCCTGATCTAATACCTTTAAATTAAGTTTTGTATTGAATTGTTTTAGTTGTTTTAGTATTTAGACTGTACTGTGTGATTTAGTTTATCTTTTAATCTTCCATTGTGCTATTACAATGGTAGTATTGTTGCTTGAGTGCAATCAAGCAAGAGGAGATTAATTAGCAAAAGATAAATGACCCTATGGATGGATAGTTTTGCTTTATGTACACGTTAACTTACGATCAAATAACAGTTTCCTCTTCGCAACTTGTACAATGTAATTTAGAAAACTACAACAATTTTTTAATAAACATAGGCCTATACATCATACAACGTACATTTCTAGAAACAAAATTTTCAAAACTTTCTATCATTTAAAAGTCGAAGATAGCCAGGTCTCGGGTCCATTCTATTGTTGCCACAGATTGATATCTTCATCAGTACTTCTATGAATGGATGATTATAGGTGGGAACACGAACGCTAGTTGATCATACCCTGTACCGTTTGATCATACGAATGTGGAAACCACCTCACGATGTTTACAGTCGATACTGTTGAATGGATATGCACACTCTAATAAACACACACATTTTCATATTTACTGTCATTAAAAATATTCAATTGGTTTACAAATTCTTTGTTCTGTATCTCGGATAACATATTTCGTAGATATTTGGAGCCTCCTATAGTCATTTTTAATCAAATCAATTGAAAGGTTCGCAACTCGCATCGTTCATGATTTTAAATGAGTCAATAATCGTAATTGTGTAAATTTTTTTTATTACGAATGATATTATAGAATAAATGTATCATTTCTTCATTCGATTATAATTAGTATTACTTTATTATTATGCAATTATTATATCATTCAATGACATTATTAATTCTTCGTATCAACCTTTTGACTCACTTACTAAATTATTGGTGGCGCTCTTCAAAATCATCAGACCGTACCGAACCATGCATAGTCAATAGAAAGTAAACTTTTCTCTATGACCGAACACATGTGGATTAAATGATGTTTACGCTCGCGGAGAGAGTAGTAGGCCTAGCCTACACAGTATTTGTTTGCAAGCTTAGCCCCGTTCTAAACATACTGTAAGTTGGTTTCATTTTCTGTTTGTGTGTTAAAATATTGATATATCATTGATTACTTATTGTGTATCTGTTTTTTGATTAGTGCTCTTTCTGATGACTACAATTTAGGCTAGGCCTAATGGGCAGGTAAGCCTAGCTAGCTAGGCCTAGGGTAGGCCCTTTTATTTAGAACGGACTACTTATAAAATGAACGATGGAAGTGCGGGAATGATGTTGTCGACTAGGCTAGGCCTACTAAATAAAAACCAGGCTCATGTTTTTTTGACGTAAACGCCGAGTTACATATAAATATAGCCTAGCATATATTTATAGAAAGAACCTGGTCCTAGATAGCCTATAATATATGGGCAATCTTGTACTTTTTTAGGATAAAATTAATTAATTAAAACCAGTTTCGACAGTCTTAGCCAAGCCAAGAAGCTCTTGAAAAAAGCTATTGAAAAATCTTCTCTATAAATTAGTTTTCAACTTTCTACCAGCTAGTGACTGATAAATTGTCTAAACTGTTGTTTTCTCAACATGGAGATGTAATTTTTATTGTCAAAGTCAATATTATAAGCGGGATATTAAGTGTTTTTTCATGTTGAGGATCTTAGGCTCAAGCAAGAACAATTGATACACCAGCTTTCTATTGTTCAAGTATTAGTACACAAGCTTTTTCCGCCAAATTTCAAACAAAGCTAACAATGGAATACCAGTGGCCTAGCTATGGTCATATACAAGCTCCAAGCATTCTAGATATAACAAACTCTAGCTTTTATGGCTTTGCATATGATGAACTTAGAAGTCATTTTGATAGGCTTGCATTTGAAACATCGACTCTTGATAATATTGATCTATTCAGAAAATTAAGCTATGATTATGAAAGGAAATAAAAACAGACAAGCTAAATATTGAAACAGCGCCGTTAATTGAAGAAATAACACTCAACGATTACAGTCAGAATTGTAAATCCTCTGAGTTTGTGATTACTTATTGTGCATCTGTTTTTTTTATTAGTGCTCTTTCTGATGACTACAATTTAGGCTAGGCTTAATGGGCTAGGTAAGCCTAGCTAGGCCCTTATTTAGGACGGACAACTTATAAAATGAACGATGAAAGTGCGGGAATGATGTTGTCGACTAGGCTAGGCCTACTAAATAAAAACCAGGCTCATGTTTTTTTGGCGTAAACGCCGAGTTACATATAAATATAGCCTAGCCTATATTCATAGAAAGAACCTGGTCCTAGATAGCCTAATAATATATGGGCAATCTTGTACTTTTTTAGGATAAAATTAATTAATTAAAACCAGTTTCGACTTAGCCAAGCCAAGAAGCTCTTGAAAAAAGCTATTGAAAAATCTTCTCCATAAAATAGTTTTCAACTTTCTACCACCTAGTGACTGATAAATTGTCTAAACTGTTGTTTTCTCAACATGGAGATGTAATTTTTATTGTCAAAGTCAATATTATAAGCAGGATATTAAGTGTTTTTTCATGTTGAGGATCTTAGGCTCAAGCAAGAACAATTGATACACCAGCTTTCTATTGTTCAAGTAAGTACACAAGCTTTTTCCGCCCAATTTCAAACAAAGCTAACAATGGAAAACCAGTGGCCTAGCTATGGTCATATAAAAGCTCCAAGCATTCTAGATATAACAAACTCTAGCTTTTATGGCTTTGCATATGATGAACTTAGAAGTCATTTTGATAGGCTTGCATTTGAAACATCGACTCCTGATAATATTGATCTATTCAGAAAATTAAGCTATGATTATGAAAGGAAATAAAAAAAGACGAGCTAAATATTGAAACAGCGCCGTTAATTGAAAAAATAACACTCAACGATTACAGTCGGAATTGTAAATCCTCTGAGTTTGTGATTACTTATTGTGCATCTGTTTTTTTTATTAGTGCTCTTTCTGATGACTACAATTTAGGCTAGGCTTAATGGGCTAGGTAAGCCTAGCTAGGCCCTTATTTAGGACGGACAACTTATAAAATGAACGATGAAAGTGCGGGAATGATGTTGTCGACTAGGCTAGGCCTACTAAATAAAAACCAGGCTCATGTTTTTTTGGCGTAAACGCCGAGTTACATATAAATATAGCCTAGCCTATATTCATAGAAAGAACCTGGTCCTAGATAGCCTAATAATATATGGGCAATCTTGTACTTTTTTAGGATAAAATTAATTAATTAAAACCAGTTTCGACTTAGCCAAGCCAAGAAGCTCTTGAAAAAAGCTATTGAAAAATCTTCTCCATAAAATAGTTTTCAACTTTCTACCACCTAGTGACTGATAAATTGTCTAAACTGTTATTTTCTCAACACGGAGATGTAATTTTTATTGTCAAAGTCAATATTATAAGCAGGATATTAAGTGTTTTTTCATGTTGAGGATCTTAGGCTCAAGCAAGAACAATTGATACACCAGCTTTCTATTGTTCAAGTAAGTACACAAGCTTTTTCCGCCCAATTTCAAACAAAGCTAACAATGGAAAACCAGTGGCCTAGCTATGGTCATATAAAAGCTCCAAGCATTCTAGATACAACAAACTCTAGCTTTTATGGCTTTGCATATGATGAACTTAGAAGTCATTTTGATAGGCTTGCATTTGAAACATCGACTCCTGATAATATTGATCTATTCAGAAAATTAAGCTATGATTATGAAAGGAAATAAAAAAAGACGAGCTAAATATTGGAACAGCGCCGTTAATTGAAGAAATAACACTCAACGATTACAGTCAGAATTGTAAATCCTCTGAGTTTGTGAAAGCAATTGATTGTTCAACTCAAACACCTAAATAATGGGACCAGATCCCATCACTAAAGCTGAAAATAAAGCAAACTGATGAGAAAGTTTCTGAATTAAAACAACAGCTACACTAATTCAAGAAATCCATTCAAATTTTGTTCACCTTAGTAAAGCTTTTAAAGAAATGAGTGAAAGAAACTGGTCTCTTGAGCAACAAATTCTTAGTTTACAGAATATTGCAAGTGAACCTGAATTTGAACTACCTAAAAAGTTGGGTATTGCTAAACTGCGCAAACAACAAAAAAATTAATATTGATTAAAACACAACTAGACCTATATAGGGAGACAATTTATGGGGAAAAAATATAAAATTCCTTTAAGTTTGACTTTTTTTGGGTGAAAAACTTCAATTTTTGGGAAAATTACTGATTTCACAGCGCAAACCTCCAAAAAAAGCTGCGCAAACCTCCTTTAAATCAATTAATATTGATTAAAACACAACTAGACCTATATAGGGAGACAATTTATGGGAAAAAAATTTCAAATTCCTTTAAGTTTGCCTTTTTTTGGGTAAAAAGTTCAATTTTTGGGAAAATTACTGATTTCACAGCGCAAACCTAAAAAAAAAGCTGCGCAAACCTCCTTTAAATCAATTAATATTGATTAGATAACAACTAGAACTATATAAAGAGACAATTTATGGGAAAACAAATTTGAAATTCCTTTAAGTTTTCTTTTTTTTGGGTGAAAAACTTCAATTTTTGGGAAAATTATTGATTTCACAGCACAAACAACAAAAAAAGCTGCGCAAACCTCCTTTAAATCAATTAATATTGATAGAACACAACTAGAACTATATAGGGAAACAATTTATGGGAAAACAAATTTGAAATTCCTTTAAGTTTACTTAACATTAATAGTTTTTAACCCAAAAAAGGCAAACTTGAAGGAATTTCAAATTTGTTTTCCCATAAATTGTCTCCCTATATAGTTTAGTTGTTATCTATCAATATTAATTGATTTAAAGGAGGTTTGCGCAGCTTTTTTTTTTGTTTGCGCTGTGAAATAAGTAATTTTCCCAAAAATTGAAGTTTTTCACCAAAAAAAAAGCAAACTTAAAGGAATTTCAATTTTTTTCCCATAAATTGTCTCCCTATATAGTTCTAGTTGTGTTCTATCAATATTAATTGTTTTGAAGGAGGTTTTGCAGCTTTTTTTGTTGTTTGTGGTGTGAAATCAGTAATTTTCCCAAAGATTGAAGTTTTTCACCCAAAAAAAGGCAAACTTAAAGGAATTTCAATTTTTTTCCCCATAAATTGTCTCCTTATATAGTTCTAGTTGTGTTCTATCAATATTAATTGTTTTGAAGGAGGTTTGCGCAGCTTTTTTGGGGGTTTGCGCTGTGAAATCAGTAATTTTCCCAAAAATTGAAGTTTTTCACCCAAAAAAAGGCAAACTCAAAGGAAATTCAAATTTGTTTTCCCATAAATTGTCTCCCTATATAGTTCTAGTTGTTATCTAATCAATATTAATTGATTTAAAGGAGGTTTGCGCAGCTTTTTTTGTTGTTTGCGCTGTGAAATCAGTAATTTTCCCAAAAATTGAAGTTTTTCACCCAAAAAAAGGCAAACTTAAAGGAATTTCAATTTTTTTCTTCATAAATTGTCTCACTATATAGTTCTAGTTGTGTTCTATCAATATTAATTGTTTTGAGAGAGGTTTGCGCAGCTTTTTTTGTTCTTTGCGCTGTTAAATCAGTAATTTTCCCAAAAATTGAAGTTTTTCACCCAAAAAAAGGCAAACTTAAAGGAATTTTAAATTCTTTTTCCCATAAATTGTCTCCCTATATAGTTCTAGTTGTGTTCTAATCAATAATAATTGTTTTGAAGGAGGTTTGCGCAGCTTTTGTTGTTGTTTGCGCAGTTTAGCAATACCCAAAAAGTTTGTATCTAAACCTAATCTATACTGTAAACAAAATGGCATTAGCACAATCTCAAGTAACACGTTTGATGTGCTTGGTGATACCGTACAACAACCACCATCTAACCTTGCCACATCGACTCTGAAGCTACGCGAATTACAGATCACTCTAGTACTCAAGCTCTACAAAGTCTAAATTGGATGAACTTAGATGAAATATTATATGTAAATGAAGCTATTGTTATGTTTAAGATTATGAACAACCTTGCACCTCCATATTTAATAAAAATAAATTCAATATCAAAAACAATTACTATAATATTAGAACTAAGGCAAATTTAATAGTACCAAAACCAAAAACGTAGCTTATCATATAGAGGTGCCAAGGTTAGGAATGAGCTAAATGAAGATATTAAAAATGTGAACAGTGTCTCTCTTTTTAAGAAACTGTTAACTGCTAATTTCATGTAGCTTTATTTAAATGTAGTGTATTATTTAATTTTATAGTTAGTAAGTGTACCCTTGGTTCATTTTATTTCATTGTAATTGTTTTTTTGTTTTTTTATCTCTTTTGATAGTAATTAAGGTCTTTTTACATTTATTTTTGTTGGTGTTTTCCTTTAAACACGGTCTTACTGAAAAACAACTTTCAGTTGAAGTTAAGTATCCGTGATTAAATAAAGCTTATTATTATTATTATTATAAGTCATATACTTTATAGTTATACTTTTTTAGTGTAAACATCAATAATAATAAATAATAATATATAAAATAATATAGATCTAATATTTAATAATTTATTTTTTTAAAGAATATGACTATCATTACTCGGTTTTATAAAAGTCCGGCATTACTCCCAGGGGCTTCAAATGTTTTGTGGAAGAAATTAGCAAAGCAGTTGGAAAATTCTAAATTGCAAGATTTAAAAACGGAAATTTGTTTTAATGTGGAAGTAAACGGAGGTAGGTACTCTTCCTTTCTAATTTAAATTTTAATAAATTGTTTTGCCAAACTAATATTATTTTGAAAATGTCAATTAAACTGTGTATTATTTTCATAGATTGACTCAGTGGTGAAGAACAGAAGAAAATACAATGGATCTTAGGTACCCCTTTTGAAGAATTTAGTCTGCTGACCAAGTCAATCATAGTTGAAGATGATCAAGAACCTGATGGACTTCTGATTGAAATTGGGCCTAGGTCAGAAAATGTTTTTTAATTAACAAATTACCCTTCTTGTCTAGTCGTACAGTGTTAGTGTCGGTTTCAGTTGAGAATAAGTATTAATAAATAATACTGTATGTTTTGTTATTCGGTAGGTAATATCTGAAAAAGTAAAAGTCATAATTTTTGTTGTTCAATAAGGTAATAGGCATAAATTAAGAAAGGTGGGCATAAACATGCATGGCAGAATATGTTGACTGTATATTTAATATCATGGACATTACATTACACTATCTACTGTATATGATATAATAAGTTTAATTTTTATACACACAGGTTGAACTTCTCTACGGCCTGGTCAACAAATGCCGTCTCAATCTGCCAATCGGCTGGAATCAACCATGTGACTCGTATTGAGCGTTCTATTCGCTATCTTATAAACGTAGCCGACGATCATGGCATTGCTGCGTCTATCAGCCCCGAGGAAGAGAAGCTACTGGTAGCCGTACTTCACGATCGTATGACGGAATGTCGCTACCACGAACCAATCAGCAGCTTTGAAATTAAAGCTAAACCAGAAGAAGTCTTTGAAATTGATGTTATAGGTGAAGGAAAAGTTGCTCTGGAAAAGGCAAACAAAGAATTAGGTGATTGTAGTACTCTCAATCATGTTTCCCAAGTATAGATGATCTTTGAACTGTGTTAAACTCCTGTGTTTTTTAATTCTATTTCAGTTTTTTCTATTATTAACTTAACTTTAAAATTAATATAGGTAACTTTGTGTTGATACTGTATATCATTATATTATGATTAAAGTCCCATTTCCTACGTTTTTAGATCTAATTATAGGTCACAAACTACATTTAATGTAAAAATAAATATGTATGCGATAACTTTTTCGTCTTTAAAACTGTTAAAAATTTGAAAAATAAGTTGATTCTAATCATTTAGAGACTTTCTATAAATCATAACATGCATTGTGCATGTGTATTGTTTCTTTCTTTTTATCATAATTTACCATAAAACAGAAAAGACAAGGCAAAAATTGTAGGGAATAGGTCTTTAACATTACATTTAGCTTAACATCCAACATGATTTCATATTCTTTTAAGTGTGTTCTAGTAACCAGTTAATATTACAGTACAGTAATTATTTAATCGGTCTGTGGATACATTGTTCATTTAAGAATTCATTGTTATTGAATTTATAAACCAAAGCTTATCATGACCAATAAATGGTTGATGAAGATTTCTATTATTAATATTGCATTATAAACATTTTGTATTATTCTTTACTGCAGGACTTGCCTTTGATACGTGGGACATAGACTTTTACACCAACATGTTTATTGAAAAGGTTAAACGGAATCCAACAAGTGTTGAACTCTTTGACTTGGCTCAGTCTAACAGGTACAAAGCACTTTAGTTTTAGTCGCATGAAGTTTTACCATCTGTGAATGATGGTCATGAATATTTATTTACATTCTTTACTGTCTTGTAAAAGTAATATCTTTATTTAATACAAACCTAAATTATTGAAAATACAGTATTGCAATGCTGTGAGTATATCAGTGATTGGATAGAGATATAAATAGAATATGCTAAATAGCTAAATCAAAATGAGGTAAAAATAAAGTAAATGAAGTAAAACAGTCAAAAAGAACAAAGATACCATCTGCCTCAATATATAACTGAAAAAAAAAACAGGTGAAAAACAATTGTGGCATTGTCTATTTGCCTTCTAGCCTAAAATAATGTAAAATAGTATTTGTAACCATGGATAATCCTAAGACATAGACCATTCTTTACTTAAATTCTTTTCATCTATGCAACATTTCTCAGCTTTCATTACTGTATTTAGAAATTCCTGAAAATATTCCTACAAATGGTTTTTTCTTGCTTTCTGTCTTCTTTCTAGTGAGCATAGTCGTCATTGGTTTTTTAAGGGTAAGATGGTAATCGATGGAGAAGAAAAAGATCATTCTTTATTCAAGATGGTGATGTCAACGCAAGCTACCAGCAATGATAACAACGTCATTAAATTCTCGGATAACAGCAGGTATCTTAACATTTTACGTGGCTTTTATATTTATATCCATATTTTCCGAATCGAATCACGATATAGTTCACTGGAATGGTGTCTATGACTCTTGTATAAATCTTGTTGTGCTGGACAGAATTAGGCATTATACCTGAAATTATTAGTTCTAGAGGGTGTCATGAAATAGCCCATAAAATACTACAGGCATAATTTCCATCGTAAATGATATTTATTCACATTTTGTTGAACCACAAAGTATTGCCTAAAGCTCTGTCTACACTATCAACTTTTATGTAAAAAAATGTGATGTGCCCATATATGGATATGATGATGTCATATCACTACCATATTTGGGGACAGACAGAGCTTTAAATGTTGTCTGTTTTTTCTCACTTTGATGACTTTACTTGATTTTCAGTGCAATCAAAGGCCATAAGGTCAAAGTTCTCAAACCAGCCAATCCCGGGTCAGCAAGTGTGATGGAGGAATCTGAACCACTCAGGCATATCATCTTCACAGCAGAGACCCATAACTTTCCAACTGGGGTTGCACCTTTCCCAGGGGCTACAACTGGTACTGGGGGTAGAATACGTGATGTTCAGGCTGCAGGGAAGGGGGCACATGTAGTGGCTGGCACTGCAGGCTACTGTTTTGGAAATTTGAACATTCCAGGTAAATTATATAAATCTAAAAATTAGATTTTGTAGTCCTTATGAAAATTGATGTCAGACTTTACTCGCTCAAAAATCAAAATAAATACAAATATAACAGAAAATAAAACATAACAAATATACAAATATAAAGGATAAACCTTATCAAAGATTTGCAAAGTAACAACAATTAAAAGATATTCATTTACTGGCACTTATATGTATAAATAGAGTATGGGATGAAAGATATTAAGTAACGCATGCAGTGAACAGGCATAATTGCTTGCTTAATTACATAATTTTGCTTTTTATAAATGTTATATATTCAGTGTAATTAATTATTTATTATCATTGATTGAACATTTGTTTAAACAGGGTATGACCTTCCATGGGAGGACAAAAATATGGTTTATCCTAGCAACATGGCGCCTGCTCTGTCGGTTGCTGTAAAGGCCAGCAATGGTGCATCTGACTACGGCAACAAGTTTGGTGAACCCGTTCTAACCGGTTTCTCTCGTTCATTTGGCATGATGCTTTCTGAGAGCGACAGAAGAGAGTGGGTCAAGCCCATTATGTTCAGCGGGGGTATTGGGATGCTTGAGAGTATGCATGCGACTAAAGACGAAGCAGAAAAAGGTTTGTTAAACAAACTAAATACAACACCATAAAAAATACTGTACAATTCTTATTATTGTTGTCTCCACATAGATATTATATGTCTGTCATATAAAATAAGATTATAGTAACCTGATAAAATATTTTGTTTTTATTTCTCCATTGAAAACTAATTATTGACTGATCAATAATTGTTTACCATGCAGGAATGAAAATTGTAAAACTTGGTGGACCAATCTATCGCATCGGAGTCGGTGGGGGCGCTGCATCTTCCATTCAAGTTCAAGGTGACAATACAGAAAAACTGGACTTCGAAGCCGTGCAGCGCGGTGATGCGGAGATGGAACAGAAACTAAACCGAGTTATAAGGGCGTGCATTGAGATGGTTGATACAAACCCTATATGTAGTATACATGATCAAGGAGCTGGAGGCAATGGTGAGTTTGCATGCAATGTGCTTATTTTTATTATTTTACTAAGTACAGTAGCACCCCTCATTTGGGACATCCCTATTAAGGGGACACTTTGTCAGACAAATGTACTTATTTTTATGTCAAACTATGGCTAACATCTGACCAATTAAATCATTTTTTTGTGTACAGGTAATGTTTTAAAGGAGATATGTGAACCTGCAGGTGCTCTAATAAAAGCTAAGGAATTCCAACTAGGTGATCCAACCATCAACACCTTAGAACTATGGGGTGCAGAATACCAGGAGTCCAATGCCATACTAATACGATCTGAGGATCAAGAAAAACTTCTAGATATTTGTGACAGAGAGAAATGTCCAGCTGTTTTTGTTGGTGACATTACAGGTGATGGGAAGGTAATATTTGGATGATTTTTTTTACCTACTTTATTCTAAATTTTTTTAGTGGAGCTGTTGCTTGGTGGTTTAACATGCTTGCCTTCCAATTCCAAGGTCAAGGGTTGTAACTCACGACTCTTTCAACTTCACTCCCTAAGCCTGAAATAAAACTTAGTTTATAAGCACGATCAACTATAAAATATTTTATCCATCCTGTAATTGGCAAGTTTGTGCTTACTGTGGGATAAGTATGAAAAAACACGTTTAAATACTACAGTGTTACTAATTTTGAAGAATGCCTTTTCATGCACAGATAGAGTGCATAAGAGTTTTGCAATACAAAAATATTTTGTTTTGTTTCAGATTCGTCTTGAGGTGGAAAAGAAAGTGGAAGCTGGTAAGGGTGATGCAGAACCTCCAAGCATAAAAAGAACAGCACTTACTTATCCAGTTGATCTCCAACTTGAATGGGTTCTTGGGAAGATGCCGCAAAAGGTATGATGGAGACTTGATAGTAGAGTAGTGTCGGTAATAAGTTTGAACCATACCATGAATGCATCAGTGGTGTAATGGTAGGATGTCTGCATATCAAGCAGAAGATTCCAGGTTCAAATCTCAGCTGAGGTCACTTTTTCTCAATCTCACAGATTTCATCATAAATAACCATTGAAAATAATTATGTGTTATAATAATAGTGTCTCTTTCTGTCTGTAAAATTATATAGAATTATATTTTTTTTTCTCTCAGGTTTTCAAGTATGATCGATGTAAACCAAAACTTAAGCAGTTAACACTACCTGATGGGTTGACTGTCCGATGTGCACTCGACCGTGTTCTGCGTCTACCTTCAGTAGCCAGTAAAAGATTTTTGACTAATAAGGTAAAGATCTGTTTATCTTTAATATTGCATAATTTATTTGTGTGAAGGAATATGGAAAGTGTATAACCAGGATATATTGTTTCTGTTAGGTTGATCGTGCTGTCACGGGCCTGATAGCCCAGCAGCAATGTGTAGGCCCCCTGCACACACCACTCGCTGATGTTGCTGTTATCGCACTCTCCCACTTTGAAACTGTAGGCTCAGCTACAGCCATTGGAGAGCAGCCTATTAAAGGGTTAGTCGATCCTGGCTGTGGTGCCAGGATGTCTGTAGGAGAAGCCCTTACCAATCTTGTGTTTGCTAGGGTCTCCGATCTTAAAGATGTCAAATGTAGCGGTAACTGGATGTGGCCAGCGAAGCTTCCTGGTGAGGGTGCTGCATTGTATGATGCATGCGAGGTGATGGGCAAGTTGGGTGTTGCTGTGGATGGTGGGAAGGACTCTTTGAGTATGGCTGCCAGGATAGGCTCTGAAACGATCAAAGCTCCAGGTTAGACATTTCATGCTTGTTAATAACTAGTATAGTGTCTGATGTACAATCTTGTGAATTATTTTAATAAGTTAAGCTTGAATACACTAATACACTTTTTTTTCCCATTTACTTACTAATAATGAAATATCAATTACAATTTTTTAGGTGCATTGGTTGTGTCTGTGTATGTGGCATGCCCAGATATTACTGCAACTGTGACCCCTGACCTTAAATGTCCAGACAGTAAAGGTAAAGTGAATATAACATTGCACATTTTGTTAGGTACAATTAAATTAACTACCTAAACAAACAAAAAATATAATATATTTATAAACAAGACTTTACATATTCTATTTCAGGGACTTTGCTCTGGGTTTCATTTGGTAAAAGGCATAACCGGTTAGGTGGTAGTGCTCTCGCTCAGTGCTATAATCAACTCGGACAATCCTCGCCTGATCTCGATGAACCGGAAACGTTTGTAAGGGCTTTCAACACAACGCAAAATCTTATCAAAGGTAGTCATTTTCATAGACTTATTAATTAGACGTTTACAATAAATTCATTTACTTGTAGTTATAATATAAAGCGCTGTCTACACTATGAAACTAGTTTGACAAAAAAATGTGATGCGCCTAAATAGGCTAGTGAAATGCCCAAAAATGGTAGTGATATGATATCATGTCCATATATGGGCATATCACATCACATAAAGTTTGATAGTGTAGACAGAGCTTTAGAGATATGAATTCAACTTTGTCTTTTGTATCCTTTTGTGGATAGAAAAATATCAGCTGGTCATGATATTAGTGATGGCGGTATTGTAACAACATTATTAGAAATGGCGTTTTCTGGGAATTGTGGTATTGACGTCAAACTTTCCGAACCTGATGGTAAGCATTATGCTATCTCTATAAATGCCTCGAATGGATCTGTAAAGTGTCATTTTAATCTTTCATATGGTTCCAGAACCTCTGGTAAGCAATAATACATTGTAAGACTTTATATATTTATTTTCAGTAACTGCAATTGATATTCTGTTTGCTGAAGAAGTAGGGCTGGTGTTAGAAGTAACAGCTAATGCTAGTGAGGACATTTGTAGACAGTTCAGTGACAATAATGTCCCTTGTTCTCTAATTGGTCACTCTAGTGGATCAGGTCAAGGGTCAATGGTAAGTTTTTTTTTTTTTAAATGGAAGCAATATTTGAACATTTATTTACGATCATTTATCATTTATGATGGTTTTTAGAATGAATCTGAATATTTTACATGTAAATTATAGGTTGTCATCTCGGTAAATGAGAAAGAAGTCTTGAATGAAAAGATGACTGTTCTTAGAGACGTGTGGGAAGAGACTAGTTTTCAACTGGAAAAACTACAAGCAAATCCAGAGTGTGTTGAAGTGGAGCAACGCAATTTAGCAAATAGAACAGCACCACCATTTAAATTAACCTTTGACCCCGTTGCAACAAATTTGAATTCTGTTAAAAAGGGATGCTCTAAAGGTTAGAACCAATTTTGGAATATTGATTATCTTGTTCTGAATTTTAATTTGTTAAAGTAATACGAGTTAAATTTGGCTCATTAGTTACCATATACATAATCATAATTGGCCTTCCATAGATGGAATGAAACCAAAGGTTGCTGTGATCCGTGAGGAAGGCAGTAATGGAGATCGAGAGATGAGTTCAACACTACACATGGCTGGCTTTGAAACATGGGACGTCAATATGCAAGATTTAGCTTGCGGGAAAGTCACCCTCGATCAATTCCGTGGAGTAGTTTTTGTTGGTGGCTTCAGTTTTGCAGACGTTTGTGGTTCTGCAAAAGGTATATTTTTCTGATTGCACTTTTTGTAGCATAGCAAAAATACATGCTGGAGCAGTAACCAAGTATTATACTAGTATTAGACAGATAGTAACCTAAATAAATATTTATTCTAGTTTATTTAAATAATGTTTATTAATCATTTTAGGTTGGGCAGCAACTATTTTGTTCAACCCAGCTGTGCGTGCTCAGTTTGATGCATTTAGAGCAAGGAAAGACACTTTCTCACTGGGTGTATGCAATGGCTGCCAACTAATGGGCCTGCTAGGCTGGGTTGCTCCAGATGTCACCAAGGAGCTTACTACAGGTAAGGTATCATGAGGTATATTTAGTAAGTAGTTTAGTGGTAGTAGGACACCGGTGTAAAGCAGGTAATGCCTCTTTGACAAATAAAAAGAAAATATGAACTACTTTTTGATATCCATTTGTTGACAGACTGTTTATTATGAATTATTTGTTATTGTCTTTTAGACGCAGCATCAGCTCAGCAAGGAGTCCATCTTGCTCATAATCTTTCCGAGCGTTTTGAGTCTCGTTTTGTTGCTGTAAAGATTAATGAAAGCCCTGCTTTAATGCTGAAAGGAATGGAAGGCTCTGTGCTTGGTGTCTGGACACAGCATGGAGAAGGTTAGATATTGATACCTCTTGATAATGATGGATGCTTAGTACAAACTTATATTTTAATTTAACTAAAAATGTTATTAAATTTACTCAACTCAAATTGTTTCTCTCTAGGGCACATGAAGTTTTCTAACAAAGAAACAAAAGACACAGTTCTGTCTGAAAATCTTGCACCAGTGCGCTTTGTCGATGACAAAGGAGAAGTGACAACTGAATACCCGTTGAACCCCAATGGCTCACCCAATGGCGTAGCGGCAATTTGCTCCGCAGATGGCCGTCATCTGGCGATCATGCCTCATCCAGAGCGTACAACTTTGACGTGGCAATGGCCATGGATGCCGCAAGATTGGCGGGAGACATTACAAGCGTCACCGTGGATGAAAATGTTCCAAAATGCTTGTTCATGGTGCTTGGAGACGTCAGAGGCAGATAGATAATAATATTGCTTATACATGGGATATATTTAAAAAAAATAATATCTTGATGGTGGTGCTTCAGAGGCAGATACTATTGCTTTATGCATGAAAATGGGATATAGTTATATACTGTATAAATGTGTTCCTCTTCTCAACAATATTATTTATTGAGGCTTAATTTCAGCAATATATATTTTTTTTCTCTTTTGTGGGGGCAACCCACTTTTATTGCAATGATAAACAACAATATGGTGAAGGTTACAGTATATATGTCTGTCTATCTATCTATTTATCAATGAATATTTAAGTGATATTACACAGACAGAGGAAGATTATGTAAAATATTTTGAAATTGTGTTGAAGTCTAGATAAAACAAACATGTATACAGAGAAAATTTATATTACAGAGCTAAAACGATATAAAGATTGATATTCAGTATTAAAAAGAGATTCGATATAATATAAATAAATATGATAAAATGGTATATTGCATTATAAGATTATGTTTTGTTTGGATACTTTTATAAAATTGTATAGTTTTACATTTTGAACATAATATTGCTTTTATTAATTAAATTTTTTTAAATAGTTCTATCTTAAATAAATTCCAAGTGATAATCCGTTTGCTTGTTTTATAAATAATGCAAGATTTGTAAATACTAAATGTAAATAAAGAGATGAGTTCATTAACAAGCGTGTTCTGAGTTCCTATAATTATGTCTTACCATTCGGGGAAACCTGACCGTAATGTTTCATTAGTCGGAATGCATTTAACGATCAGTTTACGGAACTTCCTCAAATCTGATTGAATGCTGTTACAGGTGTACAACATATGTTTTTCACTTTCTATTTCTATACAACACTTTTCGCAACAATCACTTTTATTAAGATTCCACTTCTTTAAGTTTTTTCACGCTGCTGCTCTAGCCCGCTACGTCATACGAGATAACTCATTCATTAGATGAAATCAAGCAGCAGTATAATACTACACTTTGACATTTTTGTTAAAATGGAAACTCGACTATAATTTATAGGTATTGAATCCAAAAAACGGCTGGGAAAAGAGTCTAATAACAAATCCCAAAGCATTTCTGGTATTTATGAGTCCCATGATATTACATGGGTACTATAATTCACTGTCAGATAATCATTGAATTATTATCAAAACAGTCCATTGAAGTTTTTGTTTGTAATAGGATACTCTAAGTATCTAGGCTTGATGAAGTGACCCCCCAGACTTGACCTTACCAATAAAAATAAGCAAGCAGCGTTTTTTGTAAGAAATATTCTTGTCTTGTCTAAACTCTTTCCTCCACTCTTCTACAGATTTTGTTTTTTTTTTCTTTATCATCTTTCACTTCTTCCACTTTGTCATCAAATTTGTGAGCGGTTAGAATTTTAAGTTTTGTAGTTATTTCCTTTTCTAGTTCATCAAGTGCGTTTTTACTTGCAGAGGACACAGGTGATTGGGTTGACATGATGATGACATCATCAGGAAGCATGTCTTGCAAGGAATGAACAAGTAGGTGTAAACACTTCTCGTCTCTGGGAAGTTAAAAGATAGTTAAGAGAGTGAGTGAGTTTAATCTAGCACAACCTGAACGCTTTAATCGAACTTTAATGAATATGTTAGGTATACACTCGAAGGCGAGAAGAAGGAAAGCTGGAGTCGCTATATCAGTGCTTTGGTTCATGCTTACAACTGTATGAAGCATGACAGTACAGGTTTCTCACCTTATTTTCTGATGTTCGGACGAGACTTCCTGTTGACTTACGGTTTGGAATTAGCCCAGATGGATTTGGTAACGCTGACCCCATAAAGTACGTCAACGATCTGAGAAACCAACTATCGCTTGCCTATCAAATGGCATCTGAAGAGGCAGCGAAGTCAGCACGCAAGAACAAAGTTCGACATGATTTGAAAGTACGAGTCAATGATCTTCATCCAGGTGATCGAGTGTTGATTCGAAATCTGGGACTACAGGGTAAACACAAACTCGCTGACCAGTGGGACTCCGTGTGAAGCCAGAATCAAATAGTGGTCGAGTAGGCCTACGAACACTACATCGAAACATACTTCTGCCCATCGACTATTTAAACAAAGAAGATCCACCAGCAAAACCTACTAAACAGAAGATAAACCGCCCTATTACGCGGTCTAAGGCAAAAGTTCATGTCACTGAGAGCGAGCATGATGACAGTGGTGAATCCAGTGAGAAGGAGGTTACAATGCTAGTCCCATTAGACTTCTCAGTCACACTCCCTGTAGAAACGTTTACAGTTTCTTCCATTTCACCCCATTTTCCGCTGAATGTAGATGCCCAAGAATTTGTCCATGAAACTACTCCTGCTATATATCTCATATTAGTGCTGGAAATGTTTCCACTGATAGTAGTCCTGTAAATGCGTCCTTTGACGAGAGCATCGAGTCTGTAGTCACGCCAGTTTTTGTGAGTGTAATGTTAAAGAAGCAAGTGAAGTTGCAACAGATGTAGAGCCAGCTGTAGTTGACTCCCCAGTATCATCTGTACCCAGTCCTAAACTTTCTGTCACTATCCTTGATTCTCCTGTGGCTTGTGCTGAACCTCTACTCATCCCGCAATCTTGTTCTGAACCTCTACTCATCCCGCAATCTTGTTTAGATTCCGCACCATGATCCCTCCAACCTTGCCCTGAGCCTGTGTCTGTTTCTCAACTTTGTTTTGAAGATACCGAGATTCTTCCAAGTCCCATTATTGATTTACCTAATGATACTCCTATTATTGAACCTATTATTGAACCTAATATTGAACCTATTATTGAACCTATTGTTGAACCTACTATTACTGAACTTTCACAGTCTGTTGAACCCATCCCTGATAACATGTGTAGGCCTACTACAAGTTTTTACAGCATATCCTAACTTTTTTCAGAAACATATTTCATCACTTTAAACAAGATAAATGTGTTTAGAAGTATTTAAAACATACAAATTTATCCTTGATTTGTAAAAATCCATCAAATATAACGTATTTTGAAAGTTAGAAAAGTATATTTAATTTCCTTAAAGAGCCAAGATCTTAGAACACGAATGCTGTTCTATCTGTTGTCTTCCCCCCACCTACCAGTGCAATGCTTGCCTGTATGCTTTGAATAGAAAACCGTTCAGGCGAAACAATCGCCTTCCGGTAAAGTTTAGCAGGCTAACTCTCTCTCGTGACTCCGGAGAGTTTACGGACGCAAAGCTCTATTTCCTATTCTCCCAATGTAAAGTTTAGCAGGCTAACTCTCTCGTGACTCTAGAGAGTTTGCGGACGCAAAGCTCCATCCCTATTCTTCCAATGTAAAGTTTAGCAGGCTAACTCTCCTGACTCTGGAGAGTTTACACACGCAGCGCAAAGCTCCTTTCATAAAGTTTAGTTTGGCAGGGCGACATGTGACATATGTATATTTTATTTTAATAATAATTCATGATCATTAGAAGATAATTATTAGGAAACTTATATTTTAAAGATGTGACCTATACCAATTCAAAATTACAATAATTACTATGTTTTGTTTTAAATTTAAAATGTGTTTATCGTGGACGACGTGTGAATATGTTTTTGACCCGGGCTTCCTTGTCCTTTGTCACTAATAATTGAGGCATATTTGCATATTTTAAAATAAATACGCAATAAAATTCATATAAATAAAATTATATTATATAATATATATTTTATATTATTATATATTAAAATGTATTTTATCTATTATTAAGTATTTCAAAAATAAGCACAGATGCCGGTGGTGAGCAAAATATGCGCACTAAAAATAACATTGGAAAACACCCACCCTATAGTTTCAAAACACAATCGCATTTCACAAGGTTAAAATAAAAGGTGATGCAATTATTTTGTTATCAATCAGGCTTTTTATTTATATTATACTCTCCAAAATCTATTTTCTGCGATTAAAATTATAATTTTAATAAAAATATATTTTCCGTAAAATAATCTAATTAATTTAGTATTAGTATAAGACTAACATCATTTCTTTTCAAAACTACACTGAAAATCTCCAACGAAAATGTCAACGATAATACACACATGGATAAGTAGCCTGCTACCAACACATTGGGCCCAACGCGACAGGCCCCAGTTTTTAGCGGGTTTTGACTATAGTTCACGCACAATTTTACTGATATAGAAAAGATTATTTAAGTTCAGTTTATTGGGGTTAGATTGATTTTTAAGAGTTTAATTGATTATTTTGCGGTTAGGTCTAGGAATGGCCTAAGCCTCTCCCTATTTTATTTATGGGCCTGGCTGTCCGAGTCCATCGTCTGTCCTGATTGTTTTAAACAAACATGGTAACAGACCTACCTACCTACTGGCCTAGATTTAACAAATCAAAAGATATCTCTTTTTGTTTTACCCTTTCTTTACACCACCAGTACATTTACACATTACTGATATCATCTATTATATTCTGTATAATGGTTTCCACCCATTATGCCTTTTGTTCTTCAAATTTCTTTTCATAGGAGTCTACAATTAACAATAGGTCTGTAGGCCTAGTTCATTTCCTTTAATGTTTATTGGATTCTGTTCTTTGTTCATTATATTGTCTATCTAAAAAATTAGCAGGCACAGAATAATAAAAACACATTAAAGTGAAATTAATTATTAATTATATTTAGGTACTTAATGAATATTTTGATTATTTTTCAACATGTAAATTGACTAATTGAAATGCGTTCTTTTGTCAAATAAGTTGACTCTTGTACTAATAGGCCTATTGTTAAATAATATTTATTTATTTTACTTACTCTGGATGCACCTTCATTCAAGAAGTGTGCCACTGTTTCAAAAGTGTAGCTTCCAAATAAATTATTATATTATATGTAAAAAAAAGTGGAGTAAAGTTACTTTAGGTAACTAATTATAAAAGGCATTCATTTTAAATGTGTTATAATTATAGCTAATTCTTTATTTTGTTATTTACTTTATTGATATTAAAAATAAACTTCCAACAGCAAGGAATTATTTAATTACTTATGTGTACACATTGAGAATGCCATAGATATATTATAGTGAAAATATCTCTATGAGAATCCCTACCAACTGTACTATCTTCAGACTAGCCAGCAAGTTTGGAATAGCCAACATGCATTTGAGCAGTGGGGTATGTGTAATAATTAGAATAGCCACAAGGATATCTCAGAAAAATTAGATATTTTATCATAACTTTTGAACTACTGGAAAGATTTTGTTGCAAAAAAATCTATAATAATTCTTCAAAAAATTCAAGACTATAGCAATCAACTTAATAACGAAAAAGTTATTGTGAATATTACTGAAATTGTGTCCAGGCAGAATGAGTTTATATCACACTTCCTGTTCACCAAGATAAATTAAACAGAAACGATTTTAATCCTTTTTTTTTCCACTTTGACTGGTGACTCTACTTGTAATGTTTGATATTTTGTGTTTTTGCTCCCGGGGGTAGCAATTTAAGTTAGGGGAGGATGTAACCCTGTCATGTTATTATTTTCCAATGTACCTACAATGTAATGCAGCTGGGTGCAGTGGGTGGGCAAGATTGTTTATCAATATAGCATTAAGATGTTTGCATTATATTGCTTTTCCTTGGAACTGCATATGTTTTAATCATTTTGTTAATTAATCCTTTTAAGAATTCTCTTTGTTCTGTTTTAATCTTCTTACATGTTTATCTATTTAAATGGGAGGTCCTAAATTTGGGAATTGACCAATCGGTCAATTTACCCCTCTTGAGTTTTGCCTAGTAACAAGAATGGACCAATAGGGGTAAACCTTGTTTGACAATTTTGGATGACATTAGGGTATGTTTGGGAGATTTCTTTCTCTTTGCCTCTTGCCATCGGACGTGCTGGACACTCCAACTTTAATTAAATTTCAACTTTATATACTTTTACATTTCGAACAACGTTGAGTTCGAGAACCTATTTGAAAGTACTGAAAGACATATATATATATATTATATACGGTATACTAAAAGAGTACTAAGTTTAAAGTACAATTCAAGTTAAAGAAGATTGTGATATTTACACGTTGTACAGTTTGTACACTTAAAGTTTTGAAGTTATTTTTATTACACTCAACATGGTGGTATACCTCCATGCACTCAATGAGGATATTGGCTCTCTATTTTAGGTGAGTGATGTGCATACTTTTATCATTATTTTGGGCAGACTTGATGCCTGATCTAATACTTTAAATTAAGTTTTGTATTGAATTGTTTTAGTTGTTTTAGTATTTAGACTGTACTGTGTGATTTAGTTTATCTTTTAATCTTCCATTGTGCTATTACAATTGTAGTATTGTTGCTTGAGTGCAATCAAGCAAGAGGAGATTAATTAGCAAAAGATAAATGACCCTATGGATGGATAGTTTTGCTTTATGTACACGTTAACTTACGATCAAATAACAGTTTTCTCTTCGCAACTTGTACAATGTAATTTAGAAAACTACAACAATTTTTTAATAAACATAGGCCTATACATCATACAACGTACATTTCTAGAAACAAATTTTTCAAAACTTTCTATTATTTTAAAGTCGAAGATAGCCAGGTCTCGGGTCCATTCTATTGTTGCCACAGATTGATATCTTCCATTAGGCGCAGGAGCCCCGGATAGCGTTACGTTTGAAAACCCCAAAAAGTGAGGTTTTCAACCATTAGCGGCATGACTGATGTGAGTGATTAATGTGTTTTACGGACGGTTTCATGGTTTCAAGGACTATCCTACCAGTGGGCTGTTCACTGGTCAAATGATTGACACTTTGTATCACCGTTTGTAACTGGAGCTGTGACGACCTTTGTAACTGGAGCTGTGACGACCTTGCAAGAATACTAGGCCAGAATTTTTAATTGAAAAGTGCCTTGGTATTACCAATAACATGGAGATGGAAACAAATTTGTCTATCTTTCTTTCTAAAATAAATGGTCACTATAGTTTCAAACTAGGCTTAGTCCACCACATTAGTAATTACGAATCGAAAACTAAATTAAAATTGTTGGTATTCTTTGGCCGTTGTTTGATTAATTACATCTTCATGCCATGTTTTTTTTTCTCTAATGATTTGTCGATACGCTCCTATATTAATTAGGCCTACTAGCAGAGGGTTCGATGAGTTTTGAAAAGTTATGGAAATGTGGTCTAACATATAGCAATTCAGTTTTTTAAGGCCCTTCTTCCTTGTCCGAGCCTTTGGAAATATTAAAAAGTTATATTATTATATAATATATTCTGTGTTTTCATGTTTTGAGAAATTGTATATCATTTCAGATGTTTCGCGCTGCGCTTTTATTTGTTTCGCGCTTCGTCTTGTTCGAGCTTCCTCCGTACATACCGATAATTAATATGATTTTTCATTTCATTTTTTGTACATTATTAACAAATAGCATACAGAACCCCATACAGAACATACCCTTCTCTGAGAAAACACTTGTGGGCGATTCCCCGAATACGACATGATGGAATAGCTTTGGAGACTTTGACTTTGGAGTAGGCCTAAATCGAAACGTCAAGCAACTCAACAGTTCTTTTCAGAACTAATATAGGCCTACGTGGTGTACCCCAAATTTATATCAACAAATATGTAACTTGTTTAGCACGTTTAAAATGGATAGCAAAACATATTTAAAAAAAACCTGAATTATTTCAAACAGACAGCACATTAGTTCAAACGGATAGCACAATAGATAGCTCAATCAAATGGATATAACTATGATATAACTGTACTGTGCATTCTATACGGATTATCGGGTAGCACATTCTTTCAAATGGATAGCACATTCTTTCAAATGGATAGCACATTCTTTCAAATGGATAGCACATTATTTCAAATGGATAGCACATTAGGTAGCACAATCAAATGGATATAGTACTGTACATTATTCTATGATTATCGGGTAGCACATTCTTTCAAATGGATAGCACATTAGGCCTATTTCAAATGGATAGCACATTCTTTCAAATGGATATCACATTATTTAAAATGGATAGCACATTATTTCAAATGGATAGCACATTGGGTAGCACAATCAAATAGATATAGTACTGTACATTATTCTATAAGGATTATCGGGTAGCACATTATTTCAAATGGATAGCACATTAGGTAGCACAGTCAAATGGATATAGTAGGCCTACTGTACATTATTCTATACGGATTATCGGGTAGCATATTCTTTCAAATGGATAGAAAATTATTTCAAATGGATAGCACATTCATTCAAATGGATAGCACATTATTTCAAATGGATAGCACATTAGGTAGCACAATCAAATGGATGTAATTGTACTGTACATTATTCTATACGGATTATCGGGTAGCATATTCTTTCAAATAGCACATTATTTCAAATGGATAGCACATTGGGTAGCACAATCAAATGGATATAGTACTGTACATTATTCTATAAGGATTATCGGGTAGCACATTATTTCAAATGGATAGCACATTAGGTAGCACAATCAAATGGATATAATTGTACTGTACATTATTCTATAGCCTACGGATTATCGGGTAGCACATTCTTTCAAATGGATAGCACATTAGGTAGCACAGCCAAATGGATATAGTACTGTACATTATTCTATAAGGATTATCGGGTAGCACATTCTTTCAAATGGATAGCACATTGGGTAGCACAATCAAATGGATATAGTACTGTACATTATTCTATAAGGATTATCGGGTAGCACATTCTTTCAAATGGATAGCACATTAGGTAGCACAGTCAAATGGATATAGTACTGTACATTATTCTATACGGATTATCGGGTAGCACATTCTTTCAAATGGATAGCACATAAGGTAGCACAGTCAAATGGATATAGTACTGTACATATTCTATAAGGATTATCGGGTAGCACATTCTTTCAAATGGATAGCACATTAGGTAGCACAATCAAATGGATATAGTACTGTACATTATTCTATACGGATTATCGGGTAGCACATTCTTTCAAATGGATAGTACATTCTTTCAAATGGATAGCACATTGGGTAGCACAATCAAATGGATATAGTACTGTACTGTACAATTCTATACGGATTATCGGGTAGCACATTCTTTCAAATGGATAGCAAATTTTTTCAAATGGATAGCACATTATTTCAAATGGATAGCACATTAGGTAGCACAATCAAATGGATATAATTGTACTGTACATTATTCTATACGGATTATCGGGTAGCACATTCTTTCAAATGGATAGCAAATCATTTCAAATGGATAGCATGAATTTGGGTAGCACAATCAAATTGAGCACATTGGGTAACACATTGCATCAAATGGGAGCCTACTGTACAGTTATTCTATTGAATTGAATTGAAATATATATTTATACTGGGTAACCTCTTCAGTCAAAGACTGGTCTCCCAGAGGGCCCAGTTGGTGATCAGTGGCTGTGATGTACTAATACACCGGGGTAACCCCCCCCCCCCCCCACTCGTCTCGAAAGATGTACTAGGTTCTTTAAAGTACACACGAGCTAGATGTGTATTCTATTATCGGGTGTAGCACATTAAAATTGAGAGGATAAGATGGACATCATAATTTATTATTAAGGGGAAAAACAGCAAATCCTTACTGAGGGGACACTCCTATAAAGCGGACATTAAGGGGACGGGGAACATTTAAGCTTAGTGCCAATGTTCACTCAATATATTTTCCATCACAAAATAACAAAAAAGACGAAATATTTATATCCATTTATCGTTATTAAATAAAAATGGATATCATGATAATTATGATACTTTATTTGTCTTGAAAGTTGTCATTGGTGAAACGTTGTCTGCTACATTTTGAATTTCCGAGTCCAGATCAGTATTGGTTTTCCGTGATCTATTCTAACTAATGAAACAATTTTTAGAAAATGATATATCTGATAGATATCATCTAAGTGATGTTTTACATATAAGTTATAACGTTTAACTTTTCATTCTCCATACATTCAATTCTTTTAATATAGTTCTTGTATAACACCATATCAAGTAGTAGTAGAAATTATTGTAGGGTTTTCTTATTATTCAGTCAATTCAGTGTTTCTATACAGAAAAGAGTAGTCAGTGGCCTTAACATCAATTAATTGTATAATTTGCACCCAAGGTCGAATAGCAAGAAACTCAGGTCCAGTTACATTGGTGTTCATTGGTCAATAGAAAATGAACAGCACACTTATGGGTGGTGACAAAGTTTAGTTATTGATAAGTTGTCCTTGGGAAAAACACATTAGTTGGGTTGACCATGGGCTGACAGAGTTAACGACTTCGTAACGCTATCCGGGGCTCCTGCGCCTAATGATCAGTACTTCTATGAATGGATGATTATAGGTGGGAACACGAACGCTAGTTGATCATACCCTGTAGGCTACCGTTTGATCATACGAATGTGGAAACCACCTCACGATGTTTACAGTCGATACTGTTGAATGGATATGCACACTCCAATAAACACACACATTTTCATATTTACTGTCATTAAAAATATTCAATTGGAAGTTACAAATTCTTTGTTCTGTATCTCGGATAACATATTTCGTAGATATTTGGAGCCTCCTATAGTCATTTTTAATCAAATCAATTGAAAGGTTCGCAACTCGCGTCGTTCATGATTTTAAATGAGTCAATAATCGTAATTGTGTAAATATTTTTTATTACGAATGATATTATAGAATAAATGTATCATTTCTTCATTCGATTATAATTAGTATTACTTTATTATTATGCAATTATTATATCATTCAATGACATTATTAATTCTTCGTATCAACCTTTTGACTCACTTACTAAATTATTGGTGGCGCTCTTCAAAATCATCAGACCGTACCGAACCATAGTCAATAGAAAGTAAACTTTTCTCTATGACCGAACACATGTGGATTAAATAATGTTTACGCTCGCGGAGAGAGTAGTAGGCCTACACAGTATTTGTTTGCAAGCTTAGCCCCGTTCTAAACATACTGTAAGTTGGTTTCATTTTCTGTTTGTGTGTTAAATTATTGATATATCATTGATTACTTGTTGTGTATCTGTTTTTTGATTAGTGCTCTTTCTGATGACTACAATTTAGGCTAGGCCTAATGGGCAGGTAAGCCTAGCTAGCTAGGCCTAGGGTAGGCCCTTTTATTTAGAACGGACTACTTATAAAATGAACGATGGAAGTGCGGGAATGATGTTGTCGACTAGGCTAGGCCTACTAAATAAAAACCAGGCTCATGTTTTTTTGACGTAAACGCCGAGTTACATATAAATATAGCCTAGCATATATTTATAGAAAGAACCTGGTCCTAGATAGCCTATAATATATGGGCAATCTTGTACTTTTTTAGGATAAAATTAATTAAAGATGTATTGTCCCTTGAAACACAAAAAAATGAAGGTCAAAATATTCTAAATTTAAAGTGGCCATATCAAAGTAATATTAAAGTTATTCACTTTAAGTCGAAAATTTGAGCCAAAAACAACAAGTTTACGTAATTAACAGGTAAATTAGTTTGATTACATTTCATCTGGAAAATCGTCACGAGCGAAAGTAAACAAAGATTTCAAACCATGAGTACGCATTATGCATATGCTAAATTAGGATTGTTTACAACTCGTCACGGTTAAGAAGGTATTTTCACACAGATCATGAGGAAGTTTTATGATTATGCATACAGAGTAGCCAAACAAACGCGTTTCATTATGGGATATGTTTTGATTGAAAACTTTGACTGGAAGTCAAAGTTATTTTTTTAACAAAAAAACGTCTGTATTTCAGTTAAAAATTTTTTTTTTTCGAAACATTTTTGGTGATAGTTAATAACTATTATGATACTTCAAAATGACCCACCTTTTTTTGAAATCTTTTATTTTTTATTTTTTTGGAATTAGTCAAAGGGACAATACATCTTTAATTAAAACCAGTTTCGACAGTCTTAGCCAAGCCAAGAAGCTCTTGAAAAAAGCTATTGAAAAATCTTCTCTATAAATTAGTTTTCAACTTTCTACCAGCTAGTGACTGATAAATTGTCTAAACTGTTGTTTTCTCAACATGGAGATGTAATTTTTATTGTCAAAGTCAATATTATAAGCAGGATATTAAGTGTTTTTTCATGTTGAGGATCTTAGGCTCAAGCAAGAACAATTGATGCACCAGCTTTCTATTGTTCAAGTAAGTACACAAGCTTTTTCCGCCCAATTTCAAATAAAGCTAACAATGGAAAACTAGTGGCCTAGCTATGGTCATATAAAAGCTCCAAGCATTCTAGATATAACAAACTCTAGCTTTTATGGCTTTGCATATGATGAACTTAGAAGTCATTTTGATAGGCTTGCATTTGAAACATCGACTCCTGATAATATTGATCTATTCAGAAAATTAAGCTATGATTATGAAAGGAAATAAAAAAAGACGAGCTAAATATTGGAACAGCGCCGTTAATTGAAGAAATAACACTCAACGAATACAGTCAGAATTGTAAATCCTCTGAGTTTGTGAAAGCAATTGATTGTTCAACTCAAACACCTAAATAATGGGACCATATCCCATCACTAAAGCTGAAAATAAAGCAAACTGATGAGAAAGTTTCTGAATTAAAACAACAGCTACACTAATTCAAGAAATCCATTCAAATTTTGTTCACCTTAGTAAAGCTTTTAAAGAAATGAGTGAAAGAAACTGGTCTCTTGAGCAACAAATTCTTAGTTTACAGAATATTGCAAGTGAACCTGAATTTGAACTACCTAAAAAGTTGGGTATTGCTAAACTGCGCAAACACTGCGCAAAAAAAAAAAAAATTAATATTGATTAAAACACAACTAGACCTATATAGGGAGACAATTTATGAGGAAAAAATATAAAATTCCTTTAAGTTTGACTTTTTTTGGGTGAAAAACTTCAATTTTTGGGAAAATTACTGATTTCACAGAGCAAACCTCCAAAAAAAGCTGCGCAAACCTCCTTTAAATCAATTAATATTAATTAAAACACAACTAGACCTATATAGGGAGACAATTTATGGGGAAAAAATTTAAAATTCCTTTAAGTTTGCCTTTTTTTGGGTAAAAAACTTCAATTTTTGGGAAAATTACTGATTTCACAGCGCAAACCTAAAAAAAAAGCTGCGCAAACCTCCTTTAAATCAATTAATATTGATTAGATAACAACTAGAACTATATAAGGAGACAATTTATGGGAAAACAAATTTGAAATTCCTTTAAGTTTTCTTTTTTTTGGGTGAAAAACTTCAATTTTTGGGAAAATTACTGATTTCACAGCGCAAACCTCCAAAAAAAGCTGCGCAAACCTCCTTTAAATCAATTAATATTGATTAAAACACAACTAGACCTATATAGGGAGACAATTTATGGGGAAAAAATTTAAAATTCCTTTAAGTTTGCCTTTTTTTGGGTAAAAACTTCAATTTTTGGGAAAATTACTGATTTCACAGCGCAAACCTCCAAAAAAAGCTGCGCAAACCTCCTTTAAATCAATTAATATTGATTAAAACACAACTAGACCTATATAGGGAGACAATTTATGGGGAAAAAATTTAAAATTCCTTTAAGTTTGCCTTTTTTTGGGTAAAAAACTTCAATTTTTGGGAAAATTACTGATTTCACAGCGCAAACCAAAAAAAAAAGCTGCGCAAACCTCCTTTAAATCAATTAATATTGATTAGATAACAACTAGAACTATATAAGGAGACAATTTATGGGAAAACAAATTTGAAACTCCTTTAAGTTTTCTTTTTTTTGGGTGAAAAACTTCAATTTTTGGGAAAATTATTGATTTCACAGCGCAAACAACAAAAAAAGCTACGCAAACCTCCTTTAAATCAATTAATATTGATAGATAACAACTAAACTATATAGGGAGACAATTTATGGGAAGACAAATTTGAAATTCCTTTAAGTTTACTTAACATTAATAGTTTTTAACCCAAAAAAAGGCAAATTGTGCTGTGAAATCAGTAATTTTCCCAAAAATTGAAGTTTTTCACCCAAAAAAAGGCAAACTTAAAGGAATTTCAAATTTTTTCCCCATAAATTGTCTCCTTATATAGTTCTAGTTGTGTTCTATAAATATTAATTGTTTTGAAGGAGGTTTGCGCAGCTTTTTTGGGGGTTTGCGCTGTGAAATCGGTAATTTTCCCAAAAATTGAAGTTTTTCACCCAAAAAAAGGCAAACTCAAAGGAAATTCAAATTTGTTTTCCTATAAATTGTCTCCCTATATAGTTCTAGTTGTTATCTAATCAATATTAATTGATTTAAAGGAGGTTTGCGCAGCTTTTTTTGTTGTTTGCGCTGTGAAATCAGTAATTTTCCCAAAAATTGAAGTTTTTCACCCAAAAAAAGGCAAACTTAAAGGAATTTCAATTTTTTTCCCCATAAATTGTCTCACTATATAGTTCTAGTTGTGTTCTATCAATATTAATTGTTTTGAAAGAGGTTTGCGCAGCTTTTTTTGTTCTTTGCGCTGTTAAATCAGTAATTTTCCCAAAAATTGAAGTTTTTCACCCAAAAAAAGGCAAACTTAAAGGAATTTTAAATTCTTTTTCCCATAAATTGTCTCCCTATATAGTTCTAGTTGTGTTCTAATCAATAATAATTGTTTTGAAGGAGGTTTGCGCAGCTTTTGTTGTTGTTTGCGCAGTGTTTGCGCAGTTTAGCAATACCCAAAAAGTTTGTATCTAAACCTAATCTATACTGTAAACAAAATGGCATTAGCACAATCTCAAGTAACACGTTTGATGTGCTTGGTGATACCGTACAACAACCACCATCTAACCTTGCCACATCGACTCTGAAGCTACGCGAATTACAGATCACTCTAGTACTCAAGCTCTACAAAGTCTAAATTGGATGAACTTAGATGAAATATTATATGTAAATGAAGCTTTTGTTATGTTTAAGATTATGAACAACCTTGCACCTCCATATTTAATAAAAATAAATTCAATATCAAAAACAATTACTATAATATTAGAACTAAGCCAAATTTAATAGTACCAAAACCAAAAACGTAGCTTATCATATAGAGGTGCCAAGGTTAGGAATGAGCTAAATGAAGATATTAAAAATGTGAACAGTGTCTCTCTTTTTAAGAAACTGTTAACTGCTAATTTCATGTAGCTTTATTTAAATGTACTGTAGTGTATTATTTAATTTTATAGTTAGTAAGTGTACCCTTGTTTCATTTTATTTCATTGTAATTGGTTTTTTTTTTTTTATCTCTTTTGATAGTAATTAAGGTCTTTTTACATTTATTTTTGTTGGTGTTTTCCTTTAAACACGGTCTTACTGAAAAACAACTTTCAGTTGAAGTTAAGTATCCGTGATTAAATAAAGCTTATTATTATTATTATAAGTCATATACTTTATAGTTATACTTTTTTAGTGTAAACATCAATAATAATAAATAATAATATATAAAATAATATAGATCTAATATTTAATAATTTATTTTTTTAAAGAATATGACTATCATTACTCGGTTTTATAAAAGTCCGGCATTACTCCCAGGGGCTTCAAATGTTTTGTGGAAGAAATTAGCAAAGCAGTTGGAAAATTCTAAATTGCAAGATTTAAAAACGGAAATTTGTTTTAATGTGGAAGTAAACGGAGGTAGGTACTCTTCCTTTCTAATTTAAATTTTAATAAATTGTTTTGCCAAACTAATATTATTTTGAAAATGTCAATTAAACTGTGTATTATTTTCATAGATTGCCTCAGTGGTGAAGAACAGAAGAAAATACAATGGATCTTAGGTACCCCTTTTGAAGAATTTAGCCTGCTGACCAAGTCAATCATAGTTGAAGATGATCAAGAACCTGATGGACTTCTGATTGAAATTGGGCCTAGGTCAGAAAATGTTTTTTAATTAACAAAATACCCTTCTTTTCTAGTCGTACAGTATTAGTGTCGGTTTCAGTTGAGAATAAGTATTAATAAATAATACTGTATGTTTTGTTATTCGGTAGGTAATATCTGAAAAAGTAAAAGTCATAATTTTTGTTGTTCAACAAGGTAATAGGCATAAATTAAGAAAGGTGGGCATAAACATGCATGGCAGAATATGTTGACTGTATATTTAATATCATGGACATTACACTATCTACTGTATATGATATAATAAGTTTAATTTTTATACACACAGGTTGAAATTCTCTACGGCCTGGTCAACAAATGCCGTCTCAATCTGCCAATCAGCTGGAATCAACCATGTGACTCGTATTGAGCGTTCTATTTGCTATCTTATAAACGTAGCCGACGATCATGGCATTGCTGCGTCTATCAGCCCCGAGGAAGAGAATCTACTGGTAGCCGTACTTCACGATCGTATGACGGAATGTCGCTACCACGAACCAATCAGCAGCTTTGAAATTAAAGCTAAACCAGAAGAAGTCTTTGAAATTGATGTTATAGGTGAAGGGAAAGTTGCTCTGGAAAAGGCAAACAAAGAATTAGGTGATTGTAGTACTCTCAATCATGTTCCCCAAGTATAGATGAACTTTGAACTGTGTTAAACTCCTGTGTTTTTTAATTCTATTTCAGTTTTTTCTATTATTAACTTAACTTTAAAATTAATATAGGTAACTTTGTGTTGATACTGTATATCATTATATTATGATTAAAGTCCCATTTCCTACGTTTTTAGATCTAATTATAGGTCACAAACTACATTTAATGTAAAAATAAATATGTATGCGATAACTTTTTCGTCTTTAAAACTGTTAAAAATTTAAAAAATTAGTTGATTCTAATCATTTAGAGACTTTCTATAAATCATAACATGCATTGTGCATGTGTATTGTTTCATTCTTTTTATCATAATTTACCATAAAACAGAAAAGACAAGGCAAAAATTGTAGGGAATAGGTCTTTAACATTACATTTAGCTTAACATCCAACATGATTTCATATTCTTTTAAGTGTGTTCTAGTAACCAGTTAATATTACTGTACAGTAATTATTTAATCGGTCTGTGGATACATTGTTCATTTAAGAATTCATTGTTATTGAATTTATAAACCAAAGCTTATCATGACCAATAAATGGTTTATGAAGATTTCTATTATTAATATTGCATTATAAACATTTTGTATTATTCTTTACTGCAGGACTTGCCTTTGATACGTGGGACATAGACTTTTACACCAACATGTTTATTGAAAAGGTTAAACGGAATCCAACAAGTGTTGAACTCTTTGACTTGGCTCAGTCTAACAGGTACAAAGCACTTTAGTTTTAGTCGCATGAAGTTTTACCATCTGTGAATGATGGTCATGAATATTTATTTACATTCTTTACTGTCTTTTAAAAGTAATATCTTTATTTAATTTTAATACAAACCTAAATTATTGAAAATACAGTATTGCAATGCTGTGAGTTTATCAGTGATTGGATAGAGATATAAATAGAATATGCTAAATAGCTAAATCAAAATGAGGTAAAAATAAAGTAAATGAAGTAAAACAGTCAAAAAGAACAAAGATACCATCTGCCTCAATATATACCTGAAAAAAAAAACAGGTGAAAAACAATTGTGGCATTGTCTATTTGCCTTCTAGCCTAAAATAAAGTAAAATAGTATTTGTAACCATGGATAATCCTAAGACATAGACCATTCTTTACTTAAATTCTTTTCATCTATGCAACATTTCTCAGCTTTCATTACTGTATTTAGAAATTCCTGAAAATATTCCTACAAATGGTTTTTTCTTGCTTTCTGTCTTCTTTCTAGTGAGCATAGTCGTCATTGGTTTTTTAAGGGTAAGATGGTAATCGATGGAGAAGAAAAAGATCATTCTTTATTCAAGATGGTGATGTCAACGCAAGCTACCAGCAATGATAACAACGTCATTAAATTCTCGGATAACAGCAGGTATCTTAACATTTTACGTGGCTTTTATATTTATATCCATATTTTCCGAATCGAATCACGATATAGTTCACTGGAATGGTGTCTATGACTCTTGTATAAATCTTGTTGTGCTGGACAGAATTAGGCATTATACCTGAAATTATTAGTTCTAGAAGGTGTCATGAAATAGCCCATAAAATACTACAGGCATAATTTCCATCGTAAATGATATTTATTCACATTTTGTTGAACCACAAAGTATTGCCTAAAGCTCTGTCTACACTATCAACTTTTATGTAAAAAAATGTGATGTGCCCATATATGGATATGATGATGTCATATCACTACCATATTTGGGGACAGTAGGAGCTTTAAATGTTGTCTGTTTTTTCTCACTTTGATGACTTTACTTGATTTTCAGTGCAATCAAAGGCCATAAGGTCAAAGTTCTCAAACCAGCCAATCCCGGGTCAGCAAGTGTGATGGAGGAATCTGAACCACTCAGGCATATCATCTTCACAGCAGAGACCCATAACTTTCCAACTGGGGTTGCACCTTTCCCAGGGGCTACAACTGGTACTGGGGGTAGGATACGTGATGTTCAGGCTGCAGGGAAGGGGGCACATGTAGTGGCTGGCACTGCAGGCTACTGTTTTGGAAATTTGAACATTCCAGGTAAATTATATAAATCTAAAAATTAGATTTTGTAGTCCTTATGAAAATTGATGTCAGACTTTACTCGCTCAAAAATCAAAATAAATACAAATATAACAGAAAATAAAACATAACAAATATAAAGGATAAACCTTATCAAAGATTTGCAAAGTAACAACAATTAAAAGATATTCATTTACTGGCACTTATATGTATAAATAGAGTATGGGATGAAAGATATTAAGTAACGCATGCAGTGAACAGGCATAATTGCTTGCTTAATTACATAATTTTGCTTTTTATAAATGTTATATATTCAGTGTAATTAATTATTTATTATCATTGATTGAACATTTGTTTAAACAGGGTATGACCTTCCATGGGAGGACAAAAATATGGTTTATCCTAGCAACATGGCGCCTGCTCTGTCGGTTGCTGTAGAGGCCAGCAACGGTGCATCTGACTACGGCAACAAGTTTGGTGAACCCGTTCTAACCGGTTTCTCTCGTTCATTTGGCATGATGCTTTCTGAGAGCGACAGAAGAGAGTGGGTCAAGCCCATTATGTTCAGCGGGGGTATTGGGATGCTTGAGAGTATGCATGCGACTAAAGACGAAGCAGAAAAAGGTTTGTTAAACAAACTAAATACAACACCATAAAAAATACTGTACTTCTTATTATTGTTGTCTCCACATAGATATTATATGTCTGTCATATAAAATAAGATTATAGTAACCTGATAAAATATTTTGTTTTTATTTCTCCATTGAAAACTAATTATTGACTGATGAATAATTGTTTACCATGCAGGAATGAAAATTGTAAAACTTGGTGGACCAATCTATCGCATCGGAGTCGGTGGGGGCGCTGCATCTTCCATTCAAGTTCAAGGTGACAATACAGAAAAACTGGACTTCGAAGCCGTGCAGCGCGGTGATGCGGAGATGGAACAGAAACTAAACCGAGTTATAAGGGCGTGCATTGAGATGGTTGATACAAACCCTATATGTAGTATACATGATCAAGGAGCTGGAGGCAATGGTGAGTTTGCATGCAATGTGCTTATTTTTATTATTTTACTAAGTACAGTAGCACCCCTCATTTGGGACATCCCTATTAAGGGGACACTTTGTCAGACAAATGTACTTATTTTTATGTCAAACTATGGCTAACATCTGACCAATTAAATCATTTTTTTGTGTACAGGTAATGTTTTAAAGGAGATATGTGAACCTGCAGGTGCTCTAATAAAAGCTAAGGAATTCCAACTAGGTGATCCAACCATCAACACCTTAGAACTATGGGGTGCAGAATACCAGGAGTCCAATGCCATACTAATACGATCTGAGGATCAAGAAAAACTTCAAGATATTTGTGACAGAGAGAAATGTCCAGCTGTTTTTGTTGGTGACATTACAGGTGATGGGAAGGTAATATTTGGATGATTTTTTTTACCTACTTTATTCTAAATTTTTTTAGTGGAGCTGTTGCTTGGTGGTTTAACATGCTTGCCTTCCAATTCCAAGGTCAAGGTTTGTAACTCACGACTCTTTCAACTTCACTCCCTAAGCCTGAAATAAAACTTAGTTTATAAGCACGATAAACTATAAAATATTTTATCCATCCTGTAATTGGCAAGTTTGTGCTTACTGTGGGATAAGTATGAAAAAACACATTTAAATACTACAGTGTTACTAATTTTGAAGAATGCCTTTTCATGCACAGATAGAGTGCATAAGAGTTTTGCAATACAAAAATATTTTGTTTTGTTTCAGATTCGTCTTGAGGTGGAAAAGAAAGTGGAAGCTGGTAAGGGTGATGCAGAACCTCCAAGCATAAAAAGAACAGCACTTACTTATCCAGTTGATCTCCAACTTGAATGGGTTCTTGGGAAGATGCCGCAAAAGGTATGATGGAGACTTGATAGTAGAGTAGTGTCGGTAATAAGTTTGAACCATACCATGAATGCATCAGTGGTGTAATGGTAGGATGTCTGCATATCAAGCAGAAGATTCCAGGTTCAAATCTCAGCTGAGGTCACTTTTTCTCAATCTCACAGATTTCATCATAAATAACCATTGAAAATAATTATGTGTTATAATAATAGTGTCTCTTTCTGTCTGTAAAATTATATAGAATTATATTTTTTTTTCTCTCAGGTTTTCAAGTATGATCGATGTAAACCAAAACTTAAGCAGTTAACACTACCTGATGGGTTGACTGTCCGATGTGCACTCGACCGTGTTCTGCGTCTACCTTCAGTAGCCAGTAAAAGATTTTTGACTAATAAGGTAAAGATCTGTTTATCTTTAATATTGCATAATTTATTTGTGTGAAGGAATATGGAAAGTGTATAACCAGGATATATTGTTTCTGTTAGGTTGATCGTGCTGTCACGGGCCTGATAGCCCAGCAGCAATGTGTAGGCCCCCTGCACACACCACTCGCTGATGTTGCTGTTATCGCACTCTCCCACTTTGAAACTGTAGGCTCAGCTACAGCCATTGGAGAGCAGCCTATTAAAGGGTTAGTCGATCCTGGCTGTGGTGCCAGGATGTCTGTAGGAGAAGCCCTTACCAATCTTGTGTTTGCTAGGGTCTCCGATCTTAAAGATGTCAAATGTAGCGGTAACTGGATGTGGCCAGCGAAGCTTCCTGGTGAGGGTGCTGCATTGTATGATGCGTGCGAGGTGATGGGCAAGTTGGGTGTTGCTGTGGATGGTGGGAAGGACTCTTTGAGTATGGCTGCCAGGATAGGCTCTGAAACGATCAAAGCTCCAGGTTAGACATTTCATGCTTGTTAATAACTAGTATAGTGTCTGATGTACAATCTTGTGAATTATTTTAATAAGTTAAGCTTGAATACACTAATACACTTCTTTACTCCATTTACTTACTAATAATGAAATATCAATTACAATTTTTTAGGTGCATTGGTTGTGTCTGTGTATGTGGCATGCCCAGATATTACTGCAACTGTGACCCCTGACCTTAAATGTCCAGACAGTAAAGGTAAAGTGAATATAACATTGCACATTTTGTTAGGTACAATTAAATTAACTACCTAAACAAACAAAAAATATAATATATTTATAAACAAGACTTTACATATTCTATTTCAGGGACTTTGCTCTGGGTTTCATTTGGTAAAAGGCATAACCGGTTAGGTGGTAGTGCCCTCGCTCAGTGCTATAATCAACTCGGACAATCCTCGCCTGATCTCGATGAACCGGAAACGTTTGTAAGGGCTTTCAACACAACGCAAAATCTTATCAAAGGTAGTCATTTTCATAGACTTATTAATTAGACGTTTACAATAAATTCATTTACTTGTAGTTATAATATAAAGCGCTGTCTACACTATGAAACTAGTTTGACAAAAAAATGTGATGCGCCTAAATAGGGTAGTGAAATGCCCAAAAATGGTAGTGATATGATATCATGTCCATATATGGGCATATCACATCACATAAAGTTTGATAGTGTAGACAGAGCTTTAGAGATATGAATTCAACTTTGTCTTTTGTATCCTTTTGTAGATAGAAAAATATCAGCTGGTCATGATATTAGTGATGGCGGTATTGTAACAACATTATTAGAAATGGCGTTTTCTGGGAATTGTGGTATTGACGTCAAACTTTCCGAACCTGATGGTAAGCATTATGCTATCTCTATAAATGCCTCGAATGGATCTGTAAAGTGTCATTTTAATCTTTCATATGGTTCCAGAACCTGTGGTAAGCAATAATACATTGTAAGACTTTATATATTTATTTTCAGTAACTGCAATTGATATTCTGTTTGCTGAAGAAGTAGGGCTGGTGTTAGAAGTAACAGCTAATGCTAGTGAGTTCTCTAATTGGTCACTCTAGTGGATCAGGTCAAGGGTCAATGGTAAGTTTTTTTTTTTTTAAATGGAAGCAATATTTGAACATTTATTTACGATCATTTATCATTTATGATGGTTTTTAGAATGAATCTGAATATTTTACATGTAAATTATAGGTTGTCATCTCGGTAAATGAGAAAGAAGTCTTGAATGAAAAGATGACTGTTCTTAGAGACGTGTGGGAAGAGACTAGTTTTCAACTGGAAAAACTACAAGCAAATCCAGAGTGTGTTGAAGTGGAGCAACGCAATTTAGCAAATAGAACAGCACCACCATTTAAATTAACCTTTGACCCCGTTGCAACAAATTTGAATTCTGTTAAAAAGGGATGCTCTAAAGGTTAGAACCAATTTTGGAATATTGATTATCTTGTTCTGAATTTTAATTTGTTAAAGTAATACGAGTTAAATTTGGCTCATTAGTTACCATATACATAATCATAATTGGCCTTCCATAGATGGAATGAAACCAAAGGTTGCTGTGATCCGTGAGGAAGGCAGTAATGGAGATCGAGAGATGAGTTCAACACTACACATGGCTGGCTTTGAAACATGGGACGTCAATATGCAAGATTTAGCTTGCGGGAAAGTCACCCTCGATCAATTCCGTGGACTAGTTTTTGTTGGTGGCTTCAGTTTTGCAGACGTTTGTGGTTCTGCAAAAGGTATATTTTTCTGATTGCACTTTTTGTAGCATAGCAAAAATACATGCTGGAGCAGTAACCAAGTATTATACTAGTATTAGACAGATAGTAACCTAAATAAATATTTATTCTAGTTTATTTAAATAATGTTTATTAATCATTTTAGGTTGGGCAGCAACTATTTTGTTCAACCCAGCTGTGCGTGCTCAGTTTGATGCATTTAGAGCAAGGAAAGACACTTTCTCACTGGGTGTATGCAATGGCTGCCAACTAATGGGCCTGCTAGGCTGGGTTGCTCCAGATGTCACCAAGGAGCTTACTACAGGTAAGGTATCATGAGGTATATTTAGTAAGTAGTTTAGTGGTAGTAGGACACCGGTGTAAAGCAGGTAATGCCTCTTTGACAAATAAAAAGAAAATATGAACTACTTTTTGATATCCATTTGTTGACAGACTGTTTATTATGAATTATTTGTTATTGTCTTTTAGACGCAGCATCAGCTCAGCAAGGAGTCCATCTTGCTCATAATCTTTCCGAGCGTTTTGAGTCTCGTTTTGTTGCTGTAAAGATTAATGAAAGCCCTGCTTTAATGCTGAAAGGAATGGAAGGCTCTGTGCTTGGTGTCTGGACACAGCATGGAGAAGGTTAGATATTGATACCTCTTGATAATGATGGATGCTTAGTACAAACTTATATTTTAATTTAACTAAAAATGTTATTAAATTTACTCAACTCAAATTGTTTCTCTCTAGGGCACATGAAGTTTTCTAACAAAGAAACAAAAGACACAGTTCTGTCTGAAAATCTTGCACCAGTGCGCTTTGTCGATGACAAAGGAGAAGTGACAACTGAATACCCGTTGAACCCCAATGGCTCACCCAATGGCGTAGCGGCAATTTGCTCCGCAGATGGCCGTCATCTGGCGATCATGCCTCATCCAGAGCGTACAACTTTGACGTGGCAATGGCCATGGATGCCGCAAGATTGGCGGGAGACATTACAAGCGTCACCGTGGATGAAAATGTTCCAAAATGCTTGTTCATGGTGCTTGGAGACGTCAGAGGCAGATAGATAATAATATTGCTTATACATGGGATATATTTAAAAAAAATAATATCTTGATGGTGGTGCTTCAGAGGCAGATACTATTGCTTTATGCATGAAAATGGGATATAGTTATATACTGTATAAATGTGTTCCTCTTCTCAACAATATTATTTATTGAGGCTTAATTTCAGCAATATATATTTTTTTTCTCTTTTGTGGGGGCAACCCACTTTTATTGCAATGATAAACAACAATATGGTGAAGGTTACAGTATATATGTCTGTCTATCTATCTATTTATCAATGAATATTTAAGTGATATTACACAGACAGAGGAAGATTATGTAAAATATTTTGAAATTGTGTTGAAGTCTAGATAAAACAAACATGTATACAGAGAAAATTTATATTACAGAGCTAAAACGATATAAAGATTGATATTCAGTATTAAAAAGAGATTCGATATAATATAAATAAATATGATAAAATGGTATATTGCATTATAAGATTATGTTTTGTTTGGATACTTTTATAAAATTGTATAGTTTTACATTTTGAACATAATATTGCTTTTATTAATTAAATTTTTTTAAATAGTTCTATCTTAAATAAATTCCAAGTGATAATCCGTTTGCTTGTTTTATAAATAATGCAAGATTTGTAAATACTAAATGTAAATAAAGAGATGAGTTCATTAACAAGCGTGTTCTGAGTTCCTATAATTATGTCTTACCATTCGGGGAAACCTGACCGTAATGTTTCATTAGTCGGAATGCATTTAACGATCAGTTTACGGAACTTCCTCAAATCTGATTGAATGCTGTTACAGGTGTACAACATATGTTTTTCACTTTCTATTTCTATACAACACTTTTCGCAACAATCACTTTTATTAAGATTCCACTTCTTTAAGTTTTTTCACGCTGCTGCTCTAGCCCGCTACGTCATACGAGATAACTCATTCATTAGATGAAATCAAGCAGCAGTATAATACTACACTTTGACATTTTTGTTAAAATGGAAACTCGACTATAATTTATAGGTATTGAATCCAAAAAACGGCTGGGAAAAGAGTCTAATAACAAATCCCAAAGCATTTCTGGTATTTATGAGTCCCATGATATTACATGGGTACTATAATTCACTGTCAGATAATCATTGAATTATTATCAAAACAGTCCATTGAAGTTTTTGTTTGTAATAGGATACTCTAAGTATCTAGGCTTGATGAAGTGACCCCCCAGACTTGACCTTACCAATAAAAATAAGCAAGCAGCGTTTTTTGTAAGAAATATTCTTGTCTTGTCTAAACTCTTTCCTCCACTCTTCTACAGATTTTGTTTTTTTTTTCTTTATCATCTTTCACTTCTTCCACTTTGTCATCAAATTTGTGAGCGGTTAGAATTTTAAGTTTTGTAGTTATTTCCTTTTCTAGTTCATCAAGTGCGTTTTTACTTGCAGAGGACACAGGTGATTGGGTTGACATGATGATGACATCATCAGGAAGCATGTCTTGCAAGGAATGAACAAGTAGGTGTAAACACTTCTCGTCTCTGGGAAGTTAAAAGATAGTTAAGAGAGTGAGTGAGTTTAATCTAGCACAACCTGAACGCTTTAATCGAACTTTAATGAATATGTTAGGTATACACTCGAAGGCGAGAAGAAGGAAAGCTGGAGTCGCTATATCAGTGCTTTGGTTCATGCTTACAACTGTATGAAGCATGACAGTACAGGTTTCTCACCTTATTTTCTGATGTTCGGACGAGACTTCCTGTTGACTTACGGTTTGGAATTAGCCCAGATGGATTTGGTAACGCTGACCCCATAAAGTACGTCAACGATCTGAGAAACCAACTATCGCTTGCCTATCAAATGGCATCTGAAGAGGCAGCGAAGTCAGCACGCAAGAACAAAGTTCGACATGATTTGAAAGTACGAGTCAATGATCTTCATCCAGGTGATCGAGTGTTGATTCGAAATCTGGGACTACAGGGTAAACACAAACTCGCTGACCAGTGGGACTCCGTGTGAAGCCAGAATCAAATAGTGGTCGAGTAGGCCTACGAACACTACATCGAAACATACTTCTGCCCATCGACTATTTAAACAAAGAAGATCCACCAGCAAAACCTACTAAACAGAAGATAAACCGCCCTATTACGCGGTCTAAGGCAAAAGTTCATGTCACTGAGAGCGAGCATGATGACAGTGGTGAATCCAGTGAGAAGGAGGTTACAATGCTAGTCCCATTAGACTTCTCAGTCACACTCCCTGTAGAAACGTTTACAGTTTCTTCCATTTCACCCCATTTTCCGCTGAATGTAGATGCCCAAGAATTTGTCCATGAAACTACTCCTGCTATATATCTCATATTAGTGCTGGAAATGTTTCCACTGATAGTAGTCCTGTAAATGCGTCCTTTGACGAGAGCATCGAGTCTGTAGTCACGCCAGTTTTTGTGAGTGTAATGTTAAAGAAGCAAGTGAAGTTGCAACAGATGTAGAGCCAGCTGTAGTTGACTCCCCAGTATCATCTGTACCCAGTCCTAAACTTTCTGTCACTATCCTTGATTCTCCTGTGGCTTGTGCTGAACCTCTACTCATCCCGCAATCTTGTTCTGAACCTCTACTCATCCCGCAATCTTGTTTAGATTCCGCACCATGATCCCTCCAACCTTGCCCTGAGCCTGTGTCTGTTTCTCAACTTTGTTTTGAAGATACCGAGATTCTTCCAAGTCCCATTATTGATTTACCTAATGATACTCCTATTATTGAACCTATTATTGAACCTAATATTGAACCTATTATTGAACCTATTGTTGAACCTACTATTACTGAACTTTCACAGTCTGTTGAACCCATCCCTGATAACATGTGTAGGCCTACTACAAGTTTTTACAGCATATCCTAACTTTTTTCAGAAACATATTTCATCACTTTAAACAAGATAAATGTGTTTAGAAGTATTTAAAACATACAAATTTATCCTTGATTTGTAAAAATCCATCAAATATAACGTATTTTGAAAGTTAGAAAAGTATATTTAATTTCCTTAAAGAGCCAAGATCTTAGAACACGAATGCTGTTCTATCTGTTGTCTTCCCCCCACCTACCAGTGCAATGCTTGCCTGTATGCTTTGAATAGAAAACCGTTCAGGCGAAACAATCGCCTTCCGGTAAAGTTTAGCAGGCTAACTCTCTCTCGTGACTCCGGAGAGTTTACGGACGCAAAGCTCTATTTCCTATTCTCCCAATGTAAAGTTTAGCAGGCTAACTCTCTCGTGACTCTAGAGAGTTTGCGGACGCAAAGCTCCATCCCTATTCTTCCAATGTAAAGTTTAGCAGGCTAACTCTCCTGACTCTGGAGAGTTTACACACGCAGCGCAAAGCTCCTTTCATAAAGTTTAGTTTGGCAGGGCGACATGTGACATATGTATATTTTATTTTAATAATAATTCATGATCATTAGAAGATAATTATTAGGAAACTTATATTTTAAAGATGTGACCTATACCAATTCAAAATTACAATAATTACTATGTTTTGTTTTAAATTTAAAATGTGTTTATCGTGGACGACGTGTGAATATGTTTTTGACCCGGGCTTCCTTGTCCTTTGTCACTAATAATTGAGGCATATTTGCATATTTTAAAATAAATACGCAATAAAATTCATATAAATAAAATTATATTATATAATATATATTTTATATTATTATATATTAAAATGTATTTTATCTATTATTAAGTATTTCAAAAATAAGCACAGATGCCGGTGGTGAGCAAAATATGCGCACTAAAAATAACATTGGAAAACACCCACCCTATAGTTTCAAAACACAATCGCATTTCACAAGGTTAAAATAAAAGGTGATGCAATTATTTTGTTATCAATCAGGCTTTTTATTTATATTATACTCTCCAAAATCTATTTTCTGCGATTAAAATTATAATTTTAATAAAAATATATTTTCCGTAAAATAATCTAATTAATTTAGTATTAGTATAAGACTAACATCATTTCTTTTCAAAACTACACTGAAAATCTCCAACGAAAATGTCAACGATAATACACACATGGATAAGTAGCCTGCTACCAACACATTGGGCCCAACGCGACAGGCCCCAGTTTTTAGCGGGTTTTGACTATAGTTCACGCACAATTTTACTGATATAGAAAAGATTATTTAAGTTCAGTTTATTGGGGTTAGATTGATTTTTAAGAGTTTAATTGATTATTTTGCGGTTAGGTCTAGGAATGGCCTAAGCCTCTCCCTATTTTATTTATGGGCCTGGCTGTCCGAGTCCATCGTCTGTCCTGATTGTTTTAAACAAACATGGTAACAGACCTACCTACCTACTGGCCTAGATTTAACAAATCAAAAGATATCTCTTTTTGTTTTACCCTTTCTTTACACCACCAGTACATTTACACATTACTGATATCATCTATTATATTCTGTATAATGGTTTCCACCCATTATGCCTTTTGTTCTTCAAATTTCTTTTCATAGGAGTCTACAATTAACAATAGGTCTGTAGGCCTAGTTCATTTCCTTTAATGTTTATTGGATTCTGTTCTTTGTTCATTATATTGTCTATCTAAAAAATTAGCAGGCACAGAATAATAAAAACACATTAAAGTGAAATTAATTATTAATTATATTTAGGTACTTAATGAATATTTTGATTATTTTTCAACATGTAAATTGACTAATTGAAATGCGTTCTTTTGTCAAATAAGTTGACTCTTGTACTAATAGGCCTATTGTTAAATAATATTTATTTATTTTACTTACTCTGGATGCACCTTCATTCAAGAAGTGTGCCACTGTTTCAAAAGTGTAGCTTCCAAATAAATTATTATATTATATGTAAAAAAAAGTGGAGTAAAGTTACTTTAGGTAACTAATTATAAAAGGCATTCATTTTAAATGTGTTATAATTATAGCTAATTCTTTATTTTGTTATTTACTTTATTGATATTAAAAATAAACTTCCAACAGCAAGGAATTATTTAATTACTTATGTGTACACATTGAGAATGCCATAGATATATTATAGTGAAAATATCTCTATGAGAATCCCTACCAACTGTACTATCTTCAGACTAGCCAGCAAGTTTGGAATAGCCAACATGCATTTGAGCAGTGGGGTATGTGTAATAATTAGAATAGCCACAAGGATATCTCAGAAAAATTAGATATTTTATCATAACTTTTGAACTACTGGAAAGATTTTGTTGCAAAAAAATCTATAATAATTCTTCAAAAAATTCAAGACTATAGCAATCAACTTAATAACGAAAAAGTTATTGTGAATATTACTGAAATTGTGTCCAGGCAGAATGAGTTTATATCACACTTCCTGTTCACCAAGATAAATTAAACAGAAACGATTTTAATCCTTTTTTTTTCCACTTTGACTGGTGACTCTACTTGTAATGTTTGATATTTTGTGTTTTTGCTCCCGGGGGTAGCAATTTAAGTTAGGGGAGGATGTAACCCTGTCATGTTATTATTTTCCAATGTACCTACAATGTAATGCAGCTGGGTGCAGTGGGTGGGCAAGATTGTTTATCAATATAGCATTAAGATGTTTGCATTATATTGCTTTTCCTTGGAACTGCATATGTTTTAATCATTTTGTTAATTAATCCTTTTAAGAATTCTCTTTGTTCTGTTTTAATCTTCTTACATGTTTATCTATTTAAATGGGAGGTCCTAAATTTGGGAATTGACCAATCGGTCAATTTACCCCTCTTGAGTTTTGCCTAGTAACAAGAATGGACCAATAGGGGTAAACCTTGTTTGACAATTTTGGATGACATTAGGGTATGTTTGGGAGATTTCTTTCTCTTTGCCTCTTGCCATCGGACGTGCTGGACACTCCAACTTTAATTAAATTTCAACTTTATATACTTTTACATTTCGAACAACGTTGAGTTCGAGAACCTATTTGAAAGTACTGAAAGACATATATATATATATTATATACGGTATACTAAAAGAGTACTAAGTTTAAAGTACAATTCAAGTTAAAGAAGATTGTGATATTTACACGTTGTACAGTTTGTACACTTAAAGTTTTGAAGTTATTTTTATTACACTCAACATGGTGGTATACCTCCATGCACTCAATGAGGATATTGGCTCTCTATTTTAGGTGAGTGATGTGCATACTTTTATCATTATTTTGGGCAGACTTGATGCCTGATCTAATACTTTAAATTAAGTTTTGTATTGAATTGTTTTAGTTGTTTTAGTATTTAGACTGTACTGTGTGATTTAGTTTATCTTTTAATCTTCCATTGTGCTATTACAATTGTAGTATTGTTGCTTGAGTGCAATCAAGCAAGAGGAGATTAATTAGCAAAAGATAAATGACCCTATGGATGGATAGTTTTGCTTTATGTACACGTTAACTTACGATCAAATAACAGTTTTCTCTTCGCAACTTGTACAATGTAATTTAGAAAACTACAACAATTTTTTAATAAACATAGGCCTATACATCATACAACGTACATTTCTAGAAACAAATTTTTCAAAACTTTCTATTATTTTAAAGTCGAAGATAGCCAGGTCTCGGGTCCATTCTATTGTTGCCACAGATTGATATCTATGATCAGTACTTCTATGAATGGATGATTATAGGTGGGAACACGAACGCTAGTTGATCATACCCTGTAGGCTACCGTTTGATCATACGAATGTGGAAACCACCTCACGATGTTTACAGTCGATACTGTTGAATGGATATGCACACTCCAATAAACAAACACATTTTCATATTTACTGTCATTAAAAATATTCAATTGGAAGTTACAAATTCTTTGTTCTGTATCTCGGATAACATATTTCGTAGATATTTGGAGCCTCCTATAGTCATTTTTAATCAAATCAATTGAAAGGTTCGCAACTCGCGTCGTTCATGATTTTAAATGAGTCAATAATCGTAATTGTGTAAATATTTTTTATTACGAATGATATTATAGAATAAATGTATCATTTCTTCATTCGATTATAATTAGTATTACTTTATTATTATGCAATTATTATATCATTCAATGACATTATTAATTCTTCGTATCAACCTTTTGACTCACTTACTAAATTATTGGTGGCGCTCTTCAAAATCATCAGACCGTACCGAACCATAGTCAATAGAAAGTAAACTTTTCTCTATGACCGAACACATGTGGATTAAATAATGTTTACGCTCGCGGAGAGAGTAGTAGGCCTACACAGTATTTGTTTGCAAGCTTAGCCCCGTTCTAAACATACTGTAAGTTGGTTTCATTTTCTGTTTGTGTGTTAAATTATTGATATATCATTGATTACTTGTTGTGTATCTGTTTTTTGATTAGTGCTCTTTCTGATGACTACAATTTAGGCTAGGCCTAATGGGCAGGTAAGCCTAGCTAGCTAGGCCTAGGGTAGGCCCTTTTATTTAGAACGGACTACTTATAAAATGAACGATGGAAGTGCGGGAATGATGTTGTCGACTAGGCTAGGCCTACTAAATAAAAACCAGGCTCATGTTTTTTTGACGTAAACGCCGAGTTACATATAAATATAGCCTAGCATATATTTATAGAAAGAACCTGGTCCTAGATAGCCTATAATATATGGGCAATCTTGTACTTTTTTAGGATAAAATTAATTAAAGATGTATTGTCCCTTGAAACACAAAAAAATGAAGGTCAAAATATTCTAAATTTAAAGTGGCCATATCAAAGTAATATTAAAGTTATTCACTTTAAGTCGAAAATTTGAGCCAAAAACAACAAGTTTACGTAATTAACAGGTAAATTAGTTTGATTACATTTCATCTGGAAAATCGTCACGAGCGAAAGTAAACAAAGATTTCAAACCATGAGTACGCATTATGCATATGCTAAATTAGGATTGTTTACAACTCGTCACGGTTAAGAAGGTATTTTCACACAGATCATGAGGAAGTTTTATGATTATGCATACAGAGTAGCCAAACAAACGCGTTTCATTATGGGATATGTTTTGATTGAAAACTTTGACTGGAAGTCAAAGTTATTTTTTTAACAAAAAAACGTCTGTATTTCAGTTAAAAATTTTTTTTTTTCGAAACATTTTTGGTGATAGTTAATAACTATTATGATACTTCAAAATGACCCACCTTTTTTTGAAATCTTTTATTTTTTATTTTTTTGGAATTAGTCAAAGGGACAATACATCTTTAATTAAAACCAGTTTCGACAGTCTTAGCCAAGCCAAGAAGCTCTTGAAAAAAGCTATTGAAAAATCTTCTCTATAAATTAGTTTTCAACTTTCTACCAGCTAGTGACTGATAAATTGTCTAAACTGTTGTTTTCTCAACATGGAGATGTAATTTTTATTGTCAAAGTCAATATTATAAGCAGGATATTAAGTGTTTTTTCATGTTGAGGATCTTAGGCTCAAGCAAGAACAATTGATGCACCAGCTTTCTATTGTTCAAGTAAGTACACAAGCTTTTTCCGCCCAATTTCAAATAAAGCTAACAATGGAAAACTAGTGGCCTAGCTATGGTCATATAAAAGCTCCAAGCATTCTAGATATAACAAACTCTAGCTTTTATGGCTTTGCATATGATGAACTTAGAAGTCATTTTGATAGGCTTGCATTTGAAACATCGACTCCTGATAATATTGATCTATTCAGAAAATTAAGCTATGATTATGAAAGGAAATAAAAAAAGACGAGCTAAATATTGGAACAGCGCCGTTAATTGAAGAAATAACACTCAACGAATACAGTCAGAATTGTAAATCCTCTGAGTTTGTGAAAGCAATTGATTGTTCAACTCAAACACCTAAATAATGGGACCATATCCCATCACTAAAGCTGAAAATAAAGCAAACTGATGAGAAAGTTTCTGAATTAAAACAACAGCTACACTAATTCAAGAAATCCATTCAAATTTTGTTCACCTTAGTAAAGCTTTTAAAGAAATGAGTGAAAGAAACTGGTCTCTTGAGCAACAAATTCTTAGTTTACAGAATATTGCAAGTGAACCTGAATTTGAACTACCTAAAAAGTTGGGTATTGCTAAACTGCGCAAACACTGCGCAAAAAAAAAAAAAATTAATATTGATTAAAACACAACTAGACCTATATAGGGAGACAATTTATGAGGAAAAAATATAAAATTCCTTTAAGTTTGACTTTTTTTGGGTGAAAAACTTCAATTTTTGGGAAAATTACTGATTTCACAGAGCAAACCTCCAAAAAAAGCTGCGCAAACCTCCTTTAAATCAATTAATATTAATTAAAACACAACTAGACCTATATAGGGAGACAATTTATGGGGAAAAAATTTAAAATTCCTTTAAGTTTGCCTTTTTTTGGGTAAAAAACTTCAATTTTTGGGAAAATTACTGATTTCACAGCGCAAACCTAAAAAAAAAGCTGCGCAAACCTCCTTTAAATCAATTAATATTGATTAGATAACAACTAGAACTATATAAGGAGACAATTTATGGGAAAACAAATTTGAAATTCCTTTAAGTTTTCTTTTTTTTGGGTGAAAAACTTCAATTTTTGGGAAAATTACTGATTTCACAGCGCAAACCTCCAAAAAAAGCTGCGCAAACCTCCTTTAAATCAATTAATATTGATTAAAACACAACTAGACCTATATAGGGAGACAATTTATGGGGAAAAAATTTAAAATTCCTTTAAGTTTGCCTTTTTTTGGGTAAAAACTTCAATTTTTGGGAAAATTACTGATTTCACAGCGCAAACCTCCAAAAAAAGCTGCGCAAACCTCCTTTAAATCAATTAATATTGATTAAAACACAACTAGACCTATATAGGGAGACAATTTATGGGGAAAAAATTTAAAATTCCTTTAAGTTTGCCTTTTTTTGGGTAAAAAACTTCAATTTTTGGGAAAATTACTGATTTCACAGCGCAAACCAAAAAAAAAAGCTGCGCAAACCTCCTTTAAATCAATTAATATTGATTAGATAACAACTAGAACTATATAAGGAGACAATTTATGGGAAAACAAATTTGAAACTCCTTTAAGTTTTCTTTTTTTTGGGTGAAAAACTTCAATTTTTGGGAAAATTATTGATTTCACAGCGCAAACAACAAAAAAAGCTACGCAAACCTCCTTTAAATCAATTAATATTGATAGATAACAACTAAACTATATAGGGAGACAATTTATGGGAAGACAAATTTGAAATTCCTTTAAGTTTACTTAACATTAATAGTTTTTAACCCAAAAAAAGGCAAATTGTGCTGTGAAATCAGTAATTTTCCCAAAAATTGAAGTTTTTCACCCAAAAAAAGGCAAACTTAAAGGAATTTCAAATTTTTTCCCCATAAATTGTCTCCTTATATAGTTCTAGTTGTGTTCTATAAATATTAATTGTTTTGAAGGAGGTTTGCGCAGCTTTTTTGGGGGTTTGCGCTGTGAAATCGGTAATTTTCCCAAAAATTGAAGTTTTTCACCCAAAAAAAGGCAAACTCAAAGGAAATTCAAATTTGTTTTCCTATAAATTGTCTCCCTATATAGTTCTAGTTGTTATCTAATCAATATTAATTGATTTAAAGGAGGTTTGCGCAGCTTTTTTTGTTGTTTGCGCTGTGAAATCAGTAATTTTCCCAAAAATTGAAGTTTTTCACCCAAAAAAAGGCAAACTTAAAGGAATTTCAATTTTTTTCCCCATAAATTGTCTCACTATATAGTTCTAGTTGTGTTCTATCAATATTAATTGTTTTGAAAGAGGTTTGCGCAGCTTTTTTTGTTCTTTGCGCTGTTAAATCAGTAATTTTCCCAAAAATTGAAGTTTTTCACCCAAAAAAAGGCAAACTTAAAGGAATTTTAAATTCTTTTTCCCATAAATTGTCTCCCTATATAGTTCTAGTTGTGTTCTAATCAATAATAATTGTTTTGAAGGAGGTTTGCGCAGCTTTTGTTGTTGTTTGCGCAGTGTTTGCGCAGTTTAGCAATACCCAAAAAGTTTGTATCTAAACCTAATCTATACTGTAAACAAAATGGCATTAGCACAATCTCAAGTAACACGTTTGATGTGCTTGGTGATACCGTACAACAACCACCATCTAACCTTGCCACATCGACTCTGAAGCTACGCGAATTACAGATCACTCTAGTACTCAAGCTCTACAAAGTCTAAATTGGATGAACTTAGATGAAATATTATATGTAAATGAAGCTTTTGTTATGTTTAAGATTATGAACAACCTTGCACCTCCATATTTAATAAAAATAAATTCAATATCAAAAACAATTACTATAATATTAGAACTAAGCCAAATTTAATAGTACCAAAACCAAAAACGTAGCTTATCATATAGAGGTGCCAAGGTTAGGAATGAGCTAAATGAAGATATTAAAAATGTGAACAGTGTCTCTCTTTTTAAGAAACTGTTAACTGCTAATTTCATGTAGCTTTATTTAAATGTACTGTAGTGTATTATTTAATTTTATAGTTAGTAAGTGTACCCTTGTTTCATTTTATTTCATTGTAATTGGTTTTTTTTTTTTTATCTCTTTTGATAGTAATTAAGGTCTTTTTACATTTATTTTTGTTGGTGTTTTCCTTTAAACACGGTCTTACTGAAAAACAACTTTCAGTTGAAGTTAAGTATCCGTGATTAAATAAAGCTTATTATTATTATTATAAGTCATATACTTTATAGTTATACTTTTTTAGTGTAAACATCAATAATAATAAATAATAATATATAAAATAATATAGATCTAATATTTAATAATTTATTTTTTTAAAGAATATGACTATCATTACTCGGTTTTATAAAAGTCCGGCATTACTCCCAGGGGCTTCAAATGTTTTGTGGAAGAAATTAGCAAAGCAGTTGGAAAATTCTAAATTGCAAGATTTAAAAACGGAAATTTGTTTTAATGTGGAAGTAAACGGAGGTAGGTACTCTTCCTTTCTAATTTAAATTTTAATAAATTGTTTTGCCAAACTAATATTATTTTGAAAATGTCAATTAAACTGTGTATTATTTTCATAGATTGCCTCAGTGGTGAAGAACAGAAGAAAATACAATGGATCTTAGGTACCCCTTTTGAAGAATTTAGCCTGCTGACCAAGTCAATCATAGTTGAAGATGATCAAGAACCTGATGGACTTCTGATTGAAATTGGGCCTAGGTCAGAAAATGTTTTTTAATTAACAAAATACCCTTCTTTTCTAGTCGTACAGTATTAGTGTCGGTTTCAGTTGAGAATAAGTATTAATAAATAATACTGTATGTTTTGTTATTCGGTAGGTAATATCTGAAAAAGTAAAAGTCATAATTTTTGTTGTTCAACAAGGTAATAGGCATAAATTAAGAAAGGTGGGCATAAACATGCATGGCAGAATATGTTGACTGTATATTTAATATCATGGACATTACACTATCTACTGTATATGATATAATAAGTTTAATTTTTATACACACAGGTTGAAATTCTCTACGGCCTGGTCAACAAATGCCGTCTCAATCTGCCAATCAGCTGGAATCAACCATGTGACTCGTATTGAGCGTTCTATTTGCTATCTTATAAACGTAGCCGACGATCATGGCATTGCTGCGTCTATCAGCCCCGAGGAAGAGAATCTACTGGTAGCCGTACTTCACGATCGTATGACGGAATGTCGCTACCACGAACCAATCAGCAGCTTTGAAATTAAAGCTAAACCAGAAGAAGTCTTTGAAATTGATGTTATAGGTGAAGGGAAAGTTGCTCTGGAAAAGGCAAACAAAGAATTAGGTGATTGTAGTACTCTCAATCATGTTCCCCAAGTATAGATGAACTTTGAACTGTGTTAAACTCCTGTGTTTTTTAATTCTATTTCAGTTTTTTCTATTATTAACTTAACTTTAAAATTAATATAGGTAACTTTGTGTTGATACTGTATATCATTATATTATGATTAAAGTCCCATTTCCTACGTTTTTAGATCTAATTATAGGTCACAAACTACATTTAATGTAAAAATAAATATGTATGCGATAACTTTTTCGTCTTTAAAACTGTTAAAAATTTAAAAAATTAGTTGATTCTAATCATTTAGAGACTTTCTATAAATCATAACATGCATTGTGCATGTGTATTGTTTCATTCTTTTTATCATAATTTACCATAAAACAGAAAAGACAAGGCAAAAATTGTAGGGAATAGGTCTTTAACATTACATTTAGCTTAACATCCAACATGATTTCATATTCTTTTAAGTGTGTTCTAGTAACCAGTTAATATTACTGTACAGTAATTATTTAATCGGTCTGTGGATACATTGTTCATTTAAGAATTCATTGTTATTGAATTTATAAACCAAAGCTTATCATGACCAATAAATGGTTTATGAAGATTTCTATTATTAATATTGCATTATAAACATTTTGTATTATTCTTTACTGCAGGACTTGCCTTTGATACGTGGGACATAGACTTTTACACCAACATGTTTATTGAAAAGGTTAAACGGAATCCAACAAGTGTTGAACTCTTTGACTTGGCTCAGTCTAACAGGTACAAAGCACTTTAGTTTTAGTCGCATGAAGTTTTACCATCTGTGAATGATGGTCATGAATATTTATTTACATTCTTTACTGTCTTTTAAAAGTAATATCTTTATTTAATTTTAATACAAACCTAAATTATTGAAAATACAGTATTGCAATGCTGTGAGTTTATCAGTGATTGGATAGAGATATAAATAGAATATGCTAAATAGCTAAATCAAAATGAGGTAAAAATAAAGTAAATGAAGTAAAACAGTCAAAAAGAACAAAGATACCATCTGCCTCAATATATACCTGAAAAAAAAAACAGGTGAAAAACAATTGTGGCATTGTCTATTTGCCTTCTAGCCTAAAATAAAGTAAAATAGTATTTGTAACCATGGATAATCCTAAGACATAGACCATTCTTTACTTAAATTCTTTTCATCTATGCAACATTTCTCAGCTTTCATTACTGTATTTAGAAATTCCTGAAAATATTCCTACAAATGGTTTTTTCTTGCTTTCTGTCTTCTTTCTAGTGAGCATAGTCGTCATTGGTTTTTTAAGGGTAAGATGGTAATCGATGGAGAAGAAAAAGATCATTCTTTATTCAAGATGGTGATGTCAACGCAAGCTACCAGCAATGATAACAACGTCATTAAATTCTCGGATAACAGCAGGTATCTTAACATTTTACGTGGCTTTTATATTTATATCCATATTTTCCGAATCGAATCACGATATAGTTCACTGGAATGGTGTCTATGACTCTTGTATAAATCTTGTTGTGCTGGACAGAATTAGGCATTATACCTGAAATTATTAGTTCTAGAAGGTGTCATGAAATAGCCCATAAAATACTACAGGCATAATTTCCATCGTAAATGATATTTATTCACATTTTGTTGAACCACAAAGTATTGCCTAAAGCTCTGTCTACACTATCAACTTTTATGTAAAAAAATGTGATGTGCCCATATATGGATATGATGATGTCATATCACTACCATATTTGGGGACAGTAGGAGCTTTAAATGTTGTCTGTTTTTTCTCACTTTGATGACTTTACTTGATTTTCAGTGCAATCAAAGGCCATAAGGTCAAAGTTCTCAAACCAGCCAATCCCGGGTCAGCAAGTGTGATGGAGGAATCTGAACCACTCAGGCATATCATCTTCACAGCAGAGACCCATAACTTTCCAACTGGGGTTGCACCTTTCCCAGGGGCTACAACTGGTACTGGGGGTAGGATACGTGATGTTCAGGCTGCAGGGAAGGGGGCACATGTAGTGGCTGGCACTGCAGGCTACTGTTTTGGAAATTTGAACATTCCAGGTAAATTATATAAATCTAAAAATTAGATTTTGTAGTCCTTATGAAAATTGATGTCAGACTTTACTCGCTCAAAAATCAAAATAAATACAAATATAACAGAAAATAAAACATAACAAATATAAAGGATAAACCTTATCAAAGATTTGCAAAGTAACAACAATTAAAAGATATTCATTTACTGGCACTTATATGTATAAATAGAGTATGGGATGAAAGATATTAAGTAACGCATGCAGTGAACAGGCATAATTGCTTGCTTAATTACATAATTTTGCTTTTTATAAATGTTATATATTCAGTGTAATTAATTATTTATTATCATTGATTGAACATTTGTTTAAACAGGGTATGACCTTCCATGGGAGGACAAAAATATGGTTTATCCTAGCAACATGGCGCCTGCTCTGTCGGTTGCTGTAGAGGCCAGCAACGGTGCATCTGACTACGGCAACAAGTTTGGTGAACCCGTTCTAACCGGTTTCTCTCGTTCATTTGGCATGATGCTTTCTGAGAGCGACAGAAGAGAGTGGGTCAAGCCCATTATGTTCAGCGGGGGTATTGGGATGCTTGAGAGTATGCATGCGACTAAAGACGAAGCAGAAAAAGGTTTGTTAAACAAACTAAATACAACACCATAAAAAATACTGTACTTCTTATTATTGTTGTCTCCACATAGATATTATATGTCTGTCATATAAAATAAGATTATAGTAACCTGATAAAATATTTTGTTTTTATTTCTCCATTGAAAACTAATTATTGACTGATGAATAATTGTTTACCATGCAGGAATGAAAATTGTAAAACTTGGTGGACCAATCTATCGCATCGGAGTCGGTGGGGGCGCTGCATCTTCCATTCAAGTTCAAGGTGACAATACAGAAAAACTGGACTTCGAAGCCGTGCAGCGCGGTGATGCGGAGATGGAACAGAAACTAAACCGAGTTATAAGGGCGTGCATTGAGATGGTTGATACAAACCCTATATGTAGTATACATGATCAAGGAGCTGGAGGCAATGGTGAGTTTGCATGCAATGTGCTTATTTTTATTATTTTACTAAGTACAGTAGCACCCCTCATTTGGGACATCCCTATTAAGGGGACACTTTGTCAGACAAATGTACTTATTTTTATGTCAAACTATGGCTAACATCTGACCAATTAAATCATTTTTTTGTGTACAGGTAATGTTTTAAAGGAGATATGTGAACCTGCAGGTGCTCTAATAAAAGCTAAGGAATTCCAACTAGGTGATCCAACCATCAACACCTTAGAACTATGGGGTGCAGAATACCAGGAGTCCAATGCCATACTAATACGATCTGAGGATCAAGAAAAACTTCAAGATATTTGTGACAGAGAGAAATGTCCAGCTGTTTTTGTTGGTGACATTACAGGTGATGGGAAGGTAATATTTGGATGATTTTTTTTACCTACTTTATTCTAAATTTTTTTAGTGGAGCTGTTGCTTGGTGGTTTAACATGCTTGCCTTCCAATTCCAAGGTCAAGGTTTGTAACTCACGACTCTTTCAACTTCACTCCCTAAGCCTGAAATAAAACTTAGTTTATAAGCACGATAAACTATAAAATATTTTATCCATCCTGTAATTGGCAAGTTTGTGCTTACTGTGGGATAAGTATGAAAAAACACATTTAAATACTACAGTGTTACTAATTTTGAAGAATGCCTTTTCATGCACAGATAGAGTGCATAAGAGTTTTGCAATACAAAAATATTTTGTTTTGTTTCAGATTCGTCTTGAGGTGGAAAAGAAAGTGGAAGCTGGTAAGGGTGATGCAGAACCTCCAAGCATAAAAAGAACAGCACTTACTTATCCAGTTGATCTCCAACTTGAATGGGTTCTTGGGAAGATGCCGCAAAAGGTATGATGGAGACTTGATAGTAGAGTAGTGTCGGTAATAAGTTTGAACCATACCATGAATGCATCAGTGGTGTAATGGTAGGATGTCTGCATATCAAGCAGAAGATTCCAGGTTCAAATCTCAGCTGAGGTCACTTTTTCTCAATCTCACAGATTTCATCATAAATAACCATTGAAAATAATTATGTGTTATAATAATAGTGTCTCTTTCTGTCTGTAAAATTATATAGAATTATATTTTTTTTTCTCTCAGGTTTTCAAGTATGATCGATGTAAACCAAAACTTAAGCAGTTAACACTACCTGATGGGTTGACTGTCCGATGTGCACTCGACCGTGTTCTGCGTCTACCTTCAGTAGCCAGTAAAAGATTTTTGACTAATAAGGTAAAGATCTGTTTATCTTTAATATTGCATAATTTATTTGTGTGAAGGAATATGGAAAGTGTATAACCAGGATATATTGTTTCTGTTAGGTTGATCGTGCTGTCACGGGCCTGATAGCCCAGCAGCAATGTGTAGGCCCCCTGCACACACCACTCGCTGATGTTGCTGTTATCGCACTCTCCCACTTTGAAACTGTAGGCTCAGCTACAGCCATTGGAGAGCAGCCTATTAAAGGGTTAGTCGATCCTGGCTGTGGTGCCAGGATGTCTGTAGGAGAAGCCCTTACCAATCTTGTGTTTGCTAGGGTCTCCGATCTTAAAGATGTCAAATGTAGCGGTAACTGGATGTGGCCAGCGAAGCTTCCTGGTGAGGGTGCTGCATTGTATGATGCGTGCGAGGTGATGGGCAAGTTGGGTGTTGCTGTGGATGGTGGGAAGGACTCTTTGAGTATGGCTGCCAGGATAGGCTCTGAAACGATCAAAGCTCCAGGTTAGACATTTCATGCTTGTTAATAACTAGTATAGTGTCTGATGTACAATCTTGTGAATTATTTTAATAAGTTAAGCTTGAATACACTAATACACTTCTTTACTCCATTTACTTACTAATAATGAAATATCAATTACAATTTTTTAGGTGCATTGGTTGTGTCTGTGTATGTGGCATGCCCAGATATTACTGCAACTGTGACCCCTGACCTTAAATGTCCAGACAGTAAAGGTAAAGTGAATATAACATTGCACATTTTGTTAGGTACAATTAAATTAACTACCTAAACAAACAAAAAATATAATATATTTATAAACAAGACTTTACATATTCTATTTCAGGGACTTTGCTCTGGGTTTCATTTGGTAAAAGGCATAACCGGTTAGGTGGTAGTGCCCTCGCTCAGTGCTATAATCAACTCGGACAATCCTCGCCTGATCTCGATGAACCGGAAACGTTTGTAAGGGCTTTCAACACAACGCAAAATCTTATCAAAGGTAGTCATTTTCATAGACTTATTAATTAGACGTTTACAATAAATTCATTTACTTGTAGTTATAATATAAAGCGCTGTCTACACTATGAAACTAGTTTGACAAAAAAATGTGATGCGCCTAAATAGGGTAGTGAAATGCCCAAAAATGGTAGTGATATGATATCATGTCCATATATGGGCATATCACATCACATAAAGTTTGATAGTGTAGACAGAGCTTTAGAGATATGAATTCAACTTTGTCTTTTGTATCCTTTTGTAGATAGAAAAATATCAGCTGGTCATGATATTAGTGATGGCGGTATTGTAACAACATTATTAGAAATGGCGTTTTCTGGGAATTGTGGTATTGACGTCAAACTTTCCGAACCTGATGGTAAGCATTATGCTATCTCTATAAATGCCTCGAATGGATCTGTAAAGTGTCATTTTAATCTTTCATATGGTTCCAGAACCTGTGGTAAGCAATAATACATTGTAAGACTTTATATATTTATTTTCAGTAACTGCAATTGATATTCTGTTTGCTGAAGAAGTAGGGCTGGTGTTAGAAGTAACAGCTAATGCTAGTGAGGACATTTGTAGACAGTTCAGTGACAATAATGTCCCTTGTTCTCTAATTGGTCACTCTAGTGGATCAGGTCAAGGGTCAATGGTAAGTTTTTTTTTTTTTAAATGGAAGCAATATTTGAACATTTATTTACGATCATTTATCATTTATGATGGTTTTTAGAATGAATCTGAATATTTTACATGTAAATTATAGGTTGTCATCTCGGTAAATGAGAAAGAAGTCTTGAATGAAAAGATGACTGTTCTTAGAGACGTGTGGGAAGAGACTAGTTTTCAACTGGAAAAACTACAAGCAAATCCAGAGTGTGTTGAAGTGGAGCAACGCAATTTAGCAAATAGAACAGCACCACCATTTAAATTAACCTTTGACCCCGTTGCAACAAATTTGAATTCTGTTAAAAAGGGATGCTCTAAAGGTTAGAACCAATTTTGGAATATTGATTATCTTGTTCTGAATTTTAATTTGTTAAAGTAATACGAGTTAAATTTGGCTCATTAGTTACCATATACATAATCATAATTGGCCTTCCATAGATGGAATGAAACCAAAGGTTGCTGTGATCCGTGAGGAAGGCAGTAATGGAGATCGAGAGATGAGTTCAACACTACACATGGCTGGCTTTGAAACATGGGACGTCAATATGCAAGATTTAGCTTGCGGGAAAGTCACCCTCGATCAATTCCGTGGACTAGTTTTTGTTGGTGGCTTCAGTTTTGCAGACGTTTGTGGTTCTGCAAAAGGTATATTTTTCTGATTGCACTTTTTGTAGCATAGCAAAAATACATGCTGGAGCAGTAACCAAGTATTATACTAGTATTAGACAGATAGTAACCTAAATAAATATTTATTCTAGTTTATTTAAATAATGTTTATTAATCATTTTAGGTTGGGCAGCAACTATTTTGTTCAACCCAGCTGTGCGTGCTCAGTTTGATGCATTTAGAGCAAGGAAAGACACTTTCTCACTGGGTGTATGCAATGGCTGCCAACTAATGGGCCTGCTAGGCTGGGTTGCTCCAGATGTCACCAAGGAGCTTACTACAGGTAAGGTATCATGAGGTATATTTAGTAAGTAGTTTAGTGGTAGTAGGACACCGGTGTAAAGCAGGTAATGCCTCTTTGACAAGTAAAAAGAAAATATTAACTACTTTTTGATATCCATTTGTTGACAGACTGTTTATTATGAATTATTTGTTATTGTCTTTTAGACGCAGCATCAGCTCAGCAAGGAGTCCATCTTGCTCATAATCTTTCCGAGCGTTTTGAGTCTCGTTTTGTTGCTGTAAAGATTAATGAAAGCCCTGCTTTAATGCTGAAAGGAATGGAAGGCTCTGTGCTTGGTGTCTGGACACAGCATGGAGAAGGTTAGATATTGATACCTCTTGATAATGATGGATGCTTAGTACAAACTTATATTTTAATTTAACTAAAAATGTTATTAAATTTACTCAACTCAAATTGTTTCTCTCTAGGGCACATGAAGTTTTCTAACAAAGAAACAAAAGACACAGTTCTGTCTGAAAATCTTGCACCAGTGCGCTTTGTCGATGACAAAGGAGAAGTGACAACTGAATACCCGTTGAACCCCAATGGCTCACCCAATGGCGTAGCGGCAATTTGCTCCGCAGATGGCCGTCATCTGGCGATCATGCCTCATCCAGAGCGTACAACTTTGACGTGGCAATGGCCATGGATGCCGCAAGATTGGCGGGAGACATTACAAGCGTCACCGTGGATGAAAATGTTCCAAAATGCTTGTTCATGGTGCTTGGAGACGTCAGAGGCAGATAGATAATAATATTGCTTATACATGGGATATATTTAAAAAAAATAATATCTTGATGGTGGTGCTTCAGAGGCAGATACTATTGCTTTATGCATGAAAATGGGATATAGTTATATACTGTATAAATGTGTTCCTCTTCTCAACAATATTATTTATTGAGGCTTAATTTCAGCAATATATATTTTTTTTCTCTTTTGTGGGGGCAACCCACTTTTATTGCAATGATAAACAACAATATGGTGAAGGTTACAGTATATATGTCTGTCTATCTATCTATTTATCAATGAATATTTAAGTGATATTACACAGACAGAGGAAGATTATGTAAAATATTTTGAAATTGTGTTGAAGTCTAGATAAAACAAACATGTATACAGAGAAAATTTATATTACAGAGCTAAAACGATATAAAGATTGATATTCAGTATTAAAAAGAGATTCGATATAATATAAATAAATATGATAAAATGGTATATTGCATTATAAGATTATGTTTTGTTTGGATACTTTTATAAAATTGTATAGTTTTACATTTTGAACATAATATTGCTTTTATTAATTAAATTTTTTTAAATAGTTCTATCTTAAATAAATTCCAAGTGATAATCCGTTTGCTTGTTTTATAAATAATGCAAGATTTGTAAATACTAAATGTAAATAAAGAGATGAGTTCATTAACAAGCGTGTTCTGAGTTCCTATAATTATGTCTTACCATTCGGGGAAACCTGACCGTAATGTTTCATTAGTCGGAATGCATTTAACGATCAGTTTACGGAACTTCCTCAAATCTGATTGAATGCTGTTACAGGTGTACAACATATGTTTTTCACTTTCTATTTCTATACAACACTTTTCGCAACAATCACTTTTATTAAGATTCCACTTCTTTAAGTTTTTTCACGCTGCTGCTCTAGCCCGCTACGTCATACGAGATAACTCATTCATTAGATGAAATCAAGCAGCAGTATAATACTACACTTTGACATTTTTGTTAAAATGGAAACTCGACTATAATTTATAGGTATTGAATCCAAAAAACGGCTGGGAAAAGAGTCTAATAACAAATCCCAAAGCATTTCTGGTATTTATGAGTCCCATGATATTACATGGGTACTATAATTCACTGTCAGATAATCATTGAATTATTATCAAAACAGTCCATTGAAGTTTTTGTTTGTAATAGGATACTCTAAGTATCTAGGCTTGATGAAGTGACCCCCCAGACTTGACCTTACCAATAAAAATAAGCAAGCAGCGTTTTTTGTAAGAAATATTCTTGTCTTGTCTAAACTCTTTCCTCCACTCTTCTACAGATTTTGTTTTTTTTTTCTTTATCATCTTTCACTTCTTCCACTTTGTCATCAAATTTGTGAGCGGTTAGAATTTTAAGTTTTGTAGTTATTTCCTTTTCTAGTTCATCAAGTGCGTTTTTACTTGCAGAGGACACAGGTGATTGGGTTGACATGATGATGACATCATCAGGAAGCATGTCTTGCAAGGAATGAACAAGTAGGTGTAAACACTTCTCGTCTCTGGGAAGTTAAAAGATAGTTAAGAGAGTGAGTGAGTTTAATCTAGCACAACCTGAACGCTTTAATCGAACTTTAATGAATATGTTAGGTATACACTCGAAGGCGAGAAGAAGGAAAGCTGGAGTCGCTATATCAGTGCTTTGGTTCATGCTTACAACTGTATGAAGCATGACAGTACAGGTTTCTCACCTTATTTTCTGATGTTCGGACGAGACTTCCTGTTGACTTACGGTTTGGAATTAGCCCAGATGGATTTGGTAACGCTGACCCCATAAAGTACGTCAACGATCTGAGAAACCAACTATCGCTTGCCTATCAAATGGCATCTGAAGAGGCAGCGAAGTCAGCACGCAAGAACAAAGTTCGACATGATTTGAAAGTACGAGTCAATGATCTTCATCCAGGTGATCGAGTGTTGATTCGAAATCTGGGACTACAGGGTAAACACAAACTCGCTGACCAGTGGGACTCCGTGTGAAGCCAGAATCAAATAGTGGTCGAGTAGGCCTACGAACACTACATCGAAACATACTTCTGCCCATCGACTATTTAAACAAAGAAGATCCACCAGCAAAACCTACTAAACAGAAGATAAACCGCCCTATTACGCGGTCTAAGGCAAAAGTTCATGTCACTGAGAGCGAGCATGATGACAGTGGTGAATCCAGTGAGAAGGAGGTTACAATGCTAGTCCCATTAGACTTCTCAGTCACACTCCCTGTAGAAACGTTTACAGTTTCTTCCATTTCACCCCATTTTCCGCTGAATGTAGATGCCCAAGAATTTGTCCATGAAACTACTCCTGCTATATATCTCATATTAGTGCTGGAAATGTTTCCACTGATAGTAGTCCTGTAAATGCGTCCTTTGACGAGAGCATCGAGTCTGTAGTCACGCCAGTTTTTGTGAGTGTAATGTTAAAGAAGCAAGTGAAGTTGCAACAGATGTAGAGCCAGCTGTAGTTGACTCCCCAGTATCATCTGTACCCAGTCCTAAACTTTCTGTCACTATCCTTGATTCTCCTGTGGCTTGTGCTGAACCTCTACTCATCCCGCAATCTTGTTCTGAACCTCTACTCATCCCGCAATCTTGTTTAGATTCCGCACCATGATCCCTCCAACCTTGCCCTGAGCCTGTGTCTGTTTCTCAACTTTGTTTTGAAGATACCGAGATTCTTCCAAGTCCCATTATTGATTTACCTAATGATACTCCTATTATTGAACCTATTATTGAACCTAATATTGAACCTATTATTGAACCTATTGTTGAACCTACTATTACTGAACTTTCACAGTCTGTTGAACCCATCCCTGATAACATGTGTAGGCCTACTACAAGTTTTTACAGCATATCCTAACTTTTTTCAGAAACATATTTCATCACTTTAAACAAGATAAATGTGTTTAGAAGTATTTAAAACATACAAATTTATCCTTGATTTGTAAAAATCCATCAAATATAACGTATTTTGAAAGTTAGAAAAGTATATTTAATTTCCTTAAAGAGCCAAGATCTTAGAACAGGAATGCTGTTCTATCTGTTGTCTTCCCCCACCTACCAGTGCAATGCTTGCCTGTATGCTTTGAATAGAAAACCGTTCAGGCGAAACAATCGCCTTCCGGTAAAGTTTAGCAGGCTAACTCTCTCTCGTGACTCCGGAGAGTTTACGGACGCAAAGCTCTATTTCCTATTCTCCCAATGTAAAGTTTAGCAGGCTAACTCTCTCGTGACTCTGGAGAGTTTGCGGACGCAAAGCTCCATCCCTATTCTTCCAATGTAAATGTGATGAATTGAGTATTGAGGGCGCTGCGTAGTCATTCTGTAATTGGAATACAGGTGACACTGTGTGATAAAAGACCGTGCGTAAGCAGAGCGGGTTTTTTGTTCGTTTTGTTGGCTCTCGCTATGTTACTACAGTTTTGGTTGAGAGTTTGTTTAAGCTATTGATATGTTCTTATTTTGTAAGTACTATGCTTAACTTGTATATGTATAAGCAACTGATTTACCATATGTTAACTATTAGCAGGCTAACTCTCCTGACTCTGGAGAGTTTACACACGCAGCGCAAAGCTCCTTTCATAAAGTTTAGTTTGGCAGGGCGACATGTGACATATGTATATTTTATTTTAATAATAATTCATGATCATTAGAAGATAATTATTAGGAAACTTATATTTTAAAGATGTGACCTATACCAATTCAAAATTACAATAATTACTATGTTTTGTTTTAAATTTAAAATGTGTTTATCGTGGACGACGTGTGAATATGTTTTTGACCCGGGCTTCCTTGTCCTTTGTCACTAATAATTGAGGCATATTTGCATATTTTAAAATAAATACGCAATAAAATTCATATAAATAAAATTATATTATATAATATATATTTTATATTATTATATATTAAAATGTATTTTATCTATTATTAAGTATTTCAAAAATAAGCACAGATGCCGGTGGTGAGCAAAATATGCGCACTAAAAATAACATTGGAAAACACCCACCCTATAGTTTCAAAACACAATCGCATTTCACAAGGTTAAAATAAAAGGTGATGCAATTATTTTGTTATCAATCAGGCTTTTTATTTATATTATACTCTCCAAAATTTATTTTCTGCGATTAAAATTATAATTTTAATAAAAATATATTTTCCGTAAAATAATCTAATTAATTTAGTATTAGTATAAGACTAACATCATTTCTTTTCAAAACTACACTGAAAATCTCCAACGAAAATGTCAACGATAATACACACATGGATAAGTAGCCTGCTACCAACATTGGGCGCAACGCGACAGGCCCCAGTTTTTAGCGGGTTTTGACTATAGTTCACGCACAATTTTACTGATATAGAAAAGATTATTTAAGTTCAGTTTATTGGGGTTAGATTGATTTTTAAGAGTTTAATTGATTATTTTGCGGTTAGGTCTAGGAATGGCCTAAGCCTCTCCCTATTTTATTTATGGGCCTGGCTGTCCGAGTCCATCGTCTGTCCTGCGATTGTTTTAAACAAACATGGTAACAGACCTACCTACCTACTGGCCTAGATTTAACAAATCAAAAGATATCTCTTTTTGTTTTACCCTTTCTTTACACCACCAGTACATTTACACATTACTGATATCATCTATTATATTCTGTATAATGGTTTCCACCCATTATGCCTTTTGTTCTTCAAATTTCTTTTCATAGGAGTCTACAATTAACAATAGGTCTGTAGGCCTAGTTCATTTCCTTTAATGTTTATTGGATTCTGTTCTTTGTTCATTATATTGTCTATCTAAAAAATTAGCAGGCACAGAATAATAAAAACACATTAAAGTGAAATTAATTATTAATTATATTTAGGTACTTAATGAATATTTTGATTATTTTTCAACATGTAAATTGACTAATTGAAATGCGTTCTTTTGTCAAATAAGTTGACTCTTGTACTAATAGGCCTATTGTTAAATAATATTTATTTATTTTACTTACTCTGGATGCACCTTCATTCAAGAAGTGTGCCACTGTTTCAAAAGTGTAGCTTCCAAATAAATTATTATATTATATGTAAAAAAAAGTGGAGTAAAGTTACTTTAGGTAACTAATTATAAAAGGCATTCATTTTAAATGTGTTATAATTATAGCTAATTCTTTATTTTGTTATTTACTTTATTGATATTAAAAATAAACTTCCAACAGCAAGGAATTATTTAATTACTTATGTGTACACATTGAGAATGCCATAGATATATTATAGTGAAAATATCTCTATGAGAATCCCTACCAACTGTACTATCTTCAGACTAGCCAGCAAGTTTGGAATAGCCAACATGCATTTGAGCAGTGGGGTATGTGTAATAATTAGAATAGCCACAAGGATATCTCAGAAAAATTAGATATTTTATCATAACTTTTGAACTACTGGAAAGATTTTGTTGCAAAAAAATCTATAATAATTCTTCAAAAAATTCAAGACTATAGCAATCAACTTAATAACGAAAAAGTTATTGTGAATATTACTGAAATTGTGTCCAGGCAGAATGAGTTTATATCACACTTCCTGTTCACCAAGATAAATTAAACAGATACGATTTTAATCCTTTTTTTTTCCACTTTGACTGGTGACTCTACTTGTAATGTTTGATATTTTGTGTTTTTGCTCCTGGAGGTAGCAATTTAAGTTAGGGGAGGATGTAACCCTGTCATGTTTTAGACATGTTTTCTTTTCCTTTACTTTTTATTATTTTCCAATGTACCTACAATGTAATGCAGCTGGGTGCAGTGGGTGGGCAAGATTGTTTATCAATATAGCATTAAGATGTTTGCATTATATTGCTTTTCCTTGGAACTGCATATGTTTTAATCATTTTGTTAATTAATCCTTTTAAGAATTCTCTTTGTTCTGTTTTAATCTTCTTACATGTTTATCTATTTAAATGGGAGGTCCTAAATTTGGGAATTGACCAATCGGTCAATTTACCCCTCTTGAGTTTTGCCTAGTAACAAGAATGGACCAATAGGGGTAAACCTTGTTTGACAATTTTGGATGACATTAGGGTATGTTTTGGGAGATTTCTTTCTCTTTGCCTCTTGCCATCGGACGTGCTGGACACTCCAACTTTAATTAAATTTCAACTTTATATACTTTTACATTTCGAACAACGTTGAGTTCGAGAACCTATTTGAAAGTACTGAAAGACATATATATATATATTATATACGGTATACTAAAAGAGTACTAAGTTTAAAGTACAATTCAAGTTAAAGAAGATTGTGATATTTACACGTTGTACAGTTTGTACACTTAAAGTTTTGAAGTTATTTTTATTACACTCAACATGGTGGTATACCTCCATGCACTCAATGAGGATATTGGCTCTCTATTTTAGGTGAGTGATGTGCATACTTTTATCATTATTTTGGGCAGACTTGATGCCTGATCTAATACTTTAAATTAAGTTTTGTATTGAATTGTTTTAGTTGTTTTAGTATTTAGACTGTACTGTGTGATTTAGTTTATCTTTTAATCTTCCATTGTGCTATTACAATTGTAGTATTGTTGCTTGAGTGCAATCAAGCAAGAGGAGATTAATTAGCAAAAGATAAATGACCCTATGGATGGATAGTTTTGCTTTATGTACACGTTAACTTACGATCAAATAACAGTTTTCTCTTCGCAACTTGTACAATGTAATTTAGAAAACTACAACAATTTTTTAATAAACATAGGCCTATACATCATACAACGTACATTTCTAGAAACAAATTTTTCAAAACTTTCTATTATTTTAAAGTCGAAGATAGCCAGGTCTCGGGTCCATTCTATTGTTGCCACAGATTGATATCTTCATCAGTACTTCTATGAATGGATGATTATAGGTGGGAACACGAACGCTAGTTGATCATACCCTGTAGGCTACCGTTTGATCATACGAATGTGGAAACCACCTCACGATGTTTACAGTCGATACTGTTGAATGGATATGCACACTCCAATAAACACACACATTTTCATATTTACTGTCATTAAAAATATTCAATTGGTTTACAAATTCTTTGTTCTGTATCTCGGATAACATATTTCGTAGATATTTGGAGCCTCCTATAGTCATTTTTAATCAAATCAATTGAAAGGTTCGCAACTCGCGTCGTTCATGATTTTAAATGAGTCAATAATCGTAATTGTGTAAATATTTTTTATTACGAATGATATTATAGAATAAATGTATCATTTCTTCATTCGATTATAATTAGTATTACTTTATTATTATGCAATTATTATATCATTCAATGACATTATTAATTCTTCGTATCAACCTTTTGACTCACTTACTAAATTATTGGTGGCGCTCTTCAAAATCATCAGACCGTACCGAACCATAGTCAATAGAAAGTAAACTTTTCTCTATGACCGAACACATGTGGATTAAATAATGTTTACGCTCGCGGAGAGAGTAGTAGGCCTACACAGTATTTGTTTGCAAGCTTAGCCCCGTTCTAAACATACTGTAAGTTGGTTTCATTTTCTGTTTGTGTGTTAAATTATTGATATATCATTGATTACTTGTTGTGTATCTGTTTTTTGATTAGTGCTCTTTCTGATGACTACAATTTAGGCTAGGCCTAATGGGCAGGTAAGCCTAGCTAGCTAGGCCTAGGGTAGGCCCTTTTATTTAGAACGGACTACTTATAAAATGAACGATGGAAGTGCGGGAATGATGTTGTCGACTAGGCTAGGCCTACTAAATAAAAACCAGGCTCATGTTTTTTTGACGTAAACGCCGAGTTACATATAAATATAGCCTAGCATATATTTATAGAAAGAACCTGGTCCTAGATAGCCTATAATATATGGGCAATCTTGTACTTTTTTAGGATAAAATTAATTAATTAAAACCAGTTTCGACAGTCTTAGCCAAGCCAAGAAGCTCTTGAAAAAAGCTATTGAAAAATCTTCTCTATAAATTAGTTTTCAACTTTCTACCACCTAGTGACTGATAAATTGTCTAAACTGTTGTTTTCTCAACATGGAGATGTAATTTTTATTGTCAAAGTCAATATTATAAGCGGGATATTAAGTGTTTTTTTCATGTTGAGGATCTTAGGCTCAAGCAAGAACAATTGATACACCAGCTTTCTATTGTTCAAGTAAGTACACAAGCTTTTTCCGCCAAATTTCAAACAAAGCTAACAATGGAAAACCAGTGGCCTAGCTATGGTCATATAAAAGCTCCAAGCATTCTAGATATAACAAACTCTAGCTTTTATGGCTTTGCATATGATGAACTTAGAAGTCATTTTGATAGGCTTGCATTTGAAACATCGACTCCTGATAATATTGATCTATTCAGAAAATTAAGCTATGATTATGAAAGGAAATAAAAAAAGACGAGCTAAATATTGAAACAGCGCCGTTAATTGAAGAAATAACACTCAACGATTACAGTCGGAATTGTAAATCCTCTGAGTTTGTGATTACTTATTGTGCATCTGTTTTTTTTATTAGTGCTCTTTCTGATGACTACAATTTAGGCTAGGCTTAATGGGCTAGGTAAGCCTAGCTAGGCCCTTATTTAGGACGGACAACTTATAAAATGAACGATGAAAGTGCGGGAATGATGTTGTCGACTAGGCCAGGCCTACTAAATAAAAACCAGGCTCATGTTTTTTTGGCGTAAACGCCGAGTTACATATAAATATAGCCTAGCCTATATTCATAGAAAGAACCTGGTCCTAGATAGCCTAATAATATATGGGCAATCTTGTACTTTTTTAGGATAAAATTAATTAATTAAAACCAGTTTCGACTTAGCCAAGCCAAGAAGCTCTTGAAAAAAGCTATTGAAAAATCTTCTCCATAAAATAGTTTTCAACTTTCTACCACCTAGTGACTGATAAATTGTCTAAACTGTTGTTTTCTCAACATGGAGATGTAATTTTTATTGTCAAAGTCAATATTATAAGCAGGATATTAAGTGTTTTTTCATGTTGAGGATCTTAGGCTCAAGCAAGAACAATTGATGCACCAGCTTTCTATTGTTCAAGTAAGTACACAAGCTTTTTCCGCCCAATTTCAAACAAAGCTAACAATGGAAAACCAGTGGCCTAGCTATGGTCATATAAAAGCTCCAAGCATTCTAGATATAACAAACTCTAGCTTTTATGGCTTTGCATATGATGAACTTAGAAGTCATTTTGATAGGCTTGCATTTGAAACATCGACTCCTGATAATATTGATCTATTCAGAAAATTAAGCTATGATTATGAAAGGAAATAAAAAAAGACGAGCTAAATATTGGAACAGCGCCGTTAATTGAAGAAATAACACTCAACGATTACAGTCAGAATTGTAAATCCTCTGAGTTTGTGAAAGCAATTGATTGTTCAACTCAAACACCTAAATAATGGGACCAGATCCCATCACTAAAGCTGAAAATAAAGCAAACTGATGAGAAAGTTTCTGAATTAAAACAACAGCTACACTAATTCAAGAAATCCATTCAAATTTTGTTCACCTTAGTAAAGCTTTTAAAGAAATGAGTGAAAGAAACTGGTCTCTTGAGCAACAAATTCTTAGTTTACAGAATATTGCAAGTGAACCTGGATTTGAACTACCTAAAAAGTTGGGTAATTGCTAAACTGCGCAAACACTGCGCAAACAACAAAAAAATTAATATTGATTAAAACACAACTAGACCTGTATAGGGAGACAATTTATGAGGAAAAAATATAAAATTCCTTTAAGTTTGACTTTTTTTGGGTGAAAAACTTCAATTTTTGGGAAAATTACTGATTTCACAGCGCAAACCTCCAAAAAAAGCTGCGCAAACCTCCTTTAAATCAATTAATATTGATTAAAACACAACTAGACCTATATAGGGAGACAATTTATGGGGAAAAAATTTAAAATTCCTTTAAGTTTGCCTTTTTTTGGGTAAAAAACTTCAATTTTTGGGAAAATTACTGATTTCACAGCGCAAACCTAAAAAAAAAGCTGCGCAAACCTCCTTTAAATCAATTAATATTGATTAGATAACAACTAGAACTATATAAGGAGACAATTTATGGGAAAACAAATTTGAAATTCCTTTAAGTTTCCTTTTTTTTGGGTGAAAAACTTCAATTTTTGGGAAAATTATTGATTTCACAGCGCAAACAACAAAAAAAGCAATACCCAAAAAGTTTGTATCTAAACCTATTCTATACTGTAAATAAAATGGCATTAGCACAATCTCAAGTAACACGTTTGATGTGCTTGGTGATACCGTACAACAACCACCATCTAACCTTGCCACATCGACTCTGAAGCTACGCGAATTACAGATCACTCTAGTACTCAAGCTCTACAAAGTCTAAATTGGATGAACTTAGATGAAATATTATATGTAAATGAAGCTATTGTTATGTTTAAGATTATGAACAACCTTGCACCTCCATATTTAATAAAAATAAATTCAATATCAAAAACAATTACTATAATATTAGAACTAAGCCAAATTTAATAGTACCAAAACCAAAAACGTAGCTTATCATATAGAGGTGCCAAGGTTAGGAATGAGCTAAATGAAGATATTAAAAATGTGAACAGTGTCTCTCTTTTTAAGAAACTGTTAACTGCTAATTTCATGTAGCTTTATTTAAATGTAGTGTATTATTTAATTTTATAGTTAGTAAGTGTACGCTTGTTTTATTTTATTTCATTGTAATTGTTTGGAATGAGCTAAATGAAGATATTAAAAATGTGAACACTGTCTCTCTTTTTAAGAAACTGTTAACTGCTAATTTCATGTAGCTTTATTTAAATGTACTGTAGTGTATTATTTAATTTTATAGTTAGTAAGTGTACCCTTGTTTCATTTTATTTCATTGTAATTGTTTTTTTTTTTTTTTTTCTCTTTTGATAGTAATTAAGGTCTTTTTACATTTATTTTTGTTGGTGTTTTCCTTTAAACACGGTCTTACTGAAAAACAACTTTCAGTTGAAGTTAAGTATCCGTGATTAAATAAAGCTTATTATTATTATTATTATAAGTCATATACTTTATAGTTATACTTTTTTAGTGTAAACATCAATAATAATAAATAATAATATATAAAATAATATAGATCTAATATTTAATAATTTATTTTTTTAAAGAATATGACTATCATTACTCGGTTTTATAAAAGTCCGGCATTACTCCCAGGGGCTTCAAATGTTTTGTGGAAGAAATTAGCAAAGCAGTTGGAAAATTCTAAATTGCAAGATTTAAAAACGGAAATTTGTTTTAATGTGGAAGTAAACGGAGGTAGGTACTCTTCCTTTCTAATTTAAATTTTAATAAATTGTTTTGCCAAACTAATATTATTTTGAAAATGTCAATTAAACTGTGTATTATTTTCATAGATTGCCTCAGTGGTGAAGAACAGAAGAAAATACAATGGATCTTAGGTACCCCTTTTGAAGAATTTAGCCTGCTGACCAAGTCAATCATAGTTGAAGATGATCAAGAACCTGATGGACTTCTGATTGAAATTGGGCCTAGGTCAGAAAATGTTTTTTAATTAACAAATTACCCTTCTTGTCTAGTCGTACAGTGTTAGTGTCGGTTTCAGTTGAGAATAAGTATTAATAAATAATACTGTATGTTTTGTTATTCGGTAGGTAATATCTGAAAAAGTAAAAGTCATAATTTTTGTTGTTCAACAAGGTAATAGGCATAAATTAAGAAAGGTGGGCATAAACATGCATGGCAGAATATGTTGACTGTATATTTAATATCATGGGCATTACATTACACTATCTACTGTATATGATATAATAAGTTTAATTTTTATACACACAGGTTGAACTTCTCTACGGCCTGGTCAACAAATGCTGTCTCAATCTGCCAATCGGCTGGAATCAACCATGTGACTCGTATTGAGCGTTCTATTCGCTATCTTATAAACGTAGCCGACGATCATGGCATTGCTGCGTCTATCAGCCCCGAGGAAGAGAAGCTACTGGTAGCCGTACTTCACGATCGTATGACGGAATGTCACTACCACGAACCAATCAGCAGCTTTGAAATTAAAGCTAAACCAGAAGAAGTCTTTGAAATTGATGTTATAGGTGAAGGGAAAGTTGCTCTGGAAAAGGCAAACAAAGAATTAGGTGATTGTAGTACTCTCAATCATGTTCCCCAAGTATAGATGAACTTTGAACTGTGTTAAACTCCTGTGTTTTTTAATTCTATTTCAGTTTTTTCTATTATTAACTTAACTTTAAAATTAATATAGGTAACTTTGTGTTGATACTGTATATCATTATATTATGATTAAAGTCCCATTTCCTACGTTTTTAGATCTAATTATAGGTCACAAACTACATTTAATGTAAAAATAAATATGTATGCGATAACTTTTTCGTCTTTAAAACTGTTAAAAATTTGAAAAATAAATTGATTCTAATCATTTAGAGACTTTCTATAAATCATAACATGCATTGTGCATGTGTATTGTTTCTTTCTTTTTATCATAATTTACCATAAAACAGAAAAGACAAGGCAAAAATTGTAGGGAATAGGTCTTTAACATTACATTTAGCTTAACATCCAACATGATTTCATATTCTTTTAAGTGTGTTCTAGTAACCAGTTAATATTACTGTACAGTAATTATTTAATCGGTCTGTGGATACATTGTTCATTTAAGAATTCATTGTTATTGAATTTATAAACCAAAGCTTATCATGACCAATAAATGGTTGATGAAGATTTCTATTATTAATATTGCATTATAAACATTTTGTATTATTCTTACTGCAGGACTTGCCTTTGATACGTGGGACATAGACTTTTACACCAACATGTTTATTGAAAAGGTTAAACGGAATCCAACAAGTGTTGAACTCTTTGACTTGGCTCAGTCTAACAGGTACAAAGCACTTTAGTTTTAGTCGCATGAAGTTTTACCATCTGTGAATGATGGTCATGAATATTTATTTACATTCTTTACTGTCTTGTAAAAGTAATATCTTTATTTAATACAAACCTAAATTATTGAAAATACAATATTGCAATGCTGTGAGTTTATCAGTGATTGGATAGAGATATAAATAGAATATGCTAAATAGCTAAATCAAAATGAGGTAAAAATAAAGTAAATGAAGTAAAACAGTCAAAAAGAACAAAGATACCATCTGCCTCAATATATACCTGAAAAAAAAAACAGGTGAAAAACAATTGTGGCATTGTCTATTTGCCTTCTAGCCTAAAATAAAGTAAAATAGTATTTGTAACCATGGATAATCCTAAGACATAGACCATTCTTTACTTAAATTCTTTTCATCTATGCAACATTTCTCAGCTTTCATTACTGTATTTAGAAATTCCTGAAAATATTCCCACAAATGGTTTTTTCTTGCTTTCTGTCTTCTTTCTAGTGAGCATAGTCGTCATTGGTTTTTTAAGGGTAAGATGGTAATCGATGGAGAAGAAAAAGATCATTCTTTATTCAAGATGGTGATGTCAACGCAAGCTACCAGCAATGATAACAACGTCATTAAATTCTCGGATAACAGCAGGTATCTTAACATTTTACGTGGCTTTTATATTTATATCCATATTTTCCGAATCGAATCACGATATAGTTCACTGGAATGGTGTCTATGACTCTTGTATAAATCTTGTTGTGCTGGACAGAATTAGGCATTATACCTGAAATTATTAGTTCTAGAGGGTGTCATGAAATAGCCCATAAAATACTACAGGCATAATTTCCATCGTAAATGATATTTATTCACATTTTGTTGAACCACAAAGTATTGCCTAAAGCTCTGTCTACACTATCAACTTTTATGTAAAAAAATGTGATGTGCCCATATATGGATATGATGATGTCATATCACTACCATATTTGGGGACAGACAGAGCTTTAAATGTTGTCAATGAACCTATACTGTTTTTTCTCACTTTGATGACTTTACTTGATTTTCAGTGCAATCAAAGGCCATAAGGTCAAAGTTCTCAAACCAGCCAATCCCGGGTCAGCAAGTGTGATGGAGGAATCTGAACCACTCAGGCATATCATCTTCACAGCAGAGACCCATAACTTTCCAACTGGGGTTGCACCTTTCCCAGGGGCTACAACTGGTACTGGGGGTAGGATACGTGATGTTCAGGCTGCAGGGAAGGGGGCACATGTAGTGGCTGGCACTGCAGGCTACTGTTTTGGAAATTTGAACATTCCAGGTAAATTATATAAATCTAAAAATTAGATTTTGTAGTCCTTATGAAAATTGATGTCAGACTTTACTCGCTCAAAAATCAAAATAAATACAAATATAACAGAAAATAAAACATAACAAATATACAAATATAAAGGATAAACCTTATCAAAGATTTGCAAAGTAACAACAATTAAAAGATATTCATTTACTGGCACTTATATGTATAAATAGAGTATGGGATGAAAGATATTAAGTAACGCATGCAGTGAACAGGCATAATTGCTTGCTTAATTACATAATTTTGCTTTTTATAAATGTTATATATTCAGTGTAATTAATTATTTATTATCATTGATTGAACATTTGTTTAAACAGGGTATGACCTTCCATGGGAGGACAAAAATATGGTTTATCCTAGCAACATGGCGCCTGCTCTGTCGGTTGCTGTAGAGGCCAGCAACGGTGCATCTGACTACGGCAACAAGTTTGGTGAACCCGTTCTAACCGGTTTCTCTCGTTCATTTGGCATGATGCTTACTGAGAGCGACAGAAGAGAGTGGGTCAAGCCCATTATGTTCAGCGGGGGTATTGGGATGCTTGAGAGTATGCATGCGACTAAAGACGAAGCAGAAAAAGGTTTGTTAAACAAACTAAATACAACACCATAAAAAATACTGTACTTCTTATTATTGTTGTCTCCACATAGATATTATATGTCTGTCATATAAAATAATATTATAGTAACCTGATAAAATATTTTGTTTTTATTTCTCCATTGAAAACTAATTATTGACTGATGAATAATTTTTTACCATGCAGGAATGAAAATTGTAAAACTTGGTGGACCAATCTATCGCATCGGAGTCGGTGGGGGCGCTGCATCTTCCATTCAAGTTCAAGGTGACAATACAGAAAAACTGGACTTCGAAGCCGTGCAGCGCGGTGATGCGGAGATGGAACAGAAACTAAACCGAGTTATAAGGGCGTGCATTGAGATGGTTGATACAAACCCTATATGTAGTATACATGATCAAGGAGCTGGAGGCAATGGTGAGTTTGCATGCAATGTGCTTATTTTTATTATTTTACTAAGTACAGTAGCACCCCTCATTTGGGACATCCCTATTAAGGGGACACTTTGTCAGACAAATGTACTTATTTTTATGTCAAACTATGGCTAACATCTGACCAATTAAATCATTTTTTTGTGTACAGGTAATGTTTTAAAGGAGATATGTGAACCTGCAGGTGCTCTAATAAAAGCTAAGGAATTCCAACTAGGTGATCCAACCATCAACACCTTAGAACTATGGGGTGCAGAATACCAGGAGTCCAATGCCATACTAATACGATCTGAGGATCAAGAAAAACTTCAAGATATTTGTGACAGAGAGAAATGTCCAGCTGTTTTTGTTGGTGACATTACAGGTGATGGGAAGGTAATATTTGGATGATTTTTTTTACCTACTTTATTCTAAATTTTTTTAGTGGAGCTGTTGCTTGGTGGTTTAACATGCTTGCCTTCCAATTCCAAGGTCAAGGGTTCAATCAAGGTCAAGGGTTGTAACTCACGACTCTTTCAACTTCACTCCCTAAGCCTGAAATAAAACTTAGTTTATAAGCACGATAAACTATAAAATATTTTATCCATCCTGTAATTGGCAAGTTTGTGCTTACTGTGGGATAAGTATGAAAAAACGCATTTAAATACTACAGTGTTACTAATTTTGAAGAATGCCTTTTCATGCACAGATAGAGTGCATAAGAGTTTTGCAATACAAAAATATTTTGTTTTGTTTCAGATTCGTCTTGAGGTGGAAAAGAAAGTGGAAGCTGGTAAGGGTGATGCAGAACCTCCAAGCATAAAAAGAACAGCACTTACTTATCCAGTTGATCTCCAACTTGAATGGGTTCTTGGGAAGATGCCGCAAAAGGTATGATGGAGACTTGATAGTAGAGTAGTGTCGGTAATAAGTTTGAACCATACCATGAATGCATCAGTGGTGTAATGGTAGTATGTCTGCATATCAAGCAGAAGATTCCAGGTTCAAATCTCAGCTGAGGTCACCTTTTCTCAATCTCACAGATTTCATCATAAATAACCATTGAAAATAATTATGTGTTATAATAATAGTGTCTCTTTCTGTCTGTAAAATTATATAGAATTATATTTTTTTTTCTCTCAGGTTTTCAAGTATGATCGATGTAAACCAAAACTTAAGCAGTTAACACTACCTGATGGGTTGACTGTCCGATGTGCACTCGACCGTGTTCTGCGTCTACCTTCAGTAGCCAGTAAAAGATTTTTGACTAATAAGGTAAAGATCTGTTTATCTTTAATATTGCATAATTTATTTGTGTGAAGGAATATGGAAAGTGTATAACCAGGATATATTGTTTCTGTTAGGTTGATCGTGCTGTCACGGGCCTGATAGCCCAGCAGCAATGTGTAGGCCCCCTGCACACACCACTCGCTGATGTTGCTGTTATCGCACTCTCCCACTTTGAAACTGTAGGCTCAGCTACAGCCATTGGAGAGCAGCCTATTAAAGGGTTAGTCGATCCTGGCTGTGGTGCCAGGATGTCTGTAGGAGAAGCCCTTACCAATCTTGTGTTTGCTAGGGTCTCCGATCTTAAAGATGTCAAATGTAGCGGTAACTGGATGTGGCCAGCGAAGCTTCCTGGTGAGGGTGCTGCATTGTATGATGCATGCGAGGCTATGTGCGAGGTGATGGGCAAGTTGGGTGTTGCTGTGGATGGTGGGAAGGACTCTTTGAGTATGGCTGCCAGGATAGGCTCTGAAACGATCAAAGCTCCAGGTTAGACATTTCATGCTTGTTAATAACTAGTATAGAGTCTGATGTACAATATTGTGAATTATTTTAATAAGTTAAGCTTGAATACACTAATACACTTCTTTACTCCATTTACTTACTAATAATGAAATATCAATTACAATTTTTTAGGTGCATTGGTTGTGTCTGTGTATGTGGCATGCCCAGATATTACTGCAACTGTGACCCCTGACCTTAAATGTCCAGACAGTAAAGGTAAAGTGAATATAACATTGCACATTTTGTTAGGTACAATTAAATTAACTACCTAAACAAACAAAAAATATAATATATTTATAAACAAGACTTTACATATTCTATTTCAGGGACTTTGCTCTGGGTTTCATTTGGTAAAAGGCATAACCGGTTAGGTGGTAGTGCCCTCGCTCAGTGCTATAATCAACTCGGACAATCCTCGCCTGATCTCGATGAACCGGAAACGTTTGTAAGGGCTTTCAACACAACGCAAAATCTTATCAAAGGTAGTCATTTTCATAGACTTATTAATTAGACGTTTACAATAAATTCATTTACTTGTAGTTATAATATAAAGCGCTGTCTACACTATCAAACTAGTTTGACAAAAAAATGTGATGCGCCTAAATAGGGTAGTGAAATTCCCAAAAATGGTAGTGATATGATATCATGTCCATATATGGACATATCACATCACATAAAGTTTGATAGTGTAGACAGAGCTTTAGAGATATGAATTCAACTTTGTCTTTTGTATCCTTTTGTAGATAGAAAAATATCAGCTGGTCATGATATTAGTGATGGCGGTATTGTAACAACATTATTAGAAATGGCGTTTTCTGGGAATTGTGGTATTGACGTCAAACTTTCCGAACCTGATGGTAAGCATTATGCTATCTCTATAAATGCCTCGAATGGATCTGTAAAGTGTCATTTTAATCTTTCATATAGTTCCAGAACCTCTGGTAAGCAATAATACATTGTAAGACTTTATATATTTATTTTCAGTAACTGCAATTGATATTCTGTTTGCTGAAGAAGTAGGGCTGGTGTTAGAAGTAACAGCTAATGCTAGTGAGGACATTTGTAGACAGTTCAGTGACAATAATGTCCTTTGTTCTCTAATTGGTCACTCTAGTGGATCAGGTCAAGGGTCAATGGTAAGTTTTTGTTTTTTTTAAATGGAAGCAATATTTGAACATTTATTTACGATCATTTATCATTTATGATGGTTTTTAGAATGAATCTGAATATTTTACATGTAAATTATAGGTTGTCATCTCGGTAAATGAGAAAGAAGTCTTGAATGAAAAGATGACTGTTCTTAGAGACGTGTGGGAAGAGACTAGTTTTCAACTGGAAAAACTACAAGCAAATCCAGAGTGTGTTGAAGTGGAGCAACGCAATTTAGCAAATAGAACAGCACCACCATTTAAATTAACCTTTGACCCTGTTGCAACAAATTTGAATTCTGTTAAAAAGGGATGCTCTAAAGGTTAGAACCAATTTTGGAATATTGATTATCTTGTTCTGAATTTTAATTTGTTAAAGTAATACGAGTTAAATTTGGCTCATTAGTTACCATATACATAATCATAATTGGCCTTCCATAGATGGAATGAAACCAAAGGTTGCTGTGATCCGTGAGGAAGGCAGTAATGGAGATCGAGAGATGAGTTCAACACTACACATGGCTGGCTTTGAAACATGGGACGTCAATATGCAAGATTTAGCTTGCGGGAAAGTCACCCTCGATCAATTCCGTGGAGTAGTTTTTGTTGGTGGCTTCAGTTTTGCAGACGTTTGTGGTTCTGCAAAAGGTATACTTTTCTGATTGCACTTTTTGTAGCATAGCAAAAATACATGCGGGAGCAGTAACCAAGTATTATACTAGTATTAGACAGATAGTAACCTAAATAAATATTTATTCTAGTTTATTTAAATAATGTTTATTAATCATTTTAGGTTGGGCAGCAACTATTTTGTTCAACCCAGCTGTGCGTGCTCAGTTTGATGCATTTAGAGCAAGGAAAGACACTTTCTCACTGGGTGTATGCAATGGCTGCCAACTAATGGGCCTGCTAGGCTGGGTTGCTCCAGATGTCACCAAGGAGCTTACTACAGGTAAGGTATCATGAGGTATATTTAGTAAGTAGTGTAGTGGTAGTAGGACACCGGTGTAAAGCATGTAATGCCTCTTTGACAAGTAAAAAGAAAATATGAACTACTTTTTGATATCCATTTGTTGACAGACTGTTTATTATGAATTATTTGTTATTGTCTTTTAGACGCAGCATCAGCTCAGCAAGGAGTCCATCTTGCTCATAATCTTTCCGAGCGTTTTGAGTCTCGTTTTGTTGCTGTAAAGATTAATGAAAGCCCTGCTTTAATGCTGAAAGGAATGGAAGGCTCTGTGCTTGGTGTCTGGACACAGCATGGAGAAGGTTAGATATTGATACCTCTTGATAATGATGGATGCTTAGTACAAACTTATATTTTAATTTAACTAAAAATGTTATTAAATTTACTCAACTCAAATTGTTTCTCTCTAGGGCACATGAAGTTTTCTAACAAAGAAACAAAAGACACAGTTCTGTCTGAAAATCTTGCACCAGTGCGCTTTGTCGATGACAAAGGAGAAGTGACAACTGAATACCCGTTGAACCCCAATGGCTCACCCAATGGCGTAGCGGCAATTTGCTCCGCAGATGGCCGTCATCTGGCGATCATGCCTCATCCAGAGCGTACAACTTTGACGTGGCAATGGCCATGGATGCCGCAAGATTGGCGGGAGACATTACAAGCGTCACCGTGGATGAAGATGTTCCAAAATGCTTGTTCATGGTGCTTGGAGACGTCGGAGGCAGATAGATAATAATATTGCTTATACATGGGATATATTTTAAAAAAATAATATCTTGTTGGTGGTGCTTCAGAGGCAGATACTATTGCTTTATGCATGAAAATGGGATATAATTATATACTGTATAAATGTGTTCCTCTTCTCAACAATATTATTTATTGAGGCTTAATTTCAGCAATATATATTTTTTTTCTCTTTTGTGGGGGCAACCCACTTTTATTGCAATGATAAACAACAATATGGTGAAGGTTACAGTATATATGTCTGTCTATCTATCTATTTATCAATGAATATTTAAGTGATATTACGCAGACAGAGGAAGATTATGTAAAATATTTTGAAATTGTGTTGAAGTCTAGATAAAACAAACATGTATACAGAGAAAATTTATATTACAGAGCTAAAACGATATAAAGATTGATATTCAGTATTAAAAAGAGTTTCGATATAATATAAATAAATATGATAAAATGGTATATTGCATTATAAGATTATGTTTTGTTTGGGTACTTTTATAAAATTGTATAGTTTTACATTTTGAACATAATATTGCTTTTATTAATTAAATTTTTTTAAATAGTTCTATCTTAAATAAATTCCAAGTGATAATCCGTTTGCTTGTTTTATAAATAATGCAAGATTTGTAAATACTAAATGTAAATAAAGAGATGAGTTCATTAACAAGCGTGTTCTGAGTTCCTATAATTATGTCTTACCACTCGGGGAAACCTGACCGTAATGTTTCATTAGTCGGAATACATTTAACCGATCAGTTTACGGAACTTCCTCAAATCTGATTGAATGCTGTTACAGGTGTACAACATATGTTTTTCACTTTCTATTTCTATACAACACTTTTTGCAACAATCACTTTTATTAAGATTCCACTTCTTTAAGTTTTTTCACGCTGCTGCTCTAGCCCGCTACGTCATACGAGATAACTCATTCATTAGATGAAATCAAGCAGCAGTATAATACTACACTTTGACATTTTTGTTAAAATGGAAACTCGACTATAATTTATAGGTATTGAATCCAAAAAAACGGCTGGGAAAAGAGTCTAATAACAAATCCCAAAGCATTTCTGGTATTTATGAGTCCCATGATATTACATGGGTACTATAATTCACTGTCAGATAATCATTGAATTATTATCAAAACAGTCCATTGAAGTTTTTTTTTGTAAAAGGATAAGTATCTAGGCTTGATGAAGTGACCCCCCAGACTTGACCTTAGCAATAAAAATAAGCAAGCAGCGTTTTTTGTAAGAAATATTCTTGTCTTGTCTAAACTCTTTCCTCCACTCTTCTACAGATTTTGTTTTTTTTTTCTTTATCATCTTTCACTTTTTCCACTTTGTAATCAAATTTGTGAGCGGTTAGAATTTTAAGTTTTGTAGTTATTTCCTTTTCTAGTTCATCAAGTGCGTTTTTACTTGCGGAGGACACACGTGATTGGGTTGACATGATGATGACATCATCAGGAAGCATGTCTTGCAAGGAATGAACAAGTAGGTGTAAACACTTCTCGTCTCTGGGAAGTTAAAAGATAGTTAAGAGAGTGAGTGAGTTTAATCTAGCACAACCTGAACGCTTTAATCGAACTTTAATGAATATGTTAGGTATACACTCGAAGGCGAAAAGAAGGAAAGCTGGAGTCGCTATATCAGTGCTTTGGTTCATGCTTACAACTGTATGAAGCATGACAGTACAGGTTTCTCACCTTATTTTCTGATGTTCGGACGAGAGGCGAGACTTCCTGTTGACTTACGGCTTGGAATTAGCCCAGATGGATTTGGTAACGCTGACCCCATAAAGTACGTCAACGATCTGAGAGACCAACTATCGCTTGCCTATCAAATGGCATCTGAAGAGGCAGCGAAGTCAGCACGCAAGAACAAAGTTCGACATGATTTGAAAGTACGAGTCAATGATCTTCATCCAGGTGATCGAGTGTTGATTCGAAATCTGGGACTACAGGGTAAACACAAACTCGCTGACCAGTGGGACTCCGTGTGAAGCCAGAATCAAATAGTGGTCGAGTAGGCCTACGAACACTACATCGAAACATACTTCTGCCCATCGACTATTTAAACAAAGAAGATCCACCAGCAAAACCTACTAAACAGAAGATAAACCGCCCTATTACACGCGGTCTAAGGCAAAAGTTCATGTCACTGAGAGCGAGCATGATGACAGTGGTGAATCCAGTGAGAAGGAGGTTACAATGCTAGTCTCATTAGACTTCTCAGTCACACTCCCTGTAGAAACGTTTACAGTTTCGTCCATTTCACCCCATTTTCCGCTGAATGTAGATGCCCAAGAATTTGTCCATGAAACTACTCCTGCTATATATCTCATATTAGTGCTGGAAATGTTTCCACTGATAGTAGTCCTGTAAATGCGTTCTTTGACGAGAGCATCGAGTCTGTAGTCACGTCAGTTTTTGTGAGTTTGATGTTAAAGAAGCAAGTGAAGTTGCAACAGATGTAGAGCCAGCTGTAGTTGACTCCCCAGTATCATCTGTACCCAGTCCTAAACTTTCTGTCACTATTCTTGATTCTCCTGTGGCTTGTGCTGAACCTCTACTCATCCCGCAATCTTGTTCTGAACCTCTACTCATCCCGCAATCTTGTTTAGATTCCGCACCATGATCCCTCCAACCTTGCCCTGAGCCTGTGTCTGTTTCTCAACTTTGTTTTGAAGATACCGAGATTCTTCCAAGTCCCATTATTGATTTACCTAATGATACTCCTATTATTGAACCTAATATTGAACCCATTATTGAACCTATTGTTGAACCTACTATTACTGAACTTTCACAGTCTGTTGAACCCATCCCTGATAACATGTGTAGGCCTACTACAAGTTTTTACAGCATATCCTAACTTTTTTCAGAAACATATTTCATCACTTTAAACAAGATAAATGTGTTTAGAAGTATTTAAAACATACAAATTTATCCTTGATTTGTAAAAATCCATCAAATATAACGTATTTTGAAAGTAAGAAAAGTATATTTAATTTCCTTAAAGAGCCAAGATCTTAGAACACGAATGCTGTTCTATCTGTTGTCTTCCCCCCACCTACCAGTGCAATGCTTGCCTGTATGCTTTGAATAGAAAACCGTTCAGGCGAAACAATCGCCTTTCTTCCGGTAAAGTTTAGCAGGCTAACTCTCTCTCGTGACTCCGGAGAGTTTGCGGACGCAAAGCTCTATTTCCTATTCTCCCAATGTAAAGTTTAGCAGGCTAACTCTCTCGTGACTCTGGAGAGTTTGCGGACGCAAAGCTCCATCCCTATTCTTCCAATGTAAAGTTTAGCAGGCTAACTCTCCTGACTCTGGAGAGTTTACACACGCAACGCAAAGCTCCTTTCATAAAGTTTAGTTTGGCAGGGCGACATGTGACATGTATATTTTATTTTAATAATAATTCATGATCATTAGAAGATAATTATTAGGAAACTTATATTTTAAAGATGTGACCTATACCAATTCAAAATTACAATAATTACTATGTTTTGTTTTAAATTTAAAATGTGTTTATCGTGGACGACGTGTGAATATGTTTTTGACCCGGGCTTCCTTGTCCTTTGTCACTAATAATTGAGGCATATTTGCATATTTTAAAATAAATACGCAATAAAATTCATATAAATAAAATTATATTATATAATATATATTTTATATTATTATATATTAAAATGTATTTTATCTATTATTAAGTATTTCAAAAATAAGCACAGATGCCGGTGGTGAGCAAAATATGCGCACTAAAAATAACATTGGAAAACACCCACCCTATAGTTTCAAAACACAATCGCATTTCACAGGGTTAAAATAAAAGGTGATGCAATTATTTTGTTATCAATCAGGCTTTTTATTTATGTTAAACTCTCCAAAATTTATTTTCTGCGATTAAAATTATAATTTTAATAAAAATATATTTTCCGTAAAATAATCTAATTAATTTAGTATTAGTATAAGACTAACATCATTTCTTTTCAAAACTACACTGAAAATCTCCAACGAAAATGTAAACGATAATACACACATGGATAAGTAGCCTGCTACCAACATTGGGCCCAACGCGACAGGCCCGAGTTTTTAGCGGGTTTTGACTATAGTTCACGCACGATTTTACTGATATAGAAAAGATTATTTAAGTTCAGTTTATTGGGGTTAGATTGATTTTAAGAGTTTAATTGATTATTTTGCGGTTATGTCTAGGAATGGCCTAAGCCTCTCCCTATTTTATTTATGGGCCTGGCTGTCCGAGTCCATCGTCTGTCCTGATTGTTTTAAACAAACATGGTAACAGACCTACCTACCTACTGGCCTAGATTTAACAAATCAAAAGATATCTCTTTTTGTTTTACCTTTTCTTTACACCACCAGTACATTTACACATTACTGATATCATCTATTATATTCTGTATAATGGTTTCCACCCATTATGCCTTTTGTTCTTCAAATTTCTTTTCATAGGACTCTACAAATTAACAATAGGTCTGTAGGCCTAGTTCATTTCCTTTAATGTTTATTGGATTCTGTTCTTTGTTCATTATATTGTCTATCTAAAAAATTAGCAGGCACAGAATAATAAAAACACATTAAAGTGAAAATTGTAATTATATTTAGGTACTTAATGAATATTTTGATTATTTTTCAACATGTAAATTGACTAATTGAAATGCGTTCTTTTGTCAAATAAGTTGACTCTTGTACTAATAGGCCTATTGTTAAATAATATTTATTTATTTTACTTACTCTGGATGCACCTTCATTCAAGAAGTGTGCCACTGTTTCAAAAGTGTAGCTTCCAAATAAATTATTATATTATATGTAAAAAAAAGTGGAGTAAAGTTACTTTAGGTAACTAATTATAAAAGGCATTCATTTTAAATGTGTTATAATTATAGCTAATTCTTTATTTTGTTATTTACTTTATTGATATTAAAAATAAACTTCCAACAGCAAGGAATTATTTAATTACTTATGTGTACACATTGAGAATGCCATAGATATATTATAGTGAAAATATCTCTATGAGAATCCCTACCAACTGTACTATCTTCAGACTAGCCAGCAAGTTTGGAATAGCCAACATGCATTTGAGCAGTGGGGTGTGTGTAATAATTAGAATAGCCACAAGGATATCTCAGAAAAATTAGATATTTTATCATAACTTTTGAACTACTGGAAAGATTTTGTTGCAAAAAAATCTATAATAATTCTTCAAAAAATTCAAGACTATAGCAATCAACTTAATAACGAAAAAGTTATTGTGAATATTACTGAAATTGTGTCCAGGCAGAATGAGTTTATATCACACTTCCTGTTCACCAAGATAAATTAAACAGATACGATTTTAATCCTTTTTTTTTTTCCACTTTGACTGGTGACTCTACTTGTAATGTTTGATATTTTGTGTTTTTGCTCCCGAAGGTAGCAATTTAAGTTAGGGGAGGATGTAACCCTGTCATGTTTTAGACATGTTTTCTTTTCCTTTACTTTTTATTATTTTCCAATGTACCTACAATGTAATGCAGCTGGGTGCAGTGGGTGGGCAAGATTGTTTATCAATATAGCATTAAGATGTTTGCATTATATTGCTTTTCCTTGGAACTGCATATGTTTTAATCATTTTGTTAATTAATCCTTTTAAGAATTCTCTTTGTTCTGTTTTAATCTTCTTACATGTTTATCTATTTAAATGGGAGGTCCTAAATTTGGGAATTGACCAATCGGTCAATTTACCCCTCTTGAGTTTTGCCTAGTAACAAGAATGGACCAATAGGGGTAAACCTTGTTTGACAATTTTGGATGACATTAGGGTATGTTTTGGGAGATTTCTTTCTCTTTGCCTCTTGCCATCGGACGTGCTGGACACTCCAACTTTAATTAAATTTCAACTTTATATACTTTTACATTTCGAACAACGTTGAGTTCGAGAACCTATTTGAAAGTACTGAAAGACATATATATATATATTATATACGGTATACTAAAAGAGTACTAAGTTTAAAGTACAATTCAAGCTAAAGAAGATTGTGATATTTACACGTTGTACAGTTTGTACACTTAAAGTTTTGAAGTTATTTTTATTACACTCAACATGGAGGTATACCTCCATGCACTCAATGAGGATATTGGCTCTCTATTTTAGGTGAGTGATGTGCATACTTTTATCATTATTTTGGGCAGACTTGATGCCTGATCTAATACCTTTAAATTAAGTTTTGTATTGAATTGTTTTAGTTGTTTTAGTATTTAGACTGTACTGTGTGATTTAGTTTATCTTTTAATCTTCCATTGTGCTATTACAATGGTAGTATTGTTGCTTGAGTGCAATCAAGCAAGAGGAGATTAATTAGCAAAAGATAAATGACCCTATGGATGGATAGTTTTGCTTTATGTACACGTTAACTTACGATCAAATAACAGTTTCCTCTTCGCAACTTGTACAATGTAATTTAGAAAACTACAACAATTTTTTAATAAACATAGGCCTATACATCATACAACGTACATTTCTAGAAACAAAATTTTCAAAACTTTCTATCATTTAAAAGTCGAAGATAGCCAGGTCTCGGGTCCATTCTATTGTTGCCACAGATTGATATCTTCATCAGTACTTCTATGAATGGATGATTATAGGTGGGAACACGAACGCTAGTTGATCATACCCTGTACCGTTTGATCATACGAATGTGGAAACCACCTCACGATGTTTACAGTCGATACTGTTGAATGGATATGCACACTCTAATAAACACACACATTTTCATATTTACTGTCATTAAAAATATTCAATTGGTTTACAAATTCTTTGTTCTGTATCTCGGATAACATATTTCGTAGATATTTGGAGCCTCCTATAGTCATTTTTAATCAAATCAATTGAAAGGTTCGCAACTCGCATCGTTCATGATTTTAAATGAGTCAATAATCGTAATTGTGTAAATTTTTTTTATTACGAATGATATTATAGAATAAATGTATCATTTCTTCATTCGATTATAATTAGTATTACTTTATTATTATGCAATTATTATATCATTCAATGACATTATTAATTCTTCGTATCAACCTTTTGACTCACTTACTAAATTATTGGTGGCGCTCTTCAAAATCATCAGACCGTACCGAACCATGCATAGTCAATAGAAAGTAAACTTTTCTCTATGACCGAACACATGTGGATTAAATGATGTTTACGCTCGCGGAGAGAGTAGTAGGCCTAGCCTACACAGTATTTGTTTGCAAGCTTAGCCCCGTTCTAAACATACTGTAAGTTGGTTTCATTTTCTGTTTGTGTGTTAAAATATTGATATATCATTGATTACTTATTGTGTATCTGTTTTTTGATTAGTGCTCTTTCTGATGACTACAATTTAGGCTAGGCCTAATGGGCAGGTAAGCCTAGCTAGCTAGGCCTAGGGTAGGCCCTTTTATTTAGAACGGACTACTTATAAAATGAACGATGGAAGTGCGGGAATGATGTTGTCGACTAGGCTAGGCCTACTAAATAAAAACCAGGCTCATGTTTTTTTGACGTAAACGCCGAGTTACATATAAATATAGCCTAGCATATATTTATAGAAAGAACCTGGTCCTAGATAGCCTATAATATATGGGCAATCTTGTACTTTTTTAGGATAAAATTAATTAATTAAAACCAGTTTCGACAGTCTTAGCCAAGCCAAGAAGCTCTTGAAAAAAGCTATTGAAAAATCTTCTCTATAAATTAGTTTTCAACTTTCTACCAGCTAGTGACTGATAAATTGTCTAAACTGTTGTTTTCTCAACATGGAGATGTAATTTTTATTGTCAAAGTCAATATTATAAGCGGGATATTAAGTGTTTTTTCATGTTGAGGATCTTAGGCTCAAGCAAGAACAATTGATACACCAGCTTTCTATTGTTCAAGTATTAGTACACAAGCTTTTTCCGCCAAATTTCAAACAAAGCTAACAATGGAATACCAGTGGCCTAGCTATGGTCATATACAAGCTCCAAGCATTCTAGATATAACAAACTCTAGCTTTTATGGCTTTGCATATGATGAACTTAGAAGTCATTTTGATAGGCTTGCATTTGAAACATCGACTCTTGATAATATTGATCTATTCAGAAAATTAAGCTATGATTATGAAAGGAAATAAAAACAGACAAGCTAAATATTGAAACAGCGCCGTTAATTGAAGAAATAACACTCAACGATTACAGTCAGAATTGTAAATCCTCTGAGTTTGTGATTACTTATTGTGCATCTGTTTTTTTTATTAGTGCTCTTTCTGATGACTACAATTTAGGCTAGGCTTAATGGGCTAGGTAAGCCTAGCTAGGCCCTTATTTAGGACGGACAACTTATAAAATGAACGATGAAAGTGCGGGAATGATGTTGTCGACTAGGCTAGGCCTACTAAATAAAAACCAGGCTCATGTTTTTTTGGCGTAAACGCCGAGTTACATATAAATATAGCCTAGCCTATATTCATAGAAAGAACCTGGTCCTAGATAGCCTAATAATATATGGGCAATCTTGTACTTTTTTAGGATAAAATTAATTAATTAAAACCAGTTTCGACTTAGCCAAGCCAAGAAGCTCTTGAAAAAAGCTATTGAAAAATCTTCTCCATAAAATAGTTTTCAACTTTCTACCACCTAGTGACTGATAAATTGTCTAAACTGTTGTTTTCTCAACATGGAGATGTAATTTTTATTGTCAAAGTCAATATTATAAGCAGGATATTAAGTGTTTTTTCATGTTGAGGATCTTAGGCTCAAGCAAGAACAATTGATACACCAGCTTTCTATTGTTCAAGTAAGTACACAAGCTTTTTCCGCCCAATTTCAAACAAAGCTAACAATGGAAAACCAGTGGCCTAGCTATGGTCATATAAAAGCTCCAAGCATTCTAGATATAACAAACTCTAGCTTTTATGGCTTTGCATATGATGAACTTAGAAGTCATTTTGATAGGCTTGCATTTGAAACATCGACTCCTGATAATATTGATCTATTCAGAAAATTAAGCTATGATTATGAAAGGAAATAAAAAAAGACGAGCTAAATATTGAAACAGCGCCGTTAATTGAAAAAATAACACTCAACGATTACAGTCGGAATTGTAAATCCTCTGAGTTTGTGATTACTTATTGTGCATCTGTTTTTTTTATTAGTGCTCTTTCTGATGACTACAATTTAGGCTAGGCTTAATGGGCTAGGTAAGCCTAGCTAGGCCCTTATTTAGGACGGACAACTTATAAAATGAACGATGAAAGTGCGGGAATGATGTTGTCGACTAGGCTAGGCCTACTAAATAAAAACCAGGCTCATGTTTTTTTGGCGTAAACGCCGAGTTACATATAAATATAGCCTAGCCTATATTCATAGAAAGAACCTGGTCCTAGATAGCCTAATAATATATGGGCAATCTTGTACTTTTTTAGGATAAAATTAATTAATTAAAACCAGTTTCGACTTAGCCAAGCCAAGAAGCTCTTGAAAAAAGCTATTGAAAAATCTTCTCCATAAAATAGTTTTCAACTTTCTACCACCTAGTGACTGATAAATTGTCTAAACTGTTATTTTCTCAACACGGAGATGTAATTTTTATTGTCAAAGTCAATATTATAAGCAGGATATTAAGTGTTTTTTCATGTTGAGGATCTTAGGCTCAAGCAAGAACAATTGATACACCAGCTTTCTATTGTTCAAGTAAGTACACAAGCTTTTTCCGCCCAATTTCAAACAAAGCTAACAATGGAAAACCAGTGGCCTAGCTATGGTCATATAAAAGCTCCAAGCATTCTAGATACAACAAACTCTAGCTTTTATGGCTTTGCATATGATGAACTTAGAAGTCATTTTGATAGGCTTGCATTTGAAACATCGACTCCTGATAATATTGATCTATTCAGAAAATTAAGCTATGATTATGAAAGGAAATAAAAAAAGACGAGCTAAATATTGGAACAGCGCCGTTAATTGAAGAAATAACACTCAACGATTACAGTCAGAATTGTAAATCCTCTGAGTTTGTGAAAGCAATTGATTGTTCAACTCAAACACCTAAATAATGGGACCAGATCCCATCACTAAAGCTGAAAATAAAGCAAACTGATGAGAAAGTTTCTGAATTAAAACAACAGCTACACTAATTCAAGAAATCCATTCAAATTTTGTTCACCTTAGTAAAGCTTTTAAAGAAATGAGTGAAAGAAACTGGTCTCTTGAGCAACAAATTCTTAGTTTACAGAATATTGCAAGTGAACCTGAATTTGAACTACCTAAAAAGTTGGGTATTGCTAAACTGCGCAAACAACAAAAAAATTAATATTGATTAAAACACAACTAGACCTATATAGGGAGACAATTTATGGGGAAAAAATATAAAATTCCTTTAAGTTTGACTTTTTTTGGGTGAAAAACTTCAATTTTTGGGAAAATTACTGATTTCACAGCGCAAACCTCCAAAAAAAGCTGCGCAAACCTCCTTTAAATCAATTAATATTGATTAAAACACAACTAGACCTATATAGGGAGACAATTTATGGGAAAAAAATTTCAAATTCCTTTAAGTTTGCCTTTTTTTGGGTAAAAAGTTCAATTTTTGGGAAAATTACTGATTTCACAGCGCAAACCTAAAAAAAAAAGCTGCGCAAACCTCCTTTAAATCAATTAATATTGATTAGATAACAACTAGAACTATATAAAGAGACAATTTATGGGAAAACAAATTTGAAATTCCTTTAAGTTTTCTTTTTTTTGGGTGAAAAACTTCAATTTTTGGGAAAATTATTGATTTCACAGCACAAACAACAAAAAAAGCTGCGCAAACCTCCTTTAAATCAATTAATATTGATAGAACACAACTAGAACTATATAGGGAAACAATTTATGGGAAAACAAATTTGAAATTCCTTTAAGTTTACTTAACATTAATAGTTTTTAACCCAAAAAAGGCAAACTTGAAGGAATTTCAAATTTGTTTTCCCATAAATTGTCTCCCTATATAGTTTAGTTGTTATCTATCAATATTAATTGATTTAAAGGAGGTTTGCGCAGCTTTTTTTTTTGTTTGCGCTGTGAAATAAGTAATTTTCCCAAAAATTGAAGTTTTTCACCAAAAAAAAAGCAAACTTAAAGGAATTTCAATTTTTTTCCCATAAATTGTCTCCCTATATAGTTCTAGTTGTGTTCTATCAATATTAATTGTTTTGAAGGAGGTTTTGCAGCTTTTTTTGTTGTTTGTGGTGTGAAATCAGTAATTTTCCCAAAGATTGAAGTTTTTCACCCAAAAAAAGGCAAACTTAAAGGAATTTCAATTTTTTTCCCCATAAATTGTCTCCTTATATAGTTCTAGTTGTGTTCTATCAATATTAATTGTTTTGAAGGAGGTTTGCGCAGCTTTTTTGGGGGTTTGCGCTGTGAAATCAGTAATTTTCCCAAAAATTGAAGTTTTTCACCCAAAAAAAGGCAAACTCAAAGGAAATTCAAATTTGTTTTCCCATAAATTGTCTCCCTATATAGTTCTAGTTGTTATCTAATCAATATTAATTGATTTAAAGGAGGTTTGCGCAGCTTTTTTTGTTGTTTGCGCTGTGAAATCAGTAATTTTCCCAAAAATTGAAGTTTTTCACCCAAAAAAAGGCAAACTTAAAGGAATTTCAATTTTTTTCTTCATAAATTGTCTCACTATATAGTTCTAGTTGTGTTCTATCAATATTAATTGTTTTGAGAGAGGTTTGCGCAGCTTTTTTTGTTCTTTGCGCTGTTAAATCAGTAATTTTCCCAAAAATTGAAGTTTTTCACCCAAAAAAAGGCAAACTTAAAGGAATTTTAAATTCTTTTTCCCATAAATTGTCTCCCTATATAGTTCTAGTTGTGTTCTAATCAATAATAATTGTTTTGAAGGAGGTTTGCGCAGCTTTTGTTGTTGTTTGCGCAGTTTAGCAATACCCAAAAAGTTTGTATCTAAACCTAATCTATACTGTAAACAAAATGGCATTAGCACAATCTCAAGTAACACGTTTGATGTGCTTGGTGATACCGTACAACAACCACCATCTAACCTTGCCACATCGACTCTGAAGCTACGCGAATTACAGATCACTCTAGTACTCAAGCTCTACAAAGTCTAAATTGGATGAACTTAGATGAAATATTATATGTAAATGAAGCTATTGTTATGTTTAAGATTATGAACAACCTTGCACCTCCATATTTAATAAAAATAAATTCAATATCAAAAACAATTACTATAATATTAGAACTAAGGCAAATTTAATAGTACCAAAACCAAAAACGTAGCTTATCATATAGAGGTGCCAAGGTTAGGAATGAGCTAAATGAAGATATTAAAAATGTGAACAGTGTCTCTCTTTTTAAGAAACTGTTAACTGCTAATTTCATGTAGCTTTATTTAAATGTAGTGTATTATTTAATTTTATAGTTAGTAAGTGTACCCTTGGTTCATTTTATTTCATTGTAATTGTTTTTTTGTTTTTTTATCTCTTTTGATAGTAATTAAGGTCTTTTTACATTTATTTTTGTTGGTGTTTTCCTTTAAACACGGTCTTACTGAAAAACAACTTTCAGTTGAAGTTAAGTATCCGTGATTAAATAAAGCTTATTATTATTATTATTATAAGTCATATACTTTATAGTTATACTTTTTTAGTGTAAACATCAATAATAATAAATAATAATATATAAAATAATATAGATCTAATATTTAATAATTTATTTTTTTAAAGAATATGACTATCATTACTCGGTTTTATAAAAGTCCGGCATTACTCCCAGGGGCTTCAAATGTTTTGTGGAAGAAATTAGCAAAGCAGTTGGAAAATTCTAAATTGCAAGATTTAAAAACGGAAATTTGTTTTAATGTGGAAGTAAACGGAGGTAGGTACTCTTCCTTTCTAATTTAAATTTTAATAAATTGTTTTGCCAAACTAATATTATTTTGAAAATGTCAATTAAACTGTGTATTATTTTCATAGATTGACTCAGTGGTGAAGAACAGAAGAAAATACAATGGATCTTAGGTACCCCTTTTGAAGAATTTAGTCTGCTGACCAAGTCAATCATAGTTGAAGATGATCAAGAACCTGATGGACTTCTGATTGAAATTGGGCCTAGGTCAGAAAATGTTTTTTAATTAACAAATTACCCTTCTTGTCTAGTCGTACAGTGTTAGTGTCGGTTTCAGTTGAGAATAAGTATTAATAAATAATACTGTATGTTTTGTTATTCGGTAGGTAATATCTGAAAAAGTAAAAGTCATAATTTTTGTTGTTCAATAAGGTAATAGGCATAAATTAAGAAAGGTGGGCATAAACATGCATGGCAGAATATGTTGACTGTATATTTAATATCATGGACATTACATTACACTATCTACTGTATATGATATAATAAGTTTAATTTTTATACACACAGGTTGAACTTCTCTACGGCCTGGTCAACAAATGCCGTCTCAATCTGCCAATCGGCTGGAATCAACCATGTGACTCGTATTGAGCGTTCTATTCGCTATCTTATAAACGTAGCCGACGATCATGGCATTGCTGCGTCTATCAGCCCCGAGGAAGAGAAGCTACTGGTAGCCGTACTTCACGATCGTATGACGGAATGTCGCTACCACGAACCAATCAGCAGCTTTGAAATTAAAGCTAAACCAGAAGAAGTCTTTGAAATTGATGTTATAGGTGAAGGAAAAGTTGCTCTGGAAAAGGCAAACAAAGAATTAGGTGATTGTAGTACTCTCAATCATGTTTCCCAAGTATAGATGATCTTTGAACTGTGTTAAACTCCTGTGTTTTTTAATTCTATTTCAGTTTTTTCTATTATTAACTTAACTTTAAAATTAATATAGGTAACTTTGTGTTGATACTGTATATCATTATATTATGATTAAAGTCCCATTTCCTACGTTTTTAGATCTAATTATAGGTCACAAACTACATTTAATGTAAAAATAAATATGTATGCGATAACTTTTTCGTCTTTAAAACTGTTAAAAATTTGAAAAATAAGTTGATTCTAATCATTTAGAGACTTTCTATAAATCATAACATGCATTGTGCATGTGTATTGTTTCTTTCTTTTTATCATAATTTACCATAAAACAGAAAAGACAAGGCAAAAATTGTAGGGAATAGGTCTTTAACATTACATTTAGCTTAACATCCAACATGATTTCATATTCTTTTAAGTGTGTTCTAGTAACCAGTTAATATTACTGTACAGTAATTATTTAATCGGTCTGTGGATACATTGTTCATTTAAGAATTCATTGTTATTGAATTTATAAACCAAAGCTTATCATGACCAATAAATGGTTGATGAAGATTTCTATTATTAATATTGCATTATAAACATTTTGTATTATTCTTTACTGCAGGACTTGCCTTTGATACGTGGGACATAGACTTTTACACCAACATGTTTATTGAAAAGGTTAAACGGAATCCAACAAGTGTTGAACTCTTTGACTTGGCTCAGTCTAACAGGTACAAAGCACTTTAGTTTTAGTCGCATGAAGTTTTACCATCTGTGAATGATGGTCATGAATATTTATTTACATTCTTTACTGTCTTGTAAAAGTAATATCTTTATTTAATACAAACCTAAATTATTGAAAATACAGTATTGCAATGCTGTGAGTATATCAGTGATTGGATAGAGATATAAATAGAATATGCTAAATAGCTAAATCAAAATGAGGTAAAAATAAAGTAAATGAAGTAAAACAGTCAAAAAGAACAAAGATACCATCTGCCTCAATATATAACTGAAAAAAAAAACAGGTGAAAAACAATTGTGGCATTGTCTATTTGCCTTCTAGCCTAAAATAATGTAAAATAGTATTTGTAACCATGGATAATCCTAAGACATAGACCATTCTTTACTTAAATTCTTTTCATCTATGCAACATTTCTCAGCTTTCATTACTGTATTTAGAAATTCCTGAAAATATTCCTACAAATGGTTTTTTCTTGCTTTCTGTCTTCTTTCTAGTGAGCATAGTCGTCATTGGTTTTTTAAGGGTAAGATGGTAATCGATGGAGAAGAAAAAGATCATTCTTTATTCAAGATGGTGATGTCAACGCAAGCTACCAGCAATGATAACAACGTCATTAAATTCTCGGATAACAGCAGGTATCTTAACATTTTACGTGGCTTTTATATTTATATCCATATTTTCCGAATCGAATCACGATATAGTTCACTGGAATGGTGTCTATGACTCTTGTATAAATCTTGTTGTGCTGGACAGAATTAGGCATTATACCTGAAATTATTAGTTCTAGAGGGTGTCATGAAATAGCCCATAAAATACTACAGGCATAATTTCCATCGTAAATGATATTTATTCACATTTTGTTGAACCACAAAGTATTGCCTAAAGCTCTGTCTACACTATCAACTTTTATGTAAAAAAATGTGATGTGCCCATATATGGATATGATGATGTCATATCACTACCATATTTGGGGACAGACAGAGCTTTAAATGTTGTCTGTTTTTTCTCACTTTGATGACTTTACTTGATTTTCAGTGCAATCAAAGGCCATAAGGTCAAAGTTCTCAAACCAGCCAATCCCGGGTCAGCAAGTGTGATGGAGGAATCTGAACCACTCAGGCATATCATCTTCACAGCAGAGACCCATAACTTTCCAACTGGGGTTGCACCTTTCCCAGGGGCTACAACTGGTACTGGGGGTAGAATACGTGATGTTCAGGCTGCAGGGAAGGGGGCACATGTAGTGGCTGGCACTGCAGGCTACTGTTTTGGAAATTTGAACATTCCAGGTAAATTATATAAATCTAAAAATTAGATTTTGTAGTCCTTATGAAAATTGATGTCAGACTTTACTCGCTCAAAAATCAAAATAAATACAAATATAACAGAAAATAAAACATAACAAATATACAAATATAAAGGATAAACCTTATCAAAGATTTGCAAAGTAACAACAATTAAAAGATATTCATTTACTGGCACTTATATGTATAAATAGAGTATGGGATGAAAGATATTAAGTAACGCATGCAGTGAACAGGCATAATTGCTTGCTTAATTACATAATTTTGCTTTTTATAAATGTTATATATTCAGTGTAATTAATTATTTATTATCATTGATTGAACATTTGTTTAAACAGGGTATGACCTTCCATGGGAGGACAAAAATATGGTTTATCCTAGCAACATGGCGCCTGCTCTGTCGGTTGCTGTAAAGGCCAGCAATGGTGCATCTGACTACGGCAACAAGTTTGGTGAACCCGTTCTAACCGGTTTCTCTCGTTCATTTGGCATGATGCTTTCTGAGAGCGACAGAAGAGAGTGGGTCAAGCCCATTATGTTCAGCGGGGGTATTGGGATGCTTGAGAGTATGCATGCGACTAAAGACGAAGCAGAAAAAGGTTTGTTAAACAAACTAAATACAACACCATAAAAAATACTGTACAATTCTTATTATTGTTGTCTCCACATAGATATTATATGTCTGTCATATAAAATAAGATTATAGTAACCTGATAAAATATTTTGTTTTTATTTCTCCATTGAAAACTAATTATTGACTGATCAATAATTGTTTACCATGCAGGAATGAAAATTGTAAAACTTGGTGGACCAATCTATCGCATCGGAGTCGGTGGGGGCGCTGCATCTTCCATTCAAGTTCAAGGTGACAATACAGAAAAACTGGACTTCGAAGCCGTGCAGCGCGGTGATGCGGAGATGGAACAGAAACTAAACCGAGTTATAAGGGCGTGCATTGAGATGGTTGATACAAACCCTATATGTAGTATACATGATCAAGGAGCTGGAGGCAATGGTGAGTTTGCATGCAATGTGCTTATTTTTATTATTTTACTAAGTACAGTAGCACCCCTCATTTGGGACATCCCTATTAAGGGGACACTTTGTCAGACAAATGTACTTATTTTTATGTCAAACTATGGCTAACATCTGACCAATTAAATCATTTTTTTGTGTACAGGTAATGTTTTAAAGGAGATATGTGAACCTGCAGGTGCTCTAATAAAAGCTAAGGAATTCCAACTAGGTGATCCAACCATCAACACCTTAGAACTATGGGGTGCAGAATACCAGGAGTCCAATGCCATACTAATACGATCTGAGGATCAAGAAAAACTTCTAGATATTTGTGACAGAGAGAAATGTCCAGCTGTTTTTGTTGGTGACATTACAGGTGATGGGAAGGTAATATTTGGATGATTTTTTTTACCTACTTTATTCTAAATTTTTTTAGTGGAGCTGTTGCTTGGTGGTTTAACATGCTTGCCTTCCAATTCCAAGGTCAAGGGTTGTAACTCACGACTCTTTCAACTTCACTCCCTAAGCCTGAAATAAAACTTAGTTTATAAGCACGATCAACTATAAAATATTTTATCCATCCTGTAATTGGCAAGTTTGTGCTTACTGTGGGATAAGTATGAAAAAACACGTTTAAATACTACAGTGTTACTAATTTTGAAGAATGCCTTTTCATGCACAGATAGAGTGCATAAGAGTTTTGCAATACAAAAATATTTTGTTTTGTTTCAGATTCGTCTTGAGGTGGAAAAGAAAGTGGAAGCTGGTAAGGGTGATGCAGAACCTCCAAGCATAAAAAGAACAGCACTTACTTATCCAGTTGATCTCCAACTTGAATGGGTTCTTGGGAAGATGCCGCAAAAGGTATGATGGAGACTTGATAGTAGAGTAGTGTCGGTAATAAGTTTGAACCATACCATGAATGCATCAGTGGTGTAATGGTAGGATGTCTGCATATCAAGCAGAAGATTCCAGGTTCAAATCTCAGCTGAGGTCACTTTTTCTCAATCTCACAGATTTCATCATAAATAACCATTGAAAATAATTATGTGTTATAATAATAGTGTCTCTTTCTGTCTGTAAAATTATATAGAATTATATTTTTTTTTCTCTCAGGTTTTCAAGTATGATCGATGTAAACCAAAACTTAAGCAGTTAACACTACCTGATGGGTTGACTGTCCGATGTGCACTCGACCGTGTTCTGCGTCTACCTTCAGTAGCCAGTAAAAGATTTTTGACTAATAAGGTAAAGATCTGTTTATCTTTAATATTGCATAATTTATTTGTGTGAAGGAATATGGAAAGTGTATAACCAGGATATATTGTTTCTGTTAGGTTGATCGTGCTGTCACGGGCCTGATAGCCCAGCAGCAATGTGTAGGCCCCCTGCACACACCACTCGCTGATGTTGCTGTTATCGCACTCTCCCACTTTGAAACTGTAGGCTCAGCTACAGCCATTGGAGAGCAGCCTATTAAAGGGTTAGTCGATCCTGGCTGTGGTGCCAGGATGTCTGTAGGAGAAGCCCTTACCAATCTTGTGTTTGCTAGGGTCTCCGATCTTAAAGATGTCAAATGTAGCAGTAACTGGATGTGGCCAGCGAAGCTTCCTGGTGAGGGTGCTGCATTGTATGATGCATGCGAGGTGATGGGCAAGTTGGGTGTTGCTGTGGATGGTGGGAAGGACTCTTTGAGTATGGCTGCCAGGATAGGCTCTGAAACGATCAAAGCTCCAGGTTAGACATTTCATGCTTGTTAATAACTAGTATAGTGTCTGATGTACAATCTTGTGAATTATTTTAATAAGTTAAGCTTGAATACACTAATACACTTTTTTTTCCCATTTACTTACTAATAATGAAATATCAATTACAATTTTTTAGGTGCATTGGTTGTGTCTGTGTATGTGGCATGCCCAGATATTACTGCAACTGTGACCCCTGACCTTAAATGTCCAGACAGTAAAGGTAAAGTGAATATAACATTGCACATTTTGTTAGGTACAATTAAATTAACTACCTAAACAAACAAAAAATATAATATATTTATAAACAAGACTTTACATATTCTATTTCAGGGACTTTGCTCTGGGTTTCATTTGGTAAAAGGCATAACCGGTTAGGTGGTAGTGCTCTCGCTCAGTGCTATAATCAACTCGGACAATCCTCGCCTGATCTCGATGAACCGGAAACGTTTGTAAGGGCTTTCAACACAACGCAAAATCTTATCAAAGGTAGTCATTTTCATAGACTTATTAATTAGACGTTTACAATAAATTCATTTACTTGTAGTTATAATATAAAGCGCTGTCTACACTATGAAACTAGTTTGACAAAAAAATGTGATGCGCCTAAATAGGCTAGTGAAATGCCCAAAAATGGTAGTGATATGATATCATGTCCATATATGGGCATATCACATCACATAAAGTTTGATAGTGTAGACAGAGCTTTAGAGATATGAATTCAGCTTTGTCTTTTGTATCCTTTTGTGGATAGAAAAATATCAGGTGGTCATGATATTAGTGATGGCGGTATTGTAACAACATTATTAGAAATGGCGTTTTCTGGGAATTGTGGTATTGACGTCAAACTTTCCGAACCTGATGGTAAGCATTATGCTATCTCTATAAATGCCTCGAATGGATCTGTAAAGTGTCATTTTAATCTTTCATATGGTTCCAGAACCTCTGGTAAGCAATAATACATTGTAAGACTTTATATATTTATTTTCAGTAACTGCAATTGATATTCTGTTTGCTGAAGAAGTAGGGCTGGTGTTAGAAGTAACAGCTAATGCTAGTGAGGACATTTGTAGACAGTTCAGTGACAATAATGTCCCTTGTTCTCTAATTGGTCACTCTAGTGGATCAGGTCAAGGGTCAATGGTAAGTTTTTTTTTTTTTAAATGGAAGCAATATTTGAACATTTATTTACGATCATTTATCATTTATGATGGTTTTTAGAATGAATCTGAATATTTTACATGTAAATTATAGGTTGTCATCTCGGTAAATGAGAAAGAAGTCTTGAATGAAAAGATGACTGTTCTTAGAGACGTGTGGGAAGAGACTAGTTTTCAACTGGAAAAACTACAAGCAAATCCAGAGTGTGTTGAAGTGGAGCAACGCAATTTAGCAAATAGAACAGCACCACCATTTAAATTAACCTTTGACCCCGTTGCAACAAATTTGAATTCTGTTAAAAAGGGATGCTCTAAAGGTTAGAACCAATTTTGGAATATTGATTATCTTGTTCTGAATTTTAATTTGTTAAAGTAATACGAGTTAAATTTGGCTCATTAGTTACCATATACATAATCATAATTGGCCTTCCATAGATGGAATGAAACCAAAGGTTGCTGTGATCCGTGAGGAAGGCAGTAATGGAGATCGAGAGATGAGTTCAACACTACACATGGCTGGCTTTGAAACATGGGACGTCAATATGCAAGATTTAGCTTGCGGGAAAGTCACCCTCGATCAATTCCGTGGACTAGTTTTTGTTGGTGGCTTCAGTTTTGCAGACGTTTGTGGTTCTGCAAAAGGTATATTTTTCTGATTGCACTTTTTGTAGCATAGCAAAAATACATGCTGGAGCAGTAACCAAGTATTATACTAGTATTAGACAGATAGTAACCTAAATAAATATTTATTCTAGTTTATTTAAATAATGTTTATTAATCATTTTAGGTTGGGCAGCAACTATTTTGTTCAACCCAGCTGTGCGTGCTCAGTTTGATGCATTTAGAGCAAGGAAAGACACTTTCTCACTGGGTGTATGCAATGGCTGCCAACTAATGGGCCTGCTAGGCTGGGTTGCTCCAGATGTCACCAAGGAGCTTACTACAGGTAAGGTATCATGAGGTATATTTAGTAAGTAGTTTAGTGGTAGTAGGACACCGGTGTAAAGCAGGTAATGCCTCTTTGACAAATAAAAAGAAAATATGAACTACTTTTTGATATCCATTTGTTGACAGACTGTTTATTATGAATTATTTGTTATTGTCTTTTAGACGCAGCATCAGCTCAGCAAGGAGTCCATCTTGCTCATAATCTTTCCGAGCGTTTTGAGTCTCGTTTTGTTGCTGTAAAGATTAATGAAAGCCCTGCTTTAATGCTGAAAGGAATGGAAGGCTCTGTGCTTGGTGTCTGGACACAGCATGGAGAAGGTTAGATATTGATACCTCTTGATAATGATGGATGCTTAGTACAAACTTATATTTTAATTTAACTAAAAATGTTATTAAATTTACTCAACTCAAATTGTTTCTCTCTAGGGCACATGAAGTTTTCTAACAAAGAAACAAAAGACACAGTTCTGTCTGAAAATCTTGCACCAGTGCGCTTTGTCGATGACAAAGGAGAAGTGACAACTGAATACCCGTTGAACCCCAATGGCTCACCCAATGGCGTAGCGGCAATTTGCTCCGCAGATGGCCGTCATCTGGCGATCATGCCTCATCCAGAGCGTACAACTTTGACGTGGCAATGGCCATGGATGCCGCAAGATTGGCGGGAGACATTACAAGCGTCACCGTGGATGAAAATGTTCCAAAATGCTTGTTCATGGTGCTTGGAGACGTCAGAGGCAGATAGATAATAATATTGCTTATACATGGGATATATTTAAAAAAAATAATATCTTGATGGTGGTGCTTCAGAGGCAGATACTATTGCTTTATGCATGAAAATGGGATATAGTTATATACTGTATAAATGTGTTCCTCTTCTCAACAATATTATTTATTGAGGCTTAATTTCAGCAATATATATTTTTTTTCTCTTTTGTGGGGGCAACCCACTTTTATTGCAATGATAAACAACAATATGGTGAAGGTTACAGTATATATGTCTGTCTATCTATCTATTTATCAATGAATATTTAAGTGATATTACACAGACAGAGGAAGATTATGTAAAATATTTTGAAATTGTGTTGAAGTCTAGATAAAACAAACATGTATACAGAGAAAATTTATATTACAGAGCTAAAACGATATAAAGATTGATATTCAGTATTAAAAAGAGATTCGATATAATATAAATAAATATGATAAAATGGTATATTGCATTATAAGATTATGTTTTGTTTGGATACTTTTATAAAATTGTATAGTTTTACATTTTGAACATAATATTGCTTTTATTAATTAAATTTTTTTAAATAGTTCTATCTTAAATAAATTCCAAGTGATAATCCGTTTGCTTGTTTTATAAATAATGCAAGATTTGTAAATACTAAATGTAAATAAAGAGATGAGTTCATTAACAAGCGTGTTCTGAGTTCCTATAATTATGTCTTACCATTCGGGGAAACCTGACCGTAATGTTTCATTAGTCGGAATGCATTTAACGATCAGTTTACGGAACTTCCTCAAATCTGATTGAATGCTGTTACAGGTGTACAACATATGTTTTTCACTTTCTATTTCTATACAACACTTTTCGCAACAATCACTTTTATTAAGATTCCACTTCTTTAAGTTTTTTCACGCTGCTGCTCTAGCCCGCTACGTCATACGAGATAACTCATTCATTAGATGAAATCAAGCAGCAGTATAATACTACACTTTGACATTTTTGTTAAAATGGAAACTCGACTATAATTTATAGGTATTGAATCCAAAAAACGGCTGGGAAAAGAGTCTAATAACAAATCCCAAAGCATTTCTGGTATTTATGAGTCCCATGATATTACATGGGTACTATAATTCACTGTCAGATAATCATTGAATTATTATCAAAACAGTCCATTGAAGTTTTTGTTTGTAATAGGATACTCTAAGTATCTAGGCTTGATGAAGTGACCCCCCAGACTTGACCTTACCAATAAAAATAAGCAAGCAGCGTTTTTTGTAAGAAATATTCTTGTCTTGTCTAAACTCTTTCCTCCACTCTTCTACAGATTTTGTTTTTTTTTCTTTATCATCTTTCACTTCTTCCACTTTGTCATCAAATTTGTGAGCGGTTAGAATTTTAAGTTTTGTAGTTATTTCCTTTTCTAGTTCATCAAGTGCGTTTTTACTTGCAGAGGACACAGGTGATTGGGTTGACATGATGATGACATCATCAGGAAGCATGTCTTGCAAGGAATGAACAAGTAGGTGTAAACACTTCTCGTCTCTGGGAAGTTAAAAGATAGTTAAGAGAGTGAGTGAGTTTAATCTAGCACAACCTGAACGCTTTAATCGAACTTTAATGAATATGTTAGGTATACACTCGAAGGCGAGAAGAAGGAAAGCTGGAGTCGCTATATCAGTGCTTTGGTTCATGCTTACAACTGTATGAAGCATGACAGTACAGGTTTCTCACCTTATTTTCTGATGTTCGGACGAGACTTCCTGTTGACTTACGGTTTGGAATTAGCCCAGATGGATTTGGTAACGCTGACCCCATAAAGTACGTCAACGATCTGAGAAACCAACTATCGCTTGCCTATCAAATGGCATCTGAAGAGGCAGCGAAGTCAGCACGCAAGAACAAAGTTCGACATGATTTGAAAGTACGAGTCAATGATCTTCATCCAGGTGATCGAGTGTTGATTCGAAATCTGGGACTACAGGGTAAACACAAACTCGCTGACCAGTGGGACTCCGTGTGAAGCCAGAATCAAATAGTGGTCGAGTAGGCCTACGAACACTACATCGAAACATACTTCTGCCCATCGACTATTTAAACAAAGAAGATCCACCAGCAAAACCTACTAAACAGAAGATAAACCGCCCTATTACGCGGTCTAAGGCAAAAGTTCATGTCACTGAGAGCGAGCATGATGACAGTGGTGAATCCAGTGAGAAGGAGGTTACAATGCTAGTCCCATTAGACTTCTCAGTCACACTCCCTGTAGAAACGTTTACAGTTTCTTCCATTTCACCCCATTTTCCGCTGAATGTAGATGCCCAAGAATTTGTCCATGAAACTACTCCTGCTATATATCTCATATTAGTGCTGGAAATGTTTCCACTGATAGTAGTCCTGTAAATGCGTCCTTTGACGAGAGCATCGAGTCTGTAGTCACGCCAGTTTTTGTGAGTGTAATGTTAAAGAAGCAAGTGAAGTTGCAACAGATGTAGAGCCAGCTGTAGTTGACTCCCCAGTATCATCTGTACCCAGTCCTAAACTTTCTGTCACTATCCTTGATTCTCCTGTGGCTTGTGCTGAACCTCTACTCATCCCGCAATCTTGTTCTGAACCTCTACTCATCCCGCAATCTTGTTTAGATTCCGCACCATGATCCCTCCAACCTTGCCCTGAGCCTGTGTCTGTTTCTCAACTTTGTTTTGAAGATACCGAGATTCTTCCAAGTCCCATTATTGATTTACCTAATGATACTCCTATTATTGAACCTATTATTGAACCTAATATTGAACCTATTATTGAACCTATTGTTGAACCTACTATTACTGAACTTTCACAGTCTGTTGAACCCATCCCTGATAACATGTGTAGGCCTACTACAAGTTTTTACAGCATATCCTAACTTTTTTCAGAAACATATTTCATCACTTTAAACAAGATAAATGTGTTTAGAAGTATTTAAAACATACAAATTTATCCTTGATTTGTAAAAATCCATCAAATATAACGTATTTTGAAAGTTAGAAAAGTATATTTAATTTCCTTAAAGAGCCAAGATCTTAGAACACGAATGCTGTTCTATCTGTTGTCTTCCCCCCACCTACCAGTGCAATGCTTGCCTGTATGCTTTGAATAGAAAACCGTTCAGGCGAAACAATCGCCTTCCGGTAAAGTTTAGCAGGCTAACTCTCTCTCGTGACTCCGGAGAGTTTACGGACGCAAAGCTCTATTTCCTATTCTCCCAATGTAAAGTTTAGCAGGCTAACTCTCTCGTGACTCTAGAGAGTTTGCGGACGCAAAGCTCCATCCCTATTCTTCCAATGTAAAGTTTAGCAGGCTAACTCTCCTGACTCTGGAGAGTTTACACACGCAGCGCAAAGCTCCTTTCATAAAGTTTAGTTTGGCAGGGCGACATGTGACATATGTATATTTTATTTTAATAATAATTCATGATCATTAGAAGATAATTATTAGGAAACTTATATTTTAAAGATGTGACCTATACCAATTCAAAATTACAATAATTACTATGTTTTGTTTTAAATTTAAAATGTGTTTATCGTGGACGACGTGTGAATATGTTTTTGACCCGGGCTTCCTTGTCCTTTGTCACTAATAATTGAGGCATATTTGCATATTTTAAAATAAATACGCAATAAAATTCATATAAATAAAATTATATTATATAATATATATTTTATATTATTATATATTAAAATGTATTTTATCTATTATTAAGTATTTCAAAAATAAGCACAGATGCCGGTGGTGAGCAAAATATGCGCACTAAAAATAACATTGGAAAACACCCACCCTATAGTTTCAAAACACAATCGCATTTCACAAGGTTAAAATAAAAGGTGATGCAATTATTTTGTTATCAATCAGGCTTTTTATTTATATTATACTCTCCAAAATCTATTTTCTGCGATTAAAATTATAATTTTAATAAAAATATATTTTCCGTAAAATAATCTAATTAATTTAGTATTAGTATAAGACTAACATCATTTCTTTTCAAAACTACACTGAAAATCTCCAACGAAAATGTCAACGATAATACACACATGGATAAGTAGCCTGCTACCAACACATTGGGCCCAACGCGACAGGCCCCAGTTTTTAGCGGGTTTTGACTATAGTTCACGCACAATTTTACTGATATAGAAAAGATTATTTAAGTTCAGTTTATTGGGGTTAGATTGATTTTTAAGAGTTTAATTGATTATTTTGCGGTTAGGTCTAGGAATGGCCTAAGCCTCTCCCTATTTTATTTATGGGCCTGGCTGTCCGAGTCCATCGTCTGTCCTGATTGTTTTAAACAAACATGGTAACAGACCTACCTACCTACTGGCCTAGATTTAACAAATCAAAAGATATCTCTTTTTGTTTTACCCTTTCTTTACACCACCAGTACATTTACACATTACTGATATCATCTATTATATTCTGTATAATGGTTTCCACCCATTATGCCTTTTGTTCTTCAAATTTCTTTTCATAGGAGTCTACAATTAACAATAGGTCTGTAGGCCTAGTTCATTTCCTTTAATGTTTATTGGATTCTGTTCTTTGTTCATTATATTGTCTATCTAAAAAATTAGCAGGCACAGAATAATAAAAACACATTAAAGTGAAATTAATTATTAATTATATTTAGGTACTTAATGAATATTTTGATTATTTTTCAACATGTAAATTGACTAATTGAAATGCGTTCTTTTGTCAAATAAGTTGACTCTTGTACTAATAGGCCTATTGTTAAATAATATTTATTTATTTTACTTACTCTGGATGCACCTTCATTCAAGAAGTGTGCCACTGTTTCAAAAGTGTAGCTTCCAAATAAATTATTATATTATATGTAAAAAAAAGTGGAGTAAAGTTACTTTAGGTAACTAATTATAAAAGGCATTCATTTTAAATGTGTTATAATTATAGCTAATTCTTTATTTTGTTATTTACTTTATTGATATTAAAAATAAACTTCCAACAGCAAGGAATTATTTAATTACTTATGTGTACACATTGAGAATGCCATAGATATATTATAGTGAAAATATCTCTATGAGAATCCCTACCAACTGTACTATCTTCAGACTAGCCAGCAAGTTTGGAATAGCCAACATGCATTTGAGCAGTGGGGTATGTGTAATAATTAGAATAGCCACAAGGATATCTCAGAAAAATTAGATATTTTATCATAACTTTTGAACTACTGGAAAGATTTTGTTGCAAAAAAATCTATAATAATTCTTCAAAAAATTCAAGACTATAGCAATCAACTTAATAACGAAAAAGTTATTGTGAATATTACTGAAATTGTGTCCAGGCAGAATGAGTTTATATCACACTTCCTGTTCACCAAGATAAATTAAACAGAAACGATTTTAATCCTTTTTTTTTCCACTTTGACTGGTGACTCTACTTGTAATGTTTGATATTTTGTGTTTTTGCTCCCGGGGGTAGCAATTTAAGTTAGGGGAGGATGTAACCCTGTCATGTTATTATTTTCCAATGTACCTACAATGTAATGCAGCTGGGTGCAGTGGGTGGGCAAGATTGTTTATCAATATAGCATTAAGATGTTTGCATTATATTGCTTTTCCTTGGAACTGCATATGTTTTAATCATTTTGTTAATTAATCCTTTTAAGAATTCTCTTTGTTCTGTTTTAATCTTCTTACATGTTTATCTATTTAAATGGGAGGTCCTAAATTTGGGAATTGACCAATCGGTCAATTTACCCCTCTTGAGTTTTGCCTAGTAACAAGAATGGACCAATAGGGGTAAACCTTGTTTGACAATTTTGGATGACATTAGGGTATGTTTGGGAGATTTCTTTCTCTTTGCCTCTTGCCATCGGACGTGCTGGACACTCCAACTTTAATTAAATTTCAACTTTATATACTTTTACATTTCGAACAACGTTGAGTTCGAGAACCTATTTGAAAGTACTGAAAGACATATATATATATATTATATACGGTATACTAAAAGAGTACTAAGTTTAAAGTACAATTCAAGTTAAAGAAGATTGTGATATTTACACGTTGTACAGTTTGTACACTTAAAGTTTTGAAGTTATTTTTATTACACTCAACATGGTGGTATACCTCCATGCACTCAATGAGGATATTGGCTCTCTATTTTAGGTGAGTGATGTGCATACTTTTATCATTATTTTGGGCAGACTTGATGCCTGATCTAATACTTTAAATTAAGTTTTGTATTGAATTGTTTTAGTTGTTTTAGTATTTAGACTGTACTGTGTGATTTAGTTTATCTTTTAATCTTCCATTGTGCTATTACAATTGTAGTATTGTTGCTTGAGTGCAATCAAGCAAGAGGAGATTAATTAGCAAAAGATAAATGACCCTATGGATGGATAGTTTTGCTTTATGTACACGTTAACTTACGATCAAATAACAGTTTTCTCTTCGCAACTTGTACAATGTAATTTAGAAAACTACAACAATTTTTTAATAAACATAGGCCTATACATCATACAACGTACATTTCTAGAAACAAATTTTTCAAAACTTTCTATTATTTTAAAGTCGAAGATAGCCAGGTCTCGGGTCCATTCTATTGTTGCCACAGATTGATATCTTCATCAGTACTTCTATGAATGGATGATTATAGGTGGGAACACGAACGCTAGTTGATCATACCCTGTAGGCTACCGTTTGATCATACGAATGTGGAAACCACCTCACGATGTTTACAGTCGATACTGTTGAATGGATATGCACACTCCAATAAACACACACATTTTCATATTTACTGTCATTAAAAATATTCAATTGGTTTACAAATTCTTTGTTCTGTATCTCGGATAACATATTTCGTAGATATTTGGAGCCTCCTATAGTCATTTTTAATCAAATCAATTGAAAGGTTCGCAACTCGCGTCGTTCATGATTTTAAATGAGTCAATAATCGTAATTGTGTAAATATTTTTTATTACGAATGATATTATAGAATAAATGTATCATTTCTTCATTCGATTATAATTAGTATTACTTTATTATTATGCAATTATTATATCATTCAATGACATTATTAATTCTTCGTATCAACCTTTTGACTCACTTACTAAATTATTGGTGGCGCTCTTCAAAATCATCAGACCGTACCGAACCATAGTCAATAGAAAGTAAACTTTTCTCTATGACCGAACACATGTGGATTAAATAATGTTTACGCTCGCGGAGAGAGTAGTAGGCCTACACAGTATTTGTTTGCAAGCTTAGCCCCGTTCTAAACATACTGTAAGTTGGTTTCATTTTCTGTTTGTGTGTTAAATTATTGATATATCATTGATTACTTGTTGTGTATCTGTTTTTTGATTAGTGCTCTTTCTGATGACTACAATTTAGGCTAGGCCTAATGGGCAGGTAAGCCTAGCTAGCTAGGCCTAGGGTAGGCCCTTTTATTTAGAACGGACTACTTATAAAATGAACGATGGAAGTGCGGGAATGATGTTGTCGACTAGGCTAGGCCTACTAAATAAAAACCAGGCTCATGTTTTTTTGACGTAAACGCCGAGTTACATATAAATATAGCCTAGCATATATTTATAGAAAGAACCTGGTCCTAGATAGCCTATAATATATGGGCAATCTTGTACTTTTTTAGGATAAAATTAATTAAAGATGTATTGTCCCTTGAAACACAAAAAAATGAAGGTCAAAATATTCTAAATTTAAAGTGGCCATATCAAAGTAATATTAAAGTTATTCACTTTAAGTCGAAAATTTGAGCCAAAAACAACAAGTTTACGTAATTAACAGGTAAATTAGTTTGATTACATTTCATCTGGAAAATCGTCACGAGCGAAAGTAAACAAAGATTTCAAACCATGAGTACGCATTATGCATATGCTAAATTAGGATTGTTTACAACTCGTCACGGTTAAGAAGGTATTTTCACACAGATCATGAGGAAGTTTTATGATTATGCATACAGAGTAGCCAAACAAACGCGTTTCATTATGGGATATGTTTTGATTGAAAACTTTGACTGGAAGTCAAAGTTATTTTTTTAACAAAAAAACGTCTGTATTTCAGTTAAAAATTTTTTTTTTTCGAAACATTTTTGGTGATAGTTAATAACTATTATGATACTTCAAAATGACCCACCTTTTTTTGAAATCTTTTATTTTTTATTTTTTTGGAATTAGTCAAAGGGACAATACATCTTTAATTAAAACCAGTTTCGACAGTCTTAGCCAAGCCAAGAAGCTCTTGAAAAAAGCTATTGAAAAATCTTCTCTATAAATTAGTTTTCAACTTTCTACCAGCTAGTGACTGATAAATTGTCTAAACTGTTGTTTTCTCAACATGGAGATGTAATTTTTATTGTCAAAGTCAATATTATAAGCAGGATATTAAGTGTTTTTTCATGTTGAGGATCTTAGGCTCAAGCAAGAACAATTGATGCACCAGCTTTCTATTGTTCAAGTAAGTACACAAGCTTTTTCCGCCCAATTTCAAATAAAGCTAACAATGGAAAACTAGTGGCCTAGCTATGGTCATATAAAAGCTCCAAGCATTCTAGATATAACAAACTCTAGCTTTTATGGCTTTGCATATGATGAACTTAGAAGTCATTTTGATAGGCTTGCATTTGAAACATCGACTCCTGATATCTATTCAGAAAATTAAGCTATGATTATGAAAGGAAATAAAAAAAGACGAGCTAAATATTGGAACAGCGCCGTTAATTGAAGAAATAACACTCAACGAATACAGTCAGAATTGTAAATCCTCTGAGTTTGTGAAAGCAATTGATTGTTCAACTCAAACACCTAAATAATGGGACCATATCCCATCACTAAAGCTGAAAATAAAGCAAACTGATGAGAAAGTTTCTGAATTAAAACAACAGCTACACTAATTCAAGAAATCCATTCAAATTTTGTTCACCTTAGTAAAGCTTTTAAAGAAATGAGTGAAAGAAACTGGTCTCTTGAGCAACAAATTCTTAGTTTACAGAATATTGCAAGTGAACCTGAATTTGAACTACCTAAAAAGTTGGGTATTGCTAAACTGCGCAAACACTGCGCAAAAAAAAAAAAAATTAATATTGATTAAAACACAACTAGACCTATATAGGGAGACAATTTATGAGGAAAAAATATAAAATTCCTTTAAGTTTGACTTTTTTTGGGTGAAAAACTTCAATTTTTGGGAAAATTACTGATTTCACAGAGCAAACCTCCAAAAAAAGCTGCGCAAACCTCCTTTAAATCAATTAATATTAATTAAAACACAACTAGACCTATATAGGGAGACAATTTATGGGGAAAAAATTTAAAATTCCTTTAAGTTTGCCTTTTTTTGGGTAAAAAACTTCAATTTTTGGGAAAATTACTGATTTCACAGCGCAAACCTAAAAAAAAAGCTGCGCAAACCTCCTTTAAATCAATTAATATTGATTAGATAACAACTAGAACTATATAAGGAGACAATTTATGGGAAAACAAATTTGAAATTCCTTTAAGTTTTCTTTTTTTTGGGTGAAAAACTTCAATTTTTGGGAAAATTACTGATTTCACAGCGCAAACCTCCAAAAAAAGCTGCGCAAACCTCCTTTAAATCAATTAATATTGATTAAAACACAACTAGACCTATATAGGGAGACAATTTATGGGGAAAAAATTTAAAATTCCTTTAAGTTTGCCTTTTTTTGGGTAAAAACTTCAATTTTTGGGAAAATTACTGATTTCACAGCGCAAACCTCCAAAAAAAGCTGCGCAAACCTCCTTTAAATCAATTAATATTGATTAAAACACAACTAGACCTATATAGGGAGACAATTTATGGGGAAAAAATTTAAAATTCCTTTAAGTTTGCCTTTTTTTGGGTAAAAAACTTCAATTTTTGGGAAAATTACTGATTTCACAGCGCAAACCAAAAAAAAAAGCTGCGCAAACCTCCTTTAAATCAATTAATATTGATTAGATAACAACTAGAACTATATAAGGAGACAATTTATGGGAAAACAAATTTGAAACTCCTTTAAGTTTTCTTTTTTTTGGGTGAAAAACTTCAATTTTTGGGAAAATTATTGATTTCACAGCGCAAACAACAAAAAAAGCTACGCAAACCTCCTTTAAATCAATTAATATTGATAGATAACAACTAAACTATATAGGGAGACAATTTATGGGAAGACAAATTTGAAATTCCTTTAAGTTTACTTAACATTAATAGTTTTTAACCCAAAAAAAGGCAAATTGTGCTGTGAAATCAGTAATTTTCCCAAAAATTGAAGTTTTTCACCCAAAAAAAGGCAAACTTAAAGGAATTTCAAATTTTTTCCCCATAAATTGTCTCCTTATATAGTTCTAGTTGTGTTCTATAAATATTAATTGTTTTGAAGGAGGTTTGCGCAGCTTTTTTGGGGGTTTGCGCTGTGAAATCGGTAATTTTCCCAAAAATTGAAGTTTTTCACCCAAAAAAAGGCAAACTCAAAGGAAATTCAAATTTGTTTTCCTATAAATTGTCTCCCTATATAGTTCTAGTTGTTATCTAATCAATATTAATTGATTTAAAGGAGGTTTGCGCAGCTTTTTTTGTTGTTTGCGCTGTGAAATCAGTAATTTTCCCAAAAATTGAAGTTTTTCACCCAAAAAAAGGCAAACTTAAAGGAATTTCAATTTTTTTCCCCATAAATTGTCTCACTATATAGTTCTAGTTGTGTTCTATCAATATTAATTGTTTTGAAAGAGGTTTGCGCAGCTTTTTTTGTTCTTTGCGCTGTTAAATCAGTAATTTTCCCAAAAATTGAAGTTTTTCACCCAAAAAAAGGCAAACTTAAAGGAATTTTAAATTCTTTTTCCCATAAATTGTCTCCCTATATAGTTCTAGTTGTGTTCTAATCAATAATAATTGTTTTGAAGGAGGTTTGCGCAGCTTTTGTTGTTGTTTGCGCAGTGTTTGCGCAGTTTAGCAATACCCAAAAAGTTTGTATCTAAACCTAATCTATACTGTAAACAAAATGGCATTAGCACAATCTCAAGTAACACGTTTGATGTGCTTGGTGATACCGTACAACAACCACCATCTAACCTTGCCACATCGACTCTGAAGCTACGCGAATTACAGATCACTCTAGTACTCAAGCTCTACAAAGTCTAAATTGGATGAACTTAGATGAAATATTATATGTAAATGAAGCTTTTGTTATGTTTAAGATTATGAACAACCTTGCACCTCCATATTTAATAAAAATAAATTCAATATCAAAAACAATTACTATAATATTAGAACTAAGCCAAATTTAATAGTACCAAAACCAAAAACGTAGCTTATCATATAGAGGTGCCAAGGTTAGGAATGAGCTAAATGAAGATATTAAAAATGTGAACAGTGTCTCTCTTTTTAAGAAACTGTTAACTGCTAATTTCATGTAGCTTTATTTAAATGTACTGTAGTGTATTATTTAATTTTATAGTTAGTAAGTGTACCCTTGTTTCATTTTATTTCATTGTAATTGGTTTTTTTTTTTTTATCTCTTTTGATAGTAATTAAGGTCTTTTTACATTTATTTTTGTTGGTGTTTTCCTTTAAACACGGTCTTACTGAAAAACAACTTTCAGTTGAAGTTAAGTATCCGTGATTAAATAAAGCTTATTATTATTATTATAAGTCATATACTTTATAGTTATACTTTTTTAGTGTAAACATCAATAATAATAAATAATAATATATAAAATAATATAGATCTAATATTTAATAATTTATTTTTTTAAAGAATATGACTATCATTACTCGGTTTTATAAAAGTCCGGCATTACTCCCAGGGGCTTCAAATGTTTTGTGGAAGAAATTAGCAAAGCAGTTGGAAAATTCTAAATTGCAAGATTTAAAAACGGAAATTTGTTTTAATGTGGAAGTAAACGGAGGTAGGTACTCTTCCTTTCTAATTTAAATTTTAATAAATTGTTTTGCCAAACTAATATTATTTTGAAAATGTCAATTAAACTGTGTATTATTTTCATAGATTGCCTCAGTGGTGAAGAACAGAAGAAAATACAATGGATCTTAGGTACCCCTTTTGAAGAATTTAGCCTGCTGACCAAGTCAATCATAGTTGAAGATGATCAAGAACCTGATGGACTTCTGATTGAAATTGGGCCTAGGTCAGAAAATGTTTTTTAATTAACAAAATACCCTTCTTTTCTAGTCGTACAGTATTAGTGTCGGTTTCAGTTGAGAATAAGTATTAATAAATAATACTGTATGTTTTGTTATTCGGTAGGTAATATCTGAAAAAGTAAAAGTCATAATTTTTGTTGTTCAACAAGGTAATAGGCATAAATTAAGAAAGGTGGGCATAAACATGCATGGCAGAATATGTTGACTGTATATTTAATATCATGGACATTACATTACACTATCTACTGTATATGATATAATAAGTTTAATTTTTATACACACAGGTTGAAATTCTCTACGGCCTGGTCAACAAATGCCGTCTCAATCTGCCAATCAGCTGGAATCAACCATGTGACTCGTATTGAGCGTTCTATTTGCTATCTTATAAACGTAGCCGACGATCATGGCATTGCTGCGTCTATCAGCCCCGAGGAAGAGAATCTACTGGTAGCCGTACTTCACGATCGTATGACGGAATGTCGCTACCACGAACCAATCAGCAGCTTTGAAATTAAAGCTAAACCAGAAGAAGTCTTTGAAATTGATGTTATAGGTGAAGGGAAAGTTGCTCTGGAAAAGGCAAACAAAGAATTAGGTGATTGTAGTACTCTCAATCATGTTCCCCAAGTATAGATGAACTTTGAACTGTGTTAAACTCCTGTGTTTTTTAATTCTATTTCAGTTTTTTCTATTATTAACTTAACTTTAAAATTAATATAGGTAACTTTGTGTTGATACTGTATATCATTATATTATGATTAAAGTCCCATTTCCTACGTTTTTAGATCTAATTATAGGTCACAAACTACATTTAATGTAAAAATAAATATGTATGCGATAACTTTTTCGTCTTTAAAACTGTTAAAAATTTAAAAAATTAGTTGATTCTAATCATTTAGAGACTTTCTATAAATCATAACATGCATTGTGCATGTGTATTGTTTCATTCTTTTTATCATAATTTACCATAAAACAGAAAAGACAAGGCAAAAATTGTAGGGAATAGGTCTTTAACATTACATTTAGCTTAACATCCAACATGATTTCATATTCTTTTAAGTGTGTTCTAGTAACCAGTTAATATTACTGTACAGTAATTATTTAATCGGTCTGTGGATACATTGTTCATTTAAGAATTCATTGTTATTGAATTTATAAACCAAAGCTTATCATGACCAATAAATGGTTTATGAAGATTTCTATTATTAATATTGCATTATAAACATTTTGTATTATTCTTTACTGCAGGACTTGCCTTTGATACGTGGGACATAGACTTTTACACCAACATGTTTATTGAAAAGGTTAAACGGAATCCAACAAGTGTTGAACTCTTTGACTTGGCTCAGTCTAACAGGTACAAAGCACTTTAGTTTTAGTCGCATGAAGTTTTACCATCTGTGAATGATGGTCATGAATATTTATTTACATTCTTTACTGTCTTTTAAAAGTAATATCTTTATTTAATTTTAATACAAACCTAAATTATTGAAAATACAGTATTGCAATGCTGTGAGTTTATCAGTGATTGGATAGAGATATAAATAGAATATGCTAAATAGCTAAATCAAAATGAGGTAAAAATAAAGTAAATGAAGTAAAACAGTCAAAAAGAACAAAGATACCATCTGCCTCAATATATACCTGAAAAAAAAAACAGGTGAAAAACAATTGTGGCATTGTCTATTTGCCTTCTAGCCTAAAATAAAGTAAAATAGTATTTGTAACCATGGATAATCCTAAGACATAGACCATTCTTTACTTAAATTCTTTTCATCTATGCAACATTTCTCAGCTTTCATTACTGTATTTAGAAATTCCTGAAAATATTCCTACAAATGGTTTTTTCTTGCTTTCTGTCTTCTTTCTAGTGAGCATAGTCGTCATTGGTTTTTTAAGGGTAAGATGGTAATCGATGGAGAAGAAAAAGATCATTCTTTATTCAAGATGGTGATGTCAACGCAAGCTACCAGCAATGATAACAACGTCATTAAATTCTCGGATAACAGCAGGTATCTTAACATTTTACGTGGCTTTTATATTTATATCCATATTTTCCGAATCGAATCACGATATAGTTCACTGGAATGGTGTCTATGACTCTTGTATAAATCTTGTTGTGCTGGACAGAATTAGGCATTATACCTGAAATTATTAGTTCTAGAAGGTGTCATGAAATAGCCCATAAAATACTACAGGCATAATTTCCATCGTAAATGATATTTATTCACATTTTGTTGAACCACAAAGTATTGCCTAAAGCTCTGTCTACACTATCAACTTTTATGTAAAAAAATGTGATGTGCCCATATATGGATATGATGATGTCATATCACTACCATATTTGGGGACAGTAGGAGCTTTAAATGTTGTCTGTTTTTTCTCACTTTGATGACTTTACTTGATTTTCAGTGCAATCAAAGGCCATAAGGTCAAAGTTCTCAAACCAGCCAATCCCGGGTCAGCAAGTGTGATGGAGGAATCTGAACCACTCAGGCATATCATCTTCACAGCAGAGACCCATAACTTTCCAACTGGGGTTGCACCTTTCCCAGGGGCTACAACTGGTACTGGGGGTAGGATACGTGATGTTCAGGCTGCAGGGAAGGGGGCACATGTAGTGGCTGGCACTGCAGGCTACTGTTTTGGAAATTTGAACATTCCAGGTAAATTATATAAATCTAAAAATTAGATTTTGTAGTCCTTATGAAAATTGATGTCAGACTTTACTCGCTCAAAAATCAAAATAAATACAAATATAACAGAAAATAAAACATAACAAATATAAAGGATAAACCTTATCAAAGATTTGCAAAGTAACAACAATTAAAAGATATTCATTTACTGGCACTTATATGTATAAATAGAGTATGGGATGAAAGATATTAAGTAACGCATGCAGTGAACAGGCATAATTGCTTGCTTAATTACATAATTTTGCTTTTTATAAATGTTATATATTCAGTGTAATTAATTATTTATTATCATTGATTGAACATTTGTTTAAACAGGGTATGACCTTCCATGGGAGGACAAAAATATGGTTTATCCTAGCAACATGGCGCCTGCTCTGTCGGTTGCTGTAGAGGCCAGCAACGGTGCATCTGACTACGGCAACAAGTTTGGTGAACCCGTTCTAACCGGTTTCTCTCGTTCATTTGGCATGATGCTTTCTGAGAGCGACAGAAGAGAGTGGGTCAAGCCCATTATGTTCAGCGGGGGTATTGGGATGCTTGAGAGTATGCATGCGACTAAAGACGAAGCAGAAAAAGGTTTGTTAAACAAACTAAATACAACACCATAAAAAATACTGTACTTCTTATTATTGTTGTCTCCACATAGATATTATATGTCTGTCATATAAAATAAGATTATAGTAACCTGATAAAATATTTTGTTTTTATTTCTCCATTGAAAACTAATTATTGACTGATGAATAATTGTTTACCATGCAGGAATGAAAATTGTAAAACTTGGTGGACCAATCTATCGCATCGGAGTCGGTGGGGGCGCTGCATCTTCCATTCAAGTTCAAGGTGACAATACAGAAAAACTGGACTTCGAAGCCGTGCAGCGCGGTGATGCGGAGATGGAACAGAAACTAAACCGAGTTATAAGGGCGTGCATTGAGATGGTTGATACAAACCCTATATGTAGTATACATGATCAAGGAGCTGGAGGCAATGGTGAGTTTGCATGCAATGTGCTTATTTTTATTATTTTACTAAGTACAGTAGCACCCCTCATTTGGGACATCCCTATTAAGGGGACACTTTGTCAGACAAATGTACTTATTTTTATGTCAAACTATGGCTAACATCTGACCAATTAAATCATTTTTTTGTGTACAGGTAATGTTTTAAAGGAGATATGTGAACCTGCAGGTGCTCTAATAAAAGCTAAGGAATTCCAACTAGGTGATCCAACCATCAACACCTTAGAACTATGGGGTGCAGAATACCAGGAGTCCAATGCCATACTAATACGATCTGAGGATCAAGAAAAACTTCAAGATATTTGTGACAGAGAGAAATGTCCAGCTGTTTTTGTTGGTGACATTACAGGTGATGGGAAGGTAATATTTGGATGATTTTTTTTACCTACTTTATTCTAAATTTTTTTAGTGGAGCTGTTGCTTGGTGGTTTAACATGCTTGCCTTCCAATTCCAAGGTCAAGGTTTGTAACTCACGACTCTTTCAACTTCACTCCCTAAGCCTGAAATAAAACTTAGTTTATAAGCACGATAAACTATAAAATATTTTATCCATCCTGTAATTGGCAAGTTTGTGCTTACTGTGGGATAAGTATGAAAAAACACATTTAAATACTACAGTGTTACTAATTTTGAAGAATGCCTTTTCATGCACAGATAGAGTGCATAAGAGTTTTGCAATACAAAAATATTTTGTTTTGTTTCAGATTCGTCTTGAGGTGGAAAAGAAAGTGGAAGCTGGTAAGGGTGATGCAGAACCTCCAAGCATAAAAAGAACAGCACTTACTTATCCAGTTGATCTCCAACTTGAATGGGTTCTTGGGAAGATGCCGCAAAAGGTATGATGGAGACTTGATAGTAGAGTAGTGTCGGTAATAAGTTTGAACCATACCATGAATGCATCAGTGGTGTAATGGTAGGATGTCTGCATATCAAGCAGAAGATTCCAGGTTCAAATCTCAGCTGAGGTCACTTTTTCTCAATCTCACAGATTTCATCATAAATAACCATTGAAAATAATTATGTGTTATAATAATAGTGTCTCTTTCTGTCTGTAAAATTATATAGAATTATATTTTTTTTTCTCTCAGGTTTTCAAGTATGATCGATGTAAACCAAAACTTAAGCAGTTAACACTACCTGATGGGTTGACTGTCCGATGTGCACTCGACCGTGTTCTGCGTCTACCTTCAGTAGCCAGTAAAAGATTTTTGACTAATAAGGTAAAGATCTGTTTATCTTTAATATTGCATAATTTATTTGTGTGAAGGAATATGGAAAGTGTATAACCAGGATATATTGTTTCTGTTAGGTTGATCGTGCTGTCACGGGCCTGATAGCCCAGCAGCAATGTGTAGGCCCCCTGCACACACCACTCGCTGATGTTGCTGTTATCGCACTCTCCCACTTTGAAACTGTAGGCTCAGCTACAGCCATTGGAGAGCAGCCTATTAAAGGGTTAGTCGATCCTGGCTGTGGTGCCAGGATGTCTGTAGGAGAAGCCCTTACCAATCTTGTGTTTGCTAGGGTCTCCGATCTTAAAGATGTCAAATGTAGCGGTAACTGGATGTGGCCAGCGAAGCTTCCTGGTGAGGGTGCTGCATTGTATGATGCGTGCGAGGTGATGGGCAAGTTGGGTGTTGCTGTGGATGGTGGGAAGGACTCTTTGAGTATGGCTGCCAGGATAGGCTCTGAAACGATCAAAGCTCCAGGTTAGACATTTCATGCTTGTTAATAACTAGTATAGTGTCTGATGTACAATCTTGTGAATTATTTTAATAAGTTAAGCTTGAATACACTAATACACTTCTTTACTCCATTTACTTACTAATAATGAAATATCAATTACAATTTTTTAGGTGCATTGGTTGTGTCTGTGTATGTGGCATGCCCAGATATTACTGCAACTGTGACCCCTGACCTTAAATGTCCAGACAGTAAAGGTAAAGTGAATATAACATTGCACATTTTGTTAGGTACAATTAAATTAACTACCTAAACAAACAAAAAATATAATATATTTATAAACAAGACTTTACATATTCTATTTCAGGGACTTTGCTCTGGGTTTCATTTGGTAAAAGGCATAACCGGTTAGGTGGTAGTGCCCTCGCTCAGTGCTATAATCAACTCGGACAATCCTCGCCTGATCTCGATGAACCGGAAACGTTTGTAAGGGCTTTCAACACAACGCAAAATCTTATCAAAGGTAGTCATTTTCATAGACTTATTAATTAGACGTTTACAATAAATTCATTTACTTGTAGTTATAATATAAAGCGCTGTCTACACTATGAAACTAGTTTGACAAAAAAATGTGATGCGCCTAAATAGGGTAGTGAAATGCCCAAAAATGGTAGTGATATGATATCATGTCCATATATGGGCATATCACATCACATAAAGTTTGATAGTGTAGACAGAGCTTTAGAGATATGAATTCAACTTTGTCTTTTGTATCCTTTTGTAGATAGAAAAATATCAGCTGGTCATGATATTAGTGATGGCGGTATTGTAACAACATTATTAGAAATGGCGTTTTCTGGGAATTGTGGTATTGACGTCAAACTTTCCGAACCTGATGGTAAGCATTATGCTATCTCTATAAATGCCTCGAATGGATCTGTAAAGTGTCATTTTAATCTTTCATATGGTTCCAGAACCTGTGGTAAGCAATAATACATTGTAAGACTTTATATATTTATTTTCAGTAACTGCAATTGATATTCTGTTTGCTGAAGAAGTAGGGCTGGTGTTAGAAGTAACAGCTAATGCTAGTGAGGACATTTGTAGACAGTTCAGTGACAATAATGTCCCTTGTTCTCTAATTGGTCACTCTAGTGGATCAGGTCAAGGGTCAATGGTAAGTTTTTTTTTTTTTAAATGGAAGCAATATTTGAACATTTATTTACGATCATTTATCATTTATGATGGTTTTTAGAATGAATCTGAATATTTTACATGTAAATTATAGGTTGTCATCTCGGTAAATGAGAAAGAAGTCTTGAATGAAAAGATGACTGTTCTTAGAGACGTGTGGGAAGAGACTAGTTTTCAACTGGAAAAACTACAAGCAAATCCAGAGTGTGTTGAAGTGGAGCAACGCAATTTAGCAAATAGAACAGCACCACCATTTAAATTAACCTTTGACCCCGTTGCAACAAATTTGAATTCTGTTAAAAAGGGATGCTCTAAAGGTTAGAACCAATTTTGGAATATTGATTATCTTGTTCTGAATTTTAATTTGTTAAAGTAATACGAGTTAAATTTGGCTCATTAGTTACCATATACATAATCATAATTGGCCTTCCATAGATGGAATGAAACCAAAGGTTGCTGTGATCCGTGAGGAAGGCAGTAATGGAGATCGAGAGATGAGTTCAACACTACACATGGCTGGCTTTGAAACATGGGACGTCAATATGCAAGATTTAGCTTGCGGGAAAGTCACCCTCGATCAATTCCGTGGAGTAGTTTTTGTTGGTGGCTTCAGTTTTGCAGACGTTTGTGGTTCTGCAAAAGGTATATTTTTCTGATTGCACTTTTTGTAGCATAGCAAAAATACATGCTGGAGCAGTAACCAAGTATTATACTAGTATTAGACAGATAGTAACCTAAATAAATATTTATTCTAGTTTATTTAAATAATGTTTATTAATCATTTTAGGTTGGGCAGCAACTATTTTGTTCAACCCAGCTGTGCGTGCTCAGTTTGATGCATTTAGAGCAAGGAAAGACACTTTCTCACTGGGTGTATGCAATGGCTGCCAACTAATGGGCCTGCTAGGCTGGGTTGCTCCAGATGTCACCAAGGAGCTTACTACAGGTAAGGTATCATGAGGTATATTTAGTAAGTAGTTTAGTGGTAGTAGGACACCGGTGTAAAGCAGGTAATGCCTCTTTGACAAGTAAAAAGAAAATATTAACTACTTTTTGATATCCATTTGTTGACAGACTGTTTATTATGAATTATTTGTTATTGTCTTTTAGACGCAGCATCAGCTCAGCAAGGAGTCCATCTTGCTCATAATCTTTCCGAGCGTTTTGAGTCTCGTTTTGTTGCTGTAAAGATTAATGAAAGCCCTGCTTTAATGCTGAAAGGAATGGAAGGCTCTGTGCTTGGTGTCTGGACACAGCATGGAGAAGGTTAGATATTGATACCTCTTGATAATGATGGATGCTTAGTACAAACTTATATTTTAATTTAACTAAAAATGTTATTAAATTTACTCAACTCAAATTGTTTCTCTCTAGGGCACATGAAGTTTTCTAACAAAGAAACAAAAGACACAGTTCTGTCTGAAAATCTTGCACCAGTGCGCTTTGTCGATGACAAAGGAGAAGTGACAACTGAATACCCGTTGAACCCCAATGGCTCACCCAATGGCGTAGCGGCAATTTGCTCCGCAGATGGCCGTCATCTGGCGATCATGCCTCATCCAGAGCGTACAACTTTGACGTGGCAATGGCCATGGATGCCGCAAGATTGGCGGGAGACATTACAAGCGTCACCGTGGATGAAGATGTTCCAAAATGCTTGTTCATGGTGCTTGGAGACGTCAGAGGCAGATAGATAACATTATATTGCTTATACATGGGATATATTTAAAAAAAATAATATCTTGATGGTGGTGCTTCAGAGGCAGATACTATTGCTTTATGCATGAAAATGGGATATAATTATATACTGTATAAATGTGTTCCTCTTCTCAACAATATTATTTATTGAGGCTTAATTTCAGCAATATATATTTTTTTTCTCTTTTGTGGGGGCAACCCACTTTTATTGCAATGATAAACAACAATATGGTGAAGGTTACAGTATATATGTCTGTCTATCTATCTATTTATCAATGAATATTTAAGTGATATTACACAGACAGAGGAAGATTATGTAAAATATTTTGAAATTGTGTTGAAGTCTAGATAAAACAAACATGTATACAGAGAAAATTTATATTACAGAGCTAAAACGATATAAAGATTGATATTCAGTATTAAAAAGAGATTCGATATAATATAAATAAATATGATAAAATGGTATATTGCATTATAAGATTATGTTTTGTTTGGATACTTTTATAAAATTGTATAGTTTTACATTTTGAACATAATATTGCTTTTATTAATTAAATTTTTTTAAATAGTTCTATCTTAAATAAATTCCAAGTGATAATCCGTTTGCTTGTTTTATAAATAATGCAAGATTTGTAAATACTAAATGTAAATAAAGAGATGAGTTCATTAACAAGCGTGTTCTGAGTTCCTATAATTATGTCTTACCACTCGGGGAAACCTGACCGTAATGTTTCATTAGTCGGAATACATTTAACGATCAGTTTACGGAACTTCCTCAAATCTGATTGAATGCTGTTACAGGTGTACAACATATGTTTTTCACTTTCTATTTCTATACAACACTTTTCGCAACAATCACTTTTATTAAGATTCCACTTCTTTAAGTTTTTTCACGCTGCTGCTCTAGCCCGCTACGTCATACGAGATAACTCATTCATTAGATGAAATCAAGCAGCAGTATAATACTACACTTTGACATTTTTGTTAAAATGGAAACTCGACTATAATTTATAGGTATTGAATCCAAAAAACGGCTGGGAAAAGAGTCTAATAACAAATCCCAAAGCATTTCTGGTATTTATGAGTCCCATGATATTACATGGGTACTATAATTCACTGTCAGATAATCATTGAATTATTATCAAAACAGTCCATTGAAGTTTTTGTTTGTAATAGGATACTCTAAGTATCTAGGCTTGATGAAGTGACCCCCCAGACTTGACCTTACCAATAAAAATAAGCAAGCAGCGTTTTTTGTAAGAAATATTCTTGTCTTGTCTAAACTCTTTCCTCCACTCTTCTACAGATTTTGTTTTTTTTTCTTTATCATCTTTCACTTCTTCCACTTTGTCATCAAATTTGTGAGCGGTTAGAATTTTAAGTTTTGTAGTTATTTCCTTTTCTAGTTCATCAAGTGCGTTTTTACTTGCGGAGGACACAGGTGATTGGGTTGACATGATGATGACATCATCAGGAAGCATGTCTTGCAAGGAATGAACAAGTAGGTGTAAACACTTCTCGTCTCTGGGAAGTTAAAAGATAGTTAAGAGAGTGAGTGAGTTTAATCTAGCACAACCTGAACGCTTTAATCGAACTTTAATGAATATGTTAGGTATACACTCGAAGGCGAGAAGAAGGAAAGCTGGAGTCGCTATATCAGTGCTTTGGTTCATGCTTACAACTGTATGAAGCATGACAGTACAGGTTTCTCACCTTATTTTCTGATGTTCGGACGAGAGGTGAGACTTCCTGTTGACTTACGGTTTGGAATTAGCCCAGATGGATTTGGTAACGCTGACCCCATAAAGTACGTCAACGATCTGAGAAACCAACTATCGCTTGCCTATCAAATGGCATCTGAAGAGGCAGCGAAGTCAGCACGCAAGAACAAAGTTCGACATGATTTGAAAGTACGAGTCAATGATCTTCATCCAGGTGATCGAGTGTTGATTCGAAATCTGGGACTACAGGGTAAACACAAACTCGCTGACCAGTGGGACTCCGTGTGAAGCCAGAATCAAATAGTGGTCGAGTAGGCCTACGAACACTACATCGAAACATACTTCTGCCCATCGACTATTTAAACAAAGAAGATCCACCAGCAAAACCTACTAAACAGAAGATAAACCGCCCTATTACGCGGTCTAAGGCAAAAGTTCATGTCACTGAGAGCGAGCATGATGACAGTGGTGAATCCAGTGAGAAGGAGGTTACAATGCTAGTCCCCATTAGACTTCTCAGTCACACTCCCTGTAGAAACGTTTACAGTTTCTTCCATTTCACCCCATTTTCCGCTGAATGTAGATGCCCAAGAATTTGTCCATGAAACTACTCCTGCTATATATCTCATATTAGTGCTGGAAATGTTTCCACTGATAGTAGTCCTGTAAATGCGTCCTTTGACGAGAGCATCGAGTCTGTAGTCACGCCAGTTTTTGTGAGTGTAATGTTAAAGAAGCAAGTGAAGTTGCAACAGATGTAGAGCCAGCTGTAGTTGACTCCCCAGTATCATCTGTACCCAGTCCTAAACTTTCTGTCACTATCCTTGATTCTCCTGTGGCTTGTGCTGAACCTCTACTCATCCCGCAATCTTGTTCTGAACCTCTACTCATCCCGCAATCTTGTTTAGATTCCGCACCATGATCCCTCCAACCTTGCCCTGAGCCTGTGTCTGTTTCTCAACTTTGTTTTGAAGATACCGAGATTCTTCCAAGTCCCATTATTGATTTACCTAATGATACTCCTATTATTGAACCTATTATTGAACCTAATATTGAACCTATTATTGAACCTATTGTTGAACCTACTATTACTGAACTTTCACAGTCTGTTGAACCCATCCCTGATAACATGTGTAGGCCTACTACAAGTTTTTACAGCATATCCTAACTTTTTTCAGAAACATATTTCATCACTTTAAACAAGATAAATGTGTTTAGAAGTATTTAAAACATACAAATTTATCCTTGATTTGTAAAAATCCATCAAATATAACGTATTTTGAAAGTTAGAAAAGTATATTTAATTTCCTTAAAGAGCCAAGATCTTAGAACAGGAATGCTGTTCTATCTGTTGTCTTCCCCCACCTACCAGTGCAATGCTTGCCTGTATGCTTTGAATAGAAAACCGTTCAGGCGAAACAATCGCCTTCCGGTAAAGTTTAGCAGGCTAACTCTCTCTCGTGACTCCGGAGAGTTTACGGACGCAAAGCTCTATTTCCTATTCTCCCAATGTAAAGTTTAGCAGGCTAACTCTCTCGTGACTCTGGAGAGTTTGCGGACGCAAAGCTCCATCCCTATTCTTCCAATGTAAATGTGATGAATTGAGTATTGAGGGCGCTGCGTAGTCATTCTGTAATTGGAATACAGGTGACACTGTGTGATAAAAGACCGTGCGTAAGCAGAGCGGGTTTTTTGTTCGTTTTGTTGGCTCTCGCTATGTTACTACAGTTTTGGTTGAGAGTTTGTTTAAGCTATTGATATGTTCTTATTTTGTAAGTACTAAGCTTAACTTGTATATGTATAAGCAACTGATTTACCATATGTTAACTATTAGCAGGCTAACTCTCCTGACTCTGGAGAGTTTACACACGCAGCGCAAAGCTCCTTTCATAAAGTTTAGTTTGGCAGGGCGACATGTGACATATGTATATTTTATTTTAATAATAATTCATGATCATTAGAAGATAATTATTAGGAAACTTATATTTTAAAGATGTGACCTATACCAATTCAAAATTACAATAATTACTATGTTTTGTTTTAAATTTAAAATGTGTTTATCGTGGACGACGTGTGAATATGTTTTTGACCCGGGCTTCCTTGTCCTTTGTCACTAATAATTGAGGCATATTTGCATATTTTAAAATAAATACGCAATAAAATTCATATAAATAAAATTATATTATATAATATATATTTTATATTATTATATATTAAAATGTATTTTATCTATTATTAAGTATTTCAAAAATAAGCACAGATGCCGGTGGTGAGCAAAATATGCGCACTAAAAATAACATTGGAAAACACCCACCCTATAGTTTCAAAACACAATCGCATTTCACAAGGTTAAAATAAAAGGTGATGCAATTATTTTGTTATCAATCAGGCTTTTTATTTATATTATACTCTCCAAAATTTATTTTCTGCGATTAAAATTATAATTTTAATAAAAATATATTTTCCGTAAAATAATCTAATTAATTTAGTATTAGTATAAGACTAACATCATTTCTTTTCAAAACTACACTGAAAATCTCCAACGAAAATGTCAACGATAATACACACATGGATAAGTAGCCTGCTACCAACATTGGGCGCAACGCGACAGGCCCCAGTTTTTAGCGGGTTTTGACTATAGTTCACGCACAATTTTACTGATATAGAAAAGATTATTTAAGTTCAGTTTATTGGGGTTAGATTGATTTTTAAGAGTTTAATTGATTATTTTGCGGTTAGGTCTAGGAATGGCCTAAGCCTCTCCCTATTTTATTTATGGGCCTGGCTGTCCGAGTCCATCGTCTGTCCTGCGATTGTTTTAAACAAACATGGTAACAGACCTACCTACCTACTGGCCTAGATTTAACAAATCAAAAGATATCTCTTTTTGTTTTACCCTTTCTTTACACCACCAGTACATTTACACATTACTGATATCATCTATTATATTCTGTATAATGGTTTCCACCCATTATGCCTTTTGTTCTTCAAATTTCTTTTCATAGGAGTCTACAATTAACAATAGGTCTGTAGGCCTAGTTCATTTCCTTTAATGTTTATTGGATTCTGTTCTTTGTTCATTATATTGTCTATCTAAAAAATTAGCAGGCACAGAATAATAAAAACACATTAAAGTGAAATTAATTATTAATTATATTTAGGTACTTAATGAATATTTTGATTATTTTTCAACATGTAAATTGACTAATTGAAATGCGTTCTTTTGTCAAATAAGTTGACTCTTGTACTAATAGGCCTATTGTTAAATAATATTTATTTATTTTACTTACTCTGGATGCACCTTCATTCAAGAAGTGTGCCACTGTTTCAAAAGTGTAGCTTCCAAATAAATTATTATATTATATGTAAAAAAAAGTGGAGTAAAGTTACTTTAGGTAACTAATTATAAAAGGCATTCATTTTAAATGTGTTATAATTATAGCTAATTCTTTATTTTGTTATTTACTTTATTGATATTAAAAATAAACTTCCAACAGCAAGGAATTATTTAATTACTTATGTGTACACATTGAGAATGCCATAGATATATTATAGTGAAAATATCTCTATGAGAATCCCTACCAACTGTACTATCTTCAGACTAGCCAGCAAGTTTGGAATAGCCAACATGCATTTGAGCAGTGGGGTATGTGTAATAATTAGAATAGCCACAAGGATATCTCAGAAAAATTAGATATTTTATCATAACTTTTGAACTACTGGAAAGATTTTGTTGCAAAAAAATCTATAATAATTCTTCAAAAAATTCAAGACTATAGCAATCAACTTAATAACGAAAAAGTTATTGTGAATATTACTGAAATTGTGTCCAGGCAGAATGAGTTTATATCACACTTCCTGTTCACCAAGATAAATTAAACAGATACGATTTTAATCCTTTTTTTTTCCACTTTGACTGGTGACTCTACTTGTAATGTTTGATATTTTGTGTTTTTGCTCCTGGAGGTAGCAATTTAAGTTAGGGGAGGATGTAACCCTGTCATGTTTTAGACATGTTTTCTTTTCCTTTACTTTTTATTATTTTCCAATGTACCTACAATGTAATGCAGCTGGGTGCAGTGGGTGGGCAAGATTGTTTATCAATATAGCATTAAGATGTTTGCATTATATTGCTTTTCCTTGGAACTGCATATGTTTTAATCATTTTGTTAATTAATCCTTTTAAGAATTCTCTTTGTTCTGTTTTAATCTTCTTACATGTTTATCTATTTAAATGGGAGGTCCTAAATTTGGGAATTGACCAATCGGTCAATTTACCCCTCTTGAGTTTTGCCTAGTAACAAGAATGGACCAATAGGGGTAAACCTTGTTTGACAATTTTGGATGACATTAGGGTATGTTTTGGGAGATTTCTTTCTCTTTGCCTCTTGCCATCGGACGTGCTGGACACTCCAACTTTAATTAAATTTCAACTTTATATACTTTTACATTTCGAACAACGTTGAGTTCGAGAACCTATTTGAAAGTACTGAAAGACATATATATATATATTATATACGGTATACTAAAAGAGTACTAAGTTTAAAGTACAATTCAAGTTAAAGAAGATTGTGATATTTACACGTTGTACAGTTTGTACACTTAAAGTTTTGAAGTTATTTTTATTACACTCAACATGGTGGTATACCTCCATGCACTCAATGAGGATATTGGCTCTCTATTTTAGGTGAGTGATGTGCATACTTTTATCATTATTTTGGGCAGACTTGATGCCTGATCTAATACTTTAAATTAAGTTTTGTATTGAATTGTTTTAGTTGTTTTAGTATTTAGACTGTACTGTGTGATTTAGTTTATCTTTTAATCTTCCATTGTGCTATTACAATTGTAGTATTGTTGCTTGAGTGCAATCAAGCAAGAGGAGATTAATTAGCAAAAGATAAATGACCCTATGGATGGATAGTTTTGCTTTATGTACACGTTAACTTACGATCAAATAACAGTTTTCTCTTCGCAACTTGTACAATGTAATTTAGAAAACTACAACAATTTTTTAATAAACATAGGCCTATACATCATACAACGTACATTTCTAGAAACAAATTTTTCAAAACTTTCTATTATTTTAAAGTCGAAGATAGCCAGGTCTCGGGTCCATTCTATTGTTGCCACAGATTGATATCTTCATCAGTACTTCTATGAATGGATGATTATAGGTGGGAACACGAACGCTAGTTGATCATACCCTGTAGGCTACCGTTTGATCATACGAATGTGGAAACCACCTCACGATGTTTACAGTCGATACTGTTGAATGGATATGCACACTCCAATAAACACACACATTTTCATATTTACTGTCATTAAAAATATTCAATTGGTTTACAAATTCTTTGTTCTGTATCTCGGATAACATATTTCGTAGATATTTGGAGCCTCCTATAGTCATTTTTAATCAAATCAATTGAAAGGTTCGCAACTCGCGTCGTTCATGATTTTAAATGAGTCAATAATCGTAATTGTGTAAATATTTTTTATTACGAATGATATTATAGAATAAATGTATCATTTCTTCATTCGATTATAATTAGTATTACTTTATTATTATGCAATTATTATATCATTCAATGACATTATTAATTCTTCGTATCAACCTTTTGACTCACTTACTAAATTATTGGTGGCGCTCTTCAAAATCATCAGACCGTACCGAACCATAGTCAATAGAAAGTAAACTTTTCTCTATGACCGAACACATGTGGATTAAATAATGTTTACGCTCGCGGAGAGAGTAGTAGGCCTACACAGTATTTGTTTGCAAGCTTAGCCCCGTTCTAAACATACTGTAAGTTGGTTTCATTTTCTGTTTGTGTGTTAAATTATTGATATATCATTGATTACTTGTTGTGTATCTGTTTTTTGATTAGTGCTCTTTCTGATGACTACAATTTAGGCTAGGCCTAATGGGCAGGTAAGCCTAGCTAGCTAGGCCTAGGGTAGGCCCTTTTATTTAGAACGGACTACTTATAAAATGAACGATGGAAGTGCGGGAATGATGTTGTCGACTAGGCTAGGCCTACTAAATAAAAACCAGGCTCATGTTTTTTTGACGTAAACGCCGAGTTACATATAAATATAGCCTAGCATATATTTATAGAAAGAACCTGGTCCTAGATAGCCTATAATATATGGGCAATCTTGTACTTTTTTAGGATAAAATTAATTAATTAAAACCAGTTTCGACAGTCTTAGCCAAGCCAAGAAGCTCTTGAAAAAAGCTATTGAAAAATCTTCTCTATAAATTAGTTTTCAACTTTCTACCACCTAGTGACTGATAAATTGTCTAAACTGTTGTTTTCTCAACATGGAGATGTAATTTTTATTGTCAAAGTCAATATTATAAGCGGGATATTAAGTGTTTTTTTCATGTTGAGGATCTTAGGCTCAAGCAAGAACAATTGATACACCAGCTTTCTATTGTTCAAGTAAGTACACAAGCTTTTTCCGCCAAATTTCAAACAAAGCTAACAATGGAAAACCAGTGGCCTAGCTATGGTCATATAAAAGCTCCAAGCATTCTAGATATAACAAACTCTAGCTTTTATGGCTTTGCATATGATGAACTTAGAAGTCATTTTGATAGGCTTGCATTTGAAACATCGACTCCTGATAATATTGATCTATTCAGAAAATTAAGCTATGATTATGAAAGGAAATAAAAAAAGACGAGCTAAATATTGAAACAGCGCCGTTAATTGAAGAAATAACACTCAACGATTACAGTCGGAATTGTAAATCCTCTGAGTTTGTGATTACTTATTGTGCATCTGTTTTTTTTATTAGTGCTCTTTCTGATGACTACAATTTAGGCTAGGCTTAATGGGCTAGGTAAGCCTAGCTAGGCCCTTATTTAGGACGGACAACTTATAAAATGAACGATGAAAGTGCGGGAATGATGTTGTCGACTAGGCCAGGCCTACTAAATAAAAACCAGGCTCATGTTTTTTTGGCGTAAACGCCGAGTTACATATAAATATAGCCTAGCCTATATTCATAGAAAGAACCTGGTCCTAGATAGCCTAATAATATATGGGCAATCTTGTACTTTTTTAGGATAAAATTAATTAATTAAAACCAGTTTCGACTTAGCCAAGCCAAGAAGCTCTTGAAAAAAGCTATTGAAAAATCTTCTCCATAAAATAGTTTTCAACTTTCTACCACCTAGTGACTGATAAATTGTCTAAACTGTTGTTTTCTCAACATGGAGATGTAATTTTTATTGTCAAAGTCAATATTATAAGCAGGATATTAAGTGTTTTTTCATGTTGAGGATCTTAGGCTCAAGCAAGAACAATTGATGCACCAGCTTTCTATTGTTCAAGTAAGTACACAAGCTTTTTCCGCCCAATTTCAAACAAAGCTAACAATGGAAAACCAGTGGCCTAGCTATGGTCATATAAAAGCTCCAAGCATTCTAGATATAACAAACTCTAGCTTTTATGGCTTTGCATATGATGAACTTAGAAGTCATTTTGATAGGCTTGCATTTGAAACATCGACTCCTGATAATATTGATCTATTCAGAAAATTAAGCTATGATTATGAAAGGAAATAAAAAAAGACGAGCTAAATATTGGAACAGCGCCGTTAATTGAAGAAATAACACTCAACGATTACAGTCAGAATTGTAAATCCTCTGAGTTTGTGAAAGCAATTGATTGTTCAACTCAAACACCTAAATAATGGGACCAGATCCCATCACTAAAGCTGAAAATAAAGCAAACTGATGAGAAAGTTTCTGAATTAAAACAACAGCTACACTAATTCAAGAAATCCATTCAAATTTTGTTCACCTTAGTAAAGCTTTTAAAGAAATGAGTGAAAGAAACTGGTCTCTTGAGCAACAAATTCTTAGTTTACAGAATATTGCAAGTGAACCTGGATTTGAACTACCTAAAAAGTTGGGTAATTGCTAAACTGCGCAAACACTGCGCAAACAACAAAAAAATTAATATTGATTAAAACACAACTAGACCTGTATAGGGAGACAATTTATGAGGAAAAAATATAAAATTCCTTTAAGTTTGACTTTTTTTGGGTGAAAAACTTCAATTTTTGGGAAAATTACTGATTTCACAGCGCAAACCTCCAAAAAAAGCTGCGCAAACCTCCTTTAAATCAATTAATATTGATTAAAACACAACTAGACCTATATAGGGAGACAATTTATGGGGAAAAAATTTAAAATTCCTTTAAGTTTGCCTTTTTTTGGGTAAAAAACTTCAATTTTTGGGAAAATTACTGATTTCACAGCGCAAACCTAAAAAAAAAGCTGCGCAAACCTCCTTTAAATCAATTAATATTGATTAGATAACAACTAGAACTATATAAGGAGACAATTTATGGGAAAACAAATTTGAAATTCCTTTAAGTTTCCTTTTTTTTGGGTGAAAAACTTCAATTTTTGGGAAAATTATTGATTTCACAGCGCAAACAACAAAAAAAGCAATACCCAAAAAGTTTGTATCTAAACCTATTCTATACTGTAAATAAAATGGCATTAGCACAATCTCAAGTAACACGTTTGATGTGCTTGGTGATACCGTACAACAACCACCATCTAACCTTGCCACATCGACTCTGAAGCTACGCGAATTACAGATCACTCTAGTACTCAAGCTCTACAAAGTCTAAATTGGATGAACTTAGATGAAATATTATATGTAAATGAAGCTATTGTTATGTTTAAGATTATGAACAACCTTGCACCTCCATATTTAATAAAAATAAATTCAATATCAAAAACAATTACTATAATATTAGAACTAAGCCAAATTTAATAGTACCAAAACCAAAAACGTAGCTTATCATATAGAGGTGCCAAGGTTAGGAATGAGCTAAATGAAGATATTAAAAATGTGAACAGTGTCTCTCTTTTTAAGAAACTGTTAACTGCTAATTTCATGTAGCTTTATTTAAATGTAGTGTATTATTTAATTTTATAGTTAGTAAGTGTACGCTTGTTTTATTTTATTTCATTGTAATTGTTTGGAATGAGCTAAATGAAGATATTAAAAATGTGAACACTGTCTCTCTTTTTAAGAAACTGTTAACTGCTAATTTCATGTAGCTTTATTTAAATGTACTGTAGTGTATTATTTAATTTTATAGTTAGTAAGTGTACCCTTGTTTCATTTTATTTCATTGTAATTGTTTTTTTTTTTTTTTTTCTCTTTTGATAGTAATTAAGGTCTTTTTACATTTATTTTTGTTGGTGTTTTCCTTTAAACACGGTCTTACTGAAAAACAACTTTCAGTTGAAGTTAAGTATCCGTGATTAAATAAAGCTTATTATTATTATTATTATAAGTCATATACTTTATAGTTATACTTTTTTAGTGTAAACATCAATAATAATAAATAATAATATATAAAATAATATAGATCTAATATTTAATAATTTATTTTTTTAAAGAATATGACTATCATTACTCGGTTTTATAAAAGTCCGGCATTACTCCCAGGGGCTTCAAATGTTTTGTGGAAGAAATTAGCAAAGCAGTTGGAAAATTCTAAATTGCAAGATTTAAAAACGGAAATTTGTTTTAATGTGGAAGTAAACGGAGGTAGGTACTCTTCCTTTCTAATTTAAATTTTAATAAATTGTTTTGCCAAACTAATATTATTTTGAAAATGTCAATTAAACTGTGTATTATTTTCATAGATTGCCTCAGTGGTGAAGAACAGAAGAAAATACAATGGATCTTAGGTACCCCTTTTGAAGAATTTAGCCTGCTGACCAAGTCAATCATAGTTGAAGATGATCAAGAACCTGATGGACTTCTGATTGAAATTGGGCCTAGGTCAGAAAATGTTTTTTAATTAACAAATTACCCTTCTTGTCTAGTCGTACAGTGTTAGTGTCGGTTTCAGTTGAGAATAAGTATTAATAAATAATACTGTATGTTTTGTTATTCGGTAGGTAATATCTGAAAAAGTAAAAGTCATAATTTTTGTTGTTCAACAAGGTAATAGGCATAAATTAAGAAAGGTGGGCATAAACATGCATGGCAGAATATGTTGACTGTATATTTAATATCATGGGCATTACATTACACTATCTACTGTATATGATATAATAAGTTTAATTTTTATACACACAGGTTGAACTTCTCTACGGCCTGGTCAACAAATGCTGTCTCAATCTGCCAATCGGCTGGAATCAACCATGTGACTCGTATTGAGCGTTCTATTCGCTATCTTATAAACGTAGCCGACGATCATGGCATTGCTGCGTCTATCAGCCCCGAGGAAGAGAAGCTACTGGTAGCCGTACTTCACGATCGTATGACGGAATGTCACTACCACGAACCAATCAGCAGCTTTGAAATTAAAGCTAAACCAGAAGAAGTCTTTGAAATTGATGTTATAGGTGAAGGGAAAGTTGCTCTGGAAAAGGCAAACAAAGAATTAGGTGATTGTAGTACTCTCAATCATGTTCCCCAAGTATAGATGAACTTTGAACTGTGTTAAACTCCTGTGTTTTTTAATTCTATTTCAGTTTTTTCTATTATTAACTTAACTTTAAAATTAATATAGGTAACTTTGTGTTGATACTGTATATCATTATATTATGATTAAAGTCCCATTTCCTACGTTTTTAGATCTAATTATAGGTCACAAACTACATTTAATGTAAAAATAAATATGTATGCGATAACTTTTTCGTCTTTAAAACTGTTAAAAATTTGAAAAATAAATTGATTCTAATCATTTAGAGACTTTCTATAAATCATAACATGCATTGTGCATGTGTATTGTTTCTTTCTTTTTATCATAATTTACCATAAAACAGAAAAGACAAGGCAAAAATTGTAGGGAATAGGTCTTTAACATTACATTTAGCTTAACATCCAACATGATTTCATATTCTTTTAAGTGTGTTCTAGTAACCAGTTAATATTACTGTACAGTAATTATTTAATCGGTCTGTGGATACATTGTTCATTTAAGAATTCATTGTTATTGAATTTATAAACCAAAGCTTATCATGACCAATAAATGGTTGATGAAGATTTCTATTATTAATATTGCATTATAAACATTTTGTATTATTCTTACTGCAGGACTTGCCTTTGATACGTGGGACATAGACTTTTACACCAACATGTTTATTGAAAAGGTTAAACGGAATCCAACAAGTGTTGAACTCTTTGACTTGGCTCAGTCTAACAGGTACAAAGCACTTTAGTTTTAGTCGCATGAAGTTTTACCATCTGTGAATGATGGTCATGAATATTTATTTACATTCTTTACTGTCTTGTAAAAGTAATATCTTTATTTAATACAAACCTAAATTATTGAAAATACAATATTGCAATGCTGTGAGTTTATCAGTGATTGGATAGAGATATAAATAGAATATGCTAAATAGCTAAATCAAAATGAGGTAAAAATAAAGTAAATGAAGTAAAACAGTCAAAAAGAACAAAGATACCATCTGCCTCAATATATACCTGAAAAAAAAAACAGGTGAAAAACAATTGTGGCATTGTCTATTTGCCTTCTAGCCTAAAATAAAGTAAAATAGTATTTGTAACCATGGATAATCCTAAGACATAGACCATTCTTTACTTAAATTCTTTTCATCTATGCAACATTTCTCAGCTTTCATTACTGTATTTAGAAATTCCTGAAAATATTCCCACAAATGGTTTTTTCTTGCTTTCTGTCTTCTTTCTAGTGAGCATAGTCGTCATTGGTTTTTTAAGGGTAAGATGGTAATCGATGGAGAAGAAAAAGATCATTCTTTATTCAAGATGGTGATGTCAACGCAAGCTACCAGCAATGATAACAACGTCATTAAATTCTCGGATAACAGCAGGTATCTTAACATTTTACGTGGCTTTTATATTTATATCCATATTTTCCGAATCGAATCACGATATAGTTCACTGGAATGGTGTCTATGACTCTTGTATAAATCTTGTTGTGCTGGACAGAATTAGGCATTATACCTGAAATTATTAGTTCTAGAGGGTGTCATGAAATAGCCCATAAAATACTACAGGCATAATTTCCATCGTAAATGATATTTATTCACATTTTGTTGAACCACAAAGTATTGCCTAAAGCTCTGTCTACACTATCAACTTTTATGTAAAAAAATGTGATGTGCCCATATATGGATATGATGATGTCATATCACTACCATATTTGGGGACAGACAGAGCTTTAAATGTTGTCAATGAACCTATACTGTTTTTTCTCACTTTGATGACTTTACTTGATTTTCAGTGCAATCAAAGGCCATAAGGTCAAAGTTCTCAAACCAGCCAATCCCGGGTCAGCAAGTGTGATGGAGGAATCTGAACCACTCAGGCATATCATCTTCACAGCAGAGACCCATAACTTTCCAACTGGGGTTGCACCTTTCCCAGGGGCTACAACTGGTACTGGGGGTAGGATACGTGATGTTCAGGCTGCAGGGAAGGGGGCACATGTAGTGGCTGGCACTGCAGGCTACTGTTTTGGAAATTTGAACATTCCAGGTAAATTATATAAATCTAAAAATTAGATTTTGTAGTCCTTATGAAAATTGATGTCAGACTTTACTCGCTCAAAAATCAAAATAAATACAAATATAACAGAAAATAAAACATAACAAATATACAAATATAAAGGATAAACCTTATCAAAGATTTGCAAAGTAACAACAATTAAAAGATATTCATTTACTGGCACTTATATGTATAAATAGAGTATGGGATGAAAGATATTAAGTAACGCATGCAGTGAACAGGCATAATTGCTTGCTTAATTACATAATTTTGCTTTTTATAAATGTTATATATTCAGTGTAATTAATTATTTATTATCATTGATTGAACATTTGTTTAAACAGGGTATGACCTTCCATGGGAGGACAAAAATATGGTTTATCCTAGCAACATGGCGCCTGCTCTGTCGGTTGCTGTAGAGGCCAGCAACGGTGCATCTGACTACGGCAACAAGTTTGGTGAACCCGTTCTAACCGGTTTCTCTCGTTCATTTGGCATGATGCTTACTGAGAGCGACAGAAGAGAGTGGGTCAAGCCCATTATGTTCAGCGGGGGTATTGGGATGCTTGAGAGTATGCATGCGACTAAAGACGAAGCAGAAAAAGGTTTGTTAAACAAACTAAATACAACACCATAAAAAATACTGTACTTCTTATTATTGTTGTCTCCACATAGATATTATATGTCTGTCATATAAAATAATATTATAGTAACCTGATAAAATATTTTGTTTTTATTTCTCCATTGAAAACTAATTATTGACTGATGAATAATTTTTTACCATGCAGGAATGAAAATTGTAAAACTTGGTGGACCAATCTATCGCATCGGAGTCGGTGGGGGCGCTGCATCTTCCATTCAAGTTCAAGGTGACAATACAGAAAAACTGGACTTCGAAGCCGTGCAGCGCGGTGATGCGGAGATGGAACAGAAACTAAACCGAGTTATAAGGGCGTGCATTGAGATGGTTGATACAAACCCTATATGTAGTATACATGATCAAGGAGCTGGAGGCAATGGTGAGTTTGCATGCAATGTGCTTATTTTTATTATTTTACTAAGTACAGTAGCACCCCTCATTTGGGACATCCCTATTAAGGGGACACTTTGTCAGACAAATGTACTTATTTTTATGTCAAACTATGGCTAACATCTGACCAATTAAATCATTTTTTTGTGTACAGGTAATGTTTTAAAGGAGATATGTGAACCTGCAGGTGCTCTAATAAAAGCTAAGGAATTCCAACTAGGTGATCCAACCATCAACACCTTAGAACTATGGGGTGCAGAATACCAGGAGTCCAATGCCATACTAATACGATCTGAGGATCAAGAAAAACTTCAAGATATTTGTGACAGAGAGAAATGTCCAGCTGTTTTTGTTGGTGACATTACAGGTGATGGGAAGGTAATATTTGGATGATTTTTTTTACCTACTTTATTCTAAATTTTTTTAGTGGAGCTGTTGCTTGGTGGTTTAACATGCTTGCCTTCCAATTCCAAGGTCAAGGGTTCAATCAAGGTCAAGGGTTGTAACTCACGACTCTTTCAACTTCACTCCCTAAGCCTGAAATAAAACTTAGTTTATAAGCACGATAAACTATAAAATATTTTATCCATCCTGTAATTGGCAAGTTTGTGCTTACTGTGGGATAAGTATGAAAAAACGCATTTAAATACTACAGTGTTACTAATTTTGAAGAATGCCTTTTCATGCACAGATAGAGTGCATAAGAGTTTTGCAATACAAAAATATTTTGTTTTGTTTCAGATTCGTCTTGAGGTGGAAAAGAAAGTGGAAGCTGGTAAGGGTGATGCAGAACCTCCAAGCATAAAAAGAACAGCACTTACTTATCCAGTTGATCTCCAACTTGAATGGGTTCTTGGGAAGATGCCGCAAAAGGTATGATGGAGACTTGATAGTAGAGTAGTGTCGGTAATAAGTTTGAACCATACCATGAATGCATCAGTGGTGTAATGGTAGTATGTCTGCATATCAAGCAGAAGATTCCAGGTTCAAATCTCAGCTGAGGTCACCTTTTCTCAATCTCACAGATTTCATCATAAATAACCATTGAAAATAATTATGTGTTATAATAATAGTGTCTCTTTCTGTCTGTAAAATTATATAGAATTATATTTTTTTTTCTCTCAGGTTTTCAAGTATGATCGATGTAAACCAAAACTTAAGCAGTTAACACTACCTGATGGGTTGACTGTCCGATGTGCACTCGACCGTGTTCTGCGTCTACCTTCAGTAGCCAGTAAAAGATTTTTGACTAATAAGGTAAAGATCTGTTTATCTTTAATATTGCATAATTTATTTGTGTGAAGGAATATGGAAAGTGTATAACCAGGATATATTGTTTCTGTTAGGTTGATCGTGCTGTCACGGGCCTGATAGCCCAGCAGCAATGTGTAGGCCCCCTGCACACACCACTCGCTGATGTTGCTGTTATCGCACTCTCCCACTTTGAAACTGTAGGCTCAGCTACAGCCATTGGAGAGCAGCCTATTAAAGGGTTAGTCGATCCTGGCTGTGGTGCCAGGATGTCTGTAGGAGAAGCCCTTACCAATCTTGTGTTTGCTAGGGTCTCCGATCTTAAAGATGTCAAATGTAGCGGTAACTGGATGTGGCCAGCGAAGCTTCCTGGTGAGGGTGCTGCATTGTATGATGCATGCGAGGCTATGTGCGAGGTGATGGGCAAGTTGGGTGTTGCTGTGGATGGTGGGAAGGACTCTTTGAGTATGGCTGCCAGGATAGGCTCTGAAACGATCAAAGCTCCAGGTTAGACATTTCATGCTTGTTAATAACTAGTATAGAGTCTGATGTACAATATTGTGAATTATTTTAATAAGTTAAGCTTGAATACACTAATACACTTCTTTACTCCATTTACTTACTAATAATGAAATATCAATTACAATTTTTTAGGTGCATTGGTTGTGTCTGTGTATGTGGCATGCCCAGATATTACTGCAACTGTGACCCCTGACCTTAAATGTCCAGACAGTAAAGGTAAAGTGAATATAACATTGCACATTTTGTTAGGTACAATTAAATTAACTACCTAAACAAACAAAAAATATAATATATTTATAAACAAGACTTTACATATTCTATTTCAGGGACTTTGCTCTGGGTTTCATTTGGTAAAAGGCATAACCGGTTAGGTGGTAGTGCCCTCGCTCAGTGCTATAATCAACTCGGACAATCCTCGCCTGATCTCGATGAACCGGAAACGTTTGTAAGGGCTTTCAACACAACGCAAAATCTTATCAAAGGTAGTCATTTTCATAGACTTATTAATTAGACGTTTACAATAAATTCATTTACTTGTAGTTATAATATAAAGCGCTGTCTACACTATCAAACTAGTTTGACAAAAAAATGTGATGCGCCTAAATAGGGTAGTGAAATTCCCAAAAATGGTAGTGATATGATATCATGTCCATATATGGACATATCACATCACATAAAGTTTGATAGTGTAGACAGAGCTTTAGAGATATGAATTCAACTTTGTCTTTTGTATCCTTTTGTAGATAGAAAAATATCAGCTGGTCATGATATTAGTGATGGCGGTATTGTAACAACATTATTAGAAATGGCGTTTTCTGGGAATTGTGGTATTGACGTCAAACTTTCCGAACCTGATGGTAAGCATTATGCTATCTCTATAAATGCCTCGAATGGATCTGTAAAGTGTCATTTTAATCTTTCATATAGTTCCAGAACCTCTGGTAAGCAATAATACATTGTAAGACTTTATATATTTATTTTCAGTAACTGCAATTGATATTCTGTTTGCTGAAGAAGTAGGGCTGGTGTTAGAAGTAACAGCTAATGCTAGTGAGGACATTTGTAGACAGTTCAGTGACAATAATGTCCTTTGTTCTCTAATTGGTCACTCTAGTGGATCAGGTCAAGGGTCAATGGTAAGTTTTTGTTTTTTTTAAATGGAAGCAATATTTGAACATTTATTTACGATCATTTATCATTTATGATGGTTTTTAGAATGAATCTGAATATTTTACATGTAAATTATAGGTTGTCATCTCGGTAAATGAGAAAGAAGTCTTGAATGAAAAGATGACTGTTCTTAGAGACGTGTGGGAAGAGACTAGTTTTCAACTGGAAAAACTACAAGCAAATCCAGAGTGTGTTGAAGTGGAGCAACGCAATTTAGCAAATAGAACAGCACCACCATTTAAATTAACCTTTGACCCTGTTGCAACAAATTTGAATTCTGTTAAAAAGGGATGCTCTAAAGGTTAGAACCAATTTTGGAATATTGATTATCTTGTTCTGAATTTTAATTTGTTAAAGTAATACGAGTTAAATTTGGCTCATTAGTTACCATATACATAATCATAATTGGCCTTCCATAGATGGAATGAAACCAAAGGTTGCTGTGATCCGTGAGGAAGGCAGTAATGGAGATCGAGAGATGAGTTCAACACTACACATGGCTGGCTTTGAAACATGGGACGTCAATATGCAAGATTTAGCTTGCGGGAAAGTCACCCTCGATCAATTCCGTGGAGTAGTTTTTGTTGGTGGCTTCAGTTTTGCAGACGTTTGTGGTTCTGCAAAAGGTATACTTTTCTGATTGCACTTTTTGTAGCATAGCAAAAATACATGCGGGAGCAGTAACCAAGTATTATACTAGTATTAGACAGATAGTAACCTAAATAAATATTTATTCTAGTTTATTTAAATAATGTTTATTAATCATTTTAGGTTGGGCAGCAACTATTTTGTTCAACCCAGCTGTGCGTGCTCAGTTTGATGCATTTAGAGCAAGGAAAGACACTTTCTCACTGGGTGTATGCAATGGCTGCCAACTAATGGGCCTGCTAGGCTGGGTTGCTCCAGATGTCACCAAGGAGCTTACTACAGGTAAGGTATCATGAGGTATATTTAGTAAGTAGTGTAGTGGTAGTAGGACACCGGTGTAAAGCATGTAATGCCTCTTTGACAAGTAAAAAGAAAATATGAACTACTTTTTGATATCCATTTGTTGACAGACTGTTTATTATGAATTATTTGTTATTGTCTTTTAGACGCAGCATCAGCTCAGCAAGGAGTCCATCTTGCTCATAATCTTTCCGAGCGTTTTGAGTCTCGTTTTGTTGCTGTAAAGATTAATGAAAGCCCTGCTTTAATGCTGAAAGGAATGGAAGGCTCTGTGCTTGGTGTCTGGACACAGCATGGAGAAGGTTAGATATTGATACCTCTTGATAATGATGGATGCTTAGTACAAACTTATATTTTAATTTAACTAAAAATGTTATTAAATTTACTCAACTCAAATTGTTTCTCTCTAGGGCACATGAAGTTTTCTAACAAAGAAACAAAAGACACAGTTCTGTCTGAAAATCTTGCACCAGTGCGCTTTGTCGATGACAAAGGAGAAGTGACAACTGAATACCCGTTGAACCCCAATGGCTCACCCAATGGCGTAGCGGCAATTTGCTCCGCAGATGGCCGTCATCTGGCGATCATGCCTCATCCAGAGCGTACAACTTTGACGTGGCAATGGCCATGGATGCCGCAAGATTGGCGGGAGACATTACAAGCGTCACCGTGGATGAAGATGTTCCAAAATGCTTGTTCATGGTGCTTGGAGACGTCGGAGGCAGATAGATAATAATATTGCTTATACATGGGATATATTTTAAAAAAATAATATCTTGTTGGTGGTGCTTCAGAGGCAGATACTATTGCTTTATGCATGAAAATGGGATATAATTATATACTGTATAAATGTGTTCCTCTTCTCAACAATATTATTTATTGAGGCTTAATTTCAGCAATATATATTTTTTTTCTCTTTTGTGGGGGCAACCCACTTTTATTGCAATGATAAACAACAATATGGTGAAGGTTACAGTATATATGTCTGTCTATCTATCTATTTATCAATGAATATTTAAGTGATATTACGCAGACAGAGGAAGATTATGTAAAATATTTTGAAATTGTGTTGAAGTCTAGATAAAACAAACATGTATACAGAGAAAATTTATATTACAGAGCTAAAACGATATAAAGATTGATATTCAGTATTAAAAAGAGTTTCGATATAATATAAATAAATATGATAAAATGGTATATTGCATTATAAGATTATGTTTTGTTTGGGTACTTTTATAAAATTGTATAGTTTTACATTTTGAACATAATATTGCTTTTATTAATTAAATTTTTTTAAATAGTTCTATCTTAAATAAATTCCAAGTGATAATCCGTTTGCTTGTTTTATAAATAATGCAAGATTTGTAAATACTAAATGTAAATAAAGAGATGAGTTCATTAACAAGCGTGTTCTGAGTTCCTATAATTATGTCTTACCACTCGGGGAAACCTGACCGTAATGTTTCATTAGTCGGAATACATTTAACCGATCAGTTTACGGAACTTCCTCAAATCTGATTGAATGCTGTTACAGGTGTACAACATATGTTTTTCACTTTCTATTTCTATACAACACTTTTTGCAACAATCACTTTTATTAAGATTCCACTTCTTTAAGTTTTTTCACGCTGCTGCTCTAGCCCGCTACGTCATACGAGATAACTCATTCATTAGATGAAATCAAGCAGCAGTATAATACTACACTTTGACATTTTTGTTAAAATGGAAACTCGACTATAATTTATAGGTATTGAATCCAAAAAAACGGCTGGGAAAAGAGTCTAATAACAAATCCCAAAGCATTTCTGGTATTTATGAGTCCCATGATATTACATGGGTACTATAATTCACTGTCAGATAATCATTGAATTATTATCAAAACAGTCCATTGAAGTTTTTTTTTGTAAAAGGATAAGTATCTAGGCTTGATGAAGTGACCCCCCAGACTTGACCTTAGCAATAAAAATAAGCAAGCAGCGTTTTTTGTAAGAAATATTCTTGTCTTGTCTAAACTCTTTCCTCCACTCTTCTACAGATTTTGTTTTTTTTTCTTTATCATCTTTCACTTTTTCCACTTTGTAATCAAATTTGTGAGCGGTTAGAATTTTAAGTTTTGTAGTTATTTCCTTTTCTAGTTCATCAAGTGCGTTTTTACTTGCGGAGGACACACGTGATTGGGTTGACATGATGATGACATCATCAGGAAGCATGTCTTGCAAGGAATGAACAAGTAGGTACGTGTAAACACTTCTCGTCTCTGGGAAGTTAAAAGATAGTTAAGAGAGTGAGTGAGTTTAATCTAGCACAACCTGAACGCTTTAATCGAACTTTAATGAATATGTTAGGTATACACTCGAAGGCGAAAAGAAGGAAAGCTGGAGTCGCTATATCAGTGCTTTGGTTCATGCTTACAACTGTATGAAGCATGACAGTACAGGTTTCTCACCTTATTTTCTGATGTTCGGACGAGAGGCGAGACTTCCTGTTGACTTACGGTTTGGAATTAGCCCAGATGGATTTGGTAACGCTGACCCCATAAAGTACGTCAACGATCTGAGAGACCAACTATCGCTTGCCTATCAAATGGCATCTGAAGAGGCAGCGAAGTCAGCACGCAAGAACAAAGTTCGACATGATTTGAAAGTACGAGTCAATGATCTTCATCCAGGTGATCGAGTGTTGATTCGAAATCTGGGACTACAGGGTAAACACAAACTCGCTGACCAGTGGGACTCCGTGTGAAGCCAGAATCAAATAGTGGTCGAGTAGGCCTACGAACACTACATCGAAACATACTTCTGCCCATCGACTATTTAAACAAAGAAGATCCACCAGCAAAACCTACTAAACAGAAGATAAACCGCCCTATTACACGCGGTCTAAGGCAAAAGTTCATGTCACTGAGAGCGAGCATGATGACAGTGGTGAATCCAGTGAGAAGGAGGTTACAATGCTAGTCTCATTAGACTTCTCAGTCACACTCCCTGTAGAAACGTTTACAGTTTCGTCCATTTCACCCCATTTTCCGCTGAATGTAGATGCCCAAGAATTTGTCCATGAAACTACTCCTGCTATATATCTCATATTAGTGCTGGAAATGTTTCCACTGATAGTAGTCCTGTAAATGCGTTCTTTGACGAGAGCATCGAGTCTGTAGTCACGTCAGTTTTTGTGAGTTTGATGTTAAAGAAGCAAGTGAAGTTGCAACAGATGTAGAGCCAGCTGTAGTTGACTCCCCAGTATCATCTGTACCCAGTCCTAAACTTTCTGTCACTATTCTTGATTCTCCTGTGGCTTGTGCTGAACCTCTACTCATCCCGCAATCTTGTTCTGAACCTCTACTCATCCCGCAATCTTGTTTAGATTCCGCACCATGATCCCTCCAACCTTGCCCTGAGCCTGTGTCTGTTTCTCAACTTTGTTTTGAAGATACCGAGATTCTTCCAAGTCCCATTATTGATTTACCTAATGATACTCCTATTATTGAACCTAATATTGAACCCATTATTGAACCTATTGTTGAACCTACTATTACTGAACTTTCACAGTCTGTTGAACCCATCCCTGATAACATGTGTAGGCCTACTACAAGTTTTTACAGCATATCCTAACTTTTTTCAGAAACATATTTCATCACTTTAAACAAGATAAATGTGTTTAGAAGTATTTAAAACATACAAATTTATCCTTGATTTGTAAAAATCCATCAAATATAACGTATTTTGAAAGTAAGAAAAGTATATTTAATTTCCTTAAAGAGCCAAGATCTTAGAACACGAATGCTGTTCTATCTGTTGTCTTCCCCCCACCTACCAGTGCAATGCTTGCCTGTATGCTTTGAATAGAAAACCGTTCAGGCGAAACAATCGCCTTTCTTCCGGTAAAGTTTAGCAGGCTAACTCTCTCTCGTGACTCCGGAGAGTTTGCGGACGCAAAGCTCTATTTCCTATTCTCCCAATGTAAAGTTTAGCAGGCTAACTCTCTCGTGACTCTGGAGAGTTTGCGGACGCAAAGCTCCATCCCTATTCTTCCAATGTAAAGTTTAGCAGGCTAACTCTCCTGACTCTGGAGAGTTTACACACGCAACGCAAAGCTCCTTTCATAAAGTTTAGTTTGGCAGGGCGACATGTGACATGTATATTTTATTTTAATAATAATTCATGATCATTAGAAGATAATTATTAGGAAACTTATATTTTAAAGATGTGACCTATACCAATTCAAAATTACAATAATTACTATGTTTTGTTTTAAATTTAAAATGTGTTTATCGTGGACGACGTGTGAATATGTTTTTGACCCGGGCTTCCTTGTCCTTTGTCACTAATAATTGAGGCATATTTGCATATTTTAAAATAAATACGCAATAAAATTCATATAAATAAAATTATATTATATAATATATATTTTATATTATTATATATTAAAATGTATTTTATCTATTATTAAGTATTTCAAAAATAAGCACAGATGCCGGTGGTGAGCAAAATATGCGCACTAAAAATAACATTGGAAAACACCCACCCTATAGTTTCAAAACACAATCGCATTTCACAGGGTTAAAATAAAAGGTGATGCAATTATTTTGTTATCAATCAGGCTTTTTATTTATGTTAAACTCTCCAAAATTTATTTTCTGCGATTAAAATTATAATTTTAATAAAAATATATTTTCCGTAAAATAATCTAATTAATTTAGTATTAGTATAAGACTAACATCATTTCTTTTCAAAACTACACTGAAAATCTCCAACGAAAATGTAAACGATAATACACACATGGATAAGTAGCCTGCTACCAACATTGGGCCCAACGCGACAGGCCCGAGTTTTTAGCGGGTTTTGACTATAGTTCACGCACGATTTTACTGATATAGAAAAGATTATTTAAGTTCAGTTTATTGGGGTTAGATTGATTTTAAGAGTTTAATTGATTATTTTGCGGTTATGTCTAGGAATGGCCTAAGCCTCTCCCTATTTTATTTATGGGCCTGGCTGTCCGAGTCCATCGTCTGTCCTGATTGTTTTAAACAAACATGGTAACAGACCTACCTACCTACTGGCCTAGATTTAACAAATCAAAAGATATCTCTTTTTGTTTTACCTTTTCTTTACACCACCAGTACATTTACACATTACTGATATCATCTATTATATTCTGTATAATGGTTTCCACCCATTATGCCTTTTGTTCTTCAAATTTCTTTTCATAGGACTCTACAAATTAACAATAGGTCTGTAGGCCTAGTTCATTTCCTTTAATGTTTATTGGATTCTGTTCTTTGTTCATTATATTGTCTATCTAAAAAATTAGCAGGCACAGAATAATAAAAACACATTAAAGTGAAAATTGTAATTATATTTAGGTACTTAATGAATATTTTGATTATTTTTCAACATGTAAATTGACTAATTGAAATGCGTTCTTTTGTCAAATAAGTTGACTCTTGTACTAATAGGCCTATTGTTAAATAATATTTATTTATTTTACTTACTCTGGATGCACCTTCATTCAAGAAGTGTGCCACTGTTTCAAAAGTGTAGCTTCCAAATAAATTATTATATTATATGTAAAAAAAAGTGGAGTAAAGTTACTTTAGGTAACTAATTATAAAAGGCATTCATTTTAAATGTGTTATAATTATAGCTAATTCTTTATTTTGTTATTTACTTTATTGATATTAAAAATAAACTTCCAACAGCAAGGAATTATTTAATTACTTATGTGTACACATTGAGAATGCCATAGATATATTATAGTGAAAATATCTCTATGAGAATCCCTACCAACTGTACTATCTTCAGACTAGCCAGCAAGTTTGGAATAGCCAACATGCATTTGAGCAGTGGGGTGTGTGTAATAATTAGAATAGCCACAAGGATATCTCAGAAAAATTAGATATTTTATCATAACTTTTGAACTACTGGAAAGATTTTGTTGCAAAAAAATCTATAATAATTCTTCAAAAAATTCAAGACTATAGCAATCAACTTAATAACGAAAAAGTTATTGTGAATATTACTGAAATTGTGTCCAGGCAGAATGAGTTTATATCACACTTCCTGTTCACCAAGATAAATTAAACAGATACGATTTTAATCCTTTTTTTTTTTCCACTTTGACTGGTGACTCTACTTGTAATGTTTGATATTTTGTGTTTTTGCTCCCGAAGGTAGCAATTTAAGTTAGGGGAGGATGTAACCCTGTCATGTTTTAGACATGTTTTCTTTTCCTTTACTTTTTATTATTTTCCAATGTACCTACAATGTAATGCAGCTGGGTGCAGTGGGTGGGCAAGATTGTTTATCAATATAGCATTAAGATGTTTGCATTATATTGCTTTTCCTTGGAACTGCATATGTTTTAATCATTTTGTTAATTAATCCTTTTAAGAATTCTCTTTGTTCTGTTTTAATCTTCTTACATGTTTATCTATTTAAATGGGAGGTCCTAAATTTGGGAATTGACCAATCGGTCAATTTACCCCTCTTGAGTTTTGCCTAGTAACAAGAATGGACCAATAGGGGTAAACCTTGTTTGACAATTTTGGATGACATTAGGGTATGTTTTGGGAGATTTCTTTCTCTTTGCCTCTTGCCATCGGACGTGCTGGACACTCCAACTTTAATTAAATTTCAACTTTATATACTTTTACATTTCGAACAACGTTGAGTTCGAGAACCTATTTGAAAGTACTGAAAGACATATATATATATATTATATACGGTATACTAAAAGAGTACTAAGTTTAAAGTACAATTCAAGCTAAAGAAGATTGTGATATTTACACGTTGTACAGTTTGTACACTTAAAGTTTTGAAGTTATTTTTATTACACTCAACATGGAGGTATACCTCCATGCACTCAATGAGGATATTGGCTCTCTATTTTAGGTGAGTGATGTGCATACTTTTATCATTATTTTGGGCAGACTTGATGCCTGATCTAATACCTTTAAATTAAGTTTTGTATTGAATTGTTTTAGTTGTTTTAGTATTTAGACTGTACTGTGTGATTTAGTTTATCTTTTAATCTTCCATTGTGCTATTACAATGGTAGTATTGTTGCTTGAGTGCAATCAAGCAAGAGGAGATTAATTAGCAAAAGATAAATGACCCTATGGATGGATAGTTTTGCTTTATGTACACGTTAACTTACGATCAAATAACAGTTTCCTCTTCGCAACTTGTACAATGTAATTTAGAAAACTACAACAATTTTTTAATAAACATAGGCCTATACATCATACAACGTACATTTCTAGAAACAAAATTTTCAAAACTTTCTATCATTTAAAAGTCGAAGATAGCCAGGTCTCGGGTCCATTCTATTGTTGCCACAGATTGATATCTTCATCAGTACTTCTATGAATGGATGATTATAGGTGGGAACACGAACGCTAGTTGATCATACCCTGTACCGTTTGATCATACGAATGTGGAAACCACCTCACGATGTTTACAGTCGATACTGTTGAATGGATATGCACACTCTAATAAACACACACATTTTCATATTTACTGTCATTAAAAATATTCAATTGGTTTACAAATTCTTTGTTCTGTATCTCGGATAACATATTTCGTAGATATTTGGAGCCTCCTATAGTCATTTTTAATCAAATCAATTGAAAGGTTCGCAACTCGCATCGTTCATGATTTTAAATGAGTCAATAATCGTAATTGTGTAAATTTTTTTTATTACGAATGATATTATAGAATAAATGTATCATTTCTTCATTCGATTATAATTAGTATTACTTTATTATTATGCAATTATTATATCATTCAATGACATTATTAATTCTTCGTATCAACCTTTTGACTCACTTACTAAATTATTGGTGGCGCTCTTCAAAATCATCAGACCGTACCGAACCATGCATAGTCAATAGAAAGTAAACTTTTCTCTATGACCGAACACATGTGGATTAAATGATGTTTACGCTCGCGGAGAGAGTAGTAGGCCTAGCCTACACAGTATTTGTTTGCAAGCTTAGCCCCGTTCTAAACATACTGTAAGTTGGTTTCATTTTCTGTTTGTGTGTTAAAATATTGATATATCATTGATTACTTATTGTGTATCTGTTTTTTGATTAGTGCTCTTTCTGATGACTACAATTTAGGCTAGGCCTAATGGGCAGGTAAGCCTAGCTAGCTAGGCCTAGGGTAGGCCCTTTTATTTAGAACGGACTACTTATAAAATGAACGATGGAAGTGCGGGAATGATGTTGTCGACTAGGCTAGGCCTACTAAATAAAAACCAGGCTCATGTTTTTTTGACGTAAACGCCGAGTTACATATAAATATAGCCTAGCATATATTTATAGAAAGAACCTGGTCCTAGATAGCCTATAATATATGGGCAATCTTGTACTTTTTTAGGATAAAATTAATTAATTAAAACCAGTTTCGACAGTCTTAGCCAAGCCAAGAAGCTCTTGAAAAAAGCTATTGAAAAATCTTCTCTATAAATTAGTTTTCAACTTTCTACCAGCTAGTGACTGATAAATTGTCTAAACTGTTGTTTTCTCAACATGGAGATGTAATTTTTATTGTCAAAGTCAATATTATAAGCGGGATATTAAGTGTTTTTTCATGTTGAGGATCTTAGGCTCAAGCAAGAACAATTGATACACCAGCTTTCTATTGTTCAAGTATTAGTACACAAGCTTTTTCCGCCAAATTTCAAACAAAGCTAACAATGGAATACCAGTGGCCTAGCTATGGTCATATACAAGCTCCAAGCATTCTAGATATAACAAACTCTAGCTTTTATGGCTTTGCATATGATGAACTTAGAAGTCATTTTGATAGGCTTGCATTTGAAACATCGACTCTTGATAATATTGATCTATTCAGAAAATTAAGCTATGATTATGAAAGGAAATAAAAACAGACAAGCTAAATATTGAAACAGCGCCGTTAATTGAAGAAATAACACTCAACGATTACAGTCAGAATTGTAAATCCTCTGAGTTTGTGATTACTTATTGTGCATCTGTTTTTTTTATTAGTGCTCTTTCTGATGACTACAATTTAGGCTAGGCTTAATGGGCTAGGTAAGCCTAGCTAGGCCCTTATTTAGGACGGACAACTTATAAAATGAACGATGAAAGTGCGGGAATGATGTTGTCGACTAGGCTAGGCCTACTAAATAAAAACCAGGCTCATGTTTTTTTGGCGTAAACGCCGAGTTACATATAAATATAGCCTAGCCTATATTCATAGAAAGAACCTGGTCCTAGATAGCCTAATAATATATGGGCAATCTTGTACTTTTTTAGGATAAAATTAATTAATTAAAACCAGTTTCGACTTAGCCAAGCCAAGAAGCTCTTGAAAAAAGCTATTGAAAAATCTTCTCCATAAAATAGTTTTCAACTTTCTACCACCTAGTGACTGATAAATTGTCTAAACTGTTGTTTTCTCAACATGGAGATGTAATTTTTATTGTCAAAGTCAATATTATAAGCAGGATATTAAGTGTTTTTTCATGTTGAGGATCTTAGGCTCAAGCAAGAACAATTGATACACCAGCTTTCTATTGTTCAAGTAAGTACACAAGCTTTTTCCGCCCAATTTCAAACAAAGCTAACAATGGAAAACCAGTGGCCTAGCTATGGTCATATAAAAGCTCCAAGCATTCTAGATATAACAAACTCTAGCTTTTATGGCTTTGCATATGATGAACTTAGAAGTCATTTTGATAGGCTTGCATTTGAAACATCGACTCCTGATAATATTGATCTATTCAGAAAATTAAGCTATGATTATGAAAGGAAATAAAAAAAGACGAGCTAAATATTGAAACAGCGCCGTTAATTGAAAAAATAACACTCAACGATTACAGTCGGAATTGTAAATCCTCTGAGTTTGTGATTACTTATTGTGCATCTGTTTTTTTTATTAGTGCTCTTTCTGATGACTACAATTTAGGCTAGGCTTAATGGGCTAGGTAAGCCTAGCTAGGCCCTTATTTAGGACGGACAACTTATAAAATGAACGATGAAAGTGCGGGAATGATGTTGTCGACTAGGCTAGGCCTACTAAATAAAAACCAGGCTCATGTTTTTTTGGCGTAAACGCCGAGTTACATATAAATATAGCCTAGCCTATATTCATAGAAAGAACCTGGTCCTAGATAGCCTAATAATATATGGGCAATCTTGTACTTTTTTAGGATAAAATTAATTAATTAAAACCAGTTTCGACTTAGCCAAGCCAAGAAGCTCTTGAAAAAAGCTATTGAAAAATCTTCTCCATAAAATAGTTTTCAACTTTCTACCACCTAGTGACTGATAAATTGTCTAAACTGTTATTTTCTCAACACGGAGATGTAATTTTTATTGTCAAAGTCAATATTATAAGCAGGATATTAAGTGTTTTTTCATGTTGAGGATCTTAGGCTCAAGCAAGAACAATTGATACACCAGCTTTCTATTGTTCAAGTAAGTACACAAGCTTTTTCCGCCCAATTTCAAACAAAGCTAACAATGGAAAACCAGTGGCCTAGCTATGGTCATATAAAAGCTCCAAGCATTCTAGATACAACAAACTCTAGCTTTTATGGCTTTGCATATGATGAACTTAGAAGTCATTTTGATAGGCTTGCATTTGAAACATCGACTCCTGATAATATTGATCTATTCAGAAAATTAAGCTATGATTATGAAAGGAAATAAAAAAAGACGAGCTAAATATTGGAACAGCGCCGTTAATTGAAGAAATAACACTCAACGATTACAGTCAGAATTGTAAATCCTCTGAGTTTGTGAAAGCAATTGATTGTTCAACTCAAACACCTAAATAATGGGACCAGATCCCATCACTAAAGCTGAAAATAAAGCAAACTGATGAGAAAGTTTCTGAATTAAAACAACAGCTACACTAATTCAAGAAATCCATTCAAATTTTGTTCACCTTAGTAAAGCTTTTAAAGAAATGAGTGAAAGAAACTGGTCTCTTGAGCAACAAATTCTTAGTTTACAGAATATTGCAAGTGAACCTGAATTTGAACTACCTAAAAAGTTGGGTATTGCTAAACTGCGCAAACAACAAAAAAATTAATATTGATTAAAACACAACTAGACCTATATAGGGAGACAATTTATGGGGAAAAAATATAAAATTCCTTTAAGTTTGACTTTTTTTGGGTGAAAAACTTCAATTTTTGGGAAAATTACTGATTTCACAGCGCAAACCTCCAAAAAAAGCTGCGCAAACCTCCTTTAAATCAATTAATATTGATTAAAACACAACTAGACCTATATAGGGAGACAATTTATGGGAAAAAAATTTCAAATTCCTTTAAGTTTGCCTTTTTTTGGGTAAAAAGTTCAATTTTTGGGAAAATTACTGATTTCACAGCGCAAACCTAAAAAAAAAGCTGCGCAAACCTCCTTTAAATCAATTAATATTGATTAGATAACAACTAGAACTATATAAAGAGACAATTTATGGGAAAACAAATTTGAAATTCCTTTAAGTTTTCTTTTTTTTGGGTGAAAAACTTCAATTTTTGGGAAAATTATTGATTTCACAGCACAAACAACAAAAAAAGCTGCGCAAACCTCCTTTAAATCAATTAATATTGATAGAACACAACTAGAACTATATAGGGAAACAATTTATGGGAAAACAAATTTGAAATTCCTTTAAGTTTACTTAACATTAATAGTTTTTAACCCAAAAAAGGCAAACTTGAAGGAATTTCAAATTTGTTTTCCCATAAATTGTCTCCCTATATAGTTTAGTTGTTATCTATCAATATTAATTGATTTAAAGGAGGTTTGCGCAGCTTTTTTTTTTGTTTGCGCTGTGAAATAAGTAATTTTCCCAAAAATTGAAGTTTTTCACCAAAAAAAAAGCAAACTTAAAGGAATTTCAATTTTTTTCCCATAAATTGTCTCCCTATATAGTTCTAGTTGTGTTCTATCAATATTAATTGTTTTGAAGGAGGTTTTGCAGCTTTTTTTGTTGTTTGTGGTGTGAAATCAGTAATTTTCCCAAAGATTGAAGTTTTTCACCCAAAAAAAGCCAAACTTAAAGGAATTTCAATTTTTTTCCCCATAAATTGTCTCCTTATATAGTTCTAGTTGTGTTCTATCAATATTAATTGTTTTGAAGGAGGTTTGCGCAGCTTTTTTGGGGGTTTGCGCTGTGAAATCAGTAATTTTCCCAAAAATTGAAGTTTTTCACCCAAAAAAAGGCAAACTCAAAGGAAATTCAAATTTGTTTTCCCATAAATTGTCTCCCTATATAGTTCTAGTTGTTATCTAATCAATATTAATTGATTTAAAGGAGGTTTGCGCAGCTTTTTTTGTTGTTTGCGCTGTGAAATCAGTAATTTTCCCAAAAATTGAAGTTTTTCACCCAAAAAAAGGCAAACTTAAAGGAATTTCAATTTTTTTCTTCATAAATTGTCTCACTATATAGTTCTAGTTGTGTTCTATCAATATTAATTGTTTTGAGAGAGGTTTGCGCAGCTTTTTTTGTTCTTTGCGCTGTTAAATCAGTAATTTTCCCAAAAATTGAAGTTTTTCACCCAAAAAAAGGCAAACTTAAAGGAATTTTAAATTCTTTTTCCCATAAATTGTCTCCCTATATAGTTCTAGTTGTGTTCTAATCAATAATAATTGTTTTGAAGGAGGTTTGCGCAGCTTTTGTTGTTGTTTGCGCAGTTTAGCAATACCCAAAAAGTTTGTATCTAAACCTAATCTATACTGTAAACAAAATGGCATTAGCACAATCTCAAGTAACACGTTTGATGTGCTTGGTGATACCGTACAACAACCACCATCTAACCTTGCCACATCGACTCTGAAGCTACGCGAATTACAGATCACTCTAGTACTCAAGCTCTACAAAGTCTAAATTGGATGAACTTAGATGAAATATTATATGTAAATGAAGCTATTGTTATGTTTAAGATTATGAACAACCTTGCACCTCCATATTTAATAAAAATAAATTCAATATCAAAAACAATTACTATAATATTAGAACTAAGGCAAATTTAATAGTACCAAAACCAAAAACGTAGCTTATCATATAGAGGTGCCAAGGTTAGGAATGAGCTAAATGAAGATATTAAAAATGTGAACAGTGTCTCTCTTTTTAAGAAACTGTTAACTGCTAATTTCATGTAGCTTTATTTAAATGTAGTGTATTATTTAATTTTATAGTTAGTAAGTGTACCCTTGGTTCATTTTATTTCATTGTAATTGTTTTTTTGTTTTTTTATCTCTTTTGATAGTAATTAAGGTCTTTTTACATTTATTTTTGTTGGTGTTTTCCTTTAAACACGGTCTTACTGAAAAACAACTTTCAGTTGAAGTTAAGTATCCGTGATTAAATAAAGCTTATTATTATTATTATTATAAGTCATATACTTTATAGTTATACTTTTTTAGTGTAAACATCAATAATAATAAATAATAATATATAAAATAATATAGATCTAATATTTAATAATTTATTTTTTTAAAGAATATGACTATCATTACTCGGTTTTATAAAAGTCCGGCATTACTCCCAGGGGCTTCAAATGTTTTGTGGAAGAAATTAGCAAAGCAGTTGGAAAATTCTAAATTGCAAGATTTAAAAACGGAAATTTGTTTTAATGTGGAAGTAAACGGAGGTAGGTACTCTTCCTTTCTAATTTAAATTTTAATAAATTTTTTGCCAAACTAATATTATTTTGAAAATGTCAATTAAACTGTGTATTATTTTCATAGATTGACTCAGTGGTGAAGAACAGAAGAAAATACAATGGATCTTAGGTACCCCTTTTGAAGAATTTAGTCTGCTGACCAAGTCAATCATAGTTGAAGATGATCAAGAACCTGATGGACTTCTGATTGAAATTGGGCCTAGGTCAGAAAATGTTTTTTAATTAACAAATTACCCTTCTTGTCTAGTCGTACAGTGTTAGTGTCGGTTTCAGTTGAGAATAAGTATTAATAAATAATACTGTATGTTTTGTTATTCGGTAGGTAATATCTGAAAAAGTAAAAGTCATAATTTTTGTTGTTCAATAAGGTAATAGGCATAAATTAAGAAAGGTGGGCATAAACATGCATGGCAGAATATGTTGACTGTATATTTAATATCATGGACATTACATTACACTATCTACTGTATATGATATAATAAGTTTAATTTTTATACACACAGGTTGAACTTCTCTACGGCCTGGTCAACAAATGCCGTCTCAATCTGCCAATCGGCTGGAATCAACCATGTGACTCGTATTGAGCGTTCTATTCGCTATCTTATAAACGTAGCCGACGATCATGGCATTGCTGCGTCTATCAGCCCCGAGGAAGAGAAGCTACTGGTAGCCGTACTTCACGATCGTATGACGGAATGTCGCTACCACGAACCAATCAGCAGCTTTGAAATTAAAGCTAAACCAGAAGAAGTCTTTGAAATTGATGTTATAGGTGAAGGAAAAGTTGCTCTGGAAAAGGCAAACAAAGAATTAGGTGATTGTAGTACTCTCAATCATGTTTCCCAAGTATAGATGATCTTTGAACTGTGTTAAACTCCTGTGTTTTTTAATTCTATTTCAGTTTTTTCTATTATTAACTTAACTTTAAAATTAATATAGGTAACTTTGTGTTGATACTGTATATCATTATATTATGATTAAAGTCCCATTTCCTACGTTTTTAGATCTAATTATAGGTCACAAACTACATTTAATGTAAAAATAAATATGTATGCGATAACTTTTTCGTCTTTAAAACTGTTAAAAATTTGAAAAATAAGTTGATTCTAATCATTTAGAGACTTTCTATAAATCATAACATGCATTGTGCATGTGTATTGTTTCTTTCTTTTTATCATAATTTACCATAAAACAGAAAAGACAAGGCAAAAATTGTAGGGAATAGGTCTTTAACATTACATTTAGCTTAACATCCAACATGATTTCATATTCTTTTAAGTGTGTTCTAGTAACCAGTTAATATTACTGTACAGTAATTATTTAATCGGTCTGTGGATACATTGTTCATTTAAGAATTCATTGTTATTGAATTTATAAACCAAAGCTTATCATGACCAATAAATGGTTGATGAAAATTTCTATTATTAATATTGCATTATAAACATTTTGTATTATTCTTTACTGCAGGACTTGCCTTTGATACGTGGGACATAGACTTTTACACCAACATGTTTATTGAAAAGGTTAAACGGAATCCAACAAGTGTTGAACTCTTTGACTTGGCTCAGTCTAACAGGTACAAAGCACTTTAGTTTTAGTCGCATGAAGTTTTACCATCTGTGAATGATGGTCATGAATATTTATTTACATTCTTTACTGTCTTGTAAAAGTAATATCTTTATTTAATACAAACCTAAATTATTGAAAATACAGTATTGCAATGCTGTGAGTTTATCAGTGATTGGATAGAGATATAAATAGAATATGCTAAATAGCTAAATCAAAATGAGGTAAAAATAAAGTAAATGAAGTAAAACAGTCAAAAAGAACAAAGATACCATCTGCCTCAATATATACCTAAAAAAAAAACAGGTGAAAAACAATTGTGGCATTGTCTATTGCCTTCTAGCCTAAAATAAAGTAAAATAGTATTTGTAACCATGGATAATCCTAAGACATAGACCATTCTTTACTTAAATTCTGTTCATCTATGCAACATTTCTCAGCTTTCATTACTGTATTTAGAAATTCCTGAAAATATTCCTACAAATGGTTTTTTCTTGCTTTCTGTCTTCTTTCTAGTGAGCATAGTCGTCATTGGTTTTTTAAGGGTAAGATGGTAATCGATGGAGAAGAAAAAGATCATTCTTTATTCAAGATGGTGATGTCAACGCAAGCTACCAGCAATGATAACAACGTCATTAAATTCTCGGATAACAGCAGGTATCTTAACATTTTACGTGGCTTTTATATTTATATCCATATTTTCCGAATCGAATCCTGATATAGTTCACTGGAATGGTGTCTATGACTCTTGTATAAATCTTGTTGTGCTGGACAGAATTAGGCATTATACCTGAAATTATTAGTTCTAGAAGGTGTCATGAAATAGCCCATAAAATACTACAGGCATAATTTCCATCGTAAATGATATTTATTCACATTTTGTTGAACCACAAAGTATTGCCTAAAGCTCTGTCTACACTATCAACTTTTATGTAAAAAAATGTGATGTGCCCATATATGGATATGATGATGTCATATCACTACCATATTTGGGGACAGACAGAGCTTTAAATGTTGTCTGTTTTTTCTCACTTTGATGACTTTACTTGATTTTCAGTGCAATCAAAGGCCATAAGGTCAAAGTTCTCAAACCAGCCAATCCCGGGTCAGCAAGTGTGATGGAGGAATCTGAACCACTCAGGCATATCATCTTCACAGCAGAGACCCATAACTTTCCAACTGGGGTTGCACCTTTCCCAGGGGCTACAACTGGTACTGGGGGTAGGATACGTGATGTTCAGGCTGCAGGGAAGGGGGCACATGTAGTGGCTGGCACTGCAGGCTACTGTTTTGGAAATTTGAACATTCCAGGTAAATTATATAAATCTAAAAATTAGATTTTGTAGTCCTTATGAAAATTGATGTCAGACTTTACTCGCTCAAAAATCAAAATAAATACAAATATAACAGAAAATAAAACATAACAAATATACAGATATAAAGGATAAACCTTATCAAAGATTTGCAAAGTAACAACAATTAAAAGATATTCATTTACTGGCACTTATATGTATAAATAGAGTATGGGATGAAAGATATTAAGTAACGCATGCAGTGAACAGGCATAATTGCTTGTTTAATTACATAATTTTGCTTTTTATAAATGTTATATATTCAGTGTAATTAATTATTTATTATCATTGATTGAACATTTGTTTAAACAGGGTATGACCTTCCATGGGAGGACAAAAATATGGTTTATCCTAGCAACATGGCGCCTGCTCTGTCGGTTGCTGTAAAGGCCAGCAATGGTGCATCTGACTACGGCAACAAGTTTGGTGAACCCGTTCTAACCGGTTTCTCTCGTTCATTTGGCATGATGCTTTCTGAGAGCGACAGAAGAGAGTGGGTCAAGCCCATTATGTTCAGCGGGGGTATTGGGATGCTTGAGAGTATGCATGCGACTAAAGACGAAGCAGAAAAAGGTTTGTTAAACAAACTAAATACAACACCATAAAAAATACTGTACAATTCTTATTATTGTTGTCTCCACATAGATATTATATGTCTGTCATATAAAATAAGATTATAGTAACCTGATAAAATATTTTGTTTTTATTTCTCCATTGAAAACTAATTATTGACTGATCAATAATTGTTTACCATGCAGGAATGAAAATTGTAAAACTTGGTGGACCAATCTATCGCATCGGAGTCGGTGGGGGCGCTGCATCTTCCATTCAAGTTCAAGGTGACAATACAGAAAAACTGGACTTCGAAGCCGTGCAGCGCGGTGATGCGGAGATGGAACAGAAACTAAACCGAGTTATAAGGGCGTGCATTGAGATGGTTGATACAAACCCTATATGTAGTATACATGATCAAGGAGCTGGAGGCAATGGTGAGTTTGCATGCAATGTGCTTATTTTTATTATTTTACTAAGTACAGTAGCACCCCTCATTTGGGACATCCCTATTAAGGGGACACTTTGTCAGACAAATGTACTTATTTTTATGTCAAACTATGGCTAACATCTGACCAATTAAATCATTTTTTTGTGTACAGGTAATGTTTTAAAGGAGATATGTGAACCTGCAGGTGCTCTAATAAAAGCTAAGGAATTCCAACTAGGTGATCCAACCATCAACACCTTAGAACTATGGGGTGCAGAATACCAGGAGTCCAATGCCATACTAATACGATCTGAGGATCAAGAAAAACTTCTAGATATTTGTGACAGAGAGAAATGTCCAGCTGTTTTTGTTGGTGACATTACAGGTGATGGGAAGGTAATATTTGGATGATTTTTTTTACCTACTTTATTCTAAATTTTTTTAGTGGAGCTGTTGCTTGGTGGTTTAACATGCTTGCCTTCCAATTCCAAGGTCAAGGGTTGTAACTCACGACTCTTTCAACTTCACTCCCTAAGCCTGAAATAAAACTTAGTTTATAAGCACGATCAACTATAAAATATTTTATCCATCCTGTAATTGGCAAGTTTGTGCTTACTGTGGGATAAGTATGAAAAAACACGTTTAAATACTACAGTGTTACTAATTTTGAAGAATGCCTTTTCATGCACAGATAGAGTGCATAAGAGTTTTGCAATACAAAAATATTTTGTTTTGTTTCAGATTCGTCTTGAGGTGGAAAAGAAAGTGGAAGCTGGTAAGGGTGATGCAGAACCTCCAAGCATAAAAAGAACAGCACTTACTTATCCAGTTGATCTCCAACTTGAATGGGTTCTTGGGAAGATGCCGCAAAAGGTATGATGGAGACTTGATAGTAGAGTAGTGTCGGTAATAAGTTTGAACCATACCATGAATGCATCAGTGGTGTAATGGTAGGATGTCTGCATATCAAGCAGAAGATTCCAGGTTCAAATCTCAGCTGAGGTCACTTTTTCTCAATCTCACAGATTTCATCATAAATAACCATTGAAAATAATTATGTGTTATAATAATAGTGTCTCTTTCTGTCTGTAAAATTATATAGAATTATATTTTTTTTTCTCTCAGGTTTTCAAGTATGATCGATGTAAACCAAAACTTAAGCAGTTAACACTACCTGATGGGTTGACTGTCCGATGTGCACTCGACCGTGTTCTGCGTCTACCTTCAGTAGCCAGTAAAAGATTTTTGACTAATAAGGTAAAGATCTGTTTATCTTTAATATTGCATAATTTATTTGTGTGAAGGAATATGGAAAGTGTATAACCAGGATATATTGTTTCTGTTAGGTTGATCGTGCTGTCACGGGCCTGATAGCCCAGCAGCAATGTGTAGGCCCCCTGCACACACCACTCGCTGATGTTGCTGTTATCGCACTCTCCCACTTTGAAACTGTAGGCTCAGCTACAGCCATTGGAGAGCAGCCTATTAAAGGGTTAGTCGATCCTGGCTGTGGTGCCAGGATGTCTGTAGGAGAAGCCCTTACCAATCTTGTGTTTGCTAGGGTCTCCGATCTTAAAGATGTCAAATGTAGCAGTAACTGGATGTGGCCAGCGAAGCTTCCTGGTGAGGGTGCTGCATTGTATGATGCATGCGAGGTGATGGGCAAGTTGGGTGTTGCTGTGGATGGTGGGAAGGACTCTTTGAGTATGGCTGCCAGGATAGGCTCTGAAACGATCAAAGCTCCAGGTTAGACATTTCATGCTTGTTAATAACTAGTATAGTGTCTGATGTACAATCTTGTGAATTATTTTAATAAGTTAAGCTTGAATACACTAATACACTTTTTTTTCCCATTTACTTACTAATAATGAAATATCAATTACAATTTTTTAGGTGCATTGGTTGTGTCTGTGTATGTGGCATGCCCAGATATTACTGCAACTGTGACCCCTGACCTTAAATGTCCAGACAGTAAAGGTAAAGTGAATATAACATTGCACATTTTGTTAGGTACAATTAAATTAACTACCTAAACAAACAAAAAATATAATATATTTATAAACAAGACTTTACATATTCTATTTCAGGGACTTTGCTCTGGGTTTCATTTGGTAAAAGGCATAACCGGTTAGGTGGTAGTGCTCTCGCTCAGTGCTATAATCAACTCGGACAATCCTCGCCTGATCTCGATGAACCGGAAACGTTTGTAAGGGCTTTCAACACAACGCAAAATCTTATCAAAGGTAGTCATTTTCATAGACTTATTAATTAGACGTTTACAATAAATTCATTTACTTGTAGTTATAATATAAAGCGCTGTCTACACTATGAAACTAGTTTGACAAAAAAATGTGATGCGCCTAAATAGGCTAGTGAAATGCCCAAAAATGGTAGTGATATGATATCATGTCCATATATGGGCATATCACATCACATAAAGTTTGATAGTGTAGACAGAGCTTTAGAGATATGAATTCAACTTTGTCTTTTGTATCCTTTTGTGGATAGAAAAATATCAGCTGGTCATGATATTAGTGATGGCGGTATTGTAACAACATTATTAGAAATGGCGTTTTCTGGGAATTGTGGTATTGACGTCAAACTTTCCGAACCTGATGGTAAGCATTATGCTATCTCTATAAATGCCTCGAATGGATCTGTAAAGTGTCATTTTAATCTTTCATATGGTTCCAGAACCTCTGGTAAGCAATAATACATTGTAAGACTTTATATATTTATTTTCAGTAACTGCAATTGATATTCTGTTTGCTGAAGAAGTAGGGCTGGTGTTAGAAGTAACAGCTAATGCTAGTGAGGACATTTGTAGACAGTTCAGTGACAATAATGTCCCTTGTTCTCTAATTGGTCACTCTAGTGGATCAGGTCAAGGGTCAATGGTAAGTTTTTTTTTTTTTAAATGGAAGCAATATTTGAACATTTATTTACGATCATTTATCATTTATGATGGTTTTTAGAATGAATCTGAATATTTTACATGTAAATTATAGGTTGTCATCTCGGTAAATGAGAAAGAAGTCTTGAATGAAAAGATGACTGTTCTTAGAGACGTGTGGGAAGAGACTAGTTTTCAACTGGAAAAACTACAAGCAAATCCAGAGTGTGTTGAAGTGGAGCAACGCAATTTAGCAAATAGAACAGCACCACCATTTAAATTAACCTTTTACCCCGTTGCAACAAATTTGAATTCTGTTAAAAAGGGATGCTCTAAAGGTTAGAACCAATTTTGGAATATTGATTATCTTGTTCTGAATTTTAATTTGTTAAAGTAATACGAGTTAAATTTGGCTCATTAGTTACCATATACATAATCATAATTGGCCTTCCATAGATGGAATGAAACCAAAGGTTGCTGTGATCCGTGAGGAAGGCAGTAATGGAGATCGAGAGATGAGTTCAACACTACACATGGCTGGCTTTGAAACATGGGACGTCAATATGCAAGATTTAGCTTGCGGGAAAGTCACCCTCGATCAATTCCGTGGAGTAGTTTTTGTTGGTGGCTTCAGTTTTGCAGACGTTTGTGGTTCTGCAAAAGGTATATTTTTCTGATTGCACTTTTTGTAGCATAGCAAAAATACATGCTGGAGCAGTAACCAAGTATTATACTAGTATTAGACAGATAGTAACCTAAATAAATATTTATTCTAGTTTATTTAAATAATGTTTATTAATCATTTTAGGTTGGGCAGCAACTATTTTGTTCAACCCAGCTGTGCGTGCTCAGTTTGATGCATTTAGAGCAAGGAAAGACACTTTCTCACTGGGTGTATGCAATGGCTGCCAACTAATGGGCCTGCTAGGCTGGGTTGCTCCAGATGTCACCAAGGAGCTTACTACAGGTAAGGTATCATGAGGTATATTTAGTAAGTAGTTTAGTGGTAGTAGGACACCGGTGTAAAGCAGGTAATGCCTCTTTGACAAATAAAAAGAAAATATGAACTACTTTTTGATATCCATTTGTTGACAGACTGTTTATTATGAATTATTTGTTATTGTCTTTTAGACGCAGCATCAGCTCAGCAAGGAGTCCATCTTGCTCATAATCTTTCCGAGCGTTTTGAGTCTCGTTTTGTTGCTGTAAAGATTAATGAAAGCCCTGCTTTAATGCTGAAAGGAATGGAAGGCTCTGTGCTTGGTGTCTGGACACAGCATGGAGAAGGTTAGATATTGATACCTCTTGATAATGATGGATGCTTAGTACAAACTTATATTTTAATTTAACTAAAAATGTTATTAAATTTACTCAACTCAAATTGTTTCTCTCTAGGGCACATGAAGTTTTCTAACAAAGAAACAAAAGACACAGTTCTGTCTGAAAATCTTGCACCAGTGCGCTTTGTCGATGACAAAGGAGAAGTGACAACTGAATACCCGTTGAACCCCAATGGCTCACCCAATGGCGTAGCGGCAATTTGCTCCGCAGATGGCCGTCATCTGGCGATCATGCCTCATCCAGAGCGTACAACTTTGACGTGGCAATGGCCATGGATGCCGCAAGATTGGCGGGAGACATTACAAGCGTCACCGTGGATGAAAATGTTCCAAAATGCTTGTTCATGGTGCTTGGAGACGTCAGAGGCAGATAGATAATAATATTGCTTATACATGGGATATATTTAAAAAAAATAATATCTTGATGGTGGTGCTTCAGAGGCAGATACTATTGCTTTATGCATGAAAATGGGATATAGTTATATACTGTATAAATGTGTTCCTCTTCTCAACAATATTATTTATTGAGGCTTAATTTCAGCAATATATATTTTTTTTCTCTTTTGTGGGGGCAACCCACTTTTATTGCAATGATAAACAACAATATGGTGAAGGTTACAGTATATATGTCTGTCTATCTATCTATTTATCAATGAATATTTAAGTGATATTACACAGACAGAGGAAGATTATGTAAAATATTTTGAAATTGTGTTGAAGTCTAGATAAAACAAACATGTATACAGAGAAAATTTATATTACAGAGCTAAAACGATATAAAGATTGATATTCAGTATTAAAAAGAGATTCGATATAATATAAATAAATATGATAAAATGGTATATTGCATTATAAGATTATGTTTTGTTTGGATACTTTTATAAAATTGTATAGTTTTACATTTTGAACATAATATTGCTTTTATTAATTAAATCTTAAATAAATTCCAAGTGATAATCCGTTTGCTTGTTTTATAATAATGAAAGATTTGTAAATACTAAATGTAAATAAAGAGATGAGTTCATTAACAAGCGTGTTCTGAGTTCCTATAATTATGTCTTACCATTCGGGGAAACCTGACCGTAATGTTTCATTAGTCGGAATACATTTAACGATCAGTTTACGGAACTTCCTCAAATCTGATTGAATGCTGTTACAGGTGTACAACATATGTTTTTCACTTTCTCTTTCTATACAACACTTTTCGCAACAATCACTTTTATTAAGATTCCACTTCTTTAAGTTTTTTCACGCTGCTGCTCTAGCCCGCTACGTCATACGAGATAACTCATTCATTAGATGAAATCAAGCAGCAGTATAATACTACACTTTGACATTTTTGTTAAAATGGAAACTCGACTATAATTTATAGGTATTGAATCCAAAAAACGGCTGGGAAAAGAGTCTAATAACAAATCCCAAAGCATTTCTGGTATTTATGAGTCCCATGATATTACATGGGTACTATAATTCACTGTCAGATAATCATTGAATTATTATCAAAACAGTCCATTGAAGTTTTTGTTTGTAATAGGATACTCTAAGTATCTAGGCTTGATGACGTGACCCCCCAGACTTGACCTTAGCAATAAAAATAAGCAAGCAGCGTTTTTTGTAAGAAATATTCTTGTCTTGTCTAAACTCTTTCCTCCACTCTTCTACAGATTTTGTTTTTTTTTTCTTTATCATCTTTCACTTCTTCCACTTTGTCATCAAATTTGTGAGCGGTTAGAATTTTAAGTTTTGTAGTTATTTCCTTTTCTAGTTCATCAAGTGCGTTTTTACTTGCGGAGGACACACGTGATTGGGTTGACATGATGATGACATCATCAGGAAGCATGTCTTGCAAGGAATGAACAAGTAGGTGTAAACACTTCTCGTCTCTGGGAAGTTAAAAGATAGTTAAGAGAGTGAGTGAGTTTAATCTAGAACAACCTGAACGCTTTAATCGAACTTTAATGAATATGTTAGGTATACACTCGAAGGCGAAAAGAAGGAAAGCTGGAGTCGCTATATCAGTGCTTTGGTTCATGCTTACAACTGTATGAAGCATGACAGTACAGGTTTCTCACCTTATTTTCTGATGTTCGGACGAGAGGCGAGACTTCCTGTTGACTTACGGTTTGGAATTAGCCCAGATGGATTTGGTAACGCTGACCCAATAAAGTACGTCAACGATCTGAGAGACCAACTATCGCTTGCCTATCAAATGGCATCTGAAGAGGCAGCGAAGTCAGCACGCAAGAACAAAGTTCGACATGATTTGAAAGTACGAGTCAATGATCTTCATCCAGGTGATCGAGTGTTGATTCGAAATCTGGGACTACAGGGTAAACACAAACTCGCTGACAAGTGGGACTCCGTGTGAAGCCAGAATCAAATAGTGGTCGAGTAGGCCTACGAACACTACATCGAAACATACTTCTGCCCATCGACTATTTAAACAAAGAAGATCCACCAGCAAAACCTACTAAACAGAAGATAAACCGCCCTATTACGCGGTCTAAGGCAAAAGTTCATGTCACTGAGAGCGAGCATGATGACAGTGGTGAATCCAGTGAGAAGGAGGTTACAATGCTAGTCCCATTAGACTTCTCAGTCACACTCCCTGTAGAAACGTTTACAGTTTCTTCCATTTCACCCCATTTTCCGCTGAATGTAGATGCCCAAGAATTTGTCCATGAAACTACTCCTGCTATATATCTCATATTAGTGCTGGAAATGTTTCCACTGATAGTAGTCCTGTAAATGCGTCCTTTGACGAGAGCATCGAGTCTGTAGTCACGCCAGTTTTTGTGAGTGTGATGTTAAAGAAGCAAGTGAAGTTGCAACAGATGTAGAGCCAGCTGTAGTTGACTCCCCAGTATCATCTGTACCCAGTCCTAAACTTTCTGTCACTATCCTTGATTCTCCTGTGGCTTGTGCTGAACCTCTACTCATCCCGCAATCTTGTTCTGAACCTCTACTCATCCCGCAATCTTGTTTAGATTCCGCACCATGATCCCTCCAACCTTGCCCTGAGCCTGTGTCTGTTTCTCAACTTTGTTTTGAAGATACCGAGATTCTTCCAAGTCCCATTATTGATTTACCTAATGATACGCCTATTATTGAACCTATTATTGAACCTAATATTGAACCTATTATTGAACCTATTGTTGAACCTACTATTACTGAACTTTCACAGTCTGTTGAACCCATCCCTGATAACATGTGTAGGCCTACTACAAGTTTTTACAGCATATCCTAACTTTTTTCAGAAACATATTTCATCACTTTAAACAAGATAAATGTGTTTAGAAGTATTTAAAACATACAAATTTATCCTTGATTTGTAAAAATCCATCAAATATAACGTATTTTGAAAGTTAGAAAAGTATATTTAATTTCCTTAAAGAGCCAAGATCTTAGAACACGAATGCTGTTCTATCTGTTGTCTTCCCCCCACCTACCAGTGCAATGCTTGCCTGTATGCTTTGAATAGAAAACCGTTCAGGCGAAACAATCGCCTTCCGGTAAAGTTTAGCAGGCTAACTCTCTCTCGTGACTCCGGAGAGTTTACGGACGCAAAGCTCTATTTCCTATTCTCCCAATGTAAAGTTTAGCAGGCTAACTCTCTCGTGACTCTGGAGAGTTTGCGGACGCAAAGCTCCATCCCTATTCTTCCAATGTAAATGTGATGAATTGAGTATTGAGGGCGCTGCGTAGTCATTCTGTAATTGGAATACAGGTGACACTGTGTGATAAAAGACCGTGCGTAAGCAGAGCGGGTTTTTTGTTCGTTTTGTTGGCTCTCGCTATGTTACTACAGTTTTGGTTGAGAGTTTGTTTAAGCTATTGATATGTTCTTATTTTGTAAGTACTAAGCTTAACTTGTATATGTATAAGCAACTGATTTACCATATGTTAACTATTAGCAGGCTAACTCTCCTGACTCTGGAGAGTTTACACACGCAGCGCAAAGCTCCTTTCATAAAGTTTAGTTTGGCAGGGCGACATGTGACATATGTATATTTTATTTTAATAATAATTCATGATCATTAGAAGATAATTATTAGGAAACTTATATTTTAAAGATGTGACCTATACCAATTCAAAATTACAATAATTACTATGTTTTGTTTTAAATTTAAAATGTGTTTATCGTGGACGACGTGTGAATATGTTTTTGACCCGGGCTTCCTTGTCCTTTGTCACTAATAATTGAGGCATATTTGCATATTTTAAAATAAATACGCAATAAAATTCATATAAATAAAATTATATTATATAATATATATTTTATATTATTATATATTAAAATGTATTTTATCTATTATTAAGTATTTCAAAAATAAGCACAGATGCCGGTGGTGAGCAAAATATGCGCACTAAAAATAACATTGGAAAACACCCACCCTATAGTTTCAAAACACAATCGCATTTCACAAGGTTAAAATAAAAGGTGATGCAATTATTTTGTTATCAATCAGGCTTTTTATTTATATTATACTCTCCAAAATTTATTTTCTGCGATTAAAATTATAATTTTAATAAAAATATATTTTCCGTAAAATAATCTAATTAATTTAGTATTAGTATAAGACTAACATCATTTCTTTTCAAAACTACACTGAAAATCTCCAACGAAAATGTCAACGATAATACACACATGGATAAGTAGCCTGCTACCAACATTGGGCCCAACGCGACAGGCCCAGTTTTTAGCGGGTTTTGACTATAGTTCACGCACAATTTTACTGATATAGAAAAGATTATTTAAGTTCAGTTTATTGGGGTTAGATTGATTTTTAAGAGTTTAATTGATTATTTTGCGGTTAGATCTAGGAATGGCCTAAGCCTCTCCCTATTTTATTTATGGGCCTGGCTGTCCGAGTCCATCGTCTGTCCTGATTGTTTTAAACAAACATGGTAACAGACCTACCTACCTACTGGCCTAGATTTAACAAATCAAAAGATATCTCTTTTTGTTTTACCCTTTCTTTACACCACCAGTACATTTACACATTACTGATATCATCTATTATATTCTGTATAATGGTTTCCACCCATTATGCCTTTTGTTCTTCAAATTTCTTTTCATAGGAGTCTACAATTAACAATAGGTCTGTAGGCCTAGTTCATTTCCTTTAATGTTTATTGGATTCTGTTCTTTGTTCATTATATTGTCTATCTAAAAAATTAGCAGGCACAGAATAATAAAAACACATTAAAGTGAAATTAATTATTAATTATTAATTATATTTAGGTACTTAATGAATATTTTGATTATTTTTCAACATGTAAATTGACTAATTGAAATGCGTTCTTTTGTCAAATAAGTTGACTCTTGTACTAATAGGCCTATTGTTAAATAATATTTATTTATTTTACTTACTCTGGATGCACCTTCATTCAAGAAGTGTGCCACTGTTTCAAAAGTGTAGCTTCCAAATAAATTATTATATTATATGTAAAAAAAAGTGGAGTAAAGTTACTTTAGGTAACTAATTATAAAAGGCATTCATTTTAAATGTGTTATAATTATAGCTAATTCTTTATTTTGTTATTTACTTTATTGATATTAAAAATAAACTTCCAACAGCAAGGAATTATTTAATTACTTATGTGTACACATTGAGAATGCCATAGATATATTATAGTGAAAATATTTCTATGAGAATCCCTACCAACTGTACTATCTTCAGACTAGCCAGCAAGTTTGGAATAGCCAACATGCATTTGAGCAGTGGGGTATGTGTAATAATTAGAATAGCCACAAGGATATCTCAGAAAAATTAGATATTTATCATAACTTTTGAACTACTGGAAAGATTTTGTTGCAAAAAAATCTATAATAATTCTTCAAAAAATTCAAGACTATAGCAATCAACTTAATAACGAAAAAGTTATTGTGAATATTACTGAAATTGTGTCCAGGCAGAATGAGTTTATATCACACTTCCTGTTCACCAAGATAAATTAAACAGATACGATTTTAATCCTTTTTTTTTCCACTTTGACTGGTGACTCTACTTGTAATGTTTGATATTTTGTGTTTTTGCTCCCGGAGGTAGCAATTTAAGTTAGGGGAGGATGTAACCCTGTCATGTTTTAGACATGTTTTCTTTTCCTTTACTTTTTATTATTTTCCAATGTACCTACAATGTAATGCAGCTGGGTGCAGTGGGTGGGCAAGATTGTTTATCAATATAGCATTAAGATGTTTGCATTATATTGCTTTTTCTTGGAACTGCATATGTTTTAATCATTTTGTTAATTAATCCTTTTAAGAATTCTCTTTGTTCTGTTTTAATCTTCTTACATGTTTATCTATTTAAATGGGAGGTCCTAAATTTGGGAATTGACCAATCGGTCAATTTACCCCTCTTGAGTTTTGCCTAGTAACAAGAATGGACCAATAGGGGTAAACCTTGTTTGACAATTTTGGATGACATTAGGGTATGTTTTGGGAGATTTCTTTCTCTTTGCCTCTTGCCATCGGACGTGCTGGACACTCCAACTTTAATTAAATTTCAACTTTATATACTTTTACATTTCGAACAACGTTGAGTTCGAGAACCTATTTGAAAGTACTGAAAGACATATATATATATATTATATACGGTATACTAAAAGAGTACTAAGTTTAAAGTACAATTCAAGTTAAAGAAGATTGTGATATTTACACGTTGTACAGTTTGTACACTTAAAGTTTTGAAGTTATTTTTATTACACTCAACATGGTGGTATACCTCCATGCACTCAATGAGGATATTGGCTCTCTATTTTAGGTGAGTGATGTGCATACTTTTATCATTATTTTGGGCAGACTTGATGCCTGATCTAATCCTTTAAATTAAGTTTTGTATTGAATTGTTTTAGTTGTTTTAGTATTTAGACTGTACTGTGTGATTTAGTTTATCTTTTAATCTTCCATTGTGCTATTACAATTGTAGTATTGTTGCTTGAGTGCAATCAAGCAAGAGGAGATTAATTAGCAAAAGATAAATGACCCTATGGATGGATAGTTTTGCTTTATGTACACGTTAACTTACGATCAAATAACAGTTTTCTCTTCGCAACTTGTACAATGTAATTTAGAAAACTACAAAATTTTTTTAATAAACATAGGCCTATACATCATACAACGTACATTTCTAGAAACAAATTTTTCAAAACTTTCTATTATTTTAAAGTCGAAGATAGCCAGGTCTCGGGTCCATTCTATTTTTGCCACAGATTGATATCTTCATCAGTACTTCTATGAATGGATGATTATAGGTGGGAACACGAACGCTAGTTGATCATACCCTGTAGGCTACCGTTTGATCATACGAATGTGGAAACCACCTCACGATGTTTACAGTCGATACTGTTGAATGGATATGCACACTCCAATAAACACACACATTTTCATATTTACTGTCATTAAAAATATTCAATTGGTTTACAAATTCTTTGTTCTGTATCTCGGATAACATATTTCGTAGATATTTGGAGCCTCCTATAGTCATTTTTAATCAAATCAATTGAAAGGTTCGCAACTCGCGTCGTTCATGATTTTAAATGAGTCAATAATCGTAATTGTGTAAATATTTTTTATTACGAATGATATTATAGAATAAATGTATCATTTCTTCATTCGATTATAATTAGTATTACTTTATTATTATGCAATTATTATATCATTCAATGACATTATTAATTCTTCGTATCAACCTTTTGACTCACTTACTAAATTATTGGTGGCGCTCTTCAAAATCATCAGACCGTACCGAACCATAGTCAATAGAAAGTAAACTTTTCTCTATGACCGAACACATGTGGATTAAATAATGTTTACGCTCGCGGAGAGAGTAGTAGGCCTACACAGTATTTGTTTGCAAGCTTAGCCCCGTTCTAAACATACTGTAAGTTGGTTTCATTTTCTGTTTGTGTGTTAAATTATTGATATATCATTGATTACTTGTTGTGTATCTGTTTTTTGATTAGTGCTCTTTCTGATGACTACAATTTAGGCTAGGCATAATGGGCAGGTAAGCCTAGCTAGCTAGGCCTAGGGTAGGCCCTTTTATTTAGAACGGACTACTTATAAAATGAACGATGGAAGTGCGGGAATGATGTTGTCGACTAGGCTAGGCCTACTAAATAAAAACCAGGCTCATGTTTTTTTGACGTAAACGCCGAGTTACATATAAATATAGCCTAGCATATATTTATAGAAAGAACCTGGTCCTAGATAGCCTATAATATATGGGCAATCTTGTACTTTTTTAGGATAAAATTAATTAATTAAAACCAGTTTCGACAGTCTTAGCCAAGCCAAGAAGCTCTTGAAAAAAGCTATTGAAAAATCTTCTCTATAAATTAGTTTTCAACTTTCTACCAGCTAGTGACTGATAAATTGTCTAAACTGTTGTTTTCTCAACATGGAGATGTAATTTTTATTGTCAAAGTCAATATTATAAGCGGGATATTAAGTGTTTTTTCATGTTGAGGATCTTAGGCTCAAGCAAGAACAATTGATACACCAGCTTTCTATTGTTCAAGTAAGTACACAAGCTTTTTCCGCCAAATTTCAAACAAAGCTAACAATGGAATACCAGTGGCCTAGCTATGGTCATATACAAGCTCCAAGCATTCTAGATATAACAAACTCTAGCTTTTATGGCTTTGCATATGATGAACTTAGAAGTCATTTTGATAGGCTTGCATTTGAAACATCGACTCATTAGGCGCAGGAGCCCCGGATAGCGTTACGTTTGAAAACCCCAAAAAGTGAGGTTTTCAACCATTAGCGGCATGACTGATGTGAGTGATTAATGTGTTTTACGGACGGTTTCAAGGACTATCCTACCAGTGGGCTGTTCACTGGTCAAATGATTGACACTTTGTATCACCGTTTGTAACTGGAGCTGTGACGACCTTTGTAACTGGAGCTGTGACGACCTTGCAAGAATACTAGGCCAGAATTTTTAATTGAAAAGTGCCTTGGTATTAACAATAACATGGAGATGGAAACAAATTTGTCTATCTTTCTTTCTAAAATAAATGGTCACTATAGTTTCAAACTAGGCTTAGTCCACCACATTAGTAATTACGAATCGAAACCTAAATTAAAATTGTTGGTATTCTTTGGCCGTTGTTTGATTAATTACATTTTCATGCCATGTTTTTTTTTCTCTAATGATTTGGCGATACGCTCCTATATTAATTAGGCCTACTAGCAGAGGGTTCGATGAGTTTTGAAAAGTTATGGAAATGTGGTCTAACATATAGCAATTCAGTTTTTTAAGGCCCTTCTTCCTTGTCCGAGCCTTTGGAAATATTAAAAAGTTATATTAATATAATATATTCTGTGTTTTCATGTTTTGAGAAATTGTATATCATATTATCAGATGTTTCGCGCTGCGCTTTTATTTGTTTCGCGCTTCGTCTTGTTCGAGCTTCCTCCGTACATACCGATAATTAATATGATTTTTCATTTCATTTTTTGTACATTATTAACAAATAGCATACAGAACCCCATACAGAACATACCCTTCTCTGAGAAAACACTTGTGGGCGATTCCCCGAATACGACATGATGGAATAGCTTTGGAGACTTTGACTTTGGAGTAGGCCTAAATCGAAACGTCAAGCAACTCAACAGTTCTTTTCAGAACTAATATAGGCCTACGTGGTGTACCGCAAATTTATATCAACAAATATGTAACTTGTTTAGCACGTTTAAAATGGATAGCAAAACATATTTAAAAAAAAAACCTGAATTATTTCAAACAGACAGCACATTAGTTCAAACGGATAGCACAATAGATAGTTCAATCAAATGGATATAACTATGATATAACTGTATACTGTGCAATCTATACGGATTATCGGGTAGCACATTCTTTCAAATGGATAGCACATTCTTTCAAATGGATAGCACATTCTTTCAAATGGATAGCACATTAGGTAGCACAATCAAATGGATATAGTACTGTACATTATTCTATGATTATCGGGTAGCACATTCTTTCAAATGGATAGCACATTAGGCCTATTTCAAATGGATAGCACATTCTTTCAAATGGATAGCACATTATTTCAAAATGGATAGCACATTATTTCAAATGGATAGCACATTGGGTAGCACAATCAAATAGATATAGTACTGTACATTATTCTATAAGGATTATCGGGTAGCACATTATTTCAAATGGATAGCACATTAGGTAGCACAATCAAATGGATATAATTGTACTGTACATTATTCTATAGCCTACGGATTATCGGGTAGCACATTCTTTCAAATGGATAGCACATTAGGTAGCACAGTCAAATGGATATAGTACTGTACATTATTCTATAAGGATTATCGGGTAGCACATTCTTTCAAATGGATAGCACATTAGGTAGCACAATCAAATGGATATAGTACTGTACATTATTTTATACGGATTATCGGGTAGCACATTCTTTCAAATGGATAGCACATTCTTTCAAATGGATAGCACATTGGGTAGCACAATCAAATGGATATAGTACTGTACTGTACATTATTCTATACGGATTATCGGGTAGCACATTCTTTCAAATGGATAGCACATTCTTTCAAATGGATAGCACATTATTTCAAATGGATAGCACATTAGGTAGCACAATCAAATGGATGTAATTGTACTGTACATTATTCTATACGGATTATCGGGTAGCACATTCTTTCAAATAGCATATTATTTCAAATGGATAGCACATTATTTCAAATGGATAGCACATTGGGTAGCACAATCAAATAGATATAGTATTGTACATTATTCTATAAGGAGAATCGGGTAGCACATTCTTTCAAATGGATAGCACATTAGGTAGCACAGTCAAATGGATATAGTACTGTACATTATTCTATAAGGATTATCGGGTAGCACATTCTTTCAAATGGATAGCACATTATTTCAAATGGATAGCACATTATTTCAAATGGATAGCACATTATTTCAAATGGATAGCACATTAGGTAGCACAATCAAATGGATATAATTGTACTGTACATTATTCTATACGGATTATTGGGTAGCACATTCTTTCAAATGGATAGCAAATTATTTCAAATGGATAGCATGGATTTGGGTAGCACAATCAAATTGAGCACATTGGGTAACACATTGCATCAAATGGGAGCCTACTGTACAGTTATTCTATTGAATTGAATTGAAATATATATTTATACTGGGTAACCTCTTCAGTCAAAGACTGGTCTCCCAGAGGGCCCAGTTGGTGATCAGTGGCTGTGATGTACTAATACACCCGGGGTAACCCTCCACTCGTCTCGAAAGATGTACTAGGTTCTTTAAGTACAAACGAGCTAGATGTGTATTCTATTATCGGGTGTAGCACATTAAAATTGAGAGGATAAGATGGACATCATAATTTATTATTAAGGGGAAAAACAGCAAATCTTTACTGAGGGGACACTCCTATAAAGCAGACATTAAGGGGATGAGTGGCCCGACGGGGAACATTTAAGCTCAGTGCCAATGTTCACTCAATATATTTTCCATCACAAAATAACAAAAAAGACGAAATATTTATATCCATTTATCCATGATTTATCGTTATTAAATAAAAATGGATATCATGATAATTATGATACTTTGTTTGTCTTGAAAGTTTTCATTGGTGAAACGTTGCCTGCTACATTTTGAATTTCCGAGTCCAGATCAGTATTGGTATTGGTTTTCCGTGATCTATTCTAACTAATGAAACAATTTTTAGAAAATGATATATCTGATAGATATCATCTAAGTGATGTTTTACATAAGTTATAACGTTTAACTTTTCATTCTCCATACATTCAATTCTTTTAATATAGTTCTTGTAACACCATATCAAGTAGTAGTAGAAATTATTGTAGGGTTTTCTTATTATTCAGTCAATTCAGTGTTTCTATACAGAAAAGAGTAGTCAGTGGCCTTAACATCAATTAATTGTATAATTTGCACCCAAGGTCGAATAGCAAGAAACTCAGGTCCAGTTACATTGGTGTTCATTGGTCAATAGGAAATGAACAGCACACTTATGGGTGGTGACAAAGTTTAGTTATTGATAAGTTGTCCTTGGGAAAAACACATTAGTTGGGTTGACCATGGGCTGACAGAGTTAACGACTTCGTAACGCTATCCGGGGCTCCTGCGCCTAATGCTTGATAATATTGATCTATTCAGAAAATTAAGCTATGATTATGAAAGGAAATAAAAACAGACAAGCTAAATATTGAAACAGCGCCGTTAATTGAAGAAATAACACTCAACGATTACAGTCAGAATTGTAAATCCTCTGAGTTTGTGATTACTTATTGTGCATCTGTTTTTTTTATTAGTGCTCTTTCTGATGACTACAATTTAGGCTAGGCTTAATGGGCTAGGTAAGCCTAGCTAGGCCCTTATTTAGGACGGACAACTTATAAAATGAACGATGAAAGTGCGGGAATGATGTTGTCGACTAGGCTAGGCCTACTAAATAAAAACCAGGCTCATGTTTTTTTGGCGTAAACGCCGAGTTACATATAAATATAGCCTAGCCTATATTCATAGAAAGAACCTGGTCCTAGATAGCCTAATAATATATGGGCAATCTTGTACTTTTTTAGGATAAAATTAATTAATTAAAACCAGTTTCGACTTAGCCAAGCCAAGAAGCTCTTGAAAAAAGCTATTGAAAAATCTTCTCCATAAAATAGTTTTCAACTTTCTACCACCTAGTGACTGATAAATTGTCTAAACTGTTGTTTTCTCAACATGGAGATGTAATTTTTATTGTCAAAGTCAATATTATAAGCAGGATATTAAGTGTTTTTTCATGTTGAGGATCTTAGGCTCAAGCAAGAACAATTGATGCACCAGCTTTCTATTGTTCAAGTAAGTACACAAGCTTTTTCCGCCCAATTTCAAATAAAGCTAACAATGGAAAACTAGTGGCCTAGCTATGGTCATATAAAAGCTCCAAGCATTCTAGATATAACAAACTCTAGCTTTTATGGCTTTGCATATGATGAACTTAGAAGTCATTTTGATAGGCTTGCATTTGAAACATCGACTCCTGATAATATTGATCTATTCAGAAAATTAAGCTATGATTATGAAAGGAAATAAAAAAAGACGAGCTAAATATTGGAACAGCGCCGTTAATTGAAGAAATAACACTCAACGAATACAGTCAGAATTGTAAATCCTCTGAGTTTGTGAAAGCAATTGATTGTTCAACTCAAACACCTAAATAATGGGACCATATCCCATCACTAAAGCTGAAAATAAAGCAAACTGATGAGAAAGTTTCTGAATTAGCTACACTAATTCAAGAAATCCATTCAAATTTTGTTCACCTTAGTAAAGCTTTTAAAGAAATGAGTGAAAGAAACTGGTCTCTTGAGCAACAAATTCTTAGTTTACAGAATATTGCAAGTGAACCTGAATTTGAACTACCTAAAAAGTTGGGTATTGCTAAACTGCGCAAACACTGCGCAAACAACAAAAAAATTAATATTGATTAAAACACAACTAGACCTATATAGGGAGACGATTTATGAGGAAAAAATATAAAATTCCTTTAAGTTTTACTTTTTTTGGGTGAAAAACTTCAATTTTTGGGAAAATTACTGATTTCCCAGCGCAAACCTCCAAAAAAAGCTGCGCAAACCTCCTTTAAATCAATTAATATTGATTAAAACACAACTAGACCTATATAGGGAGACAATTTATGGGGAAAAAATTTAAAATTCCTTTAAGTTTGCCTTTTTTTGGGTAAAAAACTTCAATTTTTGGGAAAATTACTGATTTCACAGCGCAAACCTAAAAAAAAAGCTGCGCAAACCTCCTTTAAATCAATTAATATTGATTAGATAACAACTAGAACTATATAAGGAGACAATTTATGGGAAAACAAATTTGAAATTCCTTTAAGTTTTCTTTTTTTTGGGTGAAAAACTTCAATTTTTGGGAAAATTATTGATTTCACAGCGCAAACAACAAAAAAAGCTGCGCAAACCTCCTTTAAATCAATTAATATTGATAGAACACAACTAGAACTCTATAGGGAGACAATTTATGGGAAGACAAATTTGAAATTCCTTTAAGTTTACTTAACATTAATAGTTTTTAACCCAAAAAAAGGCAAACTTAAAGGAATTTCAAATTTGTTTTCCCATAAATTGTCTCCCTATATAGTTTAGTTGTTATCTATCAATATTAATTGATTTAAAGGAGGTTTGCACAGCTTTTTTTTTTTTTTTTGCGCTGTGAAATAAGTAATTTTCCCAAAAATTGAAGTTTTTCACCCAAAAAAAGGCAAACTTAAAGGAATTTCAATTTTTTTCCCATAAATTGTCTCCCTATATAGTTTAGTTGTTATCTATCAATATTAATTGATTTAAAGGAGGTTTGCGCAGCTTTTTTTTTTTTTTTTGCGCTGTGAAATAAGTAATTTTCCCAAAAATTGAAGTTTTTCACCCAAAAAAAAGCAAACTTAAAGGAATTTCAATTTTTTTCCCATATATTGTCTCCCTATAATTATAGTTCTAGTTGTGTTCTATCAATATTAATTGTTTTGAAGGAGGTTTTGCAGCTTTTTTTGTTGTTTGTGCTGTGAAATCAGTAATTTTCCCAAAAATTGAAGTTTTTCACCCAAAAAAAGGCAAACTTAAAGGAATTTCAAATTTTTTCCCCATAAATTGTCTCCTTATATAGTTCTAGTTGTGTTCTATCAATATTAATTGTTTTGAAGGAGGTTTGCGCAGCTTTTTTGGGGGTTTGCGCTGTGAAATCGGTAATTTTCCCAAAAATTGAAGTTTTTCACCCAAAAAAAGGCAAACTCAAAGGAAATTCAAATTTGTTTTCCTATAAATTGTCTCCCTATATAGTTCTAGTTGTTATCTAATCAATATTAATTGATTTAAAGGAGGTTTGCGCAGCTTTTTTTGTTGTTTGCGCTGTGAAATCAGTAATTTTCCCAAAAATTGAAGTTTTTCACCCAAAAAAAGGCAAACTTAAAGGAATTTCAATTTTTTTCCCCATAAATTGTCTCACTATATAGTTCTAGTTGTGTTCTATCAATATTAATTGTTTTGAAAGAGGTTTGCGCAGCTTTTTTTGTTCTTTGCGCTGTTAAATCAGTAATTTTCCCAAAAATTGAAGTTTTTCACCCAAAAAAAGGCAAACTTAAAGGAATTTCAAATTTTTTCTCCATAAATTGTCTCCCTATATAGTTCTAGTTGTGTTCTATCAATATTAATTGTTTTGAAGGAGGTTTGCGCAGCTTTTTTGGGGGTTTGCGCTGTGAAATCAGTAATTTTCCCAAAAATTGAAGTTTTTCACCCAAAAAAAGGCAAACTCAAAGGAAATTCAAATTTGTTTTCCCATAAATTGTCTCCCTATATAGTTCTAGTTGTTATCTAATCAATATTAATTGATTTAAAGGAGGTTTGCGCAGCTTTTTTTGTTGTTTGCGCTGTGAAATCAGTAATTTTCCCAAAAATTGAAGTTTTTCACCCAAAAAAAGGCAAACTTAAAGGAATTTCAATTTTTTTCTCCATAAATTGTCTCACTATATAGTTCTAGTTGTGTTCTATCAATATTAATTGTTTTGAAAGAGGTTTGCGCAGCTTTTTTTGTTCTTTGCGCTGTTAAATCAGTAATTTTCCCAAAAATTGAAGTTTTTCACCCAAAAAAAGGCAAACTTAAAGGAATTTTAAATTCTTTTTCCCATAAATTGTCTCCCTATGTAGTTCTAGTTGTGTTCTAATCAATAATAATTGTTTTGAAGGAGGTTTGCGCAGCTTTTGTTGTTGTTTGCGCAGTGTTTGCGCAGTTTAGCAATACCCAAAAAGTTTGTATCTAAACCTAATCTATACTGTAAACAAAATGGCATTAGCACAATCTCAAGTAACACGTTTGATGTGCTTGGTGATACCGTACAACAACCACCATCTAACCTTGCCACATCGACTCTGAAGCTACGCGAATTACAGATCACTCTAGTACTCAAGCTCTACAAAGTCTAAATTGGATGAACTTAGATGAAATATTATATGTAAATGAAGCTATTGTTATGTTTAAGATTATGAACAACCTTGCACCTCCATATTTAATAAAAATAAATTCAATATCAAAAACAATTACTATAATATTAGAACTAAGCCAAATTTAATAGTACCAAAACCAAAAACGTAGCTTATCATATAGAGGTGCCAAGGTTAGGAATGAGCTAAATGAAGATATTAAAAATGTGAACAGTGTCTCTCTTTTTAAGAAACTGTTAACTGCTAATTTCATGTAGCTTTATTTAAATGTACTGTATTATTTAATTTTATAGTTAGTAAGTGTACCCTTGGTTCATTTTATTTCATTGTAATTGTTTTTTTTTTTTTTTATCTCTTTTGATAGTAATTAAGGTCTTTTTACATTTATTTTTGTTGGTGTTTTCCTTTAAACACGGTCTTACTGAAAAACAACTTTCAGTTGAAGTTAAGTATCCGTGATTAAATAAAGCTTATTATTATTATTATTATAAGTCATATACTTTATAGTTATACTTTTTTAGTGTAAACATCAATAATAATAAATAATAATATATAAAATAATATAGATCTAATATTTAATAATTTATTTTTTTAAAGAATATGACTATCATTACTCGGTTTTATAAAAGTCCGGCATTACTCCCAGGGGCTTCAAATGTTTTGTGGAAGAAATTAGCAAAGCAGTTGGAAAATTCTAAATTGCAAGATTTAAAAACGGAAATTTGTTTTAATGTGGAAGTAAACGGAGGTAGGTACTCTTCCTTTCTAATTTAAATTTTAATAAATTGTTTTGCCAAACTAATATTATTTTGAAAATGTCAATTAAACTGTGTATTATTTTCATAGATTGCCTCAGTGGTGAAGAACAGAAGAAAATACAATGGATCTTAGGTACCCCTTTTGAAGAATTTAGTCTGCTGACCAAGTCAATCATAGTTGAAGATGATCAAGAACCTGATGGACTTCTGATTGAAATTGGGCCTAGGTCAGAAAATGTTTTTTAATTAACAAATTACCCTTCTTGTCTAGTCGTACAGTGTTAGTGTCGGTTTCAGTTGAGAATAAGTATTAATAAATAATACTGTATGTTTTGTTATTCGGTAGGTAATATCTGAAAAAGTAAAAGTCATAATTTTTGTTGTTCAATAAGGTAATAGGCATAAATTAAGAAAGGTGGGCATAAACATGCATGGCAGAATATGTTGACTGTATATTTAATATCATGGACATTACATTACACTATCTACTGTATATGATATAATAAGTTTAATTTTTATACACACAGGTTGAACTTCTCTACGGCCTGGTCAACAAATGCCGTCTCAATCTGCCAATCGGCTGGAATCAACCATGTGACTCGTATTGAGCGTTCTATTCGCTATCTTATAAACGTAGCCGACGATCATGGCATTGCTGCGTCTATCAGCCCCGAGGAAGAGAAGCTACTGGTAGCCGTACTTCACGATCGTATGACGGAATGTCGCTACCACGAACCAATCAGCAGCTTTGAAATTAAAGCTAAACCAGAAGAAGTCTTTGAAATTGATGTTATAGGTGAAGGAAAAGTTGCTCTGGAAAAGGCAAACAAAGAATTAGGTGATTGTAGTACTCTCAATCATGTTTCCCAAGTATAGATGATCTTTGAACTGTGTTAAACTCCTGTGTTTTTTAATTCTATTTCAGTTTTTTCTATTATTAACTTAACTTTAAAATTAATATAGGTAACTTTGTGTTGATACTGTATATCATTATATTATGATTAAAGTCCCATTTCCTACGTTTTTAGATCTAATTATAGGTCACAAACTACATTTAATGTAAAAATAAATATGTATGCGATAACTTTTTCGTCTTTAAAACTGTTAAAAATTTGAAAAATAAGTTGATTCTAATCATTTAGAGACTTTCTATAAATCATAACATGCATTGTGCATGTGTATTGTTTCTTTCTTTTTATCATAATTTACCATAAAACAGAAAAGACAAGGCAAAAATTGTAGGGAATAGGTCTTTAACATTACATTTAGCTTAACATCCAACATGATTTCATATTCTTTTAAGTGTGTTCTAGTAACCAGTTAATATTACTGTACAGTAATTATTTAATCGGTCTGTGGATACATTGTTCATTTAAGAATTCATTGTTATTGAATTTATAAACCAAAGCTTATCATGACCAATAAATGGTTGATGAAAATTTCTATTATTAATATTGCATTATAAACATTTTGTATTATTCTTTACTGCAGGACTTGCCTTTGATACGTGGGACATAGACTTTTACACCAACATGTTTATTGAAAAGGTTAAACGGAATCCAACAAGTGTTGAACTCTTTGACTTGGCTCAGTCTAACAGGTACAAAGCACTTTAGTTTTAGTCGCATGAAGTTTTACCATCTGTGAATGATGGTCATGAATATTTATTTACATTCTTTACTGTCTTGTAAAAGTAATATCTTTATTTAATACAAACCTAAATTATTGAAAATACAGTATTGCAATGCTGTGAGTTTATCAGTGATTGGATAGAGATATAAATAGAATATGCTAAATAGCTAAATCAAAATGAGGTAAAAATAAAGTAAATGAAGTAAAACAGTCAAAAAGAACAAAGATACCATCTGCCTCAATATATACCTAAAAAAAAAACAGGTGAAAAACAATTGTGGCATTGTCTATTGCCTTCTAGCCTAAAATAAAGTAAAATAGTATTTGTAACCATGGATAATCCTAAGACATAGACCATTCTTTACTTAAATTCTGTTCATCTATGCAACATTTCTCAGCTTTCATTACTGTATTTAGAAATTCCTGAAAATATTCCTACAAATGGTTTTTTCTTGCTTTCTGTCTTCTTTCTAGTGAGCATAGTCGTCATTGGTTTTTTAAGGGTAAGATGGTAATCGATGGAGAAGAAAAAGATCATTCTTTATTCAAGATGGTGATGTCAACGCAAGCTACCAGCAATGATAACAACGTCATTAAATTCTCGGATAACAGCAGGTATCTTAACATTTTACGTGGCTTTTATATTTATATCCATATTTTCCGAATCGAATCCTGATATAGTTCACTGGAATGGTGTCTATGACTCTTGTATAAATCTTGTTGTGCTGGACAGAATTAGGCATTATACCTGAAATTATTAGTTCTAGAAGGTGTCATGAAATAGCCCATAAAATACTACAGGCATAATTTCCATCGTAAATGATATTTATTCACATTTTGTTGAACCACAAAGTATTGCCTAAAGCTCTGTCTACACTATCAACTTTTATGTAAAAAAATGTGATGTGCCCATATATGGATATGATGATGTCATATCACTACCATATTTGGGGACAGACAGAGCTTTAAATGTTGTCTGTTTTTTCTCACTTTGATGACTTTACTTGATTTTCAGTGCAATCAAAGGCCATAAGGTCAAAGTTCTCAAACCAGCCAATCCCGGGTCAGCAAGTGTGATGGAGGAATCTGAACCACTCAGGCATATCATCTTCACAGCAGAGACCCATAACTTTCCAACTGGGGTTGCACCTTTCCCAGGGGCTACAACTGGTACTGGGGGTAGGATACGTGATGTTCAGGCTGCAGGGAAGGGGGCACATGTAGTGGCTGGCACTGCAGGCTACTGTTTTGGAAATTTGAACATTCCAGGTAAATTATATAAATCTAAAAATTAGATTTTGTAGTCCTTATGAAAATTGATGTCAGACTTTACTCGCTCAAAAATCAAAATAAATACAAATATAACAGAAAATAAAACATAACAAATATACAGATATAAAGGATAAACCTTATCAAAGATTTGCAAAGTAACAACAATTAAAAGATATTCATTTACTGGCACTTATATGTATAAATAGAGTATGGGATGAAAGATATTAAGTAACGCATGCAGTGAACAGGCATAATTGCTTGTTTAATTACATAATTTTGCTTTTTATAAATGTTATATATTCAGTGTAATTAATTATTTATTATCATTGATTGAACATTTGTTTAAACAGGGTATGACCTTCCATGGGAGGACAAAAATATGGTTTATCCTAGCAACATGGCGCCTGCTCTGTCGGTTGCTGTAGAGGCCAGCAACGGTGCATCTGACTACGGCAACAAGTTTGGTGAACCCGTTCTAACCGGTTTCTCTCGTTCATTTGGCATGATGCTTTCTGAGAGCGACAGAAGAGAGTGGGTCAAGCCCATTATGTTCAGCGGGGGTATTGGGATGCTTGAGAGTATGCATGCGACTAAAGACGAAGCAGAAAAAGGTTTGTTAAACAAACTAAATACAACACCATAAAAAATACTGTACTTCTTATTATTGTTGTCTCCACATAGATATTATATGTCTGTCATATAAAATAAGATTATAGTAACCTGATAAAATATTTTGTTTTTATTTCTCCATTGAAAACTAATTATTGACTGATGAATAATTGTTTACCATGCAGGAATGAAAATTGTAAAACTTGGTGGACCAATCTATCGCATCGGAGTCGGTGGGGGCGCTGCATCTTCCATTCAAGTTCAAGGTGACAATACAGAAAAACTGGACTTCGAAGCCGTGCAGCGCGGTGATGCGGAGATGGAACAGAAACTAAACCGAGTTATAAGGGCGTGCATTGAGATGGTTGATACAAACCCTATATGTAGTATACATGATCAAGGAGCTGGAGGCAATGGTGAGTTTGCATGCAATGTGCTTATTTTTATTATTTTACTAAGTACAGTAGCACCCCTCATTTGGGACATCCCTATTAAGGGGACACTTTGTCAGACAAATGTACTTATTTTTATGTCAAACTATGGCTAACATCTGACCAATTAAATCATTTTTTTGTGTACAGGTAATGTTTTAAAGGAGATATGTGAACCTGCAGGTGCTCTAATAAAAGCTAAGGAATTCCAACTAGGTGATCCAACCATCAACACCTTAGAACTATGGGGTGCAGAATACCAGGAGTCCAATGCCATACTAATACGATCTGAGGATCAAGAAAAACTTCAAGATATTTGTGACAGAGAGAAATGTCCAGCTGTTTTTGTTGGTGACATTACAGGTGATGGGAAGGTAATATTTGGATGATTTTTTTACCTACTTTATTCAAAATTTTTTTAGTGGAGCTGTTGCTTGGTGGTTTAACATGCTTGTCTTCCAATTCCAAGGTCAAGGGTTCAATCAAGGTCAAGGGTTGTAACTCACGACTCTTTCAACTTCACTCCCTAAGCCTGAAATAAAACTTAGTTTATAAGCACGATAAACTATTAAATATTTTATCCATCCTGTAATTGGCAAGTTTGTGCTTACTGTGGGATAAGTATGAAAAAACACATTTAAATACTACAGTGTTACTAATTTTGAAGAATACCTTTTCATGCACAGATAGAGTGCATAAGAGTTTTGCAATACAAAAATATTTTGTTTTGTTTCAGATTCGTCTTGAGGTGGAAAAGAAAGTGGAAGCTGGTAAGGGTGATGCACAACCTCCAAGCATAAAAAGAACAGCACTTACTTATCCAGTTGATCTCCAACTTGAATGGGTTCTTGGAAAGATGCCGCAAAAGGTATGATGGAGACTTGATAGTAGAGTAGTGTCGGTAATAAGTTTGAACCATACCATGAATGCATCAGTGGTGTAATGGTAGGATGTCTGCATATCAAGCAGAAGATTCCAGGTTCAAATCTCAGCTGAGGTCACTTTTTCTCAATCTCACAGATTTCATCATAAATAACCATTGAAAATAATTATGTGTTATAATAATAGTGTCTCTTTCTGTCTGTAAAATTATATAGAATTATATTTTTTTTTCTCTCAGGTTTTCAAGTATGATCGATGTAAACCAAAACTTAAGCAGTTAACACTACCTGATGGGTTGACTGTCCGATGTGCACTCGACCGTGTTCTGCGTCTACCTTCAGTAGCCAGTAAAAGATTTTTGACTAATAAGGTAAAGATCTGTTTATCTTTAATATTGCATAATTTATTTGTGTGAAGGAATATGGAAAGTGTATAACCAGGATATATTGTTTCTGTTAGGTTGATCGTGCTGTCACTGGCCTGATAGCCCAGCAGCAATGTGTAGGCCCCCTGCACACACCACTCGCTGATGTTGCTGTTACCGCACTCTCCCACTTTGAAACTGTAGGCTCAGCTACAGCCATTGGAGAGCAGCCTATTAAAGGGTTAGTCGATCCTGGATGTGGTGCCAGGATGTCTGTAGGAGAAGCCCTTACCAATCTTGTGTTTGCTAGGGTCTCCGATCTTAAAGATGTCAAATGTAGCGGTAACTGGATGTGGCCAGCGAAGCTTCCTGGTGAGGGTGCTGCATTGTATGATGCATGCGAGGCTATGTGCGAGGTGATGGGCAAGTTGGGTGTTGCTGTGGATGGTGGGAAGGACTCTTTGAGTATGGCTGCCAGGATAGGCTCTGAAACGATCAAAGCTCCAGGTTAGACATTTCATGCTTGTTAATAACTAGTATAGAGTCTGATGTACAATCTTGTGAATTATTTTAATAAGTTAAGCTTGAATACACTAATACACTTCTTTACTCCATTTACTTACTAATAATGAAATATCAATTACAATTTTTTAGGTGCATTGGTTGTGTCTGTGTATGTGGCATGCCCAGATATTACTGCAACTGTGACCCCTGACCTTAAATGTCCAGACAGTAAAGGTAAAGTGAATATAACATTGCACATTTTGTTAGGTACAATTAAATTAACTACCTAAACAAACAAAAAATATAATATATTTATAAACAAGACTTTACATATTCTATTTCAGGGACTTTGCTCTGGGTTTCATTTGGTAAAAGGCATAACCGGTTAGGTGGTAGTGCCCTCGCTCAGTGCTATAATCAACTCGGACAATCCTCGCCTGATCTCGATGAACCGGAAACGTTTGTAAGGGCTTTCAACACAACGCAAAATCTTATCAAAGGTAGTCATTTTCATAGACTTATTAATTAGACGTTTACAATAAATTTATTTACTTGTAGTTATAATATAAAGCGCTGTCTACACTATGAAACTAGTTTGACAAAAAAATGTGATGCGCCTAAATAGGGTAGTGAAATGCCCAAAAATGGTAGTGATATGATATCATGTCCATATATGGGCATATCACATCACATAAAGTTTGATAGTGTAGACAGAGCTTTAGAGATATGAATTCAACTTTGTCTTTTGTATCCTTTTGTAGATAGAAAAATATCAGCTGGTCATGATATTAGTGATGGCGGTATTGTAACAACATTATTAGAAATGGCGTTTTCTGGGAATTGTGGTATTGACGTCAAACTTTCCGAACCTGATGGTAAGCATTATGCTATCTCTATAAATGCCTCGAATGGATCTGTAAAGTGTCATTTTAATCTTTCATATAGTTCCAGAACCTCTGGTAAGCAATAATACATTGTAAGACTTTATATATTTATTTTCAGTAACTGCAATTGATATTCTGTTTGCTGAAGAAGTAGGGCTGGTGTTAGAAGTAACAGCTAATGCTAGTGAGGACATTTGTAGACAGTTCAGTGACAATAATGTCCTTTGTTCTCTAATTGGTCACTCTAGTGGATCAGGTCAAGGGTCAATGGTAAGTTTTTGTTTTTTTTAAATGGAAGCAATATTTGAACATTTATTTACGATCATTTATCATTTATGATGGTTTTTAGAATGAATCTGAATATTTTACATGTAAATTATAGGTTGTCATCTCGGTAAATGAGAAAGAAGTCTTGAATGAAAAGATGACTGTTCTTAGAGACGTGTGGGAAGAGACTAGTTTTCAACTGGAAAAACTACAAGCAAATCCAGAGTGTGTTGAAGTGGAGCAACGCAATTTAGCAAATAGAACAGCACCACCATTTAAATTAACCTTTGACCCCGTTGCAACAAATTTGAATTCTGTTAAAAAGGGATGCTCTAAAGGTTAGAACCAATTTTGGAATATTGATTATCTTGTTCTGAATTTTAATTTGTTAAAGTAATACGAGTTAAATTTGGCTCATTAGTTACCATATACATAATCATAATTGGCCTTCCATAGATGGAATGAAACCAAAGGTTGCTGTGATCCGTGAGGAAGGCAGTAATGGAGATCGAGAGATGAGTTCAACACTACACATGGCTGGCTTTGAAACATGGGACGTCAATATGCAAGATTTAGCTTGCGGGAAAGTCACCCTCGATCAATTCCGTGGAGTAGTTTTTGTTGGTGGCTTCAGTTTTGCAGACGTTTGTGGTTCTGCAAAAGGTATACTTTTCTGATTGCACTTTTTGTAGCATAGCAAAAATACATGCGGGAGCAGTAACCAAGTATTATACTAGTATTAGACAGATAGTAACCTAAATAAATATTTATTCTAGTTTATTTAAATAATGTTTATTAATCATTTTAGGTTGGGCAGCAACTATTTTGTTCAACCCAGCTGTGCGTGCTCAGTTTGATGCATTTAGAGCAAGGAAAGACACTTTCTCACTGGGTGTATGCAATGGCTGCCAACTAATGGGCCTGCTAGGCTGGGTTGCTCCAGATGTCACCAAGGAGCTTACTACAGGTAAGGTATCATGAGGTATATTTAGTAAGTAGTGTAGTGGTAGTAGGACACCGGTGTAAAGCATGTAATGCCTCTTTGACAAGTAAAAAGAAAATATGAACTACTTTTTGATATCCATTTGTTGACAGACTGTTTATTATGAATTATTTGTTATTGTCTTTTAGACGCAGCATCAGCTCAGCAAGGAGTCCATCTTGCTCATAATCTTTCCGAGCGTTTTGAGTCTCGTTTTGTTGCTGTAAAGATTAATGAAAGCCCTGCTTTAATGCTGAAAGGAATGGAAGGCTCTGTGCTTGGTGTCTGGACACAGCATGGAGAAGGTTAGATATTGATACCTCTTGATAATGATGGATTCTTAGTACAAACTTATATTTTAATTTAACTAAAAATGTTATTAAATTTACTCAACTCAAATTGTTTCTCTCTAGGGCACATGAAGTTTTCTAACAAAGAAACAAAAGACACAGTTCTGTCTGAAAATCTTGCACCAGTGCGCTTTGTCGATGACAAAGGAGAAGTGACAACTGAATACCCGTTGAACCCCAATGGCTCACCCAATGGCGTAGCGGCAATTTGCTCCGCAGATGGCCGTCATCTGGCGATCATGCCTCATCCAGAGCGTACAACTTTGACGTGGCAATGGCCATGGATGCCGCAAGATTGGCGGGAGACATTACAAGCGTCACCGTGGATGAAGATGTTCCAAAATGCTTGTTCATGGTGCTTGGAGACGTCGGAGGCAGATAGATAATAATATTGCTTATACATGGGATATATTTAAGAAAAATAATATCTTGTTGGTGGTGCTTCAGAGGCAGATACTATTGCTTTATGCATGAAAATGGGATATAATTATATACTGTATAAATGTGTTCCTCTTCTCAACAATATTATTTATTGAGGCTTAATTTCAGCAATATATATTTTTTTTCTCTTTGTGGGGGCAACCCACTTTTATTGCAATGATAAACAACAATATGGTGAAGGTTACAGTATATATGTCTGTCTATCTATCTATTTATCAATGAATATTTAAGTGATATTACACAGACAGAGGAAGATTATGTAAAATATTTTGAAATTGTGTTGAAGTCTAGATAAAACAAACATGTATACAGAGAAAATTTATATTACAGAGCTAAAACGATATAAAGATTGATATTCAGTATTAAAAAGAGTTTCGATATAATATAAATAAATATGATAAAATGGTATATTGCATTATAAGATTATGTTTTGTTTGGGTACTTTTATAAAATTGTATAGTTTTACATTTTGAACATAATATTGCTTTTATTAATTAAATTTTTTTAAATAGTTCTATCTTAAATAAATTCCAAGTGATAATCCGTTTGCTTGTTTTATAAATAATGCAAGATTTGTAAATACTAAATGTAAATAAAGAGATGAGTTCATTAACAAGCGTGTTCTGAGTTCCTATAATTATGTCTTACCATTCGGGGAAACCTGACCGTAATGTTTCATTAGTCGGAATACATTTAACCGATCAGTTTACGGAACTTCCTCAAATCTGATTGAATGCTGTTACAGGTGTACAACATATGTTTTTCACTTTCTATTTCTATACAACACTTTTTGCAACAATCACTTTTATTAAGATTCCGCTTCTTTAAGTTTTTTCACGCTGCTGCTCTAGCCCGCTACGTCATACGAGATAACTCATTCATTAGATGAAATCAAGCAGCAGTATAATACTACACTTTGACATTTTTGTTAAAATGGAAACTCGACTATAATTTATAGGTATTGAATCCAAAAAAACGGCTGGGAAAAGAGTCTAATAACAAATCCCAAAGCATTTCTGGTATTTATGAGTCCCATGATATTACATGGGTACTATAATTCACTGTCAGATAATCATTGAATTATTATCAAAACAGTCCATTGAAGTTTTTTTTTGTAATAGGATAAGTATCTAGGCTTGATGAAGTGACCCCCCAGACTTGACCTTAGCAATAAAAATAAGCAAGCAGCGTTTTTTGTAAGAAATATTCTTGTCTTGTCTAAACTCTTTCCTCCACTCTTCTACAGATTTTGTTTTTTTTTCTTTATCATCTTTCACTTCTTCCACTTTGTCATCAAATTTGTGAGCGGTTAGAATTTTAAGTTTTGTAGTTATTTCCTTTTCTAGTTCATCAAGTGCGTTTTTACTTGCGGAGGACACACGTGATTGGGTTGACATGATGATGACATCATCAGGAAGCATGTCTTGCAAGGAATGAACAAGTAGGTGTAAACACTTCTCGTCTCTGGGAAGTTAAAAGATAGTTAAGAGAGTGAGTGAGTTTAATCTAGCACAACCTGAACGCTTTAATCGAACTTTAATGAATATGTTAGGTATACACTCGAAGGCGAAAAGAAGGAAAGCTGGAGTCGCTATATCAGGCAAACTCCAAGGAAATTCAAATTTGTTTTCCCATAAATTGTCTCCCTATATAGTTCTAGTTGTTATCTAATCAATATTAATTGATTTAAAGGAGGTTTGCGCAGCTTTTTTTGTTGTTTGCGCTGTGAAATCAGTAATTTTCCCAAAAATTGAAGTTTTTCACCCAAAAAAAGGCAAACTTAAAGGAATTTCAATTTTTTTCCCCCATAAATTGTCTCACTATATAGTTCTAGTTGTGTTCTATCAATATTATTTGTTTTGAAGGAGGTTTGCGCAGCTTTTTTTGTTCTTTGAGCTGTTAAATCAGTAATTTTCCCAAAAATTGAAGTTTTTCACCCAAAAAAAGGCAAACTTAAAGGAATTTTAAATTCTTTTTCCCATAAATTGTCTCCCTATATAGTTCTAGTTGTGTTCTAATCAATAATAATTGTTTTGAAGGAGGTTTGCGCAGCTTTTGTTGTTGTTTGCGCAGTTTAGCAATACCCAAAAAGTTTGTATCTAAATCTAATCTATACTGTAAACAAAATGGCATTAGCACCATCTCAAGTAACACGTTTGATGTGCTTGGTGATACCATACAACAACCACCATCTAACCTTGCCACATCGACTCTTGATCAAATAACATCGACACCTGAGTAATCTCTCATCAATGTAATTAGTGAAACAAATACTACTGATGCCATTATTCCAACGATTACAAATGACACCATTGAGGAAGAGGAAGCAAGTTCTCAGAAACCAACAAAGCAAATGAGAACCGAAAGCTCAATCAAGAACTTACCTATTGGCGATTCTATGCTAAAGCATATCAAAGTTAGAGGCTTAAAAAATACCACAGTGTGCACACTAAGAGACGCTACCATCAAAGACGTAGAACAACGGGTTAAAGATACTAATCTAACAAATATCAACAACGTTATTATACATGCCGGAACCAATGATTGTGCGTCCAATAACTACTCTCTTCGAAAAGTAATCTCTGATATGAATGACATTATCAAATATCTAGAACCAAAAACCTGTGGTCAAGTGTTCATTTAAGGTATTTGCCCTCGTTTCGATAGATATATCTTTGACAACAGAGTCTATGAGGTAAACAAAGTTCTGAAATCAACGTTTGAAGGAAAATATATTGACAACTCAAATGCTTTTATCATGGGAAGCAAGTATGACTCAAGAAAATTTACACAACACGGTCTCCACCTAAACCAACTAAGCACTGCTGCTCTTGAAATACTGCCAACACGTAGAGTCACTGATAGTCCTTATGTTCATCAAGGAGCAAAATCCTGACGATGCCACTTCTGTGGGGAAACTGGACATTCTATTGTCTGCTGGGACTGTAACAAACCAGGACACAAATCAAAATACTGTGATATGAAATTCAACAGAAACTGAGTGATGAAGAGAATGCCACAGATAATACAAATGATACGAACTCTTCTACAATCAACTCAAAAAATGAAATTGACTCCGTTAAGGATAATTTACATATATTGGTAATGTATTTAATGGAAAAGTGCTTAATATTTTAGGTTTAAACATTGTTACCTTCCCTGGAAAATTTGATGAAATCAAATACTTAATGGAAAATAACAATATTGACATTGTAGCTTTAAATGAAACACGTCTTGATAATACTATAAGCGATTGACAATGAAATTGAGATTAATGGTTTTAATGTTGTTAGGAAGGATAGAAACCGAGAAGGAGGGGGTGTAGCAGTATATATAAGTCAAAACTGTTCTTTTAATTTAATGAGTCCTAATCTTGAAATAATTGTTATCAAATTAACTAAACCGAAGAGGAAACCTATTTTAAGTATTGCATGGTATCGCCCACCTAATCCATGTACTGATACATTTGATGAATTTGAAAACATTCTTAAAGAAATTGAAAGAAATAATACTGATAATGAAATTATTTTAATTGGGGACATAAACTGTGACCTTCTATCATCAACTCCATCTTACTATACTTTAAAATTAAAAGAACTAACAAATAATTATCACTTACAGTAACACAATTAATTTCTGAAGCTACGCGAATTACAGATCACTCTAGTACTCAAGCTCTACAAAGTCTAAATTGGATGAACTTAGCTGAAATATTATATATAAATGAAGCTATTGTTATGTTTAAGATTATGAACAACCTTGCACCTCCATATTTAATAAAAATAAATTCAATATCAAAAACAATTACTATAATATTAGAACTAAGCCAAATTTAATAGTACCAAAACCAAAAAACGTAGCTTATCATATAGAGGTGCCAAGGTTAGGAATGAGCTAAATGAAGATATTAAAAATGTGAACAGTGTCTCTCTTTTTAAGAAACTGTTAACTGCTAATTTCATGTAGCTTTATTTAAATGTAGTGTATTATTTAATTTTATAGTTAGTAAGTGTACCCTTGTTTCATTTTATTTCATTGTAATTGTTTTTGTTTTTTTTTATCTCTTTTCATAGTAATTAAGGTCTTTTTACATTTATTTTTGTTGGTATTTTCCTTTAAACACGGTCTTACTGAAAAACAACTTTCAGTTGAAGTTAAGTATCCGTGATTAAATAAAGCTTATTATTATTATTATAAGTCATATACTTTATAGTTATACTTTTTTAGTGTAAACATCAATAATAATAAATAATACTGTAATATATAAAATAATATAGATCTAATATTTAATAATTTATTTTTTTAAAGAATATGACTATCATTACTCGGTTTTATAAAAGTCCGGCATTACTCCCAGGGGCTTCAAATGTTTTGTGGAAGAAATTAGCAAAGCAGTTGGAAAATTCTAAATTGCAAGATTTAAAAACGGAAATATGTTTTAATGTGGAAGTAAACGGAGGTAGGTACTTTTCCTTTCTAATTTAAATTTTAATAAATTGTTTTGCCAAACTAATATTATTTTGAAAATGTCAATTAAACTGTGTATTATTTTCATAGATTGCCTCAGTGGTGAAGAACAGAAGAAAATACAATGGATCTTAGGTACCCCTTTTGAAGAATTTAGCCTGCTGACCAAGTCAATCATAGTTGAAGATGATCAAGAACCTGATGGACTTCTGATTGAAATTGGGCCTAGGTCAGAAAATGTTTTTTAATTAACAAATTACCCTTCTTGTCTAGTCGTACAGTGTTAGTGTCGGTTTCAGTTGAGAATAAGTATTAATAAATAATACTGTATGTTTTGTTATTCGGTAGGTAATATCTGAAAAAGTAAAAGTCATAATTTTTGTTGTTCAATAAGGTAATAGGCATAAATTAAGAAAGGTGGGCATAAACATGCATGGCAGAATATGTTGACTGTATATTTAATATCATGGGCATTACATTACACTATCTACTGTATATGATATAATAAGTTTAATTTTTATACACACAGGTTGAACTTCTCTACGGCCTGGTCAACAAATGCCGTCTCAATCTGCCAATCGGCTGGAATCAACCATTCGCTTTCTTATAAACGTAGCCGACGATCATGGCATTGCTGCGTCTATCAGCCCCGAGGAAGAGAAGCTACTGGTAGCCGTACTTCACGATCGTATGACGGAATGTCGCTACCACGAACCAATCAGCAGCTTTGAAATTAAAGCTAAACCAGAAGAAGTCTTAGAAATTGATGTTATAGGTGAAGGGAAAGTTGCTCTGGAAAAGGCAAACAAAGAATTAGGTGATTGTAGTACTCTCAATCATGTTCCCCAAGTATAGATGAACTTTGACCTGTGTTAAACTCCTGTGTTTTTTAATTCTATTTCAGTTTTTTCTATTAACTTAACTTTAAAATTAATATAGGTAACTTTGTGTTGATACTGTATATCATTATATTATGATTAAAGTCCCATTTCCTACGTTTTTAGATCTAATTATAGGTCACAAACTACATTTAATGTAAAAATAAATATGTATGCGATCACTTTTTCGTCTTTAAAACTGTTAAAAATGTGAAAAATAAGTTGATTCTAATCATTTAGAGACTTTCTATAAATCATAACATGCATTGTGCATGTGCATTGTTTCTTTCTTTTTATCATAATTTACCATAAAACAGAAAAGACAAGGCAAAAATTGTAGGGAATAGGTCTTTAACATTACATTTAGCTTAACATCCAACATGATTTCATATTCTTTTAAGTGTGTTCTAGTAACCAGTTAATATTACTGTACAGTAATTATTTAATCGGTCTGTGGATACATTGTTCATTTAAGAATTCATTGTTATTGAATTTATAAACCAAAGCTTATCATGACCAATAAATGGTTGATGAAGATTTCTATTATTAATATTGCATTATAAACATTTTGTATTATTCTTTACTGCAGGACTTGCCTTTGATACGTGGGACATAGACTTTTACACCAACATGTTTATTGAAAAGGTTAAACGGAATCCAACAAGTGTTGAACTCTTTGACTTGGCTCAGTCTAACAGGTACAAAGCACTTTAGTTTTAGTCGCATGAAGTTTTACCATCTGTGAATGATGGTCATGAATATTTATTTACATTCTTTACTGTCTTGTAAAAGTAATATCTTTATTTAATACAAACCTAAATTATTGAAAATACAGTATTGCAATGCTGTGAGTATATCAGTGATTGGATAGAGATATAAATAGAATATGCTAAATAGCTAAATCAAAATGAGGTAAAAATAAAGTAAATGAAGTAAAACAGTCAAAAAGAACAAAGATACCATCTGCCTCAATATATAACTGAAAAAAAAAACAGGTGAAAAACAATTGTGGCATTGTCTATTTGCCTTCTAGCCTAAAATAATGTAAAATAGTATTTGTAACCATGGATAATCCTAAGACATAGACCATTCTTTACTTAAATTCTTTTCATCTATGCAACATTTCTCAGCTTTCATTACTGTATTTAGAAATTCCTGAAAATATTCCTACAAATGGTTTTTTCTTGCTTTCTGTCTTCTTTCTAGTGAGCATAGTCGTCATTGGTTTTTTAAGGGTAAGATGGTAATCGATGGAGAAGAAAAAGATCATTCTTTATTCAAGATGGTGATGTCAACGCAAGCTACCAGCAATGATAACAACGTCATTAAATTCTCGGATAACAGCAGGTATCTTAACATTTTACGTGGCTTTTATATTTATATCCATATTTTCCGAATCGAATCACGATATAGTTCACTGGAATGGTGTCTATGACTCTTGTATAAATCTTGTTGTGCTGGACAGAATTAGGCATTATACCTGAAATTATTAGTTCTAGAGGGTGTCATGAAATAGCCCATAAAATACTACAGGCATAATTTCCATCGTAAATGATATTTATTCACATTTTGTTGAACCACAAAGTATTGCCTAAAGCTCTGTCTACACTATCAACTTTTATGTAAAAAAATGTGATGTGCCCATATATGGATATGATGATGTCATATCACTACCATATTTGGGGACAGTAGGAGCTTTAAATGTTGTCAATGAACCTATACTGTTTTTTCTCACTTTGATGACTTTACTTGATTTTCAGTGCAATCAAAGGCCATAAGGTCAAAGTTCTCAAACCAGCCAATCCCGGGTCAGCAAGTGTGATGGAGGAATCTGAACCACTCAGGCATATCATCTTCACAGCAGAGACCCATAACTTTCCAACTGGGGTTGCACCTTTCCCAGGGGCTACAACTGGTACTGGGGGTAGGATACGTGATGTTCAGGCTGCAGGGAAGGGGGCACATGTAGTGGCTGGCACTGCAGGCTACTGTTTTGGAAATTTGAACATTCCAGGTAAATTATATAAATCTAAAAATTAGATTTTGTAGTCCTTATGAAAATTGATGTCAGACTTTACTCGCTCAAAAATCAAAATAAATACAAATATAACAGAAAATAAAACATAACAAATATACAAATATAAAGGATAAACCTTATCAAAGATTTGCAAAGTAACAACAATTAAAAGATATTCATTTACTGGCACTTATATGTATAAATAGAGTATGGGATGAAAGATATTAAGTAACGCATGCAGTGAACAGGCATAATTGCTTGCTTAATTACATAATTTTGCTTTTTATAAATGTTATATATTCAGTGTAATTAATTATTTATTATCATTGATTGAACATTTTGTTTAAACAGGGTATGACCTTCCATGGGAGGACAAAAATATGGTTTATCCTAGCAACATGGCGCCTGCTCTGTCGGTTGCTGTAGAGGCCAGCAACGGTGCATCTGACTACGGCAACAAGTTTGGTGAACCCGTTCTAACCGGTTTCTCTCGTTCATTTGGCATGATGCTTTCTGAGAGCGACAGAAGAGAGTGGGTCAAGCCCATTATGTTCAGCGGGGGTATTGGGATGCTTGAGAGTATGCATGCGACTAAAGACGAAGCAGAAAAAGGTTTGTTAAACAAACTAAATACAACACCATAAAAAATACTGTACTTCTTATTATTGTTGTCTCCACATAGATATTATATGTCTGTCATATAAAATAAGATTATAGTAACCTGATAAAATATTTTGTTTTTATTTCTCCATTGAAAACTAATTATTGACTGATAAATAATTGTTTACCATGCAGGAATGAAAATTGTAAAACTTGGTGGACCAATCTATCGCATCGGAGTCGGTGGGGGCGCTGCATCTTCCATTCAAGTTCAAGGTGACAATACAGAAAAACTGGACTTTGAAGCCGTGCAGCGCGGTGATGCGGAGATGGAACAGAAACTAAACCGAGTTATAAGGGCGTGCATTGAGATGGTTGATACAAACCCTATATGTAGTATACATGATCAAGGAGCTGGAGGCAATGGTGAGTTTGCATGCAATGTGCTTATTTTTATTATTTTACTAAGTACAGTAGCACCCCTCATTTGGGACATCCCTATTAAGGGGACACTTTGTCAGACAAATGTACTTATTTTTATGTCAAACTATGGCTAACATCTGACCAATTAAATCATTTTTTTGTGTACAGGTAATGTTTTAAAGGAGATATGTGAACCTGCAGGTGCTCTAATAAAAGCTAAGGAATTCCAACTAGGTGATCCAACCATCAACACCTTAGAACTATGGGGTGCAGAATACCAGGAGTCCAATGCCATACTAATACGATCTGAGGATCAAGAAAAACTTCAAGATATTTGTGACAGAGAGAAATGTCCAGCTGTTTTTGTTGGTGACATTACAGGTGATGGGAAGGTAATATTTGGATGATTTTTTTTACCTACTTTATTCTAAATTTTTTTAGTGGAGCTGTTGCTTGGTGGTTTAACATGCTTGCCTTCCAATTCCAAGGTCAAGGGTTCAATCAAGGTCAAGGGTTGTAACTCACGACTCTTTCAACTTCACTCCCTAAGCCTGAAATAAAACTTAGTTTATAAGCACGATAAACTATAAAATATTTTATCCATCCTGTAATTGGCAAGTTTGTGCTTACTGTGGGATAAGTATGAAAAAACACATTTAAATACTACAGTGTTACTAATTTTGAAGAATGCCTTTTCATGCACAGATAGAGTGCATAAGAGTTTTGCAATACAAAAATATTTTGTTTTGTTTCAGATTCGTCTTGAGGTGGAAAAGAAAGTGGAAGCTGGTAAGGGTGATGCAGAACCTCCAAGCATAAAAAGAACAGCACTTACTTATCCAGTTGATCTCCAACTTGAATGGGTTCTTGGAAAGATGCCGCAAAAGGTATGATGGAGACTTGATAGTAGAGTAGTGTCGGTAATAAGTTTGAACCATACCATGAATGCATCAGTGGTGTAATGGTAGGATGTCTGCATATCAAGCAGAAGATTCCAGGTTCAAATCTCAGCTGAGGTCACTTTTTCTCAATCTCACAGATTTCATCATAAATAACCATTGAAAATAATTATGTGTTATAATAATAGTGTCTCTTTCTGTCTGTAAAATTATATAGAATTATATTTTTTTTTCTCTCAGGTTTTCAAGTATGATCGATGTAAACCAAAACTTATGCAGTTAACACTACCTGATGGGTTGACTGTCCGATGTGCACTCGACCGTGTTCTGCGTCTACCTTCAGTAGCCAGTAAAAGATTTTTGACTAATAAGGTAAAGATCTGTTTATCTTTAATATTGCATAATCTATTTGTGTGAAGGAATATGGAAAGTGTATAACCAGGATATATTGTTTCTGTTAGGTTGATCGTGCTGTCACTGGCCTGATAGCCCAGCAGCAATGTGTAGGCCCCCTGCACACACCACTCGCTGATGTTGCTGTTACCGCACTCTCCCACTTTGAAACTGTAGGCTCAGCTACAGCCATTGGAGAGCAGCCTATTAAAGGGTTAGTCGATCCTGGCTGTGGTGCCAGGATGTCTGTAGGAGAAGCCCTTACCAATCTTGTGTTTGCTAGGGTCTCCGATCTTAAAGATGTCAAATGTAGCGGTAACTGGATGTGGCCAGCGAAGCTTCCTGGTGAGGGTGCTGCATTGTATGATGCATGCGAGGCTATGTGCGAGGTGATGGGCAAGTTGGGTGTTGCTGTGGATGGTGGGAAGGACTCTTTGAGTATGGCTGCCAGGATAGGCTCTGAAACGATCAAAGCTCCAGGTTAGACATTTCATGCTTGTTAATAACTAGTATAGAGTCTGATGTACAATCTTGTGAATTATTTTAATAAGTTAAGCTTGAATACACTAATACACTTCTTTACTCCATTTACTTACTAATAATGAAATATCAATTACAATTTTTTAGGTGCATTGGTTGTGTCTGTGTATGTGGCATGCCCAGATATTACTGCAACTGTGACCCCTGACCTTAAATGTCCAGACAGTAAAGGTAAAGTGAATATAACATTGCACATTTTGTTAGGTACAATTAAATTAACTACCTAAACAAACAAAAAATATAATATATTTATAAACAAGACTTTACATATTCTATTTCAGGGACTTTGCTCTGGGTTTCATTTGGTAAAAGGCATAACCGGTTAGGTGGTAGTGCCCTCGCTCAGTGCTATAATCAACTCGGACAATCCTCGCCTGATCTCGATGAACCGGAAACGTTTGTAAGGGCTTTCAACACAACGCAAAATCTTATCAAAGGTAGTCATTTTCATAGACTTATTAATTAGACGTTTACAATAAATTTATTTACTTGTAGTTATAATATAAAGCGCTGTCTACACTATCAAACTAGTTTGACAAAAAAATGTGATGCGCCTAAATAGGGTAGTGAAATGCCCAAAAATGGTAGTGATATGATATCATGTCCATATATGGGCATATCACATCACATAAAGTTTGATAGTGTAGACAGAGCTTTAGAGATATGAATTCAACTTTGTCTTTTGTATCCTTTTGTAGATAGAAAAATATCAGCTGGTCATGATATTAGTGATGGCGGTATTGTAACAACATTATTAGAAATGGCGTTTTCTGGGAATTGTGGTATTGACGTCAAACTTTCCAAACCTGATGGTAAGCATTATGCTATCTCTATAAATGCCTCGAATGGATCTGTAAAGTGTCATTTTAATCTTTCATATAGTTCCAGAACCTCTGGTAAGCAATAATACATTGTAAGACTTTATATATTTATTTTCAGTAACTGCAATTGATATTCTGTTTGCTGAAGAAGTAGGGCTGGTGTTAGAAGTAACAGCTAATGCTAGTGAGGACATTTGTAGACAGTTCAGTGACAATAATGTCCCTTGTTCTCTAATTGGTCACTCTAGTGGATCAGGTCAAGGGTCAATAGTAAGTTTTTTTTTTTTTAAATGGAAGCAATATTTGAACATTTATTTACGATCATTTATCATTTATGATGGTTTTTAGAATGAATCTGAATATTTTACATGTCAATTATAGGTTGTCATCTCGGTAAATGAGAAAGAAGTCTTGAATGAAAAGATGACTGTTCTTAGAGACGTGTGGGAAGAGACTAGTTTTCAACTGGAAAAACTACAAGCAAATCCAGAGTGTGTTGAAGTGGAGCAACGCAATTTAGCAAATAGAACAGCACCACCATTTAAATTAACCTTTGACCCCGTTGCAACAAATTTGAATTCTGTTAAAAAAAGATGCTCTAAAGGTTAGAACCAATTTTGGAATATTGATTATCTTGTTCTGAATTTTAATTTGTTAAAGTAATACGAGTTAAATTTGGCTCATTAGTTACCATATACATAATCATAATTGGCCTTCCATAGATGGAATGAAACCAAAGGTTGCTGTGATCCGTGAGGAAGGCAGTAATGGAGATCGAGAGATGAGTTCAACACTACACATGGCTGGCTTTGAAACATGGGACGTCAATATGCAAGATTTAGCTTGCGGGAAAGTCACCCTCGATCAATTCCGTGGAGTAGTTTTTGTTGGTGGCTTCAGTTTTGCAGACGTTTGTGGTTCTGCAAAAGGTATACTTTTCTGATTGCACTTTTTGTAGCATAGCAAAAATACATGCTGGAGCAGTAACCAAGTATTATACTAGTATTAGACAGATAGTAACCTAAATAAATATTTATTCTAGTTTATTTAAATAATGTTTATTAATCATTTTAGGTTGGGCAGCAACTATTTTGTTCAACCCAGCTGTGCGTGCTCAGTTTGATGCATTTAGAGCAAGGAAAGACACTTTCTCACTGGGTGTATGCAATGGCTGCCAACTAATGGGCCTGCTAGGCTGGGTTGCTCCAGATGTCACCAAGGAGCTTACTACAGGTAAGGTATCATGAGGTATATTTAGTAAGTAGTGTAGTGGTAGTAGGACACCGGTGTAAAGCAGGTAATGCCTCTTTGACAAGTAAAAAGAAAATATGAACTACTTTTTGATATCCATTTGTTGACAGACTGTTTATTATGAATTATTTGTTATTGTCTTTTAGACGCAGCATCAGCTCAGCAAGGAGTCCATCTTGCTCATAATCTTTCCGAGCGTTTTGAGTCTCGTTTTGTTGCTGTAAAGATTAATGAAAGCCCTGCTTTAATGCTGAAAGGAATGGAAGGCTCTGTGCTTGGTGTCTGGACACAGCATGGAGAAGGTTAGATATTGATACCTCTTGATAATGATGGATGCTTAGTACAAACTTATATTTTAATTTAACTAAAAATGTTATTAAATTTACTCAACTCAAATTGTTTCTCTCTAGGGCACATGAAGTTTTCTAACAAAGAAACAAAAGACACAGTTCTGTCTGAAAATCTTGCACCAGTGCGCTTTATCGATGACAAAGGAGAAGTGACAACTGAATACCCGTTGAACCCCAATGGCTCACCCAATGGCGTAGCGGCAATTTGCTCCGCAGATGGCCGTCATCTGGCGATCATGCCTCATCCAGAGCGTACAACTTTGACGTGGCAATGGCCATGGATGCCGCAAGATTGGCGGGAGACATTACAAGCGTCACCGTGGATGAAGATGTTCCAAAATGCTTGTTCATGGTGCTTGGAGACGTCAGAGGCAGATAGATAATAATATTGCTTATACATGGGATATATTTAAAAAAAATAATATCTTGTTGGTGGTGCTTCAGAGGCAGATACTATTGCTTTATGCATGAAAATGGGATATAATTATATACTGTATAAATGTGTTCCTCTTCTCAACAATATTATTTATTGAGGCTTAATTTCAGCAATATATATTTTTTTTCTCTTTTGTGGGGGAAACCCACTTTTATTGCAATGATAAACAACAATATGGTGAAGGTTACAATATATATGTCTGTCTATCTATCTATTTATCAATGAATATTTAGGTGATATTACACAGACAGAGGAAGATTATGTAAAATATTTTGAAATTGTGTTCAAGTCTAGATAAAACAAACATGTATACAGAGAAAATTTATATTACAGAGCTAAAACGATATAAAGATTGATATTCAGTATTAAAAAGAGATTCGATATAATATAAATAAATATGATAAAATGGTATATTGCATTATAAGATTATGTTTTGTTTGGATACTTTTATAAAATTGTATAGTTTTACATTTTGAACATAATATTGCTTTTATTAATTAAATTTTTTTAAATAGTTCTATCTTAAATAAATTCCAAGTGATAATCCGTTTGCTTGTTTTATAAATAATGCAAGATTTGTAAATACTAAATGTAAATAAGAGATGAGTTCATTAACAAGCGTGTTCTGAGTTCCTATAATTATGTCTTACCATTCGGGGAAACCTGGCCGTAATGTTTCATTAGTCGGAATACATTTAACGATCAGTTTTCGGAACTTCCTCAAATCTCAAATCATCTCGGATGACATTCTCGAGGAATACTTTTATTATACCACGGGTTTCTTTCGTAGATAAGACCAGAAATAAGCTTGACACCACCACGACGTGCAAAACGATGGATAGCTGGTTTTGTGATGCCTTAGATGTTATCACGCAAAACCTTACGATGACGTTTTGCGCCTCCTTTTCCAAGTCACTTTCCACCTTTACCTCTCCCAGACATGTTTAATCGATATTAAGAATCACTCAGAATTATTCGAAATGTGTGGAAACTGTCGAAATGCCGAAGTATTTATACGCTTTGTGCGGACGTTGCTCAACTGTAATTATGTCAATTTGCATTTCGTCAGTAACATAAATATTACTAGAAAAATTGGGTCAGTCGTCCACCATCGAAACTATATATACAATGATCGTAACGAACAAAACTGAACAAAAAGGAATGTAAGTGCAAGGGTCAATAAAATCATCGTTGTTTGTCTTTGCAAAATAAAATAATATTAAATAAAAGGACTACTCTTTTATATATATAAATATTTAATCAACAGCACAGTTAATTATGGAAAAAAGAAGAATATGTTATGAGTCATTATTTCAATTTAATTATTAGTTATTATTTTGATATAATAGTGATGTTTCGTTCACGACAAAGAAACACGACGCTTTAATGTCAGTACTACCGGTAAAATAAGTATTAAAAGGTAATACAACTATCTGTACAAAATTTTCTAAAAACTTAATTGTACGTTATTATAATAGAGATAATATATAGTATTCAAAGTTAAAAACAAGATTTGGAAACTAATGAAATAAAATGCAAATAAATCCCTTTTATACACATGGTGGCTCTGAAAAGAGCCGTTCGGTTTGAATTAAATTAGCAGTATTTCACTTCTTGGCGACCTTCTTTGATGTCTTTTTAACTTTCGGCTTTTTAGCTTATTTGTCTTTGGCTTCTTAGGAGACTTGATAGACATTTTCGGCTTAGATTTATTTTTCTCAGACTTCTTGGGTGACTTGAATTTGGTAGCCTTCTTTACAATTGGTTTGTTTGCCTTCTTCGCTGCTAATTGTTTTGCCTTCTTTGCTACACTCTTTTCCTTATCTGCAGCTGCTTTCTTCTCTGATCTTTCCATTTTTGCCTTGGCAGCTTCATCAGCCTTGGCTGTAGTCTGGTTCAGTTTAAATGAACCGCTGGCTCCTGTACCTTTTGCTTGAACAAGTTTGTTACTTTCGACACCACGTTTCAAAGCCAAACGAAGATGAGTTTTCATTTTAGTGGGTTCAACTTTGTAATAGGCTAGGATGTACTTGGCAATAGCCTCGCGAGATGAGCCGCTTTTGTCCTTCAAAGTACCAATTGCTGCCGTTACCATGTCGATGTACGTTGGGAGAGTAACAGGCTTCTTGGCTATAACAAGCTTCTTAGTTTTAGTTTGGTGGTCAGCCATAACTTAGCTTTTAACTTTACCAAACAGTTTAGTTGGTTGATGAGTGATACAACGCAGCGACGAACCTCATTTTTATCTACTCAATCGCGGACGTGTATGGACGAAACATCTCGTCGCCTTTTTTAGTTTCATAAAAGTGTGTTCTTTATTGTCTTTAAATACACATTTAAAGCATTATTTTAAATCATTTAATAAAACATTCGTTTTCTATATTATGTGAGATCTAATTCAGATGATTATGTTTCATTGAACATATAATAAGCACTGGCAATTTTCAATTCTTGATTTTTAAAAAAATATTTATAATGGCTAATTATGTTTTTGATGACAGAATTTATTCCATAATGAACAATTCTAGTATTAAAACGTATAGATGGACATGTATCTGACCTTTAATTTTAAAGGCAGTATTAATTTAATTAATAGTTAAATGAATAAAGTTGTCGTAAACGCATACTGAATATGTGATACCTAATGGCAAAATATTAATTTAGAGAATCAAAACCTACGACCGATTTTCGAAATTTTTGTATTGTATAATATTATTAACTGAGGCCAGCTATTGTACATTTATACAATTATAAACATTTATAAGGAAAAAATCACTAATCAAGTCTCTTTTTGTATTTTGGTGGCTTTGAAAAGAGCCGTTAGGTCTTAAGTAAAATATGTTTGCTTTGATGATTTACTTGACTTTGCTTTGAGTCTTTTTTGGTAGAAGTACAGCCTGGATGTTTGGCAATACACTTCCCTGTGCAATGGTTAAACTTCCGAGAAGACGGTGTAATTCTTCGTCATTCCGGATGACAAGTTGCAGATGACGAGGGATAATTCTGCTTTTCTTGTTATCACGTGCAGCGTTACCGGCCAATTCTAAGATTTCAGCAGTCAAATACTCAAGTACAGCAGCCATGTAGACTGGAGCACCAGCACCAACCCGGGATGCATAGTTGCCCTTTCGTAAAAATCGGTGAACACCACCGACTGGGAATTGAAGTCCAGCACGGCTTGATCGGCTCTTGGCCTTTCCTTTAGCTTTGCCTCCTTTACCACGTCCAGACATTTTTTTATAGCTATAGCTATATTTTTTTACACTATTTCGGAATACTATATTGAAAATGATACCAACTTAATATTTACCACGATTTAAATAGTCTATTCAATACACCCTCTCGGAAACCTATGATTGAATTGGCAACGGGCTTTGGCGCCAACGATAATTGTTAACGCTTTATTCATAACAAGGGCGTGACTAGATAAAAATGATTAGTGTGTTACTCTTTTTCTTTATTTTGATTATATACATAATTCGGGAATTTAAGTTTTAGGTAGTGACAGTAGCTATACGAAGGTGTTTTTAGTTTAGACTTTATATAACTTTGTAAAGTACATCGATATAATTAATAATAACAATTTTTTGGCATTGTACTTTTTTTTTTTATCAGTGGCACACTTCAACTTGTTAAGGTGCGTCCAAAGAAACAAAATATAACAATAAAAAAGAAAAATACAAAAATGGGAAAGTACAAAAAAATATATATCTAAACAAACCGTCCGGGTTAAGACAAACATTCATATAGCGAATTGCACAAATATAATAGAAAATTAAAGCTTAAAAGACCTTAAAGAAATGTCTAATTGTTTTATTTGTAATATTGTTTATGAATAATTGTCAAAATTCGATGTTAATGATGCCCGGCAAACTCATCATCTGGGTTTCCGTGTGTTGTATTAAAAACACTATTTTTCTCTCCCTCTCTCTCTCTCTCTCTGATAGATTATTCATTAATATTCATTATACTCGTTTAATCATAACGGTTGTATGGAGATGTATAGAATACAATTTTGTTGATGGACTTCTGAAATTGTTGTCTATATCAGAAAATACAGATGTGTATTAAAGATTATACTGGTAGAATATTACGGCTTTGGCTTTACCGGCTTTTTTAGCAGCTTTTTTTGAGGTTTTTGGTGGCATGCTTCACAATTTAATGCACGATGAAAAAATTGAAGTGACTGGTTGTTAAACAAGCTTATTTCTTATACACGGAGATATGCAAATGAGGGCTTCCTGAGGGTACAATTGTAGACCAATTGGCTGTTGACCATGCGCAGGGATTTAACTTGTTTCGGCCACGCCTAGCTTTAGCATAAAAAACTGTGAAAGTTAACAATGTAAGATTACAAAAACTTTAAAATGAAACTGTAAATGTATTAACCGGCCAATCAGAATCTCCCAAATTCGTTAATGATGATGTCATCATCACCAGTTGAAAACTATATAAAGAACAGAGGTTTCAATACAGCTTCACACAATCTTAGCTTCATCGAGAAGAATAACACAGAAGAAAATAACACAGAAGAACCGCAGAGAAAATTACATACTTGTAGCAAGATGTTTCCAGCAGTCATTTTCTCGAAGCCAACAAATCACCAGCTTGACCCTAGGCTAGCCAAGATCCCTCCTTCGTAAGTTTTTTTCTTCTTTTGTTTACATAATTATTACTATTATACTATTATTATATTACTAACAATTTTTTTTCTTCAAATCTTATTCTAAATTGTTGTTGTTTTTTTTTCCTACAAAGAACCGACCTGATACAGAAGGTCAGCACAACTATGCTGTTGCCTCCGCTGCCACCTTCAACAAAAAAGCAACCGTACGATTTCTTAATAGTCGGCGGTAAATTTCTTGGTGTAGCAGAGAAATTACAAGCATTTTTAGAAGAATGCCGCTGGACGGTGAAAATACTTACGGAAAGCAAAATGAAATGCGGTGTAGTTTCGGAAATCATGTTCGAACTAAATAAATGTGCAAGAATTTTGATACTGTGGCCGTTATTCAAAGAAGAAGAGACTGTAAACACGATAGCGTATATAATGCAACAATTTGGTGATTACGAACAATCGAGAATGCCGATGTCAGAAGGCTACAAGATGCAATTTCTAACCGTAGGTTACGTGAATATTGAATGTTTCAGGGCCAAAAAAAACAGCGTAAAATAAGATGAATTGTCGATATCATCATGGTCTGCTCTGATTGCAAAAAAACGACATATTTTCTCTGAGATTTCTTTTTTTTTTTAAGTTAGTTTTTAAGTCAAGTTGCATTGCATAGTTTTTCTGTAAAAATGTATGAAGATCAAAATAAAAGAAAAAGAAAACGACAAATTGATTCAGGTTTTTTAATTTTTTCTTTTAAACTGTTGATCGCATGAAGCAGCGACTGCGCTTTGACGATTGTACGACTGCGGGAAGCAACCGCGACTAACACTATAAATATATTTTACTGGCCTATAAAAAATATATTTTACTGGCCTATAAAAATTATTTTTTACTGGCCTATAAAAATATATTTTACTGGCCTATAAAAATATATATTTACTGGCCTAGCGGCAGTCAGATCCGTGTATATTCATTCCAGTATATATGTTCAAACTTGCTTTTATCTTGCGCGCCTCCTCGATCATAAAAATTGGTTTTCCTTCTACCGACCTGGTGGCAATAGCACAAGTTCCGATTATCAAACCCTGCATGTCCGGCCAGCGATTTTTTTTTTCGTACACAAGTTGGGGACCCCTCGTGAAACGTTACAAAATAAACATGAATAATTCATCAGTTAAATTTGTTGTTCCGTCTGCAACCAAGCGTATAGCAACAAGAAGTGATTACACGCACAACTAAACTGCGATACGATTCTTTCTACAGTAGGCCTAGGATTCTAGGTCAATTCACGTGATTGCCTTCGCGACAGCTAGGCAAGACATTAAACTAAGTAGTAATTGGACATAGCCCAAAGAAAGCTTAGACCCACAAGAATAAAAAATGTGTATAATTTGTGTACTGTAATTTTTTAATTCTGCTATTTTATTATCAAACAATATGCATGTACTCAAAGGAACTTTAAAAATGCGCGTATATGAACACATGAGATGGGAAGATTAGACCCACGAGAATAAAAAATGTATTTTTGTGTAATGTTTAATGTTTAATTTTGCTGACTTATTACTCGGACTGTGTCATACCTAACACACACACGTCACACACACCCACACAGCTACTACTAGAATATGGGTTTAGAGACTAATAATTAGGCCTAATAGTATTAATAGAAACTATAATTTTAACAAGTAATTCTTTAGTAATAAATTATATTAAAAACACCATAAACTAAAGGCTGATTATTTCGACAATCCACACAAAACGCGGCTATTCTTTTATGAAATCCCACGCGGCAACCACAGCGGAGATTAGGCCTAGAATCGTACCGCACTTGTGTACCTAATCACTTCTTGTTGCTATACGCTTGGGTGCACACGAAACAAGAAAATTTAACTGATGAATTATTCATGTTTATTTTGTGATGTTTCATGAGGGGGTCCCCAACAACGAAAAAAAAAATCGCATCCGGCCACCCGAAGCGGGCGGAAACATTGTGCGACAACCGCTGCAAATTCGTTTTCGTGTCCGCTGTACCTGTCAGATAGGTGGCGTGCTAAAGTCAAACTAGTAATCATTCGTCCAACGTTCAATTCTTTTGCACTGCTTTCTTCAACTCTGCTATAGATTTTTCAAGCCTTGTTTCACCTCCTCCTAATAAGGTAACTTCTATCTGCGAAAAATTAAAGTCTTGCAAAATCTTCTCTATCATGCTATTGCACATCTCGTCATCTCTAGTCTCGATACTTTTTTTCGCTAACTCAAAGGAATCTATTTCGTATAATTATCTCTCTTATTCTCTATTCCCTTTTTTTTGTGTGAAGCATTTTACACATAATTATGATAAAAAAAGCTATAGTAAAAGAACTTCTAAAAAACAAAACATTTATATAAGAGGCGTGTTTTCCTTATACGACGTGTGACTCTTTATGTTAACAAAGGCATATGTGGCGCTATTTTGTATGTATTTGTTTAAATATAGAAAATGTTACTCATTACGTAACTTTTAGAAGCGAGAGGAATCGTCCCAATTCGTGCTAAATCAATTATTACCGCGTTACTACTTTTATTTTACATAGGCCTATATAGGTTAAAATACCATAAAATGTAAATGCTACCACAATACGTTTGTTATTTGTGAGTATTGATCTCTAAAATGGTTTTCTATTATAATACATTTTAATAATCAATACATTTCTGAAAAATCAATCGATTATTTGAAATTTTTAAATCATATTAAAAAATTAAAGAAAAGCAAATAAATCTCTTTTGGTTCAACTGGTGGTTCTTAAGTATTACTTAATACTATTTGTATATCTTAGTATATGGTATAATACAAAAACATGCCTAATTCATATCTTATATTTTTAGCTTTATGACATGGAGGAAGCTCCTTCTTTGTTTATATTTATTAAAGATGTATTGTCCCCCTGAAAAAATAATTCTTAACAAATTTAAGAAAAATTATTTTAATAATCAATACATTTCTGAAAAATCACTGGATTATTTGAAATTATTGAATCATATTAAACAATTAAAAAAAAGGAAATAAATCTCTTTTTGGTTCTACTAAAAGAGCCTTGTGTTTTGAAAAAGCATCGAGTTTATCCACCGAATCCGTATGGAGTTCGGCCTTGTCTCTTTAGGCGTAGACGACATCCATGGCGATGACGGTCTTTCTCTTGGCGTGCTCAGTGTATGTTACAGCATCTCGGATGATATTCTCGAGGAATACTTTTATTATACCACGGGTTTCTTTCGTAGATAAGACCAGAAATACGCTTGACACCACCACGACGTGCAAAACGATGGATAGCTGGTTTTGCGATGCCTTGGATGTTATCACGAAAAACCTTACGATGACGTTTTGCGCCTCCTTTTGCAAGTCACTTTCCACCTTTACCTCTCACAGACATGTTTAATCGATATTAAGAATCACTCAGAATTATTCGAAATATGTGGAAACTGTCGAAATGCCGAAGTATTTATACGCTTTGTGCGGACGTTGCTCAACTGTAATTATGTCAATTTGCATTTCGTCAGTAACATAAATATCTCTAGAAAATTTGGGTCAGTCGTCCACCATCGAAACTATATATACAATGATCGTAACGAATAAAACTGAACAAAAAGGAATGTAAGTGCAAGGGTCAATAAAATCATCGTTGTTTGTCTTTGCAAAATAAAATATTATTAAATAAAAGGACTACTCTTTTATATATATAAATATTCAATCAACAGCACAGTTAATTATGGAAAAAAAAAGAATATGTTATGAGTCATTATTTCAATTTAATTATTAGTTATTATTTTGATATAGTAGTGATGTTTCGTTCACGACAAAGAAACACGACGCTTTAATGTCAGTACTACCGGTAAAATAAGTATTAAAAGGTAATACAACTATCTGTACAAAATTTTCTAAAAACTTAATTGTTATTATAATAGAGATAATATATAATATTCTACCGACCTGGTGGCAATAGCACAAGTTCCGATTATCAAACCCTGCATGTCCGGCCACCCGAAGCGGGCGGACCTTTCTTCGAAACATTGTGCGACAAACGCTGCAAATTCGTTTTCGTGTCCGCTGTACCTGTCAGATAGGAGGCGTGCTAAAGTCAAACTAGTAATCATTCGTCCAACGTTCAATTCTTTTGCAATGCAACACTGCACTGCTTTCTTCAACTCTGCTATAGATTTTTCAAGCCTTGTTTCACCTCCTCCTAATTATGTAACTTCTATCTGCGAAAAATCAAAGTCTTGCAAAATCTTCTCTATCATGCTATTGCGCATCTCGTCATCTCTAGTCTCGATACTTTTTTTCGCAAACTCAAAGGAATCCATTTCGTATAATTATCTCTCTTATTCTCTATTCCCTTTTTTTTGTGTGAAGCATTTTACCCATAATTATGATAAAAAAAAGTTATTCTAAAAGAACTTCTAAAAAACAAAACATTTATATATGAAGCGTGTTTTCCTTATACGACGTGTGACTTTTTATGTTAACAAAGGCATATGTGGCGCTATTTTGTATGTATTTGTTTAAATATAGAAAATGTTATTCATTACGTAACTTTTAGAAGCGAGAGGAATCGTCCCAATTCGTGCTAAATCAATTATTACCGCGTTACTACTTTTATTTTACATAGGCCTATATAGGTTAAAATACCATAAAATGTAAATGCTACCACAATACGTTTGTTGAGTATTGATCTCTAAAATGGTTTTCTATTATAATACATTTTAATAATCAATACATTTCTGAAAAATCAATCGATTATTTGAAATGTTTTAATCATATTAAAAAATTAAAGAAAAGCAAATAAATCTCTTTTTGGTTCAACTGGTGGCGCTTAAGTATTACTTAATACTATTTGTATATCTTAGTATATGTGTAGTGAATTTATCTTAGTTGGTTCCGAGCTTTCTCAGGCGTATATATTTCCACGCGACGTACACTGCTGTCACTGAATGGTATTTCATACAAAAAGTATATTTAACTCAACTAGAACTTTTATTCCTTGTAATTCGATTAATACATCTTTCTACCACTACCAGTCAAGCCTTAATATTTTCTTTATCATCTTTCCTTTTATCTACCTTGATCTTATTCTCTCTTCTCCCTAATATCTATTACATTCCACTTTTATACTGGACATGCAAATTTTAGGCTTCAGAGGAGAACATTTTCCCTCCAAAAATTATACGATTTTGATTGGCTAATAATATTAGGCGGACCTGGTCTAAAGCATCCTTCTCTAAACACAGAGAATCACAACATAAATAATATGACAATATGGTATAATACAAAAACATGCCTAATTCATATCTTATTTTTAGCTTTATGACATGGAGGAAGCTCCTTCTTTGTTTATATTTATTAAAGATGTATTGTCCCCCTGAAAAAATAATTCTTAACAAATTTAATAAAAATAATTTTAATAATCAATACATTTCTGAAGAATCACTGGATTATTTGAAATTATTGAATCATATTAAACAATTAAAGAAAAGCAAATAAATCTCTTTTTGGTTCAACTGGTGGCTTTGAAAAGAGCCTTGTGTTTTGAAAAAGCATCGAGTTTATCCACCGAATCCGTATAGTGTTCGGCCTTGTCTCTTTAGGCGTAGACGACATCCATGGCGATGACGGTCTTTCTCTTGGCGTGCTCAGTGTATGTTACAGCATCTCGGATGACATTCTCGAGGAATACTTTTATTATACAACGGGTTTCTTTCGTAGATAAGACCAGAAATACGCTTGACACCACCACGACGTGCAAAACGATGGATAGCTGGTTTTGTGATGCCTTAGATGTTATCACGCAAAACCTTACGATGACGTTTTGCGCCTCCTTTTCCAAGTCACTTTCCACCTTTACCTCTCCCAGACATGTTTAATCGATATTAAGAATCACTCAGAATTATTCGAAATGTGTGGAAACTGTCGAAAATCGAAATGCCGAAGTAGTTATACGCTTTGTGCGGACGTTGCTCAACTGTAATTATGTCAATTTGCATTTCGTCAGTAACATAAATATCTCTAGAAAAATTGGGTCAGTCGTCCACCATCGAAACTATATATACAATGATCGTAACGAATAAAACTGAACAAAGAGGAATGTAAGTGCAAGGGTCAATAAAATCATCGTTGTTTGTCTTTGCAAAAAAAAATAATATTAAATAAAAGGACTACTCTTTTATATATATAAATATTCAATCAACAGCACAGTTAATTATGGAAAAAAAAAGAATATGTTATGAGTCATTATTTCAATTTAATTATTAGTTATTATTTTGATATAGTAGTGATGTTTCGTTCACGACAAAGAAACACGACGCTTTAATGTCAGTACTACCGGTAAAATAAGTATTAAAAGGTAATACAACTATCTGTACAAAATTTTCTAAAAACTTAATTGTTATTATAATAGAGATAATATATAATATTCTACCGACCTGGTGGCAATAGCACAAGTTCCGATTATCAAACCCTGCATGTCCGGCCACCCGAAGCGGGCGGACCTTTCTTCGAAACATTGTGCGACAAACGCTGCAAATTCGTTTTCGTGTCCGCTGTACCTGTCAGATAGGAGGCGTGCTAAAGTCAAACTAGTAATCATTCGTCCAACGTTCAATTCTTTTGCAATGCAATACTGCACTGCTTTCTTCAACTCTGCTATAGATTTTTCAAGCCTTGTTTCACCTCCTCCTAATTATGTAACTTTTTTCTGCGAAAAATCAAAGTCTTGCAAAATCTTCTCTATCATGCTATTGCGCATCTCGTCATCTCTAGTCTCGATACTTTTTTTTGCTAACTCAAAGGAATCCATTTCGTATAATTATCTCTCTTATTCTATATTCCCTTTTTTTTGTGTGAAGCATTTTACCCATAATTATGATAAAAAAAAGTTATTCTAAAAGAACTTCTAAAAAACAAAACATTTATATATGAAGCGTGTTTTCCTTATACGACGTGTGACTTTTTATGTTAACAAAGGCATATGTGGCGCTATTTTGTATGTATTTGTTTAAATATAGAAAATGTTATTCATTACGTAACTTTTAGAAGCGAGAGGAATCGTCCCAATTCGTGCTAAATCAATTATTACCGCGTTACTACTTTTATTTTACATAGGCCTATATAGGTTAAAATACCATAAAATGTAAATGCTACCACAATACGTTTGTTGAGTATTATTATGAGGATTATTTGAAATTATTGAATCATATTAAACAATTAAAGAAAAGCAAATAAATCTCTTTTTGGTTCAACTGGTGGCTTTGAAAAGAGCCTTGTGTTTTGAAAAAGCATCGAGTTTATCCACCGAATCCGTATAGTGTTCGGCCTTGTCTCTTTAGGCGTAGACGACATCCATGGCGATGACGGTCTTTCTCTTGGCGTGCTCAGTGTATGTTACAGCATCTCGGATGACATTCTCGAGGAATACTTTTATTATACAACGGGTTTCTTTCGTAGATAAGACCAGAAATACGCTTGACACCACCACGACGTGCAAAACGATGGATAGCTGGTTTTGTGATGCCTTAGATGTTATCACGCAAAACCTTACGATGACGTTTTGCGCCTCCTTTTCCAAGTCACTTTCCACCTTTACCTCTCCCAGACATGTTTAATCGATATTAAGAATCACTCAGAATTATTCGAAATGTGTGGAAACTGTCGAAATGCCGAAGTAGTTATACGCTTTGTGCGGACGTTGCTCAACTGTAATTATGTCAATTTGCATTTCGTCAGTAACATAAATATCTCTAGAAAAATTGGGTCAGTCGTCCACCATCGAAACTATATATACAATGATCGTAACGAATAAAACTGAACAAAGAGGAATGTAAGTGCAAGGGTCAATAAAATCATCGTTGTTTGTCTTTGCAAAATAAAATAATATTAAATAAAAGGACTACTCTTTTATATATATAAATATTCAATCAACAGCACAGTTAATTATAGAAAAAAGAAGAAAATGTTTTGAGTCATTATTTCAATTTAATTATTAGTTATTATTTTGATATAATAGTGATGTTTCGTTCACGACAAAGAAACACGACGCTTTAATGTCAGTACTACCGGTAAAATAAGTATTAAAAGGTAATACAACTATCTGTACAAAATTTTCTAAAAACTTAATTGTTATTATAATAGAGATAATATATAATATTCAAAGTGAAAAACAAGATTTGGAAACTAATGAAATAAAATGCAAATAAATCCCTTTTATACACATGGTGGCTCTGAAAAGAGCCGTTCGGTTTGAATTAAATTAGCAGTATTTCACTTCTCTCCGACCTTCTTTGATGTCTTTTTAACTTTCGGCTTTTTAGCTTATTTGTCTTTGGCTTCTTAGGAGACTTGATAGACATTTTCGGCTTAGATTTATTTTTCTCAGACTTCTTGGGTGACTTGAATTTGGTAGCCTTCTTTACAATTGGTTTGTTTGCCTTCTTCGCTGCTAATTGTTTGGCCTTCTTTGCTACACTCTTTTCCTTCTCTGCAGCTGCTTTCTTCTCTGATCTTTCCATTTTTGCCATGGCAGCTTCATCACCCTTGGCTGTAGTCTGGTTCAGTTTAAATGAACCGCTGGCTCCTGCACCTTTTGCTTGAACAAGTTTGTTACTTTCGACACCACGTTTCAAAGCCAAACGAAGATGAGTTTTCATTTTAGTGGGTTCAACTTTGTAATAAGCTAGGATGTACTTGGCAATAGCCTGGCGAGATGAGCCGCTTTTGTCCTTCAAAGTACCAATTGCTGCCGTTACCATGTCGATGTACGTTGGGAGAGTAACAGGCTTCTTGGCTATAACAAGCTTCTTAGTTTTAGTTTGGTCAGCCATAACTTAACTTTTAACTTTACCAAACAGTTTAGTTGGTTGATGAGTGATACAACGCAGCGACGAACCTCATTTTTATCTACTCAATCGCGGACGTGTATGGACGAAACATCTCGTCGCCTTTTTTAGTTTCATAAAAGTGTGTTCTTTATTGTCTTTAAATACACATTTAAAGCATTATTTTAAATCATTTAATAAAACATTCGTTTTCTATATTATGTGAGATCTAATTCAGATGATTCTGTTTCATTGAACATATAATAAGCACTGGCAATTTTCAATTCTTGATTTAAAAAAAAATATTTATAATGGCTAATTATGTTTTTGATGACAGCATTTATTCCATAATGAACAATTCTAATATTAAAACTTATAGATGGACATGTATCTGACCTTTAATTTTAAAGGCAGTATTAATTTAATTAATAGTTCAACGAATAAAGTTGTCGTAAACGCATACTGAATATGTGATACCTAATGGCAAAATATTAATTTAGAGAATCAAAACCTACGACCCATTTTCGAAATTTTTGTATTGTATAATATTATTAACTGAGGCCAGGTATTGTACATTTATACAATTATAAACATTTATAAGGAAAAAATCACTAATCAAGTCTCTTTTTGTATTTTGGTGGCTTTGAAAAGAGCCGTTAGGTCTTAAGTAAAATATGTTTGCTTTGATGATTTACTTGACTTTGCTTTGAGTCTTTTTTGGTAGAAGTACAGCCTGGATGTTTGGCAATAAACTTCCCTGTGCAATGGTTAAACTTCCGAGAAAACGGTGTAATTCTTCGTCATTCCGGATGACAAGTTGCAGATGACGAGGGATAATTCTGCTTTTCTTGTTATCACGTGCAGCGTTACCGGCCAATTCTAAGATTTCAGCAGTCAAATACTCAAGTACAGCAGCCATGTAGACTGGAGCACCAGCACCAACCCGGGATGCATAGTTGCCCTTTCGTAAAAATCGGTGAACACCACCGACTGGGAATTGAAGTCCAGCACGGCTTGATCGGCTCTTGGCCTTTCCTTTAGCTTTGCCTCCTTTACCACGTCCAGACATTTTTTTATAGCTATAGCTATATTTTTTACACTATTTTGGAATACTATATTGAAAATGATACCAACTCTGCCAACCAATTAAGTCCGGTCTTGAACGGGCATGGTCCAACCACCCTCTTAAATTTGCGCCATATTCAAGAGTTGATGTAATTATCAAGAGGGGCTTATAGGCATAGCCTAGCCTCGACTCCGGACCCAGCATTGCTGAGCTCCGGAAACAAGTATACAAGTAAGTAAACAAGTAAACCAACTTAACATTTACCACGATTTAAATAGTATATTCAATACACCCTCTCGGAAACCTATGATTGAATTGGCAACGGGCTTTGGCGCCAACGATAATTGTTAACGCTTTATTCATAACAAGGGCATGACTAGATAAAAATGATTAGTGTGTTACTCTTTTTCTTTATTTTGATTATATACATAATTCGGGAATTTAAGTTTTAGGTAGTGACAGTAGCTATACGAAGGTGTTTTTAGTTTAGACTTTATATAACTTTGTAAAGTACATCGATATAATTAATAATAACAATTTTTTGGCATTGTACTTTTTTTTTTTATCAGTGGCACACTTCAACTTGTTAAGGTGCGTCCAAAGAAACAAAATATAACAATAAAAAAGAAAAATACAAAAATGGGAAAGTTCAAAAAAATATATATCTAAACAAACCGTCCGGGTTAAGACAAACATTCATATAGCGAATTGCACAAATATAATAGAAAATTAAAGCTTAAAAGACCTTAAAGAAATGTCTAATTGTTTTATTTGTAATATTGTTTATGAAAATAAAATGAAACTGTAAATGTATTAACCGGCCAATCAGAATCTCCCAAATTCGTTAATGATGATGTCATCATCATCAGTTGAAAACTATATAAAGAACAGAGGTTTCAATACAGCTTCACACAATCTTAGCTTCATCGAGAAGAATAACACAGAAGAAAATAACACAGAAGAACCGCAGAGAAAATTACATACTTGTAGCAAGATGTTTCCAGCAGTCATTTTCTCGAAGCCAACAAATCACCAGCTTGACCCTAGGCTAGCCAAGATCCCTCCTTCGTAAGTTTTTTTCTTCTTTTGTTTACATAATTATTACTATTATACTATTATTATATTACTAACAATTTTTTTTCTTCAAATCTTATTCTAAATTTTTGTTGTTTTTTTTTCCTACAAAGAACCGACCTGATACAGAAGGTCAGCACAACTATGCTGTTGCCTCCGCTGCCACCTTCAACAAAAAAGCAACCGTACGATTTCTTAATAGTCGGCGGTAAATTTCTTGGTGTAGCAGAGAAATTACAAGCATTTTTAGAAGAATGCCGCTGGACGGTGAAAATACTAACGGAAAGCAAAATGAAATGCGGTGTAGTTTCGGAAATCATGTTCGAACTAAATAAATGTGCAAGAATTTTGATACTGTGGCCGTTATTCAAAGAAGAAGAGACTGTAAACACGATAGCGTATATAATGCAACAATTTGGTGATTACGAACAATCGAGAATGCCGATGTCAGAAGGCTACAAGATGCAATTTCTAACCGTAGGTTACGTGAATATTGAATGTTTCAGGGCCAAAAAAAACAGCGTAAAATAAGATGAATTGTCGATATCATCATGGTCTGCTCTGATTGCAAAAAAACGACATATTTTCTCTGAGATTTCTTTTTTTTTTAAAGTTAGTTTTTAAGTCAAGTTGCATTGCATAGTTTTTCTGTAAAAATGTATGAAGATCAAAATAAAAGAAAAAGAAAACGACAAATTGTTTCAGGTTTTTAAATTTTTTTCTTTTAAACTGTTGATCGCATGAAGCAGCGACTGCGCTTTGACGATTGTACGACTGCGGGAAGCAACCGCAACTAACACTATAAATATATTTTACTGGCCTATAAAAAATATATTTTACTGGCCTGTAAAAATTATTTTTTACTGGCCTATAAAAATATATTTTACTGGCCTATAAAAATATATATTTACTGGCCTAGCGGCAGTCAGATCCGTGTATATTCATTCCAGTATATATGTTCAAACTTGCTTTTATCTTGTTTTCCTTCTACCGACCTGGTGGGAATAGCACAAGTTCCGATTATCAACCCTATCGGACCTTTCTTCGAAACATTGTGCGACAAACGCTGCAAATTTGTTTTCGTGTCCGCTGTACCTGTCAGATAGGTGGCGTGCTAAAGTCAAACTAGTAATCATTCGTCCAACGTTCAATTCTTTTGCAATGCAACACTGCACTGCTTTCTTCAACTCTGCTATAGATTTTTCAAGCCTTGTTTCACCTCCTCCTAATTAGGTAACTTCTATCTGCGAAAAATCAAAGTCTTGCAAAATCTTCTCTATCATGCTATTGCACATCTCGTCATCTCAAGTCTCGATACTTTTTTTCGCTAACTCAAAGGAATCCATTTCGTATAATTATCTCTCTTATTCTATATTCCCTTTTTTTTGTGTGATGCATTTTACACATAATTATGATAAAAAAAAGTTATTGTAAAAGAACTTCTAAAAAACAAAACATTTATATATGAGGCGTGTTTTCCTTATACGACGTGTGACTCTTTATGTTAACAAAGGCATATGTGGCGCTATTTTGTATTTATTTGTTTAAATATAGAAAATGTTACTCATTACGTAACTTTTAGAAGCGAGAGCAATCGTCCCAATTCGTGCTAAATCAATTATTACCGCGTTACTACTTTTATTCTACATAGGCCTATATAGGTTAAAATACCATAAAATGTAAATGCTACCACAATACGTTTGTTATTTGTGAGTATTGATCTCTAAAATGGTTTTCTATTATAATACATTTTAATAATCAATACATTTCTGAAAAATCAATCGATTATTTGAAATTTTTTAATCATATTAAAAAAATTAAGAAAAGCAAATAAATCTCTTTTTGGTTCAACTGGTGGCTCTTAAGTATTACTTAATACTATTTGTATATCTTAGTATATGGTATAATACAAAAACATGCCTAATTCATATCTTATTTTTAGCTTTATGACATGGAGGAAGCTCCTTCTTTGTTTATATTTATTAAAGATGTATTGTCCCCCTGAAAAAATAATTCTTAACAAATTTAATAAAAATAATTTTAATAATCCAGACATTTCTGAAAAATCACTGGATTATTTGAAATTATTGAATCATATTAAACAATTAAAGAAAAGCAAATAAATCTCTTTTTGGTTCAACTGGTGGCTCTGAAAAGAGCCTTGTGTTTTGAAAAAGCATCGAGTTTATCCACCGAATCCGTATAGAGTTCGGCCTTGTCTCTTTAGGCGTAGACGACATCCATGGCGATGACGGTCTTTCTCTTGGCGTGCTCAGTGTATGTTACAGCATCTCGGATGACATTCTCGAGGAATACTTTTATTATACCACATACCACGGGTCTCTTTCGTAGATAAGACCAGAAATACGCTTGACACCACCACGACGTGTAAAACGATGGATAGCTGGTTTTGTGATGCCTTGGATGTTATCACGCAAAACCTTACGATGACGTTTTGCGCCTCTTTTTCCAAGTCACTTTCCACCTTTACCTCTCCCAGACATGTTTAATCGATATTAAGAATCACTCAGAATTATTCGAAATGTGTGGAAACTGTCGAAATGCCGAAGTATTTATACGCTTTGTGCGGACGTTGCTCAACTGTAATTATGTCAATTTGCATTTCGTCAGTAACATAAATATCTCTAGAAAATTTGGGTCAGTCGTCCACCATCGAAACTGTATATACAATGATCGTAACGAATAAAACTGAACAAAAAGGAATATAAGTGCAAGGGTCAATAAAATCATCGTTGTTTGTCTTTACAAAATAAAATAATATTAAATAAAAAGACCACTCTTTTATATATATAAATATTCAATCAACAGCACAGTTAATTATGGAAAAAAAAAGAATATGTTATGAGTCATTATTTCAATTTAATTATTAGTTATTATTTTGATATAGTAGTGATGTTTCGTTCACTATCTGTACAAAATTTTCTAAAAACTTAATTGTCATAGTCATAGTCATATATACTTTATTGTCCATTTAAAAAACAGAAATGTGATTTGAAAACTGGCAAAATACAAAAATATAAAATACAATTTACAAAAACACACACAAAAAGTTAAGAGGCTAAAAATTGTTAAAATTAGATAAAAATTATCGGTTACATTTTACCTTTGTACTCTGGAGTTATATAAGTGTATAGCATTATAATAGAGATAATATATAATATTCAAAGTGAAAAACAAGATTTGGAAACTAATGAAATAAAATGCAAATAAATCCCTTTTATACACATGGTGGCTCTGAAAAGAGCCGTTCGGTTTGAATTAAATTAGCAGTATTTCACTTCTCTCCGACCTTCTTTGATGTCTTTTTAACTTTCGGCTTTTTAGCTTATTTGTCTTTGGCTTCTTAGAAGACTTGATAGACATTTTCGGCTTAGATTTATTTTTCTCAGACTTCTTGGGTGACTTGAATTTGGTAGCCTTCTTTACAATTGGTTTGTTTGCCTTCTTCGCTGCTAATTGTTTGGCCTTCTTTGCTACACTCTTTTCCTTCTCTGCAGCTGCTTTCTTCTCTGATCTTTCCATTTTTGCCATGGCAGCTTCATCACCCTTGGCTGTAATCTGGTTCAGTTTAAATGAACCGCTGGCTCCTGCACCTTTTGCTTGAACAAGTTTGTTACTTTCGACACCACGTTTCAAAGCCAAACGAAGATGAGTTTTCATTTTAGTGGGTTCAACTTTGTAATAAGCTAGGATGTACTTGGCAATAGCCTGGCGAGATGAGCCGCTTTTGTCCTTCAAAGTACCAATTGCTGCCGTTACCATGTCGATGTACGTTGGGAGAGTAACAGGCTTCTTGGCTATAACAAGCTTCTTAGTTTTAGTTTGGTCAGCTATAACTTAACTTTTAACTTTACCAAACAGTTGAGTTGGTTGATGAGTGATACAACGCAGCGACGAACCTCATTTATATCTACTCAATCGCGGACGTGTATGGACGAAACATCTCGTCGCCTTTTTTAGTTTCATAAAAGTGTGTTCTTTATTGTCTTTAAATACACATTTAAAGCATTATTTTAAATCATTTAATAAAACATTCGTTTTCTATATTATGTGAGATCTAATTCAGATGATTATGTTTCATTGAACATATAATAAGCACTGGCAATTTTCAATTCTTGATTTAAAAAAAAATATTTATAATGGCTAATTATGTTTTTGATGACAGCATTTATTCCATAATGAACAATTCTAGTATTAAAACGTATAGATGGACATGTATCTGACCTTTAATTTTAAAGGCAGTATTAATTTAATTAATAGTTAAATGAATAAAGTTGTCGTAAACGCATACTGAATATGTGATACCTAATGGCAAAATACTAATTTAGAGAATCAAAACCTACGACCGATTTTCGAAATTTTTGTATTGTATAATATTATTAACTGAGGCCAGCTATTCTACATTTATACAATTATAAACATTTATAAGGAAAAAATCACTATTCAAGTCTCTTTTTGTATTTTGGTGGCTTTGAAAAGAGCCGTTAGGTCTTAAGTAAAATATGTTTGCTTTGATGATTTACTTGACTTTGCTTTGAGTCTTCTTTGGTAGAAGTACAGCCTGGATGTTTGGCAATACACTTCCCTGTGCAATGGTTAAACTTCCGAGAAGACGGTGTAATTCTTCGTCATTCCGGATGACAAGTTGCAGATGACGAGGGATAATTCTGCCTTTCTTGTTATCACGTGCAGCGTTACCGGCCAATTCTAAGATTTCAGCAGTCAAATACTCAAGTACAGCAGCCATGTAGACTGGAGCACCAGCACCAACCCGGGATGCATAGTTGCCCTTTCGTAAAAATCGGTGAACACCACCGACTGGGAATTGAAGTCCAGCACGGCTTGATCGGCTCTTGGCCTTTCCTTTAGCTTTGCCTCCTTTACCACGTCCAGACATTTTTTTATAGCTATAGCTATATTTTTTACACTATTTCGGAATACTATATTGAAAATGATACCAACTCTGCCAACCAATTAAGTCCGGTCTTGAACGGGCATGGTCCAACCACCCTCTTAAATTTGCGCCATATTCAAGAGTTGATGTAATTATCAAGAGGGGCTTATAGGCATAGCCTAGCCTCGACTCCGGACCCAGCATTGCTGAGCTCCGGAAACAAGTATAAAAGTAAGTAAACAAGTAAACCAACTTAACATTTACCACGATTTAAATAGTATATTCAATACACCCTCTCGGAAACCTATGATTGAATTGGCAACGGGCTTTGGCGCCAACGATAATTGTTAACGCTTTATTCATAACAAGGGCGTGACTAGATAAAAATGATTAGTGTGTTACTCTTTTTCTTTATTTTGATTATATACATAATTCGGGAATTTAAGTTTTAGGTAGTGACAGTAGCTATACGAAGGTGTTTTTAATTTAGACTTTATATAACTTTGTAAAGTACATCGATATAATTAATCTTGAAAGAATTTCATTTAGCTTCGATTTTGTATAGATGACAAATTTCGTTTTTGTAAAAGCACAAGTTAACGGAGTACTTACTCGAACGTTTCGATCTCTATCAGAGATCCTTCTCAACTGACTGCGGAGTGTTAATGCAGCTTGGTCATTCTTGACGTCATCTGTTGATGACGTTGTACGCCTCCGGTTGTAGGTTGGAGGTTGTGCGGGGGTGTGGATCGAAGATGTGGATGTTCTGGAGGCCCTTGTTACAACAAACACGGGGAGAGTAATGACTAGGGCCTCCAGAACATCCACATCTTCGATCATACACAAATCTGCCATTACAGAACATGTCATAAAACACAATCATGTACCGAACTGGGAGGCTACCATCTTAACCAAAGAGCCTAAACGCAAAGACAGACAGATTAGAGAATCATTACATATAAGGAGAAATAAAGAGAAGACCATGAACCGGGACACTGGAGCCCACGAACTCTCGCATTTGTACAATGATTTGATAGACACATCACCTGGCCGAGCCCCGCACAACCTCCAACCTACAACCGGAGGCGTACAACGTCATCAACAGATGACGTCAAGAATGACCAAGCTGCATTAACACTCCGCAGTCAGTTGAGAAGGATCTCTGATAGAGATCGAAACGTTCGAGTAAGTACTCCGTTAACTTGTGCTTTTACAAAAACGAAATTTGTCATCGATATAATTAATAATAACAATTTTTTGGCATTGTACTTTTTTTTTTTATCAGTGGCACACTTCAACTTGTTAAGGTGCGTCCAAAGAAACAAAATATAACAATAAAAAAGAAAAATACAAAAATGGGAAAGTACAAAAAAATATATATCTAAACATAACGTCCGGGTTAAGACAAACATTCATATAGCGAATTGCACAAATATAATAGAAAATTAAAGCTTAAAAGACCTTAAAGAAATGTCTAATTGTTTTATTTGTAATATTGTTTATGAATAATTGTCAAAATTCGATGTTAATGATGCCCGGCAAACTCATCATCTGGGTTTCCGTGTGTTGTATTAAAAACACTATTTTTCTCTCCCTCTCTCTCTCTCTGATAGATTATTCATTAATATTCATTATACTCGTTTAATCATAACGGTTGTATGGAGATGTATAGAATACAATTTTGTTGATGGACTTCTGAAATTGTTGTCTATATCAGAAAATACAGATGTGTATTAAAGATTATACTGGTAGAATATTACGGCTTTGGCTTTACCGGCTTTTTTAGCAGCTTTTTTTGAGGTTTTTGGTGGCATGCTTCACAATTTAATGCACGATGAAAAAATTGAAGTGACTGGTTGTTAAACAAGCTTATTTCTTATACACGGAGATATGCAAATGAGGGCTTCCTGAGGGTACAATTGTAGACCAATTGGCTGTTGACCATGCGCAGGGATTTAACTTGTTTCGGCCACGCCTAGCTTTAGCATAAAAAACTGTGAAAGTTAACAATGTAAGATTACAAAAACTTTAAAATGAAACTGTAAATGTATTAACCGGCCAATCAGAATCTCCCAAATTCGTTAATGATGATGTCATCATCATCAGTTGAAAACTATATAAAGAACAGAGGTTTCAATACAGCTTCACACAATCTTAGCTTCATCGAGAAGAATAACACAGAAGAAAATAACACAGAAGAACCGCAGAGAAAATTACATACTTGTAGCAAGATGTTTCCAGCAGTCATTTTCTCGAAGCCAACAAATCACCAGCTTGACCCTAGGCTAGCCAAGATCCCTCCTTCGTAAGTTTTTTTCTTCTTTTGTTTACATAATTATTACTATTATACTATTATTATATTACTAACAATTTTTTTTCTTCAAATCTTATTCTAAATTGTTGTTGTTTTTTTTTCCTACAAAGAACCGACCTGATACAGAAGGTCAGCACAACTATGCTGTTGCCTCCGCTGCCACCTTCAACAAAAAAGCAACCGTACGATTTCTTAATAGTCGGCGGTAAATTTCTTGGTGTAGCAGAGAAATTACAAGCATTTTTAGAAGAATGCCGCTGGACGGTGAAAATACTTACGGAAAGCAAAATGAAATGCGGTGTAGTTTCGGAAATCATGTTCGAACTTAATAAATGTGCAAGAATTTTGATACTGTGGCCGTTATTCAAAGAAGAAGAGACTGTAAACACGATAGCGTATATAATGCAACAATTTGGTGATTACGAACAATCGAGAATGCCGATGTCAGAAGGCTACAAGATGCAATTTCTAACCGTAGGTTACGTGAATATTGAATGTTTCAGGGCCAAAAAAAACAGCGTAAAATAAGATGAATTGTCGATATCATCATGGTCTGCTCTGATTGCAAAAAAACGACATATTTTCTCTGAGATTTCTTTTTTTTTTTAAAGTTAGTTTTTAAGTCAAGTTGCATTGCATAGTTTTTCTGTAAAAATGTATGAAGATCAAAATAAAAGAAAAAGAAAACGACAAATTGTTTCAGGTTTTTAAATTTTTTTCTTTTAAACTGTTGATCGCATGAAGCAGCGACTGCGCTTTGACGATTGTACGACTGCGGGAAGCAACCGCGACTAACACTATAAATATATTTTACTGGCCTATAAAAAATATATTTTACGGGCCTATAAAAATTATTTTTTACTGGCCTATAAAAATATATTTTACTGGCCTATAAAAATATATATTTACTGGCCTAGCGGCAGTCAGATCCGTGTATATTCATTCCAGTATATATGTTCAAACTTGCTTTTATCTTGTTTTCCTTCTACCGACCTGGTGGCAATAGCACAAGTTCCGATTATCAACCCTATCGGACCTTTCTTCGAAACATTGTGCGACAAACGCTGCAAATTTGTTTTCGTGTCCGCTGTACCTGTCAGATAGGTGGCGTGCTAAAGTCAAACTAGTAATCATTCGTCCAACGTTCAATTCTTTTGCAATGCAACACTGCACTGCTTTCTTCAACTCTGCTATAGATTTTTCAAGCCTTGTTTCACCTCCTCCTAATTAGGTAACTTCTATCTGCGAAAAATCAAAGTCTTGCAAAATCTTCTCTATCATGCTATTGCACATCTCGTCATCTCAAGTCTCGATACTTTTTTTCGCTAACTCAAAGGAATCCATTTCGTATAATTATCTCTCTTATTCTCTATTCCCTTTTTTTTGTGTGATGCATTTTACACATAATTATGATAAAAAAAGTTATTGTAAAAGAACTTCTAAAAAACAAAACATTTATATATGTAAGGATGTGGACGACAACACAAAAGGAAAAACACGCCTTTTCTCACTTTTACCACGGTCCGGTGGTGTATTTGGTTTTAATTTGTTTTTAGCATAACAATAGAGATCAGTATGGTCCTGAAAACCACAAAATAAATACAATGAGAAACAAAAGTAAATAATATTCTAAAATACGTAAGCCAATTCTTAGTAACGACCTCAACTTAACAGGCGACTCTAATAAAAAGGATTCTCTCTGAGGACTGCGACTATTACATCAAACGGCACGTCTACCTAAACAGCCTCTGTATACTTTGTTAGAGTATACAAATACCTAATTAATTACCTACACAATTGCATATTCATAAGTGCCTGAATATTACTATTATATTACTAGAATAAATGCATGTTGGAATTTACTCACACTATTTGAATACTAAACTTAGTCTATTCATTGAATCAAGGAGTTATAATCTTAGGTTTGTGTAAAATATATAAATAACAAATCCATGGGCGCAGCCATTTTGTATGATAAATAGAGGGCGCACTACATGACGATCTATCACGAGCATGGTAGCCTCGTGTGTACAAATTAATCAAGTGTGAACTGTAGGATGAACTATTTTATACAAACTGTTAACTAGAAACTATCTTCTATAAACTAAACATTACTAAATCTATCTAAACATATTTTGTTAATACAAAGAAGGTTTATCACAAAAGTATATATTATAACATTATATGGCATAAAATCCTAGTTCAAAGATTGTAACACAATACTATTCAATAGGCTTCCTAACTGCACATTCCATGAGTCAAGGTTAACCCAAAACAAATGTCTAGGCCTATGAATGCAATCATCTTAAAATACAACATTAATGTTTCTTAAACATAACAGAATCTTATAAATGTATAACAAAGTAATATATGTATAAAGTAGAGTAATTACCTTTTAATCAGATCTTTAATTAAATAAGAGACAAAACTATCTGCTTCCTTGACCGGTTCATGAATACAAAAGAAAGCAAATCATTTGAAAAAGACTGTTACAATTATAGGGGGCAGTAACACCTATAGGGGGCAGTATTTAATTATCACATGATTAGATTAATCCCCACACTCCCCTGTTTAAGCTGAGTTTGTCCTCAAACTTAATATTATTCACAACAAGAAGAATCTTTTCAGCATTTTCAGAGTCAATGCCAGCATCATCAGGCCAGTCAGGGTAAACGTCCCCAGTACCATCGTCTTCAACAAAGGACTCTACACATTCCCCTTCGGCTCCCACAAAGTGTCTCATCTTCTTCTCTGGGAGAACATATACTGTGTTTCCATTACCATGGGCAGCACGCCTAGTTGCTTCTAGTTCGGCTCTTAGCTCATCAACCGTCCTCTGCACATCTCGCAACGATGCCTTGCTTGCCATCACTGATCTCTAATGTTAAAGCCAAATACGATCCACGATCCCACTTCTGACACCAAATTGTAAGGATGTGGACGACAACACAAAAGGAAAAACACGCCTTTTCTCACTTTTACCACGGTCCGGTGGTGTATTTGGTTTTAATTTGTTTTTAGCATAACAATAGAGATCAGTATGGTCCTGAAAACCACAAAATAAATACAATGAGAAACAAAAGTAAATAATATTCTAAAATACGTAAGCCAATTCTTAGTAACGACCTCAACTTAACAGGCGACTCTAATAAAAAGGATTCTCTCTGAGGACTGCGACTATTACATCAAACGGCACGTCTACCTAAACAGCCTCTGTATACTTTGTTAGAGTATACAAATACCTAATTAATTACCTACACAATTGCATATTCATAAGTGCCTGAATATTACTATTATATTACTAGAATAAATGCATGTTGGAATTTACTCACACTATTTGAATACTAAACTTAGTCTATTCATTGAATCAAGGAGTTATAATCTTAGGTTTGTGTAAAATATATAAATAACAAATCCATGGGCGCAGCCATTTTGTATGATAAATAGAGGGCGCACTACATGACGATCTATCACGAGCATGGTAGCCTCGTGTGTACAAATTAATCAAGTGTGAACTGTAGGATGAACTATTTTATACAAACTGTTAACTAGAAACTATCTTCTATAAACTAAACATTACTAAATCTATCTAAACATATTTTGTTAATACAAAGAAGGTTTATCACAAAAGTATATATTATAACATTATATGGCATAAAATCCTAGTTCAAAGATTGTAACACAATACTATTCAATAGGCTTCCTAACTGCACATTCCATGAGTCAAGGTTAACCCAAAACAAATGTCTAGGCCTATGAATGCAATCATCTTAAAATACAACATTAATGTTTCTTAAACATAACAGAATCTTATAAATGTATAACAAAGTAATATATGTATAAAGTAGAGTAATTACCTTTTAATCAGATCTTTAATTAAATAAGAGACAAAACTATCTGCTTCCTTGACCGGTTCATGAATACAAAAGAAAGCAAATCATTTGAAAAAGACTGTTACAATTATAGGGGGCAGTAACACCTATAGGGGGCAGTAACACCTATAGGGGGCAGTATTTAATTATCACATGATTAGATTAATCCCCACATATATGAGGCGTGTTTTCCTTATACGACGTGTGACTCTTTATGTTAACAAAGGCATATGTGGCGCTATTTTGTATTTATTTGTTTAAATATAGAAAATGTTACTCATTACGTAACTTTTAGAAGCGAGAGGAATCGTCCCAATTCGTGCTAAATCAATTATTACCGCGTTGTTACTACTTTTATTCTACATAGGCCTATATAGGTTAAAATACCATAAAATGTAAATGCTACCACAATACGTTTGTTATTTGTGAGTATTGATCTCTAAAATGGTTTTCTATTATAATACATTTTAATAATCAATACATTTCTGAAAAATCAATCGATTATTTGAAATTTTTTAATCATATTAAAAAATTTAAGAAAAGCAAATAAATCTCTTTTTGGTTCAACTGGTGGCTCTTAAGTATTACTTAATACTATTTGTATATCTTAGTATATGGTATAATACAAAAACATGCCTAATTCATATCTTATTTTTAGCTTTATGACATGGAGGAAGCTCCTTCTTTGTTTATATTTATTAAAGATGTATTGTCCCCCTGAAAAAATAATTCTTAACAAATTTAATAAAAATAATTTTAATAATCAATACATTTCTGAAAAATCACTGGATTATTTGAAATTAATGAATCATATTAAACAATTAAAGAAAAGCAAATAAATCTTTTTTGGTTCAACTGGTGGCTCTGAAAAGAGCCTTGTGTTTTGAAAAAGCATCGAGTTTATCCACCGAATCCGTATAGAGTTCGGCCTTGTCTCTTTAGGCGTAGACGACATCCATGGCGATGACGGTCTTTCTCTTGGCGTGCTCAGTGTATGTTACAGCATCTCGGATGACATTCTCGAGGAATACTTTTATTATACCACATACCACGGGTCTCTTTCGTAGATAAGACCAGAAATACGCTTGACACCACCACGACGTGTAAAACGATGGATAGCTGGTTTTGTGATGCCTTGGATGTTATCACGCAAAACCTTACGATGACGTTTTGCGCCTCCTTTTCCAAGTCACTTTCCACCTTTACCTCTCCCAGACATGTTTAATCGATATTAAGAATCACTCAGAATTATTCGAAATGTGTGGAAACTGTCGAAATGCCGAAGTATTTATACGCTTTGTGCGGACGTTGCTCAACTGTAATTATGTCAATTTGCATTTCGTCAGTAACATAAATATCTCTAGAAAATTTGGGTCAGTCGTCCACCATCGAAACTGTATATACAATGATCGTAACGAATAAAACTGAACAAAAAGGAATGTAAGTGCAAGGGTCAATAAAATCATCGTTGTTTGTCTTTAAAAAATAAAATAATATTAAATAAAAGGACTACTCTTTTATATATATAAATATTCAATCAACAGCACAGTTAATTATGGAAAAAAAAAGAATATGTTATGAGTCATTATTTCAATTTAATTATTAGTTATTATTTTGATATAGTAGTGATGTTTCGTTCACTATCTGTACAAAATTTTCTAAAAACTTAATTGTCATAGTAATAGTCATATATACTTTATTGTCCATTTAAAAAACAGAAATGTGATTTGAAACCTGGCAAAATACAAAAATATAAAATACAATTTACAAAAACACACACAAAAAGTTAAGAGGCTAAAAATTGTTAAAAATAGATAAAAATTATCGGTTACATTTTACCTTTGTACTCTGGAGTTATATAAGTGTATAGCATTATAATAGAGATAATATATAATATTCAAAGTGAAAAACAAGATTTGGAAACTAATGAAATAAAATGCAAATAAATCCCTTTTATACACATGGTGGCTCTGAAAAGAGCCGTTCGGTTTGAATTAAATTAGCAGTATTTCACTTCTCTCCGACCTTCTTTGATGTCTTTTTAACTTTCGGCTTTTTAGCTTATTTGTCTTTGGCTTCTTAGGAGACTTGATAGACATTTTCGGCTTAGATTTATTTTTCTCAGACTTCTTGGGTGACTTGAATTTGGTAGCCTTCTTTACAATTGGTTTGTTTGCCTTCTTCGCTGCTAATTGTTTGGCCTTCTTTGCTACACTCTTTTCCTTCTCTGCAGCTGCTTTCTTCTCTGATCTTTCCATTTTTGCCATGGCAGCTTCATCACCCTTGGCTGTAGTCTGGTTCAGTTTAAATGAACCGCTGGCTCCTGCACCTTTTGCTTGAACAAGTTTGTTACTTTCGACACCACGTTTCAAAGCCAAACGAAGATGAGTTTTCATTTTAGTGGGTTCAACTTTATAATAAGCTAGGATGTACTTGGCAATAGCCTGGCGAGATGAGCCGCTTTTGTCCTTCAAAGTACCAATTGCTGCCGTTACCATGTCGATGTACGTTGGGAGAGTAACAGGCTTCTTGGCTATAACAAGCTTCTTAGTTTTAGTTTGGTCAGCTATAACTTAACTTTTAACTTTACCAAACAGTTGAGTTGGTTGATGAGTGATACAACGCAGCGACGAACCTCATTTATATCTACTCAATCGCGGACGTGTATGGACGAAACATCTCGTCGCCTTTTTTAGTTTCATAAAAGTGTGTTCTTTATTGTCTTTAAATACACATTTAAAGCATTATTTTAAATCATTTAATAAAACATTCGTTTTCTATATTATGTGAGATCTAATTCAGATGATTATGTTTCATTGAACATATAATAAGCACTGGCAATTTTCAATTCTTGATTTTAAAAAAAAATATTTATAATGGCTAATTATGTTTTTGATGACAGCATTTATTCCATAATGAACAATTCTAGTATTAAAACGTATAGATGGACATGTATCTGACCTTTAATTTTAAAGGCAGTATTAATTTAATTAATAGTTAAATGAATAAAGTTGTCGTAAACGCATACTGAATATGTGATACCTAATGGCAAAATATTAATTTAGAGAATCAAAACCTACGACCGATTTTCGAAATTTTTGTATTGTATAATATTATTAACTGAGGCCAGCTATTGTACATTTATACAATTATAAACATTTATAAGGAAAAAATCACTAATCAAGTCTCTTTTTGTATTTTGGTGGCTTTGAAAAGAGCCGTTAGGTCTTAAGTAAAATATGTTTGCTTTGATGATTTACTTGACTTTGCTTTGAGTCTTCTTTGGTAGAAGTACAGCCTGGATGTTTGGCAATACACTTCCCTGTGCAATGGTTAAACTTCCGAGAAGACGGTGTAATTCTTCGTCATTCCGGATGACAAGTTGCAGATGACGAGGGATAATTCTGCTTTTCTTGTTATCACGTGCAGCGTTACCGGCCAATTCTAAGATTTCAGCAGTCAAATACTCAAGTACAGCAGCCATGTAGACTGGAGCACCAGCACCAACCCGGGATGCATAGTTGCCCTTTCGTAAAAATCGGTGAACACCACCGACTGGGAATTGAAGTCCAGCACGGCTTGATCGGCTCTTGGCCTTTCCTTTAGCTTTGCCTCCTTTACCACGTCCAGACATTTTTTTATAGCTATAGCTATATTTTTTTACACTATTTCGGAATACTATATTGAAAATGATACCAACTTAATATTTACCACGATTTAAATAGTCTATTCAATACACCCTCTCGGAAACCTATGATTGAATTGGCAACGGGCTTTGGCGCCAACGATAATTGTTAACGCTTTATTCATAACAAGGGCGTGACTAGATAAAAATGATTAGTGTGTTACTCTTTTTCTTTATTTTGATTATATACATAATTCGGGAATTTAAGTTTTAGGTAGTGACAGTAGCTATACGAAGGTGTTTTTAGTTTAGACTTTATATAACTTTGTAAAGTACATCGATATAATTAATAATAACAATTTTTTGGCATTGTACTTTTTTTTTTTATCAGTGGCACACTTCAACTTGTTAAGGTACGTCCAAAGAAACAAAATATAACAATAAAAAAGAAAAATACAAAAATGGGAAAGTACAAAAAAATATATATCTAAACAAACCGTCCGGGTTAAGACAAACATTCATATAGCGAATTGCACAAATATAATAGAAAATTAAAGCTTAAAAGACCTTAAAGAAATGTCTAATTGTTTTATTTGTAATATTGTTTATGAATAATTGTCAAAATTCGATGTTAATGATGCCCGGCAAACTCATCATCTGGGTTTCCGTGTGTTGTATTAAAAACACTATTTTTCTCTCCCTCTCTCTGATAGATTATTCATTAATATTCATTATACTCGTTTAATCATAACGGTTGTATGGAGATGTATAGAATACAATTTTGTTGATGGACTTCTGAAATTGTTGTCTATATCAGAAAATACAGATGTGTATTAAAGATTATACTGGAAGAATATTACGGCTTTGGCTTTACCGGCTTTTTTAGCAGCTTTTTTTTAGGTTTTTGGTGGCATGCTTCACAATTTTAATGCACGATGAAAAAATTGAAGTGACTGGTTGTTAAACAAGCTTATTTCTTATACACGGAGATATGCAAATGAGGGCTTCCTGAGGGTACAATTGTATACCAATTGGCTGTTGACCATGCGCAGGGATTTAACTTGTTTCGGCCACGCCTAGCTTTAGCATAAAAAACTGTGGAAGTTAACAATGTAAGATTACAAAAACTTTAAAATGAAACTGTAAATGTATTAACCGGCCAATCAGAATCTCCCAAATTCGTTAATGATGATGTCATCATCATCAGTTGAAAACTATATTAAGAACAGAGGTTTCAATACAGCTTCACACAATCTTAGCTTCATCGAGAAGAATAACACAGAAGAAAATAACACAGAAGAACCGCAGAGAAAATTACATACTTGTAGCAAGATGTTTCCAGCAGTCATTTTCTCGAAGCCAACAAATCACCAACTTGACCCTAGGCTAGCCAAGATCCCTCCTTCGTAAGTTTTTTTCTTCTTTTGTTTACATAATTATTACTATTATACTATTATTATATTACTAACAATTTTTTTTTTCAAATCTTATTCTAAATTTTTGTTGTTTTTTTTTCCTACAAAGAAATGACCTGATACAGAAGGTCAGCACAACTATGCTGTTGCCTCCGCTGCCACCTTCAACAAAAAAGCAACCGTACGATTTCTTAATAGTCGGCGGTAAATTTCTTGGTGTAGCAGAGAAATTACAAGCATTTTTAGAAGAATGCCGCTGGACGGTGAAAATACTTACGGAAACCAAATGAAATGCGGTGTAGTTTCGGAAATCATGTTCGAACTAAATAAATGTGCAAGAATTTTGATACTGTGGCCGTTATTCAAAGAAGAAGAGACTGTAAACACGATAGCGTATATAATGCAACAATTTGGTGATTACGAACAATCGAGAATGCCGATGTCAGAAGGCTACAAGATGCAATTTCTAACCGTAAGTTACGTGAATATTGAATGTTTCAGGGCCAAAAAAAACAGCGTAAAATAAGATGAATTGTCGATATCATCATGGTCTGCTCTGATTGCAAAAAAACGACATATTTTCTCTGAGATTTCTTTTTTTTTTTAAGTTAGTTTTTAAGTCAAGTTGCATTGCATAGTTTTTCTGTAAAAATGTATGAAGATCAAAATAAAAGAAAAAGAAAACGACAAATTGATTCAGGTTTTTTAATTTTTTCTTTTAAACTGTTGATCGCATGAAGCAGCGACTGCGCTTTGACGATTGTACGACTGCGGGAAGCAACCGCGACTAACACTATAAATATATTTTACTGGCCTATAAAAAATATATTTTACTGGCCTATAAAAATTATTTTTTACTGGCCTATAAAAATATATTTTACTGGCCTATAAAAATATATATTTACTGGCCTAGCGGCAGTCAGATCCGTGTATATTCATTCCAGTATATATGTTCAAACTTGCTTTTATTTTGCGCGCCTCCTCGATCATAAAAATTGGTTTTCCTTCTACCGACCTGGTGGCAATAGCACAAGTTCCGATTATCAAACCCTGCATGTCCGGCCAGCGATTTTTTTTTTCGTACATAAGTTGGGGACCCCTCGTGAAACGTTACAAAATAAACATGAATAATTCATCAGTTAAATTTGTTGTTCCGTCTGCACCCAAGCGTATAGCAACAAGAAGTGATTACACGCACAACTAAACTGCGATACGATTCTTTCTACAGTAGGCCTAGGATTCTAGGTCAATTCACGTGATTGCCTTCGCGACAGCTAGGCAAGACATTAAACTAAGTAGTAATTGGACATAGCCCAAAGAAAGCTTAGACCCACAAGAATAAAAAATGTGTATAATTTGTGTACTGTAATTTTTTAATTCTGCTATTTTATTATCAAACAATATGCATGTACTCAAAGGAACTTTAAAAATGCGCGTATATGAACACATGAGATGGGAAGATTAGACCCACGAGAATAAAAAATGTATTTTTGTGTAATGTTTAATGTTTAATTTTGCTGACTTATTACTCGGACTGTGTCATACCTAACACACACACGTCACACACACCCACACAGCTACTACTAGAATATGGGTTTAGAGACTAATAATTAGGCCTAATAGTATTAATAGAAACTATAATTTTAACACGTAATTCTTTAGTAATAAATTATATTAAAAACACCATAAACTAAAGGCTGATTATTTCGACAATCCACACAAAACGCGGCTATTCTTTTATGAAATCCCACGCGGCAACCACAGCGGAGATTAGGCCTAGAATCGTACCGCACTTGTGTACCTAATCACTTCTTGTTGCTATACGCTTGGGTGCACACGAAACAAGAAAATTTAACTGATGAATTATTCATGTTTATTTTGTGACGTTTCATGAGGGGGTCCCCAACAACGAAAAAAAAATCGCATCCGGCCACCCGAAGCGGGCGGAAACATTGTGCGACAACCGCTGCAAATTCGTTTTTGTGTCCGCTGTACCTGTCAGATAGGTGGCGTGCTAAAGTCAAACTAGTAATCATTCGTCCAACGTTCAATTCTTTTGCACTGCTTTCTTCAACTCTGCTATAGATTTTTCAAGCCTTGTTTCACCTCCTCCTAATAAGGTAACTTCTATCTGCGAAAAATTAAAGTCTTGCAAAATCTTCTCTATCATGTTATTGCACATCTCGTCATCTCTAGTCTCGATACTTTTTTTCGCTAACTCAAAGGAATCTATTTCGTATAATTATCTCTCTTATTCTCTATTCCGTTTTTTTTTTGTGAAGCATTTTACACATAATTATGATAAAAAAAGCTATAGTAAAAGAACTTCTAAAAAACAAAACATTTATATAAGAGGCGTGTTTTCCTTATACGACGTGTGACTCTTTATGTTAACAAAGGCATATGTGGCGCTATTTTGTATGTATTTGTTTAAATATAGAAAATGTTACTCATTACGTAACTTTTAGAAGCGAGAGGAATCGTCCCAATTCGTGCTAAATCAATTATTACCGCGTTACTACTTTTATTTTACATAGGCCTATATAGGTTAAAATACCATAAAATGTAAATGCTACCACAATACGTTTGTTATTTGTGAGTATTGATCTCTAAAATGGTTTTCTATTATAATACATTTTAATAATCAATACATTTCTGAAAAATCAATCGATTATTTGAAATTTTTAAATCATATTAAAAAATTAAAGAAAAGCAAATAAATCTCTTTTTGGTTCAACTGGTGGTTCTTAAGTATTACTTAATACTATTTGTATATCTTAGTATATGGTATAATACAAAAAAATGCCTAATTCATATCTTATATTTTTAGCTTTATGACATGGAGGAAGCTCCTTCTTTGTTTATATTTATTAAAGATGTATTGTCCCCCTGAAAAAATAATTCTTAACAAATTTAAGAAAAATTATTTTAATAATCAATACATTTCTGAAAAATCACTGGATTATTTGAAATTATTGAATCATATTAAACAATTAAAAAAAAGGAAATAAATCTCTTTTTGGTTCTACTAAAAGAGCCTTGTGTTTTGAAAAAGCATCGAGTTTATCCACCGAATCCGTATGGAGTTCGGCCTTGTCTCTTTAGGCGTAGACGACATCCATGGCGATGACGGTCTTTCTCTTGGCGTGCTCAGTGTATGTTACAGCATCTCGGATGATATTCTCGAGGAATACTTTTATTATACCACGGGTTTCTTTCGTAGATAAGACCAGAAATACGCTTGACACCACCACGACGTGCAAAACGATGGATAGCTGGTTTTGCGATGCCTTGGATGTTATCACGCAAAACCTTACGATGACGTTTTGCGCCTCCTTTTGCAAGTCACTTTCCACCTTTACCTCTCCCAGACATGTTTAATCGATATTAAGAATCACTCAGAATTATTCGAAATATGTGGAAACTGTCGAAATGCCGAAGTATTTATACGCTTTGTGCGGACGTTGCTCAACTGTAATTATGTCAATTTGCATTTCGTCAGTAGCATAAATATCTCTAGAAAATTTGGGTCAGTCGTCCACCATCGAAACTATATATACAATGATCGTAACGAATAAAACTGAACAAAAAGGAATGTAAGTGCAAGGGTCAATAAAATCATCGTTGTTTGTCTTTGCAAAATAAAATAATATTAAATAAAAGGACTACTCTTTTATATATATAAATATTCAATCAACAGCACAGTTAATTATGGAAAAAAAAAGAATATTTTATGAGTCATTATTTCAATTTAATTATTAGTTATTATTTTGATATAGTAGTGATGTTTCGTTCACGACAAAGAAACACGACGCTTTAATGTCAGTACTACCGGTAAAATAAGTATTAAAAGGTAATACAACTATCTGTACAAAATTTTCTAAAAACTTAATTGTTATTATAATAGAGATAATATATAATATTCTACCGACCTGGTGGCAATAGCACAAGTTCCGATTATCAAACCCTGCATGTCCGGCCACCCGAAGCGGGCGGACCTTTCTTCGAAACATTGTGCGACAAACGCTGCAAATTCGTTTTCGTGTCCGCTGTACCTGTCAGATAGGAGGCGTGCTAAAGTCAAACTAGTAATCATTCGTCCAACGTTCAATTCTTTTGCAATGCAACACTGCACTGCTTTCTTCAACTCTGCTATAGATTTTTCAAGCCTTGTTTCACCTCCTCCTAATTATGTAACTTCTATCTGCGAAAAATCAAAGTCTTGCAAAATCTTCTCTATCATGCTATTGCGCATCTCGTCATCTCTAGTCTCGATACTTTTTTTCGCTAACTCAAAGGAATCCATTTCGTATAATTATCTCTCTTATTCTCTATTCCCTTTTTTTTGTGTGAAGCATTTTACCCATAATTATGATAAAAAAAAAGTTATTCTAAAAGAACTTCTAAAAAACAAAACATTTATATATGAAGCGTGTTTTCCTTATACGACGTGTGACTTTTTATGTTAACAAAGGCATATGTGGCGCTATTTTGTATGTATTTGTTTAAATATAGAAAATGTTATTCATTACGTAACTTTTAGAAGCGAGAGGAATCGTCCCAATTCGTGCTAAATCAATTATTACCGCGTTACTACTTTTATTTTACATAGGCCTATATAGGTTAAAATACCATAAAATGTAAATGCTACCACAATACGTTTGTTGAGTATTGATCTCTAAAATGGTTTTCTATTATAATACATTTTAATAATCAATACATTTCTGAAAAATCAATCGATTATTTGAAATGTTTTAATCATATTAAAAAATTAAAGAAAAGCAAATAAATCTCTTTTTGGTTCAACTGGTGGCGCTTAAGTATTACTTAATACTATTTGTATATCTTAGTATATGTGTAGTGAATTTATCTTAGTTGGTTCCGAGCTTTCTCAGGCGTATATATTTCCACGCGACTTACACTGCTGTCACTGAATGGTAACTCATACAAAAAGTATATTTAACTCAACTAGAACTTTTATTCCTTGTAATTCGATTAATAAATCTTTCTACCACTACCAGTCAAGCCTTAATATTTTCTTTATCATCTTTCCTTTTATCTACCTTGATCTTATTCTCTCTTCTCCCTAATATCTATTACATTCCACTTTTATACTGGACATGCAAATTTTAGGCTTCAGAGGAGAACATTTTCCCTCCAAAAATTATACGATTTTGATTGGCTAATAATATTAGGCGGACCTGGTCTAAAGCATCCTTCTCTAAACACAGAGAATCACAACATAAATAATATGACAATATGGTATAATACAAAAACATGCCTAATTCATATCTTATTTTTAGCTTTATGACATGGAGGAAGCTCCTTCTTTGTTTATATTTATTAAAGATGTATTGTCCCCCTGAAAAAATAATTCTTAACAAATTTAATAAAAATAATTTTAATAATCAATACATTTCTGAAGAATCACTGGATTATTTGAAATTATTGAATCATATTAAACAATTAAAGAAAAGCAAATAAATCTCTTTTTGGTTCAACTGGTGGCTTTGAAAAGAGCCTTGTGTTTTGAAAAAGCATCGAGTTTATCCACCGAATCCGTATAGTGTTCGGCCTTGTCTCTTTAGGCGTAGACGACATCCATGGCGATGACGGTCTTTCTCTTGGCGTGCTCAGTGTATGTTACAGCATCTCGGATGACATTCTCGAGGAATACTTTTATTATACAACGGGTTTCTTTCGTAGATAAGACCAGAAATACGCTTGACACCACCACGACGTGCAAAACGATGGGTCAGTCAGTCAGTCAGTCGTCCACCATCGAAACTATATATACAATGATCGTAACGAATAAAACTGAACAAAGAGGAATGTAAGTGCAAGGGTCAATAAAATCATCGTTGTTTGTCTTTGCAAAAAAAAATAATATTAAATAAAAGGACTACTCTTTTATATATATAAATATTCAATCAACAGCACAGTTAATTATGGAAAAAAAAGAATATGTTATGAGTCATTATTTCAATTTAATTATTAGTTATTATTTTGATATAGTAGTGATGTTTCGTTCACGACAAAGAAACACGACGCTTTAATGTCAGTACTACCGGTAAAATAAGTATTAAAAGGTAATACAACTATCTGTACAAAATTTTCTAAAAACTTAATTGTTATTATAATAGAGATAATATATAATATTCTACCGACCTGGTGGCAATAGCACAAGTTCCGATTATCAAACCCTGCATGTCCGGCCACCCGAAGCGGGCGGACCTTTCTTCGAAACATTGTGCGACAAACGCTGCAAATTCGTTTTCGTGTCCGCTGTACCTGTCAGATAGGAGGCGTGCTAAAGTCAAACTAGTAATCATTCGTCCAACGTTCAATTCTTTTGCAATGCAACACTGCACTGCTTTCTTCAACTCTGCTATAGATACGAATTTGTTGAGTATTATTATGAGGATTATTTGAAATTATTGAATCATATTAAACAATTAAAGAAAAGCAAATAAATCTCTTTTTGGTTCAACTGGTGGCTTTGAAAAGAGCCTTGTGTTTTGAAAAAGCATCGAGTTTATCCACCGAATCCGTATAGTGTTCGGCCTTGTCTCTTTAGGCGTAGACGACATCCATGGCGATGACGGTCTTTCTCTTGGCGTGCTCAGTGTATGTTACAGCATCTCGGATGACATTCTCGAGGAATACTTTTATTATACAACGGGTTTCTTTCGTAGATAAGACCAGAAATACGCTTGACACCACCACGACGTGCAAAACGATGGATAGCTGGTTTTGTGATGCCTTAGATGTTATCACGCAAAACCTTACGATGACGTTTTGCGCCTCCTTTTCCAAGTCACTTTCCACCTTTACCTCTCCCAGACATGTTTAATCGATATTAAGAATCACTCAGAATTATTCGAAATGTGTGGAAACTGTCGAAATGCCGAAGTAGTTATACGCTTTGTGCGGACGTTGCTCAACTGTAATTATGTCAATTTGCATCTCGTCAGTAACATAAATATCTCTAGAAAAATTGGGTCAGTCGTCCACCATCGAAACTATATATACAATGATCGTAACGAATAAAACTGAACAAAGAGGAATGTAAGTGCAAGGGTCAATAAAATCATCGTTGTTTGTCTTTGCGAAATAAAATAATATTAAATAAAAGGACTACTCTTTTATAAATATAAATATTCAATCAACAGCACAGTTAATTATAGAAAAAAGAAGAATATGTTTTGAGTCATTATTTCAATTTAATTATTAGTTATTATTTTGAAATAATAGTGATGTTTTGTTCACGACAAAGAAACACGACGCTTTAATGTCAGTACTACCGGTAAAATAAGTATTAAAAGGTAATACAACTATCTGTACAAAATTTTCTAAAAACTTAATTGTTATTATAATAGAGATAATATATAATATTCAAAGTGAAAAACAAGATTTGGAAACTAATGAAATAAAATGCAAATAAATCCCTTTTATACACATGGTGGCTCTGAAAAGAGCCGTTCGGTTTGAATTAAATTAGCAGTATTTCACTTCTTGGCGACCTTCTTTGATGTCTTTTTAACTTTCGGCTTTTTAGCTTATTTGTCTTTGGCTTTTTAGGAGACTTCATAGACATTTTCGGCTTAGATTTATTTTTCTCAGACTTCTTGGGTGACTTGAATTTGGTAGCCTTCTTTACAATTGGTTTGTTTGCCTTCTTCGCTGCTAATTGTTTTGCCTTCTTTGCTACACTCTTTTCCTTCTCTGTAGCTGCTTTCTTCTCTGATCTTTCCATTTTTGCCTTGGCAGCTTCATCAGCCTTGGCTGTAGTCTGGTTCAGTTTAAATGAACCGCTGGCTCCTGTACCTTTTGCTTGAACAAGTTTGTTACTTTCGACACCACGTTTCAAAGCCAAACGAAGATGAGTTTTCATTTTAGTGTGTTCAACTTTGTAATAAGCTAGGATGTACTTGGCAATAGCCTGGCGAGATGAGCCGCTTTTGTCCTTCAAAGTACCAATTGCTGCCGTTACCATGTCGATGTACGTTGGGAGAGTAACAGGCTTCTTGGCTACAACAAGCTTCTTAGTTTTAATTTGTTCAGCCATAACTTAGCTTTTAACTTTACCAAACAGTTGAGTTGGTTGATGAGTAATAGAACGCAGCGACGAACCTCATTTTTATCTACTCAATCGCGGACGTGTATGGACGAAGCATCTCGTCGCCTTTTTTTGTTTCATAAAAGTGTGTTCTTTATTGTCTTTAAATACACATTTAAAGCATTATTTTAAATCATTTAATAAAACATTCGTTTTCTATATTATGTGAGATCTAATTCAGATGATTCTGTTTCATTGAACATATAATAAGCACTGGCAATTTTCAATTCTTGATTTTAAAAAAAATATTTATAATGGCTAATTATGTTTTTGATGACAGCATTTATTCCATAATGAACAATTATAATATTAAAACGTATAGATGGACATGTATCTGACCTTTAATTTTAAAGGCAGTATTAATTTAATTAATAGTTAAATGAATAAAGTTGTCGTAAACGCATACTGAATATGTGATACCTAATGGCAAAATATTAATTTAGAGAATCAAAACCTACGACCGATTTTCGAAATTTTTGTATTGTATAATATTATTAACTGAGGCCAGGTATTCTACATTTATACAATTATAAACATTTATAAGGAAAAAATCACTAATCAAGTCTCTTTTAGTATTTTTGTGGCTCTGAAAAGAGCCGTTTGGTCTTAAGTAAAATATGTTTGCTTTTGATGATTTACTTGACTTTGCTTTGAGTCTTCTTTGGTAGAAGTACAGCCTGGATGTTTGGCAATACACTTCCCTGTGCAATGGTTAAACTTCCGAGAAGACGGTGTAATTCTTCGTCATTCCGGATGACAAGTTGCAGATGACGAGGGATAATTCTGCTTTTCTTGTTATCACGTGCAGCGTTACCGGCCAATTCTAAGATTTCAGCAGTCAAATACTCAAGTACAGCAGCCATGTAGACTGGAGCACCAACACCAACCCGGGATGCATAGTTGCCCTTTCGTAAACATCGGTGAACACCACCGACTGGGAATTGAAGTCCAGCACGGCTTGATCGGCTCTTGGCCTTTCCTTTAGCTTTGCCTCCTTTACCACGTCCAGACATTTTTTTTTATAGCTATAGCTATATTTTTTACACTATTTCGGAATACTATATTGAAAATGATACCAACTTAACACTTACCACGATTTAAATAGTCTATTCAATACACCCTCTCGGAAACCTATGATTGAATTGGCAACGGGCTTTGGCGCCAACGATAATTGTTAACGCTTTATTCATAACAAGGGCGTGACTAGATAAAAATGATTAGTGTGTTACTCTTTTTTTTAATTTTGATTATATACATAATTCGGGAATTAAAGTTTTAGGTAGTGACAGTAGCTATACGAATGTTTTTTTTAGTTTAGACTTTATATAACTTTGTAAAGTACATCGATATAATTAATAATAACAATTTATTAGCATTGTACTTTTTTTTTTATCAGTGGCACACTTCAACTTGTTAAGGTGCGTCCAAAGAAACAAAATATAACAATAAAAAAGAAAAATACAAAAATGGGAAAGTACAAAAAAATATATATCTAAACAGAACGTCCGGGTTAAGACAAACATTCATATAGCGAATTGCACAAATATAATAGAAAATTAAAGCTTAAAAGACCTTAAAGAAATGTCTAATTGTTTTATTTGTAATATTGTTTATGAATAATTGTCAAAATTCGATGTTAATGATGCCCGGCAAACTCATCATCTTGGTTTGCGTGTGTTGTATTAAAATACACTATTTTTTTCTCTCTCTCTCTCTGATAGATTATTCATTAATATTCATTATACTCGTTTAATCATAACGGTGTTAGGGAGATGTATAGAATACAATTTTGTTGATGGACTTCTGAAATTGTTATCTATATCAGAAAATACAGATGTGTATTTCTTTCTTTCTTTTATTTGGCATCTCAATACATAACATTAAAAATACATCAATAATATAATTATATAATCACCTTAAATATTAAAATACATCAAAAAAGCAAATAAAAATGGCGGGATTAATGAAGTCTGACGATGCACGGGAAAACACATAAAGTCGTTTAAAGTAAAACAACTTAATTCCAATGTGGTCCCTAAAAAGATAGTAATTATAATTTTAACAAAACAAACATTAAAAGACGAGGTGCATAAATATATAAGCATATAAGCAAAACATCTGATAAAATGGCACAATAGTAATTTATCTATGTTTAATTTTGTAATATTGTTTCAATTCAGTTTTAAATTTAGATGTGTTGGAAATTTGTTTAATATAGTCAGGAAGGTTATTCCATTCTCTGATTGCATTAAAATAGAATGTATTACATTCTATGCCTTGGACTTTAGGTACAACAAAATTGAGTTTACTACCACGAGTGAAGTGACCATGTAAGTTATTGACTCTACGAAAGTTTTCGTTTAGGTATGAAGCACTTCTGCCCATAAATATCTTATGAACTTGGCTAATTTGCAAGAACTTTACTCGATATTTTACATTTAACAATCCATAATCGTCTAATTGATCAGCACCTATATGTCTTCTGGGTTCAACTCCTTTTATGAGTCTAACCATTTTGTTTTGAGCAATTTGTAGTTTTCTTTGGATAGCTTTACTGGTTCCACAGAACCAAGAAGATGCAGCATAGTCAAAAACACATTAGATGAGAGCAGAGCATAATAGTTTACGATTCTTACAACTTAGTATCTTACGTTGGCGGTACATAAACTTAAGCCTATTATTAATTTTTTTAATGGTTTTACATGCATATTCAGAACACGTTAAATTTTGATCTATGTCAATACCCAGATACTTGACACAATTACTAGTGTTGATATTGTTACCATTTGTTGAGACATTAAAATTGTTAACATTTTTAGTTTTTCTCTTAGAACCAAATAGTATACACTCAGTTTTATCCAGGTTAATTGTTAATCTATTGTCTACAAGCCAATCACACAAGGAGTCTAGTGTTGACCCTAGCTTCTTAGAAATAATATCTGGATTTCTGTGTGAATAAACAATTGCACTGTCATCAGCGTATAGAAGGAGTTTACAATCAGGATCAATACAAGTTACCATGTCATTAACAAAACATAAGAACAAAAGGGGTCCAAGGATACTTCCTTGAGGAACCCCGCATGTAACAGTACAAGATTGAGAGCAATGATCATCAACAGTTACTATTTGCTTTCTTATTGATAAGTAGGATGGAAAATGCATTACTTTTGGCTGCATAAAGATTATACTGGAAGAATGTAGCATTATTTAGAATATTCTATTTGAAGAAGAAAATGACAGAATTAACTGCTCATACACAAATTGCAGTAAGATATCCATCAATTTCCAATTAATGAAGGCACCAAGTAACGACTTCAAGATTATACGGAAATTAAACCTTTCATAGAAAAGCTATTAACAGCCTTGGAGTATGAGTAATTATTATGCAATAGAAAAGACAAATACACAAACGAATTGCAAATAAATCTCTTTTTAGACAAGTGGTGGCTCTGAAAAGAGCCGTTCGGTTTAAGAAGTAGCAAAATGGAGACTACTTGGAGCTGGGGTATTTAGTGACTGCCTTGGTACCTTCAGAAACGGCATGTTTTGCCAATTCACCGGGAAGCAAAAGGCGGACAGCGGTCTGGACTTCCCTGCTGGTGATGGTAGATTTCTTGTTGTAGTGAGCAAGACGAGATGCTTCTCCAGCAATGCGTTCGAAGATATCGTTCACAAAACTGTTCATGATTCTCATGGCTCTACTTGAGATACCAGTGTCCGGGTGGCGATTTTTTTTTTCGTATATAAGTTGGGGACCCCTCATGAAACGTCACAAAATAAACATGAATAATTCATCAGTTAAATGTTTTGTTCCGTGTGTACCCAATCGTATAGCAACAAGTGATTACAACTGTGATACGATTCTTTCTAGGCCTAGGATCGATTCTAGGTCAATTCATGTGATAGCCTTCGCGCACTCTTCTTCACACACACACACCACCTATGCAAAATGTGTCGAGGCTAATCGACAGCTAGGCAAGACATTCAACTAAGTAGTAATTAGACATAGCTCATAGAAAGCTTAGACCCACAAGAAGAATGTGTTTAATTTTTAATTCTGCTATTTTATTATCAAACAATATGCATGTACTCAAATGAACTTTAAAAATGCGCATTAAATTATGAACACATGAGATGGAAAGATTAAAACCACGAGAATATAAAATGTATTTTTGTGTAATGTAATTGTTTAATTTTGCTGACTTTTTACTCGGACTGTGTCATACCTAACACTAACACACACGTCACACCCACACAGACTACTAGAATAGACATTTGCTTTAGAGACTAATAATTATGCCTAATAGTATTAATAGAAACTATAATTTTAATACGTAATTAATTCTTTAGTAATACATTATATTAAAAACACTATCATAAACTAAAGGCTGATTATTTCGACAATCCACACAATACACCGCTATTCTTTTATGAAATCGCACGCCGCAAACACAGCGGAGATAGGCCTAGAATCGTATCGCAGTTGTGTCGTGTAATCGCTTCTTGTTGCTATTACGCTTGGGTGCACACGGAAAAAGAAAATTTAACTGATAATTATTCATGTTTATTATGTGACGTTCATTAAGGGGTCCCCAACTTATGTACGAAAAAAAAATCGCGTCCGGGTGAATTTGCTTCAATACCTTGTAGATGTAAATACTGTAGCTTTCTTTTCGCTTACGTTTTCTTTTCTTGTCTGTTGGTCTTACGGCTTTAGCTTTACCGGCTTTTTTAGCAGCTTTTCCTGAGGTTTTTGGGGGCATGCTTCACAATTTTAATGCACGATGAGAAAATTGAAGTGACTGGTTGTTAAACAAGCTTATTTCTTATACACGGAGAAATGCAAATGAGGGCTTCCCGAGGGTACAATTGTAGACCAATTGGCTGTTGACCATGCGCATGGATTTAACTTGTTTCGGCCACGCCTAGCTTAAGCATAAAAAACTGTGAAAGTTAACAATGTAAGATTACAAAAACTTTAAAATGAAACTGTAAATGTATTAACCGGCCAATCAGAATCTCCCAAATTCGTTAATGATGATGTCACCATCATCAGTTGAAAACTATATAAAGAACAGAGGATTCAACACAGCTTCACACAATCTTAGCTTCATCGAGGAGAAGAATAACACAGAAGAAAATAACACAGAAGAACCGCAGAGAAAATTACACACTTGTAGCAAGATGTTTCCAGCAGTCATTTTCTCGAAGCCAACAAATCACCAGCTTGACCCTAGGCTAGCCAAGATCCCCCCTTCGTAAGTTTTTTTCTTTTTTTTTACATAATTATTACTATTATACTATTATTATTATTACTAACAATTTTTTTTTTCAAATCGTATTCTAAATTTTTGTGTTTTTTTTTCCTACAAAGAACCGACCTGATACAGAAGGTCAGCACAACTATGCTGTTGCCTCCGCGGTCACCTTCAACAAAAAAGCAACCGTACGATTTCTTAATATAGTCGGCGGTAAATTTCTTGGTGTAGCAGAGAAATTACAAGCATTTTTAGAAGAACGCCGCTGGACGGTGAAAATACTTACGGAAAGCAAAATGAAATGCGATGTAGTTTCGGAAATCATGTTCGAACTAAATAAATGTGCCAGAATTTTGATACTGTGGCCGTTATTCAAAGAAGAAGAGACTGATCAGAGAAGATACAAGGTTGAATGTCAGAAATGATGTCACAATTTTTATAAAGGGTGTTTGATATGCACCTAAAGTCTAACATTCTGTACGTATCCTTTCTTCTCCATGTAAATTGGAATTTATTTTTATGACTTTGTCTCCATATATCAATTATTAAATGTAACTTATTCATGCATTTTTTTAATGCTATTGGTGAATTATCGTAGCTATTCACGCTGTTTTTCACAGCTGTTTCAACTAGTGTTAAGATATCAGAAAAAGTCAAGCGCCCTCAGTGTTAGCAGACGAGGCTCTTCCGAGTCGCGCGGACATATAATTTTTGTTTACAAACCATTATTTCTTGAACGCCAAATTAAATTTCGCTATCGTGAGTTTTTATGTAGTAAAACATTTTATACAAAACTAAACGATTAAAAAAAGTGTATGTTCAATTAAAAAATAAATATTTTATTGTTTCTTTACTATAAATTAATAAATAAACGACGATATTGTCCATTTTACTGAAATACTCTCCAGCACATAAGCCAGGAAGTCAAGATAAACTGTGTAAATAAATGGTAAACAATCGTAAGTAGAAAATATCATTGTATTCTTTACTTTTTTTTTGGATATAATTAATTTTTTTAGAAAAAGAACGAACTAGAATATAGTCCATCATTATTATATAAACAAAATAATACTAGTTTTGTTAATATAGCCTGGTTCAGTTTTTAGTAAAACTGGCATATTTTGCAACCCCTTTATACATTGTTATTGTTGTCGGCAAGAAAACGGTTTGGCGATAGGCTTAGAAAGTGCGTTGACGCCCGCGATGACCGTGACGGTAATGTGGGCCTAGAATAAAGCTAGGCCGAAACATAGAACATTCGTAATAGTTAAACCTTTAATTACCCTAATCCTAAATTTAATCATTATAACTGTTACCAAATAATTAATGGCATGTGTTTATAATAATAATTATTGCTTTCCTGGTGCATTTTTAGGCTAGCTGGTGTGACTGAGTGACAGTCACAGCCTAGGCTAGGCCTTAATAGTAGTAATACATTTGTATAATAATGTTTTAATATTTTGACTATTAGATCTCTTGTTTGGATTTGTTTGGACACAAAACTGAAGTACTGTAGATTTAAAAATTGATTTATTTTTAAAGGAATTAGTACAGTTGCATCTATTGTTTTTGTAATCAAGATGACATCAGAACCAACAATGTTCCTCAAGCCTGTAGATATCTCAAGGCCTACAATCATGACTACAAGTTTTTTTGTAGACCATGGCAGTGAAAAAAAAAAGAAGCAAAACAATATCGCACAGTGTTGTTAGGCCATACCTGGTAGACATTGAATTAAACAGGGTAGGTAAATAATCATAACCACCTCTTTAGAAAGTTTAATACAGTGTGTCACACTCCAAACAATGAAATGTGTGTTTGTACTTCATATTAAAAAACAATGTTAGTATAAAATAACTGTTGAAACAAACAATTGTTACAGTAATTTATAAATATACCTCTTTTCTTTATTAAATATTTCCTCAATCAACTATTTTTCCAGGTGTCAATATGTTATAATATTCAACATGCGACAGGTTGCTGACATCTTGACTGGTAAATTCAAATGTTGTTTCAACTTTACATTGACATTACATAATAACTCAATTGGTCAAGTTGCTCTTTAAATATACATTGTCCCTTTGAGCATAGAATTTCAAAATTGTTTATCCTATTTTTATGCATAATAAAGCAAACCTTTGGCTGGAACTTATTTTCCTATGAATTATCCAAATATTATCATTATCTGCTACAAGAAATAGTTGTTAACATTTTGAAAATATAATAATTTTGATGCTCATTTTTTTATGCAGATTGACATTTATTTGGTTGACCAATATTGTTTAATCTCAGGTGATCATCTAAGAGAAAGAGAAAATCAGAAGCTGCAGCACATCGACATGCTACAAAGTGCAATGATTAAAATCCAGTCTTTAGAAGAGAATCTTGAGCATTTAAGAAATGAACTCTCAGTGCCACTTGTGACAAAACAGCATAGTAAGATTGCAGAGACTGGCCACAGAATAAATGTAAAAGAACAAGAGTTCAAAGACTTGGTCAGTCCTACATTATATACCTTTAAAATTATGTCTAAAACATGCAATACTATAAAAATTAATGCCATATTTCTTTTATATACAGTATTTTATATAGCGAACTACTATGAACCAAGAGATTTGAAACTGGACCTCTATGTACAAAAATGGACGAGGTATTTAGAAAAAATAAATTCCTCGACAGCAGTACCATGGAAAGAGTTTTGTGGGAAATCATGAAGTCACATCTGACGTTTATTTCACCTGAGATCCAACATGAAGTAACTAGGCCGGTAACTAAGTGCAGAAAAGTTGAGGAATAGTTTGCTATTTCTCAGTTAATTGTTACAGTATTGCATATTATTATGTACAGTATACTGTATGAATGGTAGTATTTTTTTGTGTTATTGCTAGAACAATGATTTTGTAAATATTTAACAAATGGTATATGAATTGTAATTGAATTTAATTTTTTGGAAGTTATTTTATTTTAATTTGGTTTATATATATTATTGATTGATAACGGAAATTGATGTTATTTACTGATTTAGATTGTGATTGCATATACAATACAAATATGAAAGAAATATGCATTTATAATTAAATATCTAATGTCACAGTACTCTATAGCTTCTTTCTATTAATATATTACAGATCTTTGACTAAGACATGCTAGGTAGGCTGCTAACCTTTAACCTGCTGATGATGTAGCCTATAGCCTATATATAATATAGGCCTAGCAAGGCCTGTAGCCTGGCCTACTCTGTACTCCTTTCCCAATATGAATGATTATTAAAAAAGCTTAGGCCTAGACTAGGCTTCATTTTTAATTAGGACCAGGAACAAGTAATTAATCAGCTTTATAACAGGTCAACTGTCACTCAGGCCCCCCGAATATACATGTTTACGTGTTAAAAATAAACAGCCATTAGTCTTACACAGCTGGTTTTAACCACGCAAGGGGGCCTGGGCATAGCCTATTATAAGCTAGCATAGGAAAAAATCCAGCCAGGCAATTATGAATACGATCCTTGTTAAAACATTCAAGGATAACTAAAGTATCCAACTAAATCAAAGAATTCAACATAAAAAATTATTTTTAAACTGATATGGAAAACAACATTTATACCTACTTTTTAAATGTATCACTTGAGAAAAAAACTGGCGTTGGGTGTACAATTTTCAATTACATTACCTCTTAAAATCCACGTGATAAAACGACGACAACATGTTTTTCACCTTCATCCAGGGTTGTTCTAATGAATATTCATTATTTTTCTGACTTTCGCGGTCTTTATTTGTTTTTATTGGCTATTAAAAAACAGTCGTTTTATGCTTGATTGCTTCCGGGTTCCTCATGTGGTTTGTATACAATATGTTTTCGGAATCGCTACTCCATAAAACGCTATGAAACGTTGGGGGCGCTGCACTTAATTCATATTTCTGGAACAGCTTTCTGATCTACCTTTTTATCTAATATGCAATTCATGTCACCTCCTATTATTATGTATTCATTAGTTACATCACATAATATGTTTATCTTATTTTCAAGTTTCTTAAAAAATATTGCTCTTTCCTTCTAATTGTTTGGAGCATACACATTTACGAGGTTAAAATTGGTCTTATTATGAATAATACATAGTATGAGAATTCTACCTTCCTCGTCAATATATTTACATGTTATGTTTTTTACATTAAACCTTGTTTTAAACAGTATTGAAACGATTCTACTGTTTGTTGTGCCGAAACTATGTGTTAGATCTTTCCCATGCAGCGCGCCCCCAGCGTTTTAAATTGTATTTGTGAGGTAGAACGAACTTCGACTTCGCGTCGGCAGAGCGCAACTAGCATCAGTCGTCGATGCACGTGGGTTTATTGATGGTAGAAAATGCCAGATTTGCGAGCGTAAATGCCAAATTACACATTGTATTCAGTTGCAGATGATTACTAGTGAGTTAAAGTTTATAAATAAGTAGTTTTAGGATTCTTTACGAATCGATTCGCTTAGTAATTAAAGATTTAATAAGGTGTTGACATGTTGATTTGTATATTCGCCATGATGAGTCCATTGTTTCAATGGAATGTTAACATTGAGCATAATTGTATACGATTCTAAACAGGCATTTAACTAATGTATTACTGTTTTCAACATTTTATAGACATGCCTAGACTATACACATGTTATTACTGTTCATCGACGTGAAGATATTATATGATTTAAGCCTAGAATTGTTAAGCTATTCCATGTATTGAATATCGTATTTGATCTTACCGCTGTAGCATGGTACGCTGACTGATTTCTCAGCTCATGAATATTCATTAGCTATGCAGGGAAGTTCTATTGTATTGTGATGCATTTGGCCATTGGTTAATGATTGGTTAACTAAATTACTGGATCTCTGCTTATCTTAATTATTCAAGATATTTCTTGTGGATGAATAAAGGCATTCTTTGTGTCGTTTAAGTAAACTAAACTATGTGCGTGCTAATTAGAGAAGGATTTAGACATGTTTTATCATGGTTTCATGATCAGTTTAATTGACATTTCCTATGCATTTATCATGTGTTGTGTTATATTTTAGACAAATTTCTATCAATATATTTATGTTAATTATTGTTACAGAATTGAGATAATGTTTGAAAGGAGAATATTGACATAAGATTTTAGGCTTAGAGCGGTCATATTCACGTAAGGATTGTTCTATGCATATTATTGATTGACATGTTAATTAATTGTTTGTATTTGCTGTAATTCAGATGATGATACTGTTCACATTGTTTGCCATTTTTTAATGTATTACTATGATTAGTATGGTAACTGAAGAAGTTAAGTAATACGGAATTTAATATAATAATTGAGCGTAAGCATTGAATGATGACGATAATGAAGGAATTTATGTTAGACGATTATAACATGTGCTTTGTGACGATTTGTATGATTCCTTTTACTTCAGTTTTATTTTATGGTAACTTGTATTTATACTTTGTATTTTAGTCACCGAACGAACTAACAAAAGGTAGTCAGACAGACACGGTTGGAACATAATAAATTGAAGATTGTTTAACTGATGGTCATAGTGTTGCCTTGTTCGCGTTTGTGTGACTTGACTAAACGACGCCCTCTACATTCCAAACTTGCTCTGAGCCCAAGAGCAGTTACACTATGGTAACTTTCGCTTTTCCACAACAAATCTATAGATTTTTTCTTTTTATCGAAATGCATTTCCTGTAAGAATATCATGTCTGCATTTTGCTCTTCGCAATAATTAAACACTTTTCTTTTTTTATAATTTCCTTAAACAGTTCTCGAAAAGAACACCATACCATCTTGAAAACTCCATTAAAGTAGAGCTATAGCTTGGTGGTTAAACGTGCTTGCCTTCCAATTCAAAGCTCAATGGTTCAATCCTGACCTAGTGCCAGTTGTAACTCATGACAATTTCAACTCCAACTCCCCAAGCCTCAAATGAGACTTCGTTTAAAAACACAAAAGAAAGAAGCCAAGTGGTCTTGATTTCGAGATGGGCTTTTTTCAAGAGAGGCCTTCTTTTCGAGATAGGGTTTCTTTTTTAGGGAGTCCTTCTTTTCGAGATGGGCTTCTCTTCGAGGGAAGCTTTCTTTTTAGATTGGCTTCTTTTCAAGGTTTTACGGTATGCATAGTACTGTACTATGTTTATTTAGAAAATGTAGTCGATTATCCAGAAGCAAAAATCACTCAAGCGTGACGTTTTCACCTGTTATACATGGTATTTCATCACTGGCAATGTTTTCAATGTGTACATTGGGTATAAAAACATAGGATTTGCAACAAAATTGTAATAAATGGGTTAGTTTGGGAGATAACGTGAAGGAGAGCCTCTCGACGGTTATTTTTTATTATTTTTAACTTTTAGGTGATCCTGGCTCATTGATTTACCTTTGTAATGGTTTTTATGTCTTCATTTGTACTTTGTTTGGCGAAATAAATGATAGGCCTATGATATGATAAAATATGGGTTGTATAAGTACTTGCATATTTATGCTCATTTGCATATGAGATGGATGAAGGAGAGTTGATTTGTTGTACGTTATCAGGACAACATATACATTCATTTAAAACTGAAAAACTACAATTTTGTCCCGCTCATATGCTAGATTCAGTACCGTAGGCTATTACTACAGAGAGATGATTGATGATCAAATATAGACCGATAACACTTACTTTAGAAATGATTTCAGGTGATTGGCACTGCACGTTGACCACTGCGTAGAGAGCGCGGACCTTGCCGAATACGGCGCCATAATGTTGTTATTGTTGCCCGACCAATTGCTTTTTACACCATCATGCGACATTCCAAGGCTAATAAAACATAATTATAAAAACAATACATTAATAATAAATATTATACGATTGCTGTTATAATCTCAATTAACTAAATTAGTTTAACAGACCATCGTGTGCATTTTAATGCCACCGTTTTTCACTTTGACCAAAAATTTGATTTTGAAACAAAAATACTCAAATTTGTTGTCAGACAATGAGTTTTTGATAGATTTAACCGTTTATTTTTTTTGTTTATAATAAAAATCTTTATTTTGGGCTTTTTCCTATGAACAAATTTACTAAATAAAACTTAAATGGTCTATTCAGTCTGATTTTGGATTATTAATCTTCATTTGTCATTTAATAATTTCATTGGATTTAGATATAATTTAATTAAAAGTAATTTAAGTAAAATGTGTTAAATATATTTAAATTGTATGCCTTACTTATGTCCTATTACGTGTGCTATTATGACTCCTGTATAAGAAGACCTGTCCTTATTGATAGAGCATCCCGGTTAGCAGGCGGTTCCTATTAAGGCCAGTCCGTTAAAACCCATTGGATAGCTGTGTAAAAGAATGTATATGTATGAAGAACTAACTTAGCTTGTTTAGGTTATATTTTCTGTAATGCTTAATATCAATTATTAATATTAATATATATGAGAAAAAAAATTGTCAATCAAAAAACAAATCAAAAATAAAGAATATCTTTAATTTAAATATTAAACAATTCATTTTATATTATATATTCTTATTGATGCTTCATTATTCATGTTAAATGGCCAACAGAGACAAGTTTACTTCTAGGTTGGTCGTCATTTTTATGCTCTGTATTATTTGTATGGCAGTTAATGAAATAAATGTTTGTTGAATTAGAATTTGTAGAATGAATTTTTTAATGATAATGGGTTAGCTTTAAGTTTTCTCTTTTATTTGTAAGTTAGCATTTTAGTTGACAATTGCATGTATGAGTTCACCCTTCCCTGGTATGAGTAAAATTTTATAGCGCCCTCTAATTTGTAATTTAAATTTTTCCATGTAAAATCTAGTTTTTAGCAAGTTGTCTCTTCTTGCAAGTACCAAAAGCGAGTCACACTATATGTCTATTGAAAGAATCGGGTACCCTGCCATAAAACCAATCCCTCTATAATGGTGAGAAAAGACGATGGTGAGTAAAGACAATGGTTAATAAAAAAAATGCAAGCAAAACACAACAAAAACTGGTATAACCAATAAATAAAGTAAAAACTGCAAGAAGAGATTACACCCATTTAGCAAGACATACTTATTATTCATTAAAACAAATCACCTTTAAATATTTGATAATAAGCCAATGGTCCGTTGCTATTCATCTGACACGTTTACCATCAGAAGTGCGTCATATATCCCATAACACATCGCCCGGAGGCATTATTATATTTCTGACAAAACTAACAACCTAAGAAAAGCTCAACTAAAAGAAAACAATATTTCAATAATTTTGTAACACATCACGTACCTAGTAACAGTTGCAATAGCAGCAATGTCTGGGTAAATGTCACGGATGTTATTGTTTTTCTGCCACTTACAAAAATAACCCATTCTAGCACCAGCTTTTACATTCCTTTCTGAGTCTGGTTCAGGTTCAATCTTTAGAAAAAATTATGATTGTTAAAATACAACAATAATGCTTTTGTTTTAAATAAAGTAATTTATTATTAATGTATTAATGGAAATTGATTGTTGAGTATTATATATGACGTGAATTAATAATAACTAAATGTTAAGCTAGGCTATTCATTGTTTAGTTGAACTCTAAATAACGAGTGATATTTTCACTCTTTTGCAATAAGAAAGTAACTTAATGAGAGAGAAAAAGGAGAGGATTAATAAACATACATTTGAACTTTAACAAGCTAGTACGGTCAATGTAGCAAAATTAATAATGGGGTGTCTAAAAAACTCATATCTAGAAACTCAGATCTCATTTATATCTGAGTTTTCTAGATCTAGAAAATTCATATATTCTGACTTTACTAGATCTAGAAAACTCCGATATCAAAATCGGAGTTTTATAGTTCCAGAATGGAACTAGAAAACTCAGATCTTATATCTGAGTTTTCTAGATCTGGAAAACTCAGATATGTCTGAGATCTGAGTTTTCTTGATCTGAGTTTTTTAGACACCCAAAATAATGGGTATACCTAGTCAAAATTAGATCAGAATTTATTTTGTGGTAACTATATCTAAAGACCTATCAGAACAACATATCAAAAATGGAGAAAGAAAGTAGTTGAAAAATTAGGTTAATGTCTATAAAACCAAAATGGCCGCTATATATAGTATTTTTCTATATATCAGGTATATTCTAGGCAATCTAGAATTTAAAGTCAAACCACTTGCAAACAAAGATTTTATTGGTTTTAATTGAACACACATGATGTGGAGATAAAATTCCACAAATCAGACTTCGGGAACACTTCGGGAACATATGCAAATTAGCTGGTCGTGCCCACAGATGGTTCTCGAATACACAGTATTTTCCAGCGAGAAAAAAATGGAGATTTCAAATGTACGTACTGCAGGACTATAATACATTGTCGTTTACAGAAACAAATAAATATGCACGATGATTTATGTAGTCAGCTAAAATTAGCACCCTGGGAATTACTTCCGAGAGAGAAACAAAATGAGTCAAATTTTTTTATTTGGACTCATTTAAACAAACGGGTTTTGCTAAACACCGCAAACCCCGCAAACCCCCGCAAACCTCCAAAAAAACATAGCAAACCCCACCGAACCAACATAAAAGTGATTGAATCATGTAGTATACAACCCACTGGGTTTATCAATGTAAAACAAAAATTAAATTTCTACTGTAAAACATCATTTTTTGGTCAAAAATGATTGCTAAACCCCGCAAACCTCCAAAAAACCATAGCAAACCCCACCGAACCAACATAAAAGTGATTGAATAATGTAGTGTACGACCCACTGGATATATAAATTATTAAATTTCTACTGTTAACTACTTTTTTGGGGATAAAACATCATTTTTTGGTTAAAAATTAGCAATCATTTTTGACCAAAAAATGATGTTTTACCCCAAAAATAAGTAGTTAACAGTAGAAATTTAATTTTTTTTTTATACATGGATATACCCAGTGGGTTGTACACTACATGATTCAATCACTTTTATGTTGGTTCGGTGGGGTTTGCTATATTTTTTTGAAGGTTTGCGGGGTTTAGCAATCATTTTTGACCAAAAAATGATGTTTTACCCCAAAAATAAGTAGTTAACAGTAGAAATTTAATATTTTTTTAACATGAATATACCCAGTGGGTTGTACACTACATGATTCAATCACTTTTATGTTGGTTCGATGGGGTTTTTGCTATATTTGTTTGGAGGTTTGCAGGGTTTAGCAATCATTTTTGACCAAAAAATGATGTTTTACCACAAAAATAATTAGTTAACAGTAAAAATGTATTATTTTTTTTACATGGATATACCCAGTGGGTTGTACACTACATGATTCAATCACTTTTATGTTGGTTCGATGGGGTTTGCTATGTTTTTTTGGAGGTTTGCGGGGGTTTGCGGGGTTTGCGGTGTTTAGCAATACCCAAACAAACCCAATTTGTGTTTTGTATGTAACATTAAGGGTTGAAGGATGGGGGAAGAAGATAGGTACAAAGAGGAAACATTTTAAAATATATTCTTATCCACTCAGTAACGACATATTGTTTTTAATGTTTTATAGGCCTATAAATAATATACCACTAAATACAGTAAAACATTTACGATTTAATACCTTGTTAAAACTCTCACTGTCATAGTCGATTGAAATAGTAAAGTACATGTAACGATACACCACTACGTACGTATATATATATTTTTAAATTATTAATTAATACAAACGTTGAGAAGCAACTGTCAGTAATAACGTTTATTTATTTGTATATTATATGTTTATAATCTAACAGTAGGGCCTACCCACACTCACAGTAATAAAGTTTATTTGTATATTTGTTTATATTATATCTAACAGCAGTACCAACACTCACAGTAAGAAATTTGCGATTCAAATTGCGATCAAAAGTGGTTAATACCTTAACAGTATTGTACAGCATTGCAATACTATTTATGTTTATTCTCCAAGGGGGCCCATGAATCTAAATCTATACCTCTATGCTTAAACCAAATAATTTGGAATGTTCCATTCATCACAAATCAATACATTTGTAAAAACGTATATTACATGTATCAAAATAGCATTTTTTAAAGAAAATCGGCCTGTCTTCAACATTATGATGCTGTACTCGAACTGTTCAACCGGTTTTCAGCTATTAAAAACAATTATCGTAGGACGAGATAGGAAAATGCGAAGCGTCCTCGTATTATTGTGTGCGGGTATTTTTTAAATTGACATCCATTAGACAGTGTATACCACGATCGGAAAACACCCCTATTTGGGGCAAATCGTTGAATCTAAATTCGTTTTAATCGTCAATAACTAATTATCGAACTTAATTTAATTAGTAAACAGGGTTACATCAGGTGGTTAAAATTAGTACCGAAAGTACAAACCAACTTTATATACCATCGAGTAAACATTCTAGAAATAACGCACGATTTACCGATTTTTGCCTTTACGTAAATTTATATATAGATATGCAAATTAAGGGTAAAAACATATAGGGTACCCATCGAACGCTAACCGCTACCTGTAGAGAATTATATTTTTTCTAAATAGTTCAGAATATATATGTTTATATTTCTTCTTATGGAAATTTTGTCCAAAAATTACCGGAAATGCCGTATTGACCGCTCACCTTTTTTTTTAAAGTATTAGGTAATTTTCACAGGATTTAGGCTACGTACCTCCATACTTCTCTAGGTAGAACTTCATTTTAGTCTCTATACTTTCATATTTGATGAGGGGATGTAACTCTGCGGTACATTTCATTTCGAAACCCGAGCTGCACTGACTGATTATAGCCAAAGGCTGGATCTCGATGAGATACAAAATAGAATAAGCAAAAAAAAAAGTAATCACAAGATATTTACCAAAATAAATATACAGATAAATATGTAGTCAAGGACAATTCCATTAAATTTTGGGACTATTTGCGACCATGGTCCCAATTCTGGACTACTTTACTTTATACTTTTCAGACCTGCTAGTGTTAAAATAATATAAGACAGAATTTTTCAAAAGCCGGCGAACAGTCTGAAAGTAACAAGTAAACTTAAATTGCATTTTCTTCCCAAAAAACTTCATTTTTGTACAAGAGGCGCTAGGCAAGAGTTATATTTTGTGATTTGTAATTTTAAAACATAATTTGATTTAATGTGCAATTTTTTTGATGCGAGTAGTTTAAAAAACCTTTTTCTTTTCAAATTCACCTGTTTGATTTTCGCGTTGCTGTTCTATTGTTAGTAAACGGAAGCTATTGTTATTTGAAAGGCTTGTTACATAACCATTACACCAAACTCGCATACACATGCTTGTAGTGAAATTAGCCTAAATCACAAACAGCATTAAGACACACACAAATATATATATACAAATAGCCCCTGATGAAGGGCTAGTGTTGCCCGAAAGCTCTGCTAACTTTTCTGGCTGTTTTACTTCTCGTTTTGATTTACCTTTTCGCTTTTATTTTGTATCTCCATTGAGATCCAGCCACTGATACCCACAGCATTGTCATTTTTTCAGTAATTTGCCTTTGGATTTATATATATATATATATATATATATATATAAATCCAAAGACAAAGTACTCGATTGATATATATATATATATATATATATCAATCGAGTTCGAACAATACCATGAAAGCCCCCAGTGGTCTAATGGTTAGGACATCTGCATATCAAGCAGGCGGTCCGAGTTCGAGTCTCGGTTGGGGCGACTTTTTCTCATTCTCACAGATTTCCTCATCTTTATCGTTTCAAATTAATTAATTAAAAATTTCAGTATATCACCGGGCGGTTTAGAATTAATGTTCTTTGCCTATTGTGTTTATATATATAAAAGTATCTCTTCGGAGATCCCGTCTCGTCAATAAAAATACTGAAAGATGAGGGCGTACAACTGAGGACTAGTGCTGTTCCGCCGTACCTAATTTAGACCACTGGGGCTTTCATGGTATTGTTCGAACTCGATTGGATAACGACTCTTTAACATTCTCGACGTGGTACGGCGGAAATATCGAACTATCGGTCTAATGGTTAGGACATCTGCATATCAAGCAGGCGGTCCGAGTTCGAGTCTCGGTTGGGGCGACTTTTTCTCATTCTCACAGATTTCCTCATCTTTATCGTTTCAAATTAATTAATTAAATTTCAGTATATCACCGGGCGGTTTAGAATTATTGTTCTTTGCCTGATTTGTTTATATATATAAAAGTATCTCTTCGGAGATCCCGCCTCGTGAATAAAAATACTGTAAGATGAGGGCGTATCAATTTGATCTCTGGTGCGCGTGCGTACAACTGAGGACTAGTGCTGTTCCGCCGTACCACGCCGAGAATGTTAAAGAGTCGCTATCTAAATATATAAAATTGGCAAAAATCTGTATTATTAATGCTGCTAAATTTTTTGCGTAATTTTACGTATCTTCAACGAAACCGCTGAATGGCACGTGGTCACATTAGGCATACTGATGTTTAGTGAGGGGTCGATCCCTTCTTTAATTTTAAGGACACTCAAAAAAGACAAAAAATAACATTAATTTGACATGTTTTGCAAGTTGTTATGACACATATAACTACGCAACCTCCTCTGTTGTGTACCGCCATGACCGGATCTACAAATACCATGCCGAGCCACCAAATTAAAACAGTGTTTAGTCTTGGTAGCCAACCGTATCGACTGACCACGTCGTTGAAGTTTTAATTAATTACACCTATCCTTTCAACATAATTAATTTCGTAAATTACGGCTAGATCAGTGAGTAAAACGCCGTGGCCATTGATATCAACTTAGTATGTTCGAGTTCGAATACGCGAAATGTGTAAATGTGTAAATAAATATCACCGCTTAAAGCAAAAAAGTCAAAACTAGATCACAATTAATACATTAGCAAAAAAGTTAACAAAACTCACACTAAACAATTTAAACAAATTGCAAAATATCAAAAATCATTGAAATAAAAACATATGTAAATGAATAAAAATAAAGACACACAAAACGAATCCAAATTGCAAAGTGTGTGAGCAATAATATGAGGTCATTTGTATGCCTCACATTCAGTATTGCTTTCATTTTTTAGCTTTCAGATATTTCAAAGTGAAGAAATATTAAATAGTAGTAATGGTTTTTTTTAAATAATTTGTCAGAATACTTTTATTATACGTACTCATCCCATGTGAATTAATATATTACCACATATTTAGGTAGAAAAAGTTTTTTTTTCTGCTAGTTCTAGTTCTAGTTCTAGTTTCACTATACCTTCATATCGTGACATTGTTCCAAAATAGTGATCCAAATCATCTTCGCTTAGATCTTCGATCTGAAAAGATAACATTAAGCTTGGTTCCCACTAGGACGCAACGCAAGCAATTCGACCAATCACAAGCAATTCTTCGAATGTTTCATCGCTTGTGATTGGTCAAACCAAGCTTCATGAGGCATTAATATGTACTCTTGTTCAAAGGAGATAAAGCTCGATCATCAACATCGTCTACTTTCTTGACTTGCATGTTACATTTTTATTTTCTGAATCACTCTCAAATGATAAATATAAGCTGTTGCCAGCAGCTCTGTTGAATGCATCTACTATTTTATATACAAAACAATCAAGATACTATAATTGTTGTATTTTTTTTATACCAAAGCATTGCACTATTCCTTACCTTAAAACTATGTACTACAAAGATACAAGTAATTAGTACCAGAGCTGTCGTTGGTTGCATCAGTCCCATGATATCGAGTGCGGAATAAATACATTTCTGTAACCATGTATATAGGTTTTAAAGTGTTTATGTAATGTCTAATATTGATCTGATTGGCTAATAGTTATTTCACAGAATAAAAGTTGCAGTTTATAAGCTATAGTAGGTAGAAGGTAGTGCCTAGCCTTTTATGCAAATAGCTAGTATGTTTTACATACAATATGTGCAATAGATTAAATCAGTAATTAACACAATTAGCGGAGAACTAAAACCGTTTACCATACAGTCTAACTATTACGTAATGACCTATAGGCCTTATTCAGTTCATTAGGCTCTGAAGTAAACACTGTAGCATTTAATGTTAACGTTCAGTGTCTTGATTGGCTAAATTAGTTGAATTAAAATAAAAGGTGCATTTTATAGAATATAATAGGTAGAAGGTAATACAATTGGAGAATTGAATTAATCCAATCCAACCCATGTTTTAAACGCATTTCTTAATCAGAAACTGGCAAAAATAATGCGGAGACCGTACTGGGACGCATTTTTTTTCCGGCATTTAATTCAGAAATCATGAATAATGCACGCGCCTAATTTGGTATGAAGACAAAAAAATAATAGGATTTCATTGAAAAGATTATTAATTATTGGTAACACCGGTGCCCCACAGGGCACAGTTTCAGCCCCTTTCCTATTTACTTTGTTCACTTTGGACTTTAAATCCAATCACCCAGACTGCCCTGTCAATTTGCCATCATGGGCCTTAAACATTATTATTAAACATGACAACTATAGTCATTATAAAGTTGAAATTAACCATTTTGTAAGGTTTTTATATAAAAACCATCTTAAATGTAATGTTGCTAAGACAAAAGAAATGGTAATATATTTCATACTAAATTCAAGACATCTACTGATGATATTGTCAGTGATGGTAATCATGTAGAGAAGTCTTTAGTTGCCAAGTACCTAGAAGTAAAATTTGATATTTTTAATTTTTCTGAACCTTTAGAATATTAGTAAGAAATACTCGTATGTACTGCCTTAAAAATGAACGCTTTTAAAGTTAGTAACATGCAAAATAATCACCGTCTTCTATGTACGTCAGTTATATGTCGGGTTTGGAGTTAAAGGGATGGGGAGGAATTGCTTTTAACATTTTATTTATTTATTATTTATTTTTATTTTTTTTAAATTTATTTTTATTCATTTAGCATCCATTCAACAATACATTTAAAATACATAACAAAGAAAAAATATAAATACAAACAATTGGAATATTAAAATTGAATAAAACCAAAGTGAATGGAAGCAGGGACGACCCATACAATCGACATGTCAATTTATTTCAAATGGTGTCCATTGCAAGAGAAATCGGAGATCTGAAAGTGATCAAGGATCAAAAAAAGGATATAGGGAAATGTGAAAGACAGGAAAATCATATATAAACTTTTAAAAAGGTAATATAAAAAGGTACAATAAAAAAAATAAAAAGTGAAGAGCAACAATATCAAAAACTGAAATATATAAAATCATATATGAATATCAACGATGAGTAACTTTCTTAGTTTAATTTTAAAAATATATTGATTATTAATGGATTTTAGATCATTGGGAAGAGCATTCCAGTCATTGATTCCTATATTGTAGAAAGCTTTAGATTCGATACCCCTAGCTTTGCGAACAATACGGTTGTATATAGGCCAACTGTTCCGGGTGAGGTGACCATGACTTTTTTCACCAGTTAATTTTATAATATAAATACATCATTTTCCATCAAAACTTTATTAAAAAATATGTTTTTGTTAACATGTTGTTAACGTGTAATAATAAAAAAAAAATTGTCGTTTTATCAAAAAAATACATACAAATCAAAGATAGTTCTTTGTTGGTTGGTTAGAATCTCGGTACTGGTTTTTACCACCTGATGTAACCCTGTTTACTAATTAAATTTAGTCAGATAATTAGTTATTAACAATTAAAACGAATTTAGGTTCAATTATTTGCCCCAAATAGGGGTGTTGGTTTAACACAAGTAGGTAAATTTATGAGCCCTTGGAGAATAAACTTAAAACTGAGATATTGCAAAACTTTGAATTTATTGTAAATTAACCATTTTGGTTGTCATTTGAATCGAAACTTTCTTACGGTGAATGTGGTTACTGTTAGATATATAAACACATATACAAAGAACATGTATTACTGTTACCGTGGGTATGCTCTACTGCTGGATATATAAACACATAATATACAAATAAGAAACTGTATTACTGACAGCTGCTTCTCAACGTTTATATTAATAATTAATTATAAACAATATAAACTTCGTAGTGGTGTATCGTTACATGTACTTTACTATTTTAATCGACAGGGACAGTTTTAAAGAAGTACTAAAGCGTAAATGTTTTACTGTATCTAGTGGTATAAGTATTATTGATAGGCCAAAACATTTAAAAATATTTCGTTACTGAAGGGATAAAGGATATATATTTAAAAAAAAATGTTCTTCCCATCTTCTTCCCTATCCCTCAACTCTAATGTTATATACAAAACACAAATTGGGTTTGTTTAAATGAGTTCAAATAAAAAGTTTCTCTTTCTTCGGAAGTAGGTCTAATTACCATGGTGCTAATTTTAGTTGACTACATAAATCATCGTGTCTATTTATTCGTTTCTGTAAACGACAATGTTCTATAGTCCTGCGGTACGTACATTTGAAATCGCCAGTTTTTCGTTGTTTTTTTTTTCACGCTGAAATTACTGTGTATTTGAGAACCATCCGTGGACACGACCATCTAGTTTAATTAATTACAATAAATTCAGTTTTAAAAATAATCTGTTTTCATTTTTAAAAATAAATATTAACTGAAGAAAATGCAAACATAGATTTCTATAGCAGTACTAACAGTTTTAAATTAATCAATTAAAACTAAAAACCTACAAAATATGATTCCTTTCATACTTTATATATATATATATATATATATATATATCAAATGGCAAATTTATATATATATAAATAATCCTCAATCAATAATAATCAAAGAATATCCCTTGAAAATAAGTGGACCTGTCCATAAAGTATTTAACTTTCATGGTATGGACGATTCTATTTACTATAATAGGGATGTTGCGCATTTCTAACTAATATGTTTTAAAATACTTCAAAATAATTAAGTACCTATTATTAATTCTTCGGAACGTTAGGAATGCCAAATATATTAATCATAATTATAATCAATGTTGGTTAAATACAATATATAGAAGATTTAACCTCCGTTAAGCCAAAATGCTACTGACAGTCACAGGTTAGCCTCACTCAGCCCGAGACAATGGAACTAATGAACCGTGGCTTGAGAATCGAAAAACATGTGCCTACTCTTTTAATTTCCCGTTCATCAATTCTCAACCAATCACTTTAATATTTTAACAATATGTACTTTAAACATTATATTTTTATTTTATATGTGTCTTTGATTTAAATATTGGATCAACCTACCGAAAAACCGAAGACAATTTTTGAAAGTTCACCAATTCTGTTCTAGACATCGTCCACAACTCTATTCATGTTTCCAACTCAACATTTCAAAGATAGTTTGTTTTACTTGTTTACAACTGTATATATTTTTAATGTATTGTATTGATATTTTTAATGTTTTATATATTGTATGTGTTTTTAAGCATCAAGGAAAACCAATTTCATGCTCGCCTTGTTGTGTTCATGACAATAAAGATTTATCTTATCTTATCTTAACCTGGGACATGCTTTGTTGACAACCTAAAGCCCTTGGCAATCTAATTGACAATCACCTCAGGTTGTTACGGAAACTCCAATCAAAAAGCATCATACTTTTAGATCTCCAAATGGGCGGTCATAAACTGCAAACAGGGATTTCCCTCATCATGTTCTAGAGGTGGCCAGCTGTATTGTTGTATTTCATTGAATAATTTATATTTCTGCGAATTTTCAACAACATAATAAAAATCTACATTTACATTATAACTCACATCCATGCGTTTTTGTTTTTTTCTGTCAGTATTGTTTATTGGCGATGTGTTAGTACAACTTTGCTGCCATTGCAGTGCACGGTAGTGGAGCCCTTGGATTAGTCTTGGGTGGAAGGTGCTGATGCTCAACATACTGCCATGAAGTATCTGCGTATACTTTCATGGGGAGCATCGTTGTATTAATGGTGATTTTTGTACCTATCAGTCTCTTTGGAAACTCTTCCAGGGAGTCCTGGTTGTTTTTTTTTTACCTCAGTTTCATGCGGGTAAGTGAACATTCTTCCTTTTTTCCTGCACTTTGGTGGGCTGCTCTTGGCGGTGCCTTGGCACCTGCCGCGGGCTATTTTTCTCTGAGCATCCCAATTGTGCTTACTTAGAATTGGAAAATTATTGCTATATAACTTATATTTGCTTATGACTTTTATGTGCAGTTTTACATGGGTGAATGTTCATTTACTAATTAAACTATTTAAGCCAGGACTTATGTTGTATGCGTCTTTATTTATTATTCTATGAGTTTGTTAATTGCCGCAGTCTCCGAGTAGCAAAAATCAAGAATTGGGTTGGAAACACAATTCTATTTTGAGAACGGAGAGGGCGGGTTTTCGACCTCTTTGATCAAGCATCCTCTCTGTTAACACAATCACATTAAGTTGAAGACAATTTTCCCTCCCTCCCGCCCAATATTATGACACTTATGGCAATAGAGCTATTTTTCTCTGAGCATCCCTGTTGTGCTTACTTAGAATTGGAAAATTATTGCTATATAACTTATATTTGCTTATGACTTTTATGTGCAGTTTTACATGGGTGAATGTTCATTTACTAATTAAACTATTTAAGCCAGAACTTATGTTGTATGCGTCTTTATTTATTATTTTATGAGTTTGTTAATTGCCGCAGTCTCCGAGTAGCAAAATAAACATTGTTTATTCCTATAAAGGAAACGAAGCCTACCGTTAATTATAGAAATAATATGATTAGCTGGATTAACTGGAAAAACTGAGCGATTGATCAAGTTCGATGCCAAGGTAGTTAACCGTTGATCTAGATTTGATTGTGTGCCCATTAAACGTAACACAGAGCTCACTCACAATACGTTGTTTTTTCTCGGAGCAAAACACAATAAGTTCAGTTTTACCAGCGTGCAATTAAAGCCTATAATCAATTAACAATTTGCTACACATTTTAAGAACTTTACCAAGTTTGATAGAAATAACATCTGGGTCAGTGTGACTAAAGATTATAGCACTGTCATCTGCGTAGAGAAGAAGAGTACAATCTTGATCAATGCATATAGACATATCATTTATGTAAATTAAAAATAAAATAGGGCCTAAAATGCTGCCCTGTGGGACACCGCAAGAGATCTGTCTGGCTTCAGGTAGTTCGTGTTCAATACTAACTAACTGGCTCCTAGTAGAAAGATATGATTGAAACCATTCAACACTGTTCACTCCAATCTTGGCAAGTTTTTTACACAAGATGCCGTGGTCGTCAGTATCGAACCCCTTTTGAATATCAATAAGCACCATGCCTGTGTAGAGGCCATGAGAGATATTACTTTTAATTTGGTCAACAAGATTAAATAAATACGACTCAGTAGAGTGCCACTCTCGGAACCCAGACTGGTATTTAAAAAGAAGTTTAAAATTATTAAGATAGTTATTGAGTTGATTGGATACGCACCTTTCCAGAATCTAAGAGAGGGCTGAGAGAATGCCAATTGGTCGGTAATTTTCCATTCGAGTCCGGTTTTTTTTTTGTCATGGGGAATAATTTGTTTTTGGCAACTTTCATAGAGTCTTCGTTTTTAGAGATAGAAAGGTTAAATAAGATCTGTAATAATTGGCGTCAGCGTCTCCGAGCCATCTCTCAAGAATCCGGAAGAGATCCCATCCAATCCAGTACTAGAGTATGGGTTTTAAGTCGTTTTAGTTCATGTAACACATCATTTAACAGAATTATTGATGTTAGAAAGGTAAAATTTCTTAAATGCATCAGACACAGTACTAAAAATACCACTGCAAGAAGCAAGTTTATTCACAAGGGCAGATGCAACACCAGTAAAATAAACATTGATTGGCAACATCTTTGGGGCTAAAAAAGCTTCAATAATTATTTTAGTTTTAGGCTTATCCTTTTGTGAGAAACAAATATTCTTAAGGTTATTCCATAGATTTTTTGGGTTATCTTTATTTTCTTCAAGCTTATCTCTAAAACAGGATGAGTTTGCCTTTTTAACCATTCGTTGAACATGATTACGTTTAACACAATAATTCTTGTATAATTCTTTGTTAGATTTATCTTTTTTAAATTTGTTAAAAAATGCATCTCTAAGATGAATCGCGTTTATAATGTCATCATTAAGCCATGGATTAACTTTTTTCTTTAGGTGAACCTGTTTTAAGGGAGTAAGGGAGTCAGTGACATGTTGCATTATTGAGATAAATTTTGACCAAGCAGTATTTGTATCATCACAATTCAGAACATCTGACCAATTAGTTAGTAAATTGTCAACTTTAAAAACACATCAACAAAGCTTTCATTGTCAATTGGCAGTGCGAATTGAGGCTTCCATGGAAAAGGTAATGTTGTTGATTGAAATTGGCATAATGTCTGTAACTCGACGTGATACGAGGAGAAAATTACGAGAACTTCGCTTATAAAAGACAAAATAAAAAGGTTAAATTTAACCAAAACCCATTGACTACTTCCAGTCAATGTTCCGGTTGATTATATTTTATCAGGTAAATGTTGTTTTGCACAATCCTATAATATTTTTATAAAACATCCAGAATCGGTTTCCGTTGCGAAAGGACAAACAGCAACGCTGTCGTGTGAATGGATACCAGCATTGAATGGAACACATGCCTTTTTCTGGTCAGTATTCCCTCGTGGTGGTACGCCTAATCGAATTGAAAGATCAACATTAATATACAATGTAACAAGTAATTCAATCTGCTCATATCTTTCTATTTTTAATGTTGATGATGACGTGGGAAGATACAGGTGTGATATCTGGGACGGTGGTTCATTCATTCATCTTTCTCGAGATGTTTATGTATTGCAAGACATAACATGCAGTGACAATGGTGAAATAGGAACAGCGCTGAAATGTTCTTCTTCTTCAAATGACATATCTTTACGTTGGTATAAAGACGGACAATTGATTAATTGGAAAATACAACCAAATAATATTTTAAAATCAAGACCGTATAGTAAAGTTGTAGGAACTTGTGAAACTATTCCGTTTATGTCGATTCACCAATGCAGACATTGAACAATCACAGCCAGGTCGACTTCAGGTTGGAGATAGCTTTAAAGATGTATTGTCCCCCAAAAATTGAAAAATAAAGATGAAAAAAATCAAATTTTGAATAGACTGTTTTGTAGTTAACATAAAGTTATTCACTTCCACCGAAAAAAAATCCGAAAAAAATATTGATTTCGCTTATAAAAAAATCAAAATAAGTTTACCATTTTTTCGAACTCATCGGCTCAGAAATTAGGCCGGTAGAGCTAATTCATACATATGCATGATATGTTAATGAGCATCCACACAGCAGAGATCTGATCTAACAATGGACGATGCACGTTGTATGTACAACAACACCACCAGAGATCGACGCGACTCGACTGTGGGGTTCCCTGGCCTGATCGTATAAATATGTAAAGCTGAGCTGTTAATTTGTCGGTAAGTAGGCCTAGACGGTTATTTTAAATATAATAATATATATAACGCAATAATAACAGGAAGGTAAATTAATTAACTTAGCCTGGGATTTTTTCAGTTCAGGGCTAGGCCTAGAATAATTAATACATGCTGCTGCATATTACTAGGCTAGTAGTAGCAAGCAGACTGTGACAATCGGGTCCCTGCAGAAGATGCCCAGCTAGGCCCTATACATTGTACTCTTCATAGACTGGCCTAGGCTATATGCCATCAATCTTAGCTACATTCCGAAAATACAGCCAGCTTGCTGTACCATATATATTTACAGTTGAAGCTTGTTTAACTAATTTTTATGATAAAAATAAAACAAACATTTTTCAGGGAAAATGGTTGCAATACAAGCCTGAAATTGAGAACCTTCCAGCAGCACTGTACAAGTAGACAGAGGGGAAAAGCCAGCTTAGCCATTTTACAACACAAACAAATGTTCTCTGTACTGTAGTAAGTCAAATATTTATTTTCTCTTTTTATAAGTTATAACATTATAAGTAATGTGTTTTAATTACCATAGAAAGGTAGTATACTTATTTGACTATGTCAAAGTAAGCAATTTCACTAGCCCAATTTTGCACTAAATATGCATGATCTATTTTTTCCAGATTTTCATACTTTGCTTTTACTTTCTTTAAAGACGTTGAGCTGATGAAGACTGGAACAGAGGTCACCCAAAGACAACAATGATAGACTCGGTATTATATTGGAATATGATTGGATATTGCAGGAAAAATATTTCCGACTCTCCTGCTGCATTCGGCCAATATGTTCTTGTCCAGCTTGTAAAATATTGTATAATTTTTTTTTTATTATATGTACAGTATATTATTTTGTAAACATAACATTCAATAAATATAAAAAAAACTACTACAAAAGTACACAGGATAAATTCTTCAAATTTACTTACACTTCATAATTTTACTGTAAATATTACAGTGCAAAAGGAGTTAATAAAATATATATATACAGTATATCTTATTGAATTCCTGTATTGTTTTTTGTGTCAATTTGTCTACTAATTATCAATGTGTTGATTGTGGCAGTAATTACGACAGCTATGGTCTTCTAAGATCGCTCACATCCATTACCAAGTGTCATTTTAATAGTAAGAAACGTTTCAATAAATTGTGAATGTTGCCACTGTACGATACATTTTATGTTTCTCACTACTTGCTCTTATTGTTCAATCAATCAACCTAAAAAAAAAAGAAATTTGTGTCAAAATATCTGCATAAAATGTTTATTTGCGGAATGTTAATTTTAACCTATTGCATTTGATACAGAAAATATTTTTAAAATATTGCATCAGTAAAACATCCAAAACAATATTTAGATTTTCTTTTTTTTTTTATTTTCACTGCCGAATAGATAGTTGAAATCTTTAAAAATTAAACCAATTCATTATGATAGAAGCAAAAATACATCCCTTCTGGTGGTGGTCTACTGTAGCCCTAGCTAGCAGTGTACTGCCTAGGCCTACTACACTCTACTTCTAGAGACAGAAGTAGGCAGCAGTTAGGCTACTCGAGACTGCCAGTGCTAGTAGTAGTACAGTAGCAGCAAATTCGGGCCTAGGCCTAGCTAGGCCTCTCCTGTTACCGAAACAAAAACTCACCTAAATGAATAAGATTCAACATCAAAGTTACCAACTGTAATTCTAACTTAGCATTCTGCTAGCTATAGTTTTCGTGTTTTCTTCAAGATTCGTCTCGCATCACTACTCGACTCTCTCGCACGCATGCATTGCTATCGTTGTTGGCTGTTGATTTGGAAAGCATCATCATCCACATGATGTATCCATACAATATGAATATTTATGAGCTAACTCAGGTCAAGGGTTAAATTAAACCGGAACACATTTGTCTTCCAGACAAATAGCTTCCGGTTGGTTAATTTTTGCATTAAATTGCGATTTTCCCGTGTAAAAAATTATTTTTTTCAATCCAAATTGAGGTCAAAGTGAATAACTTTTATGTGCAATTAAAATGGCCTATTCAACAAAAATATTGAAAAAAAAATTGTTTTCAGGGGGACAATACATCTTTAACCATCAAACGCATGATTTAACACTGCCAGCTCAGGGTAAGGTAATCCTGATTATATTAAATGAAAATGGAGTAACAACCCAGTCACTGACAAGTGTTAAAGATCAATTTGCAATAGGTAATTTGAAGTATGCGTATCAATGGCAAATTAAATGTACGCATACTACTAATTAGTCGTAGTTGTCGCAAAAACAGTTATAGCATGAGCTTTCAGAGCACATTTGCAATAAAAACCAAACTCAAGCAAGCTAGACACAATATGAAGACGGAATCTACCTTATGAAAATAAAAGTGATAAGTTTGCATATGATATACAGTACAAGAATTCAGTTTATAAGCTATAGCATGTAGAAGCCTTTTATGCAAATAACTATTATGTTTTACATACAATGTGTGCAATAGATTAAATCAGTAATTAACACAATTTGCGGAGAACGGAAACCGTTCGAACTATTACGGAATGACCTATAGGCCTTATTCAGTCCATCAGGCTCTGAAGTAAACACTGTAGCATTTAATGTTAAGGTTCAGTGTCTTTATTGTCTAAATTAGTTGAATAAAAATAAAAGGTGAAGTTTTATAGAATGTAATAGGTAGAATTTAATGCAATTGAAGAATTGAATTAATACCGACCCATGTTTTAAACACATTTCTTAATCAGAAACTGTCAAAAATAATGCGGAGACCGTACTGGGACGCAGTATTTTTTTTCCCGGCATTTAATTCAGAAATCATGAATAATGCATGCACTGAGCCTAATTTGGTATGAAGAGAAACAATATTGCTACCGGAAACGCCTAACCATAACCCCTCTCTCCAAAAGATTTCATTGAAAATCGGAAAGATTAATAGTTATTAGTAACACAGGGCACAGTTTTAACCCTTTTCCTATTTAATGTGTTCACCTCGAACAATTTGCCAATGACACGGCCATCATGGTTCTTATTGAACATGACAACTATATCTTGAAAGAATTTCATTTAGCTTCGATTTTGTATAGATGACAAATTTCGTTTTTGTAAAAGCACAAGTTAACGGAGTACTTACTCGAACGTTTCGATCTCTATCAGAGATCCTTCTCAACTGACTGCGGAGTGTTAATGCAGCTTGGTCATTCTTTACGTCATCTGTTGATGACGTCGTACGCCTCCGGTTGTAGGTTGGAGGCTGATCTCGTCCCCCTGGAAGAACAAGACACCGTTCGCAGTAAAATTGTAGCTATTGTAAAATCTACCACTCTACCACCTTCAAATTTAACCCCCAAAGAACGAAAGGCCATAAAGAACTTGAAGAAAGATAAATCTATTCTTATTCTCCCAGCGGATAAAGGTAGATCTACTGTCATCCTAAATACTACTGATTACAAAGATAAAGTGGGAACCATGGTGAGCGACACTAATGTTTACGAACTGCTAAAACGTAATCCAACACAAAACTATAAACGAAAAGTGGTCAACATCATAGGCAGGTTGTTCAAAGAAAAGAAAATCAACTACAGAGAGAAAGAAGGGCTGTTTCCCACGGCTGAAATTGTACCTAGGTTGTATTGTCTTCCGAAGATACATAAACCAAATTGGCCATTAAGACCTATAGTAGATAACATCAACACCATTTTTTACACCGTTGCACAATTCCTCACCAAAATCCTGGGTCCGCTTGTCGGAAACACAGAACATCATGTAACTTACTCAGGAGAGTTGGCGAGTGAACAACAGATCCGACACTTCTGGATAGAACTAAACTACATGTGACAGACATAATGGAGCTCCTCGGTTTAATTGTGAACAAAACCTATTTCTCGTTCAATGGTAACATTTATAGGCAAATACAAGGCATTGCTATGGGAAGCCCAATAAGTCCTATATTGGCGAACTTGTATCTAGAGTGGCTCGAACATCAAGCCATAAACACGGCACCCACTAACATCAAGCCTGTGTATTGGAAACGATACGTTGATGATGTATTAGCTATCATCCCCACAGGTACAGTACATACATTTAACACACATCTTAATAACATCGATATAACTGACAATATCAAGTTCACCACAGAATCCATGACAAACAACACAATACCTTTCCTGGACATGCTCATCACACTCAATGACAATGGAACAGTTACCACCTCAGTCTATCGGAAGCCCACTCACACAGACCAATATTTACATTTCAACTCACATCATCCACTCGAACACAAACTGGGGCTTATAAACACGCTTGTGGACAGAGCTGAGAAGGTAGTGGGAGATATGGATTTGAGGAAAGTTGAGATGGATAACATCAAGAAAGCGTTACACAACTGCCAGTATTCAGAGTAGTCCTTCCAGAGAGTTATGGAAAACCGAAAAAGAAAAAAGAACAAAGGACACGAACCACAGAAGGAAAAGATCAAGATGCGAGGTAGCATAGGAATCCCCTATGTAAAAGGAATGGCAGAAAGAATACGCACTCTCTCCTATCACAATGTCGGAACCTATTTCCTACCCCAAAATAAAATCAAGAATAGCCTCGTCCACCCAAAAGATAAAATCGAGAAGATGGATACATGTGGAGTAATCTACGAAGTCACCTGCCGCAACTGTCCACAAGTTTACATTGGGGAAACAGGGAGGGCATTACAAACACGAATTAATGATCACAAAAAAGATGTTACAACAAACACGGGGGGAGTAATGACTAGGGCCTCCAGAACATCCACATCTTCGATCATACACAAATCTGCCATTACAGAACATGTCATAAAACACAATCATGTACCGAACTGGGAGGCGACCATCTTAACCAAAGAGCCTAAACGCAAAGATAGACAGATTAGAGAATCATTACATATAAGGAGAAATAAGGAGAAGACCATAAACCGGGACACTGGAGCCCACGAACTCTCGCATTTGTACAATTATTTGATAGACACATCACCTGGCCGAGCCCCGCACAACCTCCAACCTACAACCGGAGGCGTACGACGTCATCAACAGATGACGTCAAGAATGACCAAGCTGCATTAACACTCCACAGTCAGTTGAGAAGGATCTCTGATAGAGATCGAAACGTTCGAGTAAGTACTCCGTTAACTTGTGCTTTTACAAAAACGAAATTTGTCATCTATGACAACTATAGTCATCATAAAGTTGAAATTGACCGCTTTGTAAGGTTTTGTAATAAAAACCATCAAGAAATGGTACGGTAATATATGTTTCGTACTAAATTCAAGGCATCTACTGATGATATTGTCAGTGATGGTAATCATGTAAAGAAGTCTTTAGTTATAAGTACATAGAAGGGAAATTTGATACTATTTTTAATTTTTCTGAACATTTAGAATATGTTAGTAAGAAATACTCGTATTTACTGCCTTAAAAATGAACGCTTTAATGTTAGTAACATGCAAAATAATCACCTTCTATTTACTTCAGTTATTTGTGGGGTTTGGAGTAATTGCTTAAGGGGATGGGGAAGAATTGCTTTTAACAAAGATAAAGAATTAATAGATTGTCTGATTAGAAAAGTGAGTAGAATAACTGGTATATGTTTGCCTTCGGTTGTCTCTCTCTCTAGCAGGGTAACAAATATATTTTGTCATATTAAAACTGATGAACTTCATCCCCTCCATAATGTGGATATCACCCATACTATCCCTATATGAAAGTTCATTACATGTCATGATTCGTTTGTTGCTAAAGGTATAATAGGTTACTTGTGAGGTGACTTTTATTCTGTATTTTTTTATTTATGAATGATATGAATCTGGGTTTTTTTTTGCAAGCTCCTCTTCTGTTTTTGAGATAATAAAATATCTCTTATGTTTCCTAATTATTTTAACTTAACCTAACCATCTAAATTATAATAATCTCTCTCAAATTCTAAAAAAACACCAAAAATAGTCGAACCGAGGTTCGGCTCTTTTAACCGTTACAGTCAATGATAAGGCTGTGATGGACAACTCTAATGTTGGTCTCCAAAAAATATTAACGAAGGAGTAACAACCCAGTCATTGACAAGTGTGAAAGATGAATTTGCAATAGGTGATTCGATGCGTATCAATAATAAATAAGCGCCAGGTTGGAAATAGCTTTAACCACGGAGAACGTAAAGCAAAAAGGTTAACTATAACTAATGTTAACTTATTTCTGACTCAGTCACAACGTGGATTCTGGGCACGACACCAATTAGGAATATAGACCTGAATTAAATCTTACTTTAACACCGGTAATGTTTTCCAGAGGATTAACAAAATAGATCATTGTCAAGTATACAGGTTTTCATATTTTATTACGCACGTAGTATCGTGTAAAAAGTTACGTGCAAAGGTGAGAATAAGACTAAAAAAAATGCAATTGAGCACGGCACCCTCTATAGAATGTATTGTTCCTGTTCAAAAGAAAATTTAAAAAATTATTTACGTTTAACGAATTTGAGAAAAAAAATGGCACTCATCAGCATTACAGCAAATACATACAACAAATTATGGGTGAAGGGGTGTAACAAATTAGGGACCGTCGGCATGTCTCCGTCGTCTTCCAGGACCTGCGTCGTTGCTAGATACCATGAACTGGATCACCTTATCACCAACAGACCATGAAAGGCAAGAATACTGTTGTAATTGGCCTGGTCACACTCTTCATGTTATTTACAAGACATGAGCAATTCGTCTATTAACTACAGATAATGAATGTGATGTCAAAATTATTGAAATATTTTCCATTTTAACTTTCTGTGTTTATAAAAGTAAAGTCAAACACAGACTAGGACTTGTTAAAAAATGTCCATGGTTAATGTTCACTGCGGAGTTAGAAAGTATAATCAATTGTGAGTTTTTAATAAATAAAGAAAAGGCAAAACAAATGTGGTCAGATATGGACCGTAACAATTTAGCAAGGTATAAAATTAACGTTTATAAAATTGATATTTAGGTAATGTAAAATATAACTTTTTTTTATTGCCTGAAAGAGATAAAAAGAGTTATAAAATAAAGAATTCTGTGGTAAATTATACGTACATTGTTAAGGATTGAAAAACGTGTAAAGAGTGTATAACATAGAGGAAATTTTTTTTCTTCTTTCATTATACTATTATATATAAAATGCAATGGTAGGAGTGAGATATCAGATGTACTGAAAGTTATATGTCAATTATATTGTATTTTATCATTACATTACTCATGTGCAATGCATTGTAAACGAACATTTTATTAATGAAGAAATAAAAGTGGGTCAATCCTACATAAGACAAAAAAAAACTACAGATAATGAATTACCCGTAATTTGAGAGTCGTTTATATTTTGCACACGTACATTGTTTGCAGATGTACGTATAATGCACAATAGGTTCCTGTGTTTGCAAGTAAACGATTGAATGTTCGAATATGACAAAGAAAAATAATAATTTATCCTGACTTTATAACCTGACGCAAAATAGTAACACGTACGCCTATACTAGTCGTAGTGGTCGCAAAAACAGTTATAGCGATCTACAGTATACACTCAAAGTTTCCTTGTCATTATTTTCTGTTAAGTCATCATTTCTTGTCATTAATCTATCATGCTAATACTAATGTATATACACATATAATTAAATTTATATATTATTTAATTAAGTGTAATTATTTCAGGTCATAGATAGAGACATGCCCCATACACGGAGGTAGAGTTCAATAAAGTAAAACGATACGAGAAGAACTAAGATGGCTTCCTATTTTATTCTATTATTAGCGGTTGTTTCGACATTATCTGGAGTTTGTTTCTTGTCTTGTCACTCGAGTGTATGAAAGAAAAAATTAAGAGAAGAAATAAACAAATTAGGTAATGGGATCCAAGCTTTATAATGACATGCTTTTTAGTCAAGTGCAACGCGACTCTACAGCTCACTATGTCGGTCGGTCGGTCGATCGGTCGGTAAACACTAACTTGAGCACGGGACTATATGTATATCGCCTTGTTGGACAGTGTTTTATATAAGCTCAACATTCAAACTATCCAATTAAACCGACTCACTGTTTTAGTTGATGATGATGATACAGTAAATCTACAATTGTATTCATTATCTTAATATCCTACACAAAAAAATAAATTAAAAGGTTATTGAATATATGGACTGCATGTGCTGTTTCTTGTTGTTGCTTAAGTAAGACAAATTGGCAAATTATTGTTAAAAAGCAAAAACTTAATGTTTTTATATATCTCAGAGCAAATATAATTTACTAGCAAAGATACCCGCCCCAGGGCGGGAGTTAGTTGCATTGATGACACTGAAGGATCAGACCTTAACTGTCAATAGAAATAATGATAGAAAGTGACTCTTTGTAATACATATTAGAACACACAGAGCAACAATGTAGTATTTACCTCCATAGTAGTAGTTTGTGTGTATTCAGTTATTCCAGTTAGGCCTAGTTCATCAGTAGTTTGTGATATACAACATTTCGCGTATTTGAATCTGGTACATATACATGTAAGTGTTCAGGTGAACCAACTCTTGACAGGGCAACATACAGCATGCCATGTGAAAAAAACTGTTGTATCTAGGTGTATGCCAACACTTCTGAACGTTTGACCCTGTGACTTATTTATGGTCATAGCAAAAGACAGTCTTATGGGAAATTGAAGGCGTTTAAATTTAAACGGCAGGTCACCGTCTGAAGGTGTCAACGGAATTCTCGGTATAAGTGCACGTTTTCCTGCTCCTGGTCCGTTTAAAATTACCACCTCGAGAACATTTGGATTTAGTTTGTGGATAATACATCTAGTTCCATTAGTTATATTAGGTAGATCCAATGATCTGAGCACTATAATGGGACATCCAACTTTAAGTAACAGTAAGTGAGGCGGTAGTGCTGATTATGTCGATAGAATTGAGAAACTCAACGGGAAAATGTACGGCTTCTTCATTAGTCAAAGTAGAGTCAATTGATTTAAATTGTTTTAGTTCTCCAGGGTAGTTAGTAAGGACTGAATTTGATTCACTGTTTCATTTAGTGGAGCAAGGACGGATCTTTCCAGAAACCATTGATGGTCAGTAGAATGGTTCAGAATTTGGCCATATACAGCATCGATTAAAGCATTAGAACTTGCACAATGGTTTATGAATGCTGGCAACTTGATTGTATCTGGAGGTAGGAGAACTTGAAAACGTCCTTCACCAATTGATAAAAGAAATTCAGAAAACTCTTCAGAGCTGTTTGCTAGATGTACTCTCATATTTGTGGACATTTTGTAGGTTTTGATGTTAGTCCATAAATAAGATTGTTGAATAGCAGCATCAATAACATTGACTCGAGTACCGTTTTTCACTACAGGGGGTATCTGGCGCTTATCACCACACAACAATGTTGGAATACCACCGAATGGTTGTGCTGCTGCTGTGATGTCTCGCAATGTGTAATTCATGGCCTCATATGCTGATTTGTGGGTCATTAGAGCCTCATCGACGATTAGTCCTCTGGTTTCCCTAAATATAGAAGCTAGGGCTGAGTTTTTATTAATACTGCATGTTGGGTGATCTCTGTATTGAACATCTAATGGAATTTTGAAGGTCGAATGAAGAGTTCTTGCACCTGGAATAAGCGTAGCTGCAATCCCACTTGATGCACATGCAATCACAATCCACCCCTTCGAACGAATTGTGTGTAGTAAATACTTCAGAAGAAATGTCTTGCCAGTTTCGCCAGGGGCATCTAAAAACACGATTCCAGGGATTTTGTTGTTGACCATATGTAGAAAGTCTGTTGCAATGGTTTTCTGTTCACCAGTGAGAGATTTTTCTTTGTCAGCAGCGAATAACCCTTGTTCGTCTGGGTCATAATCAGTATAAAAAATGTAGTCTTTGTTGATGAGTTGCTCAAAGTTCTGTGACTGGACTACTGGTAGACCGTAGTGTTCAACTGATTTTCCACTGATTCTCAGTAACTCTTGTTGAATTAAATGTAAACATTCATTGTGGATGATACATGTCTCTCTACCTTCATGGTCAGGCGGTAAACCTGCCTTATAAAATAGGTCATCTGACATGTGATGTTTATGTTGTTCCCATAATGTTAATGGGTCACTTGGTTCGCAAGCTGTTAGAATCATTGTGAACAGTTTTCGCAAATGGTGTCCGGTATTTGCTAAAGCAGCTTCTTCTAAAGCTCGGTGGTAATGTTGGTCATTATCAATTAGACCCATAGCTAGACATGTGGCGTGATAGGTGTCAAATTCTACTTCATTAAAGGTCTTTAAGTCCTTGTATGACTTAGGGCCACGCTTTTTGTGTAACAATAGTCTCATATAGTAACACTCTCTTTGTTTTGGGCTAATCGTATACACTCTTCCAAGACATGGAGACCTGAAAACTCCTGGGCTGCTTTCGGATGGTACACCTTGTTTCCGACGGTTCCACTTTTTAGCTTTGTTATGCCATGTATAATATTGGGGAACTTCTACATAAAGTAGTGATTGTGCGAAGTCGTCGGTTTGACAAAGAGTGAAAAATGCAGTCAGCATAGTTTTTGGTGGGGTCCCCAAAGCGATTCGACGTGCATTTTCTTCTGTGAAGTAAACTCGTTGGCCGTTTTCTAAGTGTATACATAACTGAAACACTGGAGGGTATCTTTCGTGAATGGGAAATCCGAGTATCCGCATCGCTGCCTCCATGCTGCCGACATATCTAGCTTCTTGATATTGAGTAATCTCGTCATTAGCTTCCATTGTCTGAACAGAGAATATGGCCTGATCAGAACCTTTATGTACATATTTTAAAACGTATTTGATACATTTGATTGAACTGCAGATTTCTACATTAGTATGACAGCCCATCTGGCGCAGTAGTTCGTTATTATATGGTACAATCCAGCGATTATCGATGTCTGTTTGAATTATCTCACCATCAAGTACCTTTATTATGGAAATGACATGTCCCCCATCTTCTGGTGAACTTCGTTTATACTTTGGATATGAGTCGTTTCCCTGAACAGTGTTCTGTTGAAATTCCTTGGGGAAGTGTTTTGTACAGTGATTGTCTTTAAATTTCATACACGGATTATTCGGTTTTAGTGGTCCACATGGGCCATGAATCATGTGTGATTTTACCAAATTATGAAGTGTTGGTTCAGTCGTTGGGCTTGGTATTACAGCAGAAATTACAGAGTCTATATCTTGGGGATTGATTTTTGATCCAGACTGAAGCCACAATAGTATGTGTGCATGGGGTAATCCCCTCTTTTGGAATTCTACAGAATATAACCAAGCTTGCAATTTTCCAAAGAAGCCATTTTTGAATAAGTTCATCATGTGTTTCAGTTTTAAATGAAAGACACGCACAACAATATCTGGGCGGTCATTGGGATTATGGTTTGGCAATAGATTATTTACTATTTCCTTCCACTTAGGATTTGTGGTTGTCGTAATGAATAAAGAAGGCCGACCATATGCTCTGATGTAAGTGATGGAGTCTTGCTGGCGCTCATGCATATATCGAGGTCCCCCTGTGTATGAAGATGGAAGTATGATTCGTTGTCCTACTGTTCTTGGGTCACTGTCTTCAGCCAAGATAGAATCACGGAAATGTTGATAAATGTCTGCTCTCAACAACTTTTGCTCTCTTCTCAAGTACTGTAAACGTTCAGTTTCAATTTTACAAAATACATCCACTATATACTGTTGAAACAGTCTACGGCAATAAAGTAGATGGTTAGTTGGCCTACACATCATGTGATATCGGTAATATTGCATTTGTGTAATTTTACGACCAGCATCTGTGTGAAGATATATGGAATATCCATCAGTTCCGTGCATGAAAAGGATTGGGTATTGAAGTGTATCATACGCTCTGTGTAATTCTGACACGTGCCGTAACCCTCCTTCTCGTTCATGCAAAACGATATCTCTATTCATACACGGTTCGTTGGGCATCAGAATGGCAACCTCGTTTCCAGTAGGTGGGTTGTACCTGCGAGCATGCTGGTTGGCAGGTCGCTTGTCCTCATGAATCACAATTCTCATGTTAGGGTCATCAATATTATCGACCATTTCTAGGGCGATGTTTAGATTACGAATATATTTGTTATGTTGGTGTAATAGTCCATTCAATGTATGGAGTATGTGTGGTTTCAGTTTAGAACTGAATAATGATCGACGGGTTTGTTGTTTCAAGTTATTATCCACAAAGTATATTTGCAGAAACTGTGGTGTAGCATCTGCATGTAGCCGTAAACTGCCAATTTTATGACAAACTTGGCCCTGAACAGTAAAGTTTGGATTCCAGCCTTGTATATTGCGCTGCTTACAACCAAAACTGGTCATTTGGAAGGCTGAATTATAAAGCCTAATGTCAGCTAAAAAAGAAGCGGAATCAGCATTAGTTCCATTCAAAAGCGACATAAGATATTTAGGTGGTGATGGTATTGGCGTAAGAGTGATTTTTCCATCATTACAACATAATGATTTTGTTTCCAATTTGAATCGGATGGCACCACATTTGTTACATTTTACATTCATTGAGCCAATATCAGTTTTGTTTTGAAACAGGTGTTCGTGATATACAAAAGCTGGTGGTGTTGATGTTGTCTCGTCGAGTGTTTCATTAAACCTTGCAGTAGCTTTCCGGGAGCGATCGCATCCAAGTCTGGCTGTTGTCTGTTCAGGCGTTTCATTAAACCTTGCAGTAGCTTTCCGGGAGTGATCGCATCCAAGTCTGGCTGTTGTCTGTTCAGGCGTTTCATTAAGCCTTGTAGTAGCTATCCTGGAGCACTCACTTTCAAGTCTGGCTGTTGTCTGTTCAGGCGTTTCATTGAGCCTTGTATTAGCTATCCTAGAGCGCTCACTTTCAAGTCTAACTGTTGTTTGTTCATTAGTCTCCTTTTTTCTGGCAGCTGACATTCGTTGAGCATCCTCAGATTTTCTTCCACTGGACAATGGGCGTTTTTTCCTTGGCGGCATGTTGATGTAGTTGAACACAGTAACAGTAAACAACGTTTGTATGTTCACACAGGAATGGATGTCTGTAATGAGACAATCCAAGAGACCGATACATAGCTGGATATGGTTAAAATACTTTGCTAAATGTGTAAATGAATAGGTGTCATATTTTTATTTATTTTTTATTTCATTTATTTTATTCATTTCGGCAATAAACATAAAATAATAATTACAAAAAAAACATAAAAATATATATATATATATGAAAAACAAGACACGAGGCCGAGGAAAGACAAAAGCATTAAACAAACGCTGTCACCGGTAAGGTGTGTCTCTCCAACACATAAATAACAAATAACAAGAATATATACAAATATAGTAGACATATCATTTCATTTAAAAATTTAAAAAGTTTCTCTCCGACATTTAAAATATAGCTTTAGAGATAATTTAAAATTAATAAAAGAACCATTAACAAAAATATCACGAATCTCATTGGGTATGGAATTCCAAGTTCTAGTGAATCTGGTCGGGATGCAAAATTTTGACATATCATTACTGGAGCGAAGATGCTTGAAAGTGAGAGTATCATGACGATTATTAACTATGAGTAAATTATTATTATCTTTGATGATAAAGTAAAACATTGCAAACAAATAGAACAGTATAACAATCTCTAATAGCGATTGTGGATGGGATATCAAGAGTGTCTAGTCTCCCCTCATATGACTGTTCCTGACGACGTTGATGTAAGATCAACCGGGTGGCCCGTCTCTGGATTTGCTCAATCATTTGAATTTGACATATGCGATAAGGGTACCACACCTCGCAACAGTACTGTATATGAGGGAGGACTAGACACTGGTATAATTATAAAAGAACGGGTGTAGAACAACCACCAGCAATTGCTCTAACAAGACCCAGTGTTCTATTACACTTATTTACAACCTCATGGACTTGTTTAGACCATGACAAATCATCGAATATGTACACACCAAGAATTTTCAGATGTTTAACATGTGCAATAACCTGATCGTTAAGTACATAGTCATTAGAAGATGGAGCTCTCCTTCTATCGATAGACAAGATGTTACATTTAGTAGGGTTTAAAATAAGTTTGTTTAAAATTGACCATTCAGAGATTTTGTTAATGTCTCTCTGTAAGGAAATAAAATCACAATAAGAATAAGCTGCTTTACTAATAAATGTATCGTCAGCATATTGGTACGGTTTATTTTCCAAGTGAAGATTTAAGTCATTCACGTAAATGTTGAACAATAATGGCCCCAAGACTGACCCCCGGGGGACACCTGACTTGACTAAACACCAGTCAGATTGGACACCATTAAAAATTACTCTTTGCTTACAACCAGATAAGAAAGAGTTAATCCATTTTAATAATACACCGCCAACACCATACGTTTTTGAAAGCTTATTCACCAGAATGTCATGCGAGATGGAATCAAATGCCCTACTGTAATCAAGAGCCACGACATCAATCCGTGGTGCCTCATTATCTAAAGCCTTAACCCAGGATGTTGTAGCCTCAGCCAAGACTGAGGAACAAGATTTTCCTGGAGTAAAACCATATTGGCCATCAAACATGAGTCCAAATTCGTCCACATGAAGACGGAGTTCATCGGTGACAATACTCTCGAGCACCTTTGAGAACAAAGATGTCAGTGCAATTGGTCTATAGTTGCATAGGTTCGTCTTGCTGAGCTTCTTATGGACTGGTGCGATGTTTGCACATTTCCATGCCGAAGGAAGTTCACCACTTTCCAAACTGAAGTTAAAAACATCGGCAAGTAATGGCGATAAACCTTTGGCACAGAGTTTTAACATTTGAGATGTAATGCCATCGGGCCCGGCAGCTTTGCCCACAGAGAGTTTCATGATCTTCCTGAAAACAACAATGGGATGGACAATAATGTTTGCTAGAGTAGTAACCTCTAGTCTGGGTGATGTAGATTCATCTGTTAATGGGTCATTCTGGGTAAAATAAGATTCGAATAGTGAATTAAACGCGTTCGCAATTGCCCTTGGATCGGAGCACATTGTATCATTAATCACAAATGAAAAACAATTTGCAGACTTCCGTTTAGACTGGACATACTGCCAGAATTGCTTCATATTATCAGCTTTTCCCATTAATTCATCAATATATTTACTGTGGGAACGATTTGTGACATATCTTATTTTATTACGGAGTTTTTTATAAGCAGTCCAATCATTAATGTTTCCACTTCGTCTAGCGCGGTTAAACAATTTTCTCTTTTTGACTGCCATTTTTTTAATTTCGGGGAAAATCCAGGGCTTGGTCTTTCGGCGTTGATTTCTATGTGGGATATGTAAATTCACACATTCCATAAATTTGGTAATAAAATTAGACCATACTCCATTAACCGATTCACATTCTATGGATTCCCAAGTGATGTTCCCAATACCTTCATTAATAGCCTCGACGTTAGTTTTAGCGTAAAAATATTTTGTCTTAGTAGGGTTTCGTTTAACCCTCGGGAAACCGCGAATTTTGAAACAACACAGTGGTCAGAAGTAGAGAATGGATCGAGAACATTAACGTCACAGACACGTTCTGGACAGTTAGTAAACAGTAAGTCAATGAGGGTGCTGGATGCCAATGTTATGCGTGTAGGATCCATGACAATCTGTTGGAAATCAAGTGATGATGTCCAATTGCTGACTCTGCTGTGCAAGTTGTTGATAACGTGTATGTCGGCCAACCAATTGATGTTAAAATCTCCAAGCAACGTAACTCCTTTATATTTTTCAATATGAAGTTGCAGAACAATTTCCTCAAGTTCCAAAGCAGAGTTAGGTTTAGATGGTGGTCTATCAAATACACCGCAAAGCCATCTACCATCATTGACACTGAACTCTGACCAGACACATTCAACATTTTCCATTGAAGGATGGGTAACTTGGATGGGATGTAATTCAGGTTTAATGGCCAGAAGCACACCACCACCGCTTTTATGAGCACCTCTGTCCTTGCGAAAAATGACATGTTGGTTTGATATAACACCATCAGGAACTGTATCGGTGAGCCAGGTTTCAGTTATACCGATGATTGATAGGTGAGTATTCTGTCCCAGGTAAGTTTGTAGACATCTTAGTTTGTTTTTTAGGCTCCTGACGTTAAATAATACACCACAAGTGCTTTCTGATGTTGCAGTTGTATTAAGGGAATCTTTAGAAATATCACTGGTACTTGTCTCAGATTCAATTAAAGATTCATCGGTGGAGAAGTACGAGTCATTTAGTTTAGGGAGAGCACAATGGTAACAGATCCAGTTATTGGTTAATGATTAAAATATGTATATCTATATTTCCCCAAACGCCTTGCTGAGGATAATTCAAATACTGTAAAACTTTTGTAGTATAATTTTACAATTCGATAGCCTACAACCCCGAGCCCTAGCAAAAAATGACATCACAAACCACCACACCACCCCCCCCCCCCCCATACGTATGGTTACGTGCAGAAACAGAAATTTTTATAACGAACAAACATCGAAAGTGGGGGTTTTGACCACATTTTGGTCCCTAACATGGATCCTAGGTGGCGGATGATGTTAAAATATAGCTTAGAACATTCCCGGTACAATTGCGGTCATTTTGATACCCCATATGTAAGATTATGTGCAGTAACAAAATTTTGTATAACGAACAAACAAACAGACAGACAAACTCGCTCACTTGTAATATAGATATGTATATTTCATATGCAAATGACAATAAATGAAAATAGTTTTCCACTGATGAATGAATAAACTGTAAACTTGTCTTTTCTACGCAATAGTTTTTATAAAGTATGTTATTGTTTGATTCATTACATTTACAAAAACCTTTGTCAAACAAGGCCATGTAGTCGCAGTCGCGGGCTCAAATTTGAGTTAGTTTTACGCGACCGACCAAACGACCGACCAACCGACCGACCGACATAGTGACCTGCAAAGTTGGGGATGGCAAACAAGTAATGGAAGTTTAAACAAATTTTAAATAATTTTGTAAACATTTTGAAATAATAGCTTTCCTGTTTGATGATTGCGGACATTTCAATCAAAAATTAGATCTATTCAGAAAGGAACCTTAATAATAATATTCATAATAACACAAAAGTGACTTTCTAAATCAATAAGTACTCCGTGCAGTATTTTACAGTATTTCCCTATACAGCGATGGTGATCATTTAAAAAAAAAATAGTTTCAATCTTTTCTGCAGTCGAGGTTTTTATTTGTCACAGCAGCGTACAAAATAAATACAATGCCATAACGGTAAAAAGTTTTCTCTAGGAGGCGGTATACAATTTTACCAGTTTTAGCTACACAATAAATGCAGAATATAAACGACGTGTTTTGAGCGGATACGTACATAGAGCTTGTTATCAAGCCAGTATACAGTGCACATTAATCGGATCGAGTGAGTGTTTAAACCAAGAACCAGTTCTATCACAATAATCTATTACAGCAATTAATTTCGATTTGAAAAGTAATCAACATCGCAAGAAACTACAAAGTTTATAATGGCTCATCCTCAACATTTTAAATTACTGTTCTCTTGGTGCTTGGTTATATTGTTTAGTATATCTTACTGTTGTTTTGCACAATCCTATATTTTTATAAAGCATCCAGAATCGGTTTCCGTTGCGAAAGGACAAACAGCAACGCTGTCGTGTGAATGGACACCAGCATTGAATGGAACACATGCCTTTTTCTGGTCAGTATTCCCTCGTGGTGGTACGCCTAATAGAATTGAAAGATCAACATTAAAATACAATGTAACAAGTAAATCAACCTGTTCATATCTTTCTATTTTTAATGTTGATTCTGATGATGTAGGAAGATACAGGTGTGATATCTGGGACGGTGGTTCATTCAGTTTTTCTCGAGATGTTTATGTATTGCAAGACATAACATGCAGTGATAATGGTGAAATAGGAACAACGCTGACATGTTCTTCTTCTTCAAATGACATATCTTTACGTTGGTATAAAGAGGGACAATTGATTAATTCAAAAATACAACCAAATAATATTTTAGAATCAAGACCGTTGACTGCTGAAGACAATAGAGCTGTGTTTACTTGTATAGCCAGAGATCTATTCCACTATAAAGTTGTAGGAACTTGTGAAACTATTCCGTTTATGTCGATTCACCAATGCAGAAGTTAAACAATCATCGCCAGGTCCACTTTAGGTTGGAGATAGCTTTAACCATCGAGCGCATGATTTAACCGTATGAAGCTCAGGAAACTTAATCATGAGTATTATATTGAATAGGTATTGGATAACAACATTGGCAAGTGTAAAAGATCAATTTGCAATAGGTAATTTGAAGTATGCGTATCAATGGCAAATTCATGTATGCCTCTAAGCCGAAAAGTTGTAGTGGTCCGATAAAGCAGTTATAGCACGACCTATATATTAACCTTTTAGAGCATATTTGCAGTAAAAATCAAACCCAAGCAAGCTAGACACAATGAAGACTGAATCTACCTCATGAAAGTAAAAGTGATAAGTTTGAGTATGATATACAGTACAAGAATACTGATTGTAATTGAGATGATGACAATACCAACAATATTATTGTATTCGTAGGCCTACGTACAAGGAGAAATAGATATAATAACATTAAGAAGAATAAAGATATTGAAGTGCTACAGGGAACAAGAAAAGAAAGCAAACTTAAACTCGCCAAAAATCAACATTAATAAAACACAGATAATTTTGTCTTTTGAAACAGTAGGCCTATGTGTATAATTTGATGGTGTAATTGTATATAACCATACAGGGATTAATCTTGTCTTAAATTATTTTGTATCATTAGTTGTATTAGGCTAATACTAATGTATATACACATATAATTAAATAAGTGTAATTATTTCAGGCCATAGATATAGTTTGATAAAGATGGCTTAATATTATATTCATTACATGCTTGCTTCTTTGTCGATAATAACAAGTCGTACCCCGGTTTTAGTAGTACAAATTGTAAATTGTGATTTGTTACAATATTAATATTTTCCATTACAACAAAGTTGAAATTACTTTATAATCTGTTCTTGTTGTATAATTAATTTTTCTTAATTGAAATTATTAAACGTTTAATATAGAAAACATCTTCAATGTAAGATAATAAATCTAGAATTAGTGAGCACCGTAATAGGCAATGAAATATTATAAATTCAATTTCAATCCATTATGTATATACTCTATTGACAGTAGCTGAGTTACAGTTTTTTCAACATGGAAAAGAGATAATAATACCTATTCAATAACCGTATGAAATAAATATATATATATATATACGGTAAGAAATAGTATTGTTTTCTAATACGCATCCGACAATGAGAAACACATACAACGATCATAATTAATTCATATTAACCATTGTTTCTGTCTTGTTTTGTATCTTGTTTTTGCAATTTTAATGTGTTCTCTCCAATTATGGGGCTTTTTGAATAAATTGAATTTAATTGAAAATACCTTCGTCAAAGTATATTAGTAATTAATGCAGTCTTAACGTTCAGTATTTTTGTATCTAACGCTCTGTCTACACTATCAAACTAGTTTGACAAAAAGTGTGATATTCCCAAAACATCAACATATCCATATATGGACACATCACACATTTCTTGTCACATACAGTTTGATTGTTTAGACAGAGCTTCATTCGTTGCTACAATCTATCATAGTAAGTTACATAAAAATACGTAAAAAACAGATATACTTCAATGTATACTCGACCTCTAGCCGGTATATGTTCTTATTAGTTTTACATTACAATACGGAAATACATAACTGTAAGCTTTAATACTTTGGTAGCTGAAATTTTGGAGATTAAAATGAGAGAAATCACAATGTATAGGGAAATTAAATTACCCAATGTAAATGAATACAAATATGTGGAGGCTAAAATCAGTCAGTTGTATGTGGGTGAAGAATAACTTACTGCTGTCGACATCGTAAATTCCTTCTGTAAAGTTTCAGGAATTATGTTAAATAAGCAAAAATAAAGTAAAGCAAAGTGGAAAAGATAAGGTATGTTGAGTCAAGCACCCGATTAATATTCTAGGGACATATATGTTGGCTACGATTCATGTATTAAAAAGAACAGTGATGAAAAGTTACCAGCTCTCAAACATACTCTAACATCATGAAGCTTGAGAACCCTAACTATTCATCTTAACGTGGCTATACTAAAACCGCTGGCTTAATTTGCAAAGCCAACTTATGCCGCGAACAGTGTCTCCAGTAATGTGATATAGTTGTCAGTTTGGTTCATTTGTTTGGAACAACGCGAACAAAATAAAAGAAATGTGACAATTTAGATGAAGGCGGTATTAAAATGGAAACTTATCAAATGTTATATTACAAAACAATAAATCAAAGACACAATCAAACGAATTTGTAACTAAATGAGAAGAGAAAACAAATAAAAGAATACTAACTGATAGAAAGGTGAATAAACTATATATTGATGAAATATGGAAAATCCGACGGAAACATAAAGCCACACAAGAAATAAGATTGTTTTCGTATCGATGACCTAATATAACTGTGGTAGCACTAGTTACATGCCGATGTGGCTGATTAACTAATAGAATGACGTAATGCTTAAACGGCATAAGTACGGAGGAATATTTGTACTCGGTATCCATTGTCGGTACGGTGCTATACGTCATGCTATTGTAACAAGCCAGTGATGTTCTAAATAAAGTACGAATGAATTTAGCTGATTTTCGTATTTTCGGATTTCGTACTTATTATTGACAAACTTTATACCAGTTTCATTTATTGCTTCGTAAACTTTTGATAGGGAAATTAATTTAAACTGATCTAAAGATAATTGTTTGGAACTCAATCGTCGCAAGAATCTAAAAAGTTTATAATGGCTCATCTTCAAAATGTGATATTGCTGATTGTATCTTATAGCATATCTCACTGCTAGTGTGCACAGTCCTACGTTTTTACTGAAAATCCACAATCGGTTATCGTTGCAGAGGGACAAACTGTGACATTATCGTGTGAATGGACGCCAGAATTGCATGGCAATCATGTCATTTACTGGTTAGCATTTCATGATACATGAGTATCAAGGAATTAAAAGTTCAACTTTAAAACACAATTTGACAAATAAAGCAACATCTTCATATCTTTCTATTTTTAATTTTACTTCCGATGATGTAGGAATATACAGGTGTGATATCTGGGACGGTGGTTCATTCAGTATTTCTCGAGCGCCTTAAGTATGGCAAGAAATAACATGCAGTGATAATGGTGAAATAGGAACGACGCTGAAATGTTCTTATCCTTCCCATATAAATATTGATTTACTTTGGTATAAAGACGGAAATTTAATTTCATCAAAACCACACGACAATGTCTTGGAATCAAGGGCATTGACTGTCCAAGACGATGGAGCTGTATTTACTTGTAAAGCTACTGTCAGTCTATCACATAGACTGATAGGAACTTGTGAAACTACTCCGCTAGTACTGACTATAGATGCAGAGATTGTACAATCAACACCAGGTACACTTTAGGTTGGAGATAGCTTTAATCTTACCTGCTCAGGGAAAGATAATCCTGATTATTATGAATATGAATGGACATGGAATGGCAACCCAGTAGCATCATCGATGACTAAAATATTTGCAAATGTACTTCGTGTAAATAGTGTGTCAATTATTAATGCCAATAACAAAGTTACTTGTACTATTAATCGTAGTGGTCGCAACAGCAGTACAGCGTCACCACGGCAGACAATGGCACACATGAGTTTGAATATGCCATATATCCGCACATCCCCACCACTGACAACGTCACTGCTTCAATATCATTGAAGTAGTCGATTGTTCGCAACATGAGCAAAACAAGACCTGAAAGTAATATAACGGATGTTACATTACCACAAACGAACATTTCAAACGTTAAATTGCGTGTCACATGAATGCGAAAATAAATAATTATTATATTATCCGTATGATCAGAAAAGGGGAGTCGAAGTCAGTGTGAATAACTGCATGACGTCATCTCGGTGTATATGGGACATGGACCGCTTACTGATGATTCAAACGTGTAGGAAAATAAATAAGAAACTAAAGCAGTAAAGTCTACTAAACCAGTAAACTCTACTAAACCAGTAAACTCTACTCAAACAGTAAACTTTACTCATCCAGTAATCTCTACTAAACCAGTGTACTCTACTCAACCAGTAATCTCTACTAAACCAGTAAACTCTACTCAATAATGAACTCTACTCAACCAGCAAATTATAGTCAACCAGTAAACTCTTCTAAACCAGTAAACTCTACTAAACCAGTAAACTCTACTAAACCAGTAAAACCTATAATACCTAAATGAACAAAACAATTCGTACAATAATATTTAAAAACAATGAAGTTGATAATAAGTAAATTGTTATCTCAAGTCACAATAAAAAAGCAGGCCTAAACTGTATGTCACAGACTTAATTTTTCTGTTCAAATAATAATAATAATACGGTAGTTCATTCTTATATAGCGAACCTCGATCTCACGATTAGTAGCCGAACGTCCAACACACTGCGCCACACGCCCTTTTTAATGTCTTGATTCTAAGTTTAATATTGTGATATCGTTTCGCTGTTTTTTTGATGTCCCTGTTCATAATATTTGTTGTAAATTTATGTTAAATTTTCTCGTGTTAATGTTTGTAAAAATTGTGTTTCTGTAGACTTTCATCGTTGTTGTATAATTCCTGTCGTTTATCAAATAATTATTTAGATGTTTTTAACTGTTAGCCTATCTAAATGTATTTTGAATAATATTATTATAATTTTGCCTTTGTGATTTAAGAGTATATTTTATTATCAACCTGTCAAGGTTCTTTACATTGTTGATTGGGAGAATAAAGAATACGAATATCAACATTAATATTTATGGGGTCTGGTTTATTATATCAACAGTTTACCTACGTTATTGTATATATATCTTTGTTCAATCATTGTATATTACCCACTTCCGTGTCTAGTTTTAATTATAAACTAAATGGGCTTCTAAAACATCTGGACAAACACTCCACTGGACAATTACAATTATAATTATAAATGTATATCATTATATTACATCCCTTAAATAGATTATTATTATTTAAATAGATTAGAAAAAAAGGGAAACAGAGGGATGTAATATAATGATATAAATTTATAATTGAGAAATCAACCTTTGTATTAGAATTCAATTGAGTTCACGAACTCGCCTCACATATCCAGTACAGAGTTTGTCCAGATGTTTTAGAAGCCCATTTAGTTTATGATTGAACCCCTAAAGAAATACTTTGCTTAACCTTACGACCTTTTCCATCATTAAACCAGGAGAGATTGACACTATTTAAGTAAAGATTTGACAATGCTATCCATCACCAAATTACCTTAGAATGTAATCAATCACTTCTACCTAAACACCCCTGGATCAACTTAGGACCAATCATTAGATTCACAGACGACGTAATGACATATGCTAATGAACCGAAGCCAATATACCTCCAGGTTCGAGGAGCCTTCAGACACACCTCACAGCCACTCTTGGAACGCACACCTCACAGCCACTCAAGAAGCAGACCTACACTCACGCCTCACTTACAGCATCACCTAATCCTCTGTTCCTTATATTATAGTTGTATATCTATATATAAATTATGGTTAATTCTGACATAGGCGAGCACAATGCAAAAACTTCAGTACAAATCTCCGCCTTGGATACCTACCTTATCTATCCGAGATGTACCGCGAAACGTAGATTTGATAACATTAGTGTGCACGCCGACGCTATTGTTCCATATTTATATCTTAGGAAGATATTATAAAGAGTTTTTTAACAACATTTATGATTTCAACATTGGATTTTCCTCTCAATTTCAATTCTTCCCGGTCAAAGTAATTTCCGGGTTTAAGGTAAGTTCACCTTAGTTTCAAATATTTTCTCTCTTTTATACACAAGGGAGCAGTTAAAATAATAGATTTGACCCTAAAGGTGACTGGAAACAGGCACTTTCCATCAATCAATACAGTGTCCCTTTGGAAGACGAAAAAAAAATTGGCCATTAATCATAGCCATTTCAGTTTTTTGTTTATTTTAAAACATACCGCGGCGCGTGTGAAGGTACAGTAGTTAAATAATAGGAATTATACTGCAAATTAATAAAGATCAAATTAAATATACGCCATAAAGAATCAGAATATATTGTGGGGAATAGTATTATAAAATTACATAGGGAGATTTGATGATAAGACATTTTTCGCGTGAAATCCCGATAGCTGAGTTTTATTGAGTAAGCTTGCAGGAATAACTGTAGGCTATCTTCCTGTGTCCCGTTAGGACCGAGATGTCTGCCCATGTTGCAAGCCGTACCATAATGTCTTCTTTCTTGGGCCCACTCTGTCACGGCAGTTAGTTTCAAAAGATGATTAAATTAAATAATGTATTAATAATTATTAGGATGGTATTCATTTGAATAAACGCCTCTCTAAAAACATCACTTTGAATAATAAATCCCCCCCCCCCGCCAACCCAACTATCTAATAAACGTCCATCCACATATTTATAACAACACAATTATACGGTACTATTTGTAGTAGAATTCACTGCACTGTTATCTACTATTTACCAAGCATTTGTTATTCTTTTTTAGCACTTTTCATATCTATTAGAGGATTTCATTTGATTATAAATGTTACCATATTATTAAAACTACAAAATTTAACATATATCCCTCGAATAAGCACCTCCCTCAAATGACCCCCGCCTCCCCAAAGGGCCCTACCAAACAATAAAAACTGTACTTTAAAATGTTATTAATCATCTAAAACACTGTGAAACAAAGTAGTTTAGTTTTACGAATGTCAAGCATTTTCAATAATGGTAACCGACAGAAAACGTATAAGGAGAACATTATCATTCCGAAAACCATCGTCTACACTTCCTAGAGGGGGAGCGAGCGAAGCGAGCTCACCCTCTAGTTATACTGAATTATTATTGTATCAAGTATTACTGAATAAACAATATATGTGTTACTACAGTCAAGCGAGTAGAGTCCTCATTACAAAACTCAACACAACATTATATTACAATATATGCAGCATATAAACGTGTTGATTGAGCGGATACGTACATAGACCTTGTTATCAAGCCAGCATACAGTGCAAATTAATCGGATCGAGTGAGTGTTTAAACCAAGACCCAGTTCTATCACAACAATCTACTACAGCAATTAAGGTCGATTAGGAAAGTAATCAACATCGCAAGAAACTGCAAAGTTTATAATGGCTCATCCTGAACATTGTCAATTACTGTTCTCTAAGTGCCTGGTTATATTTGTTAGTATATCTTACTGCTCTTTTGCACAATCCTATATTTTATAAAACATCCAGAATCGGTTTCCGTTGCGGAAGGACAAACAGCAACGCTGTCATGTGAATGGACACCAGCATTGAATGGAACACATGTCTTTGAATGGTCAGTATACCCACGTGATGGTACGTATGAAAAATTTGAAATAATATCAACATTAAAATACAATGTAACAATTAAAGCAAACTACTCATATCTTTCCATTTTCAATGCTGATTCTGATGATGTAGGAATTTACAGGTGTGATATCTGGAAAAGTGATTCATACAGTATTTATCCAGCGGCTTATGTAGTGCTAGGAGAAATAACATGCAGTGATAATGGTGAAATAGGAACAACGCTGAAATGTTCTTCTTCTTCTTCTTCAAAAAACATATCTTTAAGTTGGTATAAAGGCGAACAAGAGATTAAATCAAAATGGCATCCAAATAATATTTTAGAATCAAGACCGTTGACTGCTGAAGACAATAGAGCTGTATTTACTTGTAAAGCATGGTGTCAATACCAACATAAATTTTTAGGAACTTGTGAAACTACTCCGTTTCTGTCGATTCACCAATGCAGAAATTGAACAATCACCGCCAGGTCCAGGTCAGAAATAGTTTTAACCATGAAGAAGCCTACTAACGTGTATGTGTTAACAATGATGTAATGTAAGACTTACTTGTGATTCGGTAACATCGTAGACAATATTTATGAATATATAGATGCTCTTACTGTAATGATACTGGTAATTTTTTTATTTTTTCAGGATTAAACATTATAATTCACTGTCGAATAGACTGGAGTTTTCATTTCATTACGCACACAGTATCGTGTAAAAAGTTACGAGCAAATGTATAATTACAACGCTAACAACTGAACTTGACACTTTCTATAGCATTTATTGTTCCTGTTTAAAAGAATATTTACTACAAAACAAAAACATTTTTGTTTAATCAAGGTCTTTATATATTGCCGGTGAAATTGTATATAACAATACTTGGATTAATCCTTTTTTTTTAATTATTTTATAACTGTTATTAAACTCATATTTTACATCTGTAAACTTACATATTTATATGGTAAGGTTAAATTTGTTTAATTTTAAAACAATATTTGTTTTTGTTTGAATCATCATCACGAACATTTCATCACAGCATATATTTATGTAAAAGTCAAAAATAAACCCCATGAAGATCTATCTATTTTAAGTGAAGACTTCATATGACATACACGAAAAAAATCAACAACTCGCCAAAAATCATCAACTCGCCAACAATCATCAACTCGCCACCAATCAACAACAATATAATATAAAACGCAGAAAAGGTAAATTTGTATTTTAGCATAATGTAACTTGCTGGTGTAAATAAATGGTGTCCTTCTTGACCCTTGGCAATCCCACAATTCAAGAACCATGTCAGGGGTCAAACATTAATGTTTATCCCTAGTGAAAGTGTATATAACCTAACTGGGATTAATCGTTTTAAACGTTCGTTTGTAGCTTTTATTAAAAAAAACTTACATACTTTTATATCGTAAGGTTAAAGATGTTTTTAACATAACTTTAAAATATTTTTAATAACATATTTGTTTTTATTTAATTTAAATTAACAATTTAACATCTGTTTACACGTATTAATATAGTTCCTTGACATTTTGTTATGGTAAATCATCATTTCTTATCATTAATCGTATCATGCTAATACTAATGTATATACACATATAATTAAATAAGTGTAATTATTTCAGGTCATAGATAGAGACATGCTCGAAACACGGAGTTAAAGTTCGGTAAATAAAACGATATTTGAAGAAGAAGAACTAAGATGGCTTCATATTTTATTCACTACATGCTTGCTTCTTTGTCGATAATAACAAGTCGTACTCCTGTTTTAGTAGTACAAATTGTAAATTGTGATTTGTTACAATATTAATATTTTCCATTACAGCAAAGTTGAAATTACTTTATAATCTGTTGTTGTTGTATAATTTATTTGTCCTAATTGAAATATTTAAAGGTTTATGGAAAACATCTTCAATGTAAGATAAGAAATTCAGTGAGTGCGCCGTAATAGGGAATGAAATTATTGTAAATATTATAATATAATTATCTAAAGGCATAATGTATATACAGTATTCTATTAACAGCACAGTAGTTGATTTACAACTTCAACAAGGAAAAGGTCAGTGACGTCAGCAAGTTCAGTCACTATTTCCTTTTTGGAACAGACAGACATTCAATCAGTCAATAATTAAACTGTTTAAAAACATAAACATTATACGGTAGTTGTACTTTATTCTGCTCATCATATTTACTTTATTTTTTCAAACTTTTATCTACTGGTATTATATTCATTTTTATTTTTTTTTTTTTACATAATATTATCTATTTTTAATTAATTTGTAAAGGCAATCCCGCCACAAGATTCACATCTTTCTTGGACCTGCCTTCGTCTATTTTCTAAATTATCTTTTGCCATTACTATTTTTGTTATTTGTTGTCTTTTGGACGTTAATAAATGTTCCTTGAATTGAATTGAAACATGCAGGTCTACCTATTGTGTACCGTATTGATGAACTCCAGTCACTGCTTAATGTTAACTCGTCTGATATTGCTGTTCTTACTGAAAATTGGCAAACAAAGCAAATAAGTAACGACTCGATTGCTGTTGAGAATTACCAAATTTATACTTACCACTGAGCACATAAACGTGGAGGAGGTGTTGCGGTATACGTTAAGGATGCATTATATTCCAGGATTATTGACACTGTTCAAAATACCAAGTGCTTTTTATAGTATCTTTGATGAAAAAATCTAAAAAAATAGAAATCATTTGGACGTCACTCAAGCAACAAGCCCTGGATGAATAGGATGGTGAAAGACCTTATTTTAAAACGACAAAAATGTTTTGCTAATGAGGGAAAGTCTAATCAATGGAAACTCTATCGAAACCGTGTCCAACTTGAAATTAAGCGTGCAAAGTCTTACTTCTATAACGAAAGACTTAAAAGCCTCAAATCAACACACCCAGTGAAATGGTATCACGGTATCCAGCTTATGATATCAATATATCAATATTTCTTTCTCCAAGGTCACGCAAAGTAAGAAACCTTTGGTGCATCAAAGTCTCCCAAGTTTCTTATCTTCTGAAAATCCACCCCAACTGGAGGAATGGGAAATGTTCTACCACCTAAAACAAGTTAAAGTTTCAAAATCTGCGGGACCTGATAATGTGCCAAACAAGATTATCAAAATGTTTGCATGTGAATTGAGTTTCCCATTAACAAACATTGTAAATGCTTCCTTTAGGCAATCTCGTGTACCTCGGCAATGGAAAGACGCCGTAGTGTATCCTATTCCAAAGTACCCGATTAAACATGATAAAATAAGACCAGTTTCTTTGACTTTACAATTTGCCAAAGTAGCTGAATGAATTATATACAACCTCTTGTTAAACGATATTGGACCGAATATGGACACTAGCCAGTACGGGTGTATGAAAGAATGCTCTACATCACATTATCTGATCTGACATGCTCAACCTTCTTTATAAAGGATCTGACAAGCCGCGCAAAACGCGACGCTTGGTTATAACAGATTTTGCTAAAGCATTTGATGGCGTTGACCATACAGTTGCAGCAAGTAATATTATTGCACTTGGTGCCAAATCCTGGATTGTTGATTGGATATGTAACTTTTTCTCTGGAAGGCGCCAAATAGTCAAGTACCAATCGATTAAGCTTGGAGAAATTGTGTTCCGTGCCGCCATCAACGATGCTGTGAAAAAAGCAATCTGTGAAAAGTGGAAGTTCGTTAATGATCTTTCACTGGGTGAGGTAGTTAACTCTACTGCCACGTCAACTCTACAACATGATTTTGATGATTTAGTCGAATGGGCAACCATGAACAAATTTCAATTGAACCCATCAAAATGAAAACAACTTGAATTTTGTTTCATAAAGTCGCCACCCCATATAACACTTATCAACATAAATGGCCGTGAATTAGAAACAGTTAACTATGCAAAAATGCTTGGTGTTTTCATCCAGAATGGAATTCCTTTTAAAAACCTTGCCCAAGTTTACACCACATTTGTTTAATTCAGTAAAACTAAAGAAATGTTTTGAAGATGTATAAATAAATTAAACATAATATGTGAATATGTACAAATAAATATAATATTACTGTCAATCACTTAATAACTTTTGACTTAGCATGTTGGTTTGACCAAGTCAACAACAGCAAGTATTCCTAAACTATAACAAGTCAACAGCCCACAAAGTTCAAGTTCAGAAGTCAATTTATGTAAGCAACCATGTGTAGCCAACTTGACTGATAGTTTCAAGTCAGTTGTTTGTTTCAATAATTTAAAAAACCCTACCTAAATCAACAACAAAGAAATGGTTAAATCGACATAACTATGAACACAAATTGTTCAAACTAGATGGTACGCGAGCGAAGCGAGCGTACCATCTAGGTCGTGCCCACATATGGTTCTTGAATACATAGTAATTTCAGCGTAAAAAAAATTGGCGATTTCAAAATTTAGGCCTACGTACCGCGTGACTATAAAACATTTATTTATGTATTATGTAGTCAACCAAAATTAGCACCGTGCGAATTACTTCCAAAAGAGAAACTTCTTACAAAATTAGTCCAAATGTTTGATTTGGACTCATTTAAACAAACCCAATTTGTGTTTTGTATCTAACATTATTGAGGGTTGGGTTTTTTTTTAATAGGCCTATAAATAATATAACACTACATAGAGTAAAACATTTCCGATTTAATAACTGTTAAAATTGTCACTGTCATAGTCGATTGAAGTAGTAAAAGTACATGTAACGATACACCACCACGACGTTTATATTTTTTTGTAATTATTAATTAATACAAACGTTGAGAAGCAACTGTCAGTAATAAAGTATTATATTATTTATGTGTTTATAATCTAAAAGTAGGGGCTACCCACACTCACAGTAATAAAGTTTATTAGTATATTTGTTTATATTATAATAAACACTAGGCCTACCAACACACACAATAAGAAATTTGCGATTCAAATGGCTATCAAAAGTGGTTAATACCTATTTACAGTATTGTATAGCTTTACAATACTATTTATGTTTATTCTCAAAGGGCCCATAAATTGACCTACTTGTGTTAAATCATGGAGGTATGCAAGCATGGTTAAACCAAATAATTTGGAATGTTCCATTCATCGCAAATCAATACATTTGTATAAACTTATATTAAATCTATCAAAATAGTATTTTTTAAAGAAAATCGGCCTGTCTTCAACATTATGATACTGTACTCGAGCTGTTCAACCGGTTTTCAGCTATTAAAAACAATTATCGTAGGAGGAGATAGGAAAATGCGAAGTATCCTCGTATTATTGTGTACAGGTATTTTTCATGAGGACATCCATTAGACAGTGTATACCACGATCGGAAAACACCCCTATTTGGGGCAAATGGTTGAACCTAAATTCGTTTTAATTGTCATTAACTAATTATCTAACTAAATTTAATTAGTAAACAGGGTTACATCAGGCGGTTAAAATCAGTACCGATATTCTAACCAACTTTATATACCATCGAGTAAACATTCTAGAAATAACGCGAGATTTACCGAATTTTGCTCTTACGTAAATTTATATATAGATACACTTACAAAGTAAATTATGTATATTGCAAGTTCAGTTTGATAATAGATTCGGAGAAAATAGCAACAGCGATGTAATTATGTAATTGTTAATATAATCTTTTGATATTCTAATTTGTACATTGTGTATTAAATTAGGTGATCATACACAATAGAGCATGGAATAATATTAGGTGGTGATCATACATGTTGTGTTTCTTGCAATACAACATGTAAAACCTATTTACTTGTCAATAATATGCTACTGCATTTACTGCAGTAACTACATTTTGTTTATCATAAAGTTTAGGCAATTATTTGTTTTTCAGATAAAACCATACGCACACTGTTTATTGCAGTTACTTTCCTCATAAACCTCTTCATTCATCTATTTAGACCGGGCGCCCAGAGGATTTAGTCATGTGAAAAGCCACAAAAGGTCTGATGGGCTGATTATGTAGATATATGGACAAGATTCAATAATCAATATTGCTGCCGGGTCCTATCTTGTAAATTTACCCTGGGGACACCAATTAAGAGGGGTAAAAAATGGATTTAATTATGTGAAAAGCCACACGGATAAAAGTTGTTGGACATTGTTCTTATATTAGTCCAGTCAATCTAATGATATACCCACCACAAATTGCAATAGTAACAAAGCTAGTATTTTTGAATTCTATATAATGTGTAGAACGACATACTAAAAGTCACCGAAAATCCAAGCATTGGGTCAAGGGTCAGAGGTCAATAATAAATTTTAAGTCAAAATTAATATGCCCCATTATTTACATATATTTAACCATTTAAAATACATTATATACAAGTGGGATTTATGTCATCCGAAAGCTTATTAAATTCCCTATTCAGTGATATCAAACTTATAGTCATAACATTTTATTTAGAATGTCATTTTTGCGGAAAAACACAACATAATGTGTCAATTTTGGCTTAAAATGTTGTTTTTGCTGTAAACAACAATGGTATACACACAGGGATACCCTGGGTGAACATTTCAGTCCAACGCGATACACATGACCAGTTCAAGATGCAGATGAGTGAAATCTCCGTTCCTGTTGCTTCTGGATGATCTACATTCCATTTTTTCCAGATGGCATTTGTGTTGCCATGGTTACAGTATTTACCAGATGCTGGTAAATTTAGAATTTCTTTTAATGGAGCTCAACTTTGGAATAATTTACCCTTAGTTATAAAATGTACCTCTTCTAGATTTAAATTTTTAAATGAAGTTAAATGTTTACTTTTACAAAAATATTAATGTTAGCCCTTGTTTACGTTATTTCTTTCATATAGTTGCTGTTTCTTTCTTATTGAATTATTGTTGATAGATGAAAATGTATGCATTATGACTAATTTATTTTTTGTGACAGGAGTCAAACCTTGATTAGCGAAAGCTATTTTTTGGCTCCTTTTCACAAACACATACATTGTATTGTATTGTACTATTTATGTATGATGATGTGAATAAAGTAAAGTAATAAAGTAAAGTAGTATATTGGGATGTATAAATATTTTAACGATTTTTTAACCAGTAGAAATACAAAGATGTTCAACAGCAGTTTGACAATGACCTCCATGTTGTATGACGTTCGGACCATCTGGGCTGGATTGTCAACAGACCTGGTGATTGAAAAAGTTTCTATGAGAAGCCTCAAAGAAAACCAGAGGTTTGACAAGAGAATATAGGAATGCGTCACATCCAGACCAATTCTGCGCTGAAATGTATGTAATGTCTTGTATTATAGTATCAGGGCGTTACTCCAGCAGCGGCCAACATAAGACCTTATGGCCACACGTCGGGAACACAATGGCAATTGAAAAATCCATTTGGTTACGACTCAGAGACTTCATACCATTGACACGGGAGTTACTGCAGGTGACTCGGAATATTAGCAATGTGGTATTAAGCATTGAATATTTTGGCCAGAAAGTCTTGCAATGTATTCAAGATCCTGGCAATAAAGTCATATGTGTGCATCAATCATACAGTTCCAGAGGAGACTCGAGGTGACTTTGTTATCCACCAGCACTTTTTGAAACTACCAACTTACAATACTTTCAGCTAATAAACCAACATGATTCCACGTGGAAACAACTTCTTCTGAATAGTCTAATACATCCAACTCACTGAATGATGTCCAGTAGGCCTACATTTCAGATGGTAGTGCTCTACTGAACAGCATTCCATGGAATAGTGTAGAGATCTGTAAAAAATATTTCTCTGCATAGTCTTTGATAATTTTGAAAGCGGCTCATCCACCAAAGACGGCGCACATGGTAAGGCGGGTCAGGTGGTAGTGTCCCTGTACATTTTACCAGTGACATGTTCCACAAAATAGGATCAATTTCTGTAACAAACAACAATTTATAAATCTTCGTAACTAGTATTTGAACAACATGGCAATGAGTGAATGCAGCTGCTGATGCAGATGTTCTTTCGGATAGTACAAAACACCATTGAATCAGCAAACAGGAAAACATCTGTCATTATCCGATGACACGGATCTACTAGTGCTCCTCTGCAGTCAAGCATTTAAAACATCTTGTGATATTCTTTAGACTGGAGCTGAGATGCTGGACTATCAAACTGGTTCAAAAAGTACATTTGAGAGACATCTGTGATAACCTTCTGTTTGCTCACGCGATACTGGTGACACAACACCCAGAGTTTTCGGAATTGGAAAACAAGTGGCTCTAAAAAAAGCTTGTCATTGCACTTATTTCTGACATTATGCTGTAGTCTTCAGATGCAAACAAGCTACAAAGGATGACATTGTGGCTGCTAGAGAAAATGGTTTAGTGCATCTGTACAATGGACTACCTGGACAACGTAGAATGCCTTTGACTCCATCCCATCTACAAGTACAACCTCGCATATCGCCAACTTCATAATCGTACCACAACCAAGGTACTTAACATCATGTTCAAGTTCAAGTTATCTTTTAGCAATGGAGTGGGGTTGATACGTGTACCGAGGATTGGGGATGGAAGATCAGATGATGGAAACATGGTTCCTCTACACACAGACTTAAAGCCAGAACCTGAGTATCTCCTTGAAGCATTCAGGGGTAACTAGAACTACATGTGGTGAATGCAATGGCATTGCACTGTACTAATACCCGAACAAGAAAGTGATACTGATGACATATAAGTTGTGAGTCCTTTTCTATTTGAAGGATTAAACAATATCATCCCACACGGAGCAATTCAAATAAAAAGCTCTGGATTAAAATGATCTTACAAAATATACAAAAATATCACAATATACAGTACAATAATTATAACAAGAGTCCAAGTCCAAGAATTTAAGAGTCGGATGGCAACTGGCAAAAACTAATTTCTTTTCCAGTTTGTTCTACATGCCGGGCATTGAAAGCAACGCCCATGAGGCATGAGCTCAAAATCACTGAACAAGGCATGGTTAACATTTTTTAGAATAGCTCTAATTTTTTCTAGAGTTTGCATGTCAGAGAAGGAAGATAAGCTACGAAGTTGACAACCTATTAATTTAGAACTTAAGTTAACAATTTTTTGTAGTGAGTTTCTCTCTTTGACCCTAAGACTAAAAAACCAGCATATAAAGGAAAAAAGTTAAAACTTTCTCAATAAATGAACCATGAGAATTACTTTATCGACATTAATATGGTTCAGCTTCCTTAACAGATAAAGTCTCTGGTGTCCTTTCTTTACTATTGCCTCTGTATTTAATTCCCAGCGGAGATTGTTCTCAAATATAGTACCTAGGTATTTAAAGGAATGGACAATATCGCTGGTTCATTTGTGGGGGATACCAGAGGGCTGCGTCCTTTCTCCTTCCTAAAATCTACAATTAGGGCCTATCTCCTTGGTTTTGGTCACATTGAGTTCCAAGTAGGAGTTTCCACAAAATAGGATAAAATCATCTAATGCGGAACCATGACCGTCCTGTGAATTTTGAAGGAGAGACAGCAAGACAGTGTCGTCAGCAAATTTAAAAAGATGACTATTGTCCTGTTTGCTCCGACAGTCATCCGTGTATATAATATACAGGAGAGGAGAGAAGACGCAACCCTGCGAAGATCAAATACTTGTCATTACGTACATTCGTTGATACTAACATTATCAACAATCTATAGTAAATCATGAGTTGATTCCAAATTATCAAGACTCATTAATTAATAAACAATAGTACATACCGCTAATGAATTTCAATTTTCTTCTAGCTAGCATCATTTTTCCTATTTCATGACGATACAATAGGTACAGGAAAAACATTATTTGCACCAAATACTTCCAAAATATAAATATAATATATATAAACATAATTTAGTTTTACGCTATTTTAAGAAAATTTGAGTTTTTGTAAAATATCAATGACCTTTTGACCTCTAGTTACGTATAACTGTTGTATTAATTGTTTTGTTAATGTATATTATTAGTAGGATATATATACTCTACACATTGGTACTAAAGCTATTTAGATATGATTATAAAACAATGGATTATAGGCATAAACGCTACCCCCTACCCCAAAATTGTTTACATTACATTTGATCAAGAATCAATTTCAATAAGAATAGTACATCATTACTTTTAAAATTCTTCTAGTTAACATCATGTTTCCTATTTTATATATCGATAGGTACAGATAAAACACAATTTTGATTAAATGCATATACAATTATGGCACAATATTACAGTTAATCATTTTTTAATTAAAAAAATGAGTTTTTGTAAAAGGTCAATAACCTTTTGACCTCTAGTTATATAACTAAATGTTGTATTTTGCTTTTTTAAATTGCATATTAGAAAGAAATATATATTCTACACATTAATATCAAGATTATTGAGATTGGATTATAAAACCACAAGTTATGGGCATAAATGTTACCCCCTACCCCAAAATATTTATGGAATAAAATCACGATATAGTTGTTGAGATTACGTAAAAAATAATGTGTTCCAATGCTTCAATTTTCGGTGACTTTTAATATGTCATTATAAACTACATTTGGAATGAAAAAATTAATGTTTCGTTACTATTGCAATTTGTGGTGGGTTTACCTCTAAATATCACTAGATTGACTGGACTATATGTGTATACAATGTCAAAACAGCAATGACAGTAACTTTATCATGTAAGTTGCCCAAGACAGTAGCCCCAAGTGACCACTAACAAATGGTGTTATTCATGTCAAGAGCCACAGGGCTAATTCCTTTTGCATTGTAACTGTTACACATTGGGGTGCACAAAAACATTATTGACAGCAACTTTATCCTGTAAGTTTCCCCAAACAGTAGCCCCAGACAATATCCAGAAATGCCCGTTGGGTCATACAAGATTTAATCGCACAAAGAGCCAAATGGCCAATTTCTTTTTTATTGGAACTGTTACGTCTTGGGATAGACGAAAATACTAATGACAGCAACTTTATCCTGTAAGTTGCCCGAGACAGTAGCCCCAAGTTACCACTAAAAATGGTGTTATTCATGTCAAGAGCCACACGGCTAATTCCTTTTCCATTGTAACTGTTACACATTGGGGTGAACAACAAAATCATTGACAGCAACTTTATCCTGTAAGTTGCCCCAAACAGTAGCCCAAGACAGTAGCCAAAAATTCCCGTTGGGTCATACAACATTTAATCACACGAAGAGCCACATGGCCAATTCCTTTTTTATTGAAACTGTTACGTCTTGGGATAGACGAAAATACTCATGACAGCAACTTTATCCTGTAAGTTGTCCCAGACAGTAGCCCAGAAATGCCCGTTGACTCCAGGCCTAAAAGATTTAATCACACGAAGAGCCACATGGCCAATTCCCTTTTTATTTGAACTTTTATGACTTGAAATATACGAATGTATTTACGACAGCAACTTTAGCACGTTGCTCCAGTCAGCAACCTAGACATTTTCCGGCTATTACACGGATAATAGCATACGCCTTTAAACTGTTATGATCGCAAACCCTACCAAAAAAAAAAAAACAAAAAAAAGCAAATAAAACATTAGAATAAATTTATGATTTAAACCCAATTTAATAAAATGTTGTACAAAACAATACTTAGTACCTTGATTTTTATATCAAATGTTAACAACTATTTTCCTACCAATGTTTCAGGTATGCAAAGAATGCGGTTTACTTATATTAAGTTTGGTTTTAATCTAATTTAAGTTATTTCAAATCTAAATTTTCGTAACATCAACTAAAAACAACTCAAAACGTAACTAACAAATTAATATTTTTAACATAGATGAATTGATTTCAAAATGAATTCTTTTTACTATACTTTCAAGTTAAAGTAGGCTAGGTAAATGATTGATGTATTGATAATTCTGACGTTTCTTTTAAAATACAATCTTGATTTAAATAAACGCAAGTTAACACCTTTTTAAAAATTCAATGCAAATACATAACATTTCAATTACAGGTATGTAATATTATAGTTTGACAGTGTATTATTAAATTTGGTTTCGCAATCTATTTTTAATGTGTGTAAGCTGTTTCAACTAACTAAATTTCGTAACATCAACTCAAAATATAACACGAAGCATTAACTAACAATAATAATTATTATAACCTTGATCAAATGATTTCTTATAAAAAATGAATTCTTTATAATTTCCAAGTTCAAGTCAAGGCAATCGTATATGACTAGATCATCAACGTTTTGTTTTAAACTGTATGTGGAATCGTTCCGTTATTTATTTCTGTTTTATGCGATTGTGTTGATTAATTCATAATGATGAACATATAAATGTGATAACACGTTTGAGTCTTAATGCAGTAAATAACACATGTTATTTCTACCAACAACTCCGTTACAAGGTATGACTATAAATATGTTGTCAGTGTTATCATTTGAAATTTATATATTTAAATCATATAAAAATAATGTGTTTCTTTAACCAGTTAATGTTTGCATCATATCCATAGTAAACTTTGGTTTCACAATCTACTATTTATGCACTGTGTGTAAAACAAACAGTAAGTTTTAAATGTAGTAATATCAACTGAAAAATATAGAACTATGATACTAAAAGTATTAACTAACAATCAATTCTAACATTGATTCCTTATAAAACAAGTTTTTCAGTAGTAGTCAGTATCAGTGGCGTTCTCTATTGAATTGATTAATTCTCCTTATTCACTAAAAAACATATTGATGTTCACTTTAGGCCTACATAGATGTGAAATCTTTCTGTTATATTAATTATAAGTTTCCATATGATTGTATTACTTAATTATTAAAAGGTAAAAATAATAACAAAAGCTATACAGTGTAAATAATTCCGATTAAGCGAAAACACTGTATGTCTTAATTATCACTGATCATCATCATCCTCATATTCACTCTCACTGTCACCACTCCATGGTTGGCTATCATAGTCAATGTCTTCTATTTCACTATCTTTAGAAATATCTGTATCGGAATCATTCACGATTGCATCCTTTGCTTCATCACTCACTACGTTTTTTTATTCACATTCTGCTTCTGTCAGCTCTTCTGGCAGAGATGTTCCTTCAAACCAACGAGGCACATAATGACCATCTTCATCGTCAAGCTATCGTCAAGCCATCCAAAATTCAGCGGATGCAGATGTTTTGTTGGTTCTGGGGTGTTTGCTCGCCTCCATACAATAGATATATAGTTTTCTCGTAAAATATGTTGATGAAGTGTTTTGCTGCATGGCGGTAACGATGAACAGTTTATTTTCTTCACCTGAACACCCTTCTTACCCTTTGTCATCTTAATGAATGACTGATACCTTGCCTAATTTATGTCATTTAACGACTTGAAACCGTAAATCTGGCATATGTATGTAGTAATCACCGATTTATCAATATTAAAAGAAATGTTAAAAGAAATCATCACTATCCAAATCTATAGATTCATCCGGTGTGGCTTTGGACGCTCGAGCCCCATCTCTATCCCGGGCGTTATAAAGAAAAGATTTTTTTGCAATAAATATTTCTTCCATTGAAGAGTCTTTAGTTGCAGAGTTCCTGCGAACTGCTCCTGAAAGACACAAGAAATTAGATATGTAATAAATATAATCTATAAACATGATGGCTGTGTTTAGTTTATAGGTCGGCTGGATATACAGTATTATTTTGACATGAAACAAAATTGCAATACTGCACAGTACTCGCATATAATGAAATTACACTATAGATCTTTTAATATTTGGAGTTTCGTTTTTCAAGATTTTTTGTGGTATATTTGACTGTCTTTCCACCAACAAGTGAAAGCTTGACTACCTACAAACATTAAATACATTTGAAAAACTTAGCTGTACCTACTGTCTTGTTTTGTCAAGTTCAGTAAAGAATATTACTACTGTTTATGACAGTACAAGCCAATGTTTTAAACAACAAATAACGTTTCTAAACTAAATTGTTATTGTTTGGTACTTGACCAATAATATTGGCTGCTTGTATAATAATAGAATAACTTCTTACTTTACTTATTACCAACTTTATATTTCGTACTTACCATTTTGTGCATAATGAATTATCAACATTCTCAATGATCAGCATAGGCTTATTTTCAAAAGATTTGGTAGCATTATCAATAAGTTCAACAATAGCATGTGTAGTAGACTGGAGCTTACAAAAACCATACTGGTGTTCATTTAATAAATCAAACTGTGTAAGATAATCATAAAGTCTAGAATTCATTATTTTTTCAATGATTTTACAAAATACAGTTCAAGTAACGATATAGACCTATACTTAGATAATTGATCATGGTCCCCTTTTTTGAAAGTAGGAATTACTTTTGCAATTTTTAAAAAATGATTTTTAATACGTTGCCATCGATCTGTTTATCTACTTAAGGAGTTTATACCAAGTTCATTCAACGAAGTCTTGGAATTGTCCATTATACTGCGGTCTACTAAATGCCCCGTTGAGCGTTTAAGTTTTAGTGAAAGTAACATTTAACTTTTCATAACCCTGTTGGGAAAATGTTGATAATGACCCATGTCTTCTGATAGCATCACCAACATGTGAACACATTACGTGCATATATATGTCTTTAGATGGGTAGGCTCTTCGCCAGTCCTCTAACCATAGTTTTGAATCTGCTTCAAATTTTATAATTTCGTGTTCCTCTGAAATATGTTTCAAGTCTGCTATTAATTGAGAAAAGCGTTTCCATAAACTATTGATTTTGGTCTCCTAAAAATTAAATTAATTAATGTGTTTTTGAATTTGTTCATGTTGGGGCCCTTGGAAGTCAGGATATTTCATTAATGCAGTTTCAGGGCAGGTGTAGAAATGCCAGTCATAACCCAAATTTTGTACAAAAATTTCAAATTGCATAATGCTTTTACAATTTGATTTTACGATGTTTTTGTATTTAGTATTTTCGCTGATAAAGCCTGCAGTGTATTTTTTAAAAGTACTGTCTTGCATTGGTATCATGAAGCTGCATTGAAGTGTGTGTGAAGTGGAGGTGATTTGACATGTCAATATTGGCACAAGGCTACCTATGATTCAATGTCACGAACTTCTCTTACGTATGTTTCTGAGCGGTTGAAAATACTTTAGGAACTCCCTTGTGACATAAGAGTAAACACAAAAAATCCGCAAAGTTGTAAAATAACTCAAAACAATTAAGCTTTAATTTCAATCAACTTCAACTTTCAAAAATCCAGTAAGCACTTTAAACAACAGCTTCACAATGACTTTTACAATATAATATCCAACCTCTAATATCCAACAACCTTACAATAGTTTACGAGTGAGTGGCCGAGCGGTTAAGACAGTAGAACCGTAATTACGTAGCCATAACATCGGCAAGGGTTTGAGGCTCACTCACTCCATGGTTCTGGTGGTAGAACGAGTCTTCTCGGATAAGGACTATAAACCGTAGGTCCAGTGTGTACACATAGCTCATGCGCACTTTAAAGAACCTAGTACATCTTTCGAGACGAGTAGGGGGTTACCCCGGTGTACTAGTCCACACAAACACAGCCACTGTGCAAATTGGGACTGGACCGTTTTAGAGGTGTTTACCACCTGTTGGTCCGTTCAGATCCTTCACTAACTGAGTTAGTGAGAAGTCAAATAAATAAAAAAACAAATAAACATCCCTTTATATACAAGATGCTCCTATCCTTCTAGATCATTCTTTATACTTCTTATTATTACACGATTACAGTTTCTATTAATAGCACTTCTGGAATGTTCTGATTGTTCTTATTAATTATACATGGTTTCTTAAATCTAAACATACTCTTATTCTAGAATATTCATGTAGACACTATGATACTGTGTTACTGTTAGGAATGGTAATTTATTATATTCAAACACATTCAGATGTTCTCTTATAGTAATAATACTCCATCTTTTGCCACAAATTAATTATGTTCCAACTCCAATCTTAACAATCGTTCATAATAGTTTTCCTCCTGCTTACTGTTAGGTCTTAGGTTCTGTCATTACTCCATTTGATGTATTTAAAGTCATTATTTGTTCATAACAAATACGAAAACCTTAGTTAAAAACAACCTATTGTTATAAAAAGAACCTTGATTTATGTTAACCTTTTTACAAAATTTTCGTTGATGAACTTCCTTTGAAGACGACCCTGAAAAATAAAAGGAGCATAATATAGTTATCTGTACTAAACACGTGTAATAAATCACCGGATACTATTTTAAATGTCTTTAATATTTGTAATAATTCCAATATTTCTTGTACTTTTATTGGATTAAAATCATCAAAATTAATTCTCGTTTGGCGGTATCGTGTATAGTGACAATAAACAGTATGCGGTATCTTGTCTGCTGGCGACAAACCCAACCGTAGCTATTTATAGTGTCAAGAACACTTCTGCATCTCTCACTTAGACAGATTGTAACTGAATGTCGCAAAGTCATCTAAAAACTGCATACTGCTTATTGATATTACATGAAACTGTACGTCTAACATGTGTGGAATTAAATAACAACAATAGCGAATTTTTGCGAAATAAATCCTATATTACAAAAGTAATATGTGTAAGTTTTTATGTTTAATATTTTAATTCTTACCTGCATAACGGTAATTCCAACGACAGATCCAGAAACTATACAACAAAAAATGAAATCTGCCGTAAGCCCGGATCATAACAGCCCTACAATAAAATACTTAATAGATTAGAAACTTGAGATTGGGGTAATAAAAGCATTAGTCTGGTAGTTGAAGGGTTGAACCGGGAACAAATGGTACAAAGCAAATTTTTACATCGTTGGAAGCGCAATTTTATGGAGAATAACATATCCAAAATCGACAAAAATCCAACTTGGGAAAATTTTGTAGACGCGTTTTACTTTTATTTTGTCAATTTACTTAAAAAACCACTCTTATTATAATCGTATATCTTGGAAACCGTTAACTGTAGAGTCTTTAATTTGGTCTCTAATTGTTTGTTATGTACATTCCGCACATTAGGCTGAAAATTAAATTGCAAGCTTATGGCATTCAAGGTAATATTCTAAGTTGGATAAGTGGATTTTTAGAAAATAGACGTCAATGTGTTTCAATCAAAGGTTCGGTTTCAAGTTGGTTACCTGTGTTCAGTGGCGTGCCTCAAGGCACAGTTATTGGTCCGGCTTTATTTTTTTAGTCTACATCAACGATCTACTTGATAATATTGAATCAGATGGTAAACTATTTGCAGACGATGCTAAGATTTATCGTAAGATTGATTCAGTTAACGACCGAGATGCCCTGCAGAATGATTTGAGTAAACTTGAGCAGTGGAGTAAGAAGTGGCTACTGGAGTTTAGTAAATCTAAATGTAAAGTAATGCACATTGGAAATAGAAATCCAAAACACACTTATTCAATTGATGGTACAGTTCTTGATACAACCTCTGCTGAGAAAGACCTCCAGGCCCGTAGCCAGAATGCATCAGAGGGGGGTTTTCTTGACACCAAGTATTTTGCGAGCGCAGCGAGCAACTGTAGGCTGGGGGCCAGGGGGCCGCCAAGGGCCCCCGGTCGAGGTGGGGGGCGAAGGCCCCTGGAAGCTTTGGCTCTCAGAGCAATTTCGGTTGTTTTAATAAGCTTACAGAGACATTTTTTACCTACTAAAATCTGAGTTATGCAGAGAAATTATATAGTACAGTATATATGGAAGTTAGTAGTACTGATCATGAAATACAGCTTTATTGTTGCAAAAAAGTATATTATATTAGGCCCTTAAATAATTTCTTATCCTATAAACATAAAAACAAATAGTACCCGTATATTTCGGTGTACAAGTCGCACCTGTGTATAAGATGCACCCATAACGGAGACTGAAATATTAGTATTTTTTATGTAGTCGATGCATAAGACGCACTTATTTCTAGGCCGAAATTTAAACATTTTACAATCAAAACAATGGTATTTTAAGAATAAAACAACGATATTTGAGACATATTTATTAGAATCAAATGATATAATTTTGTTTGATTGCCTTTATTACATCGTAATCAGTCTCTACTTCAACTGAATGTTCAATGAAAAGGGAAATCCCCATATTGTTTCACTTACGATGCACTGTGTGGGTAGGGCTAGCCTATGTCTATTTAAGTAACTTTAATTTCATATTATTTAAATATATACCTTCTTATTGTGTGTATGATCATTATAAATCAATCCAAATGATGTTCAGTTTTTTGGGCTGATAATGAACCAGGAATATCATGTTGGGTAGGCCTATATGAAAATCTTTCCTATTTCCATGCATGCATTACAGCAATATGAGGAGAGGAGAGCACTAACCATGTGCTCCTTGCCTGTGGTGGCCAGCACTGTTGGCCATATACACTATGAGATTAGGGGAAGCTACTTAACACAATAACAACACACTCTTTTAGATATCGCTTGACATACGAACTATTGCCTACATGATTATAAAATTATGTGATTGTTGACATAGAGATGTAATAAAAATAAACCACCGTGATCAAGGGAAATAGTTATTGTGTAATTAAAATGTGACACCACCGTAATTAATGGACTCTTCCATAAATGTGTTGCGCTGTGATGCTGCATGCTGCTAGAATACACACCCGCGAGTTCAGAGAGTATTACTAGGCATGGGTAGAATATCTAATGCGTACTGTAATATTAATTAATACAGTCGAGGATGACAATTTACCTTAACTAAAAATTCAATAAAGGAGTGAGTAACTAGCTAGGCCTACATTGCAGAGTAGTACACTATTTTTAATTAATTTAAATATTAGTAGGTAATTAAATTAATTAGGGTAACATTTAGAGGTGAAATTTGCGTGTCAAAAGTGCGTCTTATACACCGAAATATACGGTAGGCCTACGTACACGTACCAATTTAACTCAGCACAGTGAAAGTTTACACAGTGAAATTCTTTGGTTTAATGAAAAATATTTCCAGGAAAAAAATAAAAATCCCCAAAAAGATTGAACTGAACTGAACGTGATCTTGTGCGTTCCGAAAAGCCCGGTCGAAGCACGCGATTGGTCAGTCCATTTTTCTGTCATATTTATAACCATCATCTCTCAACAATCTCTCGATCTCACGCTCAGCAGTGACTTTGACATCGGACAATCTGTATATTCGATCGATTTAAACATAGTCAATAGAAGTAAAATGACTAAAAAATCTGATATAATTGATAATTAATTGCACGATTTTGGAAGAGGGGCCTTTGTTTTCAAGGGGGGGTTCGCTGGTAAAAGGGGGATTCGCGCAAAAGGGGGGGTTCGCCCGAAACCCAAAAAAAAACCCTGGCTACGGGCCTGACCTCGGAGTCTATGTAACGTCTGACTTTAAAGTGTCGACACAAGTTTCTAAAGTTGCAGCCAAAGCCAATTCAATTGTAGGCCAAATACGGAAATCCTTTACATATATGGATAAACAGATGTTCATGTCGCTTTATACTTCTCTTGTGCGTCCGATTATGGAGTATGCAGTTCAAGCCTAGTCACCATATCTACAACAAGACATCAATAAACTTGAGAAATCCAACAACGAGCAACAAAACTTGTACCAGAACTCAGAAACTCATTCGATAGAAATATGTGCTGATTACGATGTGCTTGCATTAATTCATTCAGTTGAATAACGGCGGATGTTCTTCCAACACGCCTTTGATGCTCATGGTCTTTTTTCATACCCATCAAACACAATGCATGAATCTCCAATTTTTTTACGAACATAACTCACATACTGCATGGCTATATCTTTTTATGTTGCCCCTTTTGCCCATTTAACTCTGTGTAAGAGCTCCTCCATCTAAAACATACATTGTATGTTGGTTTCGTGTGAGTGATTGTGTTCTGCTTCAGTTCTGATGAAATCAAATATTTCAAAAAAGTTTGTAAATGAACGTGGTATCCACATTTTGCCTCGTTCCATATTGCCGATGTCTTCATTCATGGGATATGATTCAGTGTTGTACTTACTTTCTCTTATTTCTGCTCGTAAGATATTTGCTGCAGTACATACAGTTCGCTCTGATTCATCTTCAATGTTTTGTTTTCTCTCCGAGTACTATTTCTCATTAAGTATGTACTTCGCCATGTTTTTGAAAACATTGCCTCTTAATGTTCATTTCCTCTGTGATTTGGGGTGATTGTGTAGCATGACCACCCTCGTTCGGTTCACGAGAAGGTGATAGGATGTCTTCTCTTTACTATGTTTAATTATGCATGCTCTAGGCCTAAATTATTGAACTCATCCCAAATAAAAAGTTGAACACATAGAGAAATCCTTTACAGGTGTCTGCCGCACACGATCGAACCTTTACCGTATTGACGGCTGGTGTGATGCTTGAAACTTTATCTTTAATTTATTTCCAAACCTATTACGTTAGACCTATTTTTCAGTACGTACAATTGTCGTGGATATGAGACGCAGAAGCATTACCACGGCAAACTATAAAACACCATTTGTTGTCCCAGCTTTGTATATTACTCTATTGCTGTAAAATATAATTGGTATTTTTGCTAAAGGAAATCCTAATTGATTTCACTATCTAGTTGCATGACTCATAGATAGTCTGACAAATAGTGTAGGCCACTATGTAATTTCGTGTCATTTTTTTGTTAAAAGCAAAATTCCAGCTGATTTAGTGTCTTTAGGATGTAAAGTACCGTAATAGACAGGTTCCATTTCTCAAAAAAACGGCCTAGAAAACGAATCAAGAAGCATTTTTGGGTAGAAGCTGGGATCCACTTGATTTAGGATATTTCGACCTCACTGATTACGAATATGGCGGATCCCAAGCGAAATTCGGCCATCTAAGCCCTTAATTTGCATAATTAAAAATGGCGGCCATTTTTAATAATTACCCTATATCTCGAGAACCACTAGTCACAGATAATTAATTTTGGTCTCAAAATGTTTTAAATATATGTTTTTATATTCACTTTAATGACACATTTTCTCAAAAAATGGATGCAAGTCTTATTTCTGACATTTTGACCTTTGACCTTAATTTATCGTATCTCAGTAACCAATAATCGGAGAGACACGAAATAGGGCTCAAATTGTTCAGAAACTATACATTCATATTTATTATAATGAAATGTTTTTACAAAAAATGGCCGATTCTACAACTATTGACCTTTGAACTATTAGTCAAATATAATAATATAACTTTGAAAATTGTGGTCTTATGAATTTTTTTTTCTTTTTAAATTGTTTAAAACATGTGTGTTTCTATCCAGTCTAATGGCACATTTTGTACAAGAATGGCCGATAGTATGGTTATTGACCTTTAAACTATAGCATAGGCCTACTGTATACTAAATAATATAATTGCATAACTATGAAATTATTTATACACAATAATAATTAGTAAAATTATAAAATTCATTGCCATCAAATATTATGTGTTATGATTTATATAGATTTAAAAAAAAATTGAACGCGCAAGTTACATTTGTTGAAATTTGAAATTTGAAATTACCTGCCATCAATATGATGGAGTATGATTATAGATTTTTTTAAATGTGAACATGTCAGCTACATTTGGAAATTACCTGCCATCAATATGATGGATTATGATTATAGATTTAAAAAAGAATTTGAACACATCAGCTACATTTGGAAATTTGGAAATTACCTGCCATCAATATGATGGATTATGATTGTATAGAGGCCTACCTGCCATCAATATGATGGATTATGATTATAGATTTAAAAAAGAATTTGAACACGTACTAAGCTACATTTGAAAATTACCTGCCATCAATATGATGAATTATGATTGTATAGATTTAAAAGAAAATGTGAACACGTAAGCTACATTTGGAATGAACATGTTAAGGGAATCAGTTTAAGATCATTCATGCAAAGGTTTCCGTCATCTTTAGCGTTGTTACAGCGGCATAAAGCTGTACATGGTAGTTTTGACTTCTTGCACCTACATCTATTGGTTATGCATCGTGTCTTGCATCCACAATAAATCATCTCTAACGAAGCAGTAGGAATAGTTTCATTTTTCAGAAGCACTGGTTGAAGTTTACCATTAGATAGCTCCCACCCAAAATCTGTTGGTGATGGCAAATGCTGGATTGGCGATACAGCTTTTTTCCATACGAGTGCTTGGAAGTGTGCTCTTTTTATATGTTGGTGCACTGCATCGCTTGTTGGAGGTAATGCCTCCGGTTTTGTTTTTTTTGCATGAATGATCTTAAACTGATGCCCTTAACATGTTCATTCCAAATGTAGCTTACGTGTTCACATTTTCTTTTAAATCTATACAATCATAATCCATCATATTGATGGTAGGTAATTTTCAAATGTAGCTTAGTACGTGTTCAAATTCTTTTTTAAATCTATAATCATAATCCATCATATTGATGGCAGGTAGGCCTACTATACAATCATAATCCATCATATTGATGGCAGGTAATTTCCAAATTTCCAAATGTAGCTGATGTGTTCAAATTCTTTTTTAAATCTATAATCATAATCCATCATATTGATGGCAGGTAATTTTCAAATGTAGATTACGTGTTCAAATTCTTTTTTAAATCTATAATCATAATTCATCATATTGATGGCAGGTAATTTCCAAATGTAGCTGACATGTTCACATTTAAAAAAATCTATAATCATACTCCATCATATTGATGGCAGGTAATTTCAAATTTCAACAAATGTAACTTGCGTGTTCAAATTTTTTTTAAATCTATATAAATCATAACACATAATATTTGATGGCAGTGAATTTTATAATTTTACTAATTATTATTGTGTATAAATAATTTCATAGTTATGCAATTATATTATATTTAGTATACAGTAGGCTTATGCTATAGTTTAAAGGTTAATAACCATACTATCGGCCATTCTTGTACAAAATGTGCCATTAGACTGGATAGAAACACACATGTTTTAAACAATTTAAAAAGAAAAAAAAATCATAAGACCACAATTTTCAAAGTTATATTATTATATTTGACTAATAGTTCAAAGGTCAATAGTTGTAGAATCGGCCATTTTTTGTAAAAACATTTCATTATAATAAATATGAATGTATAGTTTCTGAAAAATTTGAGCCCTATTTCGTGTCTCTCCGATTATTGGTTACTGAGATACGATAAATCAAGGTCAAAGGTCAAAATGTCAGAAATAAGACTTGCATCCATTTTTTGAGAAAATTTGTCATTAAAGTGAATATAAAAACATATATTTAAAACATTTTGAGACAAAAATTAATTATCTGTGACTAGTGGTTCTCGAGATATAGGGTAATTATAAAAAATGGCCGCCATTTTTAATTATGCAAATTAAGGGCTTAGATGGCCGAATTTCGCTTGGGATCCGCCATATTCGTAATCAGCGAGGTCAAAATATCCTAAATCAAGTGGATCCCAGCTTCTACCCAAAAATGCTTCTTACACCATATTTCAGAGGAAATAGAACTTGTCTATAATGAAAATAATATGTTGCCATTTTTTTTAAAAAGCTTAAGGGTGTCAAATCCAAGATGGCCGCCAATACGTAAAATATCCAATAAATGTACCATATTGGACAAAGTAACACCCATTATGAATAATATTTAAGTTCATATGAGTTCTCTGCTATATAAGAATTATTATAAACCTATATTCATTAGTATTCTGACATTTTGAATTTCAAAATGGCCGCCATTTTTTTTAAATGGATTAAATTTCTTATTAAAACATGTGCAAGTTATGACGTTGATTGAAATCACATAAAATGATAGGCCTATGACAACAACATTGGTGATTAACACAAAATGGCAGCCATTTTGAATTTTAAAATGGCCGCCATTTTTAAAAAATGGGTTAAATGTCTTATTAAAACTTGTATAAGTTAAATAAAATTAGATTGAAATACACAAAATGATATGCTTATGACAACAACATGGTGATTAACACCAAATGTTGACCATCAGGAGGTCTACAGTACACTTCTTCATATTAAAACATCTCATAAACTTCTTCAGTTAAATGACAACTAACTCTGCCAAAGTCCTTCAATGAAATATTTCTAATCTTGAATGCGATACAGTAAGTTGACCTTCCTTCGTTCTCTACTACTGTATCCATCAAACTTCCACAGACTGATCTGCGTTCCCAACAACCGGACCTTGTTCAGAAACAAATTGGCAAAATAACTGAAATACCTCATTTCACCGGCAAATAATCTCTATAGGAGTCCTCTTTTACTTTGATAAGTTTGTGACCTGTATTCACCGTCATATATATTTTTTGCCAATATTCGTCTTTTCCTTAGGATCCCATATAGACAGTTTGCCTTCTACAAGACTTTTACCAATGCCTCAAACATTGTCTGTCCAATGTCATCATGCCATGGCCAACAAGCACCTTTGTGCGAATTGCAGCATTCTTCATTAATCGGGATATCATCTGTCTTTAAATGTTAACTAGATTTGCCAGCTCTGATGAAATCATTAATTTGTGTTATTCCTATTATACCACGCTCAATGACCTTGATCAATTGATGTAAATCCCGGCAGCAAGTCCCACACATACATGTCCTCTCATATACATATACTAGCAATTATACCCGCCCCAGGGCGGGTGTCAAAATTAGTTTACAGTCTTCTCAGTACATAACACCCGACGCCAGTATCTGTCTATACTCACCAACCTCCACCCCTCTTCAATAATACCCCAGACTCTTTCATAAAAACAAATTCTTCCCAGTGATGGACAAATTCAATTCAATAGCTACGATGGGTCTAATAATGGTTGAAGTACGTTGTAAATTGTGTAAATGAATAGGTGTCATATTGGCTGATAATTAAAATATGTAATTTAGATACTGCGGTCCCCCAGCCTTCTTTCTCCTTTCACCACCCCAGCCACCATCAACAAACCTTAACTCCTCCCCTGGACAGTTCAAATTTAGTAACTTTTCCTAGTACAATACAATCATATAGGCTACTTCATTACGCTAGTATTTTCGCTCCTCCTCCCCCTACAAACACACCCCAGATACACTGGGTGATGTGTTGAAGCCGGTTCCAGTACAAATTATGTTATTATCACTCCCAACCCATAATCCCTCAGTGGCAGTTTCCAAATGTAGTTTAAAACATTCCAAATACAGTTTCGGTCATGGTGATAGGCCTACATCCCCACCCCAAACTCCCATCCGCTTCCCAGGGATGATTAAATACATTTTCCAACCACAATTCTTGTGTAAGCGAAATCCCCACTATCCCCTGAACCCAAACTCCCAAACCCCCAAACCCTATCTCCCAATCCCACTGTCCCACAATTGACGTTTTTTCCTTGGAGGATTGGTGATGTAGTTGAACACAGTAACAGTAAACAGTGTATGTTCACACAGGTATGGATGTCTGTAATGAGACAATCCAAGAGACCGATACATAGCTGGATATGGTTAAAGTACTTTGCTAAATGTGTAATTGAATAGGTGTCATATTGGTTAATGAATAAAATATCTATATCTATATCTATATTTCCCCAAACGCCTTGCTGAGGATAATTAAAATACTGTAAAACTTTTGTAGTATAATTTTACAATTCGATAGCCTACAACCCCGAGCCCTAGCAAAAAATGACATCACAAACCACCACACCACCCCCCGCCCCCACCCCTCCCACAAAAACCCCAGGAGTCGGGGGAATTTTTTTTTAATGTAGTTTAAAACCTTCCGGGTACAATTGCCATCATTTTGATACCCCATACGTATGGTTACGTGCAGAAACAGAAATTTGTATAACGAACAAACATCGAAAGTGGGGGTTTTGACCACATTTTGGTCCCTAACATGGATCCTAGGTGGCGGATGATGTTGAAATATAGCTTAGAACATTCCCGGTACAATTGCGGTCATTTTGATACACCATATGTAAGATTACGTGCAGTAACAAACATTTGTATAACGAACAAACAAACAAACAGACAGACAGACAGACAGACAAACTCTCTCACTTATAATATAGATAGGGATATAGTTTAACCACATCATTTAGATTTTGTCGACTCTCGGTATTCAAGTTAATATCTTTATGATCAGCCTCTTTCAAACAAAATGATACTTAACTTAGAATCGCTTTCTCTGTCTGCATTTGTAGAAGCAAGTTTTAGAGAGAAAGCAGAATTAGTGTGCTTCTGTCCTTTAGAGATGTTTTCCATTTAAGATATTTGTGTCACTGATTGTATACGTAATACAAGTTCAGTTTCAACAAAAGCACTTGCCTCAACACTATTTTCACAATGATACATTTCCAAAAGCCATATAGTTCACCGGGTTGACATAATAATTGCTTTTTGATGTCATCTCTGTCCACCTTCACTCATCTCGGGCAAGACTCATCACCAGGCATTCTTGTCTTTCCCTAGTACATGAGTTTTTATACCACAACCATGTGCACTCATCAAACCAGTGTATAATGTTGGTCTGTCTGTAGGGGGTAGCCTACATATCTAATGAAATTGGTTGAGATTATAGAAGATGAGAAGTAGGAGTTCATTCATTTACAAGGTTATTTATAGGCAGAGCTGTATCTGTATTTCTTTCAAGCTTCTGCCAAAAGTTGTACAGGATTTCACAATAAGGTATAAATGCACTTGTTTTATATTGTGGTCCTGTCTCCTGTCAAGTTTCAGTTTCATGAAAAGAAATGAGATCTGTAATTTAAAATCTATATATATAAATTATGGTTACTTCTGACATAGGCGAGCACAATGGAAAAACTTTGGAACAAATTTCTGCCTTGGATACCTACCTGAACTATCTTAGGTGTATCGCGAAATGTAAAACAGTTTTCACTATTACGATATTGTTCCATATTTCTATCTTAGGAATATATTATAAAGAGTTTTAAAACAAAATTTCTGATTCATTGGTAGATTTTCAACTCAATTTCAAGTAATTTCCGGGTTCACGATGAGTTCACAGGTTGACCTTGCAACAACTACATGGTTTCAGTTAAGTTGGTCGTTAGTGGCTATAGCTATTTTAGTTTTTTGTTTATTTTCGGATCGGACCGCGCGTGTGAAGGTACAGTAGTTAAAAAATAAAATCCCGATAGCCGAGTTTTATTGAGTAAGCTGGCAGGAATAACTGTAGGCTATCTGTGTCCCATTAGAGCCCATATTGCAAGCCGTCTAAAACATCTTCCTTCTTGGGCCGAAACGACCTACACTGTCGCGGAAGTTAGTTTCAAAAGATGTTTAAATTAAATAATGTATTATGATGGTATTTATTTGAATAAACGCCTCCCCAATAAAACATCACTTTGAATAATAATCGGCTTCTTTCTGTCTTTTGAAAAAATGGCAACATATTTTTTTTTCATTCCTTTTATTATCAAGATATGAAATAAAATCAAAGTTTGCTTTTAACAAAACAATATACACGACATTCATATAAACGACATACCAGCCTACACTAAAACGACAAACTGATTAATCACGGTTTCCCCTTCCCTCCAATAAGCTGTTGCGGTTGCATGTTTTTAGACCTACATAAATATATAGTGTATAACATTTGTATTAACTGTTGCATTAACTACTGAAATGTGTAGCATGAACACCCTCGTTCGGTTCACGAGAAGGTGATAGGATGTCTTCTCTTTACTATGTTTAATTATGCATGCTCTATAGGCCTAAATTATTGTACTCACCCCAAATAAAAAGTTTAACACATAGAGAAATCCTTTACAGGTGTCTGCCGCACACGATCGAACCTTTACCGTATTGACGGCTGGTGTGATGCTTGTCGTAGATATGAGACGCAGAAGCATTACCACGGCAAACTATAAAACACCATTTGTTGTCCCAGCTTTGTATATTACTCTATTGCTGTAAAATATAATTGGTATATTTTTACTAAAGGAAATCCTAATTGATTTCACTATCTAGTTGCATGACTCATAGATAGTCTGACAAACGACAAACTGATTAATAACGGTTTCCCCTTCCCTCCAATAAGCTGTTGCGGTTGCATGTTTTTAGACCTACTGTACATAAATATATAGTGTATAACATTTGTATTAACTGTTGCATTAACTACTGAAATATATATGTGTAGGCCTATTTATCTTATCCATAGTAAATCAAGTAGTTTTGCGGTTCATGATATCCAACATAACCGCGTCACTTTTATTATTGATACTTTTAGTTAGGCATGTGTGAACTTACGGCAATAATGAAGCATTTATTTTCTTGTTTGACTCCTAAACTTCCAATGAAAGCAGTGGCGACGACAGTGCAGCCAGCAAGAACAACGATAACCGCTCCGAGTATATGAATGGACACCGAGCCATGACAAAGTGCTCGACAACATAAAAGACGCCATCATAAACACTCCAGTCCTTGCATATTTTGATGCCAGGAAAGAGATCACAATCCAATGTGATGCAAGCATGAAAGGCCTTGGAGCAGTGCTCATGCAACAAGATAAACCAGTACATTACGCATCAAAATCGCTAACTCCTGCAGAGAAAAATTACAGTAACATTGAGAGAGAAGCACTAGCTGTCGTATGGGCCATAAAACACTTCAGATATTATGTGTTTGGACGAGAATTCACAATCTGCTCTGATCACAAACCATTAGAAGACATCGCCAAGAAGGACATCTCAAAAATGCCAAGCTGACTCCAACGACTGATGCTGCAAATGCAGGATTACAAAGGCACAATCAAATATGTACCAGGCAAAGAAGTCACGATAGCAGACTGCCTCTCGCGCTGCCTAGACAGTAATCAGAGAACATTTCGAATTCCTGATCTTGATGTCCAGATTAACGAACTGACTGATACGAAATTATTCGTCATAGATAAAATAAAAGAAGCAACCGCAGCAGACAACATGCTACAAGAACTCAGCAAAATTATACTGAATGGATGGCCAAACGAAAAAACCAGTGTAACAAAACTACCCATGCATATTGGCAACATAGATACGAACTAGCGATACATGATGGTATAATTCTCAAAGGTTCCAGAATCATCATACCAAAGGAGATGAGACCAAGAATCCTAAACATACTCCACAAACACCAAGGAACTGAGAAGACCAGACTGAGAGCCAGACAATCAGTATACTGGCCAGGAATTAACGCAGACATAGAACGTATCATAAACAATTGTGATGCATGTCAAACTCACCAAAGAAGCCAATCAAAACTACCAGTAAAACCCATTCATACATCTGAAGCTATGGAAATCATTGCAATCGACCTGTTTGAATTTGAAGGAAAGCAATACCTATTAACAGTTGACTACTTCACATGATACATATGGGCAAACCAAATGATAAACACGACAAGCAATACAGTCATCAACAAGCTCGAAACCATATTTTCACTGTTTGGAAATCCCACTACAATCATTTCAGACAATGGATCGCAGCTTACAAGTGAAACACTGCAAGCATTCTGCAACAACCGCGAAATCATCCACAGAACAAGCAAATGGGAGAGCTGAACGAAGCATACAAACACTCAAAAGCATGCTAAAGAAATCAGAGAAAGGGGAAAAGAGTTTAAATGAAATTCTTGTCGCATTGAGAGATACCCCCATATCATCAGACATTCCATCACCATATACATTAATGTTCAAAAGGAAAGTAGAGAACTCTGTACCAAGCGTAAACTTCCCAACGCAGAGAAACAACAATCATATCCAAGCTAAAGCACATCGCACAGAAGCATACGCTCAATATCATGCTGAACCTCCACCACTTGAAGTCGATCGATGGCACGGTATAAACTATTCTTTAGAAACGTGTAGCCTAAACCGATCTGCTGATGATCAATGGCTTCTCGTACCTGACAATGATGGATGCGGTCTGTTTGGTTCTCATTGCTTTTTCCCAGTAGATGTAAACGTGGGAAGGTGCCTTCCCGCTCTGTTTGGTTATCCAGAAACAATTCCTGTATCGGATGAGTGCTTTCAACGATGCAATGTAGAACCGGCAGTATATGAGCCGATATCGATAGAAATCTTGTGCGTATGCGACATTTAAAAATTGTATATATACAGCACCAAACTTTAACTGCAATGCAAAACTTTTTGTATGTAATTCACTTTTATTTTAATGTTGTCACTTTCTTATGGATTAATAAAAGAAAAGAAATTTGATACAACACATTTTTGTTTTTGTTTTTTTTTTTCTCTCTCTCTTATACAAACTGATGTTAAGCATTACTAATGCGCTCTCCACATCCCCCCGCGCTCGTCTATATCTCTTTTGTAAAATAGGTTGCAAACTAAACGTCGCCGCGCGTCTTTGGACACCCCCACACACACACCCACACATTAGGCTATTATGGGGGGGGGGGTGGAGGGTAGGTATAAAAAGAGAAATTTTAACAGAAAAAAAATCACAACAAAACGGGAAATAGCGGATCTGTAGCTTGGTGGTTTGTAGTGGAGCTGTAGCTTGGTGGTTAACGTGCTTGCCTTCCAATCCCAAGGTCCCGCGTTCAATCCTGACCTAGTGCAACTGTAACTGCAACATTTTAGTCAAAAAGGATCGGAAATATCATTTCTGACCTTTGACCCACACTCCAGGGCATGTATGTATCTCCGTAACTACTGGTCGTAGACACTTGAATTTGGTTTTAAATTGTTCGAAATATATATTTTGTTATTATTTGTTACACATTTTGTAAAATGTTACAAAAGGTCAAAGGGTCAGGGTCAAGGGTTATATGAACAAATAAAAAAAGGTACTTGTATCTCGGGCAACCACTGGTCTCAGCAAGTCAATTTTGGTCTCATAATATTCAGAAGGCATACATTTATATTCCATTAGACTGAATATAAATGTATACCTTTTGATCAATTTAAGACCAAAATTACCTCGCTGTGACCAGTAGTTGGTCTTATGACCTTTCACCCTGACCTTTTGACCTTTCGCCACATTTTCAAAATGTGTAACCAAGCCAAAAATGATTGTTTGACCATCCTAAACCAATTTCTGAAGTCAATTCTCTGTATTTCTGAGTCAAGGTTTCGGGGAATTATACACTTCGATAAGGGTTCCCGTTTACACGGGAAGTACCGGTATGGTGTAGGCCTACCCTAAATAGAGGTGTCAGATGAAGGGGATTCTGCTGTAGTTTTGTTTCTTTTCAATTTCAATTTTTTCTATCGTTTTACGGTCGTATTTTATGGTGTTGGTTTTTTTTGTAATACAATCAATATTGATTGAACGAGTTGTACTGCACATCAGTCTCGTGTCTAAATAAAGTTTAAATATATACTGTTTTAGAAGTTTTCAACATGAAAATAATATCAGATACACAACAATGTTATGAGTGGAACCAGTGATTCATTCATATTAAAACAATGTGACCAATAAACCGGTGTGAAATCAAACAGATACTCTGCTACTATGCCCCGTGTTTCCGCAGCCAAAAATTAACCTATCAAAATTAAAACCGATAACCTTCAATTCAATTCAATTCAATTCAAAAAAACCTGCCTGTGAAAACGGGATCTAACCGATTCCACTCGAGAAAAATTAACCGATAATTATATCTTATTCAAATTAGATGATTATCGGATAAGATGCGATAATTATTAACCTTTGATCGGAAGGACAAAGTGTTGCGATGTGATTGGGTCTCTGGTTGTTTGATAATGACTGATCATGCGCACTTTTTTGATTAAAAAATTAACAGATAATTTTTGTTTTGGCAGCGGAAAAACGACCTATTTCAGATGAAACATACAGTAGGCCTACCGAAAACTAGCCTAAAGGCCCATTTACACTAGGACGATAACAATGGACGATAATATATAAACATGCATTTTTTTTACATAAAACAAAATAAATTAGAAAGGTTTTCGTTCTAGAAATATAGGATAATCATTTAGGCTGTCTTTGATAAAAATAATATTTTTAAAATTCCAATCAAATGACGTCATGATAAATAAAAACAATAAAATCGTTGTATTGTCACGATATTATTGCTCTTACTAATCATGACGTCATTTGATTGGACGTGTGAAAATATCATTTTCATCAAAGGAAGCATAGAAGGTTATTCTATAGTTCTAGAATGAAAAGTTTTTATATTTCTTTTGTTTTATGTATGAAAAATGCACATTTGTCTATTTATCGTCGATCGTTATCGTCCTAGTGTAAATGGGCCTTTATGTAGTTTCTTGAAATATATCAAACAAAGTTTGTTTCAGAGGGAAAAAATCATAACCATAACAAATAATACATGATTTTTCCTATTTCCCAGATTTTTCATGAATGTACAACATACTTTTTATATTTTTTTGATAGTATATGTTTTTCTTTAATGTGTTGTGTTTTATTAATGGCGTCCTGAAACGTAACAAGCATATGCTTTCTAGGTAACTCCACCAGTTTTTGGAAATAAATGTTTTATTATTGATTAATTGACTGTATGGATATAGGCAAAAAAAAGTATATAAAAAATTAACAAATGTATATATATTGCAGACCCTAATGTTGCCCATTTTGTTTTTTATAAAAGAACATACACAGAATAAGATGGACAAAAATGACAACATATAAAGTTACAAACATACAAGTTTGTGACAAAATAAAAATGGAACAAATTGCTAAACAGCATGTGAAGATTACTATAAATGGGACAGTCACAACATTTTGGAGAAATTGGTAATTTTATTAATGATGAATCAGACGATGAGACTCTTTGAAATACACTAAGCCAGTTTTTATTATTATGTATTATTGTATATGTCATTCAATATTTAAAAAAATGACCTTTCCTGCCATTTTTTGACAAATATTTTCATTAGAGCAAATAGAAATATGTATGTTGTAAACAATTTAAGACCAAAGTAAGTATAGCGGTTGCCAAGATATACAATCCTATTAATTTACAGTAGGCGTAGCCATTTTTATCTATTTTAAAATAAAAGAAAAACGCGTCTGAAAATGTTTCCCCAAGATGGATTTTTGTGTCGATTTTGGATATATTATATGTTATTTAAATGATGTAAAAATTTCCTTTGTACCATTTTTTCCGGGTAGGGCCTATATATTTGGTTCAGACTATATTATAGTGTGAGGTCTACATTGTTGTTGCCTAATTCACTTTATACTGTAGGCCTACAATTTTTAACTTATTCAATGATATTGCAGTTACTATAGTCGAATTGTTTTGACATAATCCCCAGAAACTTTCATTTGTATTTATTATTTACTATATTGTGTTTTTTTATATATTGTGTTGTCCTTTCTTCTGGATGCACCTTTCATTTGGTCGAGTGCCACTGTTGTAAAAGTGTAAACTACTCCCAATAAATATTATTAGTATAAAAAAAAAACTGTTGCAATTTGTTCTATTTCAACCATACTTTTACTGGACTATATTAAAAAACATCTGTAACGTCGTAAACAGATTCAAGACCACTGGACTGAATACATTAATTTCGGTTGAATAAAGAATAACAAAAAGGACATTTCAATTATAATTTACTGGCTACAATATACTTTAAAATATATAGGCCTACTATTATTTTCAATTTGTTTGGATACATAACCATGCTAAATTCTGTTTAATTTGAATGCTTCTACCACGTGACACGACATGATTAAGATTGGTGGTGCTATTCACTTTTTTTTTCATTTTTCATATACTGTGTAGTACAGTAGAGTGTGTCAAAGAATATATATCACAAGAATGAGTATTCCGCGATTTTTGCATGAGAAATTTGTAACAGAGAGCTCCAGAGAGTGATGCCCGCCCTCATAAGGGCGGATGTATACATACTAAATAAGACTTGATTTAATAGATATTATACATGTCACATTAAATAGAATTATGATAATAGTTTTGCAATTGTAAACTATTTTATAATACATATTTATTATCAAACTAGTGTACATTCACTTTTACAGACAATTATTTACTAACATGCTAAGTTAGTTCACAAAAAAGGCCTAACACAGCAACACCAAAAGTCAACGAATCGTTACTCAGCACGGCCTATTCTTTACCATTGCCCGTGTACTACTCTACGCCCGGTAAATTAAGTATTGTTTTTATGATATAAATTAGTATAAGATACATGTTATTAATAGGAAAAAATGTTAAATGTCATTAACATTTATTTGTTTTACCAGAAACAAGTTAAATATAGGAATATTATTAAACTATCCTACGTGAAAACACGTAAACACCAACACGCCCGGTCACGCTATCGTAGCGCCCGGTTGATAAAGCAAACTGTTTATACGGCAGTTTTTACTAAATAAATTGCATAAAACGAACAATTAAATATCCAAATAGTATTTAACATGATGTTGGCATGTAGTTGATAACATTTTTTATCATGAAAATACTACCGGTGGTCCAGCCTTTGATTAGTGAAACCGTCACAAAAAGTTGTATACATCCCAGATACATCCACACTTATGGCGGCGCCCTACCACATGGACAATATTACTGTTACAGGGAAAATCGCGGAATACTCATTCTTGTGATATATATATTCTTTGAGTGTGTGTGTTGTGTGCCTGACACTGGGAGTTTAGACCGCGACGAGCGAGGCGGCGAGGAGTTAACTTAAGACTAGACTAGGATAGGCTAGGCCTACTCGTTTCCGTGTTTAACAGCTTGAAAAAATGCATACATAAACATAACTGATTTTTATACTTAAAGTACCAGGTAGGTTAGGTTTAATAACATTTCTACTAGGCCTAGTAGGTAACACCTCCAACAAGGCTATGTCTATGTTGTTTTGCGACTCGTGCGGTTGATGTTGGAAATAAAAATGAATGACATGGCTGGCCCAGGGCCTGGCATGGTGGTAGGCCTATGCCCCTAGAGCTATGCTAGGCCTAACATGGCTACTAAAGGCTAGATATTTAGGCAAAAGTCTGGCCCTAGGCCTAGCTAGTAAGCAAGCCTAGAATTGTGTAATAAAGTAGGCTAACGTACGTGTAACTTAAAGTAACCTCCTACACCGTGTGATTGGGATGTGTTGGATTTGTTGAACGCTATACCGTCCGGCTGCCGCAAACAATTATACTTTACTTTAGGCCTAGGCTAATAAATATTCCTATATTAAAATTCAGCCAATAGTTAGTACACTACTAGGCCTAGGCTCTTGCTTAGGCCTAGCCTACCAGGCTTCGGGAATCCCCCTGGATTTCCCCCATTTAAATATCAAATTTCATCTACTGTATTTATTAATTAGGGCTAGACCTATAAGGCTAGCCCTATGCTTAAAGATGTATTGAACCCCCAAAAACATGGAGATTAAATTAAATCAGACTTTGAATAAGTTTTTTGGTTTTCTCGTATAAAATGACAAATTTAAACAAAAACCCAATTGGCTGTCAGCCAATTTGATAATTTTTTGTTTTAAATCAGTTTTTTCAGGTAAATACATTTTTTTTAAATTTAAATTACAAAGTGTTATGTGGCCTTAAAATGGCATATTAAAAAAAAATTAATAAAAAATTGTTTTTTAAATACATCTTTCAAACTTAAGTATCAAATTTCATAAATGTTTACCTAATTTTCGTAATTTATTTTCAACTTTAAATCATTTCTTGTTTCAGATGCGGGTTAAATCCGTGGATGAGGATATTGAGATGGGTAAGAAACGAAAGAAAGCAGATAAGAATTATAAAGACAGGCCATCGAGTGATGAAGAAACTGGAGAATCAGTCTCGGGTCAGTCAGTTTTCTGAACCTCAATTTTTTAACAAAGGGGACATCCCCCCCCCCCCTCCCCCCACATATTTTTTATTGGTGGGGGATTGTACCCCTCATTTTTCAACAGCAAAATCATTAAATTGTTGAAATGAAATAGAAAATAAGACTTCTATGACACACATTCAGAAAATACAGTATCTAAGAATCTAAGAAGAATAGATTCTGTGCGAATATAACCAGTGGCGCATCAGGACCAGTAGCTAAAATTGCGTAACCCAAAATAATTGTATCTGGGCTTCCAGATCGTCAACCGGGGTATCTTGGCAACCCTTGGCCCCCAGTCTAAAGTATTTATACGTTTCCCCCGCTATTATAAACGGATCTGCGCCGTTGAAAATACCCTTTCAATCAGTATAAATTTCTATTTGGATATGTACCATTTGCACAATCAAACTAAGCCTTTAATACTACTACTATAATATAATTCTGCCTTTGCTTTACTTATTTTTTCAGTAATGAAATTCCTAAATGAATACCAGTGAATATAAACCACATATTTATATTTGATTCTATTAATGGTGTTTTTGAAAACTACTGTAGGCCTTAATACAATGTTTTTTATTATTTATAGGTTGTGAACATGCTTCAAAAGCAGCCAATCAGAATCAGATACGCAAGACCTTAAAAAATGCGTGTATTGGAGCTTGTGTGGTAAGTAATTGGACGACCAAAAATATTTATTTACTGTCAAGTGAAAATATTTTATTGATTCGGTAGCAAATTGATAAAACTTCATCTCCACTTTTAAAAATATGGTAAAATTTCCAAAAAAAAGTGAACATAATGTTTGATTTAAGATTTAAGAAATGTTGTATGTCCACTTAAATTGGAAATTCTTTTTGCTTGGCATAATTAAGACAATAAAACTACAAAATAGATCAAATTTTAAAAAAAAAAGAAGAAAAAAAGACATACTGTAAAAACACAGATTGCAAAAACTCCATAGGCAAATGTAAAATACTGTTAAAACAATTAAAAATTATTAAAATTGATATACATATTAATATTACAGTATAGAGTTATCGTCAAAACAAATGTTAGAAGCACACAAATGAATGCTACACTACAGTATTTACAACAAAGAACGTCCTAGATCTAGATTGGTTTTGGTGGTCGTAGTCTACGCCATATCTATTAAAATTGTGCCAGTAATGTATTTTTATTTCAGGAATGCTCAAAAGATAAAGCTGATGACGGGAATGATGTTGACTCTTCTCAAGAAGCTGCTGTTTGGCTTTGTTTAGCCTGTGGTTATCAGGTGAGCTTATTCTTGAATATTTTAATGATAGAGATATGTTAAACTAAACATAATCACAACCTGTGGCTCACTGGCTAAATCCAGGGGCCCTTAATTAAGCAGTGTCCAGATAAAAAACAGGCATTAAAACATGTCGAAAAAAAGAGCTGGATGGCCACTTAGGGTTCCTAAACCAGGGGCATCAAGACTGTACGTTACGCGACTGATCACAACTCAAATAATATTCCACCACTGAGAGGAATGATTGAATATGACTGAATTGGCCAATCAGATATGCTAATTTGAAGCCCCGCCCACTACTCAGACATTCACCACTATTTTTGTGTTCCAGTTTGTGTGTATAAACTTTAAGAATGATTCTTATACAATCCTTGTATGCAAAAAAATAAATATGATTAATTTATTTATTTTCATTAATAATAGTTAATTTTAACAAAAATATAATTCTGATTTTATGTGGTTCTTCATAATATTTTATGTTATTGTTATATACTAAATACTATTTTTTAACAGTTATACATACACTTTTTAAAAAAAAGTTTCCTATCAAAGAGAGTTGACTGTCGTATCAATTTTTAATTTTTAAAACCAGTACTGAATTTGTAACATTGTATTGTATTAATGTTATTTATTTTGTTGTTAGGGTTGTGGTCGATATTCACCCAATCAGCATGCATTAAAGCACTACAATACACCTCGTTCAGGAGCACATTCATTGTCTGTCAACATCTACACATGGGCTATTTGGTAAGCTTATACCTCCCAAATTAACAAAAATGTTTTTGTGCTGGATGAAAAATATTATATATGCGGTCTTTTATTGGTTTAAACCAATAAAGTCAAAGTCTTCCGCCAGTCTTATTTTAAGGGCCTTCTATTCAGCCTAATTCCACACAGGCAATCTAACAACTCTGGAGATCAAAGGGTTTATCTGTGGATGCAACAGAATCAGACCCTTAACAGACACTGTGTGGCGTGAAGAATGTACATAGTACTGTAGGTATTTGTCGCAGCCAAACATAAGATCAAAGGACTGTTACAAATTACTATCTTGACAAGACGAGCTCAGTGTCCTGTTGTTAGATTGCCTTGATTACATAACACCCACTCAGAAGACTCTACCAAGGAGGTATACCAACTATCAACACCACTTTTTGTTTGTTTATTTTAGGTGTTATGAATGTGACAATGAAGTCCCTCAAGATGTACACAAAAAGGTAGAAGAAAGTCTACAGTTTGTGAAGAAACAGATGAGAACAGCCTGCAAGTCAACATCCTCATGTAAATCTTTTATCTATTATATATCCCTAGCCTATGATGATTAACTTGTCACTAACTAGGCCTAACCTAGGCCTACTCCAACCAAGTCCATGTTTGCCTCGGCCTAGCCTACAGCCAATCGTACCGTATATAAATCAAAGATTAACTGGGCTTTCATCCAGTGATCTGGAGACATACTATATCTATTGACTTCGTCTTGGGATATAGTATAGTCTCTAGATCACCTTGGGCTATATTTTTAACCATGTTCCTCAGCCCAGTAAATATTTGTGTTTCTGAATAAACATGTAACAGTCATTATCACTGAACGAGTACGGAAGTGACCACAATTGTGTTACTTCATAGTCATGCATCATTGGTGTTTTATAATATTCAAGAATAAAAAAAACACTGCTGTCATAACACAGAGTTTATATTATATTATCCAACTGCTAGAATAAAAAATCAATTTTACTTGATTATTAATAATAGTGAAGAAGAAAAAAGAAATAAAACCTGAAGATGGGGCAGTAAAAAAAACAGCAAATGTTGGAAAAGGCGACGTACCAGTAAAGGTCAAGGTAAGGGTCATTCTATTCAACATTTGCGTCAAATTAATGGACGTATTATTTAACTCATGCCATCAACATTTTTAGTTATATTTAATTAACCTTTTTTTTATCATCAACTCATAGTGACCATTGTAGGTTTTTGTGATATTTTCTGACCAGCATTTAGTGATTTTATATCTAATCCTTGAGTGTTACTGTTATGTAATTAATAGAAAACTGCACAGCTGGTGAAACAAGGTTTATTTACACAGCATATGGTGTAACTTAACCCAAAGCTGCTATCTGTATAAATGATTGTGAAATTTATTTAATAATAAACCAATCAATTACTGATACAGAATTACTAATGAAGAAAACCAGTTTAGTTAATTACCAAATATGTTTGTGTGACTTTTCCAATATAAACCTACAAACTTTATCATATAATTATGAAAATATACAAATTGATGATATTTGAAACAAATTAAAATCTTGTTTAATCAAAACTACACTGTTATATTTTATAATAATTATATTACAATATTTTATTGATATTTTCAATTTAGATTGTTTATTTTCACAGGGATTAAGCAATCTTGGGAATACATGTTTCTTTAATGCTGTTATGCAGGTAAATTATTTTTGTTTTCTTGCTTCAAAACTCTTCTTTTGAGACACAAGGAGACACTTTGTTGTGTCCCGGTAGTGCCCCATACAAAGGGTTCTACTCTATTGCTGCTTTATACATTTATATTTAATGGACTGAGTTGAACTATTTAATAACTCTATGTACAAATATGAGTTATAAATTTTACTGTAAATTTTGGCCTTCTTGGTTTAATTTTTAATTTATACAGCTGATAAATAATGCAAATACCTCTTTCATGTTTTCTTTCGTTTTTTAGATTTTAAATCAAACTTACGTATTCAAAGATGTTTTAGACAAAGTTTGGATGGCACGAGATATTACCATACCAAACGAAACCAAGCTATTTATAGACGTTGCATGCTCTACTGATGAAGATGAGGATGAAAGCGATGCGGACAAGCACCTTATTGTGAGTTCCAAATGCCATGTTATATAAAACTTATTGACACTATTAGTAGTTGAAATAATTGCTTACTAATCCCAGGGTCCATCACATTACAGAACCAGAATTTGTTCATGGTCAAAACCGTGCAACTACTGTCCAAGTGAAAACAAAGCTTTACCCATAAGATTTAAATTAGAAAGTGATTTTTTTCCTATCCTGTAATTGGCCAATTGAGAAAAAATTTTGTAAAAAATAAATAAAAATATTGTTTTTTTATTAAGATTAAAAAAATGTTAATATCAAAGAGTAGACATTTTTCTAGGTATTCACATACCACCTTTATCCTAGTAGCCTAATGATTGTGTGCTGTCCCTTCAAAATGACGTTTACATCCTATGTTTACCACTCCATGAAATAATGCTAATAATTATTTCAATTTAACTTTCTCAAGAAAGTTGTATCTGCATTTGTATGACTATATTTTTCTACTTCCTAATCAATTTTATTTAATACTTTAATTTGTTTAATTCCCAGGATGCTTTGAAAATACATCTACCAGAGGGGAACCCTTTAACGCAAGCATTGGCGCTTTTCTTCAACAAAATGCGTGATACAAGTCGCAGCTATGCTGTTAATCCAAGAGACTTATTTAACAAAGTCTGTGACAAGTAAGTATGTTCTGTACCCCTTGACCTGGCCTAGCAAAACTACAGAGTTATGGTGTTTGCCCTAGTGTATGTGTGACAGGTAAGTATGTCTTGTACCCCTTGACCTGGCCTAGCAAAACTCCGGAGTTATGGTGTGTACCCTAGTGTATGTGTGACAGATAAGTATGCCTTGGTACCCCTTGACCTGGCCTAGCAAAACTACAGAGTTATGGTGTGCGCTTTAGTGTATATGTGACAATTAAGTATGTCTTGTACCCCTTGACCTGGCCTAGCAAAACTCCGGAGTTATGGTGTGTACCCTAGTGTATGTGTGACAGATAAGTATGCCTTGGTACCCCTTGACCTCGCCTAGCAAAACTCCAGAGTTATGGTGTGTGCCCTAGTGTATGTGTGATAAGGGAGTACAGTATGTCTTGTACCCCTTGACCTGGCCTAGCAAAACTACAGAGTTACGGTGTGTGCCCTAGTGTATGTGTGATAAGGGAGTATGTCTTGTACCCATTGACCTGGCCTAACAAAACTACAGAGTTATGGTGTGTGCCCTAGTGTACATGTGACAAGTAAGTATGTTTGTACCCCTTGACCTGGCCTAGCAAAACTCCAGAGTTATGGTGTGTGCCCTAGTGTATGTGTGATAAGGGAGTATGTCTTGTACCCCTTGAGCTTGCCTAGCAAAACTCCAGCGTTATGGTGTGTGCCCTAGTGTACATGTGACAAGTAAGTATGTCTTTTACCCCTTGACCTGGCCTAGCAAAACTCCAGAGTTATGGTGTGTGCCCTAGTGTATGTGTGATAAGTAAGTATGTTTTGTAGGTACCCTGTCACATGGCCTAGCAAAACTCCAGAGTTATGTGTGTGTATGTACAAACTATACAGGCTCAACCAGTAGTCCAGCCTGGTGTATGTACAACTTTTTACACATTTTCCATTCCTGTGTCCTTTCTAGAGCTTCTAGATTCAAGGGATACCAACAACAAGACAGTCATGAACTGTTGCGTTACCTTTTAGATGGCATGAAGAATGAAGAATTCAAGGTAATATTAGATTAGGTTTACTGTCATTTTTTTTTTTTATTTAAAGGCTTTTAATTGAAGCTTCTAAGAGTGAAAAGTTTATAAATTAACTTAATAAACAAAATAACTTCTGTAAGCAGTTTTAATTTCTTCTTTATTGAACGTCGCTTTTAAACATACATATTTAGTTAGGTACTTCCCATCATCAGTGTAAAGATATATTACACAGTGCGTTATACTCATTTGCACTGGTATTTATATGAAGTTATTCATTTTGTCTACACTATCAAACTTTATATAACAAAAATATGGGATGTGCCCATACATGGACATGTTGATGTCATATCACTACTATATTTGGGCATCCACACTTTCTTTTTCAAACTAGTTTGATAGTGTATACAGAGCTGCTACACTGTTGTGCTATATTTTTACACTTTTATTTTCTTAATTCATAGTTTTATTCTTATTGCTGTAGCTGCAATCTTTATCATCTAGTTACTAAACTTATATTTGAAAAGCTATAAATGGTAATTGAAATATTTTGATTTTATGTAGAGAATGAAAGAAGGTATTTTAAGCTCATTTAACATGAAGAAGAATGTTAAGCCAGAAAATGTTGATCCTGAAGTCAAAGGAAAAGTAAAATGTAAGCAGTAATTTAATCCATAAAGACACTAGACCTGCAATTGCTGACATTTTGTAAAAATAATGCATATAAAATTTTAAAAACAGGTCATTTCTTGTCTTAAATATGCGTTCTAAGGTTAATTATGATAAAAAGAGAAAAACAATGCACTACCTAAGTAGCTCGCGTCGAAAGTTCTCTCATAGACGTTTCTAGGCCTAGCTTAGTTTGGCTTAGTTTTGTAGGCTCATAGCTGGTTAAAAATGGTAACGTACGAACATCGTATGTAAGCTATAGGCCTAGCCTGATGTTGTCTCATTGCTGAATTAATTGTCTTTCCTTTTTTGGCAGAATCTGTTAATACAAATTGGGGAAGATCTAGTATTTTTGCTGAAATTTTCATAATTATTTTGTCTTTTAGATCTTGGCTCCATGTGTAAGCATACATTTGTAGACAGTGTGTTTGGCGGCTATCTAATAAGTGCTGTACATTGTCAAAACTGCAAACAGGTAAAAACAAATACAACCCTATTAAGGGGACACCTTCAAGACCCAACAAAGTGTCCCTTTAATAGAAGTGTCCCTAAATAGGGGTTGTCCGTGATATATTATTTGCCCCTAATTTGTTCATAATGTAATGTATTTTATCTCTTATGTAAAATTATGTCAAACACCCCTGTTCAATGTGTATGCATGAACTGAGGATACATAGAGTCAATATGCCAAACACCCCTGTTCAATGTGTATGCATGAACTGAGGATACATAGAGTCAATATGCCAAACACCCCTGTTCAATGTGTATGCATGAACTGAGGATACATAGAGTCAATATGTCAAACACCCCTGTTCAATGTGTATGCATGAACTGAGGATACATAGAGTCAATATGCCAAACACCCCTGTTCAATGTGTATGCATGAACTGAGGATACATAGAGTCAATATGTCAAACACCCCTGTTCAATGTGTATGCATGAACTGAGGATACATGGAGTCAATATGTTAATGTAGTTTGTAATTTTTATATATATTTTTTTTAATATATCTTAGGTTTCAGAAGTACATGAGGCGTTCCTTGACCTGTCGCTACCTATTTCAGAAGCAAAGGTAATCATTTTATTTAATGTTTTTACAGATGCTATCACAATGACAATATACATGTAAGCTAGCTCATATGTTGCTCTATGTTGCTTCATTGTCTTTGGTAAGAGGAAATATGGTAACAAATTGTACATTTCAGATGCGTAAACCTACATTGCTAAATATGGTAGAAAATCAGCAGAAAAAAGAAGAAAAACCCAGTAAACACCAGATGAACAAAGCAAAGAAGCAGGCTAGGAAACAAGCTAAGGTTAGGTTCTTTCATGGTATTTATAAAGCTTGGTTCCCACTAGAACGTAACGCAAGGACGTAAATGCAACGCAAGCGTTTCAACCAATGGCAAAGCGAAGTTATAGACGGTTAGCAATCACAAGCGAATAAGCCATCGCTTGTGATTGGTCAATTCACTTGCGTTGCGTTATGTCCTTGCGTTGCGTCGCTAGTGGGAACCACGCTTTAGCAATCACAAGCGAATAAGCCAACGCTTGTGATTGGTCAATTCACTTGCGTTGCGTTACGTCCTTGCGTTGCGTCGCTAGTGGAAACCACGCTTTAGTGAGCTTTGGATTTGCGACACTCCAGGACCTAATTATGCCATGTTAATTCATTGTGCACATTGGAACGTGCCTAATTCCTTGCCACAGTGTTAGGGATTATAGATCCAGGTGAGGATTAAACGACGCAACATGCATCCCAAATTGCAATCTCCATATTTTTTACAAACTTGTGTATAGAAAAATTTTATCCGGCAAAAAGTCTTGAAGTATACATTTTTACCATTCTGGCCAAAAACAATTAATAAGGCTGTGTTTCCGCAGCCAAAAATTAACCGATATTAAGCCTGTGGAAACAGGCTTTAACCGATTTCAATAAAGAAAAATTAACCAATATTTATCTCACTCAAATCGATTAATTATCAGATAAATGAGATAATTTTTAACCTTTGACCTGGAGGACAAATTTTTGCGTTGTTATTGGGCATCTGGATGTTTTGGTAATAACTGATCATGTGCACCTTATTGGTTACAAATTTAACCAATAATTTTGTTTTGGCAGGCTGTTGTTTTTGTAGTTTTCTATTTTGAGCTTGTACAATCAGCTCTCCCAATACCGGACTCTCTGAAAACCAGAAACTCTCCCAATACCAGACTTTTTTTGAGGATCAAAAGGTCCCAAATTTATTTTCACCATTAAAAACACATTCCGAATACCAGACTTTCCGGAAAACCAGACTTATTTGGCCGGCCCAAAGGTGTCCGGTATTGGGAGAGTTGACTGTACTAAAGAAAGAATAATGGAATATCATTATAGGCCACTTATAGTTTTTGCTCATAATATTTCCAGATTCTCTGGATTCTTTTGGTTGATTACAAAATTATTTTCTTTTCTTTAGTCTTCAAAAAAGGGAAGTGGAAATAAAGAAGAAGAAACGAATAATCAATCAACGAATGAAACTGATCATTGCAATGACAACTACGATCCAAATGACGCCGATAGTGAAACGTCACTTGATCCACGTCTTAAAAATAAAATGGAAAAAAACGCAGAGGCTGGTAACCTCTCCGACACAAGCCACTTGGAAGTGTTGGCCGCCATCGACGATAAAACAAAACATTTAGATAATAAAGAAGCGGAAGAACTCAATACCCGAGAAAAAGAGCAAGTAGGACTTGAAAATAAATTCTCAAATCTTACGCTGACTGAAGATGAAGGTGGTGTACAACCAAATGGTTATTGTGCAGAGATGGAGAGCGAAGAAGATGCTATGAATAAACTATGTGATGCGTCGTCTGTTGTGAAGCAACCAAGCAAAGTGCCAAACACGTCTAGCGATCCATTATCCAATGAAAGTGAAGAATCCGATTTGAAAGCTACCGAGCAATGTAATGGAATACAAGGAAGCGGCAGTCATCAAACCAGCGGCACTAATGGTCATAGCAGTGAAAGCGGACACAGCCCAGGGAACTGCAGTCCAGCAACCGAACGTACAAATCAAACGAATGACTCTGTATTTAATGAGGATGACGACTCTGAGGCTAGTAAATCAAGCGTAGCATGTGGTGGGCCCGAAAAATCGCAAATTGTGAAGCGACGGACAAAGAGTGTTAGTAGTATGTGTCGGTACAATGCGAAAGTTAATGAATGCTCAGTACAGACATGCCTACAGCAATTTACATTGCCTGAGCTACTTACAGGATCTAACAAATTCGGCTGTGAAATCTGTACTGAAGAAGCTGGTACAGGTAGGCATAACTATTTATAGATATTAAAGCTTGGTTCTCTCACTTCAACGCAACGCAAGGGTGTACATACAATGTAAGTGAATTGGCCAATCACAAGCGAAAATTTAGATGATCATCACATCATGATTTGTCATTTGCGTTTGCGTTCGAGCCTAAGGCGTTAGCGATTTACAACAACCTAGGTATGTTGTGTTCAGTCATTTTCCGCATGCAGTGATATGCTTCCTCACTCGGTTTTTTGACACAGTTTAATAACAGATTCTAGGTCCAATGTGCGTATGTCAAAGGTCGTACAAATCGAGACCTATCTATTAAAATTTAATTTGTTGTTTACAGAATTGACAGGTTATAAACTGTGTTTATTTAAATATCTGATTTATTATGGTGTTTTTTTTAATTTATTTTATTTAAGGTAAAACTGTTTATCAAGATGCAAGCAAACAGATGCTAATTCATCGACCACCTTCCATTTTAACGTTACATATTAAGCGATTTATGCAGGTAAGCCCTAGGTAAAAATTATTCCTATAAAAGGCGACCACTAAATGTGTTTTGTTAAATATGGTAAATCATATAGAGATTGAACAGTGCCGTGGAACAAGTGTGAATGTAACTTAAAGCACTGTATACACTATCAAACTTGATGTGACAAAAAAATGTTATGTGCCCATATTATGATGATGTCATATAACTACCATATTTGGGCGCTTCACTACCATATTTGGGCACATCACATTTTTTTGTCAAACTAGTTTGATAGTGTAGACAGAGTTTAATTCAAGGTTTAAAATATATGTTTAATATAAAATGTGAAAGATAGTCCTTTTCCTTTCCCACAATTGTTATATATAAATTAAATATAATTTAAGGTATTTTATGTCATCTATATGATTCTATTTTTGTTCCCTTTTTTCAGAATGGTTTCAACCTTCGCAAGGTTACTAGGCAAGTGGACTTCCCATTGTTGTTAGACCTGGCCCCCTTCTGCAGTACAAACTGCCGTGTAAGTTCATACTTTATCTACTATTATTTAATGGAGTTGGATAGCCGAGTGGTTAAGACACTTGACTGTCATACAGATAGACCCGGGTTCAATTCCCGACCACTCCCAGTCCACTCAGCTGTAAATGAGTACCTGGTTGAAAATACTAGGGAGAAAAAAGGCTGCGTGGAATGGAACTGGCCACCCTACCACATAATGCCGAGGCTTAGTACAATAAGCTCCTAACAGAGAACACGGGACTCCCCTCACTATTATTTAATTTACAACTATGAAATTTATAATTATAAATATTATTAGGAAAAAATATTATTTTATCTGTACAGAAATTTGCTGATAGCAAAGACAGAGTGATGTATGCCCTCTATGGTGTTGTGGAACATAGTGGTAGACTTCACTCTGGTCACTACACTGCGTATGTGAAAGTTAGACCGAGCAATCCAGACCTTTTACAATACACTTTAAACATACCAGCATGCAGTTACAAGAAAAACCAGACAACTGTATCACATGAGAATATGAAAACAAGCAATATTACTGATAATGAACATGAACTACATGAAGATTGCAATAATATGAACGGAGATAGTACGAGCGAAACGGTTGCGCAATCAAAAGGGAAATGGTTTTACGTAAGTGACTCTCAGGTAACTGAAGTTGCGGAATCGAAAGTTCTCAAGGCTCAGGCGTATATTTTATTCTATGAGCGTTTAAATTGTTCTCCTTGAATAAATATATAAATTCATTTTCTGGTTACTGACAACTCAAGTAAATGCATAAACCTGATAAAAGATATGTTTATTATAAAGGATCAGGTCAAAATAATTCTACTGCAGTAACTCATTTTTTACTGCAGTAATGTATGATTTCAGTTTTAATGTATTTACGAGACATTCACAAAAAATATGTTGTGTGTATGATTATCTAAATACATGCTTGCTTAATAATTGCAAACAGGTTTTAATAGTAAATAAAATGTAACTACAGAAAAATATTCTTTAATGGTTCCTAAAGAACCATTTTCTAAATTTATTATTTTCCAATTTCAGTAAAATGTTATTTTATCTAAATTGCACAAAAAAAATGTATTACAGTAGTATAATTTGCATTCCAATGTAACTATTGTATGTAAAATTCATATGTGAATAAGATTATGAAAAATGAATTAATTCTGTATTCAAATTAATATTGATATTGTTTGAACAATGGTAATAAGAAATATACCCATTCCACATTGTGGAGCGTCAGCACCTACATTTTGTATGGTGTATGCCTCTGTGTTTAAACTCTGGAGATTTGATGTGAAAGGTAACGGTCAGTAGGATGATAATATCGGACAATACAAAAAAATTTCTAAACATTGGCTTACAAAAGTATTCAGGATAAATTGTGACAAGTATATTTTTTTTCTATTTTATTTCATCAAAACCAACAGCAACGAAGGTTGCCACTCAAAGGTATGAAACAGAAAACAGATACAATAAATATTATATGAAGCAAACTTAAATAGATAAAAATTAGTCTATTGAGCACAATTATTTGAAAGAATACAATGAGTCTTGAATGAAGAAAAACCTATGAAAAAAATATCAACATTTAAATATTACATTTGGTGGTTGAATTTCATTTATAATTTACTGGGAATATATTTTCTGTAAAAAGTACTTTAGTTTTCTTTTAATAATAATTTAAAAGCTTTCTGCTTTTAAACTATCACAAAAGTAGTAATAAATCATATATTGCAATAAAAAAACAATTATGTATACACTAACAGTGTAATTATTTGCTTATTAACTAGTTCTTGTAACCATGCCTCCAATTAAAGACCATATTAGATCAGAAATTCAAAGCATTAAAGATGTATTGTCCCTTGAAAAAACAATTTTTTTCTTGAATATGTCATTTTAATATAATATATATTATATACTTTGACCAAAAATTGGATCAGAAAATAAGTGATTTAAAATAGTCAAATTGGCTGCCAGCTAATTGTTTTTTAACTATTCATTTTGTCATTCAAAGTCTGATTTTATTAATCTTCATTTTGTATGTTTTTGGGGACAATACATCTTTAATATAAATAAAATAATACTGTCATTCATACTCAATATGATACTTTTTTAATCAATATTTTTATATAATAGTGACTTTGTGTAGAACAGTATTTACACTTCTTTTACCATACTAATTTAATGAATACATTGAATCAACAAAATAACCATCTTAAGAGAAAAGAAAACTTGCAATTATAATTAGTATACTGTATAAAACAACTGGCAATATTTTTGAAGTATGGATAGAATGTACTTAAACAATAAAGCAATGCTGATAATATTAAGTACTATATGTTAATGTCTTGGTAAACTTTGGCAAAAACGATTCCAAATAAACAATTTAAAATTAAAGATAGAACCCCAATTAAGGCCAAGGACACATTTGAGATTGTCTCCCTGAATAGGGGTTGGCCATACTATTAAGATATTTAGTGTTATGGGAAAGTGTCCCTACAATAGGCCTGTTCTCTGAATTTTATGATTTTTTTTATTAGGCCTTAATCACTATATGTGCAGGTAAATTGTGTTATTAACTTATAGTGTCATATGACCAGTCGAATATAAAAAGGTCAAAATTTAGCTATATTTTGAAAAAAAAATCCCTTTTTTACAGAAATTTCGACTCTTTTATTTATTTATATAACTGGTTACAATTTGTGCAGACGCACACAATTTGTTCTGCCCATGATACTAAATGTATTTTGAAAACTTTTTGACTATTTTTAGAAAAAAATCCCTTCACTATAGTAAGGACAATGGTCAAATGTCGACCCTTTTATTTGTTGACGTAACTGACATCTGCAAACACACAAAATCTGTTCTGTACTGTTGTTTTGTACTGTATATCTGCGAGTCAAATGGCCAAGCGGTTAAGGCAGAGGCGCCGTTTACCGTACCTAAAGAGCCAACAACATCGGCAAGGGTTCGAGGCCGACTCGCTCCTAGTTCTGGTGGTGGAACAAGTCTTCTCGGATAAGGACTATAAACCGTAGGTCCAGTGTACACAGTTATAACCTGTGTGCACTTTAAAGAACCCAGTTCATTATTCGAAAAGAGTAGGGGGTTACCCCGGTGAACTGGTTCACAAAATAGCCCCTGTATCAGGGGGATTACCACCTATCTGATAGGACAGTGATTAATTCACTATTGGTAATCTTTGGCCACATTGCCTAAAGACATAAAATAAAAAAATTTAAAAAAATAAATAAAAAAATAATACACATGTTCTGCCCATGACATTTCAATATATTTTGACAATTTTTCAAGAGAAAACCTGAGAAAAGGCGTGTCTTTCCTTTTGTGTTGTCGTCCACATCCTTACAATTTGGTGTCAGAAGTGGGATCGTATTTGGCTTTAACATTAGAGCAAGGCATCGTTGCGAGATGTGCAGAGGTCTGTTGATGATCTAAGAGCCGAACTAGAAGCAACTAGACGTGCTGCCCATCGGAATGGAAACACAGATGTTCTTCCAGAGAAGAAGACGAGAAACTCTGCGGGAGCCGACAGGGAATGTGTAGAGTTCTATGTTGAAGACATTAAGGCAGCTATAAAAGTTAGAAAATTGCGCGGAAAGAATGCAGCTGATTTTGTTGTTTCTCACCTAGAAGGTGCCGCACGAAGAGAAATTAGGCATCGCCCGCAGGTAGCAGATGACTCTGAGCTAATACTTAGGACCTTACAAGATACCTTTGGCGAGCGGATGTCGCTGAGTACCATTATGAGGCAGATATAATTATAATGCCATTCAGAAGAGAGGATAATCCATCTCGGATTATACATTCGTTTTGCTAGGATTTTCAAAGAAGTTAGGTAGAATTCAACACTTATTTTACACCACAAAACAAATTAAGAAATCTTTTAGTTCACCCAAAAGAGAAAAAAAAATGACAAATCTGGTGTAATTTACCAAGTAAATTGCAACAACTGCGAAAAAGCGTATAAAGGAGAAACAGCTAGAACCTTATCCACAAGGATAAAAGAACACAAAGAAGATGTCACTTCACATTGCACAGGTATTTTAACACGTTCAGCCAGAAATTCAGCTTCAGAAATTGTTCATAACTTAGCCATCACCGATCAGGGCATGACCACTCAAACTCATTTACCAAATTTGAACGTAAAAATACTAGCCACAGAATCTTTATGGAAAGAGACGACGGCGGTTTGGAACTCTCAAAATTATACAACAACTTACTAAAGAGGAGGACCCGACAATTCTATTTGGGTAAACCTGAACGTTCCATAGGTGGCGCTATACCAGATACGAGATCTAATGATAACAAGTCCAAGTCACAGAGACTCGCTCATGATTAAGCTGTTGTTGACCAGCGAAAGCTAGAGTAAAAAACGTAAGTTTTACGATTTTGGTTTGACTTTGGATCATCCAAAAGAAAATTTACTTGAATACTATACAGAGATCCAGATGAACCTTTTTACTAACGATGTCCTATTTGTTCGATGACTCGCAGTCCGATTCTGATGACATTAGTTCAGACGATACACCTCGACGCAGCATTCGACTACGGAGGAAGCTTAATCAAAGATGTCAATCAGTACATGGATCCAGTGATATGCACAACCAACGTCTAGCTAATGTTAATTATATTTTGATGAGTGTGCGTACCAAATGTAAAATGTTTCTGCATATTTTGTTTAATTTTACATATTTTATCTAATAATAAAGTTTGAGGACAAACTAAGTTTAAACAGGGGAGTGTGGGGATTAATCTAATCATGTGATAATTAAATACTGCCCCCTATAATTGTTATCAGTTCTTTGTTCAAATGTAGCTTTCTTACCGCTCAAATTAATTGCTTTTTTTTGTATTCATGAATCGGTCAAGGAAGCAACAGATAGTTTTTGTCTTTATTTAATTAAAGATCTGCACCCTTGCAGTTGCAAGATTAAAGAATCATGCTGATCTCTTTTGTCATGCTAAAAACAATTAAAGCCAAAACCACAACCGGACCGTGGTCAAAGTGAGAAAAGGTGTCTTTCCTTTTGTGTTGTCGTCCACATCCTTACATTTACATAACATACTACTGTATATCATAATTTGACATGCGCTGATGCACATACTTCGTTCTGTGCATGCTACTTAAATATATATTTTAAAATGTTGATATTTTTCGTACATAAAAGATCCCTGTACTAGATGCAGCTGCCAAACATGTACAACAGCCTGTGTATATTTCTCCTGGACGTATCGGAAACTAGACATTTTTAAGGATCGCCCAAAGAAGGCAGGGGATATCACTATCCAAATTGGATTGTCGATGTTAGAGGTCAACTAGAGCTAAGAAAACTAGGAAAAAAAGAAGCCGCTGCTTATATTAAAGACCATCTCTCCGGACATGCACGGAAGGAAATACTGGAAAGAGGAGAGGATGTGTCGAACGATCCAGTGAAGATGTTTGGAATCCTTAATCAAGTCTTTGAGGATGGAGATACATTACCTCAACTCCAGCAGAGGTTCTTCAGCTACAGGCAGTCGACAGAGGATTTGCTAGCATGCTCACTGACATTGATAAAACTCTACAACAGAATTGTGGATTCAAATTACAAGGCATACAAAGAGAGCTCACTCAAGAACCGTCTAGCGGCGGAGTCAGTAGCAGATGAATATCTTAGACGAGAAATCAGACGCCTCAACATGGGATCAACATCACTGTCCTACTTCGAATTAAGAGATAGAGCCATAAAATGGCTTGGTAAGGGGATCACTGTAACCTCAACGTCTGTAAATGAAGTGAAAATTGACCCCATGAGTAATATTCTGAGATTACTTAGACAGCAAGGGAACAGATCAGCGCCCAACAGAAGTAGCTGGACAGACTCCTAACCAGTAAACCAATACTAGATACTCGGATCTGTTACAACTGTCAGAAACCGGGACATATCAGCAGGAATTGTCGTCAGAAGAAATCCCAGAAACCAAACCAGCAACAATCTTCAAACAATGTCAAACCTTTAAAATAGTATATGTTGAGCTCTCTATAAAAGCTTTAAATAGAACATTTGGAAACGTAGGATTTCTCATTTTACATAATCTAGTCAACTCTCAAATAGCTGATAGAAAAAAGGTGTCAGGCGTCATCAGCTCTAACATCTTTTGGGATATGAGACGAGTATTGCAAGCAGAATTAGGTGATGACTTCATCTCGAAGATTGCCAACATATTTGCAGAAGGCCTAAGTGGGCGCATATTTTTGGCTTCTACGAGGAGGAAACTGCATCATTGAACGTTCTACGAGCTAATGTCAGAATCATAACCCGTTCTCGTACCTGCAAGATGTGTCAAAACCATCGAAGGCACAACCACTCAACAATCAATAGTTATACCAATGCTATCATCGAAGAAACCACACTCGCATCTTACAGAATGGACTCGCTGTAATTCTCACATTAGTGAGGATGGACAACTCTGTCGTCAAGTTCCAAGTAGTCAAATACTCAAATTCTGATGTATATCTACAGCCACGTGTTCCTATTGCAACCATCACTGATGTACGGCCGGAACCAACAGTGATTATTAGAGGAGTAAAAAAGAAGTAGTAATTGAAGAAGTTGGCTCTACAGCCAGTTCAAATAGTCAAAAAATTTATGGAACGGATGACTGTAGGTGACCTAATAAGTAAAAACCCTGTTAATCTTAAGAAGTTAGAAGATATTATGGAGAAGCATTCATCGCTTTAGTCAAGATGAATTTGACATTGGGTTACCTTTTGGACTTTGTAACAGCCCAGCTACCTTCATGCGAATCATGGACTTGACTTTTGGAGACCAGAACTTCTAAACTGTAATCATATGTATGGATGACATATGGTACTAGTCTTTGGATCCAGTTTCGAAGAAACTTTAGATAGACTGGAAATGGTTTTTACAAAGATTGCAGATTTCTACCTGAAGGTAAAATCGGAGAGAGGTGTAACCTGTGTTCCCAACAGAAACTTCAATTTCTAGGACACCAGGTTGCTGAAGGGGGAATATCGCCCGATCCTGAGAAGGTAAGTGCTATTCAATATTGGAAATTCCCACGACCAAAACAAAATTGAGAGGATTTCTAGGCCTTTGCGGTTATTATCGAAAGTTTGTACCCAAGAACTACGCATTAATATCCGGATCATTGCACGCATTACTTGGATGCACCTTCAAGAAGAAGCGAGGCAAGAAGAACCCAAATCATCCACCAAAACCACCAGTAGCAGACGCTTGGAATGAAGCCTATATCAATGCTGTCAAACAAACCTTACTACCGCACCTGTTCTTGGATACCCAGATTTCAAACGCCAGTTTATTCTTGACATTGAGGCAAGTTTCTTGGGTCTGGGAAAAGTTCTGTCGCAGACGAATGAAGATGGTAAGAACGTCAGAACTGCTTATACAAGTAGAGGACTTCGAACAAGTGAGAAAAAAATGGATAATTATAGCAGCAGGAAATTAGATGGGCAGTTGCTGAAAAGTTTAGGGACTTTCTCATTGGAGCAGAATTTATTGTTTACATAGACAACAATACTCTTAGCTACTTCAGAACCACTGCTAAACTGGGAGTGATCAAAATGAGATTACAAGCCGAATTAGCTCAATTGATCAAGCGATCAGGGCAGAAACTTAGAGAGCAAGATCATCAAAGAATTATGTTCGGTTTATGGTATTTGAGAGACAACAACAACACCATATCACCCTGAGGGAAATGGCCAGTGCGAGCGTTTTAATCGCACGATGCACTTCACCACCTGACAAGAAACGTAAATGGCACGAGTTTCTTCCTGAATTGGTATATGCTTACAATTGTCCACCACACCCATCAACCGGCTACTCACCGGATTACCTATTCATTGGAAGTGAACCAACGTTACACATTGACCACCTGTTAGAATTAGATGACTAATGAAAAATGTTACCAGTCATCATAATCGTCATATTAAACAACTGTTGATACACAAATGTCTGTGCCGTTCATTATCATACATATTACGATATTCAGGCATAATAATTGAATTTTTTTAAATCTATACAGTGGGTGATTTTACACAAAAAAAAAATGTAATCACATTAGACCTATTTTTATAATCATTATTATTATTATTATAATGCAATGGTAAATAAATATTTACTTCTATATAAATTTACATTGCATGTGTACAAATCAAATATTATATAGGCCTAGTTGAACAATTAAATAATAACAAACTTGTACTCTTCATCCAGAAAATTTCATTTCTGTCACGTTTGGAAACCAACTTTAATATCAAGACACAACGAATCTGTGAAAGGAAACAAATACTGTATTATACTAAGAAGTAAAATGAACGATAGATTTAAAAAATGAATAAATTATGATTGCATGATAAATAAGTAAAATGTTTCAAACTTGATTAGGATAAAGGATAAAAGACTTTTGAAAGAAAGAATTTTGTTTGTATGGATTTTGAGAATTTTTCCAGGTAAAATCTCCAACAAAAACAAACAACATAAATTAAAGTCTTCAAGTTTTAAGAAAACTTCTCCTATCTATCTTACGGAACTATTAAATAGTCATGAACCAAGGGAAAGATCTCCCACAGATACTAATCAATTTGAAATACCACAATACAAAAATATAATCGTCATTCGCTAACCTAGGCCCAGTATTATGGATTCAATTTCTAATATATTATAGAAATGCGCCTAAAGCAAGGTTCCCACTAGGACGCAATGCAAGGATGTAGAAACAATGCAAGCAAGGTTCCCACTAGGACGCAATGCAAGGATATAGAAACAATGCAAGCAAGGTTCCCAATAGGACGCAATGCAAGGATGTAGAAACAATGCAAGCAAGGTTCCCACTAGGACGCAATGCAAGGATATAGAAACAATGCAAGCAAGTTGACCAATGACAAGTGACAGTTTGAATAATCCATTGTTTGTGATTGGTAAAATACCTTGCGTTGCGTTTCATCTCTAGTGGAAACCACGCATGACAACTGTTTCCAAACAATTGACAGTGTTCCCGGTGTTGGTATTTTTGGTGTAGTATTTTGTATAGTATAGCATTATTTTAATGTAACTTATACAGTAGCTTTTTTAGTCTTTTAATTAGTATTTTTTATGTGAAATGCTTTGTCACTATGGTTATAAAATATATATATAAATTCCTATTATGAAATACAATAGATTTCACAGCCACATTTTCAAATTCAACACACATAACGTGTTATGAAATGTACCTGTTGGAATTTCAACGCTTTTCAAGAGCAATTCAACCTCGTACTGTAAACGTCCAGTGAATTCAGTTGGTAACTTCATCTTCAGGTCATAAAAACTTGCTTCTGTCTTGCACATATCTTTAAATCTGTAGTCTTCTGTTAGCATTTGCAACAAGAGGATGGCTGTAAGTAGATGGTATTTGATGTTGAAGTTATTTTTTTAACTCTATGAAAACTTTCAGCTCTCAATCGCTAATCAATAAAGTGTAAATACCCGACATTAGGGCCGACTCTGGGCCAGATGCACACCTGGGCAGGAACAGGACAGGACCAAAACCTTTAAATCTGGATGCAATCCTGCAGCGGTCTGGTACCCAAGTTTTGAAACTTTTTCTGAATGCTTATAGATACAACCAACAAAATACTAACTTTACCTAAAAGGTTAATAGGTTCACTATGTTTTCCATTGCATATCAACTGTAATAGTGTTGGTATGAAGCCAATGGAGGCCAGCTTCATGGAAACAATGATCTGAAACAATAATGAATGTACTTTATACATATAAGTCGAAAGCAATTGGATTAGGAATTTTTCATAAACGTACTAAGTGATTGACAAAATGGTCTGGTGACATACCAAGGAGTGTTCAGATACTAAAGGGGTCATGAATGGATATTTGGTCTCTGTTCAGAACAAAGTCATAGGCATATTAAATAATTTTACTAATGAGAAACACTTTCAAATTGTAGTTAAAAGTCTACAGTACATTATGTCGATTTTTTCAATTAATAATAATATCTTAGAAAACCTCTGAGCGCTGTACGTATTATCATCCCAGTCATTTTTAGATCAAATATGTATGTAAACATACTCCCATAATGCAGATGGTAATCAGCGCAAAGTTGTGTCTTACCAGGTACCCATTTGTACACCTGGGTGGAGAGAGGCAAACGTAATTAAAAACTATACAAGCAATGCGACGAGCGTTGGATTGAGACGATCTAACATCCTACAAACTGTGCCACACCCCTTTAATTAAATAAACACTAAAAGTGGAACCAATCGAAAACTTGAATAGTTAACTTACATCTCCAAAAGACATCATATCATAAAATATCAGTAGTAACCTTTGAACTGTGTGCTCATCTCGATCTAGTAAGCTATTCATGATGACCGGACCTGTCATTTCTAACCAGTGCATTGTGCAATGCCATGACAGCTGCTGGTGTGATTTTAAAATTTGTGTGGAAAAACTAGAAGTTTCTGTAGCACCAAGAGTTCAACATCCACAAAGAATTCAAAGTTCATCAAGAGTTCAAAGTTCAACATGATGAAAGAGAAAAGGGTAAAAATGATTTAGAAACAAATAATATGGAGATCATCAAGTGAAATGAAAGTATATTCTGCATAATATTCATGTTTAAATTTAAAGTTGATTTTTACGTGTTGCAAAAGTTTAAGTGAAAACCAATTATGGATAATTGTGTAAACATCTAAAGCCTTTGGGTATAAACTTTTGAGAACTGAGCTTTGTAGTATGACACTAGTACTCTGGCAGAGCTATTACTAATTATTATTTAAATCATGATTGTGGCACTATCATTGTTACCTAACTTGGAAAGACTTTTAATTTAGGATATGCACCATAGCTATAGTTAACAGATTATATCATATAGCCTCTGAAAATATGTGAATGTGATTGGCCAAAATGGCATCATATTGTATATTTCACCTCTAAGTAGGCAATATCTGAAAAATGTTCAGTTTCTTTCTATACCTTTTACTTTTGTCTTCTTTTTCTTGCTTACAGACTTGGACGATGTTTTTGTAGGTGAAGTTGTTTTCAAAGCCTCTTTCATGACATCAGCTGACTTTTTACTCATGCTATCAATCACGCCACTGAGCAGACGATCACGCATTTCTAAAGATTGTGCAATTTCTTTTCTATAAGAAAAAAAATGCAAAAGTACCAGCTCCTATTGGCCATATAAAACCAGAACATTTAAAACAAAAATACAAATGATTGAAGTATATATTATATATAGTTTTCTCATTTCTCTTACAATGATTTTTGTTTAGTTGGCAGTGTTTTGGAATCAAGTTGGTTAGCTACACATTCTTTTGGTTTTATAGGCTGCAGTAGAAATTTTAAAATTTGACATCCTTCTTCCTAGATAAAAAAAAATGTTTATAAGTATACTGGAAGGCAAAGTGAAACCAATTACTTTTTCAGATTCAAGATTAAGCTTCAAAGCTAGAAAAACAAGCTTGTATTGCAACCATAAAACTTACAGAAGGTTCTAGTATTAAACTAGAGATAAGAACATTGTAGTATTCCTGAATAAACAAACCTCTAGTTCGGAAACACCACATCTGATCAATGCTGCCAATACATCGACAAGACCTTCTTGATACAGCCTAATTCGTAACTTCCGGTGGAGATCATAAACCTCGTCCTCTAACCTAACATCAGGTTCTCTCTTACGTAAAGTCTTTAATAATGGTTTTCTATATGGAATCTCTTTGGCATCACCAACCATTCCAGACTCCTCTTGATCATCTTCCCATGCAACTCTTCTTGGAATAAAACTATGATTATCTGGATCCCTTTCTCTCTCAGAATAATCTTTCTTTGCTTTTATATTCTCACCACAAATAGTTACCTGATCACCCATTGCATGTGCATGTGAAGCAGGGTTGTAAGAATCATAATCTCTACCACATTGGCCAATTTCCATAGCTTCTTCTAATCTGTCATTGAGATCAGAATTCCATTCTGTACTAGAAATCTGAGCAAACAACTTAATTACAGACATAAGTTCTACAACAAACTTCAATTCTGAATGATTTAAGTGATTTGAAAGACTTCTTTTTGGCAGACTCTTCATTGGTTCCGTAGTCTGCCACACTTTCATGATAGCTTGAAGGTGTAGAGCGTCTAATGATCTGTCAGAAGTAGCACCTACCACTGTCTGTCTACAATCTCCAAGAAGATTACAGTAAGTCTTCAGAACATGAACTAAATGTAGAGCTCCATTCTCAATTAAATATGTTGTCGTCTTTATGTTTAGCTTTCTATGTTTTTTGACAAAACTGTAAATGTAAGAAAATTAATTACACATTAATCAATAATTGAGTTTATTGATTGAATTATCAAATACTGAGTGCCTTGTGAGATGCTGTGTTGTGAGGTATTTTCTTATAAGGTTCTGTGTTGTGAGATGTTGTCTTGTGAGGTGTTGTCTTGTGAGATGTTGTTTTGTGATGTGTTTTCTGGTGAGATGTTGTCATATGAGGTTTTTTTTTTTTTTTGTCTTATGTAGGATCGACCCACTTTTATTTCTTCATCAATAAAATGTTCGTTTACAATGAGTACATTGAGCACATGAGTAATGTAATGATACAATACAATATAATTGACATTAACTAACTTTCAGTACAACTGATATCTCACTCCTACCATTGCATTTTATATATAATAGTATAAGGAAAGAAAAAAAAATTCCTCTATGTTATACACTATTCCTGTATGAGGTTTTTTCTTGTGAGAATGTTGTCTTGTGAGGTGTTTTCTCGTGAGATGTTGTCCTGTGAGATGTTGTCTTTTGAAGCTTCAGAGGTGTACCAAAGAAGCAGTTCTATTGTAGTAATATTTTAACTGTGAAGGTTTCTAAACATACCATGGAAATATGACTTTCTTTGAGCTTGTAGTTATTTTTCTTGAGCGACTTAATGGCAGAGTACAGACCAAGTACACACATGCTACAACGTCAGACATAATAGCATAAGGATCATTTGCTGGTCTGTAGCCAACTGTTTGCAACTTCCCTTTGAAGTCAAATGATATCTTTCCTTTAAAATATATTTTAAGTTTAATTATATACTTGGTTCAACTGTTGCATTGTTTTGTAAAACTTCCAAGAAATAATTGTTGGCGTGATGAAAGTAATGAACTTTTAACAAATTATAAAAAGACATTCTGTACCTTCTTTGTATAACAGGTGAACCAACAGCTTGCTTAGGCTTATAATACCTCTCTCTGTTCTTGTCAAAGTTTCTTTTTTCTTTGTACCAAGACAACTGTGTTGATGCATCTTCCTGAAATTAGGTACCTCTACCATGTGGTCATCTTGACAGTGGACTTGACTAATCTATATATAGATGCATTCATTCATTACTAGATAATACTTTATAGAAATAATATTTCTGCAATAAACGATAAATTGACCACATGCTTCCAGCATATCAACATTACCTGGATGATAGTTTCTTTGAGAATGTTAGTATCTTGACATTTGAGCAAAGAATGAATCACCTTTACACCTAAAGCTCTCACTTTTCTGCAAGAAAAATTCAGAGTGTTAATATTGTAATGCAAATTATGCTTTCTCAAGTTATCTTCTTCTTCTTCAAAATATCCACAAACAATGCTATATATATATATATATATTGCCAATGAAAGGTTACAGCTCACACACCTGTGTACAGTTGTTAACGTCACTGATGAAATTATACTTACACACAATTGGTCGTTCGAATAAGGTCACATAATAACTTTAATTTATCTTCTTCCAGTAAACATGCTATCCCGTAAGATTCTTGACAAAGCTGGTGGCAGAATTCCATTGCTGATATTTGTTCACAGCTGTCAATAGAATTGTTTAAAAATTTATAATAACTATATTTTCAAATAAACCAAAAAATTGGTTTATAATCATGAACAGCTGTTACTCCTCAAAACCAGACTGTTGCTGAGGTCCAAATCTAAAATTCTTCTTTCATTAAAACACATTGGGAACACCACATTTTTTGGAAAACCAAACAAAGTAGGCCAGCTCCAGAATGTCCAGTTTTACGAGAATTTAGTGTATGAAATTACGCAACCAACTGTAGAAGGAAAATTGTCTTACCATGGTTCAACTCTAAGAGCTATGTCAAATTCTCTGAAGATGTTTACATCTATTACTGCAGCCATCAACTGATCATTGTGGGCTATAACTTGTCTAAATGTTCTTATAACAGGTTCCTGAAAAGTTTAAAGGTCATATTTGAAAGGGAAATACTTTTTTCGAACATATGCCGCTAAATACCATGTTTAAGAACAAATTAGAAATTATTTTTCCTTACCCGAAGTTTTGGAACTTTACGTAATGCTTCCATGATTACGTGCATACCGTGGTCAACTAGTAACACTGCAATTTCATGGTGGTGAGCGAGGGCGCACAAGATCATTGTAGCTGCTTCGAGTAAAACTTTACCAAAATTTGATTGCAACATGTCAAGTAACAACGGCAGTCCTTGTTTGATCATCAATAACATCCAACAATCACTAAGTTCAACATGACTGACAAGCTGAAAATTGATTAAAGATATCATTTATTTACTACTTTCAATTCCTTTAAATTTAAAACAAACTTATATTACGTCCTTCCGAATTATAGCTTTTTCACATTAGCTAGCAAATTCCAAAATTTAAAACACAGCAGGGCCTCAACCTCTGCGTTTTGTATGGTGTATGCCATGTTGTGTGTGTAGACTCCAGAGTTTTGCTAAGTAAAAGCTGTATTATTGTTGAAATGATTTATTGTTGACAAATGAATTGAAAGTAGCCAGTGTTTGCCGCTATGTACTAGTTTTCACATTTCTCTAGCTGCAAAAACATCAGAAAAACTTAAGTTTAACAGAAGATGAATGAATAAAGAAATAGAAAGTAAATGCATAATTAAAATTACAATATTTCAAAACTGTATTTACATTCATCATGGCATAACAAAAAAATCAATAAGACACACGCATGAATGAATGTTTGCCAGACTACCGGATTAATTTATAAATATTCCATTATAAAACAGATTTTTTATTAATGTTTTTAATTTATTATTCATGACAGAAGAGCCAAATAGATTAAATGATGAATGGTTGAACAGATTTAAAAGTGGTCAGAGAAAATAATTGATGAATAAAAATGGAAACAGAATTTGATGAATGATTTTATCGATAAAAGGAGAAAACATGTACTTTATAAAGAGATACAGTAAATAAATGGAAATAGAGAGAAAGTTAAAAGTTTGTTTAGTAGTTATGCTGTAAATAGACAACAAAATGGAATTAAGAGATCTTTAAAACAAAATCTAATGACAAAGAGTTTGACTTTTCAGAACCATTATATAAAATACAAAATAAAGGGTGACAGGGAATATTTTAAAAAAATAGTTACAAGACTGAAAAGCCTAAAAAGGTAGGCTCCTCATCTAGTTAATTATAAAACAGTTTGGTTTTGATTGAGTCATTTTGTTTGTTAAGAAATAGTTCCAGCTCTTTCATCCAATACGTTTTATTAATTAAAAAATATTTCACAAAATAATAAAAAAACAAATGTACTATACCATCTTGATGCAGATTAATGCATCCTTAAAAACTGATAAATTCTGCTCTTTAACAATCTCCAATAACATTTCCAGAAATTTATTTTCCAAAAATATTTTAGCATTGGTTTCTTGGAAACTGAGTTTGGTCAACAGCATCAGAGTACATGATTTAACCGTCACACTGTTGCTTGTAAGCAGAGGCTTCAGCTAAAAATTAAACAGAATATTTATAATGAAATTATTAAATACTTTAAACAATTAACTCTGTTGAGAGGGACATTCCATTTCTAATACATTCTTGGAAATGCTATTTTAATAATTCTCTGAAAATTGTGATTGATAGAAATTGAACCAGAAATGACAATTTGGATTGGTCGTATTATGACTGCAATTATTTTTTTTTTCCACTATATTTATAGAGGTGATCACTTAATTATTTAAAAAAAACAGACTTCCTAGAAAACCAGATATTTTGGGCCATCCTAAAGAAGTTTTTCGATATTGGAAGAGGTGATACTGGGGGACACCAATCAGAGGGATATAGTGCATAGTCATGACACACTAAACAACCCTCGGGAGAAGTGCGTCATTTGTCCGATGTGCGCCATACCTTATGTATGCCATGACTCACCCCTGAGTAAAAAAATTGACATACAGTACCTTTAGGTGGTCATCACGCACCTATTTTAAAGAACAATTACCATGTTGTTCATGATATAGCGGGTGGTAAAGTGACGGAAATTGACACACCATTATTCATTGATGTGACATAATACCATTTACATTTTTTGACACACCCCTGCGTTAATAATTATTTATAAATGATGCACCCATGACGCACCTCTCCCGGGGGTCGTACAATTGGCAAGTGCATGGTGTCCTCCTATGTGGATGTTTCTTGAATAAGGGATAGCTGTAGAGTGCAAATATTCATAGTCATTCATGTATTTACTTTGCTCTGCTTTTTTATCAAGCACTTTTGTTTATGCCTCAAGTAAAGCACACAGATTATTAAAATTCTATAGGACATCAATTTTTGTGAAGTGAACGATAATACATGTTACTGTATATATAGGTAAATATTATTACCTAAAACATATATTATTGTTGTTCACTTCAAAAGTGTTCCATTAATAGGTTCCATAGGAAAGGTTCTAAATACTGTACTAATACACTTTAATACAGTACCTGTTGAATATGAGCCGATTGTAAACTTTCATTTCCCAGTTTGTAACTATTCACAAGATTGACCAAAGCAGGAGACCGGTCTTTTTTCATAGGTTTTCTCGTGTACGCTGTCAACATTGCAATGATCTTTCCAACACCAATATCATCCTCGTCATCTGAATCGGAGGAACTTGAGGCAGTTCTTGTTCTCTGATTTTCGACATCACCGCATGAACACTTGGTATTGATGGTTGTACTCAATAAGTCTGAAGATAGAGGGTGTGTAGTGCCAACATCCAGCTGTATTGAATCTATCTTGGTTAGCATTTCTGTCAAGTTTCCACCACTATAAATATAATATTTTAGAATTAACCTGCGCTTTTTTGTATCAAAATTGTTTTAATAAGTACAGAGGTCTTCGTTTATTGTTGGTAGTTGGGGTTAATAATAAGATTAAAAATAAATTTTAAATATCTACTTACAAATCCACATCCGTGACTGTGTCAGTTTTGTAGTTTTTCTTTTGCTTATCATCATCATGGCATCGATTCTTAAACCCTTTACCAGTGAGAACTCCAACTTCATCAGATAAAAGCTTATGAAACATTGCTTTTAATTTATTCTGAATAATATTGTTTTTTTTAAATTCAGTACTTCAATACTAAATAGACAGTACAGCCAGACAGTATACACTAGACATACAGTACTACATATATAAAAAAGTAACAACATCAACGACATTAATTGCATACTGATTGAATGTTTCAATTTCAATTTATTTCCACTTATTAAAAGGGCCTACACTAGCCTAGTTAGCCTTATTCATAGGCCTACTACAACCCAAGGCCTAGGACAGACTAGGCCTATATTATTAGGCTAGGCTGCAGGCATAGGTACTAGGCCTAGGCCTAGCTAATAGGCCCTAGGGATAACTAAAAGCTAGGCATACTAGCTAGGGCTTAGCTAGGCCTAGCCTAGGCTAGGCCTAGAGCATAAAACTAGCCTAGTAGTCTAGCCTAGTAGGCTGGCCTAGCTAGTAGGCCTTATTATAGAGAGAGGTTAGTTAGCCTAGGTCACTAACTATTCAAATGGGATATCCGTCGAATGTGTAATTATAATGTGATCAGAAAAGAATAATTTACCTTTAGAAACAACTTGATCACCACCACCGAAGATTTAACGCACCACCGCCGCCGGCTTGCTTTATGTTTTTGTTTGGTGTTGCCGTGGACTATGAAACGCCTCTGCGTTATTCTCATAAAAAATGCGTTTGTTTTTACAGTGAAACGCGATTGTTCCGCACTTGATAAAAGTCGTTCTTGCATTAATTATTTACTGTAAATAATTAAATAAAAAGAAAAGATAACTTTTAAAGATAATTGAATAAAAAAAAACAGAAATTGTGCTAAAACATTTTATCTGCAAATCATAAGAATAAACTAACTAGGCCTATAATGCAAGTTTCAAAAATCAATTTATATCCTGTACTCCCACTGTACCGCCTCTACAGTTATTATTGGATTCAAACAAGAAAAATATGTGACACAGACCTAGATAAAGACATGTCCGGTAATAATAACAAACTGCTAAAGATACCGCAAATGAAGAATAATGTAAAATGTGCTGTTGTAATGAAAATAAAACGTCTGATTCGGATCAAGAAAGAAATCTAATTAGCAGACAACTAAACCAGAAAATAAGCTGTCCAAATTATTGTGATTAATAGTTCAAGATTCCGAATAATTCGGCTAATCATAAGATAAGCCTTTGATAATAGTACAAACATAAAAACAGTGAGTGTAATTCCGTTGTTCCCTGGTGTAAATAACATTGTTTTCATTAAAGAAACATTTCTATTATTTTACCAAAGCCGGCGCTTTTTAACATGATAGCCGTAGTTCAAAATGTATCAACTAATGGTATGTTTGTACAGATGCATATAACTGATATTACATTATTATTAATTAAATATAACTTATGTTGAGTTCATACAGGCATAAACAAAAATTTGTTTTTGCTTCGCCCCGTGCCTACGTCATAAATTTATGCTCCCTGCTTTCTAATTATGAAGTTAAATAATGACATAATCTCAATTACGTAAATGTGGGTTAAACTAATTTATATCCTTTTGTAGGCGCACGTAGGTGATGACTACGATAAACAGCTTCAAAGTGCGATCACGAATATATTACGTCATCATTAATAACTTACGTTTTTTGTGCGCGCACGCACGTAGGTTACTGACGAAATAGTTTTAAAGTGTGTTAACGACATAGTTTCATTCCGTCATTATGCTTCTTTTTAATCGAAATGACATTTTGTTGCGGTAATTTTTTCGTCTACTTATAGCCAACATCAACATGAAAGAATATTGCGTATGTGTGCAGCAGCAAGCAGACGAGGTAAATCATTAGATATGCATTTTATAATTACGCAGGTCTGACTGAGTGATACAAAGTGACGATAAAAGTATCGATGTGGACTGTGAGAGATAAACAGCATCAGTCTTGATCGTATAAACATTCAAAGTGCCACTATATAATGCTGTCCATAGGCAATAGAGGACTATAAATTCAATTTATATTTTTCTTTCTTCGAAAAAAAGCTACATAGTTTGCTCTTAGTGGAGTTGTGGTTTAGTGGTTATGATGCCATGGCTAGCTACCAATCCAAGGGTCCTGGGTTCAAATTCCTTCACATATTTTTTTCTAAGAACAAAATTACAACTCCACTCATAAAAACTTCTAATAAGACTTTGTTTATGTAGAGCATCTTGTACATTATTATGTTTGTCGTGTGAACCTCTGAGAGTCCCTAATGATCAGCAATTGCTGGATGGATCACCCTCATCATTAAATATGGTAAAAAAACCTGCCATTTTAATGGCAGGTTTTTTTTTTTTTTGTTTTTTTTTTTCTTAAAAGACCCTTGTAAAGATCACTGACGTCATTACGTAAATGAATGTGAATTAAAGTATTCTTCAAGCACCACGTAGGCCCAAGATCATTTCGTAATAACTGTGTTATCATTAATGCATTATTAATTTAATAGGCCTATAGATTTAAAGTACGAGACTTCCTATCGAAGACTTGTTTACATAAACTTTTATTTAGATTTACGGTGTTGAACGGTTACTTTCCTCTCATTGAGGTTCTGTACTCAATGAGTATATTAAAACTAGTGAAAGATGTCCGGGTAGGCTTTTACGTTGGAATTTCATAATATGTCTGTATTTGTTTCCTTTCCTATGAGCAAAATACCAAAATGACATAAAAGTTTCACAAACAATTCCAATATTTAAGTCTGCTCTAACAAAACAATTTATTTAATAAATATAGTTTTATTTGTATTAGGCCTACAATTGTTTAATTTTTTGTTATATTATATACCGTATAGGTAACGTTATTTCCACACAAAAAATGTAACAAAACCACGCACTGTGGATTTACAAAATCTGATAAGTTCTTACATGCATGCCTTTTACGACAACAACAAATATAAAATAACGTAAAAATAATGATTCAAAATAACAAAAACCACTTATTTATGTTGCTGGCAATCTCAAGCAAATAGATTAAGTCGTTTAATTTATTTAACTTGTTATAGGCCTACGGTTATTTTAAACTGTTTGTATTGTAGGCCTATAGAGTACAGAATCTGTCTATGCTTTAGCCTATTCTCACTCCTGGTAGTTTTTCATTGGTGACCGAATAAATATTATTATTATAACCGCGTAATTCTGTATCTTGTGATCGTTCGTCGAACATCTCCTCATTTCCATGATGGCAAAACTACAATTGTAGCAATTATTTTGCCTTTGGCCTATTTACCGATCAGTCATTATTTTTATTAATGAATACAAAATAGTAACCTAAAGTAAATTATTCATGTAACCAATCAATCATTCAAGACAGACTATTTGTCATTTATGTCAGAAGACCTAGTGTGTAACAAATTCTTGACATCTCTAATGTGTTAGAGAACGTGATAATGGTCAGATAAAATCAATTATATACGACAAGATTATGAATATAAATTAACTTAAACACGTGTTTAATTTTAGAATCTAATTTAAAATATTAAATATTTATTTATTTATTTATTTTATTTCCAAACCCAACCAACAGCAAAAGAAATTCGCCAATAACAGGAGGGTAAACACAAAACAAGAACAAATGGCAAACATAGATAATAAGGTAGCATTTGAAAATTATAATAAACTTAACACTTTGTTCTTAAACTGATTCAATGAATCTGAAAAAATATCAAGGCCATCATCTATAACTAAAAGAGAATTATATAATTAACTTAGTCTAAAAAACAATCCATTTTGACAGACATTCACCCTCCTAAAAGGGAACATGAATGTGAGTTTCGATCTTAATCTACGAGAAGGTACATATTATTATAAAGAAACAGGAAATAAAATTACAATCAAAATTACTATCTATAGATATAATTATATCGAAACTTAAGATATATACTTCAATAGAAAAGGACAACGAAATAAGTAATTCTTGAACCCTACGTTCACACGTACGACGGCATAAGGCTGGCGTGGTTTGGGCCCACTGAATGTAAACCTACATTTTTACCAATTTTCCGGTCCATACAACCACCAATGGAAGAGAAATAGACATGATTACATAATACCGGTACAAACACAACGCTTTAGTATCTTGATGAACATCGGTCATTGTAAGGCAGTTAGCTGATAACCAATCATTTTACATTTTGAGAAAGACATTTTGTTGACATTGTCACCGTTTCACGTGACTTGTACAGGACAGCAAAATGGTAATTTACATGGCAAAAAATACAGAATGATATCAATTATAATATAGTATTTTAAATGGACTCGTCAACAAGTGACTTGCTAACCTAATTATAATCAGCTTCTTTGCAATTTTTTTGCAGATATACCATTATTTTGGTTAATAAATTAATAATAATGACACATGAATCACTTTTGTTATACAATTATATATTTCGGCCAATAATTGACTACCGTACCCTTCTTTCAGGCCACTCTATCAGCCTGGTGTGTGGTTGGGAGGGGTTAGGATGCTACAAAATCTATATCGTTCATTACTTTTATGTATACATGGCTACTAATGCATTCAATCTAACATAACATTAAAGTTACTGGAATGTGTTCCAGCCGAAAAGGAATATCATTACCTACGAACGAGAAATGAAAGTAGAATCGATTTAGATTTAGCTGATTTATGGTTCCTTTAACTTTATGACTGTGCTGTACTACTTATTGATGTGATGTTCTAGCCGAGTTAGTAATAAAACGCATTCAATTACTGAAGTAAACGAAGTGCATGTGTTAGTGGTTGTTCGGTGGTGGGGGTGGGGGAGGTGATGAGTTCAGAAAATTTTAATTTAACGGATTCTGTTCAGTGGCGTAACGACTATGAGCGCTCACTGGCTAAACCCATGGGCTTGTGGGGTAAGGGGGGTTATGGCAATAAAATACATACCGAAAAGGCTAAAAACGTCCGAGGCCTCCAACGTTGCAACTTGGTTTTCTAAACCAGGGGCCTCAGGTCTATGCGTTACGCCACTGATTTTGTTGTTCTTACTACAAACAATTTAATAACGCCCCTCGGTTACACAGACGATACAATATCCCGTCTATTGTAATGATTGTAATAGGCCTAACGATGCAAGTAAAATAGTTTGAAAAGAATGAAGACAATTATTACATTAATATAGATAATGATCATGAACCAATAAAAAAAAAGAACATTTTTTAACTATAGTTGTTGACTGTTCAGTACATAGATTACGCTTTATATGTTTGGGACAATAATTTGGTATACTTCTAAATTAAATAATGCATGGTGTGTGTGTGTGTGTATTTATTAACATATCTACAACATGTTCCATTTAAAAGTTGAACCAATTATTGGGATAAAAAGTCAATTCGATGTGCCATTGATCGTGGCAAATAGCTAGAAAAACCATCAAACTTGTGCCGAGGTCCCAATATTCTCACATGCGCACAGTGGATTGACATGCAGCCCAAGATTGGACAATTAGTAGGTGCTCTCTCCTACCGGGCCAGGAAGATCATCATGTAAAGGAAGTCAACAGCCAACGTTTTGAAGATTACACTAACGTTACAAATAACGTTCAAAAAACATTAAATTGATGTTATATGGATGTTAATTTGAACATTAAACTAACGTTACTAATAAGGTTTAAAGAACTTCAACAAAGGTCAACAAATCACGTCATTTAAACTTTATTTTGAACCTTCAAATAACGTTATTAATAACGTTTAATGAACGTTTACAAGGGTCAACATTTGACGTAAATCGAACGTTAACTTGTAACATTCAACAAACGTTTAAAAATCACCTTATTTGAACATTATTTCGAACCTTTAAATAACGTTATTATTAACGTTTAATGAACGTTTAAAAGGGTCAACATTTGACGTCAATCAAACGTTAACTTTAACATTTCAACAAACGTTTAAAAATTACATCATTTGAACGTTATTTCAAATCTTCAGCAAACGTAAACTTCCAATGAACATTTACAAATTTCAACATTTTTACGTCAACCTAACGTTAATTTGTAACATTAAAAAAACGTAACATTAACATTAAAATAACGTTATTTGAACGTTAATTTGCTGGGCTAAAGCTAATGGGCAGGGTCTAGGGTCGCACATGTCACTGATCGGTTCATAATAATCCAATATATACCGTATTCTGTTACCTGGTGTTTCATGACTTTGTGGGAATATCATTACATAAGAAGATAAAAATAAACTAGAAAAAGAGTGAGAATACATAGTTAATAGGATATTTTTTCAATAGAAAAAGAAACATGACATATTAAATATAGAATCTGCGTAATCTATATGTTTTAAAATGTAATCGGTTGGATAAAATATTTAAGTTCACGTCAGAGAGTCTAGGATATAAATATAATATCGATATAATATGATACGCTACAAATCTAAAGCTTTACTTCAAAATCGATTTCTAAAATTTAAAAGTTATTTGGCCGTGCTTCGGAAGCACAAATTGATATTGAAAGTATACTTTTTTTTAATGACGCTGATAATTTCTATTTTGCCAATCACCCCGGGGAAATAGAGCTCCGCTTGAAACATAATTATGTCATTATGCCAATTATAAACACCCATATTTATGTACCTATTATGTTGTCGTATTTCAATAATTAATTAGTCTAGCTTTCACTATCGGAGTTACATCCGATAAGTTATAATCCGACGGAATTAGTCTAAAGGATACCTATCGGAGTTATCTCGGACGCGTCGGTTGAACTCAGATGAATACACCAAACGCGAAGCCGCGAATTTCGCGTTAAAAAGTGACGCACGCGGCAGACGACGGACGCTTTCAGTGTGAACATACAAGCGAAACAGTGTACGATAGTCGAATTTCAACTTCAACGCGTTGAAAACGACAGCAGCGAAGGCTTCGCACGCGAATTTTCAAAAGTTGAACCTTGGTCAACTTTTTGAGGCGTCGCGAGCGCGGTTCACGTTCGTCAACCAATCAGAAGTCAGGAATATCTCTCATCGACGACACCGACGGCAAAAAAATGGTGGCTGACGAGCGAGGTCTTTATGGAAATACTTACCCTTCTTGTCTTTACGATAAGGGAAGTAAGTCATACACAGACAGAAACATAAGGATTAATGCATGAAGACAATAATTTCAGACAAACATCTGTGTAGAAGAATGCCAGAAAAACTAGGCCTAAAACGCGTCAGAGATCAATTTGTAAAGTGAGTTGGCAAGCCTTCTATTTCTAGCCTAGGCCTAGGCCTACCTAGGTTTAGGCCATACTAGGGCCTAGCTAGGCCTACCTAGCCTAGGCTACATATACCCTAGTAGGCTAGGCCATGCCAAGTAGTACTTATAGGCCTACATAATACTTACTAATCCCTACTAGTCTACTATGTGCTAGGCCAGGCCTAGCCTAGGTTAAGCCTACAAATAAATGAGTACAGTACTAGGCCTACTAGGCAAGCGAAGTTTTGACAGTTAGCAATCACAAGCGAATAAGCCATCGCTTGTGATTGGTCAATTCACTTGCGTTGCGTTACGTCCTTAAAGCGTGGTTCCCTGCACTAGAACGCAACGCAACGACGTATTGACGCAAAGTGCTGTATTGCGTAATCACAAGTGGGAACCGACGACGCAACAGTGCTACAAACATCGCAGGTTTGGTTTCACGCAGGTGGGGGCAAACACAATGAGTGGATGGAAGGGCATTTTCTTACGTTGCGTAGATTACGTTACGTTGCGTCGCTATTGGGAACCAAGCTTTTAGGCCAACAGTCAATGTTTTTTGGCTTATATTTATTGGTTTGACCATACTGCTTTAGCTGTAACTCAACTCGCCATAGGCCATGGCGTTGACAACGATTAAATCGCACATGGCGTTCCATACAAATGACGATATTAAACTGGCGGCCGCTTTGATTGACGGCCGCTTCGACCATACTTCCGTACTGGTACTGGTACTGGTTCAAATAACCGTCTCACAGAGACATCTGGTAGCCATTGACTTAAATTTGGCATTTGGATGTGTTACTTTTAAATGTAGGCCTACAGTATGAGAGTGACTACTACCAAATTACACAGTCACAAAACAACTTATAAAACAGTTCATATATACAGTTAAAACATTGCTGGGAATTATAAATTTCTGTACGACGAGGCCCAATGGAACGTCTTAACTCGTCGGTACTGTGTCTGAGTTGAATCCCGACGAGACGAGACTTAGTTTTTAGGTTGTCTCGAGAACTTTAAAAACATGTTTAATTTTCTCCTGACGAGACGGCCCGTCTCATCGTACGACGCTCTCTGAGTTAGCCTTTACGGTACCTGAGCGGAAACCGCCCGTCCTCTCCGCGTTATGTGTAGAATGCTCATAATGAAAAATAGATTCTATACTTGTTATTATCGTTACCGCTTGTGTAAATTAACTTAACTCGGTCTAAGTGTACGCTAAACTCTAGTGCGTGTGAATCTGTTACGCTTTTATATGTTCCCTACTGGCTCGTCCTAGTCGGTAATAATCTGATGGTCTGATGTTAATTTTTATAATTGACAAGTTTAATTACACAGTTACAAGTAGGTCTACTATATGAACTATTTGACAAACAACTTAAACGTCATTTCCATAGAAAATTCCGTATGGGAATACGACCTGAAATGTGATCGGTGTTGTTTGGAAATACGTAACATGCGATCGCGGAAAGTTAACTAGCCTAATTATTCGATATTATTAGACAGATAAGCAGGCACTCACAAAATTACACCTAATTCTATTTCATGTAACATGGTTAATACTACTCGTTCTGGTTTTGTTTGTTGGACCTTTTTACTCAATGAAGTTGGTCTTTCACAACTATGGAAAGCCAAATCCGCCAAAAATATATAATACACACCATCCACCAATAATTCATTCGTACAAAATTCAAACCATGCATTTCAATGAAAACTTAAATTATTCACTTAATATCTACTATCAAATACAATGTGTGACCATCTAGCACTATCCCAAACGACAATACGCCAAACAAACTACCCATAATACAAACCATCTAACTTAGATCTTAACAACATTGTTATTGTGCTCATAAGCAAAGACGATAATCTGCATTTATAAGATTGTATCGTGTTTTTAAAAAAACAGGTATTTATACAATTAGTATAATTAATGATTGAATAATAGTTCTTAATTTGTTTGAATTATGTGGGTGGGTGGTAACTTATAATAAATGCGATTTAGACGTTAGACATTAGAACGAATGTTGATTAATGTGTGTTTTGGTGTTTTCGTCTGTGTCTGACATTCCCGTACAGTAGGCCTACTGTCAGAAAGTGCGTTGTAAGTCTTTCCTTTTCAATACAGAGAACCTCTCCTTTGGAACACAACATTGGAGACTTTCGCATGAAACCAATTAAGGACAATGTATTGAGGGGCAGCAAAGTAAGTTAAAGCTATACACGATTGCCCCAATCGTGTTACGAATGTTTTCGTTTTATTAGCAACTGATAAATTCAATGCGAGAATGTATTGCAGTTATAGCGCCATCATAATTAATTTCTAGGTGTTTTCAATGTAACGTTGGCCTATATCAATTAATATATGTAATATATTTGTATTCATGTTTTGGTTCACTAATGTTTGAAACTGTCAATGAAGATTGTAACCGGTCACCTAATGTGTTTATATGGTGTTCTTCTCACGAAGTTATAGGCTTAGCAGCTGTTTAAAAAGCCATTACGAAGCCTAAGTCTACCGTATTATGTGTGTGGCCACCATGGCTGACTGTATACGTGATCAGAAATTAGGCAAACTTTAATTTGGCTCCAAACAGATTAAACGTATCTACGGATGAGAGTTCTGTTCCGGGTTTCGTAAACCGACGCAAAAACGTAGATATGTATCGACGCAGTGCCGGCGTAAGAACATGACTTTGCGTTATATATAATGGGGGGGGGGGGGTCACATTGTGGTAGAAGTTTTCTTCTTTGCGTACGTCACCGCAGCGATGAGTCAACTTCTCATAAGAGGGGGTTGCGAAATTGATAGAAGAATATTTTTACGTTGCGTCGTGACGTGTTTCTTTTTAATATGAACCTAAGCTTAAGCAATAAATATTACCTCTTGCAAACTCATCTGAAGCGTGTAGTAGTAGACCTACTGTAATTTGTGGTGAGGTAGATAATTCATGTTTTCTACACATCGTCTTCCTCCGCGTACGAAAAAAGTGACAAGCAATGGCACGAACTGTCGTGTGGTACAAACTCGACACTGTCATTTGGATATCAACTCTGTATAGTTTGTCCGAATCGGCGTGTCATCCCTGCACAATTATGGAGGCTGTCAGGGCTCCCGTCGTTCTGCCCATTAGATAATCTGTCAGTTAAATTCCATTTAATAATGTAGTTATTATGTCTTTACAACGTTACACACGAGAGTATGGCAAATATGCGAATGAAATATGAGAACAAAAATAATGTAAGTATAAATACTTGATTCTAATTCTGTATATTGTTTTGCAATGCTTGGTTTATAGCAAACGTTTATGGATCGAGTCTCGATAGCAATAGACATTATCGTAGATACTCTGTTATATAACCTCCTTATAATGTTCCATTATGATATATAATCACATTTATAGCCTATGATCCCACTCTAAGAATGCCTCGATAACGAGATAATATACTGAAACTATATTTTGTTTTTCATTATTTTTCATAAACCATTCGGATTGTAATTTAGAAGCTGTTTTAATGAGAAACAGTCATGAAAAGCTGAGCTGTATTAAAATAGCGAATCTTAAAATGAAATTTAAGTTATATTTTTAGTTTTCAATCAGCTTATTTAGATTGAAAGCTCTTCAGTGGATACCATTGTCTCATCACCAAGTGAAGAATGAAAACTAATTAACTTTTTTTTCGTTGTATGTCAGTATCATACAATTACGCTTGCCAGGTGTGTTAGTACCATATATTTTTTCTTTATTTTATTGGCGTTCATAGCTTTCAAATCTAACCAAATGAACTCGGTGAGTTACATGATAGGCGCTAGGCTAGCTAGTAGGCCTAATCTGGAAGATGGATTCTAGCCCACTCGGTGGTCTACGAGCGCTAGGCTAGCTAGTAGTCCTAATCTGGAGGTTGGATTCTATCCCACTCATTAATCAAGCTTTTTGATGCATTTGGCAATATCTAATATTTAGGTTTTATTGTCTATTATAACATAACCTGTGAGTTTTGTAGGCCTACTCTAGCCGGCATGTGCACATTAACTTGCTGGTAGGCTAAACGGTATGCAACCTTATTGTGAATGAATGAACCAATCAATCAATCGGCAATCAATTAATTTATCAGAATAGCAACAAAGTCGCCCAACCATATAATCAATAAATCCCAAAGCAATCAATCAATATCAAATAATATATAATCAATCAACAAATTCCTTCATCTATACCTTGGAGAAACTACCGTAATGTTTCCGACAGCACGAGAGCTCACTCAACCTACCACAGTCGTATCCCACTACTAACCAATCAAAAACAAGCTAGGTATTTCTAAGATGACGTCAGCTGCTACCGGTGACAATACAATAAATACTTAGTCGTTAATGATGTTGAGAAATCGAATAGTAAAAACAGCAGGAGTGAGCGCGCCACTTGTATGCGAGACGGTGTGTTGTTCGTTCGTCAAATTGCTTCTTGTGTTTTCCTTGATTGATAACAAATTGAAAGACCATAGAATTGGAATTCAGTCGAACTGGTAGAAATAACTTCGGCTGAAAATATTGTTTGGAGATTCTTAAATAAATTTCACTGTAAGTATTATATAGGTTTAGTTACTTTTATCTTGTTGTGTTAAAAAAAACTTCCAAACTAAAAAAACGACTGAACATTTTGAAGAATAGAAAGTCAAAGAGCGGAATCGTTAGTGATATAATAATATCAAATTTACACTAAGTCAATTAGATCAAAATGGTAAATCGTACATTTTTACAAAATTATTCAATTTAATATATCAATCGACCTTTCTTACATATTATTATTTTAATTCAAACGAATTGAATGTATTTAATAGCTTAGATGACAATCTGATTGTATTGTATGAAATAGTGGTCCTTTTACGGAAAAGCGTCCTTTCAATATAGGGTGTCCTAAAGGAGGAGTTTTAATGTATTTTACAAAATGTATAACAATGTTTTAAGCTTGGTTCCCACTAGAACGTAACGCAAGGACGTAAACGCAACGCAAGCGTTTTAACCAATGACAAGCGAAGTTATAGACGGTTAGCAATCACAAGCGAATAAGCCATCGCTTGTGATTGGTCAATTCACTTGCGTTGCGTTACGTCCTTGTGTTGCGTCGCTAGTGGGAACCACGCTTTACTATAGTATAGTAGGCTACGCATCCCATTCACATGGTTAGTTTATACATATTGCCATATGTATCAATTGTATTACCATATCAACAGTATTTTATAATAATATACAAATTGTCTATGCGGTATTGCCTCATTATTTGAATAAGAATAACCATTGATTGCTCAGTACATGTTTCAACAGTTGGTTCAACACATTTATTTATTGTTGAGTAATTCTACAAGCACTATTGTAATTTAATTGATCAATGGTATTCTTGTTAGGTTATGTAAAGACAGTGTTCAAAGTAAACACATTACATTTAATTAAATGATGGCAGATCACGATCGTATAATGTTTATCTTTCTCCCAACACGAACTTGTGTGCAGGTTAAAACAATATAAAAGGGTCGACTGAATAACTTAGGAAAATAAAACAGAAGCGTTGCTTGAAATGTAGCTTGACACATTTAGTATATGAATTATTATATAATAGTACCCCGCCTTTCAAACTCCCTCATTAAGGACACTTCCCGTAATAAATGAGCGGGAGCCCCTTCCTATTAATGAGATACGGTACTTTGTTGGGTTTCTACTGCATACTGTATTGGAAAATATCATGTACGTATAATACTGAAAAGAATAAATAACCGAGTAAACAAATCAAAAGAAAACAATTGCACATTATTGTCCTTGTGAATAAATGAATACTTCGCTTTTAAAGGGTGGGTGGTTAATACCATACGGTAATATCTCTATGTTCCCACGTAACGAAAAGAAAACGTGGTTACAGTATGTTTTCATATAATTTTCGTACGGCAGAAACTTCGGGATCCAACAAAGTTCCCCTTGCAATAGAGATCGAGTGAATATATATTTTCTTTCATTTGGAGTGTCCCCTGATAAGGGGTCCTAAACGAGCATGCTAAATTCACGCGAATCGAACGTTTATGAGATCTGATTTGCTGCGTATTTCTTGATGGGTGAAATGTGTGTGTCCACCATTATAGAGTTTTATTTGTCCATTATGTTGTTATAGGAGCTTTCCATTATAAAGGTTGTCCATCATAAGGGCTTGAGACACCGCTTTCGATTTGTGGAAAACATGCCATACGATTTACGAATTATTACTCCATGGTTTAATGTGACCATGTAGTTTGTTGCAATTTTCTTTTTACTGAGCCATATATCAGATGAACTTCTATTTCTTCAATAATATAATAGTATTTGCAAATCAGTAATGATAATTGATGACAATTAGTAATCACCCACCTTGCTAATTAGTGTTTAAATACACCAAGGCTATCAACAATCGATTTATCTGTGGCTGCGACACGATCAGTTCCACGCCCCTAAACTTGTTGACTGATTTTTGATTTTACAACTGGCTTCCCCTCAAATCTTTGTTTATCAGACACCGCGCCACGGAGAATATATTCACAGTACAGTATTGTTGGTATTGTCGCAGCCAGACATAATGTTTATATAGCCGATTGAAAATATTTATAGGCCTACAGTATATTATAAAGCCAATTTTTGTAGGTAGGCCTATACTACAAAATGGAAAAAAAATCGGAATACCTGTACATATTAAAATGGTTCGAATAAGTACACATTAATAATAATTGCTTATTACAAGCAGAGTGCTAAACTGTTCTGCTAAATTTCCTTAGGCCTCAGTATAATTAATACAACTGAACATACAATACCGATTATAGAGCCATCTCCATTATGTTTTTATCAAATAACCAAAGTGTAAATGATGTCTTAGATTCCATTAGCCTGGTGTATTAGACGTATTAACATTTTAACACTTATACTGTAGTTTAAGTAGCAGTAAGAATTGCTTTTCAAAAGTGAACTGGCTTATAAACCTTTTGTAAAAGACGAACCATTGGTTGTAACGCAAAAACTCCTAGTTCGTCAAATAAAAAACAATGTTCGTCTTTTAAAAAACCAAGGTGTCCAGTTTACAAACCATGGTTCATCTTTTTATTGACAACCATTATTTGTCTTTGTTTGTCTATTTCTAACCAGCAGCCTGTGTTTTACCAACCATGGTATTTCTTTTACAAACTATGTTGCTCTTTTTATAAACCATGGTCTGTCTCTCTAACTAACCGTGGTTTGTCTTGGTTTGTCTTTTCCTAACCAGTCTGTCTTTTACAAATCATGGTTCGTCTTTTTCGTCTATTTCTAACCATGTTGCTCTTTTTATAAACCATGTTTTGTCTTGGTTTGTCTAACCAGTCTTTCTTTTATCAACCACGGTATGTTTTTTACCAATTTTAGGCTATGTGAGTGTGTATAACAAACTATTATTCCAGTCTCGTAAGACCTGTAGTAGAACGTCGGGTAAGACCCACTTTACTCCTTGTAGACTAGACCGGAGCAACCTAATTGAAAGTATATGGTAATAATTGCATCACAGGTACACATTTTTGGAATAGTATAAATTAGGGAACATGTCGCAATTTAAAAAAAATTAAGAAACATATTCGTTTTGTGAACAACCATGGAGAAACTGTATAAGTATATTAAGGTCGATTTTTACTCTAATAAATATCATCACGTCTCAATCTCGGGTTGAACAGAAAACATGTTTTGAACCACATTCTTTAAGTGGTCAACAAAGTGGCTGAAAAAATACATTAGACATGTCAATCAGAGTGTAACGCTCAACTATATATTACTACTATCACCCGTAACTATTAACCAAAATCCCCGCTGGGTTTTCACTTGATGACCTTTGCAATCCTTTTGCTTCAAGAGTAACTGTCTGCCTACTGTCTATAGATGTAAGACCTGAAATAATGATCTTACATTGTATAATTCAAGATGATTAACTTAAGCTCTGTCTACACTGTCAAACTATGTGACAACAAACTATGATGTCCCATGGACACGATGATGTCATTATACTCCTATATTTGGGCACATCACACTTTATAAAAAAAAATCACTTGTCAGTACATAAAAGTTGATATAGTTGCTGTCACCCCTCCTGTGAGACACGATTATTCAGTGGTAACTTTATCAAGTACCTATACACTTTCCCGTAAAATGGAGGAGAAATACAGGCCTATTCTTTAACACTACGGCCAACCTCTATTCGTGGACAAAATGGACAACCCTAATAAGTGTCACTTCCTTTGAAATGAACAAGGAGTTATATGTTACTATACGGGCAACTTATTCAAGGGAGACTTCATCGTGGAACAAACGAGCAATTTCACCACGACCAATCCCATTAAGAAGAGAAACTTTGCTAGGTCATGAATGTATCTTTTTATCAGGGGCCAATAACCGTATTTACCATTCATACTTAGCTTACGGGAAACAGGGTTACGGTTACGGTTAAAACAAATCTCCTATCTAAGTGCATACAATTTAAGGAAAATACTTAAATATTTATTGAGTTAAGTGAAATACTTAATATTTAAGGGAAATATCTGACTTAAGTATGATTGGTGAAAACGGCCACAGGTTCTAACACTTTTTTTTAAGTTAATATTTATTAAAATTGCATAGGAAAGACAGTACCTCGCAAACAGCATATTTATCAAAATTGCATAGGAAAGACAGTACCTCGCAAACAGCATTTTTTTAGGTACAGATAAATGGACTATAATTGCCCCAAGTAATATAATTCGTCGTGTATAATATGTCAATGTTTTAACATTAATGGATACTTATATAAGTTGTAACCTCTGACATACTTTACTACTAGTTTATTACCCTACTGTACAAACATTAAAGATGCCTATACACTTAGTGCCGTTTAAAGCCTTTTTCTCTACGCTTGGACGCAAGTAGAATTTCTCAGAATAGTAAAACAACATTATTGTTTAAAACAATACTACAATTTTAGAAATACAATTATGTACAAATGGCCTTTATTGTGTAATTGACTGCACAAATTTAGATCACATATCTCATTTGATGCAACTTACCGATCCTATACTCTAGTTACTTGTAACAGCTAGTTGGAAATTGCTAGTTTTATGTCCCAATAATGAGTGACATTTTCAATAACATGAACCTACAAATTACTTGAAACATTTGCTTTTTACGTAATGACAGCTTAAACTTCGTAGGCAACGCGGCATGCTGTAGGCTAATCATCAATCATTACCGTGTGTTAAGAAACGGAGACGAAGCGCCTGGCCCGATTATTTTCCATCGGTGTCACCTCTGGGTGACCATACTTGCATTTATTATAAATCACTTTCGATGTGTTACTGATTGATTATTAATGATATTCTTAAATCTATCAAATTTTAATTTCATTTTCAAGAGTTATATAATCTTGTTTTACAACATACATTAAAATTTCATGTAAAAAGTAGGATTAGGTCATTTTTCCTGTCTGTCGGTATGACCCCACGATTTTGTTTATTGCTGAAACAGATCGTTATATAGTAATCTTTTTTGTAATATTATTGCGGTGACGTCAGTAGAGTTAGGATAAGTGGTCGAAAATTCTCCTTCACATAGGGATCGGAATACTTGACTAAGCCTAAATGTACTTGATATGCTGTACACGATAGCTAAATTACGTTTTCATTACCAATTGGACGAAGGGCCCCGCAGGGGGACATTCCTATTGAGGGGACACTTTCAAAAATCACGTTGCACTATACGACTAACTCTTATTGCTGGGGAATCTTTATATGTGCCGAACATGTCCGCCTCACCCTATGCCTATATGCTATATAGGTCTATCATCAATATAAATTATACGCATGGCTTCAATAAGAACTAGTTCACATCGCATATGTTGTTTTTCGTCTGTCGACACATTACGTTCTTTAATCGTTGGGGGTAAGTAGCTACAAAACCTTCTTCACATAATGTTTACGATTATGCGGCTTAGGATGGAGTCTAGCCAGACACAGAAAATGAGTACCGGCAGTTTAATCCGTAGCATTGCCTCTTAAAAGTACATAAGAACATAGTTTCTACAATTAAAGTTTTCCATAAAACTGTTTATACTAATTTTGCAATTTTCTTTATATTTATGTCTGTATATTTTATATTTTCTGTGAAGTTGTATCAACTGCGATGGCACTACACTGTAAAATAGTTTTTAGACCTTAACCTAACACCTATTTTGTACCCACTTTTTCCACACGTTTAGCTTTTAAACACGAGTTACATGTTTAGCGTGTTTAAAATCTAAACGTGTTTATAGCTACTGTACATGTTGTTTTCCTTCTTTCGTTTAGCAGTCAACATGTAGTAGGCCTGTTAAGTGACCCAATCCTTCAAATTGTGATAACATTCTGAAACTTTGCACAGTTATTCATTATATAATAATAATGTAATAATATAATGTCACTATTATGTTCAGTCAACATGTTTAGGTACGTGTTTAGCGTTGCGTGCATATTATTTTACTGTGGAGGGAAAAAGCTCCACACATGAGCTACACACATGACAAATTAAACACGTTTAAAACCCAAACGTGTCTTTATATTGCTGTTGAGTTGGATACAGACTACATGTTTAGAATGTATTTAGAAGCTAAACATGTTCATATCTAAACATGTTTAAGGCTAAACGTACGTGTGGAGTGAGTACAAAATATATGTTTAAGATCTAAACACTATTTTTACAGTGTAGTTACTTTTTGTTATGGATGATTATCTTATTATGTATAATATATATACGAATGGTAAGGCAATGTATAACAGTATAAAATTTCAATGTAGATGTGTTATCGATGTATTGTACACTTGTTACAGGCTATCGTTGTTTCAAATACACTACCGTAAAATACGAACGAAATTAACTTAAAGTCGTTACTTTACTTGTCGTGAAGTACCATTTCCATTTGTAAGAAAGTATATGTCATTTATTAAAACTCCCCTTTATTGTACCGCCATAATTCTAGAAAATATATTATTTTACCAATTTGAAAAAAACAAACATATGTAATATTTGCATCATGAATGATAAGGTAATCTTTGGATTTTTTTTATTAAGCTTGAAAACGTAATTTGTTAAGCCAAACCACAAATAATCTATTCTAAAGTCAATTAGGTACATCTTAACATGTTAAAATTAGACTATGTGATGACAGGTTGGTAATAAATAAACAATCTGGAAGCCTACGAGATTAAAGTGATGTAAAATTATCATTATTATGTTTTTTTGCTCTGCTGCCAAGGAACATAATCAATAATTAATTGCTTATTTGCGATAAAAAAACTGCAGTGAGAAAACGTGTCGTCACTGTGTGTGCGTTGATATCTTATCTTTCAAACACCAGGAAAATAATTAATTTTGAACCGGCGATTGTATATGGCCATTGTACGGCATTATTAGTAGTGGTCTTTTAAGCGCTGTCTACACTATCAAACTTTACGTGACAAACAAATGTGATGTGCCCATATATGGACATGATGATGTCATATCACTACCATGTTTAAGCATATCACTACCATATTGGGGCACATCAGACTTTTTTCAAACAAGTTAGTAGAGAGTGTAGACAGAGAAGAACGTTATAATAAAATCAAGAAACTAATTATAACTATAATGTACGCCTATCTTCGTCGGTCCTCGGTAGCGTATCTATTACTTAGTATCATGCATCAGTCCGTGATACAGCATAATTAATGTAAAAACCTGTATCATAGACCTTAACTTAACCTACGGAATGTGCCTATGATAGTAGAAAATGGACAATTTATGTGGAGTTACAGCACTAGTAGAAATCCGGTGTTTGTGTCGCGTGAATGTTCATAAATGGCAAAAGTCCGGTCTGATTTTACCATAGCCCTTAAACCAAGAAGCAGAGTGAAATTACAATTTATTAATGTCATTCTTCCCTGCTTAAAGTAACTCTATCGAACACATTCACAGATTTCGATCAAATATCCACTGAAATTTCTTGTCTTTTGTTAGTTTCACGTCCGAGATTTGAATTCGGTTTTTGTGAGGGATTTAATATATTACCGGATATTAGTTAGGCCTAAGCTATTTTAATGTACCAGAATATGATAATTTAAATTATATCGCTTTACACGCATTACGATGATAGTGATCGTGCAATCTTTGCAGTAGAATATTGAATGATTCTTAATTATTTAATAAATAACCATTAAAAAACTACGATTAAAACAAACACGTGGCTTAAACATTTTGAATAGGCACGGTAGGAGACGTAAAAGTACAGTCGTTTTTTGCTGTAGCAGAGCGCTCTTTGAAATATAGTGATTTTAGTGGTATTTCACATTTTGGGATGGGATATTTTAAAGATTTAAATTGGCAGATATTTACAAATTTAATTCACACATTTTTGTTCTAATCTTGTTTATTTTATTATCTTAATTTACACCAAACAATTAAACATTCATTATACTTCTGATTTCACAGTATTGTATCAGCTGAGATCGAACGCATTCGTAGGAATATAAACTCCAATAGCAATGCTGTTAGAATCGATAAACTCTAAAGTGAATCAGATTTAATCGCAGATGTGTGTAGTAGGAGCGACATTTGTAGCAAAAGCGTTTTCCAAATGGTGTGAAATGATAAAACAAGAACTTGTAACGATTAGGAATAAATAAACCGTACGATACGATCGATTTACACGACTTAATAATCTACATTGACAAGCTGGAAAATTGGAAAATCAAGGATGAACAAGATAGACATGGCGAGAGTTCTTGTTTGTTGTAGCATCAGCTGTCTAATGGGAGTTCTTAATAAACCGTTAAGACTTAACAATATGATCGATGATAATTAAAGACGTATCTTCAACATGATTTAAAACGGCATAAATAAATACTTAATGATGCTACAATCTAAAGGTAAATTAATGAAAAAAATGAAAATGTTGTGGGTATCAGCGGCTGGATCTCACTGGAGATACAAATAAGATAAGCAAAAAGCTAAATCAAATCAATAAAGTAAAACAGCCAGAAAGAGAATACCACTCGAGTTTTCGGATAATATATTAATAATAATATAAGATATTTTTTATTGAGAGTAACGATAAAATATGAAAAACTAGCACGCAATAAGAAAGTATAATGCGTATAAACAAGGGCCTGTTTCTATTGACAAATCCCAAAAGAAAAAAATTGATTTTACAAAAAAAGATCGCGTTGCAGCTAAAATATACTCCACAGAAACGGTTTTTACAGTCGGTTGATAGTGAGAGCCAAGGCTATGATCGCCTTGGTAAGACCAGAACCAAAATGGGGTTTTTTAAACCGTATTTAAAATCGGTTCTTGTTATGTGGACTCGTTTCTATTGCAACGAAAATAACGTTATGTCAAAATACGGTATAAATCCGTTCTCTCCTACTTTCGTAGAAACGGGTCCATGCAGCTTTGGTTGATTCACTGAATGATGTCATAAAAATTGAACAAAAATCATAAATAATCAAGAATTCCATTATTTATCAAATATTACCATACAAATTAACTATGTTTAATAATCCGTTCTAATCTTTAAATTGACTGAATTTCTAATGTAATTATACCGAGTCAATACAATTTTTAAATTGTGTGTTTGATCAGAGTTGCAAAGCTTTGCTGACTAGGCGTATTACTAGATTGATTATATAAGATAAATATCAACACCACGCGGGACACTCGCGATCAAGTTCGCGAGGTAACATTCATGATTAAACTTGGAGTATTAACAGATTGAGTATTTAATCTGAAGAAAAAGATCTAATAATTTAGCAAACATCAACAACGCGCGATGGAAAAATTATGCACGATTTAACTTGGAGTATTAACATATATTTTGCATTTAATATGACCAGTATAATTCGGGATACTCGCGGATGAAATTGAGGGATAACATTCACGATTAAACTTGCAGTATTAAACAGATTTAGTATTTAAAATGACGAATACGACAGTACTTTAGCAACATTTAAGTACCGTTAAAATATTGTTTACACGCGAGATACTCGCGAGTGAAATTCGAGGGTTCATTGAATCGTTGTTGCATTCACGTGATACATTTGAACGGGGTGTTACAAGATTTACTTACACGGAATTGGTTCTAAACTTCAACGAATTCTACTTGGTACAAATCATATCTCGAAATGTTAATTTTGACAATAAAGTTGACTTCCAAGCCCACGCATTACCTTTTCGTTTTTTTTGGTCCATAGGGTCATTGTAAAAAAGGGCTCTTCCTTCTAGTTTGTGCCACTATCAGTTTATTTATTTTTATTTTTGATTATTCAATTTAGATGTTTGAATAATCTTAAACTGTTGATAAATAAATGAATGAAAAGTGCTATACTGAGGGAAACAACTCGTTCTTTCCACAATATGTTTATTCGCTCAAATCGAATGCGAACGTATTCAGATTTCCGCTTACCGTTATGACGAGAACATTGATCAACCAATGAGAGAGAACTTAGGAATGTTCGATTCATGCGAACATCTTGCCTAGTGGAAAACAGGCTTTAGACAATGTTGACTTTAGTAAACTCAGTTAAAGATCGATATTATGACAATCTTCCTCTCATTAACCTTTCAAAATACAGTTAGCGCCAACGTAATACTAACGGGTAAGGGATTTACTATTCTTATACAAGCAAGAACGCCGGAGGCAGCTTCGTGTATAAATACAATAATAATGACAGTTTTGAACCATGGTATTTGATGTAATTTATTTGTATAAATTGGAAGATGTCACAAAAAATTAATCTCAAGACAAAATTTTACCAAATCGTTTGGAGTTTAAACATCATGACGGCGCTGTAGTAATATACCAACTTAACGGGTGACTCCGGGCGCTGTCAAAAAGTTGTTTAAGAGTAATATACCAACTTAAAGGGTGATTACGGCGCTATAACAAATTGTTTATTAAGAGTAATATACCAACTTAAACGGCGACTCCGAGATAAAAATTCATACTATATATTTAATCTATTCATGGCGTCATTTACAAATTATAACGGTAGGCCTACAGTATATCAAATCTGAAGCTATGCGAACTAATCATAAGCCATGCATTATTGGGTGAGTGAAGCCGGCTCCCTTTGAACCTGGAAATGAAATGCTATATAATTCGCCTTGACTAAAGTTATAAGATCTTGTGAAAGTCTTGCTTAACTGGAAAAAGTTCAAAGCCAATGTCAATACATATTAAATATTTCATGATGTGTATTGCGCGAATCCAGCGATCAATGCGCACCGGAACGCAATGCCACCGGAACAAGTGCGCGTTGAGTGAGTGTCTAATGTTTAAAGGTAGATTGTCCAAGATCCCTGGTCTAACGATATTAAAAGTCTAATCTCCCCCGTTCTATTCTAAGGCTTTTGCCTTAGAATGTTTCAGGCATTAGAAAATGACATTTCATTTCCAAGTAAAGAAATTGATATATATAGTATTTGAACCTATAGAACTTCCATTTGTGTTCTTTAGATATGTTATAATTGCAGAAATTAGTTTGTTTACAAATTAAAATGTTTGCTGTGTTAATTAAAACTGAAACTAATCAGCATTGTGTTGGTTATTAACAGAAGCACTTATCTTGATTAAGATATATTTTTGTGTACACTACTTTTAATCAAAGGTGATTGTGAAGTGTGATAAGCTATAATAAAAGCAATATTGTTACACGGTTTAGACTTGGTTCACTGTACTTAATTTTCATACAAATATTCATTCAATAGATTTTGTAAAGGATTCACCAAAAGGGCATGAAACAAAGAGAAGGGAAATCAACAATGAAAAAGATTTTAAAATCCTGTATTACCATTGTTAATGTTATTTTTTATATCTTGTACATCATTTAGTTTAAGTTTCCTTGTGAATAGACCTATTATTAAATTATTTTTTTTCTGTAACTTTTATTTTACTTACTCTGGACGTAACTTTATTCAAGAAGTGTGCCACTCTTTCAAAAGTGTAGCTTCCAAATAAATTATTATTATTATAGACTTCTAAATTCTGTAAATTTTAACAAGATATCAACTTTTCATCATTTAAATTAAAAGCGCGTCTGGTAAAATTTTTATAAGAAAATCGTAAACGATCGATTAATTTGATGTATTATGTGACTTACCGTAATGCTTCTAAAACCATGTTATTTTACTCCAAGTTTTCTGTTATTTCAGAACAAGCAGCACAAATGGAAGAAAACGCAACAGAAATTCCTCCTGACGGCGGCGGAGCTATGACGTTACCTCTAATAGCACTCATGTCATTTAATTTACTGATCGGAATTACAGGCATAATTGGTAACGCGTTACTAATGGTTATTGTTCTATCTAACGCGTCAATGCGAACGATTCCGAACGCACTTATATGCAACATGGCATTTGGAGATTTATTTATGTTGTTCTCATCCGTGATAATCAATACAATGGTGGATCTAAACGGCGGGAATTTCACGCTAGGTCACACGGGATGCGTGTTTATTAACTTCTCTCATTTGATGTCAATGGGCGTTTCGATTTTTACGCTAGTGGCTCTAAGCGTCGATCGTTACCAGGCGATCGTTAAACCCATGGAACGCAAAGCGTCACGATTCCGTACGGCCGTCACCATTGTTATTATATGGATGGTCTCAATCACCGCCGCATCGTCTATGTTTTTTTTAACGAATCTAGAGCAATTTGGGAATAACATGGCCATATGTTACCACATAGAACATAATACAACCGAGGCACGCGTCTTCGAATCAATTCGCATGTTGCTAATGTACGTTGTACCATTACTACTGCTATGCGTATTCTACATACGGATCGCCTTTATTTTGTATCGTAGTTCAAAGCAAATGCCCGGAGATGGCCAGGTGTCAAGACAGGTTCAAGATCGAAAAAGGCTTGCATTGATTATACTTGTGCTCGTTTTACTATTTGCTGTACTCTGGTTACCATACGTTGTCTACAGTTTAAAATCCGAGTTTATAACTGAAGAAGAATATGAAGCGAATTCCGCCGCGTACGAACATCTACAAATGGCGGCGATTATTTTAGCGTCACTAAATTCCACCATCAATCCAATCGCGTTATGTCTAATGAGCAAAAATTTCAGAGCATATTTTTTAATGTACTTAAGCTGTAATCATTTTAAACATCCACCTGCGAACGATTATAAGGCGACGATGAAACGTGAAGGTACGTCGGTTACGAAGATTTCATCAGACGAGAGCACGAGACGAATAAAACGATGTGGAGAAGAGTACATACAACTGAAGGCCCATTCTCCGTACAAGAACAACGACTGTTAAAGTATGCAGCAACAACTGTTTTTCATGGTTGAAGCAACTATCTTAGACCAGTGTGGTCCTTTTGAATACACTCTCCCTCTTGTCAAAGTGTACACGGTAGGAAGAAGTGTATTTTTAAACACTATTGCAAAATAGTTTGAAAGAAGTGTGATTTACCTTCTATAAAAGTTTTGATAGCTGTAATCATTGTAAACATTAAATTAACTTATGTTATATATATATACATATACATATACATGTAAGTCATAATTCATACGTTCTAATAAACACAACAAAATATTATATAGTTTATAAATATTATATAGTGTATTAACGTGGAATCACCTTATGTTCTATTCTATCTATCTGAGTGCGAACTTATTTGTATTGACAGTTTAATGGAATTTAAAGATATATATTGGTATGTATAACAGTATGCCAGGGATATGTGTAATTTCAATTAAGCAGTTGGAATGATTTTGTTTTTTACCTTGTATAGAAAGTAGTTTTGTAAATAGATGTACATAGGCCTAAGCGTATTTATTTGAAAACAGTATAACAAAACAATTAGAGGCTGGAGTTGATTGACAATGACGGCTGACGGCCTAATATCAACGAAGACGTATTTAGATACGACTACGGATGTAAACACATTTAGACGTGACACTCGTTTAACTGGGGTTGGCATCCCTCAAAAAGAGAACGCGTCTCTTTGTAGTAACCATGCGTTTCAACACTTGGTTAGACACGTTTCGGCAACAGTACGCCAACGTTTTGTACATTTGTTCACTAAAATTAAATTAACATCTCGAGTTGTTCTGTACTGTATATTTTGTCGAAACGAAAAGCGCAACAGCAGTGATTTGACCACTCACAACCGATGGATTGTTCGTTGGAGTTTGTTTGAACTGTCGCTTGTCAACTCGCTTGCGTTGCGTCTTAAAGCTTTGTCTACACTACCTGAATTTATGTGACAAAAATGTGATGTGTCCATGTAATGGACACGATGACATCTTACCACTACTACCATATTTGGGCATATCACATTTTTTTTTTTGTCAAACTAGTTTGATAGTGTAGACAGAGCTTTAATCCTTTCGTGGGAACCAAGCTTAGGAACAACGTACAGTACAAACGTGTTGTTTAATCTATAAAAATAGGGCTAAGTGTAATAACAGCAAATGCAATTATGTATAATTATAAGATATTCTATACTGTACTTAAACATTAGCTATATATTTCAACATTATTTTGTTAGATCTACTGGAACAAAAATACGTTTTATAAATTACTAAATAGTAAACTAATTTTTTAAAAGGCATCATTCAATTTGAATCGATGTTAGCACTAGGCGCCTGCTAATGTGTCTGTATATTTCAACTCTACAACATTTAAAACAATCAATAAATTCAAATTCCAAACATTTAATGATAAAACCATACCCCTTTCGAGTCACCTCATTGATATAATATTCGGTAGTACAACGAACATTATTACGTTCTCTTTCCTAAAAGAGTTCGCGTAAATTAAAAAATAGTCAAGAAACGGAAATTATAAGAAAATAAATAAATAACATTAATCATTGCGTTCAACTATATTTTAAATCTATATATTACTTTAATTAAATTCTCAAAGAAAATGTCGCACATATTTAGTTTAAATTGGTCTATCGAATTAAGAATTCTTAATGTCACATGAAGTATCAAATGACGTTATTAATCGGACGTAATAGATCACAAAACGATTACAACTGTACAATAAATGTTTCGATTCATCAATGTTAGTTGACGGTGAAGGCCTACTATCGCGGCGGCGCACAAAAGAAACATAATTGCGCGTTGATTCATGATCGACGCAGCGCCTATCTATAGAGGGATAAATTTCGATTTCCGACGACTGACGACCTAACTAGTTATCGATGTGTCGTAGTTTGTCGTCTGGGCGAAACCATCAAAGCATCGCGGTAAGAAGTGAGGAACCCGTCCCAATATCCTCGCATGCGCACAGTACTTTGGTCGTCGGTCGTCGCAAATCGATAACTCAACGAATAAAAAGTGTGCGCTCAATTACTCATACACATACGTAAAACAACAATATGAAATACAAACTGTAATTTAAAAGGTTTTTAGAAAATCAATCTGGTCAATTCGGTGGCCATTATATTAAGTAGTATTTACATAGTACTGGCGCCAACGAAATTTGTTTGTTTGTTGTGAGTTAATTTTCACATACTCTGAATTTGCGTGTTAAGAAAAAAAACACAACAAACCAAGAGACTGAATCAAACTACTGTATTATTCTGTAATGGTAGTCTTACCTTAGATATAATTTATTTTGCATACCTTCGTTCGATGTGATCAATTTATGTTGTATTGGTGCCAACGAAAGAAACCTTTGTTTTTTATACTGTGCGTTTGCGTAAGAAGGAAATTAGGCGTCAGTATACAACTGTGGAATAATGAATAGCTTGCTGTATCTTAGATAAGTTATTTCGTACTTTCAATTTAAGTAATTGCGAAACGTAACTTTTGAGAGGTGCTATTTTTCTAAAATAAGACTATAAGGATGAGGAATATAGATTATAATGTCATTAATTGTACATTATATATTACATATATAATAATATAAAATATATTATTATATTTAATATATCTGAAGTTTTAGACGAGCTTTTATTGTGCTTGGTTATGCAACGCAAGTGATTTGACCAATCACAAGCGATAGATTAATAGACGTCATTTGTCGTGACGTTGCGCCTACGTCCTTGTGTTGCGTCTATATTGGGGACCAAGTTTTAATGACAAACTCTGTTGCGTTGTTTTAAAGTTGAAAACAATTTTTTTAATGAAAAATAAGATACCATTGATCGCAACTATAGGTTCGGTCGTAAATGAGATGATCAATCAATATTACTAGATGTGTATACTGTATTTAATTTACTTTATTCATATAACTATTTAATATATTTTAATAAAATGACGATTACAGTGACTTTAATCGACGATGACGGTAAATGTAGTTCTATAAGCCGTGTTTCCGCAGATAAAAAAATACCGATAAATTCTTGTAGAAAAATGTTGTTTAACCGATTCCGCTCGAAAAAAAATTAACCGATAATTGTTATTTTCTTTAAATCAGATAATTATCTGATAAAATGCGATAATGTTTAACATTTGTCTTGACGGACAAATCGTTGCGTTAGTGATTTTAAAATTAATTATCAGATTGGTTAAAAAAATTAATAATTATTATTAACAATTATTGTTGTTATGACTGTGGAAACACGGGCTTAGTTGACCATTGAAGAATAAATAATATTTTGTCGGGTAATATATAGTATTAGGCCTACGACATGACGGCGACAATGACAGACGATCGAGTTCGTAGCAGACGATCGAGTTCGTAGCATAATAATTATATCAATAATTATAATTATATAATGTTATCAATAACATTAACATTGATGTAAACATTACTAGTGTTTGCTTAAAGATGTATTGTTCCCCCAAAAACATTAAAAAAATGAAAGACTAATTAAATCAGACTTTGAATAGGTTATTTTGTAGTTAGTTTGTAAAGTTATTCCCTACAAAAAAAAATGTTTTCTCATATAAAATGACAAAATAAAAGGTTAAATTCAATAAAAAACCCACTGGCTGGGAGCCAGTTTGACTATTTTTTTGCTCTAAATTTCAGTTTCTTTCAGGTAAATATTTTTTTTTTCGATTCAATTTTTGGTCAAAGTGGATAACTATTATATGACATTAAAATGGCATAAACAAAATTGTTTAATTATGTTTCAGGGGGAAAATACATCTTTAATAGGTAGCTTTTGTCAAACTTGTTTGTTTTAAATTTGTCTCTTGATAGAATTTTAAATTTGAAATGTTTTCCAATGAGTTCTAACATATAGGCCTAAGTCTCTAAAATATACAGTTTAAATATTCAAGTGAACCTCAATGTTTTATTTGCTAGCTGTACTCGTGTTTAGCAGCACCAAATACCCTTACTTCTGATGATACCTTGTGTGGTAGAACACACCATTTTTGGTGAACGACAATGATTACACGCGTGTTAAGCTCTGTCTACACTCTATCAAAGTTTATGTGACAACAAAATGTGATGTGCCCATATATGGACATAATGATGTCATATCACTACCATATTTGGGCACATCAAACTTTTTTTTGTCAAACTAGTTTGATAATGTGGACAAAACTTTATACGCGAAGCAATGGTAACGAATTGTGTCAATATAGTGCATTTTATAACGTATTGTATCACCTCTTATGTAATATGATGTTATTATTGTCATAATAAATAAATAGTGTACCGGTACTGTAAAACTTCGTTGATTTATTTCAAGTAATGTTTCTAAAATTCAAAAGTGTACATTTTTATCTCCGGGGAAAATGATGTTGTGGAATGCCGTCATTTGAATCATTATGACCTGGAAATACGCAATACACACCGTTTTGGATTGCTATACTTGAAATTGTATATAAAATGTGATTTACAATGTATAGGACACCAACGTATTAAAACTAATCCGTGGTTAGATTATTATACAATCTCAACAGTGAATCGGTTATTTATATGGAGATGGCATAGTTTTAAAAACAACCTTACTATCGCGCATCAGTTAAATCAGTGTAAACTGAAAATAACCGTTCAAAAATTGAGATTCATTATAGCATCATTTGCTAAAGCCGATGCATCCAAAATGATGTAATCACTTTTGGGCGCCGTATTCTTCGTATACATTAGGCCAATCACAACCGAAGACATTACCGTAACGTATGAGAATAACTGGAACCGGAATAACTTGAACCCATTGATTTAAGAAGGCTACCCACGTTAGATCAGACATGAATCGAATACAGTGAATTAAATTTAGTTAAGTACCGTGCCTCAAGAATGTAAATTCTACCGTAAGACATATTCTAAAAAAGGTACATTGTTTGCTAAATTACAGTAAATGACCGAATAAACGTCGCAGATAAAATAAAGAGTACAACGAGTTTCCGACATTGTTGGGCCTCCAGGATGAACGCGTTATCCTAATGAGGATGTAGATTATTTCTCGTACAAAAATGTTCTGCAATTTATCAAATCCATTCTAAAAAAATGTCGCACTTGCGCACTATTTCAACCAAATGTGGATACTTGAATCCACTCCATTAGGCGATACTAGGAGTACATGTGCTCACGAAAACAAATGCGCTTATCTATCTAAATGCGGGAATCTATATTATACTGTACGCATTGCTATTTCTGGAGTAAATCAATTTGTTTGTAGGTATGAATTTGCGACGACCATTGCTCGCATTTGGCTATTGATGGGACGTCTTACATTACGTTATACATTTTCTGTTTCTGACAGAGATATCGTGTTTAAAGAGCACTCCATACAGCCAAACTCTTTTATAGATAACTTGCAATAGTCTGATAGACTCTATCTAGTGACAGCTGCAGAATTGGGTGCGTTACCTCGCTCGATTCATCGACACAAATATGCGGGTTATAGGTTATAACAACATCCAAATAAACAAACATGCGAGGACATCAAGGGCTCTCGTAGGCGAATGAACAACGCAATGCCAAGCTCGGGGAAGTTTATTCGACGAATTGTACGATTATTTTAGAATAATCTGAATTACACTACGTGAACGGATAATCACTGTCCACTGTGTATTGTTATTATACACTTCAAGGCTCAGGCCAACGATTCACCGTTTCAACTAAGATTCCCAGGAGATTACACGAGTGGGCACGCGTCTCAATTAAATCGGCGACAAAACTACAATATTCCATTATTAATGAGATACTTTGTCGTTTATGTACGGTAGCTATTAAAAACCAAACACAAGTCTATATTTCATATCACGTCTTATTTTAATTAAGCCAAAACTTAGTATGTGTACGGTACAAGGAAAGGTATGGCACACTTACAGGTCTGTAATTAGCCATAACCCAAAACGGATTTAGCATACGTAATCATCTACAATAGCCGATCCAGGCTTAGTTATTTACCCGGGTAAATAACGGGCCTTAACGGGTCCATATAGTTATTTACACGAGTCAATTGGTTGCATGGGTCAATTATCGCTAATTTTGGTGGGTAAGTCACTAACTTACTCTGGTAAATAACGGGCCATTTATACTATGTTTACAATACGACATAAAACATAAAAATCAAAAATATATTACAATAGTTAAAATTGAAAAAAAGAATAAATATAAAAATGTAAATAGAAAGGCAAAAAAGTAAAAGGTGAGGAAGATAAACATTTAAAAAGTGTTATTATTAAGCATAACATTCTTTAATTTACTTTTAAAATTTAAAAAGGTATTGCAATTTCTAATAGAAACGTTTAACGAGTTAAAATATGTAGGTCGTTTATAATTAAAAGAATGTTTAAAAAGTTCACACTGAGGTCTTGGAACAACGAGATCACCCCTGGAAAGTTGCCGGGTAGCCATTCTTTCATTGGCAGTAATTCTGGCAAGCCCACGCCAGATGTTAGTTGGGGCGAGATTGTTAGAGGCTTGATAGGCAAGACAGCCCATTTGATAGTCAGCACGTTGAGAAACGGTAAGAGTAGAAATGGTGTTAAAGAGTTGACGGGAAAGAGTAGTGTAAGGAACTTGGAGAATAGTTCGGAGAGCTCTATTTTGAAGTTTCTGAATCTTAGAGATGTAACTAGGCCTTTAGCCCCACACCGTGATACAGTAATCGATGTGGGGTAAGAATAAAGAGTTGTAAAGAAGAAGGGCAGTGGAAAAAATAAGGAAACATCTAGTGCGGGAGAGAAGGAAAATAGAAGAGTTAAGTTTATTGCAAAGGTGGGAGATATGGTTGTTCCAGGTAAGGGTGTTGTCGATTAATACTCAAAGGTGCTTAACGCAAGTGACATTGTCGATGGGCTGGTGATTGACAGTGAGTTTAATGTTAGGACTCCGTCTAAGTTTTTGTGATGTTCCAATGAGCATAGACTTAGTTTTTTTGACGTTGATATATAATTTGTTAGCAGATAGCCAGGAGTAGAGATGGTTTAAGTTGGTATTTATGTTTTGTTGCATAAGGGCGGAGGACTTGTTAGCAGTGAAAATAATAGTGTCGTCAGCAAACATATTAGCAGAGCAAGTATATTAAGCAGTTATGGAGATCATTGATATAAATAGAAAAGAGAAGAGGACCAAGAATAGTACCTTGAGGGATACCAGTATGAATAGAAAGAAGAGAATAGACAGAAGAGTTGAAGGAAACACGTTGGAAGCGAGAAGAAAGGAGAATCGAACCAAAGGATAGAATTGGGGGAAAGGTCAAAGAAAGGAAGCTTATTAAGGAGGATAGAGTGGTTGATGGTGTCGAAGGCCTTGCGAAGGTCGATGATGAAGACGGTGCCGATAAGGTTTCCATTATTGATGTGTTGAAGCCAGGAGTCATGGGTATTAATAAGGGCGGTAAGGGTAGAGTGGCCGGGTCGAAAACCTGATTGTTGGTCAGAAAGAAGATTATTGTGTTTAGGTAGTAGTAGAGTTGAGAATGGATAGCTTTTTCGAGAATTTTAGAGCAGAGAGGAAGAACAGAAATAGGACGTGGAAATAGAGTCAGTTGGTTTCGTCGTAACAGCTAGCTATTGCTAACTTTGGTGGATTGTCACTAACTTACCCGGGTAAATAGCGCGCCTTAACGGGTAAGTTGGATTCGTGGGAACAATTATCGCTCACTTTGGTTGGTAGGAACCAACTTACCCGGGTAAATAGCGCGCCTTAACGGGTAAGTTGTATTCGTGGGAACATTTATCGCTAACTTTGGTTGGTAGGAACCAATATATCCGGGTAAATAGCGCGCCATAACGGATAAGTTGGATTCGTGGGAACATTTATCACTAACTTTGGTTGGTAGGAACCAACTTACCCGGGTAAATAACCATAAGTCTGAACGGTACCCATTAATCACAAGATAAATGTCTTTATGTAATATGCAATAGATAAACACGTATATGGGAATGTTTCTTTAACCTGGATTTATACGTGTAGATCTTACGCTGTAATAATGAATAGTAAAATGGAAGGTAACCTAAAAGGGCAAACTTGTCGGGTCGTTCTCCTCGAACTTTCATCATCCTGTTCAGAGGATTTATATTATAATCAGTGGCATAACACAAAGGCCTAAGGCCCCTGGTTTAAGAAACATAAGTTGCCCTCCGATTTCCAACGCTGGAGGCCTCGGACGTTTTTAGCCTTGTCAGCATCCTTCATATACCCAGTACACTGCTCATGGGCCATATAAGCTCCAGGGCCCATGGTGAGTTTAGCCAGTGTGAGCGTTCATTGCCGTTACGCCACTGATTTAAATATTTCGTGATTAGTATTTTATCAGCTACTATCATACAGATATTGCCTGCTTAGAGGTGAAATATATGATTTGACATCTCCAAAGGGAAATTATATTTTGCTCCATGGTTGACAAATAATAACAAAACTAGAAATACTTGGAAATGGTAACAATTAAGACCTAATTGGTCTTTGGTGGGAAGTTAGCATCGTTGTGATCATTTTCGTATATTTATGTCTGTTTAGGCTTATTTTTACTTTCAGAATTAGGTCGTTGGAATCACCTCAATTTGTTCATACGCCAGAGGGTAACATACAATCATAAATACATTTTAAACTTAAAAATAAGAATAATGATTCAGTTATAGACGAAATGAATCGATCAAACAAATGAGTTGTTAACCACTGCGCACCCCAGGGCCTATACAAATACTGGTACATTAATTTATTGATCGTAGGTTGATAATTTGTCGGTTGTAATTTCGTATATGCGTCATTTATTATATGTATACTTGGTTTAAACGAATGATGCTCGAATCAATAATAGAGATGGAAACATTGATTCATTAATACTTTAGTGATTTTGACAATTTTATAACGCGTTTGTCTAATGGTTTCGTGCGTCAAACGCAATATTCCATTCCGCTGGGTATTACTATTATATTACAACAGCTTTAGTTCAGACAGATGTTTCCCCCGGGATCAGCAGAAAACTAATTATTATTTTGTATCCATTAATTATAAATTTATTGTATAAAATATAGTCAAAATAAAATCAGTGTTAGTGATCTCTCGCGCGTTTAAAAAGACACTATACTGCGCACGTATAAATTGCGCACTAATGTCGCGGCGATAAATATTTTTGTTAAATTGTCACATGTCACTAGCCTACGGCGAACATTATAGAGTAAACTAACGTTTGTTCTTTTAAATATTCGCCAATGATCGACAAATGACGTCTTGCCTGTACAGGTAGCTTTTGATGGAAAGTTGTATATTTAACCATGTACGTCAAATTAATACGGATTGAAAATCCTTTAACATTGCAGTGTAAGCCGCATTTAACATCCCGCCTACACCGACCCCATTTCTTTATTAATACCGTAATTTATATTAACAGATCACTGTTATTACGCCCAGCGTAGTTTGGATAATCTATATTAGAAATTACATACTACTACTCCTAGCAAGTAACACTTTTTCATTAATCATAAATTATTCACATGATATTAACTTGGTTAAAAATGGGTAAAAAATCTAAATACGTTACTGAAATATATCCAACAAAATCTCACGCATTGGAACAACAACTTTAATGTTAAAATCTCAGATAGAATCAATGTAAAACATTCTTTAATAACTTGCAATATTAAATATGCCTAATCGTGGATTTTTATAATAATAGTAATCTTTGTGATCGACGATAACTGAAATTGTACACTGTAAAAACAGAACTTAAACATGTATTTTGTACCCACTTTTTTTTCCACACATTTAGCCTTAAACATGTTTAGATATGAAACATGTTTAGGTTCTAAACACATTCTAAACATGTAGTCTGTATCCAACTCAACACAGTTAATAATAATTTATTGAAACTACACCTTTACAATTATAGTGGTACTCGTTCATACACGGTGCGTTCTATATACAGATACACATAAATAAAAACAAAAATAAAACTAATCAACCGCCGACATGATCGCTGTCGTACGTCACTTATGCAATATACAATTAAAAAGAATAGAAATACGAACAATTTTTAAGTAGTACAGTAATAACTGAAAAATATTGTAACAAAATTTAAAAATAGTAATATAGCAATATAAAGACACGTAACTACGTGTTTAACGTAACTACGTGTTAAAAAGCTAAATGCGTATCGGAAAAAGTGGGTACAAAATACATTTTTAAAGTGTAGGATTGTTCCAGCAACATATTGAAATTTGGGAAAAAATCGATTTAAAAATCAAAACCTCGACAAAGTTAAGAGCTTAGAGTTAAGCTAAGTCACCTGCAATATCGTTTTAATAGTTACCTTGCCTTTATATATTAATTTTGTATTATGTATGTGATGAAATGAAATTTAAAAAAAAATAAAAAAAAGAAAAAAAAAGTCACCTGCAATATAACTCCGGAATACGTTACATTGTTCCATAACACACGTAATCTGGGATAGGTAGTTGTGTTGTTTGATTCCAACAATTAATTCACATTGTGACATGAACATATAATTAATACTAAGCGGGAAAAGTGAATATTAAGACATTGGATCGCATCATCGAAGTTAATTTATAATGTGTCACATGAGTGGCAGTCTTGATCGAGTTAAAAATAATCTAAGGGATACAGTTCATGTTATATATTCCAAAAACTATTTGAGATAATAATTAGCAGGGGAAATTGCTTTGCTATATAAATCATAGATGCCCTACTTTTTAATACATTTTATTACTATCTTTTTTTTACAAATACTTACGTATATGGGACGTATATGTTCAGTAGATGTAGGCTATCTTTTCAAAGCAACATATAGTAACCAATCAACTATACGATCCAATAACCGATTGATAAAGAATGGCATGAAATAGTTTTGAGTTGAATGGATAGACTATTTCATGACGAGGCAGATCCGCTCGTGCTTTCAATGAATAAAAAAATTCGTCCCATGCAACGAATACAAAACATTCATTATTTTTTGGATAACACATCTACTGGTTTTTTTAAATCTTTAATCAAGTTCGAAGCCTAGGCCATTTAAGACAGGACCACAATGTAAAACAGATATACTGTTATCTGATTGTTTTATCCTGTATAAATATATTATTTATTATTATTATTATAAAGGGCAACAACTATAGACAGCGTGCATTTAACAGGTTGAATTTGAAAGTCACCAGACTTGCGTGTCAAATTTAAAAGAAAAAGTTGCAGTGTAGCCAATTTGAACCATTAAATAGAACGTTTATCATGTAATAGAACTACTACTGAACGGCAGGTGTGCTATAATAGCGGATATTTTACAGACTTTATAACATTTTACCCCCGAAAGTAACCTTGTTTTAAATATATAAAAACTTTAACTCTAGATTCTCTCCCTCATTTAGTTCCATTACAAGTCATTCCAACCAGCCTAATCAGGATACAACTTAAAGTATTACGTCATAACGGAAACGAAATATAATATAAAATATGAAACATATCAAAACTGAAATTGGGTATGTCTTTGAGCAAAGCCTTGTATGAAATTATATAAAACAAATTATACTAAACGACTTGAAAGAAAGATTTAAATCCATAATCATGGGATTGTAATATAAGCAATCCTGTTACATCAATAATCTGTGCGCTCTTATTGAGTAAATAACGAGATGGGTATAGATAAAACATATTGGCATAGAGTACGTCAATGCACACTTTGGGGACGGGTACTAAAGGCTAGATTTAGCAAAGGTTACTAATTGAGAAAGACATGCTACTTTGAAGAGTGTGTTTGCAAGTGAATTTATTGTCATGTTCAATTAGTAAACATTGTATAGTTCATGTGATGAAATAGGTCAATACAAAAGATACATTTGTAAACTAAGAAGAATCACGTTCCAATAGCGAAGTTTACATTAGTACTTATTATATTGCTGTAATTCTATATATAGTTTGGTTACCACAGTTTAGTTAAATTACTTGTGATGCGCTTACGTCCTTGGGTTGCGTCTAATGCTTGGTTTTCACTAGAGACGCAACACAAGGACGTAACGCGACAAAAGTGATTTGACCAATCACAGGCCATGGATCATTCGAACTGTCGCTTGTCATTGGTCAACACGCTTACGTTGCGTTAACGTCCTTGCATTGTGTCCTAGTGGGAACCAAACATTAGTGGGAACAAGGCTTACAGTTGTTGGCACAACCCAAGTTAGTTGACCAATCACAATTCGAAAGATTCACGCTTAAGCGTGGTTCGTACTAGCGACGCAACACAAGGACGTAACGCAACGCAAGTGAATTGACCAATCACAAGCGATGGCTTATTCGCTTGTGATTGCTAACTGTCTATAACTTCGCTTGTCATTGGATAAAACGCTTGCGTTGCGTTTACGTCCTTGCGTTACGTTCTAGTGGGAACCAAGCTTTACGTCCCCGTTTCACGGAGCGGAAGACGAAGCAGTACAATTATAATAACATCATTTTCCATTATTTAACAAACGACGCCATCTTCCATTCCGTGAAAACAGGAACACAAAGCTTATAGCTTGGTTTCAACTAGGACGAAAACGACGTAGACGCAACACACGTGTGTTTTGACAGTGTGGATGATCCACCGCGTCATATTGCGGTGCGCTTATGTTTATGCGTTGCGTCCAAGTATTAACTAAGCTTGGTTCCCACTAGCGACGCAACGTATAACGCAACCTACGAAATGTAAAAAAATACCCTTCCAATAATTGTGTTTTCCCCCGCCTGTGATTTTTTCAGCAATGTTGTGTCGTCGGTTCCCACTTGTGATTACGCAATAAAGCCCTTTGCGTCGATACGTCACGTTCAAGTGGGAACCACGCTTTACTTATGCGTAAAAAAACAAAACAAAAATGGGTATTTGTTTACAAAACCTATGTCTATATAGGATATAATTAAATGTATAATTTAAAAAACAGTATTTATGTCTACTGTATAAAATTACTAGCATAGACACAATAGTTTATTATTCATTCGTGCTTAAGCATATTCACAACTAAACTGAGGACTGAAGTCGTTTGTTTTCCGAGAGTCTATAAATAAAGGGAAGAGATAAAAGGCATTGAAAATATGCGTGTTGTAAATATGAAGTATAGTAGAATACCTATTAAGGAAAACATTTGAGGCCCAACAAATATAGGGATGGGCCGTTATGTTGAAAAATATATTTCATCTCGTCTGTTTCACTATCACCTGAATATGCGTGTCCCCTTAATAAGGGTGTCTCAAAGGAGGGTTTCAATGGATCACAAAACAATGTAACAGTATTAACGAAACGTGTGGACATTTCTTTTTATTAAATAAACCATTACATTTGACATTTTAAAACATGGGACGAGACAGTGCCAATAAAAGTTATTACATTTGAGCCAGCAGGTTATCAACACGACTGAAATAAAAGCCTACTGCGCTAACCCACCAAACACTGTATGCATTTCCTGTTACACGGGACGGAGGGCGGAAGACGGCGAGGTTAAATTGTTTCTTTGTGCATTTTCAATAGGCAGTTTGGGCAACCTCTGTATCCGTATACGTTATTATGACAAGGATACGTAAGCTTATACGCGAGTTTTCCCAAAATATATTTATTTAACCAAACGGCGCCGTCTTCCATTACGTGAAACGGAGCAGGTGTGAATAAATGTACGCTTAAGATACGAATTCACAACTATCTAATGTCTGAATGGCCAAAGGGCCAGTAACCTAAATATAATTTAGATAATAATTCTATGATAAACGAAATCGGTGGTGTCACACACCAATCGCATTTTGTAGGTCTGGCTACTAAAAAACTAAACTTTTTTCTAACTCATCGCCAGCCGCAACGCATATGTGTGGGGCGAAGGCAATGGGTATAGGCCTATGTTCTTTTCCCCCGTGATCCATGCTCACGGAACTTAAAGTATTTATCCAAACTGTTATTGTCTCTATTTGTGATTTTCTCTCTGCCTTTCAAACACACACAGAACAAGCCTAAAATAAAGTATTATTAACGACAGTGTGTCCTAGATACGATACATGATCAAATTCAATTCTAATAATATAATATTTAATTTCAACAACGCAATCTATTTTAAATCTATGTTGATTTTTTCGCCCGCTAACATGAAGAAAATTCACACTCAATTTATATTAATCTGCTATACAATGTTAATTACGCGTTTTACGTGAGAAATCAGTAAAGATTTGTGAAATCCACTAGAAACTATACGATTATAGCTGAGCAAATAAAAAGCGCTGTATTGTCTAGGGTATACTTATCGTTAAGTCTTTAGTAATGAAGAAATTATAACCGCGAACGAACAACGAGTTGAGGTTGTTAGCCGAATTGTGCCAACAAAGTCGTTGGAAATTAATTGATATATATTTCTATGAAAAGAAAATTGGGTTATCATATTCAATTGTTCAAACACATTTGATTATTATATTTTTATAATGTTCTCATTGTCAATATGAAATTAACAACTGTTCTTTTTTACCTATACTTTAATTAATTAGAAACCAGACACACTATCAGTATTTGAAGGTTTTGAAGTAAAAACACGAAACGCTTACGGTTCTTCCTTCAATTATAAGCATTGCTCTAAAACAAATTTGAACATTTTTTTTTTAAATTGTATGTCAAAAATATCAAATTGAGAGTATTTCTACGATTTTTATAAAAGGAATTCGAAGGATGCCTGAAGAATAGGAATTACAGAAAAGTAATATTCGAGAAACTTGAATGACAAAACAATGTTGACATGACTAGGGCGACCGGGTCTATAGTCTAATTAGGTTTGGGCCAATTAACTAAGAGGAAGTGGTCGAGGTGCGATATTTCTTTTCGTACATAACTTAGGAACCCCTCATGAAACGTCACAAAATACACATGAATATTAATTAGTCATATCCATACGGTGTGACGTAAGAATTGAGCTAACTACAAACGCTTTCTGTCGAGCCGTCTGTGCAGTCGCGTGGAATAGACTGAATTTACATGTCGATGTATGGTGTTCGAATCCCATGATCAACTTCTTTTTACTTTATAGTGAGGGAGAGATTATTTATAGGGTTATGTTTAGTTATATAGAAAGTATTTTTAACAAAAGGGACCCCAACTTATGTACGAAAAAAAGGCCGCAGACTCATACACAATAATAATTATATACAGTATATATTTATTTCTCGTGAAATGAATGAGAGGAAATCAGTTTTCTTGGTTTTAACACTACGCGGAAAACCTTTATTCAGAGGACACCACTATAGCAACAATGTATGAGTTCCAAAGTCGGTGTCCCCTTTATTCAGAGGACACCACTATAGCAGCAATGTATAAGTTCCAAAGTCGGTGTCCCCTTTATTCAGAGGACACCACTATAACAACAATGTATGCGTTCCAAAGTCGGTGTCCCCTTTATTCAGAGGACACCACTATAGCAACAATGTATACGTTCCAAAGTCGGTGTCCCCTTTATTCAGAGGACACCACTATAGCAACAATGTATGCGTTCCAAAGTCGGTGTCCCCTTTATTCAGAGGACACCACTATAGCAACAATGTATGCGTTCCAAAGTCGGTGTCCCCTTTATTCAGAGGACACCACTATAGCAACAATGTATGCGTTCCAAAGTCGGTGTCCCCTTTATTCAGAGGACACCACTATAGCAACAATGTATGCGTTCCAAAGTCGGTGTCCCCTTTATTCAGAGGACACCACTATAGCAACAATGTATGAGTTCCAAAGTCGGTGTCCCCTTTATTCAGAGGACACCACTATAGCAACAATGTATGCGTTCCAAAGTCGGTGTCCCCTTTATTCAGAGGACACCACTATAGCAACAATGTATGCGTTCCAAAGTCGGTGTCCCCTTTATTCAGAGGACACCAACTATAGCAACAATGTATGCGTTCCAAAGTCGGTGTCCCCTTTATTCAGAGGACACCACTATAGCAACAATGTATGCGTTCCAAAGTCGGTGTCCCCTTTATTCAGAGGACACCACTATAGCAACAATGTATGAGTTCCAAAGTCGGTGTCCCCTTTATTCAGAGGACACCACTATAGCAACAATGTATGCGTTCCAAAGTCGGTGTCCCCTTTATTCAGAGGACACCACTATAGCAACAATGTATGAGTTCCAAACTCGGTGTCCCCTTTATTCAGAGGACACCACTATAGCAACAATGTATGCGTTCCAAAGTCGGTGTCCCCTTTAGTCAGAGGACACCACTATAGCAACAATGTATGAGTTCCAAAGTCGGTGTCCCCTTTATTCAGAGGACACCACTATAGCAACAATGTATGCGTTCCAAAGTCGGTGTCCCCTTTATTCAGAGGACACCACTATAGCAACAATGTATGAGTTCCAAACTCGGTGTCCCCTTAATACGGGTTCTACTTAGTCATGTTTGAGATGTTTACAAGATCCAACACATGAACGCTATCAATCATAGCATTGAACCCCAAATCCTCGAGACTAAAAGGCAATTATGTTAACTACCATTTACGCGAAAGTCCCACTACATTGACACAGTTTAAATAATGCTCAAGAATAATAATGTTAACTTGTCAACATACATTTAACAGCGAGTAAGTCATTTACATGATATGAAACCCCACTGGCTGTCTAACGTTAAGTCCCATTATTTTATTCTAGTCAAAATCCCGGTACTTAACCCAGATTACTATAAAACATACATACTATAATCACTATAATGTCACAAGGCCTCATACTATAATGCACGGATTTAAAAAAAAACATTGTGCCCAAAAGGCTACAAACCATTTCCATTAGATAGGTAATTGAAACCGACAGTTTCAATGTCCTATTCGTGAGGTCTTGTATATTTTTATAAACAATCATCGCAATGAAATAAAAATTGAATATTTATCAATACAAAACAAGGTTTATAATTATTATTTTTTCCCAACATGTTAAGGCTAAACTATAGAGGGCGTTATATTTGAATAAATATAAAATGTGCATAATGCGATGACGTATGTTTAGAAAATAGGTAATCTTGCCTATATACTGTACGTCGTACTCGTACGGTTGTATACTCATATAAAGCTTGTATTGGTTCCTATTTGGACGTAACACCACCAACGCAATGGCAAGGTACGGTAGTTGACCAATCAAAAGTGACATTTCGGATGGTTCATCGCGTCGTGATTGGTCAAATTGCGGTGCTAATCAAGCTTCATGGTACTAACGTCAGATGTAAAAATGCATTTACGTAATCAGAAGAATAACGGATCTCCGACCACAACGTCATTGATAACAATGAACCCAAATTGCGTAAAACACTAGTTCGAAATGTTCATAGCGGAAAACGCTGCACCTGTGGGAACGAAATATAAAGATAAACTCTCCGATAGGAGAAAAACATTGATTAGATCGATAGAGCTCATAATAGCCAAATGCTTCAGCATATGGTATATAAGCTCACTGGAACATGTTTACGCATAATATTAAAAAACATAAACGATCGAAAGAAAATGCATATCGATTATGACCAGAGTGTCACGCACCTCCGGGTTTTAAGTCTGGACATTATTTTAGACCTCCGGTAGATTTCGCATTACGTAAAAAGCAGTATCATTACCGCAAGTTAATGACTAACGAATGTCTTTAGAAGACGATTATTTCAAAAGGGAGGGAAAGTCATTTCAACCCTGCGTTCCATCGTTTTTACGACGTGTGAACATCAATTAACGTATTGAAAGTTAAGTTATTTTGTAATGTTTACGTCCTAAACTGAACTTGTATCGACGTATGCTTGATGGAATTACTTATATATTGCATTCACGATCCACTTACCGTCAGCAAAATCCCTCTGCATTTGTTTATATTACACATTAATGCCAACACGGATTTACACAAAGTACATGTAATGTGATTCATAATAAGGTTATGTATAGTGCAAACGATACTCTAGTGCGTAAAACGCCCCATCTCACAAAATACCATAATCATACCAAAGTTTCACGCTATGCTCGCTGCCAGCCAAGTTGACACATTTATGTTTATGTTATAAATCAGTATATGGAGCAAATTTATTAATTTAAATAGCCCTACATTTTACAGTTTTCAATTGCAAATCTACTCGGTTCGAATTCATTGACACTAGTTTTTTTAATAATTACATCAGATCATTTTAACATAAATTTACGGATTAAAAAAAAAATCAAATTTGAAATGTCGAATTTGCAATTTGGGACAAATTTTACTCATAAGGGCAGAATTCTTGGCAATTTCATTTGATGCTGTTGGGGATTTGAAATAACACGAAACGAAACAAATAATTAGGTTTATTGATCGTCACAGAAAGCTACATATCAGCGAGTGTGTCATTTTCTTAAGCAGTGATATAGTAAAACAACTTTATCGAACAAGTTCGTTTAATCCTATGAAATCTATTTTAAAGCAGTACCGTGGTAACCCATACTCGTTCAAAACATGCACTGGGTTCTTTAAGATACACGAGTCAGATGTAAAGACTTCCACTGGCAGAGGACAGTCTTGAACATGCCAACAAGGCAATACCATAGCACATACCTATACCACTTAACCTAACCCTCACTATATACTACAGTATCACATATGAGATGACGATTGCTGTGAATAAGACGCGATACTCTAGGATATTTAGTGTCACTGGACATGATACTGACCGTGTATCATGTCACTGGACATGATACAGACCGTGTATCGTGTCACTAGACATGATACAGCTAATGTATTTAGTAATTTCTAGCATACCTGAATTAACCAATCGGATACTCGACTCAACATAACACAGAGAGCAAACGCTTCAAAGTAAATGGTCATTTCGACCAAATCTTTAATTTGACTTTGATCAACAACGAGCCTCTTGTACAAACAGAAAAAACATCGTTCAAAACACGGCTAATACAAATAATTCTTATTTTATAAATCACTTTTTGAATATTAAATGCACCATGCAACATAGAATTCTGTAAACAAAGTTAATTTCAAAAGTTACTCAATACTGTTTACTTCTAAAAATAACTTTAACGCTAAAAAAATATGTTATACTTTCTGAAAAAAATAATATAACTTCTTGATCCGAATCGCCTATAACGCTGCATATATCAAAATTGTTTAATACTCTTTGGAAAATGTTAGCATTAATGTAGTGTGCAGTCGCTGGACATATACATTGGACATAACGGACGAATGACCGCTAGCATGTTCATTAAAGGACTATTAACGCAACCGATATAATCATTGTTGTTTAGAATTTACGAGACTGAGAATTGAAAATAGTTAGCCGACAATCTATAGATGTATACGGATGTATTTTATATTGCGTTTTGATGGAACTGTCTGTGTGTGATGTATTGTCAACCGTCATTAAATTCAGCTGAATGTCGGTCAGTTTATAAAGACATGCAGATATAAAGAGTGCTATAAATAACTGGAATTAATTTAGACATCTACGATTAAAATATTCTTAAATCATAGTTATTAACTAATTGTATTGAATGAATTAAAAACCAATTTTCATCTATTTACCTGTGAATAATAAAGTTTCATTAAACCTAAAATGCATATCGTTATTGTACCAAGTGAGTTATTAAAACACAATTTGTATTATTGAGCAATAATAATATTATATTTGTTATTGTACTTAAGTAATAAATTAGTAAAACGAACTTAGCGCACCTAGCGGTTAAAAACAGATTTAGTATTGTACAAATTCTATGGAATAATAAAGATTAATTCACCATCCGGGTATTTGTTGAGTTGCTTACCTTGATATTCATCTCCACGAAGAACAACAACATTTTAAATAATATAATGGCATGATACAATAATAAAACTATTTACTGGTAACTACAAAACCAAATGACGTCATTTATGCCGTTACCATAATTTAAGCCAAAGAATGACATTGTTGGAGAATAAGCAATGTTCTTTACATTAAACGAGTAAATCTTAAATTTAAGATAATTTAACGTTGATGTTAATGCATATTTAAATTACAGTTGATGACCATCAGTATAAAAAGGAACCAATGACCATCAGTATAAAAAGGAACCGTTACAAAATAATTCAAATTTTTTTTACTACAATAATGTATGGTTTTTGATGTTGTTTCAATTTAGAGGTTTATGCAGGAAGTCACTGCAATAAACAGTGTGTGTATGGTTTAATCTAAAAAAACAAATAATTGCCTAAACTGTATGATAAACAAAATGTAGTTACTGCAGTAAATGCAGTAGCATATTATTGACAAGTAAATAGGTTTTACATGTTGTATTGCAAGAAACACAACATGTATGATCACCACCTAATATTATTCCATGCTCTATTGTGTATGATCACCTAATTTAATACACAATGTAAAAATTAGATTATCAAAAGATTATATTAACAATACATAATTACATCGCTCTTGCTATTTTCTCCGAATCTATTATCAAACTGAACTTGCAATATACATAATTTACTGTGTAAGTGTATTTGAACAATTTGTGGCAATAGTGTTCTTAGTTATGTCGATTTAACCATTTCTTTGTTGTTGATTTAGGTAGGGTTTTTTAAATTATTGAAACAAACAACTGACTTGAAACTATCAGTCAAGTTGGCTACACGTGGTTGCTTACATAAATTGACTTCTGAACTTGAACTTTGTGGGCTGTTGACTTGTTATAGTTTTGAACTACTTGCTGCTGTTGACTTGGTTACATGATAATTATATATTCTGTTACTTGTCAGTGGGTGTTTGATGTGATCACATTTTAAATCACATTTTAGAAAGCTCTTGGTTAGGTTGACTCGGTTACATGACTTAGTTACTTCTTAGTTGACTTGGTTTCTTGTTAGTTGACTCAGTTACCTGCTAGGAAGTTGATTTGGTTGTTGACTTATGAAGTCTTGCTTGGAAACTATTGACTTGTTAACTTGCCAGTTAGCTGTTTACTTGTTTATTGCAGGTTATGAAACTGTTAGTTAGATTCATAATAGAAATCTGTTGACCTGGTCACAGCTTGGAACCTATTTACTTGGTTGGAAACTATTTACTTGGTTCTTGTCAGTGAGTTGTTGTCTTGGTTATCGATTCGAAAGCAGCAGACTTGGTTAAATGCTTGGAATCTATTGACTTGGTAACTGTCAGTTAGCTGTTAACTTGGTTAATAAAACAATTTACTTGCGAGTTGCTTACCTCCAAGCAGATATGTTTACATGCATTAATAGATTTTTTTCATTATAGTCGCTTGTCTTGGCAGCTATTCAGCAAACGGTTAACTTAATTATGTTACAGATTAGTGACAATCTTCTTGGTTTGGTTGACCACTCACTTGTTGCTATATGTATAGTCTTGATGACAGGAACAATTCATTGACTTGGTTAGGTTAAAGGCTTGAAATCTATTACCATCTTTTGATTTTAGTATAAATACGTTAAACTTCACTTCCACTGTAAGAGAACAAAATTGGAACGTACTATTGATTAGTTTTTCTAATATTGTTTGAGTAACATTTTAAAAGGTTCACAGATTGATTTTAACAAAGCATATTGATTTTATGTCATTATTTTCATATGCAGTGTAAGAAGCATAACATAATAATAGCATTGTGCATAGCAATAATACAGTATAATTATTGTCGTGTGTATTTGGAACATCAATAACTGAAATATCTGAAAATGTGTAATTTGGATGTTGTTACTGAATTGTATCTAGTTAACAATGCATTTTGAGTGACCTAATTGTGGAGTGAAGAAATTCCTTAAGAATTACAGCAACATTTGACTGTCGTAAAGAACATTGTTTTTATACAAAACTTGCCATGCTAATATTCCAAATAGCTAAAGAGGAACTAAAAAATGCCCCAGCTCATTGACATCAGTCATGTGAGGGAATAGGTCAAAGTTTTGATTATTAGTGGTATTATAATATAGATTATTTTTAGATCACTTCATGCTAAATATTTTTCATCATTTCATAGTACCTGGACGCATGATTATGCTATGAATTTTTATTAATTTTGGTTATTAAAGAATTATAATTACATAGATTGCATTAATCAGTCAACTAATAACTGTCTCATGAGAAAAACATTTCTATATTCTTGTAGAAGATGGATCGTTTGAATTGTATAATTTACGGATATTAAAATATCTTATATAAGTTTTTAAGCACATTATTAGTAAGCCAATCAAGGCTTGAAGGCATCAATAGGTTCTGGTTAATTGCTTATTGCGATTGAACTATACATTTATATAATCATTCACATGCAAAAGCAGCAACGATAATTGATAATTGTGAGCATACTGAAATAGATTGAAAAATAAAATTCTTTGGTCCAAATTCTTCATGCATCCCATAAGGGCTTCTATCAATTCTTTTTGACCTTTTATGACCTAATTATTGGTTTTTTTTATAAACACGTTCATTATGTATGGACAGCAAACATGGCCATGTAAATTTAGTGGTATTAAAGATTAGTGCCAGAAAATATCTGGGTCTTGGGTTCAAAGCCTGACAATATGACCTTAGTTTATACTATGTTTTTGTGATTGAATTACAGTGGCTATATGCAAATCACAGGATATCCTGAACAATACCTGACATCATAAGCAATGAATAATTGTTAATAAATATTAATAATAATAATTTAAATTTAATTAAAATAATCATTTTTACAAAATGACATCAACTTACTGTAATTGGACGTAAAAACTAATACACCAGTACATAAAAGTACTATCATGACCGCCTATATTGTTATTAATTTCTGAGTTATAATATTTTTGAAAGTCAGGGATGGTATTATAGAGTATGTCCTTAGGTAAAATAAAATAGAAGAAAAAATCTCACTGGAGATTGATATTATTTAATGTTATCACATGCAAAGGGCTTTGAACAAATTATGGGGAGCTCAAAGATTATGAAAATTGATTATAAAAGTGATTTTGTTGGATCTTATTTTCACAGAATATGATTAATACAGACATTTTTCATCTCCGTATGACATCAATGTTTAGTCGAGTAGCTGGGTTGTTGAGACAACACCACCACAAACTAAAATATATATAGTATTGGTTCTAAACACTCATTGTTCTGATGGTAGAATCAGTCTTCTTAGATACTGTAAAAGGTAATCTGGTTTTCAGGCTGGAAACTGAGGAAACGGACCCATGGCAGTCAGACATGCAGTGCCTACCAGATCAGTACACCGGGAGACAATTCCCTACGCTTTTAGTATATGTCTGTACACAAGACCAACAGCTTTACATTGAAATGAGGCAATGAGAGTAAAGCAGCTCGCCTAAAGATATAATCAGTATGGTAGAGATCGAACATATGAGTACATTATTACCATTAGATCATCACTCTCCAGTATATACAGCACCCAAGACAATTCCCAGATGGTCTCCAATCCAGAAAGCAACCAAGCCCAACGTAAATGACTTCAAACTAGAGGTTAGCTCATGTATACTCCCAGCGTATCTTTTGATAAGTATCGGGGATTCTGTACTACAGTTTTCACTGGGTCAACCTACCAGTTCAATAACTTTATTATGGAAACCAGATCGAGGATTTTGAAATAGGGGCCGAGACAGTATTTGAAGCAATCCGCGATATGATCGCCAGTAAACAGTGACATAACATTTTTTGCGTATGTTGATCTAACAAAAATAAGTAATTATATCCAATAATTATAGGGTTGGTATACATTTATTCTTTAAATCTACTGCTTGTATGCAAGATGATACATATCAGCTACAATCCAAGCCTAATTCTTTTCTAATTGCTTTCGTTCGTTGTTTTTCGTCACCGTTCAAAAATGAAAAGCGTGACCTAAATAGAATAGTCAAGACCGCATCGCGTATAATTGGATCTGCACAATTGCCTTTGGAGAACATATTTCGGATCGTCTTCTGAAAAAGGCAGTGGCTATCAAAGATAATCAATTTCATCCGGCCTCTAGTTTAGTCCGGGAGCCCATGAAGATTTGTTTAGCATTGCGAGTACAAAAGGTCTGAGGCATACAATATGTCAAGTGGGGTCCTGGGACCATCAAACGGCCGTTCTTAAGTTCCCGCCCCTGTACCAACTCTAGGGAGGGGCGCTCAAAATATCCCAAAATTTGATTTAATTAGCATAATCGAGTACATAAATGAAACCAATGTTAAAATTTTTATTTTTAGGGTCTAATTGAAGATCCGTCATTCTTAAGTGCAGCTCCTGTACCTAGTCCACTTAAGAAAGCCACTAATTAGCGCTAATTAGCATTTTAATTAGCATGGTCGAGTACATCGATGAAACCTTGGGCAAAACAATAAGTACATTTACCCAACTGAGAAAACGTAATTCTTAAGTGCCAAATCCTGTACCATGACCCCTTAAGAAAGGGTCAAAGGTCAATATATGTCTCACCTATACTTAATTAACATAATCAGTACACCTGTAAAACCAATGCAAAAATGTTTATTTTTAGAGTCTAATTGAAGATCAGTCATTCTTAAGTGTCAACTCCTGTACCTAGTCCACTTAAGAAAGCCATTAATTAGCGCTAATTAACATTTTAATTAGCACAATCGAGTACATCAATAGAACCTTCGGCAATACAATACAATACAACGTTTGCCCAACCAAATCCTGTACCATGACCCCTTAAGAAAGGGTCAAAGGTCCGTTTCTGTTTAAAAAAAAACTTGATTATGCATACTGAAGAAAATTATAAAATATTTATTTTTAGTATTTTCCTTAAATGGCAACTTCTGTCAACTAATTTCAGAAAGCTGGTAATTAGCATATTAATTAGAATGACTATATATGCTATAAACTTATATAGACTTATTTAGCATTAACGCCATATAAAGATAAAGATTCTAAGTTATGTTTTTAAACGACGTAGATAGAGACCTTTGCATTTTGAAAACGTTTATTAAAATTAGTAGTATTCTGTTAAGATTTAAGTAAACAAAATTTTAAAAAAATATTAAATTCCAGTACGTATCAATTCTGGCAAATGAAATGACAATATGATAATTATGTCCAAATAGTTTCAAATTATGAATTGTAGTAAAAGTTTAATACTACAAATCACATGCAAACTAATCAGAAGAGACTGCATTGTCAACGTCGTTATCATTCCTCACATTTTCTCCTGGTCTGCCATCTGGGTTCCTTCATGTCATATCCACTTTCCAGATTCCAGCCGTTTGATATATGGGCAATTCCATGGTCACTCGCATTACACATTACAGTCATTTTTGTTAGTATAGAAAGTACAAAGCTTAGACTAATTGGATTTTTAAGTCAATGTTTTATATGAACATACTTTAGGTGCAAGTCTTTAATAAAATACAAAAAAAAATTGTATGTCTTTACTTCGACAATGACGCCATTGCGAAATTCTGTCACACGCATTACACAAAAAGGACACAACAAAAATTTGATTAGATTTGATAAGAACGTGTCCTTAAACTAAACATATATGAATCAAAAGATCTTATATTTTTAATTGCTATACTTTTAAAGTATAAAATAGGATAATAAAAAAATTCAACATTACATAGATTTTAAAAATATTTGACATTTTAACAAAAAAGTCCTGTCACTCGCATTACCGTAAGAAATGAACTTAGTTTACTAAACAAAGCAGATTTTAGAACGAAGAAAAGTATACAATAATTAAATAATGCAACATTAAACCACTCAAAGGATTTTATATCAATTTTCAAGTAAAAACTTTTATTTCAACTCATTTGGATGAAGTTCTAAAGGACATCATCTATTTTTAACACTAACAGAACATCTTGTTTTTTTATAAACACAGTAACACTTTAACGGTCACTAAAAATGAAAATAGAAAATTCAAACAGCCATTTTACAAATTATGGAACTCAAAGTTCTTCGCAAACCAGCATCAAGCCTTCTTTTTGCCCTGGTAGTGGCTTTAGCAAAAGCTATAGTCAAAGTAACTCGTACATTGGTGTTGCTGATGTATCTACGGTTTTTCTTCCAACATCTAACCACGCTGATACATCAGGATGACTTGACCGCAATATCAGTACCTGATGCCTCGTTTCACTCTTTACATCGCTGATGTTCACCGCGCTCCTCAAAATTAATTTTTCGTTACGCGAATGCATACCACTGTATGAAAACATTCAAACTCTTAATACTAATTATACTGTAATAATGTTATCTCCTTGTCCCACTACTTTGCTCCTAACAAACTCTCCCTCAACCCAATCATAACATCGTATTTGGAGTTATAATAATGATGTGTCCATACTTAAAACTTTATTGAAAACCATGAAATCCCATCAGTTAAATCTATTAAATTTCATTGGGTTATCATTAATAACAGCCCTCTCATCATGGAAACTCTCTAAGAAAATGAGAAAAAAGTGTCTTGGAATCCTATCAAGTTATCTTCCTTCCTCCCCTCTAGTATTCTCAAACTTAACTCATCCTTCCTTGTTCGAGCTATCCTAATATTGTCTTGGCCAACCCAACAAACATCCGTAATTTCATATTCTGCAAAAATGCTTCTAATTATCTATCGGGCGCCCATCCCATTACTCCCATTTATTTTTCCTTCCTTTACTTCTTAAACTCAAATGATCAAGGACATTAATTCTTTTACCAGCAAGGACAAGGTGTATCTTTTTGCTACTAATAACACCATTCAATCCTTTTACCAGCAAGGACAATGTGTATCTTTTTGCTACTAATAACACCATTCAATCCTTTTACCAGCAAGGACAAGGTGTATCTTTTTGCTACTAATAACACCATTCAATCCTGCCACAAGATCTTCATCTTTTTAGGATTCCGTCTTCGTCCATTAATATTTTACATTATTATTATTACTGGTTTTCTTAATAAGCGGAATGGGTAGGCATACAGGTGATGGATCTTCAGCTGTCTCTAAATATAAACATTTCAGAATTGGTTTCACATTGTTTTCTCACGGTTTCTCATTGTTTCCACCCGGCAAATTGCCACCCGGCACATTACCACTTGGCCCTTTGCCGCCCAGTCCTTTGCTACCCGAACGCATGTGGCATATTGCCACCTTAGGCCTTTTGACACCTGGGCCCTGGCACCCGGCCAATTGCCACTACCGGCCATTTGACACCAGGCCTGTTGCCACCCGGCCATTTTCCACCCAGTCTGTGGCCATCGCTTAGTTTCCAACTAGCCTGTTGCCACCCGGCCTGCTGCAAACTGGCGTGCTTGCTACAAAGGCGCATAGCGTCTGGGCGAATATATAATAGGTCTATACTTTTCCCTGCTCTCAGTACAATTATTTGTGACTGGGGGAGCCAATTCATTAAACCATCATGATCTGAGATCCATCTGTGACCAATGATGGTATACAAGATCGTGGGATTAAAAAAAAATCTAATATCACGATATAGAGATAATTAGGCTCTATATTCTCATCCAGTGGAAATGCTACTGATGAATGTTAATTAAACAGTTGTTTTTACGAATTGTTTTGTGACAGTCCATTGAAGATTCTGCATATCATGAAATCAGTAACGAAATTGTATACATTTATTTGGATAAAATACAAATTAAGTGGTAAACAAGGTGGTCTACTTTAACAATTATCGGAAAACTTTAAACATCTGGGTCTATACCATAGAAAAGCAATTTATTAATTAAAATGATTTACACATTTTAATCTTGCGTTCATTTTAATTTAATTGCAGGCCTAATTAAGAAGGGCAAATAACACTCTCAGATCAGGAGGCAAAAGGCCGGGTGGCAAAAGCCCGAGTGGCAAAATGGACTGGGTGGAAATGGTCCGGTGTCGAAATAGGCTGGCAAAAGGCCAGGTGGCAACCGGTCGGAACCTATGTACCACTAACTATGCTAATTAAAGTTCAGGTGGGACATACATTGACCTATGACCCTTTCTTAAGGGGCCATGGTACAGGATTTGGCACTTTACGTTTTCTCAGTTGGTTAAACTTACTTATTGTACTTTCCAAGGTTTCATCGATGTACTTGATCATGCTACTTTTAATGACCACTAATTAATTACTTTCTTAAGCAGATTAGGTACAGGACGTGAGTTGATACTTAAGAATGATAGATCTTCAATTAAACTAAAAAATAAACATTTTAGCATTGGTTTCACATGTGTACTCATTATTTTAATTAAGTCCGGATGGGACATACATTGACCTTTGACCCTTTCTTAAGGGGTCATGGTACAGGATTTGGCACTTAAGAATTACGTTTTCTCGGTTGGCTAAACATACTTATTGTATTGCCGAAGGTTATATTGATGTACTCGATTATGCTAATTAAAATGTTAATTAGCGCTAATTAATGGCTTTCTTAAGTGGACTAGGTACAGGAGTTGACACTTAAGAATGACGGATCTTCAATTAGACTCTAAAAATAAACATTTTTGCATTGGTATTACATGTGTACTCATTATGTTAATTAAGTCTAGATGGGACATATATTGACCTTTGACCCTTTCTTAAGGGGTCATGGTACAGGATTTGGCACTTAAGAATTACGTTTTCTCAGTTAGGTAAATGTACTTATTGTATTGTCAAAGGTTTCATCGATGTACTCGATCATGTTAATTAAAATGCTAATTAGTGGCTTTCTTAAGTGGACTAGGTGCAGGAGCTCCCACTTAAGAATGACGGATCTTCAATTAGACCCTAAAAAAAAACATTTTAACATTGGTTTCATTTATGTACTCGATTATGCTATTTAAATCACATTTTGGGGTATTTTGAGCGCCCCTCCCTAGAGTTGGTACAGGGGCGGGAACTTAAGAACGGCCGTTTGATGGTCCCAGGACCCCACTTGACATATTCTATGCCTCAGACCTTTTGTACTCGCAATGCTAAACAAATCTTCATGGGCTCCCGGATTATATGTTCCAGTTGATGCGCAGCGGTTGGCGATTTCGTTCTATTAAGGCCAATAAGGCACGATTTACAAATAGTTTCTTTCCAGGAGCTATTAGAGCCTTAAACATAATGTAGATACTTTTTTATAATGTTTTTGTTTTTGAGTTTGTGTTGTGTCCATTGGATATTGTGCTCCGCCAACAGAGCAAACAGAATTTCTATGTTTTTTCTTAAAACAAATGATAATAAATGATACTTGACTTGACTTGACTTGACTTGATATTGAAAGACTAAAATAAAGAATGAATGGAATAAAGGTCAGTAATACGTTTGTTTTTAACATAAATGACCCAAAAGAAAAAAACCTAGATAGTTGAACTCGGATTGTTGTTTACAAGATTAATATGGTCTATATCAAGGTCTACAAATCTAATAATAATTACACCAAAGGCAAACTTTGGTTTTAAAAGATTATAAAAATAAATCCTGTATGAGATATTGATGTTGTGTTAATGGTTCATTAAGATTATTATTATCTATGTATAAAAATATAAATAATTCAAAATTACTTTAACAACTCAGGTATATCCACACCTGCCTTGAAAAACACAATTGTGTTGGTGGGTGAAATTAAGGTGTGGTCTTCCAAAATTTAGGGGCTGAACTTTTTGAGCCCTTCCAATGTTTTTATTTAAGTTTATAATTTATTTTTGGGTAAATAAACAAAAAAAAAGAAAGAAAATTCAATATAATTTATCTAATGGTTTAGCTTTTATTGTATCATCATTTTGTGCGGAAATTAAATTTTGGGGTGGGCTTATTTACCATTACATTTACTGTAAGTGAGATATTTTCAATGATATTTAAGGAAGTGGTATTTACTTCGATAAAATAAATAAAGAGTGTTTCCCTTTAAGGTGAAATCTACTGCAGAATACTGCAGTAATGACATTTTATATTGCATTAATTTAAGCTTTTAGTTCGCTTCAATGTAGAAGTTTGAGGAAGTCACTGCAATAAACAGCTTGCTAATAAGATATTGTTTTAAAGAATAAAAAAATAGTAAATGTAGTTTACTGCAGTAACTGCAGTAGAATAATGTTGACATACTCCTATAGTCTACAGTAAGTGTAAATTGTGAATATGGACATAGAAGTTGTTTAATAATGCTATATACTACTGTATATCCAAATGAATAATACTAAAACAATTTATAGTAAAATACAAAGATTAATACTCCCATCTTCTAAACCACCCAGTGATGATAAATGCAGCCATAGTCTGTCTCTCAATATTGAATTGCCCATCAGCGGAAGCTCGGAGATTTAGAACCCTTACAAATACAAACTGGATATAATATGAGGCTTAACGGTATACACAATAATTGATTGCTTAGATCACCAAATCAATTTTAAATGAGGCAGGCTATGAACCCAGGAAAATAATTGACAAATGGCACTACTCAGATTTCAAGAAAACATTTTACGGATTAGGAAAAAGGACGGCTAAAATATAACACTCAAATGAAGTAATTATTTACAAATTTATGATCATTTGTAAAAGCATGGAAATGGGATTTGAAATAAAATATGTAAAATTCATTAGGACATTAGCAATTGAAATGAATTTGTAACAATGTCATTAAACCTTTGGGGAAATTGGGTGTTGGAGAAGATAACATTTATGAAACTATCTAAATCACAACCTTTCCGTCAGGACATATCTATTAAGGGAAAACCTCTATTAGGGATTTTACTGTATCTAAATCACATTCAAAATCTTACACTACAGTATAATAACCTCTCCCTAAACCCCTATTCAAGGGTTATTACGAGAGGGAACTTTTCCAAAACGAATGAGCGAAAATATATGTTTCTACGCTATGGTCAACCCATGTAATATATTTCAGATATAGAAATGACTTTTTGGTATCTTTACAAACTGTTTATTCAACCAAGTTCCACAAACGAGTGCTGCACACCAATGCAAGTTACATTGTGTATACGCACACATTGCGTACCACCACAGGGTAAACAATATCACAACTATGCTACAGGGAGTAAAAAATCAATATCACACGCAATTTAGAGGATACCCTATTTAAGGGACACTTAAATGGATCACTAAAGTGTCCCTAAAGCTTGGTTCCCACTAGGACGCAACGCAAGGACGTAACACAACGCACAGTGATTTGACCAATCACAATCGATAGATAAATCAAACTGTCGCTTGTCATAGGTCAACTTGCTTGCGGTGCGTTTACGTTCTTGCGTTGCGTCCTAGTGGGAACCAAGCTTAATAGGTAAATTAGATAAAATATCATCTTTATATTACCACAAAGCACACCATGCATGTGTACTTAATATTTCTAAATAGAGTTATAAAGTTTGCATACTACTACTATTGATTCCGTCACTCACAGTAATTAAATAAATTTTGGAAACTAAAGGCGAGGATACAAATTCAATAACTTTTATTTCTTATCAGCACAAAATGCATATCAAATATTATTACATAATTTAATATTGTTAGGATCAATGTCTTGGAGCTATTAGTGATCAATACATTCGTATACACGTCTATCACATTACAGTTTTACGGCTATATTACAACATATTGTGAAGAGTTCATGACCTCATCCCATCAGTGACAGTGAATTCATTTGTGATGAAATACAGTACAAAACCATTAGGGTCACTTTTGGGACCCAACAAAGTGTCCCCTTACTAGGGTGTCCCAAAGGAGCGGTTCCACTGTTTTACTTAATTGCAATAGTTAAAGATGTATAATTGTCTCCTGAAAAAACAATTCTGAGAAAAATGTTGTTTATGCCATTTTTAAGGTCACATTATTTGACCAAAAAAAATGTATTTACCTGATAAAACTGTAATTGAAAGCTACAAATAGTCAAATTGGCTGCCAGCTAATCGGTTTTTGGGTTGAATTAAACCATTTATTTTGTCATTTGATAAGTGAAAACATTTTTTTTTCTACAGAAAACTACAAAATAATCTATTGAAAGACTGATTTAATTATTCATTTTCTTGTTTTTGAGGGAAAATACATCTTTAATAGTTTTTGAAGGATTTAATTTCAATCAAAAAGTTCTGGTGATGGTATTACCTAAAATAATAATCATTCGCATGTTTTGCTTACATATAGTTCTACAAAGCTTCACTTCTCAACTTCTCAATTTTCTTTCACCGCAGTTTGATGGTTTTCTGAAGACACTGATACAACATGTTATTTTTAGCTAATGTTGAATTTACTATTGAATAATTAAAAAAAATTTCTCATTAATTTAAGATTATTACCGATTACTGTCCAATTAAAATAAATGAAATGAAGATTACTGATTTGATAATGACATTGAAGTAGGCAATTATGAGTTTTGTACATTTAGCTACAGTTTATTAATAATCACCAACTGACTGAGGGCATGTCTCTTCTATTTTACCTGCCACTTTTTGTATGCCCTTAATAAAAATAAGGAAAAGTAGGCAATTTAAATCCATGAAATTAAATTATAATTACATAGATGACATTGAAAAAAAAAATTGTTATAATTAATATGGTATGCAATTGGTAAATGCTGGTCACCTATTGTTTTCTGAATCTTCCAATAAACAAGCACACAACAGATTCTAATCTCTTGGTAAGTAATTTAAATTCATGATATAAATTACTGTATATAGATGACATTGAGAATGAGATTGCCAAAAAAAATATCAAATTTCTAAATTAACTAGATTTGAACTGGTCACGGTGACGAGTTAGGCTATCGCGTAACACATCATAACATGCACATGCTATTTGTTATGCTTAGTCTACAGTAGGCTGCACCACATCAATCATAGCATCAATCAAAATCATCAACAGTTGACAATATTGGCATTGTAAATGGTTTAGTTGACGGGTTAGTTTTTATTTTCACCACTCACGTTTATTTAATTATTTAAATATGATGACCTTTTCAAATTAAAAATAAAGTTCATACAGTATGTCTGAAGGAGAATGTTTTGAGTAATAACATTATTGAAAATTGGAAGAAATGTTTACGCGATATGCGCTTCATTGAATGTGACGAACTGTGTCGAAAGAACTATTTTAAAAATTCAGATGGCCATATGATGACATCATAACATACTTACGGTCTAAATTTCACATTAATTCATATCTACAACTCATTACCCTTTATAATAAGTTAAAGAAACAGGGTGTCACCATTGTCTATGTACCTTTTTTTTCTCTATGAATATTGATGTATGTATCGTTATGGTGTCAAATTTCCAATAAATAAATACAAAATATACATTAATAATGTCAATATACACAAATATATACTCTTTTAAAAAAAATTAAAAGCAGTACTAAATTGTGTGAATTTACAGGAGATATGATACATATCTTTTACCTTAGTATTGTTATGTCAAATAGTTACTATAGAGCACAGCTTTAACAGGCTTCTCAGAGCAAGTTTGTGAAAAGGTGAAACTATGTTTTCGGCTTTTTTGCTTGGAAAAAGGTATATTTTAAAAATGCACTGTATAAAGCATCGAATTAGGGGGGTTGTCAAGCACTTTATCTAGATATAGTACATTAAAAGGAACTTTATTAGAAGATCTATCAGGACTCAGTACCTAATGATAATGATGATGAGTTCATATGTCACCACTGCCTCAAATACACTAATAGCATACTCTACAGAGATGGCAGATGATGATATTATACACTGTATGTTAGATTTAGCTTAAATGTCATCATCAGAAATAATAAAAGTATATCAATTTAATGTTTTTATGTGGCAGATTAACCTGAAAGAAGAGATTACACATTTAGATATACGTACTATACTCCACGTATTAACCTGTTATCTAAAACCCTCTAAAGCATTAACCTGGAACACAACATAATACAATGCATTAGATAAAATTGAAAAGTTTGTTTGAGAATAATAAAGTATGAGCTGGGAAAACAATTGACTTTCGCTATTATAATGTATTATAGGTTAACCTATATAAAATTTATAAAATGGAACAGATGTAATTTATTAAAAAAATATATAATGTAAAGATATTGATCTCATTGCAATGTGTTTTTAACATAAAATGTGTAACATAGTGCTTTAGTAGAACTTGTTGAAAGATAAATTATCCTATTCGAATAACATAGCAAATTCAGATCTGTTTTTTAGTCATGTTTTAAAGAGAGTCTTTCAGATAATGCAAAAATGTATAGTATGTGAACATAAAAATTAAACGTAAAAAAACCCATGAATGAAAAATCATCCCAACCAAGATTTGAACACCAACAATAGATATGCATCGGATTTATCTTTCTTTCGCAATGTTCTATGTGCTGTATCTGTACATACAACATTATACTCTTTGTCCAACGATAGGAAAGAAGCTTACAAGTTACAGACAAAGGTCTATCGGGGAACATAGGATCAGTGAAGCTATAGTAAGGAACAAGCTTTCTAAAGCTCCTTTCACACTGTTATGTATTCCGGTCAAGTGGGCTGAAATCATGAAAAATGGTTTAGGCCATAAAGAATAGAAAATGAAAGTGTATGTACGTATGCGTAGTCTGGCTTTCTTTCCCGACACCGTACCAAATTCAGGCTCTGTGTAAATAGCTTTAATGTTACTGTATTTATATACCACATTGCACAAACAATGTCGTCTCAATGCACTATGGACTTTTTAACTACTGTACATGCTTCTCCCCAAGGGTCACGTCATGTTGGTGCTGCCAAGTACATCGCTATATCGTCTGTCCATGACAGTGGCTATGTTAGCTAATACACCAGGGTAACCCCCTACTCTTCTAGTGCATGCGAGCATTTTATGTACACAGAACCTACGGTTTATAGCCCAAGAAGACTAGAACCAAGATGTATGTGAGCCTCTAACCCTTACCACAAGGATTACGCTTCCACTGTCTTAACCGCTCGGCCACTCACTCATTACTTTTAGCTCAAAAATAAAACAATACCTGTCTGTTTCTGCATGTTCTGCAAGGTTTTCATCAATAAGAGGTAGGAACACATAATTGCATGGTAATGCTTGATTTTTGGCTTGTGGAGAGGTTGCAACAAAACCTTGATATAAACATACTAAAGGCACTGGTCCATTTCTCTGTGAGTGAAAAAAAATAACAAATAGTTACAGATATTTCATCTCCTCAAAATTACAATATTGACATGGCTTTGATTAAGCTTTTTGAAAATGCTTTTAGTCAATTTTTAGCTACAATAAATTGTTTAGCCTTTTCTGTTGGAAAATTGAATGTAAACAATAAAAACTTGAGAGGAAATGATTTGTGATTCTGTTTAAACTCTATACAGATATAGTGACACATTTTGTTAGAATAAAGTATTATTTTATCAAATTGTATAATCTGGTAATGTATTCGCCCACTCAAATAATATAGAACTCATTTATTTGGACAATTTCAGGATATAATGCGCTTTTGATAATTCTTTTCATTTTTTTAAATTCAAATGTTTATTATTATTATTATTATTATTATTAGACTCGGTTGTATAGATGACTACACTATCCAACTAGTTTGACAAAAAAATGTGATGTGCCTGGTAGTAGTAATTGGTAGTGATGCCCAAATATGGTAGTGATATATGTGCCCATATATGGGCACATCACATGTTTTACCATCTTTGATAGTGTAGACCGAGCATTAGAATAATAATTAAAACTATTTGCATAATTTAGCCTACCACAACTTTAGCGACTTGTTCTTTTTCTGCGATGACCTCCAGTAAACGTGTCAGTGACGCTAGTGGCCAATCAGTAGTGGGTAACATTTCACAATCATCCGCTATGTCTGATGGTGGCTGTAAACCGAATACTTCGCACAGAACTGATTGCACTGGAAGATCAAAATACTCAACAGGCAAGTGCCTCAACCTGTAAACGAAAAATTTCATTTTTTAGTACATTTAGTAATTTTATACGGTGAAAAATAAATAAATGATGTACATAAAGTTGCTTGCTCAATGCATATGTCAACTTCAGACAATGACAGCCTGATTTTATTTTATTCAATCGAAACCAACAGCAATAATTACCGCCACTAACAGGTTTGATACAAACGAAGCAAGGACTGTTTAAAGCACCTTGATTGCTCCTGACATTGATCAGGGCTTCTCTCGTCCAGTGCCTACCTGGACCAGAGGTCTGAAGCAGATACTAGATGCAGGGGCTGCCATAAGAGTCAGCAGTGCTGATTTCAAATGCCTAACGGGACCCCAGCTCCGTATACAGCACCCGCTATTCCCAGATGGTCTCCCATCCACGCTCTAACCAGGCCCAACGTTGCTTAACTTCGGTGATCTGACGAGAACCGGTGTTTCAACGTGGTAAAGCCGTATATAGAACCGGTGTTTCAACGTGGTAAAGCCGTATATAGAACCGGTGTTTCAACGTGGTAAAGCCGTTCTTAATTGAGAACGGCTAAACCAAGTAAGAACAAGAGGAATGTTGTCATTAGAGGTGGTAGGACGGTGAATGCACAGACAGACCATTAAGAGTACTGTACGCGTTCTATCCGGCTGGGATACGAAATTATAACAGATAGATAGATTATGTTTAAAGATAGTTCTTTTTCTTTATATTTATTTAAGACTAAGCTATTGCATAATAAATGGACTTTGTAATCTGTATTGACTTCCCATTTCTTGAAAAAATATATATATATATAGAAAACAGAAACTGAAAACATTCAAACAATTTTAATTAATTAATTTTAAATTGAAAAAAAAAAACTTTAAAAGAAAATATTGGGTTGTATATTGCCATTAACATCTCCAAATAAAGGTTTTTTCCACTGCATGAAATTTTAACTCCTTCATTTTTTTTTTTTGGTACTTTGAACTTTGAATATATAGTCTGTACTTTCTGCAAAATTATGCAATTCAATTATCATGAAAACATATTGATAAGCACTCATGGAAATCAAACAGCTCAGTAGATATGCGATCGAAATGAAAATCACAGCAATAGTACTCCTCTGCGAAAACATATATATGAATATACATTATACATAAATCATCTGTATTGCAGTACCTTATCAAAAAAATTTCAAGGCGCATTACAGACAACTAAAACTAAATATTAATGTTTAAGCAATATTTTTTTTAATTGATTTTAGGAGTTTTTTTAAACTTAATGACACCTCACAAATATACTTTGGAAACATGTTTCACATATGGGGGACAGCCACATGGAAGGACTGTTCCTCCTTGTAGGATTAAGAAAGAGTCGGGTATTATCAACAGGGGATCGCAGCAAATAGCGTCCGGTATTAATAGACGCACAAATACATTTCTTAGTAGAAGACATGTTTAATGAACCCAACACTTTGAATTGTAAACTTAACTCTGCTACAGAGCTGTATGAAATTGAAGAGACCCCAAAGGACGGCAAAACATAATATGATTTTAGAAAATCCATATCATTCAATTAAAAACCATACTGAAAATAAATTAGCTTTCTGTTTCATGAGGGAATAAAATCCACACATTGATTGGTTTAAGAAACTAAATTTTAAATCTTTTAAACTGTTAATAGTGTAGACATTTTTGTTACAGCAATAATTTTTATACATTAACAAATTAAAATTCATATAAATATAATAATCAATAAAATATATTTTACTCATTTTTAACTTTGTTTTCATTTGCAATCTTCTTAATAAAAAAAAGTAATTTATTTAAAGAATAACAACAGCAACTTCATTCCCATGACAACAATAATACTAACCCCTAATCGTTATATTCATAAATTTGACAATATTTGCAATTTCAAATAAAACAATTTTTTTATTATTGTGTATTCGCATGGTGATTCAGTTTCATTACACTCGATTTATAATCAATACTCAATTAAGGTGAGAAAGGAACTACACGAGAAACCACCAATTACATGAAAAATGACAAACTCTTTATTATTCTTTATTATTCCTATGTGGTATTCGAGCAAAGAAAAAAAGTGAAAAAGAACTTTGTTTTATTATACTCCTGGTGAACAAAAAAAATATATGATACAAATAATAATGAATGTTTGATTGGGAAAAGTATTTTATGATTTGAAACACTGCCTATTAAAAGTAAACTTGTATAAATTACTCCGCTACGTCTATCTTTAATAAATGTAAAATGCTAGCTGGGAAGCTACAATAGGCCATTTAAAAACGCAGCACTCAGATTTGACCGCAGAGTAGAAATAGCAATACAGATGCACACTACAGTTTGTTTTTTAATGCACAGCAAAAAGAGTTTAATAAAAAAATGTGCAACAGAACCACTATAAAGAACTTTTACTATGCAATAAAAATATAATAATACTGAATGATATAATTATGTTTGATTACAGATATTTTCACAATAATTACAAATGCTATGAATAAAATTACCTAGGGTATACTACTGTTATTCCATGTCAATAGCTGACCTTTTCTGCTATATTCATATTCTTTTAGTTTCCAGAAAAATAAATATTACACAAAACAAAAACAAGTCTACATGATGGATAAAAATACAAAAAAACAAGACACCATATAAAAATATGGTGCGTTACACTTTCCTTTCCACATAAAGTGGTTGACTTCCAAAAATAAGCCATACTGTTTCTCTGTGGTCATTGTGAAAAGCCTGTAACGTTTTATTATTTAAAAGATTAAAGCATATTCATAACGTTTCATTTTTCATTACTAGTTATATATATTGAGAAAGAAAAAACAATAGGTGCGTTGACGTCTACTAACAAATAGACATTTATCGTCGTGGCCCATAGCTATTCTTGGAATTAAAAACGAATACAAAAGGCGAGGTTCTGAAAACTATCATCCTAAAATATTTTATAGCGGTCATAAAATGTTCAATTAAAACACTGTTAAAGGCTATATTTTATCATTTTAGGAAACAATTTGCATCGTTCTCATGAATTAAAATGGTGAACCATTCAGAGTAAAATGCTAATAGTAGTATGGAAAACTACGTTCACCTTTTTTCCATCTCACGGAATAGAAGCTATGTTTTTTTAAATTAAAATATTCAAGTATAATTTACTTAATTCAAGTCACTGATAAACAAAGGAACACAAAGGCCTACTAAAAACAGAGAAACAAGCACTATTTAAAATTATATAAACTAGATGGCACGCTCGCTTCGCTCGCGTACCATCTAAGTCGTGCCCACAGATGGTTCTCGAATACACAGTATTTCCAGCGAGAAAAAAATGGAGATTTCAAATGTACGTACCGCAGGACTATAATACATTGTCGTTTACAGAAACGAATAAATATACACAATGATTTATGTAATCAACCAAAATTAGCACCCTGAGAATTACTTCCGAGAGAGAAACAAAATGAGTCAAAATTTTTTATTTGGACTCATTTAAACAAACCCAATTTGTGTTTTGTATGTAACATTAAGGGTTGAGGGATGGGGGAAGAAGATAGGTACAAAGAGGAAACATTTTAAAATATATTCTTATCCACTCAGTAACGAAATATTGTTTTTAATGTTTTATAGGCCTATAAATAATATACCACTAAATACAGTAAAACATTTACGATTTAATACGGTACTTTGTTAAAACTCTCACTGTCATAGTCGATTGAAATAGTAAAGTACATGTAACGATACACCACTACGACGTTTATATATTTTTAAATTATTAATTAATACAAACGTTGAGAAGCAACTGTCAGTAATAACGTTTATTTATTTGTATATTATATGTTTATAATCTAACAGTAGGGCCTACCCACACTCACAGTAATAAAGTTTATTTGTATATATTTTTATATTACATCTAACAGTACCAACACTCACAGTAAGAAATTTGCGATTCAAATTGCGATCAAAAGTGGTTAATACCTTAACAGTATTGTACAGCATTGCAATACTATTTATGTTTATTTTCCAAGGGGCCCATAAATCTAAATCTATACCTCTATGGTTAAACCAAATAATTTGGAATGTTTATTTGTATATTATATGTTTATAATCTAACAGTAGGGCCTACCCACACTCACAGTAATAAAGTTTATTTGTATATATTTTTATATTACATCTAACAGTACCAACACTCACAGTAAGAAATTTGCGATTCAAATTGCGATCAAAAGTGGTTAATACCTTAACAGTATTGTACAGCATTGCAATACTATTTATGTTTATTCTCCAAGGGGGCCCATAAATCTAAATTTATACCTGTATGGTTAAACCAAATAATTTGGAATGTTCCATTCATCACAAATCAATACATTTGTAAAAACGTATATTAAATGTATCAAAATAGTATTTTTTAAAGAAAATCGGCCTGTCTTCAACATTATGATGCTGTACTCGAACTGTTCAACCGGTTTTCAGCTATTAAAAACAATTATCGTAGGAGGAGATAGGAAAATGCGAAGCCTCCTCGCATTTTTGTGGCGGGTATTTTTCAAGATGGACATCCATTAGACAGTGTATACCACGATCGGAAAACACCCCTATTTGGGGCAAATCGTTGAACCTAAATTCGTTTTAATCGTCAATAACTAATTATCTAACTTAATTTAATTAGTAAACAGGGTTACATCAGGTGGTTAAAATCAGTACCGAAAGTACGAACCAACTTTATATACCATCGAGTAAAAATTCTAGAAGTAAGGCGCGATTTACCGAATTTTGCCCTTACGTAAATTTATATATAGATAATTGAACTTCTGTGATACAGGTACAGAAGCTGTTAAGTCAGAATGTGTGATATGCTCTGACACCAAAAACACATCGTTTTTTCTTTCTTTTTTTTTTTTAAATAAAGCTCCAGCAATAAGTTGTCGCAATTTAAGTTCTGCACAGAAATATTTCGTAATTTAAATATTAGAGTTCTCTATTTTAGGTGACCACTTTTATATTTATATCTTGTACGTTTCTGTGGTATTTTATTTTTCTTTTTAACGATCTTTTTCACCTTTATTATATAATTTTTACCATTTGTAAATTTTCAGACAATTCAGGTTTTTTTGTATACTGCAAAATCGAAATGTTTTTTTATCAATCAATTAATAAAATCAGAAATTAAAAAATGAATAAAAATGGGTATACAAAATTACAACAATCAAGACAATTTTTGATTAAATTGAAAGTGCACTGAAAAATTCAACACATGGTCCTAAAAGTTTTTTCCAACAACTATTGACATTAAAATAACCATATGAAATGCCAAGGGTTAATAATACGTATTCAAAGCAAACTACTTTTGTTTTGAAAAAATGTATTTACCCAATCCTAGTTTGCAAGACTACAGGATTAAAACAAAATGTAAGATAAAACAAGAAGATATTTAATTCTTTCACATACAGTATTTATTCTATACATATTCTAAGCAGAGATTTTGTTGAGGAAAAGGATGATTTTTTAATTCTAAGAAAAGGTTTCTTAAAAATTTTTTTTTTTTTTGGGGGGGGGGGGGGAGTTGGTCTATAGATGGGTAATTTGTTTACTTTCAAAAACTGATTAAAAAAACAATATAGTGGGTCATTAATGTTCAGAAATGTTTCTTTTTTTAAATATCTTGTCAAACATACTCTTAAAAATGTTTTTCTCAGAAGAAGAAATTGCTGAGAATAGTGTTGATGGAGCTGGTGATCTGTGTGTTCCAGAAATGTGAATAGATCAAGACAGTATTATATCTTACTGGAATCGTCAGAGAATTCATGATGTCATGAATATCGGTTTATTAGAAAATCACGTAATCACTGGAGTACTGTTTTTTTTCTAAACGGTTGCAACAAAGTTGGTTGGAGGTGGATTTAATGGTAAATACAAAATTAAAAAAAACAATTTTGTCTCTTAATAATTGCCTTGTACTTTGCATTTCAAATCCAAAGTTTTCCATCTTCTTTTACAGTACAGTACTTGTATTTCATGGAATAGGTAGGTAAATGAAGACATTGGTTTTCACAAAAGCTTTTGCATTATGTCTGCTTATCTTAGAATTAAATATAATTTATAAATATGTAAAGGTTTAATTTAAAAATGCATACAAAAAACATTTACCAGGAGAGATAAAAGAGTGCAGTCCATGTAGTCACATCCTATTCTGCTAAATGTTTGATATTACCATAAACTATAATTGGTAATCATTGGCCATGTGCTTAAAAAATACATAAAATATGTAATGAAAAATGAATAAAGTATGATTTTTCATTGTTTTATCATAGTCAGCAATCTCGGTTTTTCATGTGCCAACTATGCTGTGTGATAACCATTTACATTGCCAGTTGCAGGCCTTGTCTTTTTGTAAAATTGTAGGTGTGCTACAAATTGCACTCTCAATACATTCAGGGGTATTTTGGTGTGTAGAAGTTTACCAAATTTAAGTTGTGTTGTAAATCACACTCCTCAAGGGCAGTTTAGGAGTGTGTTAGGTGAGTGGTCGCACTCACCTCACCTCAAAGGAAAAGGCCAGCAAAAGGCTGGCCTAGATCAATGAAAACACCTGAATCGAACTTATTCAATATCTCCTTTACGCAATAAAAATAAGCAAATGAATCAAAGATAATTGAACCTGGGACAAACATCACATTATACACACTTAACACTCCAGAATAACAAATTGCTTGAAACAGGTGGTGAAATTGATAGTTGCCTATCCTTGATTCATGAATATTCATGAGGTATATACAGCCATGAATTAACATTCATCATAATAAACAATTTTTCTTGATTAGCTTTCTATCATAGTATGCAAATTAATTATATTATGACATAGTTTATTTGGTCATGCATCACACAAAAGGTTGTTTATTATTAGGTAATGAAGAAGTTAGTAAATAAGAAGATAAAAATAGAAAATGATGATTCCAAGAAAAATTTAATGTGATGAATGTAAACAGATGAAACATGTATTATTAAAGTATGAATGTATGTCAACATTGTAATTTCTATACAGTGAGTCATTGACACAATACATCTGTATCTGTACAGTAAGAGCAGTATATTGGCACAGTCATTGACACAATACATCTGTATCTGTACAGTAAGAGCAGTATATGGGCACAGTCATTGACACAATACATCTGTATCTGTACAGTAAGAGCAGTATATGGGCACAGTCATTGACACAATACATCTGTATCTGTACAGTAAGAGCAGTATATGGGCACAGTCATTGACACAATACATCTGTATCTGTACAGTAAGAGCAGTATATTGGCACAGTCATTGACACAATACATCTGTATCTGTACAGTAAGAGCAGTATATTGGCACAGTCATTGACACAATACATCTGTATCTGTATAGTAAGAGCAGTATATTGGCACAGTCATTGACACAATACATCTGTATCTGTACAGTAAGAGCAGTATATTGGCACAGTCATTGACACAATACATCTGTATCTGTACAGTAAGAGCAGTATATTGGCACAGTCATTGACACAATACATCTGTATCTGTACAGTAAGAGCAGTATATGGGCACAGTCATTGACACAATACATCTGTATCTGTACAGTAAGAGCAGTATATGGGCACAGTCATTGACACAATACATCTGTATCTGTACAGTAAGAGCAGTATATTGGCACAGTCATTGACACAATACATCTGTATCTGTACAGTAAGAGCAGTATATTGGCACAGTCATTGACACAATACATCTGTATCTGTACAGTAAGAGCAGTATATTGGCACAGTCATTGACACAATACATCTGTATCTGTACAGTAAGAGCAGTATATTGGCACAGTCATTGACACAATACATCTGTATCTGTACAGTAAGAGCAGTATATGGGCACAGTCATTGACACAATACATCTGTATCTGTACAGTAAGAGCAGTATATTGGCACAGTCATTGACACAATACATCTGTATCTGTACAGTAAGAGCAGTATATGGGCACAGTCATTGACACAATACATCTGTATCTGTACAGTAAGAGCAGTATATTGGCACAGTCATTGACACAATACATCTGTATCTGTACAGTAAGAGCAGTATATTGGCACAGTCATTGACACAATACATCTGTATCTGTACAGTAAGAGCAGTATATTGGCACAGTCATTGACACAATACATCTGTGTCTGTACAGTAAGAGCAGTATATTGGCACAGTCATTGACACAATACATCTGTATCTGTACAGTAAGAGCAGTATATTGGCACAGTCATTGACTTGACACAATACATCTGTATCTGTACAGTAAGAGCAGTATATTGGCACAGTCATTGACACAATACATCTGTATCTGTACAGTAAGAGCAGTATATGGGCACAGTCATTGACACAATACATCTGTATCTGTACAGTAAGAGCAGTATATGGGCACAGTCATTGACACAATACATCTGTATCTGTACAGTAAGAGCAGTATATTGGCACAGTCATTGACACAATACATCTGTATCTGTACAGTAAGAGCAGTATATTGGCACAGTCATTGACACAATACATCTGTATCTGTACAGTAAGAGCAGTATATTGGCACAGTCATTGACACAATACATCTGTATCTGTACAGTAAGAGCAGTATATTGGCACAGTCATTGACACAATACATCTGTATCTGTACAGTAAGAGCAGTATATTGGCACAGTCATTGACACAATACATCTGTATCTGTACAGTAAGAGCAGTATATGGGCACAGTCATTGACACAATACATCTGTATCTGTACAGTAAGAGCAGTATATTGGCACAGTCATTGACACAATACATCTGTATCTGTACAGTAAGAGCAGTATATTGGCACAGTCATTGACACAATACATCTGTATCTGTACAGTAAGAGCAGTATATTGGCACAGTCATTGACACAATACATCTGTATCTGTACAGTAAGAGCAGTATATGGGCACAGTCATTGACACAATACATCTGTATCTGTACAGTAAGAGCAGTATATGGGCACAGTCATTGACACAATACATCTGTATCTGTACAGTAAGAGCAGTATATTGGCACAGTCATTGACACAATACATCTGTATCTGTACAGTAAGAGCAGTATATTGGCACAGTCATTGACACAATACATCTGTATCTGTACAGTAAGAGCAGTATATTGGCACAGTCATTGACACAATACATCTGTATCTGTACAGTAAGAGCAGTATATTGGCACAGTCATTGACACAATACATCTGTATCTGTACAGCAAGTGCAGTATATTGGCACAGTCATTGACACAATACATCTGTATCTGTACAGTAAGAGCAGTATATTGGCACAGTCATTGACACAATACATCTGTATCTGTACAGTAAGAGCAGTATATTGGCACAGTCATTGACACAATACATCTGTATCTGTACAGTAAGAGCAGTATATGGGCACAGTCATTGACACAATACATCTGTATCTGTACAGTAAGAGCAGTATATTGGCACAGTCATTGACACAATACATCTGTATCTGTACAGTAAGAGCAGTATATGGGCACAGTCATTGACACAATACATCTGTATCTGTACAGCAAGTGCAGTATATTGGCACAGTCATTGACATAATACATCTGTATCTGTACAGCAAGTGCAGTATATTGGCACAGTCATTGACACAATACATCTGTATCTGTACAGTAAGAGCAGTATATTGGCACAGTCATTGACACAATACATCTGTATCTGTACAGTAAGAGCAGTATATTGGCACAGTCATTGACACAATACATCTGTATCTGTACAGTAAGAGCAGTATATTGGCACAGTCATTGACACAATACATCTGTATCTGTACAGTAAGAGCAGTATATTGGCACAGTCATTGACACAATACATCTGTATCTGTACAGTAAGAGCAGTATATTGGCACATCATCATACTATTCACTAAGATTAAGAATGCAACAGACTCGCCACAACAGTGCTACAGAACGGGGTTTTTTTTTCAACTTTTTTCAACTTTAAATTTATGAAAAAGGGATTTTATATTTATTTATTTAAAGTCACATTCAACAGAGGGAAACCTCTTTTTAAAATGTCAATACAAATTGTTTTTTTTTATTACAAAAAAAATATCGCAGATTCTACAAAAACATTGATAGCTATCAGACAAGGGGACAATGGAATTATCTTTTTCAACACAATTATTAAAAATTAAACTGATATGAGAAATTAATCCATTTTTGTAGCATGTTGGCAAAAGGGACAATGGAATTATCTTTTTCAACACAATTATTAAAAATTAAACTGATATGAGAAATTAATCCATTTTTGTAGCATGTTGGCAAAAGGAACAAAAGATTACATTTAGAATTATGAGTACAACATCCAACAGCTTCTAACATGAAAGAAGAATGAGATAAAATCACAATAGAATAGATAGAATATTAAATTACTTATTAAAAAGTAAACCGATATGAGAAATTAATCCATTTTTGTAGTATTAATGGAAAACTGAACAGACAAAAGATTACATTTAGAATTATGAGTACAACATTCAACAGGTTCTAACATGAAAGGAGAATGAGATAAAATCACAATAGAATAGATAGAATATTAAATTAATTATTAAAAAGTAAACTGACAAGAGAAATTAATCCATTTTTGTAGCATTATGGCAAAAGGAACAAAAGATTACATTTAGAATTATAAGTACAACATCCAACAGCTTCATGAAAGAAGAATGAGATAAAATCACAATAGAATAGATAAAATATTAATGTTTTTTATTGTCTTCAAACTTACATCTGCATCATCAGAAAAAAATGTTTTTGAATTCATTGATCTATATATTTAGAATCATTAACGAATCTGCAATAAATAAGTTATTGTCATTTTCAATTTAAATTTTTGCTTCTTCTTCCTTTTAAGGGTAATTACTGTTTTTAGGTATGTAATTTTATGGTCGATTTTGTATGCCATTGTTGTTCTGTACCCAGAGGTTAACAGTGGTTGTCTAGTGAACGTCTTACAAATATAAAAAGATGACAAATTACGATCACTATGACATAATGACACTTTAGACAATTCATGTTTAAAGATTCCTCTATTTATTAAGGTGGAATTACTGACGAATTGCGGATGCATCTTAAGCAGAATCAGAAATTTGTTTCAACAGCCAAAAACAATAAATGGCTGAAAAATTACAGAAAACAATAGCTACAGTACTTATTTACATTGATTATGTCTTTTCTTATTTTGAGACAAATAAATGTATGAATTTTAACAACTGTCATCTGTTGGTTAAAAAAAATGTGTAAATTTGTGTATGATTTTCATAGATCTACCATGTTTTATGCTTAAATTAGAAGAGTTCCAATAGGTTGTTTTAAATATAATGCATAATATAGAACAATAGGTGAGAGGCTTCATTGAAATAAAAGAATTAGAAGGCATAAACATCAACTAGTTTACTAGTGTTTTGTGGTACTTGTCATTTCCTGTTACTAAAATTTACCAGCATTTACCAACAGTGATTGTAACAAATAAAACTTAGACTGTGATATTTTTGGCAGTAGACATGTATCAGTATTTTTTTTCAGTATTTTAAATCTTGAATTATATAGTTTCATTTATGTATTTAGTGAAAATCTGTTTTTTGAAAATTCCTACTTTACTGTATGTCTGATTTTGTATTCAGATGACACAATTAAGACTACTAAAGTCTTAATCTACACTATCAAACTGACAAAACAATGTGCCCATATGATGTCATATCACTACCATATTTGGTCCTTTCCATGATTTCATGTACATGTCAATAAGTGGAATCAATAACAAAAATAGTAGCATAGATTAATTAGAATATTAAATTATAGGCCTGCCACCTGTACATCAATGCAATAAGAATTCCATCAGAATATTAAATTATAGGCATGCCACCTGTACATCAATGCAATAAGAATCCCATCAGAATATTAAATTATAGGCCTCATGCCACCTGTACATCAATGCAATAAGAATCCCATCAGAATATTAAATTATAGGCCTCATGCCACCTGTACATCAATGCAATAAGAATACCATCAGAATATTAAATTATCGGCCTGCCACCTGTACATCAATGCAATAAGAATCCCATCAGAATATTAAATTATAGGCCTGCCACCTGTACATCAATGCAATAAGAATCCCATCAGAATATTAAATTATAGGCCTGCCACCTGTACATCAATGCAATAAGAATCCCATTCAATTCTATCTTCGATAAATTTATAAATCAATCAAGTAATTTTTTTTTTTTATTGATTACATGGTCAAAATCAATCTATATATCTGTTCTTTTCGGTAAACATTAAGAATTTTCTACAGTCAACTGTGCACTTGAATAGAATAAGAATTGCAGTATCAAACACAAGGCTGATAAAGTATAATTTTGCATAATTAGTGTCACTATTGATATAATGTACCAAACATTATATTGCAACACATTATATTAAATAAACAGTGCTTGCAAAATCGCAACAACAATTTTGCATCGGGCATGCACATTTTAAAGTCACTCATTCCTTCCTCTTTAAATCTGTATAATTATTACGAAGAGCTTGGTAGTAGAATTGACAGCCATCAACATTGGGACAAATTGGCAAATACGTAAATAATATTGAATAAAAAGATCCTATGGAGTGTCTCTTGAATAACTAAACACTCCTTAATTTCTTCTTTATTGTCGAGCTAAACAAATAATTTGTTACAATCGTTTTTGTTGAATGAATAATCGTATTTAAAATAACCACTAAAAATCGATAATTCACAGTTTGTAAACTGCACGTACTGTACATGTTCTTTACTATTTAACCTTATTAACCTTACAGCATAAAAAAGTTGATTTACAACGTACAATTAAATTTAATTACAAATTTACCATAAGATTTACATATATTTGTTGTCCATTCATTATAATTAACATTTAGTATTTCACGATAAAGATTGTTTTTAGGGCCAAGGTGGAATTTTTCATAAATTTAACATAACAATATACAAATTTTGACATTCAATTGTTCAAAACTAATTGTTCTAAACAGTTATTTGCTGTGAAGGTTGAAAATTAAAAAAAGGTTATGTTACTACTTTCTGAATCAAACAAATGCAAATATTTTCAAATAGCACTCTGGTAATTTATTCTTCGGTTGATACGATTAGGGGGATTTAAACAAATTTGAAAGGAAACCATTACATCTAAACGTTTAAGAAATGACTTATTAAAAGGGCAATGGTTTTCTCTTGTACCTACTAAACTTAAATAGAATCGGCAGAACTTTCATAGTTGCCATAACAACGAGATAAACATACAATAATCACATTCAAATAATTCAATTTGATAACATTTTAAAAGAATTGTATAAAAAATATTCTAGACATTGTGTCTGGGCTGTTTAAGCATAAATGTTGAACTAAAACTGTGAGCATTACTTATTTTTTATTATGTGACTTTAAAAGCATAACGTTTAAACATTACTTAATACTATACATCAATAAAATGGTTTTCAAACAAACTTATATCAATGTAATGTTGCTATATAAAAAAAAACAAGTTATTATTATTAGTTTAATACATGCAAAGGTTAACCAAAAGAATAAGAGGTTTCCCTTCACTCCATACTTCCAAGTTCTTAAGTTCAACTATGCATATTTTTTATTTATTTTTATCTATTTTATTATGACAGTTTTGCAGAAACAGAAACATAGCCGTTAAGGCTAGTGGCTTATTTAGCAGTCTCCTTAAAGTACCATTCTCTACTATTTTTAGATCTAATTTAAGGTCACAAACTAAATGTAAAAATTAAATACTATATGGTCCTAATGCGATAACTTTTTTCATCTTTAAATTGTTAAAAATGTGAAAAATAAGTCGATTCTAATAGCATAAGAGGCCCGCATTGCGCACAGATTGATATTTTTTCATTTTTTCTTCTTAAGCCTCTTTTGTATATTATATACAAGAATTGAAATGTATTCAAAAATGTACAATTCAGAATCCTCAATGTACTTGCAATTAAATTAACTAATTCATTTTTATTGCATTGGTTAATTTAAAATAAATGATTTTCGTTTCAAATAACTTCTCACTTCAAACTGTAAAAAGAGACGCTTTTGAATATATATCATATTTCCAGAAATTAAATTGATATGCATTATTAGAAATATTGTTTACTGAAAGTGTGGTCCGGATATAATTTCTCTTTTCTGTCTTTTTCCCCTTTCAAAACTCTGTGTTTCTAAGCAGTTAACTGATACATCAATTTAACGTTTTGCTTTAATTATAGCGACTAAAGTATACAAATATTATTTAAATAACCTATATTTTTCAAAGGTTAATAATTTAACAAGCAAAATAAAAAAAATGCAAACCTTTCATAACATTTTAATAAAACAACATAAATACAGGGACATAAATCAATGAGAATAGTCCGAATGTTATTATAACTTTACATTACGTCATGATGAATATTATCAGCGATTCATTTCAATGAACAACATGAATAGAGATCAATGCGGTGAAATGTTAAATCACATTTATGATGAAGTGCTCAGGTTAACGGTAAAGACGACAGAAATCCCTCTCAGGGATCATTCAAAGATTCAATCAAAACAGTTATTTTCTATCATTTTCTGTATAAACAACAGAACGTTTTCAAAGAAATATATAAATCATACACTGGGCTCATAGAATTAGTTGCCTTTGGTCCTGGGCCGACCACACATTTACAAGGAACAAACTAAAATTATTAAAATGGCCGGTCCTGATGAGCAATGAAAGGGATAATGAAAAAAAGAATGTTTCGTATCAATTCAATTCAATTCATTTATTTTCCAGAAGACATATAAAACATATAATACAATTAAAAATACCAAATACAAGAAAACTGGCACCAGTCTGGCGGATTGTAGAAAAGTGACTAAGTCACTATGTGAGTACTCTCCTTCTGGTGCAGTCAAAAACAACAGGTATCAGTGTGGAATACAGCAGGATAGTCTGGTCTTGATCAGATGTTTGATCATTCCGGCTGCCATATGTATCGAAAACCAAGAAATTGAAAGGGCAACCAAATCTATTGGGTGCTCTCAAGGCAACAAAAAAACTTATACCCGGCATGCTATACATTATAATGATAATGTAATCTGCAATTAGCAGAATGAAATTAAATTTGTACAGTACATACATGAGATCCTGTCATGGAGTGAATATAGAGAACTTTTTGCTTTTTGGATTCAATTCCTACATTTCTCATTCCTACCAATCAGCACAATTATTACAGTAAGTTAGAGTTTCCTACAGTACATCCCCAGCCTACCCTTGATCAAAAGTATGATCAGATCCTGATATAACATACATATGTATGTTGTGAGGGGCACAACATGTAGTGGATTACTTTTACACATACGTTGATCAATTTGCATAATCACAGTAAAAAAACTATGTATAGTCAAATAAACTCATAGATTATGAGGGCTGGCATTTATCAATCTTTTTGCTTAAGATAGTTTATACAAGAAATATTTCTTACAAAAAACGCCGCGTAACTTTTTGACTGGACAGTTGTAAGAACAGTCTTCATTAATTTAATATAATAGGTCGGCCAATCAAAACGCAAGTAAACAATTGGGACTTTACTTGTGATTTATGTCATTGGCCTGTCAGCACAGTCGTTTCTTTCTAGAATTAAACGCACAAACTTGTATTGGGAATAATTTATGTTTATGTGGTTATTACTATCGCATTTAGGTATTGATAATAATAATAATATGGCTTTTGAATATATAATTACTGTCTGTAGATATAACATTTATACATTTTCGGTTCGCGATGAAAAGTTATATGAATGGATTTGTAATAGGTATTTATAATAATAGTATATGGGTTGTATTATTGCTAAGCTATCACCAAATCGCGTTATACCATTATTTCTCAGGGTTTTTTGTACCATTGATCAATACCAAACGCTTATCGGTATTATAGTTTTTAATGAATCATTACATTAATAAAAATACCCAATTAAATCAATGGCGTCAGTCCAATTCTGACTTATGTTTAGATCACATAGTTCTGTGTCTACACTGTCCCCCTCTGATGCATTTGTTTTTATTGTACCTTTTTAATAAATTATTATATGTTTAGGCCTAATCACCCAAATTTAATGAAACGGTCAGATTCCGATTTCAATTGAACGAAAGTAGTACTGTATTTATTATTCATTGATAAGCCAAGGGTCCCATGGCGTTAGCCGATATCTTGAGCATTTGACTTGTGTGTCAACCTGTAACACAAATCATTCTTCAAAATTTAAAAAAAGAACCTCACACGTCTTTTTTTGTGAGTGATACACTATGGATATGCCCACGGAAATAATATGTGGACATTGCAAACAATCATAGGCCTACAGTAACAAACATAACATGGCTAATAAGCATAACATTCAGACTTGTTTGTTTTCTAGTGGATTTTTATTTACTTTAGCATGTAGAATAAAACTAGTAACAGTGGCTCTGATTATCCTTGATGTTATCACGTCTAATAATAAAATATTTTGTTGTTGATAAGCCCAATTTTTCAGCCTTGATTTTACATTTTCAACGAAAGTATTTATTTGTTGATAAGCCCAATTTTGCAGTCTTAATAATGACCCTTCCACAGTGCATTTTACATGATATTGACCGAGGGTTTTTACACTTCTATAGCCACTGATCAATACCACAATTAATGTACTGTTTTAAATGAATATTGAAATGTTTCAACATACCCAATTCAAAAAAACGGTCCGTTTTCGAGTTCAATCTTTTGATTAGAGAGGTTGGAGTTTCTTTTTCTCATTCTCACAGATTTCCTCATCTTTATCATTTCAAATTAATTAATTAAATTTCAGTATATCACCGGGCGGTTTAGAATTAATGTTCTGTGCCTGATTTGTTTATATATATAAAAGTATCTCTTCTGAGATCCCGCCTCGTGAATAAAAATACTGTAAGATGAGGGCGTATCAATTTGATCTCTGGTGCGCGTGCGTACAACTGAGGACTAGTGCTGTTCCGCCGTACCACGCAGAGAATGTTAAAGAGTCGCTATCCAATCGAGTTCGAACAATACCATGAGAGCCCCAGTGGTCTAATGGTTAGGACATCTGCATATCAAGCAGGCGGTCCGAGTTCGAGTCTCGGTTGGGGCGACTTTTTCTCATTCTCACAGATTTCCTCATCTTTATCGTTTAAAATTAATTAATTAAATTTCAGTATATCACCGGGCGGTTTAGAATTAATGTTCTGTGCCTGATTTGTTTATATATATATATATATATATATATATATATAAATATAATATTAAGTATAATTATGAATTCACCAACACTTTCAGGCCCAATAACAATGATCCCGGGCCCGAGTTTTTGTAGACCGGACTTCCATGCACAGCCACATGTTAAGGAATATGATTTTAATATGGTTCGAAATGATATTATACAACAACGATTAGACAGCAACTGTGCAAGAGTCTAACTAATAAAATCGGACTGATCAATTAATTGAACATTTACAGCATAAGGCCCATACACTAGGACGATAACGATCGACGATAAATAGACAAATGTGCATTTTTAATACATAAACCAAAAGAAATATAAACAATTCCTTTGATGAAAATTATATTTTCACACAAGTTTCTTTAGGACTTTAAGATTGAAGAAAAAATCCACAAAATATGGTTATTGTGCTTAAATGCCTTTAAGAAAAATCATTAACTTGCTCAACAATTTTAAGATGCTTTATTTTGCTAGCTATAAAGTTTGATAAATCTGTGCCCAGTTGTTTTTTCAAGCCCCTAATGCTGAAAAAGAAATCCTCATTTCCATTACATATCAATACTACTAATATTTTCCTCTCAACTTGGTGATGTTGATGATGATTATGTAAACTTTTCACCTTCAGTAAAGTACTGTCATTGATATATTGTAGTGCTATTGTTGTGTACGGGTAATTGAACAGTTTCTAATTATGACACTATAAACAATAGAAATTTATTGAAATTTCCCACCACCCTCTCCCTAAAAAAAACAAACCAACACCGATTTTTAGAGTACAGTAGAACATTTGGGACACCTCTATTAAAGGGACACCCCTACCAAGGGGATACTTTATCATGAAATGGAATACGGTAAATAATATGTTTTAACACTAAATCCAACATGTATTTAGGGGACACCCACACCTATCAGGGAGACAAGTTGTCTCCTTGATGTGTTCTTGCTATAGTAGTTGCTATCTACCAATTAATTCTTCCTTGAATTGAATTATGTTAAAGATGTATTGTCCCCCAAAAACATGAAAAATGAAGATGAAATAAATTAGACTTTGAATAGGTTATTTTGGAGTTTTAATCAAGCTAATCACGTCTGTAGAAAAAAAAGAAAGGAAATAATGTTTTCACTTATAAAATGACAAAATAAATGGTTAAATTCAACCAAAAATCCATTGGCTGGCAGCCAATTTGAATATTTTTATTTTTATTTTTTCAAAATAGATAACTATTATGTGACATTAAAATGGCATATTCAACAACAAAAATTTCAATTTATAATTATTTTTTCGGGGGAACAATACATCTTTAAAACCTTGTTTTTTGATATTATCAATTAGAAAAACAACTTAATTTGAAAACTATTAAAAACGCTCCGTTAACTTCTAAATCAAACCCACCACCTTTGAACTGTCCCTTAATTGTGTTTATCCACTAAATAAAAACGTTTGGCTACTTACAGTATTAACTATTGCTAAAAGAAAAGAGTGTGACGACTAAAACATAAACAACTAGTATTTAACTACCGATAAGCAATTATCATGTACGAGGACGATTGTTAATCCCTGGACGCCGCCCAATGGGATTAAGGCATTTAAAATGAGAGTTATTTCATTGGCTACCTAACTAATACCGTCGTATAATGGTATTATATCAAATCTGACCTACTTCTATCCTATAACACATTACCTAATATGATTAAAAGACATTATATAGTAACACAGTAGCAAGCTACTTTTGTTGTACGTCGAATCAATTTGGACATAGAATACTACTCAGGCCAAGACTGAAGAGCAAATACTAGGGCATGACCAAATAGGGCATGACCAAATAGGGCATGACCAAATAGGGCATGACCAAATAGGGCATGACAACTTAAATCTAGCTACAATATGGACAATCAAGACTAAAAAGAAAAAAATTGTAAAAACTAAAATCTCTATATTACTTTAATAGGAACAAGGTTGCTTTTGAGATAGAGCATGAAATCTCAAATAAAATCCAATACTATTACTAGGGGTATATTCATGGCATCTCATTGTCTAGTCATGTATTTAAAACAAAATGATTGCACTGCACACCACTGCACACGTTAAAAGTATACATGGCTAAATGCTTTATTCAATAGTCTATAGGTTAACGTAAATTTTAGTTTCCAGAACAATAATTATAATTCAAATATAAAAAATCCATATTTTATATTAACAAATACATGTTTGTCATTGTAAAACTATTAAATTTGAATATCACAATATTTAAATAAACTATAATCTTAAAATGTTTTAATGCTAAGTAAAGACATTTACAATATATCATGAGAGAATTATTATACCAGATCTTTTTAAATACTGTATGTAAATTATACCGTTTTATTCTCTGCAATATATATTTGTATACTACAGTACATTTTTTTTATTATGCGTAACTATTGAGATGGATCAAAATTATACTTAGAATAGCAAGGTTGATAAAAGATATCAAGCATAAAATATTAAATCAAATAAGGCCATGGTTGTTGAGATCATGAAATCTAAAAAAATAGCTACAATAGTGGTGACTAGGCTGAAACAAGAAAATTATGAAATCTATCTGTACAATAATGACAAGTTCTGAAGAAATAGAGCATGAACTCTTAAACGTAGCAAAATACCGAGGAGAAGGTTGCCAAGAAACAATATTTCTTAATAGAAGTTTATAAAGCATTGTATTTCAGGTCCCAACATGACTTTACTCAATGCTTACATATGTCAGATGCATGCAAATAGCATGCCAGACAATTTAAAAACCAAGAAGTAATACATTATATTACATGGCCTATGTAAATACGTGAACACAATTGGTTGAAACTGCATCACATGACTACCACTGTGAGGATCGTAAATTGTATATTTCCTCGAGTATGATGATATTGACTGAGTGATTTTCTCGTGATTAGCGTGTCACTGTCATTAAACATATAAAATCCAGCAAATTCTCGAGGAGTTTGATATTGACTGTGTTATTTAGTGAGAACTCGCGTTGGCAATAAATAAATAAAAGTCACCTATTGGGACTCAAACTCACAAAGATTAGCCCACATCATCACGAGACAGCATTTTACATGCCGCGCATGTAAATAATTACTATTATCCGGGAAATATATATTCCCTAGAGCAAAATATCATTCCCTCGGGGATGTCAAATCTTATATTTCACCTCTAAGCAGGCAATATCCAATATTGCCTGCTTAGATACAATACAGTGGAACCCCCAATAAGGGCCCAAACAAAGTGTCCCTCTGGGGCGGTGTCCCTCTGGGGTGGTGTCCCTTGAATATATTTAGTATTTCCTTGAATAAAGGGTTTACTGTTTGTACCTAAAACAAAATAATAAAATAAAAATTCAATTCATTGTTTATCTGGTTTTGAAAGATGTGCGATTCTGAGGTTTAAAAAAAATGAATTCTCACCTATCAAGAGTAACTCTTTCTGCGGTTCCAAAGTCAACATACTGGACGGTAATACTATTTGGAGGAGAAATCTTCAGGATTTTTGCACGGTACCATTGATTGTCTTGTCCATACAAACCGGCACAGCACAAACCTAATATTGAAAAAAAAATAATAATATTTCTAGAAATTACTGCATATATTTCTAGTCAGTGAAGAACTGTTTTTTGCTATCTGAAAATACATTGTAAAAGATGCTGGAGAATTGAATATGCACAAAAGACGTTTAAAAACTAAATACTCTGCTGTAAGTTTGGTTAAGACAGCAACTAAAAGGTAAAACAAAGGTCCTAAAACTTTACTAGAAAATAAGTAAATTTGATTAGGCCCTCTACGGACCCATGGCAGGCAGCAGTGCAGAGCATACCCAGATCAGACTACACTTTCTGAATAGTATTCAAAGTTATTTAACATGCACTTGCGTACAAGGACCAACAGTTTTATGTCCCCTCAGAAGGATGAGATATAATTACAATTGTATTTTATCAAAATATGATTAATGCCAACATTATTTATATATTATTATATTGTTTTCCTAAGGGTTGAAAATTAGTTCATAATTGTGTTCCGCATAGAAAATCATCTTAAAATTTGTCCCACCCCTGTATACATGGGACCAACAGCTTACGTCAAAAGGATGAGATACAATTAAATTTGTATTTTACAATAGAAATGCAATATGCATATTCATCAATATGCGATGTTTCAGAAATACAATATATTTTTTTTTCTAAAGGGTTGAAAATTAGTTCATTTATTTGTTCTGCATGGAAAATAATCTTACAATTTGTCTCTCCACTGTATTTTGTATTTTAATTATTTTTTGTTTGTGCATGGAAAATAAAACAAACTGAATAATCATGAGAAAACCAAACTAAGAAAGGCTGCGAAACTACGACAGTATAAATTACACTATTTATATTCAGTACGCGCCATTAGTCGATATAATTATATTAATTACCCAACGTCAATGACTCAATGTATATTTTGTTTATACATAACAGGTAGCAAGAATGAATTCAGTGTTTAATATCTGGTTACAGTATCACAAACAGCAATCAATTATCCAAATGCATGATAATCATGAGTTCAATGGAATGGAAATTTGGTAAAATCAGTTTGTTGTTAAATTAATTTATTCTTCAGTTACTAATTTCATTTTAACAAAAAATTCACAAGCACTAAAAACAGATGGTATATACTCATTCATTCATTCATTCAATCTTTTATTTCGGAATATTTTGCCATACAATACAAAGAAGACAAAACAAATATAAAAGGCAAGGAAAGACCAAACAGGTGCTAATTGGTCAACCGAGAAAAGTAAAATTACATATAAATTAATTAAACAAGACTATACTAATTACTACTACTCATAATAATGATGGCATTCCACCTGGAGAGCATCTCTGACTTGGTTGAGACTAAAACATTTGCACTTGAATTGATTGATTTTCATAAAAAATTCATAAAAAGAAGGAATTCTACATTCCGTAAACATGAGGCTAGCACTACTAATACAATACATCACATAGACCACAGTGTATGAAGCGCTTCACATTATTACAAGTCATTTTTTTATCAAACACATATGGAACAAACCATAGTGTTGCAGCTACTAATTAGCTCAGTTGTATTTGACTTTAATACCAGGTACCTATTTAGATACCTGGGAGGAAAGAGGAAAATGTAAATGTCTTGCCTAAGGACACTTAAAAGCAATGTGATTAGTGTTGGAATCAAACTCCTGATCGCAACGGCCAACACACTGTGCCACATGCCTGTAAATTATATTCTAAAGATCCTAAAAACAAGAGAGCATATCAAATATTTTAGAGAAAATCTTCTTTAATTATAATTAACAATTAATTTTGTATTTTACATTGAGGATAACACTGTCTGGCTCTGAAGCTGGTTCATTATACACAAATAAAAACAATATTTCATCTATCAAATTATTCACTTTTTAAAGCATTGCCAGCAACATCAACAATTATTTCTTTTTTTTAAACCTATCCCCAGTAGATCTAAAAATAAATTTATAGTGATAATAATGTTATGGACCAGAAAGAAAAATGAATATATGTAGATTTGACCGATGTCTCTAGAGCATAGTATGTTTTCAATCTGGACTTCCAATTGCGTCACATTTACACTGCCTATTCCCTTGTCATGTCTACATGGTTATAAAGTTATTTAACTGTAAATTGGAGAAGAAATTCTATTTCCCTCCCTTTATAAATATTTTACTGTATTTCATTTTGATTCAGCTCAGTCCAGGTATTAGGAACAACTCTGGTTGAACTTTCTATTTGTGGGGGATAAATATCACCGAGCGAGAAATACTAGTAAGCACAGTTGAAAACAATTGCATTTGTTAACAATGTTCTATGTTGAGCAGAAATAGGAAAATGTTAATGGTTAAAAAAGGTTTACCCATGTGTTTCTGTAAGATCTTGTGGCAGTATTCACCATTCACACTTAGGCTATTAAGGAAACCCTTAACATTAACAAATATTTCCTATCTAAGTAAATACAATTTGAATTGAATTGAATCATGTGAAGTACCTATATATTTATGGGAAATATCACACTTGATTGTGTGATTGAGAAATATGGCAAGACCTTTAGAAAAATAGGCAAGACTGTTTGGTACATGATTTAAGAAAGTCTGAAGCCTAGGCCGCCTAGACTCAGAAAACAGGAAGACAGAATGAAATACCAAAATAGTAACCAAAACAATTTTGGCATCTATTTATTTATTTTTGTGTAGGGAAGGGGAGGGGTCAATTGATGCCATACCTATGATGATACCAATTATAATCATTCTTAGTTCAATATAAATAATCCAATTTTAAATTTAGTATTCATTGATGTTATGTACTATTGTATAAACAGGAGGCTAAGAAACGACCATTTCTTTCATTTAATGATATAAACAATTGTATACATCATAAATCTAATTTCAAAGATATAAACAATATACATAGTAAAACCCTAAAACCTGTGTCGACGTGAGGAGCCAGGACACACATCCTAATATCTCTGCAAGCGAACAATGAATCAACATGATTTACTTGGTCGGCCAATGTTAATCAAAGGCTCCCTAATGTCTAAAATGATGGTTCCCAATACAATTGTTGAAATTGATAAAACATGCACATAATACTTATTTAAATTATAATTTTTTTAAGTCATGTCGAGTGGGAAAGCAGGGGTAGCACAAACGATAGTCATATAATCGGCACAGGTTCAAGGCCCTCCTTGACCATGGTTCTTTTGGTAAATGATAGTAGAAAACAGTCCAGTATATATATATCTTGTGTACTGTAAAGAGCCTAGGGCACATTTCGGAAAAGTCGGGGTGGGGGATCATTATACAGTAAAGACAACAACCTGTCTTAATATGTATACACAAGTGGTTTTTTTTTTCTGAAAATAAATACTTTAAACAACTTATTTGTTGTGATTTCTGTTTGTAAAACTGAATGGATTACGATGAGCTTGTGTAATCCAAGGTCTGTTTTGTCAATTACTCTCAAATCACACTTCAAATACTTTCGCTAATACTCATTTAAATCTAACTGATCTTGAAGTATCTGCCGATTCAAAGCATGTTTAAATGAATTTCGTATTTTGTCAGCTTTATTAAGTCAATTTATTAATGTTAAATAAATGCATTTGTGAAAACGAAAATATTCTTCAATTCATGTTCTAAACATTAAGCATAGATAAATGTATATTGAACAAATCAGAAATGGAAAAGTAGAGGGCTCCTGCAGAAAAAGATAAATATAAGAAATCCCATTAACAAAATAAAATATATAAAAACACAATGACCAACCCCTATGAAGGGGACATTTTCCCATGAAAAAAACTAGGGGAAACATGTTTTAACACTTATGGCCAACACCTATTCAGGGGACATTTTCTCGTGAAACAAACAAGGGGCAACATAATTAGGTTTAACACTTTAAACTTTGTTGGGTCACAAAGCTGTCCCTTTACTATGATTCTACTGTGTAACAGTGTATATCTTTCCAATTTATTTTTATGAATTCTATTAATAGTATTAACTTCATACTACAACAAGTCATCGACATAGCAATGTTTAAATCAACTACAGCATGCACTCTGCAAATACTAATTACCTATTATAGCAATTTTCAGCTCATCTCCAATCATAAAAGAGCCAACTATTATTATATCTTCGATATATAATGACATAATGACGACGACACAAAGTCATTAGACAAATGCTCTTATATTTTCTCAATATTATTTTGTAAATGGAAAAAACGAAATTTAGATTATAGAAGGCATCCTTGGCTCTAATTAAATTTATTACTTTTTTATGTACTTTTTTTATTTTCTATTACTACAGTATAAACTAGAAAGCCACTCCAAGAGTGCATACCTCCGCCTACTGTAAAATTCTCCTACATAAGATTTCTCCGGTAAAAGAAAAATATAAATATATATGTGTGTCTTAATGCCGTTTGTGATTTGGGCTAAATTCACTACAAGCATGTGTATGCGAGTTTGGTGTAATGGTTATGTATTAACAAGCCTTTCAATTAACAATAGCTTCAGTTGGCTAAACAATAGAACAGCAAAGCGAAAATCAAACAAGTGAATTTGAAAAGAAATAGGTTTTTAAAACTACTCGCATCAAACAACGTGCACATTAAATCAAATTATGTTTTAAAATTACAAATCACAAATTATAACTCTTGCCTCTTGTACAAACATTTTTTGGGCAAGTAGTTCGAGAAAATGCAATTTTAGTTTACTTGTTACTTTAAGACTGCTCGCCGGCTTTTGAAAATTCCTGTCCTATTTTTTAACACTAGCAGGTCTGAAAAGTATACTAAAAAGTAGTCCAGAATTGGGACCATGGTCCCAAAATTTAATGGAATGGTCCTTGACCACATATCTATATGTATATTCATTTTGGTAAAGATTACTTTTGAGTAATCCTGCTAACAAACAAACACACACACGCTACCGATTACATACCTCCTTGGCGGAGGTAAACAATATTATTATAAATTGAAGATTTTAAAATGGAAGGGGAAATATGTTTACACTACATTCAACACCTATATATTAATTTAGTGGATATACAGCTATTAAAAAATGTATTGTCCCCCAAAACATGAAAAATGAAGGTTAATAAAATAAGAATTTGATTAGGCCATTTTGTAGTTTTAATAAAGAAGTTGATCACCCCAATGGCTGGATATTTTTGCTTTCAATTTTAGTTGTTTCCGGTAAATAATTTTTTTAAAATAAATTTCAATACATTTGAGCATTTAAGGTACTTTACTACTGTTTTTTAGCCTCAACTCTGTGTCTATTTGAGCTAGCCTCATGGCTACCAACACAAAGGAAGCTCCCGCCACTAACACAGGCAAGGCAACAAGACATTCCAAGGCATTGTCTGACGTGATAAGTAGTCCTGATCTAGCCAGATTTATTGAGGACAGCGTTAGGAAGGCATTCGAAGGTCCATTAATAGCTGATCTTATAAGCAAACAAGTATCCGTAGCCCTCGAAAGTCATAATTTCGCCGATGCAATTAATAGGTCCGTAAACAAGATCATGGCGAAAACAATGGATAGGCTCGACCACCTGGAAAGTCAAATTTTCGATTGTCAGAATAAAATGGCTGATATGTCATGCAACATTGCATCTGAAAATTCCTTTATGGATGAAATACAGAGGCAGATAAAAAAACAAGGTGAACTTATTGACGACTTAGAACAATACTCAAGGCGAAATTGTCTGAGAGTGTTTGGAATACCTGAAACTAAACAAGAGAATACAGACCAAATCGTACTTGACCTAGCAAGCAGTAAACTGGGAGTTAATATTACCAATCTAGATATTGACAGGTCCCATAGAACTGGACCCAGGAATGGAAATGCACGAAGACCCAGACCCATCATTGTAAAATTTACATCATACAGGAGTAGGAAGAAAGTTATATCTGCACGCAGGAAGCTCAAAGGATGTGGTATCTCAATACAAGAGGACCTGACTCTGATGAAGCGTAACCTACTTGCTAAGGCCAAACAACACCCAAAGATAAAAAATGTTTGGTCAATAGATGGGAGAATTTCGGCAACAGTAGACAAGAACGACAGGGAAGTAATTATTTCTATTTCTTCACTAACTGAACTTGACAAAATCTGAACTTCTTCAAATTAAATACTAACTTTTTTACTTTACAGACGTTTTTTGTTTTTTTTATTACATTACAGCACTGGTTCCCGTTACTGTATCCTGAACAATGTTTTATCTTGCTTGAACAATTGATTTATTTCACCTCACCATTAATGCTGGTGTACTCCATTGACACCGGTTTTGATGGTCTGTTGAACTTTATCTTTTTAATATAAATGTATATCTCTCTATGACTCAGTTATTATTATTACTACGAGTACTGTTTCCAATTTTTCACATTTTAAAGTGACCTTTAAAGATAATTTTTTTATTTACATCGCTAGTCTACTCCATGTTTCGACCTTCCTGTTTAGTTTTGTGTGTGTGTGTGTGTAAACAAAACCAAATGAACCTACCTACTGGAAATAACAATGATAAACAAAACCGATTATATAATCAAATTGTTAATCCTTATTCATCATATGATAAACATGAACAAAATCTCAACCCTGATTCCTATTTTTTTTCTTCACACCAAACAAATTGTGAATACTACCAACCTGAACAAATCGCCTGTCTAAGTGAAAGTGAAAATCATAAACAAATATTTTCTTCCCTTCATATCAATGCCCGAAGCTTACTACATAATCTAAATAACATTCAAATATTATTAAAATCCCTTAACCATAACTTTGATGTAATTGGTATTACAGAAACTTGGTTAAAGGATGATAATCCCCCAGCACAAATTGAACACTATTCCTTTATTCATAAGAACAGACATGGGAGGGCTGGTGGAGGTGTTGGCTTTTATATCCAAAGTGGTATTAAATTTAAAGAAAGGGTCGATCTACTATCTGATAGTTCCGTATACGAATCACTTTTTATCGAAATTGAAAGAAAATCTGGGAAAAGTATTATTGTTGGCGTCATCTACAAGGCCCCCTCTTTAGATGCAAATAACTTTATTGAATCGCTTGACGCCTTATCAAACAACTTGTCCAGTGAAACCAAACATATTTATTTATTGGGGGATTTTAACATTGACATTTTAAAACATCAGTCCAATAATCAGTCAAGACACTTTGTCAACTTACTATTTAGTAATTTCTTCCTTCCTTTAATCCACAGACCCACCCGTCATTTCGTAAGATCAATAACACCACCATAAATAACTTTAGAGAAGAACTTGAGAGAGTGTCTTGGACCGATATTTAGTGCATTTTCCTCTTTTGAAACAAAATTTAAACAGTTATTTAATAAGCATTTTTCATTTGAAGATCGGGTTAATAAACATAAAAACTTAAGACTTGGATGACCAATGGACTCATTACTTCCGTCAAACATAAACATAAACTGTACTCTAAATCTCTAAAATTCCCAACTAATAGAAATATAATTGAATACAAAAAATTTCGAAATAAACTAAATTCTGTAATAAAAAAAGCTAAAAAGGATTATTATGAAGATCAATTTTACCAAAAAAGAGATGACATTAAAGGTACTTGGAAAATTATAAACACCTTAATTAAAAAACATGTAGTGAGTGATCACGGTGAATCTGTAATTGACTGCGGGGGTAATCTTACAGATGACCCTACTACCATTTCCAACCACTTTAATAATTATTTCGTAAATATTGGGCCTAATCTCGCATCAAACATTAATACTTCTAATGTAAACTACAAAACTTATCTTCCCCCTCCTATCCTAAATTCTATATTTCTCAGTCCTGTTATCAGCGATGAGATAATCGACTTAGTTAAAAATTTCAAAAATGACAAATCCCCTGGCATTGATGATATAAGTCCATCTATTATCAAACAAGTTTTTCATCAAATATCAGATCCCCTATGCTATATTTTTAACTTATGTTTATCAAACGGTTTCTTTCCCGATAGTCTCAAGTTAGAAAAAGTTACCCCGATCTTCAAATCCGGTGATAAACACGACCCTGGAAATTACCGCCCCATTTCAGTTCTGCCAATCTTCTCCAAAATTCTTGAACGTCTTATTTATGACAGAACATATACATTTCTTCAGCAGAATAACATATTATACAAAAATCAATTTGGCTTCCGTAAGGATCATAACACATCTATTGCACTTCTTAAATTAACAAACGAGATTGTACAAGCATTTGAAAAAAACAAATTAGCAATTGGCCTTTTTATCGATCTCTCCAAAGCATTTGACACAATAGACAATGATATCCTAATGACAAAATTATTTAATTATGGAATCCGTGGCCCTGCGTATAATCTTTATAAAAGTTATCTGACCAACCGTTACCAATGCACTAAATTTAAACAATCCATATCCGATCTCCAACCCATTACATGTGGAGTCCCTCAAGGATCCCTGTTAGGCCCTCTACTGTTCTTGCTATATATAAATGATATTTACCGATCCTCAAATTTACTTTCATTCCTTTTATATGCAGACGATACCACCCTCCTACATACTGACACAAATTTAGACTCGCTCCTTAAAGTTACCATTGATAGCATACCCAGCATCCTTGATTACTTTTCTGCAAACAAGCTCTCCGTAAATTTTAAGAAGTGCAATTTTATGATTTTTCGGAATTCGGCCAAACCACTAGTAGGATGCCCAAACCAACTCCAGTTTGGCACTTACCAAATACCATTAGTGAATAAAACAAAATTTCTTGGGGTCTATTTAGATAGTAGATTGACCTGGAAAGCCCATATTAACGAAATCGAAAACAAAATATCTAAAAGTTCTGTTATTATTTTTAGACTTTCAGCATTTATTCCTCAAAACATTCTTCGTACTATCTATTGCTCCCTTATTCTTCATTATCTTCACTATTGCAATATTGTCTGGGGGAACACTTATCCGTCGTACCTAAACAAACTTCTTTTACTACAAAAAAAATGTATTAGAAACATTTCAAACTCGCCTCCAAGAGCCCACTCAGATCGTTGTTTGCATCCCTTTCCCTTTTAAAAATTTACGATATAAATTGCCTTCAACAATGTATTTTTGTATACTCTTGGTTAAATTCCCTAATCCCCGCTCAATTTCAACCCCTGTTCAAATTAAATTTCAACTATCATAGTCATAACACAAGAACCTCAAATAAAATACATATTCCATTACACAAAACACTATCTTTCCAACATAACATTCAGTTTTCAGGGCCAAAATATTGGAACAACTTACCCAAATACATAACTGAATCGCCAACAAAAAAACATTTCACTTTTAAGCTAAAAAGGCATCTATTATCCACATATAATCACTGAATCCTAAATAATATTAATTCAAATTTCATTGATATTTTCAATCGGTTTTTTTTTGTTTACTTTGGTTTTTTTTATGATTTTTTTGATATTTTTTATTTTTTGGCAGCCCACCACAAGTTTACACTTTCTGGGGTTCGCCTCTCTTATTTAAAATTGTTTTTTTACAAACTCTGTTAATTGAAAAGAGAAGAGAAATAAATGTTCTGAATGATACATGTTTGGTCAAATAAAAGTGAATAACTATTATGGAACATTAACAACAAAATATTTTTTTCAGGGGGATAATATATCTGTAACAGAACAATTTGTTTGGTTCCAAAGGTGTCCCTTATTTGTAATGATTAATTTTGTTTAAAACTATTCTTGCAAAATTATTTATTTTTTAAATATATTTTATTATCTTATTTTCTTCATAATAATCATTCTCATTTATATTAACAGAACATAATTTACACCTACTGCTCATCATCAACAACTATGTTTTGAAATAATACAAGATCACTTGCTAGGTAAAATGACATCATACAGACATTGTGTTGTATTTTATTAATTTGCATTATTTGATTTCAATCGTTCTAGTTTATTAATTTGTAACACTAGGCCTGAATATGAATTAGAAACCTCATACAATGTCTTTCAAATTTAAATCATGAACCATGAACAAGTCCTAGTTAAATGCATTGTTTTATCAAGTAATTGAAAAAATTGAATGTCCAAGAAATGACATACATTTTCTCTCCAATCTCAATTCTAGTAAACTAGTAGATATTTTATAATTTGAAAATTTCAAGATTAATTGATGTTTGATGGTTGTATTTTTGTAGTTTTTAGTCTGGAAAAATTTATTTGAGGCTTTTATCTGCCAATTTTTGTAAATACTTCTGTAAAATCTGTTAATTTTCCCCCACAATAAAATTGCTTACTTGCTAGTTAGTTGGTTTATTTGGATTTTTACAATTAGCATCAGGTTGCCTGTGGAAAACAAGTCAATTTCCAGTATTGCTCTTTGAGATGTTTGCTTTTAAAAAGTGCATAAGCATCTAGTACTGATGATATTTAAAAAATTTCACCAAATCAATCCAATACTATCATCTGTTTAATGATTAGTACACTACTAGGATTCTTTGTATTTTTTTCAAAACTACAGTTATAAAAACGAGAAGATTGGTTCGAATTTTACAATTTTTTTGTATATATTTCAGTTACTAAATTATTAATAGTATAACCTCAATCAGTTGATAAACAGTTACGTAAAACTGTTTATCGTAACATTCTCTGATGTTTAAAATTAGCTATTACTAATTTACAGCTGGTATATGCCAAGTTTTATGTAGAAAAAAAGAATAATAAATCACTATTATCGCAGACTTTGCACTTACATGTTCTCAAGCGAAACAACATTCATGTTTGTTGTTAACATTTAAGCTACTACTGAGAACAAACATTTGTAATGCTAAATCATTACAGACAGCATTAAATATTTAAAATGAGGTTTGAAAGGCCATCCACAGGATAAATTAATAATTTCGCATTCACTGACGAGATAATAAAGTGCTAAGATTTTCTGTTCAATCACCCAGCATCGAACCTCTGAACATTTCCCCCAGCCTTAAAGTTCATACACTGTCCCACTCGATATACCTTTATGATTTGAAATTGTCATCTTATATTAGACACTCATTGCATTTTTTTAGCTACTAGCTCCTTGAAAACATACAGTGTGTATCCTTCAGACTTAGTAATTTAATCGGGTATTATACCCCTTTGACACCAACGATCACAACTCCCGAGACATTCCATAATTTTGACACAATGGGGCATTAACTGCGGGTTGTGGTTGATGAAAAAGGCAAAATCCGAACAACTCAGGAATTCAAAACACCAGTTGAAATTTCTCTGGAGGCCGAACTGCGGGGACACACTGGGACGGTCAATGTGAGAGGTACCAACTTTAAACTCTGGTGTTTTCAGGTGAAAAGGTTATCATCACACAATCATTGCTTTTTTTTATTTTCAAATACTTCATTTAATATTTGTACAAAATATATAGCAAAAGCAGGTCAAAACAACAAATAGTATAAATAAAATATTATATGATATCGGAGACCTGAAAATAATTATTAAACCATACAATTTTTATAAATTAAATGATTTCAATGATCTTCTTGAGGTAAACAAACAAAATAGAGGGTGGTATTTACGATTTTATTTTTAAAACTCTGGTAGATCGATGTAAATGGGATCGATGTAAATGGGGTCGATGTAAATGGGGTCTATGTAAATGGGGTCTCTCCGGATTTTCTCGAGAATAGTCACAAACCCTGGAGTGTCTCCAGAGATCCTGCGGAGTTGATGTGAAAGAGGTATTAGTTGATAAAGTTAGCGATAATTGTTGCTAAGAAATCAATAACTAAACTAGAGAAAAATAACAAAACATAGAACAAACATAGAACAAACATAGGACAATATTCCATCAAGTATTCTGGTGCAAAGCTCTGGAATGAAATCCCAGATGATTTAAGGTTTCTAACAAAAAGCAAATTTAAAAAAGAAATGAAAACATACTATTTGTTTGTTTAGTGATATTTATTTCTCTTATATTCATAAGAGAATTATATTGTATATTTGAGAGAAAGTGTGTTTTATATTTCAATGTTTGGGGCTGAACTTGATTAGCTTCAACTATTTTTAGCCCTTCCCTTGATACAGTTATTATTTGTACGTTACAGTGTTTATAATTTATATATTCATGGGTAAAATAAAGAAAGGAACGAAAGAAAGAAAACCTGAACACATGCCCGTATACAATTTTTTGACAGCAGTGCAGATTCCTTTCGAAAATAGATTTAAACTATAGTACACAGTAAAACCCCTCCTTTGGGACACCCCTGTAGGGGAGACACTTTCCCATAACAGGAACAAGGGGAAATAACTACTACTCTACTAAAGAGAACACATTGTTGGGTGTATCTTTGTATTGGGTTCTATTGTAATACGAAAAAAAAATGCTTTTGGAATAAATTCAAACATAAAAAAACTTATTTCGTCATGGATGATAAAACAAATATTGAGATTTTATCGAGAAATCAACATTATAGCCTGTGTAATTAAGAAGCCGTATACTACATCCCGAGACGATTGTAAAATTAAATTATAGGGTTATAAATTTTGTATGTAGGCTTAATGTCATGAAATTAGAATGAGAGAATAAGGTGTAATAGTTTATAATTAGTTCCTTTTATGTGCTTTACATCACATCACATACAATTTTAGAAACAGGATAACATGGTCATTGCCACAACCTTTACAACAAAACCAGGTCAAAATCAGAACTACTCCTATAAGAGGATGATACTAAAAAACAACCAGTGCAATAAAAATAGGATATTATAGTCTGAATCAATATAAACAAACACCTCCATTCAAGAAACACCTCCATTCAAGGAACACCTCCATTCAAGGAACACCTCCATTCAAGGAACACCTCCATGCAAGGAACACCTCCATGCAAGGAACACCTCCATTCAAGGAACACCTCCATGCAAGGAACACCTCCATTCAAGGAACACCTCGATGCAAGGAACACCTCCATGCAAGGAACACCTCGATGCAAGGAACACCTCGATGCAAGGAACACCTCTATTTAAGGGACACCTCTATTCAAGGGACACCTCTATTCAAGGGACACCTCGATGCAAGGAACACCTCTATTTATTTAAGGAACACCTCTAATCAAGGGACACTTCTATTCAAGGGACACCTCGATGCAAGGAACACCTCTATTTAAAGAACACCTCTATTTAAGGAACACCTCTAATCAAGGGACACCTCTAATTAAGGGACACCTCTATTCAAGGGACAATAAGGAGACACTTTCCCAAGAAATGATTGAGAGGCATATATATTTTAACAATGGCTACCAATATTCAGGGCAAAATATTGAATATTGAGAGAACACTTGGTTGTGTCCTGAAGACATCTACTTGCGCCTATTTTCCACTTGACAACTTTGTTTGCATAAATCGAAATGTCAGCTTATACGCATCCGTATTCATGTTCCTCTGTGATGAATTCTAGTTCCTTGAGTTTATCGCTTCAGCGAAATTGGTAGTTCAAATGGTTTGTACTTTTTGCGAAGTTATAAAATATGCAAACAATCAGCGAAATCATGAAAATCAAAAAAGCTCAGCAAACATGTGATGAACATGACAATCGCAGCTATTCGCTAGAGTAGCGCGATTTTTTTCTCTGCGCAACAAATTTGCCTAGTGGATTGGTATCAAAGCATAGAGATATTATAGTGAACTATAATATCTCTATGATCAGAGATAAATCAAACGTTGACTTTTACGAACCAAATGAAGTAATCAGCTTATAAAACATGATAACATATGCATGATAAAGTTTGTTGTTAAAATGTCTGTGAATTGAGATAGGAATATGGCATAATGGTGTTAAGAGATATTGGACTAGCATGTGAGAGGCAGAAGTTCAAAAACGGCCTGTGTTATCTTGCTTGTATCCGTAGGCCTTAATTTATACATTGCACATAAGATAAACAATTTGGTACACTTTTTAATCATCTATAGTTCTAGACAACGGCCCTAGAGGGAAGTCTTTATCCTGAAAGGGTCCGAAGAAATAAAGATCCAGCATACTTTATTCTTTAATAGTAGGTTTCATGCATATTAGGCAGACGTTATAATTTTTGTAGATTTAGTAAAACCAGTAATTAAAATCACTTCGGTAGAAAAAAAAGGGGGGAAAAATTATTTTAATAAAAAGACAATAAAATAAACAGTGGAATTCAATCCAAAACAAAGTTTTGTTAAGGTAACTTTTTGGTCAAAGTGATTAATTATTATGTGACATTAAAATGGCATATTCAATTATTTTTAAGGGGGGAAATATAACTTTAAATAATTTCCAGTATATCTCTGGTAGGGTTTGGAATTTATCACACTGAATTATCTAAACTCAATTACAATACACTTACCGACATACGGATCAAAAACTACCGGCCATGCAGCTGCAAGGTGATGTATTTCTGCGTTCATTTCAATCAAATGGTTCAATTGCCTAATGGAATCTCTCGTCACTGGATTTTCCGTATGGCCTTGGAAGTGTTGGATATATACCTGAAATAGATAAGACAATAAATACTCCACTACAATATATACAGAATTGTTTCCATATGAATGATGAAAAAACTAAACCTGACACAAATCCACAAATAATCTCATATAATCATCACTGATAAATCATTACGATTGATTTTTCTTTTTTACAATTGTTTTTACAATAACCTTTTAATAGGATGAGTAAAACAATCTAATCTTGTGTAAGGCATTTTTTTTAAGTGGGTGGGGGATGACTGTGAAACAATTTTTTGGTCATTTAATAATCACACTTTTTATTGAAATTGAATATCACTTAAAGGGCAGCTCTGGGTTTGTGCTACAGGACTATTTTTACTGTTAAAAGATAAGACATTAATTTATGTCAATTTGTGACGTTCTTCTCAAGAAACAGGTATAAATCGAAAAAACAATCAATATTAAACATGAAGCTACACTTCAATGAGAAATCTCTTTGAAACATTTATTACAGTAACCATATTCATCACTTTTATTTTTAATAAAACAATCCATCTCAGGAAATGAAACGAATAATCCTTCATCATTTTTCCACTGTAATTTCTTATCCTCATCATAATTACAAAACAATGCCAAGTACAGTACATCCAAAATATATTTTCTCGGTGTCGTGTCAGTGTATTGTATCACTAGGTGAAGGTACTTTATAATCTCATCTTTTGATAAGTGCATTTAGCTGCTGGTTTTTTGTTCAAAAATTGAAATCATTATTATGTATACGTACAGTATCATGTCTGCAGACAACAAACATCCTGCAGTATCATGTAGGCCAGTACCACAACACCTTACTGTTAAATAATCTATTCCCTTAATATATTTTGAAAAATCCATAATACTAGGGTTAGAACAATAGTACGGTACTTGTTTTTTGTTTGTTTCACAAAACAACTTGTTTATGTAATAATGATATTGTGTTGCACTATAGCGCACAAATACTGCAAACTAGGTTGTACAATTCATGTCAGCAAACTAAAAAGTGCATTCACAACAAAACTAATTGAAAAATTAATTCGGTAATAAAAATTTACAAAAACATCAAAGAATGTAATCAATAGTCAAAAGACTATGTAGTATTCATTAGATTTCTATTAAAACATGTTGAATGTGATCAAGATTTAAATGATAATAGATTTTTTTTTGTATTGCCTTGCAGTAATGTTTTTTTTTTGGGAAAGGCAGTCTCTACAGTACAGTTTGAATGATGATTACCCAAAAAGCATAAACATTAGGAAAACAAAATTTACTGCAGTAACTTAAGTAGAATAATTTTTACATGGTGCCAAAATTCTAATTATTTTGTAAATATGTTTTGCTTATGAGGTTGAATAATTTATCTATGATGATGATTAATTTTTTGGCTGTAAACGAACGTTTTCTGTGGCGCCAACAACTAACAAAATACTCTTGGTACCACAATAACAGGCGTATCTGGGTTTGTTATATTATATGATGCTGTTGCAATGCACTTATGCATTATTTTTCGCTTGAAAGGAGATATATTTTGCAACAGACAGTAATTTCATTCAATTTCAAACCTGAAACTAAGAGGCTAAAGTAGTTTGTACTATCAGAAATATACCAGGTAAAACAGACTGAACTCTGGAATAAGCCAGGCATGATAATTGACACAAATAAAAACAAAAATGTGTTATTCAGTTTAATAATATCTTTGTATGATTTTTTTTTTTAAGAAATGGTATAAAATATACACAAGAGAGAAAAGTGCAGAATTGTGAAAAGCAAAGCTTTTAATACAGAGATCACCAGCATCCTTTGATAATAATCGCAATTGTCAACTGCTTTTCTCTCTGCTAATGCTTAAGTGATGATATAATGACGAAAAAAGAAGGAAAATGTCATGACGTAATTAATATTTAATGGATCATGTACTTTAGTTGGTATTAGTAACAGATATACTCAAAATCATTTTAAAATTGTCCTTTCAACTGTCACTCTATGACAATCACAACCAGTGTTTAATTTGTCACTGTATGACAATTAGAAGCCTATGACAATATGCATGGAACAAATAAAGAATCCAGTCGACAACTATTTCTCCATTCTTAAGTAATCGGACCAAATCTAGCTGACAGCTACACGAAACTGTCTTGAAACGTAAGTTAAAATTACTGGTTTACTATCAATGAACTACATAGCAATATATGCAATGATACAAGAATACGATATTACAATGCAGTGAGACAATACAGGCACAAATTAATACAAATTTTAATATCATCTAACAACAAACATTATGGACGTACTGAAATTGACATACTATGCAAATTTTGAGTATGATATTTATAGTCAAAACCACGACCCATGCCACAAAAAGCCCTCTCTTTGACGTTTACCAACCGTACAATTGTCAAATAGGTCAATTAACGGGATGACCATATTGTGTATACATGTATATGCATGTGGTGGGACAATTAGTCAAGGAAATAAATAAATGACACAGGGTGTTTATTCCAATTGGTGTTGTATTGGGGGAGGGGGGCGCATTTATTCGAATAAACACAGTAGTTAAATAGAAGTTGAGAAAAAATTGGTTGGGAAGTTGGAGGATTTTTGTTATGGATAGACAAAGATACTATCATTTTAAAAGCCTATAGCATCTACTCTAAAGTGACAAGGAGATGTAAGAAAAAGTGCTTAGGGTCATTTAAGAGGTCGTCAACATGTGGATTGCAATGTAAAGTTTAGTTAACAAATTACAAGTGGCAATTGTAAGTTTAGGCTTATCAAGTTAAATTGCCAGCGACGTTCTTGAACTAGGATATATTATATGGATTGTAATGTTAAACAGAGTTCATCAAAGATTTAGGGAGACATTGCAACTAATTGAAACACAAATTAATACATACGGATTATTTAATGAATTAGTGTGCCTAGAGCACTAAACGTTTTAACGGCAGTAAGTTGTAGTGCCCACTAAAAGTGGAGATACAGTAGCCGCTCTACCCTTTCTACCTTGTGCAAGAAAATGTCAACATTAATAATATTCTACTGCAGTTACTGCAGTAATTACATTTTTTAACCCTAAAGCAGCAAACAATTTCAAAGTCATCACACTGTTTATTGAAGTGACTTCTTCATATATTGAAACAAACTAAAATAAAAAAAATATGATACTACTGCAGTAACTGTAGTATAATTATAACTGACGTAGTCCCCACGCAAATAGATAGAAGAATTAACATTAAATGTGAGAAGACAGGTTAAAAGAGTCTCAAGTGGGAAATGTAGTTATTTGCCAATTACCATCGATGATGAAGCTTATGTTTCACACGGAAGAAAATCAATTTTCATTTTCTAATATCTTTAATCGTATGGTTATAAATTTGAAACATAATACGGCAAGGTAACCTAATAGGCCTTGAATGGTAAGAAAGAGGATACATTTCAAAGTGTTAAGAAGACATTATACAAATATTAGTGAGTGCGATGGTACAAATAATTTAATAAGGTGAAAGATAACATTCTGCCCGAGTGAAAATAGAATTTCATATTTCACCGAATATAAAATCATTCATAATTTGTTTTATAAAACATCTAAGTAGATCCTTGTCATTGCCATTGCTAGTTGTTGGAGAGGTCAACATTTGATTTCACACAGATTTGTTTCGTGGCGTGGCTGGCACACTAAAAACATTTTCAAAATTACTATTACACCATCATTAAATAGTACGTACTATTCCACGCCATATTACCCACAATTGCAAAATCAAATGACAGGTGTTATATAAAGAGAAATAAATGGAGCTGTAGCTTAGTGGTTAACAATGCTTGTCTTCCAATCCAAAAAGGTCTAGGGTTCAATCCTGACCTAGTGCCTGTGTTCAATCCTGACCTAGTGCCTGTGTTCAATCCTGACCTAGTGCCTGGGTTCAATCCTGACCTAGTGCCTGGGTTCAATCCTGACCTAGTGCCTGGGTTCAATCCTGACCTAGTACCTGTGTTCAATCCTGACCTAGTGCCTGGGTTCAATCCTGACCTAGTGCCTGGGTTCAATCCTGACCTGTGCCTGGGTTCAATCCTGACCTGTGCCAGGGTTCAATCCTGACCTAGTGCCGGGGTTAAAACTTTCAACTCTACTCCCTAAGCCTCAAATTAGACATACTTTTATAAGCACGATAAATTATAAAATATGTAATAAGCGCGTTATTTGCCGTTGGAAAAAGAAAAAGTTACTTATTGGAACATATACATACCATATTAGGCGCATCTGCATGGGTGATAGTTACATCAAACAGTGAGCCAGGTTCTGGTAATTGCATCATTATGAATTCCATACTACTATCACAACAGAAGGAATCCAGCGACAGGAAATCGGCTGTACTCTTTCCGAGGTAGTACGATCTTTCGTTCTCCGACATTGCAGCTAGTCTTTGAGCATCCAGTCTGAAGTCATTGTCTTGGTAGAAGACAACATCTTGACTGTTGTACAATGGTCCGCTGATTAAGGCATCATGTAGGTCTAGTCCATTTGGCATGGTTACCATAACCATGAGTGGCATGCCTCTTTGCCATACACCCTAAGAAGAAGGCAATCAAATGTTTACTTGCATACATTTTTAACAAAATCAATATGTGACAAGTAATTTTTTAGTTTTTTGGTCAGATATTTTGCCCATACATTTAATGAATGCTCAGTACACTGAGAATACTTGACTCAAGTAAGTTTCAAGTCAATGTTAGTGATCTCGGGACGGGTACAAATTGGTCAAGTGGTCAGGGTGAAAGGTTATTAAATCTCCAACCACTGGTCGCAGAGAGGTCATTTTGAATTTTCAAATTGATACGAAGGTATACATTCATACTCCGTCTAAGATTTTAGTAAAAAAATGCCATTTCTGACTTTTGACCCACAACCCAAGTCTCAAACAATTTGAGAATAACTCAAAGTTTCATGACAAGTACTTGAGATATAAACATGACCTGGTATGTGGGTCAAAGGTCAGAATGGCATTTCTGATCCCCTTTAAAATTGTAATATAATAGTAGCCATCTAACGGTGGGGGCCTCTTATCCTTTTTCGGCATATTTTAATTCCTTATTTCTCTTCTGGGTCCTGCTCTATAAACTCCTGGTTAGCGCTCATAGCCGTTACGCCACTGATAATAGTGACACTACATTACAGTACCTTTCGCTCTATTCTACAAATAGTAAGGTTTTCATACATAAACTTCAATGCATCTGTTGGCCAACAGTTCGCTGAATTCACCTGTTGGGAAATAAGAAAATTAAAATTACATGGGATACATCAGACAAATTAACCATAACTTTATCTTTAAAGTATTATATTTCAATCTATATTTATGAAACATGATGATTTCAATCTCAATGGTATAATAAGGTTTGATTAATAATGCATACTATAAAATTAATAAATAAAAAGTATAAACTTATTTTAAAATTTCTATTAATAGAATTGTAATTTAATTTTTTTAAACCAAGAAAATTTAATTCCAACTAGAAATTTATTTACATATACAATACATTCTATATTGGAAATAGTTGCATCCATTTTTTTATAATAATGGTGATTGGCCATTTAATAAAAAAATATTTTGTTATTTCTTGGTTGTAGAATCTGTCTCCTCGCTTTTTTTTTTTATTTTGTTTTCGGCATTTTCTGTTTTGTTTGTCATTTTATAAACAAAAACAATGGGTCTACTTGGATCTAAATCACAAAACTGCCTCTAGGACTTTGGTACAGATGTGCTGTGCAAGAGTTTTTTTTTTATTTACAGAAGGAAATAACAAAAAAACAACAATCCTAGTTCTACATCAATTCTGTCATGAAAAGCGAATAATAACAAATTTCCTATAATTTACAACACATTAACACGCTTGTTTGCCTGTAGTGCCTGTAACTTTAAACAGTCTGTCTGGACAACTCATTTGTCATTTTTGATCTTTAAAACTTAATAAATTAAAAACTTAACAGTTACATCCACGGTAATCATCGCTAAATATTACCCATAAAAATGGAAAGTTATCTTTGGTTGAAAATTGATCTAAATAATAATCTATCAATCAATCTTATACAGTGGTAAATGCACAAAGTCAAAGTGCTTCATGTTTTGGCTCAAACATGTCTGGAAATATTTTCCCAAGCAGGCAGCGATCAGCGCAGTTATGTTTTGACCATTACCAGGTACCTATTTATACCCCTGGGTAAGGAGAGGTAAACGTAAAAGGAAACGTAAAAGGAAAGTGTCTGGCCTAAGGATACAAGCAATGCGACAAGAGTTGGATTCAAACTCATGATCTCACGATCATTAGTCCAATGACACACAGCGCCACACACCCTGATTAAACTCTTTCTCTCGCACTCTATTAATTTTGTTCTAGTCGTGTTTTAGTTCAGATTATAGAAAGCACTGGACCCCTGAACAATTCAATAATTTACCATCAATACCACACAGATCTCTGGTTGGAAGTGAAGGCATTGATACCATACAAAGCTAATGTCTCTTATTTTAACTTTATCATAACTTCTTTCTTATACTATCGATAGAGACCTATGTACCTATTATTCAAGATATATTGTTTTAAACATTTTCTTACTTTTTTTTTTTGTTGAATGCCATTTTAATGTCACATAATAGTTACCACTTTTGATAGGAAAAAAATGATTTACCTTAATAAACTCTAATAAGTAATAACAAAACTGCCAGCCAGTCAATGGGTTTTCGGTTGAAAAGTGAAAACATTTTTGGGTTTTTTTTTTTAAACTGCAAAATTCAAAATGTCTGATTTCATTAATCTTCAGTTTCATGTTTTTGGGGGACAACAAATCTTGTAATAATTAGTGTTGAAACTGATTATCCCAGACAGTGTTTACATGAGCTTGCGAATGAACTCTTAATTACATAGATAAAATTTACAACATGTCAAAGAGTTGTTCGCCTCTGGAGCCTAAGCTTTGTCTAGACTCATAATTTGTAACATTAGCAAAGATAATAGAAAAAGAAGAATACACAATTACTGTAACACTAAACACCACAAACAAACATTTTTTTATAGTCAAAGTCAAGAGAATTAACCAGGAATTACTCAAGAAAGTTACTAACAAATCTAAACATACATAGCACAAACAATTAAACATTAAATTACAAAAAATAATACAATAATGTATATGGTATTAATACAGCATTAATTGTCAAAAGTATTGTGAATAAATATTAATACTATTCTTTGCATATATTTATATAATTATTACTTAATTCAATTACTTCTAATATTTTGTTGTTTTTTTTAAACAAAATTTTATTTAATTTAGGGATAATTTAATTTAATTTATTTTGATACAATTGTTTGATTTTTATTTGTATATTCACGTCTAAATATTAATATATTAATTGTCTAAATATTATACAGATATTGACTGCTTAGAGGTTAAATATAAGATTTGACATCCCCGAGGGAATGATATTAAGTTCGAGGGAATATATATTTCCCGAAGCGCCAGCTGAGGGAAATATATATTCCCCGAGAACTTAATATCATTCCCGAGGGGATGTCAAATCTTATATTTAACCGATATAAAAGGCAATATCTGTTATATTATATAGCCAAGAACAAGTCTGCTGGGTTGGGTGAAGCTAGGCTAGCTAGGCCTCCTTATAGTATTTGTATTGTATTTAAAACAAGCCTGCCTAGACACCTTACCTTGCGAAGAATAATATACAGATAATTACTAATTAATGATTCCTTGGCAATAAAATATTCACTTAGGCCTAGGTCGTTTAAATTAACAGAAGAATTTCCATCAATAAGCCTATTAATAATAATATTATAATCAGGTAGGCCGAATAAACAATTCGTCGTCTTCTCGATCTTCGAGGAGCCGAATCACCGGATGTTCAGCGCGTACTAGTTACTAGGTTACTACCGTGAGTTTTGACCAATCATAAACGGTGTTTCATCACATTTAGGGTGGACTTATAACAAATGAGGGCGCTATGTATGCATAGCTTAAATAGTTTAGAAGATTAATTTCTTCAAGCAAATTCCGTGGCCCAGCGGATGAAACGTCGTCTTGCGATGGAGTGACAATTCCACCCGAGTTCAAGATCGAGTAGATGACTTTTGTTTATTTATCGGCAAACTCGAGTGTTGCACACGAAAATTACACAGTCAATATCATCGTACTCGAGAATTTATATGATTAATGACAGGGGACACGATTATTACGCGAAAATTACACAGTCAATATCATCGTTCTCGAGGATATATACGATTTACGATCCTCGCAGCGGTAGTCATGTGATGCAGTTTCAACCAATCACGTTCGCGTATTTACATAGGCTATGTAATATATTAATATATTAATTGTTTATTATAAATTCATTTTAGTTTAGATCATTGGACTGCTGACTCTTTGAGTTATAGTACACTTTTTTACTTTAGCAATAATTAATAATGTATAATAATTTGTTGGTCTCAAATAAATAAATGAAATGTATTTATATAATGTTAAATTTATAAACAAAAAGTTAAAACTAGGTCAATCTTCAACAAGGTACTGTGTCCAGAAAACAAGAAGCTCATTCAGCAGAGAAGAAATTAATCTCAACAACAACAAAAAAAACAATAGGCAATAGTTTGAAGAAAGCTCAATTATTCTTTTCGTCGACTGAATACAACAAAACATCAATATTTATAAGAAGTTCAAAAGACGCATACACAAACCAATTGTTGACGTATTCAAACGTTGAACAGCATAAGGTTGGACATAGCCAATGGCAACTAAACCATTTCAATTGTTCCATCAATACATTGTCAATCCATCATGTATACTTACAATTCGTGATCCATACAGAATACATTCTAGGCACTGATGTGGGATCTCTGTATAGCATGTTGCCGTTCTTAGCTTGTCAGCTGTCACACCCTCACTGTTGCCGAAATCCACATACTGCACCTGTACAAAAACAAAGCATATTGGTATTCATAAAAAAAACAATCTTTTTTTCCCCATTTGCTAATCATATACCATAGGCACTGTAGTATACCTCGTGTTACATTCATCAAGACTTATATCTGCAGATAACCCATGTTGGGTGTATGCAATTTTGGGAGATTATAAGGAGAGAATGTAGACAGATATATGATGAATATTGGTAGATTGTTACGTGGTGAAAACTTTAATATTCTATATCAGTGTAATGATAGTTTTTGTTTATTTGCAAATATAAACTCACAAACTACAAGTTGCAAAAATAAAGAAAAGGTTAGAAAGTTAAGTTGTTGAAAATAATTTACCAAAACATTGCCTGTGCTAATGTTTTGATGTATTATTTACTCCTGTAACCTAATTTAAAACTTCTGATATGAGCTTAATCTACAGTTCAAATATTAGCAAAACATCATTAAATACGAATATTAAAAATGATACTATATTTTGACAGAAGTAAACTAATAACGTCTAATTTTGAGTACACAACAGTGAGTTGATCAAAGCCTACTATGCCAACGGCTATGTTCTTCCTCAATTCTAATTCTATCAATCATAAAAGAAACTTTAATTAGATAGTACAGAGACGTGTATGTATTGTTAACAATTCTACAAAGTATACACAGTATTGAGCAATAAATTGGTAATTTCTTAATGAGAACTGCAAATTGTGTAATCATGTCATAAAACGTATTCAAGGTCAAAAAACAAGATTATCAAATTTTTTTTCAGTTTTGTATATTTCATATATTTTCAATATACAACATAGACCTTAGAGAAAATGTTAGGGCCAAGTAAAAATTATTTTACAGTTACTGCAGTAAAACTAGATTTTAGATAATCGTACACACTGTTTATTGCAGTAATTGCCATTTAAACAAACCAAGAATTAAATCATAAATCATTGAAGTAAAAAAAACGTATTGCATGTAATACCTTCAGAAGAAAAATTTTGATACGATTCCTAAGGATAGTAATAATAATGGTCATCTTTTATAGCGCCTATAATGCTCTACACACAAAAACGGATCATGAAATATCCTAAGATAAAAAAAAAAGTTAAATGATCCAGAGAAAATATTTTCACAGCTCTGTGCTCCAGAACTTTCAAGTTACCAAAAGAGAGCTCACCAGAACAGAATTCAGAGGGAGTCTGGAAGTTACCAAAAGAGAGCTCACCAGAACAGAATTCAGAGGGAGCTCAAGCGAAAAAAGGCATCTGTCTATCCTATCCAAAAAAACAGATTCTAGTTAACCAAGAGAAGCAAAATAAAAAGTAAGCAGATCTTGCTTTGAGCTCTGTCTACACTATCAAATTAGTTTGACAAAAATAGTGTGATGTGCCCAAATATGGTATTCATATACCCAAATATGGTAGTGATATGACATCATCATGTCAATATATGGGCACATGATATCACATATAGTTTTATAGTGTAGACAGAGCTTAAGACTTTTTTTTAAACAAATATCAATTGATGCTGCCTCTGGAATAGCTTGTGGCAGATCATTCCAAAGACGAGCAGAAGAAAAGATAAAGATCTGTTGCCATAGAACACAGTGGCTGGTTTGGAATCAAACTGACATTAAGTGCTTTAAGAGCTGCTTGTGTCAATTTATTGTAGGAATACACCAAATACCTATACATTATTCAAAGAGTTTATAGTTAGATGCTCACTGAGTTCAATCATGGACTATTGAGCTTAATACTAATTTACAGAAAACCAATGAATATCCATTATTTCCACAGCTGCTGAAGTACCTTCCATAAATTGAAGATCACTTTTAGCAGTTTTTAATGATAACGATAATAAAAAATACAATTTACCATTACAGTAATTATTATGGCTTCCCATATTAGTAGAAACCCTGATATAATTTGTGTAATTTCTTAAAATACCAGGTGCAGCAGCATTCTGTTGATTGCCTAAGCAGGATAAAATAATTTCTATATTGTAGCCCACTGTTTGTATGTGGTTTAAAAAGTTTGTTCGCTTCAAATAGGCATATATATGCATATAATGATTGGAAGAAACGTTAAATATGGAGGGAGGGTAATACGACAGAGACGATTGCTTCATCATGCATGAAAACAGAAAAAGCTTAAGGTGTTTTATTTGAGAAAAAAAAACCCATTCAGAGGTGCGAACGCTTGGAGCATTTCACGACTATTGTGGATTGAGTGGCGACAAACACCAGGAAGTGCCACTCTGCTTGAGGCTTACTATCTGAAGAAGGAATTTCAACCGATTCAGTCCAAAGTAATTAAAACTAATTATCAATATTCACATTTGAATTGGAATATAGATAGATGCCGCCAAGTATAAATTGTAATACCCTATAGACATGTATAGATACTTCATCTTGAAATGACTGAAACCAACTGAAACTGGCTGTTAATGCCAATGCATAAAATAACAATCAGCTTTATGGCAAATAATGATCATAAATAACTAGACAATCTTATATCATTCTATTTTTACGAATAAATTCCAGAAAACCAAAGTTATTTTTATACTGATTGATGTTAAAGTATGTCAAACATCAACATAGATGATGATAGTGTCTGGGGTGCACTAAAAACACATGAGACGCATGTATGTCAAACATCAACATAGATGATGATAGTGTCTGGGGTGCATTACAAACACATGAGACGCATGTATGTCAAACATCAACATAGATGATGATAGTGTCTGGGGTGCATTACAAACACATGAGACGCATGTCAATAATAACAACTTAATTTCAAAGGAATTAGGTTCTATTGTATAAACTACATTTGTATACTATTATTAACAAGGCCTACAATAATTATGTTTTGTTATTACCTTAAAAAGAGAGGGACAACATTGGATCAAAGAGAAAATATGACATGAAAAGAAATGTTATGTATTCAATGCAATCAGTTTAACAGATTCCACTCAAGAAAAATTAATCGATACTTACAGTATCTCATTCAAATCAGATAAATATGGGATAAATGCATAATTTTTAACTGTTGACCTGAAGGACAAATTGTTGACTTGTGATTAAGCACCTGGTTGTTTGGTTATAAACTGATCATGCGCTCTTTATTTTTTAATTAATTACCCGATTGGTTAAATTGTTTTAACTGATGATTTTGGTTTGGCTGCGAAAACATGACCTGAGGCAACCAAAATCTGAGACTGCCATTTTGAATAGTCTCCTGTCCAAGAAGCAAGACACTGATTCAAGATGACAGGCATAAAAGTTAAATAAAAACTTTGTTGTCCTCTTTCTTTCTCTGTATTATTTTGTTTGTGTTATTTTGAATTTCTTTTTTTTTTTTGGAAATGATACTAGTACGTCAAGCAACAACATAAGCCAGATAGATATAGTTCCATCGTGTAATTATACTTTGCTGTCAGATACAAAGTTAAACATTTAGAGTATGTATTTTTTTATATCTTGCAACATGGAAAGTAATGTCAATTGCTCATCAGTGTTGTATTCCTTCATATATTTGAGAAACAAACTTTCATCAGTCATGTGACAAAGTAAACAAATGAAATTAAAAAAATAACCCTTTTTATTTTCAGAAATTGAAAAAAAAAAGTGGTAAATAATCATTCTTCTCCATCATAAGGTTTTTAATGTTATATTTATGCTATTTTAAAAAATTTATCTTAATCTTATCATCATCATCATCATTTCAGCCAATTAGTATGAAATGAGGTTTAGATGTGGAATAACATACAAAGTTTTTTATACATTTTTTAATTCTACTTGGTGTAAAAACAAATAAAATGTGTCTTTTATAGCATTCATATAACATTTCAATCCATGTTTACAGTTTGACCAAATAAATTATATTGAATTTACTTTGGCTGACATATATCACAAACAACAATGTAAATTAGTTTTACATTAATCTGAATGATGGATGAAACCAAGTCAGTCAGATTGGTCCTTTCATTGATCAAGGGCTTCTCTTGTCCAGTGCCCACCTTGACCAGAGGAAAGATATGGGCCAGATGAGTCAGATACTATAGATACTGATGCTGCCATAAGAGTCAGCAATGCTGATTTCAAATGCCCCAGCGCCATACAAGCCCAATATTTCCAGATGGTCTCTCATCCAAGATCTACCAGGCCCAATGTTGCTTAACTCAGGAGATTTGACAAAAACCGGTGTTTCAATGCGTTTAAGCCTATTTACTGAAAGCTTAAGAAAAAACACAAACATCACATATCCATAAGCACCTACCCATATAATGTCTTGTTGAACTGAGAGCACTTTTCCACGATACCACAATTCATCAAGTGAAAACTGCGCAAAACATGCTTGCCCTGGTCTCCAAGTGATACCACTCTCTACTGGTCTCTTTGAACAGATATTTTGAAGTTCTTCCATGATCTCTTTTAACAGGATTTTACCTACAATAGAAGAGGCAACAAACAACAATTGAATTTTAGCTATTTATTTTTGTATTTCAACAAGGTGACCCTTCCAATTTGCTTGCAAGGGAGCCAATATCCAGTGGCCCTCTATTATTCAATTAAAAATACAAACATTACAATCACAAAAAAGTACATGTCAAAGAGATACAATAAAAACAAAAATAAAATAAAATAGACATTATAACAATTTGAAAAGGTATACTATTAAATTTATAATTATACTAAATAACTATTTCTTTGATATATAATTTTAAGGGTTTTTTTTAACAAAAATTATGAAAAGAGTATTTTAAAAATTAGGAGAGAAAAGAATAAAAGGTCGTTCCTTTCAACCTTGGGTTTAGGTACAAGCAGGTGAATCGAAATAATAATCTAAATAAATCAGTTGGTATAATTCAAATTAAGTGGAAACCCTCATGGTTAAACAAAGTATCCCCTTATCAATGTTTCACCAATAGATATGCACATAGCCGCATGGAGCGTCGAGAAAACGAAACATTCATGTTTGATTTGATTTGCTGGCGCCGGACTAGAACCGTGCCAGAACAGGTGTGAAAGACCCTTTTATAGGAGTGTCCTCCTAATAGGAAATTGACCCGGGGTATCCCAAAGAAGAGGTTCTACTGAATAACCATCTCCATTGTTCTTGTCACATTAGTACAGTAGGTTGTGTTCGGTATCATCATGATTGTATATATTAATCTATGAATAGTAAGAATTTTGGTAAAGGAACATAAACAAGGGTTTTCTTGATAATGAAAATCATCTCTATAATAATATATTATTTAAAAAGATTTTCATCACATTTCATTTTGATGAATACATATAGAAGCTTCTATCTAAAAATAATGGCTTTATTTATGGACAAAATGACAGATTAATTACTGCATATAATTTGATTCCATTACTCGTCCACTAAACAATTATATTCAGATTTAAGATAGTCATTATAATAGTAGCTACTAGGAATTATGATATAATAATTGATTGTAAAATTTAGACTATAATGTAATCATATTCATAGAAATATTAGTATCATCTAACAGAAAAAAATTTGTTTAAATTTCATAAATAATGCATATAAGATAAGCCTTTTGATGAATGCATTTTATGATATGAAATTGTTTTTTATACACATATCCTGGATATTGTTGAAAAAAAAATGTCCATAATGTTCATGCATAGTGGGTTCGAAAGAACCAGTGTCTTTTTTTTAACTATTTCCTAGCTATTCGGAAGGCAAATTTCATCTACTACTACTGGCCTGGCCTGATATTAATTTAGGCTGAAAAGAACTCCATTATAATAATCCAGGTTACAAGATGTTTTGATGGTTTTTATGAATCCATACTAAAATTGTAAACAAATAATTTGACAAATCAGAATTATGAAAGATTTAGATTGCATTTGGATTTGGATTTAAAAACGAAAGAATAATAGTTCATATTATTTAATTCCTAATCATCAACAAGGGGTATAAAATGGAGGTCAGGGGTCAAGATAACTATCTTTTTTACTAACTAAATTTATAATCCATTCTAATCCTAAATGCAATACCCATGTAAAAAAACATAGAAAAACAGATTATTTATCATCATAGTCCGATTAAAACCCCTGACCCAATAGTGACCCTGATCTTAGTGACCACTGCCCATCAACCCCATCTATTTTGGTAACTATGACCCGTTATTGCTGTCAACAAATAACGGATTAATAACCCTCTGAATTCATGGTTAAAATATGACAATAAATAAAAGTGTTTATAAAATATATTTTGGTAGTTGATAGTAAAAAAGACACTCGGCATAGTGTGGACACCTATTTCGTCTAGACTCTGATATCCCAGCACAAAGAGCTCTATTGAGAAAAGAGACCAAGAGGATGACCCAAAACCGCATGGATAAAATTTAGAGAAAATGATAGGAAAAGAAAAAAGTCTTTGGCCATAAGTCTTGGTAAGTGCGCTATGTTGCAAGACATCCAGCATTTGTGATGACGACTTCAATGTTCAAAACAATTTCCCACAGGTTAATAAAACCAAAAAAATGTTTTTTAAAAGTGTTAGTAAAAACTGATTTTGAAGCGACTTGTCACACTAGACGTTAATATTTCCCTAAATGTGTTTGAAAAAGCAATAAAGCATAGATTATAAACACCACTTTGATTTAGTAGTTAATGTATTTTTTTTATGCCGGAACTACATTTCAACACAAACAAGAAATATGGGTTGCTACAATCTCATAATAGTAACTGTATGGGTTTTTTTCCTTATATTCTGATGTAGTTCCGATTTCATCATATTAAAACCAATATTAAGTGTCATTTTGAAATAAACATTTACCAAGAAACGATTAATTTGCAAAAATCCTTATAATAGCTCTGATAAAGTAGGTCTAAAGGTGTTTTTGCTGAGGCAATATGCTGTATAATACATAACCAGTGTCAGAGATGTCACTTTTAAATGAACGTCAAACAAGAACCTTTACAAGACTCAAAGGAAGTAGGTCGGTATCATTCTACATTTTTTATTTTCTCTAAAACTAGTTAAAGCAAAATACAGTAAAACATTGTTATTTGATTTTGTTACAGAGATTTAAAAAAGATTTAAAAAAGATTTCAAAATTAGTTTTGGGGTTTTTTTTCTTTCAATTGTCTACATAACAGGTCTTTGGCATTGACATCTAACAGGATTTGAACCCATGACCTAGGGTATCTATAGCCCAGCATACATTACTAAAACAATTAACAGGACAAAATAGGCAATTTTTTAATAAAGTCTTAAGCAGCATCTTTTTTACTTCTTATTTTGGTAGGATACATAGGATAGACAGATGCGTTTTTCACTCAAGTTCCTGTGAATTCTGTTCCGGCGACTTCTCATATGGGAGCTTCAAAGTGCTGGAGAACGGAGATGTGTAAATGGTTCTTGATTATCTTAGGATATTTAACAGAACATTTTTGTGTGTAAAGCGCTTAGAACCATTTTATTAGGCCCTATATAAGATTATTTTTAATGAAATATTTCATTTTAGCACTAGCAAATGAATCACTCATGTCCTATCAGATTATCAGGTAATCCATCTGACTCAGGGGCTATTTTGTGAACCAGTTCACTGGGATAACCTCCTCATCTCAAAAGATGAACTGGGTTATTTAAAGTGGACACAGGCAAACTGTACATTACTGTAGACCAACGGTTATTTGAGAAGACTTCTTCCACCAACTAGGAGGTATTTGGCCTCGAACCCTTGCCAATGTTGTTGGTTTTTTAGGTACGGTAAAAGGCGCCCTTGCCTTAACTGCTCGGCCATTTGACTTGCTATTATTTAGTAGGATATATTTGAATGAATAAATTAGATACAGTAGTAAATGAATCTTCATTATGTTATTCAGGTCAGCAATAATTTCAATAAAAATTTTATAATTGGTGTAAATTCTGGTCGAGTACCTTGAAAATTGTAATCTTAACCATTTTTACTCAGCAATAGCAAGCATGCAAATATCACAGATTCATTCAGAGTTTACAATATTCATTAATAGTATAGCCCTTGTATACAAAACCTACTTAACAACAATTTGCGAGGGTAATAATAAAGTACATGATTTTGATTGTAATACTAATAAAAAATATTTATGATGGGTCGATAAAAACAGAATATCAATTAACTTAAAAGAAAATTAATGAAATTAATAATAATTGAAAAATGATGCAATATATTTATAGTTTTAACAATATATATTATTATATCACTTAATTAATTTAAAAGAAAAATAATGAAATTAATTTTAAATTAACTCTGCGAAAATGATGAAACAGTTTTAACAATATACACGCTGCTATGTTTGAATGAACCTCACACTCACAATCAATCAGTCGCCAAAATAACCTTCATTTTTAACTTATAAATATGAATTACAGTTTTGATTACATTCATTTCGTTTTGTACCTTTTTTAAATTTCTACTCGGTTAATGAAAAATGAATACAATGTACATGTAAATGAACATTTGGAAATTTGCATAAGAACATAGAATTCATCATAAGGCAAATATAACATTAAAAAAAAGAAATTACACAATTGGTTTACCCCTGATCAATATGCTTTAGTATTATTTCTAAATTGAAATATGAAAATATAATTTATACACACAAATATATTCATTGTCATTAAAGTAGCAGAATCCAATCACAAACAGTAGACTAGGTTTGATTAAAATTGATTAGTTGTATTTTTACCTCAAGGATCATTATATAAAAAGATAATTGGTGAAAATGAGATTGGATTCCATATCCTTCCTATTGTAAATCATTCTGCTAAAGGAATTGATCATTAGTTCTTTCAAGTTTCTTTACCTTTGAACTGAGAGTGGGTGTTTTGGGTGTATGAACAAGTCAACACATAATACCCTTATTATTAGGTATTGTATTAGGATTTCCTGGGCTAAATGTGCCACTGTGCTTATAGATAAATGTAATAAAAACATGTTATAATAACGCACTTAGAAAGATTTTAAGACGCTCAAGGAGCTGTAGTGCTAGTGCTATGTTTGTTGATAACCATGTTCCCTCCTTCTATGAGTACATTCGGAAATCAATTTTTTGTTTCAAAACAAAAATTGAAAAAAGCTGTAATACTTTAATTACATGTGTTTTTTCTCGTATTCTAAAAGATTTAAAGTTGCATAGAAAATGGACAGAACTTTTGTATATATAATCTCATGTATACTTTTACGTGTGTTAACTAGTATCAGTATAGCCATAATAATGTGTTGTTTTTGTAAACTATAGTTAATCAATAATATATGGACAGTTTGTCTGAAATAAAGTTGAATTGAATTGAATTGAATTACAATGGTTCAAGGTACAATAGTAAGCAATTTAGTTAAAAAATAGACTTTTAAACGACAACATATCGGATATTGAACAGCGCCATTTTGACAGGTTAAGAGCAATTATGTGACGTCAGATTAGGTGGACGCATTCAAGCAAATCCAAGCGTCCATCGTCTTAGTACAGTATTTCAATATGGAAGTGCGGGATATAACCATAAATAAAATCAATTAAATAGCCTAACAGTAACATACCTAATATTTTCGGAATATGGCTTGGAGTTTTTATAATTCAGAAAATTTGGAACCAGAATATACAGAAAGAGAGTTAGTTTTGCGTCGTGCTGATGAGGAAAAAATAAGAGAAGAAGAACATTCTCGAGCATAACAAGCCGTCGAAGAATGGTGTACTTTCGGCCAGTGTATCTGTACTGTATGCCTTACTAGGCCTAGAACTCGTGTTGAACGAAAATAAAGTAGACACTGCATCGTCAACCAACAGCCTCCGTTTGGAAGGTTTGCCAGTTAATTCCCCTACCAAATCCCGTTTGAAACAGCTAGGCAATAAAAGTAACAATAGATTAACAATAGCTGAAAGATTTACGAATTGGCGTGCAGAAGAAAAGATCGATCGAAGGTTTGTTTACCAAGTCAGCGCATGCTCATACCGTGTCATCGCCGTCCTGCATGACCGCATGTCGCGTTATTAGCCAATCATATTAGCGGATTCGCTTAGCCAATAGAAGCGCCGAATGCAACCGCGAATCTTAAAATTTTCGTCGTCCGTATCTGACGTCACAAACAGGCTGCCATGAGCACAAGATGGCGATTTTCAAATGTCTTGAAAACAGCTTTAAAATCCTGTTTACTAGAAAACTACAAATCCGATTTAAACATAAATTGTGCTGAATATTAAGTTGGTAGGGTTACTTTTATGGGCAATTTCACAGTAACCTAGGCCGTCAGTAATAACTGAGAAATAAGCAAATAGCTCTTCATCAGGTTGTATTTGTCTGATTTAGTTTGTAATTTTTGATAAAGTACCTGATGGGCAAACTACAAAAAAATTTTTATTGAGCTACGATGAAAACTTTTGTTACAGCGGCCAAAAATGTCATGTTTTTGGACAAAATATATAACAACCACAAATGTGAAAACGCATCACCAACAAATGTGAAACAGCCACAAATGTGAAAACGCATCATTCACAAATGTGAAAACAACCACAAATGTGAAAACGCATCACCAACAAATGTGAAACAACCACAAATGTGAAAACGCATCATTCACAAATGTGAAAACAACCACAAATGTGAAAACGCATCATTCACAAATGTCATAAACAGCGCCCACAAATGTGAAAAAAGAGAGACCTTTACGTCGACAAATGTAAAAAAAAATCCAAATCAAATTTAGTGCTAGGCCCAACAAATTGTTATTGAGTTAATGATAATGTATTTATATAGATTTTATTGAGTTGTTTCAATAATTGTGTGTTCACGATACGTCTGTTAGGGTCGTCGTTAACACGTTGGATTATTACCATTTGCAAAAAACATCGAACGATATAACATGGCCTTGCTCTTGAAGTATCGTGAACGCGTGCAGCAAAGAACAAATATCGTCTTGAACTATTAAATTACTACATTTGTGGGTGATGGGTTTTCACATTTGTGGTTGTTTTCACATTTGTGGTTGTTTTCACATTTGTGGGTGATGCATTTTCACATTTGTGGTCGTTTTAACATTTGTGGGTTCAACAGACAGCCCTATTCAGGAGACATCCCTATTCATGAGACTTTTTTTTTCAGGGGATACTCTTATACAAGAGACAATCTTTTTTTGTTTAAGGAATTAAATGTTTTGAAACAACTGTCTTCAGTGGACACCCTTATTTTGGGGAAATTCTTATTCAGGGGACATCCTTATTCAGGGGACATCCTGATACTCTCATACATGGGACAATCTTTTTTTGTGAAAGAAATTAAATATTTTGAAACAACTCTGCTACTATTTTGAAATATAGTATAACATTTTTAAGGACACCTTCAGGACCCAAAAAAGTTCTCTTAATAGGGGTTGCCCAATTTTAATATTGACTTTGTTCCGAAAGGAGGGGCTCTATAGTGTAAATATATGTTGGTACAGATCAAACCCCTACATTTTTGTCCCCAGTAGACATTTTAAAAAAGGCCGTATGTTGGATCTCAAAGATTGTTGTATACTATGGCAAATAATTCATTCAGCAACCTGCATTTTATGCTAAAACAGTAAATCCTGATTAATATTCTCTTAGAAACAACATATTTACAACTAGGAGGAGATGAACAGATTTAACATTGCTTCAGGCTCTAAGACAGTTTAACTAATCTGTGAGAGTTCAATATAAAGGCAAAAAATGAAACAATAAAATTTAATGTTGGTTCAAAATAATTATCTGAAATAACATAAATGTTTATTGAACTTCATTAAAATATGACTTATTTTATACAGAATTGACATTTAAACTTTATTAGTGTGTACACTATGTAGTAAAACTGAGTTTATAACCGAGGCCTGTCACATTCTGTCTTTAAAACATGGTACTTTAATTTAACTACTTGCCTCTTTACTATCATTAGTATCAAACTCTGATTTAATGCCGTACTTTAGTTAATAAAGACTTTTAGGCTTCCTGTACTTAAGCTAACTATTGCCTTAAGTTTACAAAGACGTTGTATCAAACAAGGTCATAGAACGCTCATGATATTAGACTGGATGTGTGTGTGAAGTATGAAGAATATGCAATAGTAACAGCAATCCTAATGTAGTTTGTATCTCAGGATCATCTAAAGACAAAGAGGCACATGAAGGATGCAGATAGACATTTACACAGTCATAGTTAATCTTCTTTCATTCCTTTTGCCACTCTTATAGTTTTTGTAACTAAACTGGTAGTAGGATCATTAGCATGAAGGCAGTGATGCATGAAGGCAGTGATTAACGAAGGCAGTGATTAACGACGGCAGATTAAAAAGACCACTGGGGTAACCACCTACTCTTTATGCAAGATACCTTGGGTTCTTTTAAGTACTGTACACTGGATTTCCAGTTTAAAGACTTTATTTGAGTTCTTTGATTTCACATTCATTTTTAGAGGCTAGTTGGGGTTCTTAGCATTGGATAGGTTTAACAGTACTTTTCACACTGGAACCCATTTACACTTGTGCATATAAACATCAACGATACCTACCGGTAGATAAATAATAATGCATTTTTCTGATACAAAATAAAAGAAATTAGAAAAGTTTCATTCTAGAACTATGGTATAACCATTTATGCTGAATTTGATGAAAATAATATTTGCACACGTCCAATCAAATGACGTCATGATCAGTAACAACTATAAAATTGTATCGTCGCTGTATTATTGCAATCATGACGTCATTTGATTGGACGTGTGAAAATATTATTTCATCAAATGCAGCATAAATGGTTATACCATAGTTCTGGAATGAAACTTTTCTAATTTATTTTATTTTATATCAGAAAAATGCATTATTATTTATCTAGTTATTGTTGATCTTTATTGTCATAAGTGTAAATGGGTTCCAGTGTGAATGCCCTACAGTCTAGAATGGAACTTTACTAATTTATTTTGTTTTATGTAAATCTATTTATCATTGATTGTTATTGTCCAAATGTGTAAAAGTCATTAGAGACAATTATTCATTTCCAGGGACTATACTGTAGGCTACCTGCACTATCAAGGATATCTACTATCATTATATAACATGTTTGCAAAATAATTCAAGCTACAGATTTATAATTCATTCATTAATTAGTAAGCAATATTCAGATAAATTGAAGCTTAGTTTTCTTTCTGGATTTCAGTTATTAAAATGTTACATCTAATAATGGTCAATTACAACATCCAAGACAAGGGACTTAAAATAAAATTAACTACATGGCTAATTAATAATAAGTACCTGGTACAAGGTTGTCACACGAAAATGTTGCGAAAGATGATAAATATTAAATTAACAAAATAGAGTGTGTAACACGAAAATATACGATATAACAAAACAAGAAGAATGGAGTAAAAGAATTAAACGAAGGAGACTAAAATGGTATGAACACATAATTAGATTACCGGAAACTGACAGGAAAGTAAAACGACCCGTAGGAAGACCAAGAAATAACTGGATGAATCAAATAAAGAAAGACTTACAAGGACAAGTAGACACTAACACAATAACAAACCATCCTGCCATAAACAGAAAAAAATGGAAACAAATTGTGGAAAGCGTAATGTCGGAAGACGGAAAACGTTAAAAACAACAAGGTTGTTTATGTTTTATTTATTATAAGAACAATGCAAGATCTCACCGCGGAATAAGTTGTTGCATTGGGTGAAGCATTTCATAATAATCTTCACATAATGTAAAGATGAGGTCAGCTGTTCTATTTATAACTGTTCAAAATAATAAATTGTAAATGAGAATTTAAGCACAAAAGTAAAAATCAAAAGTAAACTTACCTTCAGATATATCATGGCCAAAAATGGCACCTTGTTCATTGATGTAAGTAACAACAATATCACAGGGATTTGATGGCATTTCAAATGGACTGTACTGAACAAATGGAATAGATTTTGGCGCAACCGCTTGACTTGGATTCTTTTCCCTCACGGACTTCTTTTTTCGACTACGTACAACTGTTTTCTCTTTAGATCTTGTGATAACTTGCTTGATCATTTCATCATCAATATCAGACGAACTATCAGATTTTGAAAAACGTTCTGGAAGTGTACTAGAATGGCGTGGTGTGAAGATTTGGTCAATGTCCATTTCCAATTTGTCCGTTATGAAATTGTTTTGAGGTGTAGATTTAGAGTCAATGGCATTGTCAGAACTTGGTTCATAGCTGGCATCAGTGTTATATGTACTACTTTGCACACTACTAGACTGACTACAAGGAGCACCACTGTTATCCTCTGTACTCTGATTATTTGGGTTGATATTGTCCTTGGGAAGATCCTGTTGACTTCCATCATTATGGACAGATACACTTACTTTACCAGACCTACCAGCATCACCACAGCCACTAGTCTTACTATGGATACTTCTATCATTAAAAGTTTGGGCACTGCTACTAATATTCCCCAGAACTCTTTCCTTTTCAGATCCTTGTAAACTACTCTCATCTGTGTGACAAGCACTGCTATCAACACTGATGGCACTATTTCGTCCTGAACCAAATCTTTGATCCAACGTAACAATACTGTTTTTATCAATGCTATGGACACTGTCTTTGCAAACACCTACAATGTCTTTACCGATGCTATGAACACTGTCTTTACCGATGCTATGAACACTGTCTTTACCGATGCTATGAACACTGTCTTTACCGATGCTATGAACACTGACCTTGCCGATGCTATGAACACTGACCTTGCTGATGCTATGAACACTGTCTTTACCGATGCTATGAACACTGTCTTTACCGATGCTATGAACACTGTCTTTACAGGTGCTATGAACACTGTCTTTACCGATGCTATGAACACTGTCTTTACAGGTGCTATGAACACTGTCTTTACCGATGCTATGAACACTGTCTTTACCGATGCTATGAACACTGTCTTTACAGGTGCTATGAACACTGTCTTTACCGATGCTATGGACACTGTCTTTACCGATGCTATGGACACTGTCTTTACCGATGCTATGGACACTATCTTTACCGATGCTATGAACACTGTCTTTGCCAATGCTATGAACACTGTCTTTGCCAATGCTATGAACACTGTCTTTGCCGATGCTATGAACACTGTCTTTGCCGATGCTATGAACACTGTTTTTACCGATGCTATGAACACTGTCTTTACTAATGCTGTGGATACTATTTTTACTGATACTATGGACACTGTCTTTACTAAGACTGTGTACACTACATTTGTCAAGATGTTGAAGACTTCTTTTGTCTGATGAATCAGAATCAATACTGTGAATACTACCATCATCTGTATTATAATCATGATCTGAAACACAGCCTAAAGGTTTTTGTTTTTTGCCATCCACAATCTCTTTCTTCTCTTCACTTTGATAGATTCTATGAGAAGAGATAAATTCATCATTTGAACACTGGCTTTCCTGGTCAACCTCTGGCAGATGTTCTTCAAGAATACTGCTGTCTTCGTCTTCTCTTAACAGACCATCAGAGCTGCAATCATAATCTTTGTCCTGTGTATTGGTGGCTGGTTCCTCATGTTTGTTGTCTATACTAGAACTACAGTACTTTGATAGTTTTGAATGAGCAATAAGTGCTTCTTCATCGCATTCAAGTTTGTGTTCCACTCTTGAGCTAGGCCTCTTCCTAAAAGAAAAACAAACATGAATTTGCAAATTAAAAAGTATGTACAGTACAATATTAATTGCTGCGCTTCGTTCCCCACGTGTAACCATTCATAGCCTACATATGAGGCATTGTTTTTTTATTGCAAACCTACTAAGCACTATTTTTTTATACGATCCAACGCACTTCCACGAAAGGTAATGTTTTTTATATCACGCTTCCACATATTTTTTTAGCTCTGTATAGTAGTCCATTATAACCTACTGACTTCAAATGACAGACTGGACTTTCAGATAATTGAATATTATATAACAAGGATAATATAATTTTATTTTATATTTTTATTTGTATACTATTTTAGTTTAAATACAGTATGAGTATTTTGTATGCATCTACATTAGGCCAAAATAATTTCCTGAGTGTAAAAGAAATGTACTGACTTAATATGTAACAAGGTTCTAAAGGATCATGTCAAAATTACTGTATTCAACAGCATTAATTACATTTAATTATTTAATAGCTTATGATTTTAATTTGTTTCAATTTAGAAGTAGGCAATCGCTACAATAAACAGTGGGTACAAAGCGTGTATAAGTCTAGCTAGTATTGTATAATTATTTCCAGACTCAAGTTGTAAACAAATAAATCAGCACTTTTAAATACAAACACTTTTACTGGGTTAAAAATTACAGTGAAGAGAAATCTTACAATTTTGACTCTAAAGACACCTAAATCATTCTTTTGAAAAATGCAAATATAGTTTTGTAAATCGATTAACCTATTACTCTCTGTCAAACATGCAGCTGACAAGAAGACGGCGAGCATTTTTAAAATGTATAGACTTGCAAATAATTTGAAAGCATTCAATCGTCACTCGTCATATCATCAATAACCACAACACCTGCACAAATCATATGGTCAAAGTTGGAGAAAAGCGATTCTTAAAACACTTAATATTGTAAATAATCAAACATCCGGAGAATAAGTGTTTTTCAGACCTGTCTGACTATAAAACAATAAATAATACCAGCGGCACAAAATTTAGTGACGCGCTTACTCAACTCCACCTTTTATTCGATCATTTACAGTATTTATTAAAGTCAATTTCACAGAAATTCATACTAAATTTAATACTACACATCGAAGACAATCTTTGGCGTATAAAGCTCTATCTACACTATCAAAATTTATGTGACAAAAAAATGTGATGTGCTCATATATGGACACAGTGATGTCATACCACTACCATATTTGGACACATCACACTTTTTTTGTCAAAATAGTTTAATAGTGTAGACAGAGCTTAAAGCTGGGTAAACAAGCTCACTTTTTTCAGTTCTTCCTGGTCAATGAACAAATAAACCCATAAATCTATTTAATTTCATCGAAAATCAGATGGTTTTATAATGATATTAACATGCTTTATGTAGTTTGTGTAAAGTGGTAAAATCACCAGGTGATATCGAAGTGACCGACATTTTTAACAGGTTTATCATGCCAATTCTATTTAGTAGGCTTTCATAAAGTGTGCTAGATCTCACTTACTGTAAATAATCCATGGATGCACTATGATTAAACATTTGTAATTAGACACTAATCAGGATTTGAAATAAAAATGTTCAATTTAATGTTCAAGTTATTTGGTATTCATTTTACCCACTTGTATTTTTATTGAGTTATTACTGTATATAGGACGTTAAAAAAAGGTTGTTTGCTGTTATATATATATACTTTGGTGCAATTTTTTTCTCTTTATTTAAACTCTTTCAATGGCAAATATGGCAATGTAAATGGAAGAGATCTCAAACAAACCTTTAGGGTTATTTTTATTCCCATGTAAAATATTTTTAATTGGGAAAAAGAAAAAAAAAGTATTTATTTAATAAATGCCCAGGGGCCTTTATTTGATGGAGGAATTTATTCAGGAGAGGCATTTATAATTTTCCATGTAATATGGTAACATGTATATCAAATAAAAAACTTTAGTAAATTGTCAATCAATGAATTCTATAAATAGAAATGTTTTGTAATACAATACTGTGTATGTGGTGGCGTTTATTCGAGGAAATAAAAAAAAAGGTGTTCCATATCCCTCAAAGGAAGGTTTCTACTGTGTTTAGGAAGAACAAAAGCTGTCACATTGACGTACCTTTGAGGGCTAGGGAGAGCCAGTCCATCGTTTATCAGCAGTTCTGATACAAGCTCTGTATCTTGTGTTTCGTCGTCTCCTTTCGCTATTTCTTTCCATGATTTCTTGTACAAAAGATCAATAGGAAATGATCCATCCTCATTCATTTCATCCTACAGTAAAAACATCAAATGCAACAGTATAAATGTTCAGTTTAAGGCCTGTACAACTAAACATATGACACCACATTTGCACTCTCTATTAAATTAATCTCTTAGCAACAATATTCTCTGGGTAATTCAATAAATTCTATTTAGTGAACATTTTATATTTACTCTATTTCTTATAGAAACTCCTATAAATGGAACACCTCCGAGACCCAACATCATCTCCATAGGGTGTATCCTAAATAGGGGTTGGCCATAGTGCTCCTCCTTCGTTTTGCAATGAAAGTATCTACTATATAGTGTCTCCCTGGATAGGAATTTCCGAAGGATATACTATTCTACTATATACTATAGTATTCAAAACAGTAATATAATTATATAGTTTATTACCTGTATACAAATCAACAATGTGCTAGAATTACATTTATATGATTCTACTTTTGTATATAAACAGAAGTCAAAGTATATAGACAACACATATGTAATCTGACCGATTGAAATAAAATATTTATTCTACAAGTACTTTCAACTATAGGTCAACTGAATGATCTACGATGGAACGAACGAGTGCAATAAATATTATAATCTCCAAGACAGATTGTAAATAATTTGCTTGATTATACCGGATTGATATATAGTTTGTTACTGTTTAAAGACCTACCTCTTTCAAAATGTAACATTCCAATTCTTCAAGCTTGACAGCAAAATATTCGCACGCCGTTTTTGTCCACTCTTTGGCACCAGCGGGAAATACATTGGCGAGATGACAACGTATTGCAAATGGCGGCACAGACGACAGGTCAGGTGATAACCTACGAAGCTTACTAACAGACACAACTGTTATATTTCCATAATCAATCATTTCAACCTGATAAATTATACAAAATAATGAAGGTTTAGCTTAGAAAATGAAGTATAGCTATTTTCAAGCATTATCATGCACAAATAATATACTCTGTTGAACAACTTGCATATTTGACCAACATTCAAAATAACTGGAAAAACATCCCTTAAATGGCTAGAATATAGATTTACTTTTTATCCACAAGCAAACTGTTGCTAGTTGTTAAAATGTAACTAGCAAAATGTGAAACCGAGCTCGCATTTAATGTTGGTGAATTAATTCTACAAGTTGAACTATTAGATCTTGGGTACATTTGCTAGACTTGATTTATTTATAGATTTGATTTATCATTCTAAACTTACTACTACCTGGACGAATGACAAACAGATTTGTTACACTAAAAAGTATTGGTATAACCAGCAATAGATAGTTTCGATTGTTTGATTGTTAATTAGCAATTATGAAAAATCTACTAGCAAATTCCTAATTTCCTAGTGTTCATTTTGATCCATGTATGCCTACAAGAACTTGAATGCCTACAACTAGAAAAGAATAAATGTTGGTAGTATAAAATATCACAATTATCTGAACTTTAGAATTTAACATTCACAATTTAATATGAAATTTATTATAAAAATTATCCAATAAATCACTTTACATGAGCACAACATTAACTCTTATTGAAGCTGGCAAGAAGAATGTTTGATGACATTTATCACAAGCATTGTCTAAAGCCATATAAATTATACCTTTGCTTTTTTCTCTGGAAGAAGTTTAGTAATTTTTGCTCTATTGTAGAAGTCATTTGAGGAGTAAATCATAGCACCAATATCACCTACAGACCACTCGGCACTCTCAACCTCAGTTTTCAAAAACTCGTCCACCATTGCCTTTTGTAAACTAAAAAAAAAACAAATACATGTTTAAATCAAAGATATTTCTTTTTTTTTTTTTTAAATGAAAATCTCTTTTACAGGACATATATTCACAACGTATTAGGGATGTACATATGATTTCAGAACAATTGCGATATTTCTGATATCGCCACGCACTCACGTACAGTAGTCGCCGTAAATTGCTGTGACGTCAAGTGTGCTTAGCAAAATCTACCTTATGAGTTTTCACTGTTGTTAACATACAAGAGATGGGTACCTGTCATTTCAATTGCTAATTTGACCTGCATTAGGCTTAAATTTGCCAAAATGTTTAATCTGCTGTTTTGAAGAAACAATAAAAAAAATTCAACATTTATGTTTTTTACGATTTATTTAAAAAGTATGTTTACTAGAAAGTTTTGCGTACAAGTTTCCCGAACGCAGTCCGTCAACAATAGAAATCTGAACATGAGAGCCCTACTTATCATCATTATATATCACATTTCCGTTAGGTAGGGCTAATTCCAATTTAAATGTGATGCCTAATTAACCAATCAAATTGCAAGAATAGAATCTAATCAGGTGTGTTATTATAAATGTAATTGGACAGATGTTTTGCCCTACTCTGATGTAATTTGTACTTCCTACTAAGTACATTGAGACTTGTGAACAAATAAGCAAGTAATCACTAGCCTGGCGTTCATACCTCTAGACCAATGAGCCTGCACTGATGGCTAAGGGTTAGATTAGGGCAAAACATCTGACCAACAGCCTGACACAAAGCTACTCCACAGTGGTTACAAACAATTACAATTATTATAAATGCACATACACATAGTGGGATTACCTTCCTATTAAAAAATCAAGCTAGCATACCTTTCAAGATCATTGGCCCCATCAGTTTTTAAATGCACATAAAAACATGATGGTGAAATGACATGGCTGATTTGAACGCCTGCATACGGAAGCTTCTTGGACTCTGAGGCTTTCTTCATGGCATCAGCATTCTTTATCAAGTAAGTACCACCTCTTACATTCTGACTCTGTGATATTTTAGCATGCTGTGGCTTTTTCTGAAGATCAGTACCTTTCTTTTGATACTTCTTAAAGACAGCAGCGTTAATGGATCTGTGAAAAGAATCAAGTTTGATTACATACTTGTTTGGTAAAGATATGTAATAACAAATATAGAAAAATTAAAATATTTAATGTGTGATGGCATCCACTGTTATACACTTGCTAAATTTGCTTTTCTCCTTACGTCAGTCCATTGCTTCTAACAAGTAATATATATATATTTATTGGTTTTTTTCTACAAGAAAAAATATAAAAGCAAAGAAGTTGAGTGCTATGCTTGGTCGATATTCTTTTGGTGCTGTAAGACTGTAAAAACTTGTTATTTGCTTCATCTGTGTTTTCTTTATTAATTGGTATATTATATATTTGTTCATAAACAAGAGTATGATTTATTAAATACATTAAATAAATAAAAAACTTTTATTTCAGATATACATTCTATAGTACATGAATAAAAAACAACATATACAAATAAAAAGTGGAAATCTAGTATAATAGCTTATTTGATTTCCTGTAAAAGAAAGAATACTTAAAAAGGTTGCTCATGGTTTTTAAAATGATATTAGAGAGGTTTCGCAATCTTACGAATACGATAACGAAAACAGATACGTCACGCACACGTATTCGTTTTCGTAAGCCATAAAAAAATCTGTTTCGCATGGCAACGGAATATTGAGGCGCGTCCAAAATATGACTGCGGTAAATTTGAGCGAAGCGCAGGTACGTGTAGCTTGGTGCTTGGCTGCCTAGGCCTAGCGTAACATCAAATCGAGTGAGGAATTTAAAAACTGCTATTTATCTAAATTGACCTGGAATTTTAGTAAATTACTTTAGTAAATTACTTTCAATAAATATATAATTATATTATAATCATGAATCATTCCTAATTCAAATGCAAAATGTGCAAAATAGATCAAAAACTATACTCGTTTTGTAGTTACGAATATGACTGGTGATATTCGTCAACACGAATACGCTTTACGAATATGAAATGGGGATCAGCTCAAAAGTTTCACAAATGTATGACGTATCCGTTTTCGTTATCGTATTCGTAAGGTTGCGAAACCTCCCTATTGACTAGTGGGAATAGTAGCAGTTGCACTGTGGGTTGGCGAGTTACATGCTTGCCTACCAATCCATGGTTCTTAGGTTCAAATCATAGATATATGCAATGTTTGTAATGACTAAACCTTGTACACAATTTAGTTTAAAATACATGGTTTTATTTCCAATCCTAAATTTGGCAAATATAATATACCTCCTATTGTAGAAATATATAAATATCATACCCTGGTCCAATGCTTTTTGCAAAGCCCTCAGCAACTAGTACAGCATTGATACAACTGGAATCAGTGCTCTCTTCCGGCGCATACAACAACACAGAAACAACACCATCTTTTACATCTGTTCAACAAAATCAACAATTCTTTCATTAAAAAAATATATAAATATATTCCATATATATTTTAAGGCGGAAACTACCAATTATTATTATTTCCGCAATAAATATTATATGGTATATAGATGGCTCAAAAAGACATTTGCATTTAAACACGCTGATCCTCAGGAGTAAGGCACATAATTAAATGTGTGTAAAAAGACCATGATCAATAGGTGATCTATAATGGCTAGCTGTATGGACATGAAACTACCCTTGAGGATAAACTTGTAATTTGAACCTTGTTTCTTGAAACTATTATATTAAAGTTAAATACAAATGCATTTGTAATATTTATTAGGCCTGATAATGCGCAGAAAGATGATATGCCAAAGTATTAGCCAATTGCCAGTTAATATTGCATTACAAATTGAATTTTGGTAATAAAAAAGCAATTAAAAAAGTGTGTTTACCTTGGACGGATATAACCATTGGTGTTGACGCCAGCTCAGCTAGCCTGTTAGCAGATCCTTCATCCCAATCACATGCAATTGGAGCGATGTCAACCATGGTGCAAGGTATGGCCTAATAAAAAACATTAATACAGTGTATTAACGTTAGTGTCGCATACTGAAATAGTACTTCGAATGGCATTTGCATAGGTATACTTGTAATATTAGGAATTTCTAAACTTATTTACACACCTTGTTTTGTTTCAAAATCAACCTTTCATTTTTACATGTTTCACAATTTCTTTATAATTAGATAGATAGATAGATAGAATATTTTTGGTTCAGACAAGACACAAGTCTTTTCGAAGGGTGTAACATGCATATGAGCCATGTTGCACACAGGACTAACAGTTTAAAGATGTATTGTCCCCCTGAAAAAAAATTCTTAAACATTTTTTTGGTGAATATGCCATTTTAATGTAACATAATAGTTATCCACTTTGACCAAAAATTGGATTTTGAAAAAATGTATTTTAACTGAAAAAACTGCAATTTAAAGCAAAAAATGGTCAAATTGGCTGCCAGCCAATGGGTTTTTGGTTGAATTTAACCATTTATTTTGTCATTTAAGTGAAAACATTATTTTTTTCCATTTTTTTTCTTCTTTGGAAGTTATTAACTTTATTAAAACTACAAAATAACATATTCGAAATCTGATTTAATTAATCTTCATTTTTTATGTTTTTGGGGGACAATACATCTTTAAAGTCTCAAAAGCAAAGACGGTGCGCTATCTACATGCATTTCAACCTACGTGGAGAGAGACGATATGATTCGGTTTAGCACACAACACAATACCAGTTTAGCCAACTATATGTCGCTCTCTATAATTTAGTTCTTTCTTATATTCATTTTGTTTCAAATTTTCTTAATTCTAAGTTTTACCTGTATGGGTAATTTAAGAAAATTAGCAGTCATCATCCTAACATCAGAAACATGCACCCTGCTGATGTTGCCAAAATCCACATAATTAACATCAACCATACCCTCTCCTGGAAGACCTGTACAAGAAATATAATAAACGAAAGAAAGTCATAAAAGTACACTGCTAGAGCCTAGACCTATAATCCAGCAAAATTGTCTCAATGAAGCTGGGAAGACACATCCATATGTCCCCTAATGAAGCTGGGAAGACACATCCATATGTCCCCTAATGAAGCTAGGAAGACACATCCATATGTCCCCTAATGAAGCTGGGAAGACACATCCATATGTCCCCTAATGAAGCTGGGAAGACACATCCATATGTCCCCTAATGAAGCTAGGAAGACACATCCATATGTCCCCTAATGAAGCTGGGAAGACACATCCATATGTACCTTAATGAAGCTAGGAAGACACATCCATATGTCCCCTTAATGAAGCTAGGAAGACACATCCATATGTCCCCTTAATGAAGCTAGGAAGACACATCCATATATCCCCGTATGCGCAAAAATAATTAGAATAGAAACCCTCCTTTCGGACACCCCTAATAATGGGACACACTATTAAGGGACACACTCCTGTAAAACGAACGAAGGACAATGTATGTTTCAACATTATCACCAACCCCTTTCATGAAAAAGTGTTGGGTCCCAAGGCATCCCAACAATAGGGGTTTTACTGTATCATGTAATAACAGTTCCTAGCTTGAACTGAATGCTCGCTAAACATTAGTTGTAGCATAACCACTACCATCTGGAATGTAATAATCAATAATGGGGAGCTTTTGATTTGTGACGACCAAGGACCAACCTAGGTCAAGTCAATCAATGTTTTGTCGGGTGTTGCCTGGACTTACAAACCATCAAGGGAGCGAGGACACGTCCCAATATTCAGCATGAGTACAATAAACTAACTTGACATAGTTTGGTTGTCAGTCATCGCAAATCAAAAACTCCCTATTTACCAACTACTTTGGACCTATACCACAGATCATCCAGATTGTATTTAGCAACACACAACATTCCGTTGTGCGGACACATCACACGCATGTTGTTGTCCGCATTGTTGTAGTGTTTCTGTAGCTCGTTCATCATAATCTGTAAATACTGTTCTCCTAAAGTAATCTGAAGAAAGAAAGACCGAAAGTTAATCTAAAAGTTATACTATGAATGTTTTTTTTTGTTCTTTAAATATTTATGGTAAAAAGATAAAAATGGTTTTCAATAAACAGATTATCAACCCAAATATAAAAATGTGTATATATAATACTGTATTTATTTTAATAAACACCCTGTTTTGAATAAACGCCCCACATAGAACATCGCTCCTTCCCCTCAAATGTTTTCCTCAAATAAACGCCCCAACGCATGCATATACACACAATCTTGTATTACAACACATTTCTATTTGTAGTTGAAGTCATTGAATTCCGTCATTGATATACAATTCAACAATTTTACTGTATTTTATCACTTGTGATTGTATTTTTTCCCATAATGTTGTTGTATTTTTTCACATAATGTTATTTTTTTTCCATATTATGAGATTTATTTAAGGCCTATTTACCATCAATCCTTTATTGGTCTCTAGTTTGAAAAGTGCACTACAGAAAGAAGAGGGTTTCGTTTGAATCCCCATTGGCTTGGCTTACATAACTATACACATTTTGGGTAATCTATTTAGTTACCTCTTGGACGTAGAAGCTGACTGGACTATTAACATGACTAACCATCACATCGACATATTCATCCTTGAGTGGTACAGTTGGAGTAAAATATTCAACTGACTTTTTTCTTATTTCTAAATTTTAAAAAGGAAATTTGTAGTAAGTTCAGCAAATATGAAAAAAAATGTGTTATTCTGACTAGGGCTAATAAAAAATGATTAATGGTACCACATTATCAGTAAAACTCCGAAAAAAATGGGTTATGATTATCAAAAAAATGCTTGCGAAATAATTGGTTTAAGAAACTGAAATAGAATTACTTGATGTATTTCAGCAGTATTTTTTAGTTTAAGTATTAAAGATGTTTGTCCCCTAAAAAAATAATTTTGTACATTTTTTTTGGTTGAATATGCCATTTTAATTTCACATAATAGTGATCCACTTTGAAAAAAAATAAAATTGAAAAAAAAAAATTACCTGAAAAAGCTGTGATTTAAAGCAAAAAAATAGTCATATTGGCTGCCAGCCAATGGGTTTTTGGTTGAAGTTGATCACTTATTTGTCATTTTATATGAGAAAACATTTTAAGTTTATTAAAACCACAAAATAACCTATTCAAAGTCTGATTTTATTAATCTTTATTTTTATTTATAGTTAGTCTTCTATTCATAGAAATGTTTTGTACCTCTATAGACAGACTTTTCCGACATAAAACATGCTACCTCTAAGAAGACCAGTGCATCACGTACAGAGGCAGGAGCCTCCGCTTCTACATCATCAATGAGAACTTCATGTAAATCAACATAAACGATACTTCCTTCGTGAGCAATGGTCTAAAACAAAATAAATATAATTAATTTATTATATAAAGTAATTAATATATTGAGATGGCCGTCTTCTGTCGTAAACGACAATGTGAATTAGCCTTACATTCATCTGAATGATGACTAAGAAAGGACGGTTTTAAAGCACCTTTGGCTGGTCCCAACATTGACCAAGGACTTCTCTCGTGCAGTGCCAACCTTAACCAGAGGAGAGGCATAGGCCAATATGTCTGAGAAAGATACTAGATGCAGGGGCTGCCATAAGAGTCAGCAGTGTTGATTTCAAATGCCTAACGGGACCCCAGCTCCATATACAGCACTCGATATTCCCAGATGGTCTCCCATCCAAGCTCTAACCGGGCCCAAGGTTGCTTAACTTTGGTGATCTGACGAGAACCGATGTTCCGGCATGGTAGTCGTACATACAGATATAAGTGGTGCAAGTCACAAAAAAGTGTTTAATATAGAAATCAAATACATTTACGGTTATAATTATTATCTCAATATATGTGTAGGTATCCCTGGCTTTGTTTATGTTGCAAAGAAAGAAGTTCAGAAGTAAAGACAGGTAGTTGTGTGGTGCATTGTGTACGTTTCTGAACAATTAAAATTGTCATTGTCATCTAGAGAACAAATGAGTATTTTAATAGTAAAATTATTTGATGTCAAAAATAGACAATATATAATATACAAATCTACAGTTGTAAATTGTACTTACAGTCATAAGGAGTGGTTTATTATTTGTCATTTCTGCAAAGACATGCACTGCAGCTTTTGACCAATGTTGTTTCTAGAAAGCAAAACAATATATATTTTATAGTAACAGAACAAATTAACATTTCTTCAACTAGATATAACTCACACTTTCAAAAGTATAACATTAGATATATATATATAAATCCAAAGGCAAATTACTGAAAAAATGACAATGCTGTGGGTATCAGTGGCTGGATCTCAATGGAGATACAAAAATAAAAAGCGAAAAGCTAAATCAAAACGATAAGTAAAACAGCCAGAAAAGTTAGCAGAGCTTTCGGGCAACACTAGCCCTTCATCAGTGCAAGTGAAGGAATTAGATATATATATATATATAATATATATATATATATATAATATATTACATATTATATTAGTAGAAACATTACTTATGAATTTATTTTTAGGAATACTCTTACATTTTGAGCTGGAACGATGTCTTTCAATGAACAGCGTTTGGAAAATTCTGGCATTTTCCTGTATTTTGGACACATTTTTCGGATACTGAAAATAATAAAATAATGTAATTAAGAAACTATTCATTAGAACCTCTACTTTGAGAAAACACTTTAATGTAAAATGAAAGAAGGGTAGTTTTAACATTAAGGCTAATCGTATTCAGGAGCCACTCCTAATAACACACTTTGCTAGGTCTTGAAGTTGTCCATACCATGACTATATCATGGTTCTCAAAATGTCACTCTTGGTAATCTTATTGAACACGTAATTCCTTTTAGTATCCCTAAATTAAGTCTAAAAAGGGCCAATCTGGGAAAAAATTAGAAACAAATGTTTCTTCACTGATTTGTGTCATCTGGGGTCTATATATCCACCAAAAAAAAGTTCCAGCTCATCTGACCTGGGGAAAGTCGCCATTTTGGATTTTTAAAATGGCCGCCATAAATTACAGATTTTTGTTCATAACTCAGCTTATACATCATGTATGGACATGATTTTGGCAGTAAAGTGTATGTTTTTAGGGTCAAGGAATCCAAATACAGCATTTTGAAGTTCACTCAATGGCCGCCATTTTGTTTTTCAAAATGGCCGCCATAAAATACAGATTTTCTCATATCTCAGCTTCTAAAAAATAAATGGATGTGATTTTGGTGGCAAAATGTATGTTTTGAGGGTCAATGAATGCAAATAAATTAGTTCACTCTATGGTCGCCATTTTGTTTTTCAAAATGGCTGCCATAAAATGTACAGAATTTTGTTCATATCTCAGCTTTTATCATCATATATGCTTTTTGTGACAAAGAGATCCCATTTATAGCAGCGTCTTATGTGGTGAATGGATGGTTACCAAATACACCGGAGACAAGCACTGGTCATCCTAACTGGTCTGGATTTATGTACAAGTACTGGATCAGTGGAGAAGTCGACAATAGAGTTTCTGCCGATCATTCTAAATGACCCAAATGATAATTCGACAGTGTATACTACACTCTGTAAATGTATATCTTATAGCTCTTCACATAATCAACCACTGTGGGTTAAAACAATACAGATAGTTAAGAAAAGGCACCTGCCAGTTGTTGTCAGGCTTGGATGATTCAATCTTCTCAAGAGCATCCTGGGTTGTATTGTACATATAATGACTGGTTCGGGTTTGGAAGATGTGCTTTGCTTACTTTATGAACCAAATACTGTCACTTACATTTTAAAGGGAGCTGCATATTCAAAAGCTCTCAGAGTCCATTTTTAGCAGATTCAGCTGTTTTATCATACAATGATGACACAGGATGAAGATTTTTTGACTCCAGATATAGACACAGTAAATAGAACAATCGGGAAGATCAAACAGGTATCAAGAACATCTAAGTTGTGGGCTTTATATCACGAGATGGTATCACTTGTTAGGCAATACTGTACCTAGCCGCTCTATCTTCAGACAGTATCATCTATGCTTTACATATTTGCAGCAGCTGATCATGGACAATATGCCAAGAGTGGAATGTTATATCTACAGAAAATGCTTGAGCTGAAACACAAATTTCCACATACATATGAGATGTTCCATAAGAATGGATATCACACAACGTGTTATAGTGATGATAAGTTTTCAGACATGACAATAGAGGAACCCTATGCGAAAATACAAATAAAGTGGCGGTCTCACACGTGGCAGACTTCGTCATACGAATTCAGTAAAAGTGTGGGTTTCTAGCTTATCGCACTTAAAGCATCTGGAAATGATGATGGATGAAAGGGTCGGTTAAAGAGAGACAAACGAAGTAACAAAGATTTCGGGAAAGTACGTCTACAGAAAGACCATTTATAGTGATAAGCGATCCTCTTGTGAGAGCTTCACTCTCAACTGGATTGAATATAACAGACACAAACCAGTTGTGAACAAGCTTGGAACATTGGCCAAGACATCCAAGAAAGCTTGGACGATGCCACTTACCTATGAAAGTAAAATTACTAAGTTCTCTTGAAAAGCATGTAAAAGTTGGAACAAAGAAGATTTCTGTCGAAAAAACGGTTCTCTTCAACAGACTTATTGTTCTCTCTGAAAGAGATGGAGACATCGAAACGGCATTTGGATATGAACCGACACCTTTTCCAACAGCTTTGTTTAAAAAAATCAAAATTTGGTCGAATGCTGAAGGAGAATGTTACCAACACCACCACAATAGATGCCGTATCAGTTCACATTGTTGATGGTGGTTGGTTCTTACACCAAGTACCATGGAATAAAGTGGTTACTTTTCTGATGTTGTGATGTCCTACATAGGCCTCTTCCAGAGCAAATTTAATGGTGGTGTATAGTTCTTTGGGATGGATATCCTAGCAAACCAAAGGCTACAAGGATCATCGAAAAACATTCAAGAAAAAAACAAGCAGTAATGTGAACATTACTCTAGATACGAAGGTTTCATCAGAACGAGAGGAATTACTTTGTAATGGCTGCAACAAAGCATCTTTCATAACATTACTCTCTCAGGAAATGGAAAGATGTGGTATTAAAACCATCCAAGCTGATGAAGATGCAGACACGGTAATGGTTAAAGAAGCTATATCTCAAACCAATTGTTCTGATACAAATGCGGTTGTAGTTGCAGAAGATACAGATGTGTTAGTTCTTTTATGCTACCATTGTCCAACCAAAGCTCTTTTTTCAAACAAGTAGCTGAATCTTTAACATATCGTCTATTACTGGTTTAATCGCTGACCGTGATGAATTTCTTTTTAATTATGCATGGTCTGTATGTGACACTGTATCATCTATATGTGGATACACTAAACCAGCTACATTTACAAGAAGAAATTCCCTCCTACTGTTGTATCAATTTTCACCAACCCGCTATCAAGCATCGAAAATGTTAGTAAATATGGTATTAAGGCTATGCTGATTACATGGTCTGAATCCAGATATCTTGTCCAAGGCAAGACATGACTAATTTGTGCGACAGGCAGCAAAGGGTAAACTAAATTCAGACAGACTACCACCAAAAATTGTTCAACTATAAAGCACTCTCATCAGCATTACATGGAAGCTCTTGAATACAAATGCTATAAACCCGATGAAAGAGGCTGGAGGATTTATGACAATCATCTCCAATCATGACAGACGACGATATTGCACCTCAATCTTTACTGAAATCAATATGCTGTAACTGGAAAGGAGGAAACCTATGCAGCACAAACAAATGCAGCTGTAGAAAGTACTCTATAGCATGTGTTGCTGCGTGTGGTTATTGCAGTGGTCACTGCTCTAATGGTAAAGGAACATACGAGGAAAGTGATGACGATTGCTCGATAGCTCACAATTAATAAGCTGTATGTTTATTGTGGCCATTTTATTGTAGATATTCAAATTACATGGATTTTAATGCTATATGTTATGAATCCACGGACTACATGACCATTTCCATTTTTAAAGATAAAAAATAGCAATTGTGCAAAAAAACATTTCAGAATAGTGTATATGTATTTCGAAACCCAAAAACTAAATACTGTGCAATACAATATGGCGGCCATTTTGAACTCTAATATGGCAAGGTATAAGATTTTGAAAATGTTTATTCTGTAACCATAGACTTAGGCCTAGTCAACAAAATCAGATATGATGATAGAAGTTGAGATATGTGGAAAATTCTGTAAATGCTATGGCAGCCATGTTGAAAAACAAAATGGGGGTCATTTAGTGAACTTAAAAATGATTTATTTGCATTCCTTGACCCTCAAAACATACACTTTGCCACCAAAATCACATCCATATAATTTGTAGAAGCTGAGATATGAGAAAATCTGTATTTTATGGCGTCAAAATGGCGGCCATTGAGTAATCTTCAAAATGCTGTATTTGGATTCCCTGACCCTAAAAACATATACTTTACCACCAAAATCATGTCCATACATGATGTAGAAGCTGAGTTATGAGCAAAAATATGTAATTTATGGCGGCCATTTTAAAAATCCAAAATGGCGACTTTCCCCAGGTCAGATGAGCTGGAACTTTTTTTTGGTGGATATATAGACCCCAAATGACACAAATCAGTTGAGAAACACTTGTTTCTAATTTTTTCCCAGAGAAAGTGTAAAATGGGGATACTTATTTGTGGAAAGCGTTTTAACCATTTCCAATATAATATGTTGGTTCTACAATTTAAATCCTAAAGATCAATCTGGACCAGTGAAGCTTGTAAATGTATGTTCGAAAATTACTGGATGCTCATTCCTACATATTTCATCTTTTTGTGACAAACAAATTTTATGTAAATGTAAATATATATAGGTAAGACAAAACTAGTGTTAGACTGTTAAATAAAAGTTCAAAAGAAATGTTGTTCTTGGGCCATAGTATTATTATGAATAAAGAAGGATGAATATGAATCTTGTATATTTAAAATGTTACGATTAAATATGATTTTATTTTTGTATTTTTAAATAATTATTATATTTTTGTTAAAATTTATTTCAGTCCATTTTCTAATGGCCCGATGCGGGATGAATAAAGAATTTGCTCAAAATGGTAGGTTTATGGCAGATGAAAAAATACAGTGGATTGATCTATAATATTAATATTAAATTAGGGGTATGGCTATACCCAAACAATACCAAAACAAACCATCACCTGGTAATAGGCACCCATTCCGTGTTACCATAGTCAATGTACACAACTTCAAAGAGTTTGTCTTTGCCTCTACTGGATGTGATGCTTTTCATGCTGGCCGAACCAACGCTCACCTCACTGGTTGTACCATCTTTGGATTCAATTTCATCCTCATCTTCTGTGCTAGTCTTGCATGGCGTCATGATGATAGCGCGGTACCACTTCTTGTCAAAGCTGTATTGACAGCAGACCATAGTACCTGAAATTTAAACATAACTGAATTACTATATTTATTCGAATAAACGTACCACTTGGAAAAACAGCTTCCCTCGAATAAACGCTCACAGAGCCTTTATTTGTTTACGCGAATAAATGCTCCGTCACATGCATTATCTACACAATATTGCATTACAAAGACATTTCTATTTGTAGTAGAATTAGGTGATTGACATTATCTCAAATTTACCAAGAATTTTGATACAATTTTTACTGTATTTTATCACTTCTCAATATCAATTGTGTTTAATTTGTTCATATATCACCAAATTAACGCCTCCATTAGAAAAAAACAATAAATGATTCAATTAATATGGTATAAATAATTTAACCACCAAGCTACAGCTCCACCAGGATAAAAGGTTTATATATAATAGTTACAAGACAAAACCATGATCACATTATTCCAGACTAGTTGCTAGTTTACATGTAAGGAAAAAAAGATGAGTATTGTGTCAACTAATGGCAGAATTATGACTTACCAATCTTTAGATAATCTGTAGTTAGGAGTTTATCAGCAGGAGCCCTGCAAAACTTCTGTAAATATCCCATCATGTTGTTCACTTTGCCTTGGTCACCAAGTCGTTGAACCATGAAATCACATGGATTACGAATATGGGTCACAATCACTTTTTCACCAGGAGGTACTGTTGGTAACAGAATAAAACAGAAATGTTTTATTTTTAATAAATACATAGTAATTTCAGCGTAAAAAAACTGGTGATTTCAAATGTACGTACCGCAGTACTATAAAACATTGTCGTTTACAGAAACAAATAAATAGACACAATGATTTATGTAGTCAACCAAACTTATCACAAAATGAGTCGAAATTTGTTATTTGGACTCATTTAAACAAACCCAATTTTGTTATATGTTATATTTCTTTATTATCCAATCAGTAACAAAATATTTTTTTTATATAGGCCTATAAATAATATACCACTAAATAGAGTAAACCATTTCCGATTTAATACTTTATTAAAACTGTCACTGTCTCTTGGTCGATTGAAATAGTAAATTACATTTAAAGACCACTAATACGTTTATATTTTTGTAATTATTAATTAATACAAACGTTGAGAAACAACTGACAGTAATAAAGTATATATTATTATGTGTTTATAATCTATAAGTAGGGGCTACCCACACTCACAGTGATAACGTTTATTAGTATATTTGTTTATATTATATCTAACAGTACCAACACACTTTTGATTCAAATGGCGATCAAAAGTGGTAATACTACAGATTTGCAGTATTGTATAGCATTACAATACTATTTTTTTATATAGATTAAATGTTTTTTTTTTCGTACTGACAATTTATGACTAGTCTAGATTGTTTAGGAATTGTATCAAAATCATTCTACTTACTTCAATCACTATTTTTTTTAATGCAATAATGTATTTTAATGAAGAAGGTCATGTTTATGAGGTAGTCATTAAACAGTAGGTATGACAATCCAAAAAAAAGCTTGCTAAATAACAAAAACGGGTTAAAGAGCAACTGCAGTGGAAGAATGCTCCCTTACCTCTTGGTAAGTATGTCCTAGGGCGATAAGGCTTTCTTGTTTTATTAGCTTCACCCTCACGTTTAGACAGGTTTGTAAGGCTAGAGCTTACACTTTCTGAATCCTCATTTTCAACTAATAAAAGAAAACATTTTATTTGTTAGATTGTCTAAAAATTAAATGTCAAATACTTTGAGAGGTATAATTTTCCAATATAAATTCAGGAATGAGATGGGAGGTTGAGTTAAAGGGGAGGGGGTAGCAACCATGATAGCATTGTTTGTTGCACTGCACTTATGAACATGCTTCACATTTAAATATATAAATCTATTTCTTATTGCAAAATGAAAAATATTCCAAAATAGGATACCTTGAAAAGACGGCAATGGGCTTCTTTTTTTAGTACTCTTTTCAAGATACTTCTTTTCGAGTATTACTTTTAGTAACTAAAGAAATGAATGCTGTACATTTTTTGACAATTTAAACTCGATCATACATTATATCTACATCACAAGTTATCTGGCTTCCTTTGAAATTCAAATCTCAAAAAGAAGACCGATGCACTTCTTTTCAAGATTCCTTTGGAAACCAAAATTGGGGACTTCTTTTCGAGATGAGCTTTTTACGGTAATTTGATACTAACAAATTCAGGGCATCCACATTGTAATAGACACATTTGAGACAAATCACCTGATTGGCTGCCTACAGATTCCTTATATAATCGTTGTGTTTCCAAAAGCATTCGATCTAATGCTGCCTGATCCTCCTTGCTAAGCTCTCGACATCCAGCAATTTCTTCTGGCACTTCACTGAACGTCTTTAAGGTATATCTGAATAAAAAAAATTATTAAATAGAATGAAAAACATTTGATGGAAATAAAAACTGTACAAAACATGATACGGTTAAAACCATCTCAAAGGGCAGATGTTGCAACAATCATTTCTTCTAAGGGTTCCTTTGTGATGAGCTGGAACCAAATGGGCTCTTTCAACGGCAGGGCTATGGACCAGTACACTGGGGTAGCCCCTTATGATGCCCTTATGTTGACATGCAACACAAATCAACTCAACTGTGTCGACATAAGCTCTCCGAGCAACTGAACACAACTGAATGCAACTGACACAAACACAAAACATTCAGTTGACTCGAGTTCCGTGTCGACATAAGAGCACCTTTACTTTTCCAAAAAATCATTGTGTTTCATAAAGTGACAATGTGTACACTGGACCTCCTTACTCCAAGAATTGTTCGACAACCAGAACTATGGTCGAGGAGTCTTCAACCATGTGCTGATTTACTGCCAACAGAAGAGTGCTCCCACCTTAACCACTTGATGTGGATGAGATCTAATTCAATGCTAACCTGTCTGTATCAAAGCCTTCTATTTCTCCATATTCTGACAGATTGTTAGACAAATCCTCAGGGCCTGGTGTAAATTCCAATTGGTTGTCTTTTGATAGAACCTCAATAAATGATGGCAGGTCTGCTGTTGCGTCTAGCAGTGCAAGAAGCTGTGTAGTCTGGATATATTCATTGCTGTTAATGGCCTTTTGAGCCTCTAAAAATACAGTTCATTAATCATGGTTACTATTTACCCTAATATTTCATCTTTGTGTATAAAAAAAATGTATTAATTGATATTTCCTCCATTTTGTATATTGTGATGGGTTTGTCACACAGAAGTGAGCCCTCTAGAGAAAAAAGGGAAGTGAATAAAGATGGACGACAACTAAGACGTGTTTTGTTATATTCTTATTGTTGGTTTCAGCCTAACGAGCAAGACCGTAACAATATATTAAAATGTTTTATACCTCAGGCTGCTGGTCAAAGGTAAACAAAGATAAAATAAGATTTGGAAAGCGCACATATCCACTAAAGTGCTCAAGGCGCTGTGGACTAGATGTTACACTTCATGCTTCTCCCCTAAGGGTTTCGTCATGTCCTGCAGCCACTTACGGTGCTACCTCTGTCAACGACATGCTACCTCTGTCAACGACAGTTGCTGTATGAACTAGTACACCTGGGGTAACGTATAATACCGTAAGGACATGTGGCGCAGTGGGCTGGACTACTGATCGTGACAATATGGGTTAAAATCCAATGCTCATCGCATCCCAGGTGTACAAATGGTATGGGTTTCCATGTGTGTTTGATCCACACAAAAAAAGACTGAGGTAATATGTACATCGCTTAAGCTCTGTCTCCTCTATCAAATTTATGTGATGTTCATATATATGTTATATCACTACTGTACCATATTAAAGCATATCACTACCATATTTAGGCACGTCACACTTTTTTTTTTGTCAAACTAGTTTGATAGTGTAGACAGACTTTTAGCAATTTCACAACATTAGGCGCTTTATAAATCCAGGATATTATTATTATATTCCAGATTCAGCGTAATGGGGAAAAGAAGTTACCTGAAATAGCACCAATTACACAGCTTAAGTTAGCCTCTACTGATGCCTGGACATGCTTGATTGTGTCAATTTGTGTTTCAAGGTAAGATTCTATAGATTCCATTAACAACTTCTCTCTACATAATAACAAGATTATGATTTAGGATCAATTTATTAGTTTATGGATAACAAATAACCTACAAAAAACACAAATTTTATTCTAATTTTTTATTAAGGTCAACATGACCCATGCTACAAATCAATTAATAAAGAGTCACTATCTAATCGAGTTTGAACAATACCATGAAAGCCTCAGTGGTCTAATGGTTAGGACATCTTCATATCAAGCAGAAGGTTCCTAGTTCGAATCACAGTTTCACATTTTCAGATTTCCTAATCTTTATTGTTTCAAATGTATTAATTCAATTTCAGTATATCACCAGAGGGGTTACGATCAATGTTCTGTGCCTGATGTGGTAAATATATTTATTTTCTCCAAAAAAAAATACACAAAATGACAAAAAATAAATGTATAAAAATGAAATACAGGAAGAGTGTAGACAACTAAAGTTCCTATTACATATAAATTTAAACTTGAAATTAAAACTAAATTAAACTAAATTTTAAAAAGTTTTTCAATTCAATTTTTATTTTATTAGTTGCTGAAAGAAACGTATTATGGTTGTTAATTTAAATTGATTTAATGAAGAGTTACGAATGTGAACTGGGAGATTGTTCCAAATGGTGGGAATGGCATTAAAAATGAATATTTAAAGCTCATGTACAGGCATAAATTTTAAATATAATATCTGGTTAATTGTACATAAATCAAATATTTGCAATAGTAATCAAGACGCAAAAACATGAATTTCACTTTTCGTTTCAGAATCATTATGGAACCATTCTCAAGAACAAATGAGTAAAATTAACAAAATACAAAGCACCAAAGGGTGATAAATAATATAAACAATTAATAACAAAGACTGAAAAGATAAGCTCCTCCTATTGTTAATTGTTAAACAATTGTGCTTTGATTGAGTAATTTTGTTTGTTAAGTGACGGTTTTATTTTGTAATATTTATTTTGTAAAAGGCCTATTTATTTTGTAACATTTATTTTATATTTATTTTTCTTATTATGAATTGAGAAGGAAATTTAATGAATTATAAAAGAAAAGAATATTAAAAATGACTGCAGACCCTCACAACCAAGTCAGATGTAACGTTGTGAGGTAATTTCCCGATTGATCGTAATCAAAACGGTACTGGGTTTGGTCAACTAGCGTTCCTGCTCCCAACAAGTACATCCATTCATAGAAGCCTTAATGAAGTAAGCCTACCTGGTGGTGGCCATAGAACGGTCCCGAGATAACAACTATACTTCGGCTTTAGTCGATAGAAGATTGAAAAAATTGTTAAAGATAGAGATGTAAGGGTTAGTCTATAACTTACCTTACTTGTAAGATTGCATGAAGTCTTGTAAAATGTGCACAAACCTCATTCATCACCTTTGAAGTTTCATGTTTTACTTCTGGTATTGCTTCAGAAATTGTCTAAAAAAAGATTTTAAAAATATTTAAAGATGTATTGTCACCAAAAAACATTAAAAATGAGGACTAAAAAAAAACGACTTTGAATAATCCATTTCACAGCAAGTTAATATCTTCTGTAGAAAACAAATTAAAAAGGGAGGTTTTCACTTATAAAAGACAAACTAAATGGTTAAATTCAACTTAAATTTTATGCTGTAAACTGTAATTTATTTTGATTTGTTTAAATATTTCATTTGATACTTAATTAATATTGTAATGTCATTAGAAAGAAGATATGGAGAACATATTTTCGGATCGTCTTCTGAAAATGGCAGTGGCTATCAAAGATGATCAATTTCATCTGGCCTCTAGTATGTTCCAGTTGATGCGCAGCAGTCGGCGATTTTGTTTTATTAAGGCCACTAAGGCACGATTTACAAATAGTTTCTTTCCAGGAGCTATTAGAGCCTTAAACATAATGTAGACACTTTTTGTAATGTTTTTGTTTTTGAGTTTGTGTTGTGTCCGCTGGATATTGTGCTCCGACAACAGAGCAAACAGAAACAAATGATAATAAATGATACTTGACTTGACTTGAAAAATAACTAAATTTTGGGGATCTGCATTAAAAATCAGGGAAAATAACAAAAAACTGCAAATTTTGGGGAACTTGGGACTGGTTCTCTTCACTTGATGGGCATTTTTTCTATCTACCCTGCCTATGTAGCTCTTTGTTTTATATTTATCTGCAGACCTACATAAATACATATAGACACAACATTGCAGTTTTTTGTTTTATTTATACTTACTTTTTTTGTCAAAAACATTGTTTTCATTGTTTCTTCTGCTTTCATCATTGCTGGTTCTAAATCAGTAACTGCCTCCTTATTCTACAACACAATTATCAAAATAATAAAATTACTTTTCACTAGAAATCTCGAGCGTACATCATCTGGGATATCCAATACCAAATTTACTAGGTCTAGGCCTACCTGCAGTTTATGTTGTTTAGTATTAAACAACGGGTAATGTCAGAAACCAAGGTTTTTCTTCGCTAGTGTTTCACTGACATTTGCATGTAAAAAATCTTTTTAAAGTAAAGTCCTTTCTCACTGCACGACTTTCTATTGACACATTCATTATTCATTGTTACATATGGTCACATGTGTGATTGGCTTGGCAGTTGATAGATGGTTGTTAATTCGTGAAACAAAGGTCTAAGAATTGCTTTTGTTTTAATACTAGGTGTCATTATAAACATTGCCAGATTGATTGATTGAAATATATATTTATACTGGGTAACCTCTTCAGTCAAAGACTTGTCTCCCAGATTGCCCAGTTATGATCAGTGGCTGTGATGTACTAATACACCGGGGTAACTCCCTACTCGTCTCGAAAGATGTACTAGGTTCTTTAAAATGCACACGAGCTAGATGTGTACACTGGACCTACGGTTTATAGTCCTTATCCAAGAAGACTCGTTCTACCACCAGAACCATGGAGTGAGTGAGCCTTGAACCCCTGCCGATGTTATGGCTACGTAATTACGGTTTCACTGTCTTAACCGCTTGGCCACTCACTCACAGGAGTGAAATAACATGTTTTTTTAACCCCACCTTTATGTCTCATGAATACACTACCTTACACAATTATGGCGCAACGTTAGATTACTGATTGTGACATCGTGAATTCGGATAAAACTTTCGCTGCATTGCTTGTATCCCTAGTCAAATGGGTACCTGGTGAGATCATGACACAACTTTGCGCATATGGGAGTATGTTTCCATATGACCAGAGTAATAATGTAAAGCAGGTGCTTAGAAGCATTCTGCAACAACCGCTATATAAGAATGAATATTAATATTATACATACCCTTTCTTCAATCGATTGAACTGAATGACCTTTGTGGCTTCCAACAATAACGCAGTTTGCGCACACAGGTATCATATCTTCCAAACAAAAGAAGTCTAATGGTTTCATAGAATGTTGTCTACATTTATTAGTACTCCTGGGGGGAAAAAGATACATTAAAAATGTATTGTCCCCAAAATCAGAAAGATTTATAAAATAAGGCATTTTGCAGTTTCAATGTTATTCACTTCCCATATGAAAACAAAAAAAATGATTTCTTATAAAAAGCCGAACTTTAAATTACAGTTTTTTCAGGTAAACAATTTTTTTGGTGATAAATTTTTGGTCAAAGTGAATGACTATAATAGGTTGGTACCAACCATTGATTTGATAAAAAGAAATATATATATATAAATTGACTTTTTTTTTTAACACAGAGAGCACAAAGTGAGGTTAGGGGATGCTGGGGTTTGGGGGTAAAGAAAAAGACATAGGCAGAAGATACTTACAATTTGGGTTGTAGCTGTATTGCTTGATGGGTCATTAGGGTTCGAGAACTTCGATGGATTTTGTGAAAGCATTCTCCGCAAAGTCTAATCTTACAAGTTTCACACATACAGCTAGCTGGCTTCTTTATACACTCAAGGCATATCTCATCATCCTCTGAAAAATTAAATTGATTTACTGTATGTATAAAAAACATGAATATGCATGAACAATAGTTGAGTGGTCAAGCATTTAAGGCTAGGTGCTGCCAACAATAGTTGAGTGGTCAAGCATTTAAGGCTAGGTGCTGCCAACAATAGTTATCAAAAAATGTACAGGCCCAAGGGTCTCATCAACCATAGTTTATTCAAGTACATCTAGGCTTGTGTGCATTTTAAGAACACAGTATGTACTCCTTAAGAGTAGTGTACCTGTGTAAAGTCTGCGATATTGTTATCTTAACAACAGAAAGCTGAGCCCCGGAGATCAAAGTGTTTATCTGTGGTTGTGACAGATCAGTTCCACGCCCTTTAACAGACACCTTGCGCTGTGGAGAATATGTACATAGTACAGTACTGTTGGTATTTGTCACAGCCAGACATAAGACCAAAGGACCTATCTTGGCAAATTGAGCACAGTGTCCTGTTGTTAGATTGCCTTGATTATAGTAAGAAAACGCAGTTATAAAGTCCTTTCTAACGATACTAAAATGTCACAAATATTTTATACCTCCCATGACCTTTTCCTTAAATTTCTTGTAAGCCTCTGGAATGTTGTGTACTGCGTCACTGGAATCCTCATGTTTCCTCCATTTTCCTTCTCTAGAACTGAAAAAAATAAATTATGCAATCAGAAACTGAGCAAAATATATCAGGGAAAAACTATATTCTGATAAAGAGGGCTCACTAATCGATATTTCAGTTCATGTTAAAAGAATACAGAGGGCATACTACTTAATATCTCATATGAAAAATACAAAAAAGTTGTGATTTGAATATAAATAAGCTTTTGTGACTTCACTAATATATCAATTTTCCAGAAAATAAATAGGCATGTATATACCTATAAACACCAAAACATAACAAATTGTAGACGCCACAATGCTAAACAAATAAGTAAAGCAAGTACAATATTTAGCAACATTCTATTTTGCCAAAGTAATAATGAAATACATACATTGTCGTAGGAAAATCTAAACATCTTTAGAAGATGCATTTCTTTATACTTACTGGTTTATGTTCATTTGCTTTTTACTGTTCGTTAACAAAACACCGAGGACATAGAAGTCTGGTTGAAGTTGACTAATACTAGCCTCTTTCAGTGGTGTTGGAGTAGAAGTCTGAAAATGTATAATAAATGTACTATTATTTAAAACATTGATAGTATAGCTATGACAAGATTAAACAGTAGAGATTTACCACACAACAGGCAGCATTTTCATTAAACTTTTGAGAAGGAAACATGCCTTGGCTACCATTTTATGTGTACAGTAGCAATGGTGGTACTGTATAGTGTAGCATTTGGCTATGCTACACTGTTGACAATGTTCCCTGTATAGTGGTAGTTAGTACAGTCAACTCTCCCAATACCGGACTCTCCCAAAACCGGAATTCACGGAAAACCGGACTTTTTTGGAGGGCCCAATTTGTCCCTATTCTAAATGTACTGTAATTTATTATGAAAACCGGAATACCCAATTCCGGAATCCGGACAAATTATGAAGTACAAAACACGACAATTAGCGTCTGAAAACCGAACTGACAGTTAAAAAACTCCAAATATTTACGAAAACAACGTAACATCGTCGTCGCTGACTCGGATTCAATACATTCACAATGTACGAAAGCTTTTAACCATACCCTGACCATGCATGAAGTGCGCAACGTTTCGCGGTACGATCAAATAATGTTGCCATGGAGCGCTACACTGTGATTGACAGGTCAGTTCATTGTTAACCCACGAGGCGGCAATTGCTTTGTTGCGTATCGAACTGCGGTGGGCTTTTTCACATCAAAGCGCTATGTCTTAATGTCTATTGTTTTTAGCAGGGAGTTGTTAACAACTCCCTGTTTTTTAGCATATGAATTGTTTTTTAATAAAGTTCAATTTACATCCACTTTGTGTCTTTGTTTTGTTTAAATTATTATTGTTAAATTCACAATTGCAATAGGACTTTAAAAAGGAATGTTTCACTAAAAATGTGCATCATTATAAATTTGGAAATCATTATGGCAAAACGTAAACGGAATGAAATTGACTTAACTAGTGTTAATAAACTTTGAAATGTTACCAATTAATTATTGTGTCATTATTGCTTGGCTCGTTTACTTAATAAATTTTCATCATTGCTATCAAATTACGTCAAAATAAAGGAGCTTAAAAAACATGTGGTCTAGGTGTGGGCGTTTTTATTTGATTATGACACCTCTGCACATGCGCATCAATCAAAGCCCCGCTCTGCTATTTTTATCACCAATGCTGCTGCTAGCTCGCGATAAACAATAAACATATCACTTTAAAAACATTAAACCATGTCATTCCTTGTCTTAAATGTACGTTTTATGGTAAATTATGATAAAAAGTGAGAAACAATGCACTACCTAAGTAGCTCGCGGCGATCGACCTCTCGTGGGCGGTCTTAGGCCTAGCCTAGCTAGGCTTAGTTTTGTAGGCCTAGCTGGTAAACATCGGTAACGTACGAACATCGTACGCTACCTATATACCTAGCCTGACGTTGTATAGTTGCTGCATTAATTGTCTTTCTATTTTTGCCAGACTCCGTTGATACAAATTGGGGAAAACCCGGTATTTTCGCTGAAAAGTTAGGAGTCTTCCATTTGTTTTGGCCTCACGATCGATCGAAAAGTGGGCGAATTACAGGTGAAAAACAAAAATATAAATCCGCGCGCAATGCATTTTGGGATTTATAGCGGGCCGCTATAATTATTAGAATCGACTTATTTTTCACATTTTTAACCGTTTAAAGACGAAAAAAGTTATCGCAATAGGATCATATAGTATTATTTTTACATTAAATATAGTTTGTGATCTTAAATTAGATCTAAAAAACGTAGGGAATGGGGCTTTAATATTAATATAGTAGGCCTAGGCCTAGGCCTGATGGAGTAAGAGCAGTTTTCTGTTTGGGCTCATGCCTATTAATTACTTGCTCCTGGCAAGATGAATTGTAAAATGTACTTTATGAACTTTTGCCGAATAAATATTATTATTATTATTATCAGTATTTATTTAATTAAAACTAGCTTGACACAATCATAGCCTAGGCCTTCCCTACGCTAGACCGTACCGGGAAGCATTCGGACCGGTGATTAAAAGCATTTTCAGTGACAACGTGATGACTTTAAAAATATGTTTTCAGGAAACCGGACTTTCGAAAAACCGGAAAATATATGCCCGCCCAAGGGTGTCCGGTATTGGGAGAGTTGACTGTACTACAAGTACCTTATATAAATTGAGGGACTATATACGATTGCATTACCAATGAAATTGACAAAACTATCGTAAATTTACCCTAAATTTAGGTTTATACTGTAAAGAAAAGAATTATATTCAGTCTTTTCTTCTGGTTTTATTATTCATGTATTATATTAATTATAATACTATATAAATTATATAATATATTTTTTAATTACACAGTTTCAAAAGAATATAAAAATTATACATTTAATAAGAAATTGATAATATAAAAACATTTTTTTTTAAATTAATCAGCAATTTACATACCTTACAGATGGGACAGACAATGTGGGTTCGTGACATTTTCAACAACTTTGTCAGACAGCTTCTACAGAAAGTGTGACTACACACCAGCATACATGGATACAAGCTTCCAACAGGATCTAAAACAAACAAATTAGGATACAATTCTGGTCATTATGTTACTTATCGCGACTGTTATAGGCTTCGCATGAGTCCGAGCGGTTTTTACTCATGTAGTCAGGTAAGAGAAACGTACCTGCTTGTTGGAATGCGATCAAGCTGACGATGTGCTCCGACGTACTATTTTCACTATGAAAATGTGCAAACCATCTGTGATTGATTTTTCAAAAACTCAACTTCACACCATAAGGGAATCCCACACGACATTGCGCATGCCCAGAGCAAAGTAATTATAGCTTGCACTAGTGCCACAGACCGCGGACCATATTACCCGAGAGTTGGAGTTTTAACTAGGGATGTACTGTAGCCTAGTTAGTCGTCGCGCGAGCAAGAGAACGATGGATGAAACTTGGCCTAGGCCATACATGAACTAATACTAAAAATACGACTACGCCACGCGTTAAAATAATTATCTTGATATTGATAAGAATCAGTATCTATCTAAGAATCGTAATGCTTTAATTTTATTAGACAGAGGAAGTATGAAGTTCGGAACGAGAGAAAAACACACCGGGCCTGCCCTAATGTCATAAAGATTTAAGTGTATTTCAAGAAATGTACGAAAGTGAATAGCGTAGCGTTGCGAGCCCGACTTCTCCTACAACAGTTCTGGTTTTTTTTTTCACATCCGCGCAGCGGCTGCTGTCAACAAATCAACTTGTATACGATTGCATGTTATGTACAGTATAATGCGTTTTATATGAAATCTTTTATTTTGTACTTGAAAAATCATAAAAATTTAAACTAGTCATGTAATTATAATTCATAATTATATGAAGTTTATATATGAATGAAGCAACTACTTTTTTAATTACAAAATAAATAGGCCCACTGGTCACATCTAGCTGGTAGGTCTAACTAACTAGTATTATATTAGTAGGCATCTAGCTAGGCTAGTTCGCCGTGGCGCAGCTATTATAGTATTAAAATGATCCATCGCTGTAGAGTAAAATAGAGTCGCTGATTTCCTCGCTCTGCTCTGGGCATGCGCAATAGCGTGTTGGATTCCCTGGGCAGTTGAGTTCCGGTGTCTTTGTTTGTTTTATCTTTATACTGGGTGACCTCTTCAGTCAAAGACTGATCTCCCAGAGGGCCCAGTTGGTGATCAGTGGCTGTGATGTACTAATACACCGGGGTAACCCCCTACTCGTCTCGAAAGATGTACTAGGTTCTTTAAAGTGCACACGAGCAAGTTGTGTACACTGGACCTACGGTTTATAGTCCTTATCCGAGAAGACTCGTTCTACCACCAGAACCATGGAGTGAGTGAGCCTTGAACCCTTGCCGATGTAATGGCTACGTGATTACGGTTCCACTGTCTTAACCGCTCGGCCAATCACTCACTCGGCGGAATCCTAACCACGGCGTATTACTATTAATAATTAATGGACCTCTTATCATGGTGCCTGGGCCCAGACCTACTCATTGGTTAAGGACCATCAAGGTTGTAGGACACAAAGGCAAGGAAGCTTACATAAAGTAGGCACAGGCCTAGCCTCCAACATTCATAGCTAGGCCTAGCTCACAAAGATGAAGGTACAGGAGAGGGCGCTCACCATGTGAGAAGGTAGCCTTCCTCATCAGGCTTCTGGCCTGGTGGGCCTAACTAACACTTATTTTTATGTCAACATTCTTCTTTCAATGCAATCAACTTACCTTGGCCACGGTAGTTTTTAGAACAATGCGGGCATGATGGATTTCGCTGCATTTTGATATAGTTTGTGTTTTAGAGAGTGAAACCTCTCTCCCCAAAATTCAACACACTTCTTATAATTCAGACTTCGTCGTCTTTTCTACGATCGAAATTGAAGAGAGGCGCGCACATGTGTCTTGACCCCTGACCCCAATGGTTGCGATTTTTTTTATGAGCTACGTCAAAAAGAACCTATTATGTTCTTTGACTACTACGCCACCAAGCATCTAGTCACCTCCCTGAAGCATCGTTGTCATACTTTGTGTTATGACAGGCCTTTTTCCCATGAAAAAAAAAAACATTTTTTTATATAATATATTTAATAATGCCATTTTAATGTCACATATTGTTAATCACTTTGAAAAATAAATATTTATTAAATCATAACCAAACCAACCAAAACTCCATTGGCTGGCAGCTAATTTGACTAGTTTTTGTTTTAAATTACAGTTTTTTCTAGGTAAATAATTTGTTTTCGATCTAAAAAGATTCGAAAAGAGTGGATATAACTGTTATGTGAAATTAAAATTGCATATTCAACAAAAAAATAATTCTTTTTTTCAGGCGAACAATACACGTCACACATCTTTAGGCCTAAATTCATGCAATAATGTAGGCCTAATAGTGTACGCAAAAAGAATTTCCGACTTATGGACAAAATAATACAAGATAATTTTATTGTCAAATAGTTCATCAACGAAAGATTTGAAATTGGTTTTACTCATGGCAACTTGTTTAAAATAGAATAAAATCAGTAAAATGTTAAAAAACAAAGTAAAATACACAGTACAGTAAAATATGTACAGATTAAAATGCATATACAGGATTTACAAAATACAAAAAAAATAAAATAAAAAAATAAGAGGATAACATACATCAGTGCATGTATATTATTATTTTTTCACTTTGTAACTTCGCGAAGAAAATCCGTGGTCTGTCTCGGCTACCTAATCTGATTTCTTTTTGTAGTCTCTTTAAACAATCAGCAGAGGCATGTGAATACTTTATTTGCAAATACACACACACATATGCGGGATAAGTCAATATTCAAATATAATTAGAAGTAAGTCTACATGCGAACTTTGCTTAGTCCTATAGTATCTATATAATGTTGGTCCAAAGGTTGAAAGTGTCCGCCCTCTTCTGAATAATATGTGCCATAAAGCTGAGAGACAGTAGCCGGGACAGTAAGTACAGGAGTAAAAGCTGCGTCAAGAGAGTTTATTAAATCCGAACCTACTCCAACAATGTTTCTACGGAGCATTTTACTCATAGCTTCTGGTAAGTTATCTTTTCGATAAAAATAAACCATTTATTTCTTTCCTCTTTAATTTAGCCTTTTAACGATGTTTAGCCTGGAGTTAGGCGAGGCTCAAGGTCTACTGGTGTTAGAAGATATCGCGCGCTTAAATGTAATTATCTCTCAAAGTCTATATAAAATCTGGACATTGTTTTTCTTCAAATGAGCGCCATTTGACGAGATACATCTTGAGCACATTTCATTCAAAGTGTTATTATATGAATGTGGATGAATCGCGGAACAACCATACTTTCAATTTTAACATAATCCTAGTTCAGTTTCAAATCTTTATTTAAACAAACTTTCATTTACTGTTTGTGATCAAGCAGCAATATTGGCAAAGTGCCGATTATGAAGACTCTCATCATACGTATAAATTTCAGAATAACACTATTAATAATAGTAGGCTTATTATAAAATACTTGTTACCCTATACTAACTCTGTCAAAATGGAAAAAACAAATGTTTACGTCAATGTCTTTATTATCATGAGAAGTTATAGCAAACTTTTACCATACAGAAAGCTAATTCCAAGCTTTAAAATAATCACCCCATGCGTAATGAATTTAACCGATAAGGTCGGGCAAGCATCTCACATGATGTTTAGGTCTATTATTCCATTCAAAGTCCTGTGTGTATTACCGTAATGTTTAATTTCATTTATATTTACTTTCTTTTCCTTCTACTGTAGTACAGTTAGTTCTAAAGTTCATTGCATTATTCAAATGTAGGCCTGTGATTATTGTATATAAACAAAAATTATCTTTTTGGAACCTGTATAGAAAGTACATTTCAATGTCTTCTGCCTGATAACAATAACATATGTTCAGTCATAATTATAACTGTTATTCAATGTTTACTTCAGCTGTACTACCTAACCTTCATGGTTAATATGTTACTGACTAAATTCATATGAGTTACAGTATATTTTATTTTGTGATGTTGTAATGGCAATTGTGAACCTATATTATGTGGTGTATATTTTTATATAACTTGTGTCTATTTTTTATATATGTAAAATACTAAAAATAAGAAAAACAAAAAAAACTTTAAACTGCAGAGATAGTTTTCTAATGAAACAAAATTGATATAGATTATTGTAACAAATGTAAAGAATAAAATAAAAGTGAGTGAATCTCACAAAATAATTATACTTCAGCTGTACTACCTAACCTTCATGGTTAATATGTTACTGACTAAATTCATTTCACAAATTAATTAGGTCCGACTGTAATGTATTTTACATATGATTTAGGTTCGTATGTTATGCGGTAATACAGAGGGTCTGGTTTTCTCTAATAAAATAGACTATATAAATTATTTAAGATGATATCCAAATATGTAAATAATAAAGAAATTACAAAGAACCTTAGACCAATAATATTTTTAATCGACGTTAAGGACAGTTATGTGATTTCATAAGAGATAAGGGTAGAGAATTCCAGAGTTTAGAAATTAATTCTAAAATTGTTTTAACAATAATTAATTCTATATTAATTTAACATCAGATACTCAGCTTTGACGAACATCGTCATAATTTTTATATTTTCATATAAATTTAAAAATATTTATTCATCAAATAATAAGTAAAATGTTTAAAACACCAAAATGATGAAATGGGGTCTTAGAAAATCAGAAGGTTTGTATAAAAGAAACCCCAAATTACCGTTCTAATTAAAATTGGTTTCCATGATTGTACGGTTTTAATTAAGTGAAACTAAAAATGAACAATAGGATTTTTGTGTGAATGTTTTAGCCGATGAAACTTTTAGAAAGCTAGACTTAGAAGTAAGCGATAATTTGACCAATCACGTGCAATAGGTTATTTTAACTGTCGATTGTAATTGGTCAACTCGCTTTCAGATGAAAGTTTATGGAGGTGTAATGAACGCGTACTCAACTATTTAGGAAATCAAAATACAGCAATGGTAATACTGAATCTGTTTTTAAGTATCATGTAATGCCTGGGGCAGCAATGCCATGGCATTAATGTGTTGAACTGTAGCAACTGACGCTAACAAAGTTCATTTAGGATTAGAATTCAACATTTATTTAGAAACAGTTCAAGAAATAAAAGAAACATACATTTACAATAACTTAAGTGGTAACAATAAATAAGAACTGTAAACAATGAAATAGAAGTAAAAGAACTTTTTAAACAAACAAACAAAAACAAAAAAAGTAACTGCATGATAAATCATTCGCTAATGTTATATCTATTCAATTCAATTCAATTCAATTTCTTTATTGCTGCAAATGCCATCAAGGGCTAATATCCGCTTAAACATACTACATCATACAAACACAATTATACATATTTACATTTAAAATTTAAACAAATAAATTTTATTCATTACTACTGTAGTAGTAATTATTATTTTTAATTATTTTAATTAAATTATAATCCTACAAAAATTTATAAATATTTTAGATATTTCATTTAACAAATAAAAAATCTAACTACGGTACATTATGATTGTATTTGGAAATAGACAGTTCATTCCATAACTTAGGACCATACTGTAACAAAGCCTCCTAAATGGTACTTCCGATCTTTTGGTATTTCTATGATAAATGTTACATACCTTGTGTTTACAAAACATGTTTGAGATTGGCAATACATTATTTAAATATTTATAAGTAATAGATAAAACTACGTTATGTACTTAAAAAAAGAGCAATGTGAGCAATAAAATGAGAGAACTTGTTATATTGCAGTTTAGCGATGTTCGTTTTACAGTTAAGATTGCTGCCATTTTGTAATAGCAGAGTTTCATTGTATTGTATTTTCTAATAGTTAAAAATGGTTGTAATTGTAAAAATTTACCAAACTAAACTGCGATGAACAAAAAGGGTGGTTGCAGGCCTACTTTAGATAACACTGAACTTACAATTATGATATGAGTAACAAAAGTTTGAGACATTGTTAGACGTTACTGTAGTCGGCAATCACAATGGCTCACAATTTCTTGTTTGAATACAGTACCCACAATGTATGAATAAGATAAGGTCAGAAATAATAATAATATAGAACAGATAAAAAATAATAAGCCCTGCTTTATGTAAACTTTATTTCACGAATTGCTCGTGATAAATACATAATACAAACATGCAATACAGATTACTAAACCCAATGAATGCAGATTATGCAAGCTGAGATGCTGTGAAGTAAATTTTAAAATATCCGTCTTCTATTTTTATTAAGACATTTATCATGAAATATTGAAGTAAATGAAAAGTGTGAAAAATAATTATAAAATTCAATGATTTAACACAAATATACAACATAACTATGTATACTTATACTTGACTTTCCTCTTTTTTGTTTTATGTTTCAGCTTGTATTTTGGTGAGAGCTAATCCTATCTCGGATGATAGGGATCTTTTCCTAAATAACCGATCACCAAGAGATCTTCGACAGAAACGTGCCGATGATGAAAGAAACTGTGATGCATCTCCTACTGTAAGACTCTTTAATTCAGAGTTCTAATTTCAGAGATCAGTATATGACGTGGATTTTTAATTTATTTAATTCGTTTTGCTTTGGTCATCGATCACGATGACAATATAACATATGGAAGTAAAGAACGATTCCATAATATAATTAACTTTGAAATGATATTTCAAATAGGCATAATGCAATAACAATTGATAATACGTAGGCATAGCCTAGATTAGGCCTAACTTTATTGGTCAAAAATGCAAACATTTAGGCCTAAAATTTTGTTGTTGAAAAGATAAGATAGTATATAGGCCTATATAAAATATATTTATGAATAACTCATAAATTACTGTATTAAATTATACGAATAATTTGTATTATTGCATTACAAGAAACATTGGTATTGTTTCGTTTGTGTTGCCAAACGATTCGTCTACAGCGCATAATTATAATAATGAATTAGGCCTATTATGTAAATATGCATTCGTGATTAGATTATATTCAGCAATCTAGAGATAACAAAGTATGGCATGATATTATACAAACATGATAAACTTAAAATCAGAATCAACTATAATATAACTTTTAAGTTATATTATACTATATTCTTTGTATATAATTATTGTATTCTTCTGTGCTATCATATTCTATACCATATCACACTAACAGGTGTAACATGTAATTGGATAACAATTATTTTCACCCTCAATTAGGGTGGAATAGGACTAGAAAGTATGCCTATACGTTGAGATCAAATTAAAATTCTCTTAGGGCCTATCTTATATTTTTTTTAATCACCTCAATAGAAAGTACCGGACACTGCGTTCGATTCAACGGAGCGACTTAGAAAACTGAGAGAGCAAATGGCAGATAATAACGTCGACGCGTATATAATCCCTTCAGAAGACGCTCATCAGGTACAGCACAATATTGGCGATATTATGAAGAGTGACAGTTTTTGTAATACAGTAGTTATAGCGGTAATAAATACTGTATTACTAAAACTAAGACTACTCGAAATGCAGTATGTAGCCTATACTACACATTGATTATTCTATGTTCTTCACAATCTTTTTCAATTTTATGCAAATTCAACTTTATAAACTTATTACTTATTTTTTAAGAGTGAATACATTGCAGATAGGGACAAGAGACGACAATACATCTCTGGTTTTACGGGATCAGCAGGTAATCATTTCCATTACAATAAGTTAACAATTTTACATAAGTATTATTCTAATCTATGTAGTGAAGAAGTACGGAGATTATATCCTTACAATAAATAGGATCATGAACAGCCTAATTGTTTACCAGATATCTTAACGCTTTTATATTTATAAAAGCACGATTCCCACTAGGACGCAACACAAGTACGTAAATCTGTCTACACTATCTTTCTTTCTTCATTTCTATTAATAATAATAATAATATTATTTCCACAAATAATAAAGCAAAATACAGAGTAGCATAATACTGTAAATATACAACTGATAATGAACATAAATAATACAATGCAAGAAAAGAAGTTGGTAAGTGGAAAAGGGACGCCACAGCAAGCAAGCTTTAATTTGAGCGCCCCTCTCAACAGTGAAACCACTTAAACTTTAAGATTTTAAAAATAAACATACATACTTAATCACAGTACAAAACAAAAGAATGGAAAGGGGGAGTCTCTGAAGCATAGCTTATACGTCACTATCAAACTTTATTTGACAAAAAAATGTGATGTGCCCAAATATGGACACGATAATGCTATACCACTACCATATTTGGACACATCACTACCATATTTTTTTTGTCAAACAAGTTTGATAGTGTATACAGAACTTAAGTAATTTGATTACACGCAATAGATTATTCGAACTCGCTTGCCTTGCGCTTACGTTGCGTCCTATAAGAGGAACCTAAGCTTAATACTCCTGACATGTAGTAGATGTTTTTCTTGTTATACAAGACATTATTAGACCTACTAATAACGCATTTCACATGGTAGGTTTGGCAATTGTCACAAAAACACAAGCTTTGATGTGGGTTGATGGACGTTACTTCTTACAGTCGGAGAAAGAAATGGACTGTCATTGGACCATTCAAAAATCTGGTATTTCATAGTTAGAATAATTTGTTTTAGAACTAAAAAGTATTCTAGAATATCCCATTTCCACGTTAATCCGCGATTGAAGTTGAAAGTTTAAGATGAAGATTAAGATGTAGTTCTTTGATTTTGAAATAAGGTCGATAGCTTAACGGCTATGAGCGCTCAATGGCTAAACCATTAGTCCCGGAGCTTATGGGGGCCTATGAGCAGTGCCCAAAGAAAAAAACAGGCATTAAAATATGTTGAAAAAGGCTAAAATGCCCACTTAAACGCCACTGCATAAGATCATTGTATATCGAAAGCTTCCTATTAACCAGTATGCTTATAATATATCTATGGTTTACATTTGTCATTATGTTTTGATTTAGGGCAACCCGATGTGCTAACATCTTATGAATGGCTCGCAGCGAACCTGAATCAGAATGACAAAATCGGATATGATGCAAGATTACTTTCTGTCAGTAAGTTCATTGTAGTACTAATTAACAAGGGAAAAGAGAGGAAATGTAATGTAATGTGATACAACTACTTATACCATAAACAGACACATTTATATAGAAAACAAGTGTAGGTAAAAACTTTACAAGCCGATAACAAACACCAAGATTGTTATGTATACCATTCTATTAAAACTATACCTTAAATACACTTACAATAAGAACAAACGCTAATGACATAATAATATGAACAATTAACTTATGCTTGTTACATTCTAGGTTCCTTTAACCGTTACAATGATGCCATTACCGAAGATCCAGTTCGGAACCTAAATATGGTAGAGATTACTGACAATTTGGTGGACGAAATATGGACCGACAGACCAGAATATCCAAATGAGCAACTTATCGTTCTAGAAGAAAAATATACTGGTAGGGTCAACAATTTTTGTTTGGTTATCACAGTTTTCTATTTACCTTCTCTATGAATTCTATAAACACGTAAGTTTGAGACTATTTTAACAATTGTAAAAACTCTTTCTACAAAAATATATGTTCATTCCTCAGTCGTGGTGGAGCCCATCGAGGCTCAGGTAGGCTACTAGTGGTTTAGTTTGGGAAGTTTATAGCGGGGCCTTTAGACAGATCTAGTTTGGATCATTATTTTGAGTGGACCTCTGATAATAACACTTACAAAATTTGGACAGGAGATATGGAATTATCTTACGCCTGAGATCTGGTAAAACCACGGTTTTTAAATTTGAAAAAAAACCCATAAAACACATCTATTTCCAAAATGAGCAACTCCTTTTGCATCTTTTCTCTATGTAAGCGCTTTGATCATTTGGCAATTTTAGGCCCCAAGTGAGGAAAGAAAACTTTATGTATCGCCCTTCTAATCTAATATGGAAACCCTAAATTCCTAAAGAGATCGATATTTCTAATAATTCACAATGAATTTCGGCGTAATTTTCTTTGAACTAAGTCGTGTATGATAAATGTAAAACGTATGAATTATATATTCTAACTGAGACAATCGGATCAGGCTCTCCAGCAGTGCAGCGCCTACCAGATAAGCACACGATCCCCTACTCTTTTCGAATAGTTATAGTTCTGTAAGGCGCACTATGCACATGAGTTCAACGGCCTTAAATCACATCAAAATGTTTTTATATTCAAGGTCAAACGTGGCAAGAAAAACTAAAAGTTCTACAAGATAGACTGACAAATGAAAGGGATGATGATAAGACAATTGGATCACTCATCGTTACAAAGCTAGACGAAATTGCATGTATGTATCTCCCATTGTTCTGCTAATCGTCATATTTTGTAAAATATTTATGAAAATCGTAATACAAAATAATTTATTTTAAAAAGGAAAAATTTACAATAGGCCGGCTACTTTTAAATCTAGAATCAATCGTTCCAGAGAAAAAGTGAAAAATAAGACCATTTACTTTTGTTTTCAAAATGCAATTTATGTTAGTACCATTATTTCCTTGCTAATGTTAAAAATTTAAAACATGAAAATTTCTTCAAAGCGAGTGTGTGAGTGAAAAGTACAATTTGCGATGACCGACGACCTTAATTAGTCAGGTCAACCGATGTGTCGTCGTTCGTCGTCATGACACAAAACTGTGCCGAGGTACAGAACGATGAAACGCGTCCAATATCCGTACATGCGCAGTGGATTGACATGACGTAGTTTGGTCGTCGGTCATCACAATATTAAAAGCTCCCTTGTGATGAGCGTTCAAATACTGCTGATGTTCTTTTTCTATATTTATTTATACTAGTAACATCAACTTCTTTTTTCTTATTTTTCGATGTAATTTAGGGTTATTCAACATGCGAGGTGCTGACATTCCTTTTAACCCTATGTTCATTTCATATGCAATTATTTACGACAACGAGCCTGCTCGGTAAGTAAAGATACATTCTAGTTTACATCTCTTCTCCAACTCTAGTAGAGGATTTCTCTAATACATTTGCAATCTTAATACTGTCAATTCTATTCAGCAACCTGCTATTATTAATCCACTGATTTAAGCTCTGTCTACACTATCAAATTTTTTGTGACAAAAAAATGTGATGTGCCCATGTATGGACATGATGATGTCATCACTACTATAATTGGGCATATAAATACCATATTTGGGCATATCATACTTTTTTTGTCAAACTAGTTTGATAGACAGAGATTTAGACTTCCAAAGCATTCGTTTCTTTTCCACAATACAGTTAAATGAAATAATTGTATTAATTGCATAAAAAATATTCAATCACAAATGTACTTAGGCTATAAATAATTATTTTAAGTTCTTAAATTACTTGCAAAATATCTTTTGAAAACATTCATAGAAGTTGATTTGTTAAAAATATCTTTAATAGTCTTTACATGTACAACGATACTGATCGAATAACATACGAAATAAGAGAGCATTTAAATATTCTAGCCGAAAATCCGTGCGGTAAGTAAATCAAAATTATAGTGGTTGTTTTGTTTGTACTCTAAATTGTCTTCTAATGCTTGCAAAGAACATTTGTCAAGTACAAAAGAACCTCAATAGAGAGTACACCTCGGGACCCTACAAATTGTTAAATTAATAGGGGTTTTTGCGAGGAAGAAAAAAAAACCCAATTATAATTTTAGCAGCCCATGTTTCCCCAATGAAAACTGTCAAGCCAAAGAAATTATATTGTTATATGCATTTTGTATTAATAATTATTTAAATATAATGATTTGTTGTTTTGTGACTGAAAAAATATTGTCTTAATGAATAAACAATTTGGTGTTGGAGTCCCCCGAGTAGTGGTTGGCCGTAGTGGTTGGCCGTAGTGGTTGGCCGTAGTGGTTGGCCGTGGTGGTTGGCCGTGGTGGTTGGCCGTGGTGGTTGGCCGTGGTGGTTGGCCGTGGTGGTTGGCCGTGGTGGTTGGCCGTAGTGGTTGGCCGTAGTGGTTGGCCGTAGTACTGTAGTTGGCCGTAGTGGTTGGCCGTAGTGTTAAAACGTTATTTCCACTCGGGAAAGCGTCATCTTGGTAGGGGTGACCCCTGAAAAGGTATGTCCCAAAAGAGGTTCTCTAATCTATGTTATTTGCTTTCTGTGTTGGTATGTAAGTTTGTTTACGTTCACAATGTTTAATATCATCCTTATGTCCTGTGGCAATTATCTATAAAACTATGAAATTTAATTTCAGCATGTACTTGTGCTCACATTCTGAGCGCTTTTAATGATGTTTATACATCAGTGGAACGTGTTTGAAAGTATTAGACTAGCAACACCACCCCACCCCACCCCCTCTCCCCACCATACTCTCTCTCTCCTTCTCACCCCTCCCAACTCTAAATGCCAATGTGAAATACAATGTAATTTCAATAACTTTTTCAATGTTTAATGTTAAACATTATCTACATTTTACGTAGATACAAATTTTAACTGAGGTCTTGCCTCACAAATTGCATCACAAATCAGTAAAATGAATACATTCAAAATAATTTTGTTTAAGTTGGTAATCTATGTGTGATTACTCGTCCATATGACCAGTTCTTAACCGATGTCGAAAAATTAAACGATGAATTCACGTGGGTCAGCGATGCATCTGCAAGTTACGCAGCTTATAAAAGGGTTGAAGAGGTATGTAAAGCTACAGGGTTATTGCATTGTTTATGTCTCTCGAAAGCAGGAAAGCATTTCACTTTTCATAACCAAAAATCGAAAACGGTTTGGAATCACCGTATTGGTGTTCTGATGTTTCAAAATGTGTGTTCTGTTGTATGTTGTAGTTGTTTTTGTTGTAGTACTGTAGTAGTTGTTGTTGTTTGGGGTATGCGACTGAGGAGGTTGTATGACGTTTCCGAATACATGAAAAGGAATAATTAACCTTTAGCAATACGGATTAGGGGACAATAGGCTACCAATCAATCAATATTTAGAAGAAAAACATTTTATATTCTCCTTTGTGGCGTAAACACCACACCTATCCACATGTCATCATCTTATCTTCATAATATTATTTTATTTCATCATATTATTTTCTAATGTTTTTTTATCATTAGGCCTTACAATATAATCAACTTCATCATTTCAAATTCAAAATATTCATAATAGTTTTCTTATATTTTTCTATACTACACTTACAAAAGAATTAAAGGTTTTAAAACCAGAACAAAGGTTAACACAAAGAAGATAAATATAATGACTTGGTTACTTTGTATTTACAGGCTAAACGCTACGTTGAAGCTTCTCCTATACTCCTGATGAAAGCTGTCAAAAATCCCACAGAACAAAAAGGCATGGAAGACAGTCACGTATGTTTTGTTGATACTTTCACCACATGCAATGTTATTACTAGATGCCAACATTGAATCTCAATGGGCATATTCGTCTATTTTAGTGGCCAATCCAAGAAAATCTCTCATTTTTTAATACAATAGTATTATAAGTAAATCTTCTTCTTTAGAATACCAAAACTAAATTTAGACACTATTTATAATCTATTTTCATTTCCTCTTTTAGAGACGAGATTCTGCAGCAATTATTGAATTTGCTGCTTGGCTTGAGATGGAAATCGAAAAGTTAGATGTGAGTATCTTGTATTCAAGTATATAATGGTTTTAATGGTTTAAAATGTATATAACGTGTGAAAATAAAAATGTTGATGTAAAATAATTCCCGAAATAGCCTAAAAAACGAATAAATTGACCAAGACAACAGTCCGAAAACGGAATCTCACATCACCACACTGTTTCACTAACTTGTCAAGACAAGCTAACTATTTATTCACAAGTGTCACAGTGATGTGAGCATCTGACTATCCTGCCTAACAAACAATAAAATGAATAAAATGTATATGACAAATAATGAATTCACACAGAGCGAAACAAGTGAGTCTTCAGGTAAGCCTTGAAGATCGAACGGAGGGAGACTTACGAATCACCAAAGGCAAAAAGTTCCACAATTTAGGAGCAGCAACCACGAAAGATCGCTCCCCACATGATTTCAATCGACACCGTGGATAGTCAAGATTGGTTAAGTCAGACGTTGACCGGAGGGAACGAGTACAGGTCGCCGAGCGAAACTTGATTAACTCTGAAATATACGTTGGGGATAAATGATGAATGGATTTGAAAACAAATAAAAGAACTTAATACGCTTTTCCACAGGGAGCCAATGGAGACGACGGAGAACAGGGGCGATATGTTGAAATTTAGGTGTCCGAGTGACGAGACGGGCAGCATATAAAATACACTGTAAACATAATACAAGAAAATAAATATCTAATTATTAGGAGCCTATTTAGTCTTAGAATTCGATGCGAATTATTAACAATATTTTAATTTATGTCATATTGTTCTAAATCACAATAAATCTCTATAATATTTATTTAGGATCCTGAAGTGGGGGATGTCGATAAGCTGAGTGAGCTAAGTTGTCAAGAAAAATTATACGAATTTAGAGAGTAAGTTTATGCAGGTATCACTGTTGCTACGCTGTTACTAGCATGTTCACATCACTGTTAATGGATCATGTTAAAATTATTCTACTGCAGTTACTGCAGAAAAATCAAAACGTGATATTTTAGTTTGTCACTGCACTGTGTATAATTAACCATAATACTACTTGCTAAGAAATTGCAAGTGGTTAAAGAGTTAACACAATGTACTTACTTACATAAACTGTTTATTTTACAGGAAAAAAGAAAATTTTAAAAGCCTTAGCTTTGAAACAATTTCAGGATTCGGAGCCAACGGAGCTATTATACATTACAGGTAAGGACTAAACAAAAAACTACTTAACTGGATGATATAGCTGCTAGGACCGAGTCTAGGACCAGCCAACATATTGAATTCGATCATACTGTATGCTACAGATACAGATAAAATTCCTTCGCAGAATAGGCCTACATTTATTTATTTTTATTTTATTTTATGTCTTTAGGCAATGGGGCCAAGGATTACCAATATTGAATTAATCACTGTCCTATCAGATAGGTGGTAATCCCCCTGATACATGGGCTATTGTGTGAACCAGTTCACCGGGGTAACCCCCTACTCTTTTTCGAATAATGAACTGGGTTCTTTAAAGTACACACAGGTTATAACTGTGTACACTGGACCTACGGTTTATAGTCCTTAACCGAGAAGACTTGTTCCACCACCAGAACTAGGAGCGAGTCGGCCTCGAACCCTTGCCGATGTTGTTGTTGGCTCTTTAGGTACGGTAAACGGCGCCCCTGTCTTAACCGCTTGGCCATATGACTCGCTCATGGTTGCAGTTCAAGAAAACAATAATGATGATATTTAAAACTTAACTAACAATTTAAGTAAATGTATCAAACAGATTATTTCTGAAATATCTTTATAGGGATAATCGGATTTCTATAGCGGTTCGTACGCTCCGTTAAAACATTGCTATTTGCCTGTGCATTTTATATACGCCTACCTTTATGCTATCCTTATCATGTTTACTGTACAATTTTTTAACCTTTTAGTAGTCATAGGGCGCTTTAAGTGCAATTATCAGTGTTATTTTTATGTCTGAGGATCCCAATGGAAATAACTTTTCTTTTAAACTTTCTTGGGTTATTCTTCGGTTCATTCTATTAATATTGTTATCTTGTGCTTTTTTTCTGTTATGTTTGTCTTTGTATTTTTGAGTGAACCGAATAAAACTGAACTGAATACCTGTTTTTTAATCTTAGTTCATCTGAAGCAACTAACAAAGCGATTTCGAAAGCCAGTACATATTTATTGGATTCTGGTGGGCAATATCTGTAAGTAGTTATTTTGTGCATTCTATTATACAGTTATACAGATTTATTATTTAATCTAACATGTAATCTTTCAACATGCAATTTTAAACATTTTTTTGTGTGTTTTGTGGCTTCTTCCCACTTTTATTTCATCGAAAAAAAACGTATCATTCCTTAATAAATAGGTATTTATACAGTATTTAGAAGTAAATTATGTCCACATACGTAGAATATAAAAACAGAGTCTAAAAAATATACAAACAAACTAGCATGATCATTAAAAATTTGAAATGATGCAGTTTGGATCTTGAACGTAAAACATAACAATAATTGAGTTTACATCATGTACAAATAAAATACACGTGTATACAAGCACACACATACTTTTTTGGGGTAGTTTTTTTCTGTGTTTTCTTCAGGACCAGCAACAAGTATACATAATGTGTAAACAAAAAACATTTTTTTCCATCAAAAATTTAAAATCTAAAAATCTAACAGTTTTTCTTTGAAGTTAAACATTTTCTTAAATACTTTCTTAGTGACGGTACTACTGATATTACAAGAACATTCCATTTTGGTGATCCGACGGATTTCCAAAGGGTAATTATGTCTTGTTACTATATAATTTATATATAAATTCACGTAAGGGCGAAATTCGGTAAATATTCTAGAAAGAGTGCTAGTTTTATAGTTGTCTATTTATTCGTTCCTGCAAACGACATGTATTATAGTCGGCGATACGTACATTTGAAATCGTCAGTTTCTTACGATGAAATTACTGTGTATTTGAGAAACATTTAGTCTCATATATATTTGCATTAACTTATCTAACGAATTTATTTATTTAAAATAATAATAATAATAAAATGTTATTTATTTTTTTAGGATGCATACACACGTGTTTTAATGGGAGCAATTGATTTATGCCGAACTGTTTTTAGAAGTGGTGTTTATGGTAAGAAATTAAATGGTTTTCGTCAGAGAGGGTAGCGGTTACTTTAAGAGGGGTATAGGGCATAACAACGTCTTGATCCCTACCCAATGAATTATATATCAGAAGTGTTTATAATCCTATATTTTAATACGCAGGTCGTGATATCGATGCAATTGCACGAGCTCCTCTTTGGGCAAATGGAATGGACTACCTTCATGGAACAGGACACGGTATTGGTCACTTTCTTAACGTTCATGAAGGTAAGTATTGTTATATATAGATTTTCAAAATTAAATATGAATGTTTAATAATAAGAATAATACAAATAATTATCAATATAGAACCAAATGTGGATGCAAAAGTGAAAGCATAAGATACATAAGTGCAATATGCATAATTCTTCTTCACCATACACGCAATATTATGCATTGTGTAGGCCTATTTGAAGTCCAATTAGAGCGCTTATAATACTGTATGTTTCCACTCCTGATCGTATGGCACCTGAATATTATCTAAAGAATTTCTAAAAAGGAGTTTTTAATTGTAGTGAAGATAATAACAAATGTAAAATTCATGTCTGATGTTAGTGTACAATTGTACCGTACTGTAAGGAGCTTTCGATTTCCGATGAAATATTTGACTTATGAACTTACTACTGTAGTTCATGTTGATTCATTGTGCGCCGCTTATGCGGGGATACTGAGACGTACTTTCCCTCTCAGTTCATCTACACAGTTGGCGAATTCTAGATCTAGCTAGGCGATGACAAACAATAGTATGGCGTCGCAAATCGAAAGCTTTCTAATATTTTAACTGGACCACGTTACGTTATTGTCAATTCAATAAACAGGACCAGCTCGCATTAATATTGGCTACCGGGAGACTGAGAAACCAATAGAACATGGCATGTTCTTCTCCGATGGTAGGTTTGACAGGTAGATTTTAGGCGGTTTACGAAACAACTACAGCTGTGATGGAAATAAACGTTCAAATCGCGTAAATAAAACTATCTAAAACAATAGTATATCACTATTAGTATTATTAATACACCAACAAAGTCAATATGACGTAATTACGTACAGTCTAATTGACGTTTATACGGATTCCAGCTGTGAGTCGTTTCTAAAACTGCAAACTAAACTTGAAACAAAACACGATCACGGGATAGTCTCTGTCTTGTGAATTTAGGTCCAATAAACATTGGCGGTTATACTGGTGAAGAACCAATCGAACACGGTGTTTTTGTATCCAATGGTAATGTATCTGAAGATAGATTTACCTTTTGCTCATGCAGACCTAACATGACTTAAAATCATTCATTGAGCATTATGTTTCACTTGTCATTTTGTTCGCACCTTATAACATATTTTAGAGGACTATTATTTTAATTTATTTTGGTCATACATATGACATATTACATCAAAAACGTTGAGATAGGCTACTGTACAGCGTCAGCATACCTCCTGGGTGCGTATTATTATTTTAAACATGATAGAATAGGCCTACTTAAATGTGACGAATTATTTGGCGGTTTTTCAGGACTTATTGTCTGTGAAAATCAGTTGGGGAAAACTTACCGCAAAATCAGTAATGGTATATTTTTTTCTCGTTCATTACCCTAAGTTTATCAACGTTAATTGTCAGAAACCAAGTAGCTATTATTTATCATGTTGCTCACTAAATATAATACCAATAGTTATTAGATAGTTACAAGATAACTGCACTGAGAATATAGCATTTAGAATTACAATAACTATACTAACAGGCCTATCGTATATTCAGAATCTGTAATATGAAATTAATATAATTAATTTATATCATGTTCCGTCTAATTTTGATACCCTCACACTAAACACTAAACTGTTATGATGGTTTAGATATTTAGATAACAAAGCAGCTTAGGCCTAATTTGTTACCACGAGAATTGTTAAATACAATTAAGCACTATCAAGATTGCAGTAAGTGTATGATTCCATTTAAAATAACACAGACCAATGATATACTATATATTAGGAAATAGAATAAAACCGTTTGAAACAAAATATCATCTTATATCATATAGCTTAGCATCACAATGATTATTTTATATTAACCTAATCTTAAACTATAAATAAGGCAAACAATACAGGTTGTTTCAGTAAAACAGTACGGTAAATAATAAAAACGAAGTAAGGCCTAAATGAAGTACGCATTTCAATCCAATACCTTACTACCGCAGTTTTTTCTAGGCATCTTGAATTAGGCCTATGGTGTTTTTTAAGCCGGCGTCTTAAGGCCCGTCCAGGTATAGTTATTTACCAAGATAATTTTGTTCCAACATTGTACTCATGAAACCAACTTACCCGGGTAAATAGCTAGTCAAACGGCCCAAATAGTTGAATTCCTCCCCTATTATACAAAATCACCGGCGTAACATTAAACCAACAGTGATTACTTTAAATACATCACTGTCTATTCGCCGAAGCATTCGTCTAAGCAAGTACTAAGTATATTTCACCTACCTTGGCAATTATCTAATTTGATTTGCTTTCAGAGCCTGGATACTACGAAGCTAACTCGTTCGGAATCCGACTGGAGACGATTGTGATGGCAACGGACATATCTGATAAACTAGAAGTAAGCCACTACTGTGTTGACAGCATTCCACGGTTCAATAACATACACATGGAACTACATGCAAATTATTTTAGTCACGCATGACAGACTTTACCTACACATACTAAGTTATATGACGTAATTTACAGAAACAATTTAGTTCTGACCACATGATAAAATGTATAAAGTTTACAGTACACTACGTATATTAGTTCTGAAAAGAACTGTTGAGTTTCTCGACGTTTTGATCAATATGCTTTGATCGTTCTCAGTAGTGATCAACATTTAATTTCGCCATGCAACCTTCAAACAATATATATATATATATATGTCGATTGTAGTTTCACTAGTATTCAAGACATTATATTAGGGACTCAAACTATCTTTATAATTTGCGACGACCGAGTTCATTGTGTGCATACGGGAATATAATTGGGAGTTGTGTCCTCGCACCTCCTTACCTCGACACATGGGTGATGGTTTCTATGTCCAGGCGACACCCAACCGACGCAAATCGAAAGCTCCCTATTATTAATTCACGCCGACTCTGATTCACGACATATTCAACGATTTAATCGTGTCTTCCAAAAGAGATATGTGCTTCTAAATAGTGTGATTTAGAATGAATGAGAACTTGTGATAGCCAAGGGTCCCCAACACCTTTACTTAAGAGGAAGGGGGAGAACACGGCACTTAATTGTAAGCCTCCGCCTCTCCCTCATTTATAGTACACTGATTTTTTTCTCACTAAGATAAATTTATTGTTTTCAGCATCAATTTAATGGATATAAGTACATGACATTTGAACCGGTTGCACTCGTTCCATTTGAACCTAAACTCATTGATTACAGTTTACTTAGCCGTCAACAGGTAAAATTATTAGTACAATTTTATATTTCATTCAAAATTGGCTCATTTCAATAATAATAATAATAATAATAATAATAATAAGATTTATACAGCGTACATATCACTAAAGTGCTCAAGGCGCTTCAATATAGTTTGTCGCGTCATGTTAGTTTGAATACACTGTACCTTGCTTCAACAATTAACATTTGGGGCGGCATTTTATTACAGCCGGCCTTTATTGAGGGGATACCTTCGGAACTATAAAACAATTGCCCTGGATGTTCCAAAGAAGGGTTTCTACTGTATTATTCGATATGTCCATTCTTACTATATAATCAGTGGCGTAACGACTATGAGCGCTCACTGGCTAAACCCAAGGGCCCTGGAGCTTATGAGGCCCCTGGGCCGGATCACATCCAACGTTGGAGGGTTTCTAAACCAGGGGCCCCAGGCCTTCGCGTTGCGCCACTGATGTAATCATCTGTATCTTTATAGATTGATTGGCTGAATGACTACAATAAAAAAATTCGAGATGAAGTAAGGAATGAGCTTGCATCTGAGGCGGCGATTGACTGGATGGAAAGCAAGACCGTTCAAGTATCGTATGACTATGTGTTCAGTGGATCAACGCGTCAAGTTCCTTCATTCATGGTTTTAATTGCTACAGCTATTATGGTTGTTAGCGTACGTAAGCTTTTCTAAGTACTCTGGCAAACGCGATACAGAAAATACCCAGCCTTCCGAAGATATAGCAGTGAATAGATTTTCTTCTGTGTGTTATTTTGATATACATCTTTTTATAATTTTATTTGATTTAATGAAATAATCATAGACCTACACATTGCAAAACACAGACTAATGAACCTAACATCACAATCTTAATATGCGCACATTTTAGCTTGTATAAAAGTTCAAAAACGTGAGTCCCGTCCATGGAGGTCTACTATTATCATCTGATAACGCTTTTTTAGAGCGAATCATATAGCATACATACCATTATACTTTATACACTGTAATTTACAAGAGACAATATTTTATAACAACTCAAATTAAATCAGGGAATATAAATTTTAAATTGTACAAATGATCTTTTATACTCATAATTGTTTTCTATATGTTATTTTAACTGTCATAATTTGTAATTATTTTTAATTAAGTAGAGTACCTAAAAAAATAACGAAAGTTGATGATTTGTAATTTTAATCTATATATATCAATAATACAAAAGATTGTATTATGATATATTCCTGCTTACAACTATATACATTATAACCTCATTAAACTAATCTAGCTAACCTACTGTATTAATTGTGTCCGATTATATTTAAAACAGTCAAGTCACACCTAAATCTATCACATGATACACTTTATTCCAAACATGGGCCGTGTTCACACGCACTAAGGTACATAGAATGAAGCTTGGTTTCCACTAGGACACATGCGAGTTGACCAATGAAAAGCGAGAGTTTGAATAATCCATCGTTGTGATTGGTCAAATCACTGACCTTGTGATTGCGTCCTCATTGCCTCTTAGTGTGAACCAATCTTTAAGCCATATCAGAATTACATTCGACGTAAATGCGCATGTGAACGATTAACGTTCTTATTATGTGTCGTTAACTCCGATAATACTAAGATATAACTCCGATAGTTTTCTAGTATGTCCGATGTAACGTTATACCACACACGTTTGAACGCAGAACAAGTTAAACTGATTGAAGCACTTTATTAAACTCCGATAGATGAAAGAGCGTGTGAACATAGGTGGTAGAAAATGCACACATTTAGGTGTAAATAGTTAATTTGTATCTTTAGATTCCAGAATTTAATTTCTCAATACAATTTGCTGTACATCACTGCAAATACGATTGGTTATGAATTTAGGTGTGGCTTGACTGGCCTAATCTACATATGTGACAACCTCTACATTTGCACACCTATAAAACTAGGAAGCTACATAAAAATAACGCAGCTAGTGCCATTATACCCATGTTGATAGACGGTGCTGTATTTCCGGCATTTAGTCGGTGTATTTGCTGGGCGTTAATAGGTTTTGTTCGTACACGTACCCATCTCTTAGCTTCTGCACTTAACTTGGGAAGCACTTTTTGTTCTATCTGTTTGTTATATTCATTCAACCATTCGATCTTTAAAAAAAAAGGAAATAATATGGAATTAAGCATTTCTGCATCTGATATTCCAAAACATGAAACGTCTTTTTGAATAAATCGGTGTACAAAGAACAATTAACCAAAATAAACCATGTGTAGGCCTACATTGATGTATAAAATGACGTAATTAAAGGTAGGACATAATGTTGCAATGAAATGGAGAGTTAACAATGCAACAATAACGGTACGAAAAAATTATTAATATTATTATTGATAATAATTCATTCAACAAATTACCTGTTCAATGGATAACATATTGTAGTTGATAAGTTTTGGTTCAAACGGAACAAGGGTGATTGGTTCAAATCCCATAAACGTCCAATTGCTAAACTGGTGCTGTAGAATAATTCGAAACAGTTGAAAATATGCGATCGTTTATTTATGTTTTAAGCGGATGGTTATGACTGTACATAGTATAACATTCAGCCGAAGTACTGAAATGGAAAAGTTCGTGCGCGAAAACAAATTCAAACGGAACTCACCTGTGTTCGTTTGTTAACGACCATAACAATGGTTTCAAGTCGAACACCAAAGCTGTTTGGCTCATAATATCCCGGTTCTAATGAAAAGGAAATAAGTATTTATTTCGTACTAACTAACTACTACATAGACTTGCCCCAAGTCTGTATTCATTGTCTTTTTTTTTTTTTTACTTTTTTTTTTTTATTTCGATTTTACAAAATATCCAAAATAAAGTAGTATACGTATGAAACGCCATATGTGCCAAAATATTTATCTTCTTACTAATATTAAGACAAAACTCCGCCTGGAACTCAGACTAACTACTACATATCATATATTAAGAGCTTTTCATTTGCGACAACCAACGAGCAAAGTATGTCATGTTTATATACTGTGCACATGCGGGGATATTGGGGCCTCTGTTTCACCTATACACGGTGTTGATGGCTTCTAGGTCCAAAAGCGATTACGGACGAAATATCGATTGCCCTGGCTTAGGTAGGTAGGTCGTCGTAAATCGAAAGCTCTCTATCATTGACAGTCATCTTAAGAATCCGTTATACATATTTCTTCAAAACCTCTTTATCTTCGTTTATCAGTAAAAGATACCTCACAATTTTAATATAATATATCTTATTAATATTCCACACGATATAAAATCATTAACGTTTTAAAAGACCTTTAATTGAGCAAATGGCGTTCAGTTATACATTCAAATGCGTATTGTTCTATGTCATATTCGACTAAACATTGACATTACGTATTGTATCGACAATTACATACCATCTGAAAGGAACATTCCTGGCTGAAGAGGCTCTTCGTTGGGTCTAAATCCGTACCTGATTCTTGCTGGTCCTATTAAAAAGAACACATCGACAATGTGGTGGTATTTATGAGAAGCAATGCAGTATAGCTGACAGGTCATCACATATTTACCATACAGGAATATATTTTTCTTACCTTCATGTACAAGTAAGTAGTGACCAATGCCATGTCCTGTACCGTGTTTATACCCAAGCCCACCTTCCCACAGCGGAGCCCTTGCAACAACGTCTATGTCACGACCTAATAGAATTATAACAAATAATTACTGTAAATTGTATAGAATAACGACATACGATAGAATCTTACCTACAGTATAAAGCTCTGTCTACACTACCAAACTAGTTTTACAAAAAAAGTGTGATGTACCCAAATATGGTAGAGATGTGCCCACATATGGTAGTGATATGACATCATCATGTCCATATATGTGCACATCACATTTTGTTGGCACATAATGTTTGATAGTGTAGACAGAGCTCAACAAGATAATAAACATCTCGGTGGTATTAAATAAATGTGCTCACTCACCATATATTCCGGTTCTAAAAGTAAGTTTAGCCAGATCAATAGAGCCCATTAGGACTCGTGTGTAAGCTTCCTTATGAAACGCCGTTGGGTTACCAAAATGGAACGTTCTTGTCACGTCTGTTGTTCCATCACTGAAAAAAGAATAGGGTTAGTCATCGTAGGCCTACTGTACGATACGTTCTGATTAGAGTGTACACCGCAACATCTAAATAGCAAGGTAACTGCTGCCTATCGATGGACATTCACCAACTAAACATAATAGTCATCTTCGCTAGAACAACAGCCACAAATCTGAATACATCATTATTATTAATTATACAACCAAGAAAGAAATCGTCTCATTCCAAATTATATTTCAAATATGTTTGACTTTGTTTTATCGTTACAAATTGTATTGTATGTAACGAACATTTTTATTTGGCACAGTAAGAAATGTTTATGTTTTAAGGCCACTGGCCTATATACAGAATAAAGTCTCCCTTTAAGGAGAGTTGAACTTGAACTTCATAAATTGCCATATACTTTTTATTAATAATGGTTGTTTATTTAACTCGTTATTAAAGGAAAAATCAATGAAGTTAACTTACAGATATTGTCCTCCAGAATCCAACAGATACATATTCCTGTTTGTTATAGCTGCGTTTGTTTGTTCATTTGCACTGAAAAACAATGTGTAGTTTTCTCAATTGTACGATTGTCGTCATATTGTAAATTCGCAGAAGATAGTAGAGAATGGCATAGGTAACATGATTCAATAACAACTAAATTAAATAACATATAAAAGGGAATACTTACGTATAATGAATAACAGCTCCATTTGGACCAAAGCCAGATATCGTCGGGAAACTCAAACCCTGTATGCCTTGCTGCTGACTACAAACAAAACACAATAACTAAATATTTGTTGGTCTTGTACTTAAAACTTGTTTACTACTTTAATAAAGCGTGGTTCCCACTAGCGACGCAACGCAAGGACGTAACGCAACGCAAGTGAATTGACCAATCACAAGCGATGACTTATTCGCTTGTGATTGCTAACTGTCTATAACTTCACTTGTCATTGGTTAAAACATTTGCGTTGCGTTTACGTCCTTGCGTTACGTTCTAGTGGGAACCAAGCTTAAGCAATCATTGTAATAGGTAATTTTTGTTTTGTATGTGTTTTAAATTGTTCGTATTGTTTCGTATTTATAATCACTAGTTAAAAATCTAAGAATACTAACAGCTATTAGTAATCGTATCTAATGCATTACCTTCTGAATTGTTTGAGTTTTGTAGCCGCTGAAATCTCACTTAATCTCCTAGCATCTCCCTTAGCTCGAGGGACCTTAGTTCAATTAAAATAACATTAACATAGATTGAATAATATTTTACTGACTGTACTTGAGTTCATTAACATAAAAGACAATGTATGAGACGTTTATTCAAACGTGTAGATTACAGTACTTGTGGGGGTTGCTTTTACATAGTTTGTTTACTTCTTATCATATCTGTGGCTAGTGTTGGAATAATAATATAGGTATATCTTTCAATGAGACGTTAAAGCTTGGTTCACACTAGGACGCAACGCAACGACGTAAGCGCGACGTAAGCAATTTAACCAATCACAAGTGATGGATTATCCGAATTTTCGTTTGCCGATTGGTCAACTCGCTTGCGTTGCGCTTTCGTCTTTGCGTTGCGTCCGAGAGTGAACCAAGCTTTAGCCGTTGCTCATGTGATCAGAGTATTGTATTAACAATTTTTAGTTTAATTTAATGTTAATTTATGTTTAATTAATTTAACAGTATTATGTAATAAAAAGTCGTAATTTATATTCGATACCTCTTTTTCTAACCAGGTTACAAACTCAATCAGTGCAACAGCATCTCTAATCTGAAAACAAGAAAAGAACGCTTGCGTAGGTTGGTTTGTTTGAAAATTTAATGCATTATCGTACGTGAAGCTAATAAGAGTATATAATCTAAAATTGCAAATTTGCGCTTGAGTAAAAATACAAATGAATGAATTAAACCCAAGTCTCTAGTTATTTCGAGGCTTTGTCTAAACCTAAAATCGGGCCTGAAATACAGGCCCGAGCACAAGTAGTATACATTATCATTAAGTCAAAACTCCGTCTAAAACCCAGAATAAATTATGAATACGTTTTTTAAAGATAGTGTAGTTCAGGCGATGACTAAAAAACTTGTAGACCGAGTATTCCCCAGAAGACGGCTGTAGCATAACGACCAGAACCTTGAGACATTCTCAACCATAATTTATTTCTTTTTGCAAACACATGGCGTAGCGCAAATCTTTCTTTACTACTGTATTGTTCATTGCCTAGTTCATTCACGTGCTACATAGTTATTAGAAATGTAATTAAACATACGTGTGAGTTTCTCATCCCCATTTGTTCAGTGGGATTCTTAACAGCTTTCATTAAAAGAATAGGCGATGGCTCAATTAGTCTTTTTATCTGAGAAATAAAAAAACAAATATGTCAATGATGTTCACTATAGAAAATATTATATGGCTTAAATGTAACATGTAGAAATTGGCTGTTCGTTTGCGTGAGTAACCTAACTCATCTACACTATATTTTTTAATGCAAAAGTTTTGCCAAAATGCTAAAATGGTCTAAAACGTCTCCAAATTCGATTTTAAGCACTTTAATGTTTTGTGTGATCTCTCTCTCTCTATCTAGTTGTAAGTTATCTTTGCAATTGTGACATTTTATCCATGAATGACAAAATCTATTACGTACTTCTGTAATGACGTCATATATGAAGACATTTGCATGTTGAGTTATCCAGATTTTGCCACTGTTTAAACTTGCCACTAACAGTACGTCTTCATAGAAAGCATTGTAGGACTTCACCTCGACACATGGCACTGGAAATATCAAACACATTATATTCCGTGGTTTCTAAATAACATAGTGATTCGACAAATCTCAGCCGATCTCGGTAATGTATACATTTCAGAAGTATCATAGGAACATTTGGTAATACTGTACAACATCACATGTGTTTCAAACGTATCTAGTAGTAATATAACCCTTAACTTAACCTTACATGATACAGGCACCACATGTGATACAAATTAGATGCTGTATTACCAAATATTCCTATGATACTTCAGAAATAGGTAGTATGTGGAGATACAGCACATGGAACCGGGAAATCTTTAGAGTTCTTATTACCGAAATGATGACCCTACGGTCGTTGTCGTCATCATCGTCGTCATCATCATCATCACATAAAGTCTAACATTTTATTATTGTTTCGGTTCTAAACATTATAAACAGTCTAAAATAAGTCAAGTCAATCCCACTCATAATTGAGATATTTATCAAATAAATAATTCAAGTGGTTCCTTTCTAGTACGATTAGAAACAGAACCTTATGAATAGTTTACAACATTGAAACACAATCTAATTATGCAGAATGAAACACTAGTGTGTGAACGATCAATAGACTGAAAAACAAACATACATCATTAGCAAAATATGAACTGAATACAATGTAATGAAGTGATCGAAATGAGACTAGATGATAATGTAGTCTGGCTTTGAAAATACGAGACACTACATAACTAACGAGTTGAAACAAACACGACTTACCTTTCAGAACCCAAGACCAGATAACTTTTATTGGTATAAACAGAATGATATATAAAGTATAATAGTTCTGAGAAAGGACAATTTACAAAGACGAGCGGTAACGGTAAGCGGAAAAGTGCGTAGCTTGTCCTACGTATAATCTGTATCTATTCGGAGCAGGTTTCTGCTCAACCGCCCGTCCGCGCATAGATTCTATATTTTTGTTTTCCACTTACCGTTTACCGACTATCGTTGTCGCTCGTCAGTATAAATTGGCCTTTATGGGATGATGTAAATTTATATATATTTTGAACGTGTACTGTTCAATTTTATCATATCAATCAGATAATTAACTAGATATAAACGCAATGATAGTGGTGGTATCAATACTCATCAAATAGTTTGGGTCTCACTTTGGACAGCCTTCCTTCCAACATGCTTCCTTTTAGACTTGAACATTCATTGTAAATGTATATAAAAATCAAGTAGAAACATCTATCCCGCATACAGATAATACGCGTTTTACGAGTTATTTCGGGAATTAATCAATGGGTCTATTACTATGAAGGAAGAATAGATATGTGCTTACCTGACAGAATCGCAGACAAAATAGGCCTATCTTTAATGTTAGATTGAAAAAGAAGATTAGGTGAAGATTAAAGGCGGATAATAAATTTAAAAACTGCATGTGTGTTACGTACATTGCCACATATGAATTGCAGTATTGCAGAACCATTTTGAATTGCGTAGGTGGTTTACCAAGTACTGTTTTATGTGATTGTAAGGCGCCCTCTATATCGTCACACAAATGTTGTTCCATCGCATAATCGGTGAAGTGCGTAGATAAAAACGCACATTGACACATATAAAGATACGTATTACAGCAATTTATAAATTGATGTAGTATACATTTGAAATATTTGTATTTGGACTGCGTATGTGGTTTACCAAAGAATTTATTTCAAAGCGCCCTCTATATCGTCACACAGTTTATTGTTCTATCGTAACTCGATAGAGCGTCACAATTCTAGTTCTAAATCAAAGTGACCTATCGTTCTATCATGTTAAGCAATTACTATACCTGATTCATACGGACTTAAGCATTGATTGAGATGCTGTTGGAATCGTCTGTCATTCTGGGTCTCATTAATCGCATTAAGATACAGCCTAGAGAAATAAACAGTAATACACAGATAAGACATAGGCTTAAAGCCACGTTCACACTGAGCTTAGATTCCGGTTCTGTGGCAGTTTACTAAGCAATGACTTACCGTATAGAATTTCCAGTAATGATTGCGTACGAGAAGAAGACAGGGTTAAACGGAACATCAGTACCTCTTAGATTGAACAACCCTGTGAACACAATATAACTTTATTTGAAAAAGTTGTAAATCTCAACAACGCGTACATAACAACATATATTCAGCACTGTTAGAAAATCAGAGTAGCTTAGTGGGTCCATTTAATAATAATGTGTTTAAATATATTGTCTTTCGGTCTGAAATACAATATTCTGATCTGTTTTAGCAATGTACTGAATAAAGGTTTTTAAAATCTACTTTGACCAAAAAGGTAATTGTTTTTTTCTTAAGGAAAAGACACAGTACTCTTCTGGTTCTTGCGACATGCGCAAACAAGTTTATATTTCATCTAACGCGGATACATAACCATTTTGGTGAACATCCGCAAACTACAAACAAAGAATACTACTACTTACACGCCACTTCATCCAACGCAGACACAATTAATGCACTAGCATCTTTTTCCTGCATTTTTCTCCGAATTTCCATTACTTTGTTTTGCCATGTTTTTCCTGTTTAAAAAAAAAATAATTACCACCTAAAATACAGCAGCTTTAGTTAATAATGTTGTTAGTTTATCTGGTTTATAAATATTACATACTGTTGGCTATTAATATGCTAATTATGCAAATTACTAATTATATTATGCTCAGTAAATAAAACAGTTGTATTGAAAGAACCGTTGAGAACAGTCACGCTTAATATGGTGTCAGAAATGGGATTCGAAACAACGCCTCCATTCAGAGTGAATTTCCACTAATCTGACACCATTTTAAGTGGGAATTGACTGTTCTCACGTTCGTTCAATATTTCTGTCCGCTGTGGCTCAGTTATTTACCCGGGTAAGTTGGTTTCTTGTACCTGTAATATAGTCTGTTATAAATAATTTACTGCAGTTCGAAACTTTGTATGTAATATAAAGATACGATTTTCTTTTGCATTTTCATTCTTGAACATTTTGCTCAATGCTTATTGATTGATCACACTAAAATAAGATTTTCTCCCATTTAAAAGAACCTGAAATAGTTCGTAGTACACCTATTTCTATAGACGCACTTGCGGACCTACTCTGCTTAAAAAAGGGGGATATTCTTCTTGTCGAAAAAAAGTTACTAGAGTGCAACAGTGTTAAGGTAAACCTAGCAGCATTCTCAATGAGTTAATAATTCTATATAATACATTTGGTCAAATTAGATATGTGACATCTTAACTTACCCGCGTATCTCAGTTCGTGTATCATTAGCATGTTGTTGGGCAATGGTGGTTGGTTTCTCCACACACGATCCACTAAGTTGGTTTGCAGCCTTTGTAATCTCAACTGTTTTGAAGATTTACGGAAAAATAGTTCGGCTTCTTGTAGCATTTCTTTAGATAATAAAACATGGTTTTGAAGATTTAGTGTAAAGAAGCAAATTAAAATAATAAGTATGGTGCCGGAACGCGATATTTCTTTTCGTACATAAGTTCAGGACCATGAAACGTCACATAATAAACATGAATTTTCATTAATCATATCATTAGGTGACGTAGAAATTCGGTAATGCAAACGCTGTGTAGTCACGTGGATTAAACTATAGACTTTACATGTCGATGTATGGAGTTCGAATCCTATGAGCAACTTCTTTTTACTTTATAGTGTGAGAGAGAGATTATTTAGGTTTAGTTATATTCAGAAAGTAGTTTGGCTTCTTTCACATAAGGGTTCCCAAACTTATGTACGAAAAAAAAATCACAGCCGGAACAACATCACGGCGAAATGAAAAACATATTAAAATGTCTTAAATTCAATATTAGGTATTAATAGGCCATGTAAAGATAGTTCCCACTAGAACACAAGGCCACCGTAAGTGCAACGCAAGTAATTTGACCAATCACAATCAATGGATTATTCGAGCTGTCGATTGTCATTGGTCTCGCTAGCGTTACGCTTCTTACATCGTTGCGTTGCATCCTAGTGGGAACCAAGCTAAACTTATAAATGTTTACTTTGCACGTTTTGGAAAACATTCGTTTAATCAGTTTTATGAAGGAATCCTTAAACTACTTAGAAATGCAAAATGACGATCTTAGCTACTGTATAGTACTTACGAATAGACATTGTCTTAGCATCAAATGCAACAGGATATCCATACAGTAGTTCATTTTCTATCCACTCGAATGGTGTAAGTGTTCCAATATCATCTGAAGGAAAAGGTATCATGGTCATTTGCGTTTAGCAATTTTTTTTAACCTGAACGGCATAGGCCTATGACAGAAGAAACTGCAAATTTCTAAAGAAGAGCTTCGCCCATTGGATAAACTGAGCCTTGTGATAAATTCTTGTCACCATATTGCATAGTCATTTGCTTTAGTCCTTTTAGTTTAAGTTCTTACATGCACAATTATCAATATACTAACTATCAGCTAGGCCTACTGACCTGCTCTTATAACTTCCCAATTACAATCGACTTGCTGCTCAACTTGTAGGTAATACCGTCCATCCACCCATAAAGCTGCCTTGAACATTGTCACGACAGCCAAGCCTAAAAGTGGAAGAATATGTATTGACAGAGACCATCATTGGATTTCAATAAGAAATGCCATGCATACGCCACGAAATAAAAAAGTTCACGTTTAATTATTGTTAATCATGTTTGTGTAAATAATGTATAGTATGTTTTGTTCTCTTTGTTAGACCAAGAAAGTTTCGATCACTCTACCCTATAAAGGTTAAGCTCTAAATTAACCACATTGCTTTAAAGATGTATTGTCCCAATAAACATGAAAATGAAATTAATTAATACTTTGAATAGGTTGTTTTGTAGTTTTTATAAAGTTAATCACTTCAGTTGAAAAATCGGGGAAAAACAATGTTTTCACTAATAAAATGACAAAATAAATGGTTAAATTCAACCAAAAACCATTGGCTGTCAGTTAATGTGACAATATTTTTTGGTTTAAATTACAGTTTTTTTAGATAAATAAATTTCATTTCGATCCAATTTTTTTAAATGGCATATTCAACCATCTTTTTCTTTAATATAAAAAAATAAAATTACCTGCTGAACCCGAAAACCCACTTATGAACTGACGTCGTTTGCCGTGCTCTGCTGTATATTCACTCTAAAAAAAGATAGACTCAACTTTAAATGTTAGTTTCGTGAGTATGTTCTCAATTAAAAAAACGCGAATAAACGTCATCACAACACCAAACCCTTTCAAGTTTTATGACATTCTTCTTACACATCTAAACCTATGGGTGAGTTGCTTACCATGTGTGCATCCTCTGATGGTATGATATAAGCCGGGACACGATTTAACTCCATTTGTGCGCGTAATGCTACCAGTTGCTGAGTGGTTTGTATCGTCGTTGGTGCCAGTCGCTATAAAAACAAAATTCCAGTTACGTACTTATATTTGGATACCGGGATTTTAATACCTGCATGTAATATGTTGGTACCTGGATGTAATATTCTTTATGTACTTATTTCGGTATTTCGATGTCATATTTGAGTACCTAGATGATGCATTTGGGAACATGAACGTTGAGTATCTGGATATAACATTTGCGTACCTGGATGTAATTACATGTAAGTAATATATGTGAGTACATGGATGTCAAATTATGAATGTATATATGCGCCTAGAAGTAATATTTGAGTAGCTGAATGTCAAATTTGGGCACCTTGATGTCAAATTTGGGCACCTAGATGTATGTATGTTAAAACTTTCAATGTATTTATTAGTCCTCAAGCTTAACTGGAAACTGAGGAAATTTAGATTAGGCCCTCCACGGACCCACGGCAACCCGCAGTGCAGCGCCTACTAGACCAGCACACCTGGATGTCAAATATGGGCACCTGGATGTACTATTTTGGTACCAGGTTGTAAACTTTGTCAACAACCTGCTGCATTTTCTATCAATAATGTAGATCACTTACAGGTCTTACACCAGTACAATCTCGTTGGTCACGTGGAATAACATTTCGACCATTTGCTTGTGCATCTACCGTGGATGCCAAGACCATAAGCCCTAAAAAAATCATTGACAAAATATCACTATTATTTATTATATATAATTATAGACAAAATAATGTCCATGTTGTAGGCCTCATCATCTGCGGCAGAATTTAGTTTGATTTCTGCAACCCATATAATCTTACGGTTTCAATACAGACAGCGTTTGAACTAATGTGAAGCCCAATCGTCTACCGCAGTCGTTCTCTTGCTTGTGAAGCCCAATGACCATACATTCGAACCCCTATTAAATGGACACGTTCGGGACCCAACAAAATGTCCTGGAGTGACTGGGTGTGTATTGCATATTGCTCTTCGTTCATTTCACGGGATAGTGTCCCTTAAATAAAGGTGTCCTCTGAATAGACGTTCTACTGTTTAGCTTTGCATTGTATATTAATGTGTTATTTTATCATATAATTCATGTAAATCATGCAATAGTATGTTCAAAATGTCTTTCTTTATCAATGTAAAACTATACAATTTAATCGAAGTATTTAAATAAACCACAATCTTTTAATGCCATATACCATTTTATCATTATTATACCGAATCTCATTTTTTAATGTCAATCATAATATAAATTTTCTATATTGTTATATCATATTTAGATTTCAACACAATATCAAAATATTTTCTATAATCTTTTAACCTCAGACTGTGTAATGTCATTTAAATATACATTGTTTATCATATGTGCAATAAAAGTGCCCCGACAAAAGAGAGAAAAAAAAGTACACATTTTGGTTGTTTGTCTTCATGTGTTAATTGGCCTTACGACGGATATCAAGGATAATATTGGATAGTCGTTCACTTCTCGTTCCGTTTAGGATAAAATAATGGTTGCTTCCATAGAAATGACTCATTAATTTGTGTATATCTATATCGTTTCTGTTTCCGTGAATTAGCTACTTTCTATTTGTAAGTCTGTTCATTCTATTAATAATTTACAAGTAATGTTAAATCGCAATCTAGACACTATTAAAGTTTACTAATTTGCACAGTTACTTTGTTTATTCAATTTCAAAACACCACATGTAATAATATGCAAATGCCTACACTATCAAACTTTATGTGACAAAGAAATGTGATGTGCCCAAATATGGGAGTAATATGCACAAATATGGTAGTGATATGACACCATCTTGTCCATCATGGACATGTGATGTGCTCATATGATATGGGCACATCACATTTTTTTGTCACATAAACTTTGATAGTGTAGGTCAAGAGCTTTAGACAGCTTGTTTTCATTTTTCATTCTCACAGATTTCCTCATTTTAACCGCTTAAAACATTTATTAATTTCCATATCACTGGCCGGTTTAGAGTTTATTTATGCCTGTAAGTTTGAATAACATAAATAATATGTATAGTCTAACACGTTGATGGATAAAAGGTATATTTTAAAAGAAAATATAAATGAATGCTTATTAAATAAAAAGCATTTTCATGTTAAATCCTATTTAGTTAGGATTTAAAATGTGAAAGTCCGGTTAAAATGTTCGTACATGATAGTGACCGGGAGATCAAACCTGGTTTAAAGTTGTAAACATTTATATGCAGATGTGAAAAGAGTAATAGTACATCCAACAGTAAACTTATATTAGAGCCTAATAATGATATACTATTATGCTTCTATAACCTGCAATTCAGTTGAAATGTGCAGGATAATAAAGACTGATTATAATATCATTTCAAATTAAAGATGTATTGTCCACTGAAAAAAATATTTTTTTTAAATTTGTAGATAAATATGCCATTTTAATGTCATATAATAGTTAACAATATTGACCAAAAATTGGATCAAAAAGAAATTTATTTTAAATCTTCATTTTTCATGGTTTTGAGGACAATACATCTTTAAAGATTGATATTATAAAACATATTATTTTGCTTCGTCATAATTGCATATTCAATTCTGGCAAGTCGTGTTTTGCATTTCCTAACTATGTAAAGATATTAGTTATCTTACTCATAGGGTCAATATTTAAATACATTTAATGAAATAAGAACAAATCTAAATCAGCAGCTTTAGCAGGATGTCATGGACTCACGCCTAAATTTAGGTCTATATATGGTATTTTTACGTCACCAAAATAAGACCACATGGTCGGTTTCATCCAATCAAAACGTAGATATAATGAATTTAAATATAGTATAATCGTATTCAAAATAGTTTTAGATGATATTTCCTACTCGTAACCAAAAATAAAGAAAAAAGAAAACGGATTTAATTTTCGTTTGATGAGTTAGGCCTAATTGAATAGTGCCATATGTCAACACAGCATACTATATTATAAATGAGAAAAGAGTGATCGTGAGTAATATCATTTTTCTCTGATAATGAAAGTATTAATTATTTCAAGTTAAAATATAAATGCAGGAAACTACTAAATTTACTATATACAAATAATAGGATGGCCTATACTTTAGTGACATGTTTGCATTAATCCGCTTACATTTACCAGGGAGTCTAATATCTAATAACAACTCCCTGTATTTACATTTTATGTGCTGACTTTAACCGTACGTTACAGAAGTGTAAAACACATAGAAAACAAATGAAACACAGAACAAGAAGAAATATATAAATGTCAAAAAAAAAGTAACAATAGTCCAGACTCATTCGTAAAAGAAACGCGTCATGAATAAATTTGGTTGCAGGCAACATATGACATATGATAATTATTTACATAATATATATGTAACTGTTATTATATAACACCTAAATAAATTCCTGTCATTTGATTGGATGATTGTGGGTCACATGGCGTGCAATAGTACGCATTATTAAACGATCGTTTAATAGTACTTTTGTTGTCGCCTCGTTGATATATAACCTTTCATCATTCACCTCGTGCCATTATTTGTACCATTACACTCAAACATTTATTATTTGTATACTATTACACAACGTGCAAAACACAAAAGACTAAATCACAGGTACAAAATATAGAAGTATAAGCAATTGCTTTATTGACGTTGCTCACTTAAGGCTCTGACTGCGAATGATTTCCTGACCATTTGCATTAGTTTAATAATTATGGAAACAAAGAAATTACACTTAATTACTAAAACAGCAATTAAAGCTAATAGCCTGGGTGCAGAACAATTATTATAGATATTTGCGGGAAAAAAGTATGGGAAATATTTTTTTTTTGGGTTTTTATAATAGAGTATACCATAGGCCTTTAGAATGTCAGAAAAAAAATCCCCATCTTGGTGGAAATTTTTTATGGCACTTTTAAATTTTGGCCTATATAACACACACAAATTCCTATTAACACACACAAAAACCTATATATAGGGGATAGGGAAAATCAATTAACAGTTTTTGTTACTTGCAGTTGTGTTTTAATTATTAAAATTAGTAGAGGCTTACTTTAATAACTACTTCTCATAGTAGTTGATGAATCAAGTCGATACGATGACATCATCATGCCAGAATCCAATATGGCGTCCAATTTAGCGGGCAAAACAGGGTATTGCTAAACCCCCACAAACCCCTGGAAACCTTCAAAAAACATAGCAAACCCCACCGAACCAACATAAAAGTGATTGAATCATGGAGTGTACGACCCACTGGGTATTAATATGTTCATGTAAAAAAAATTTCCACTGTTAACTACTTATTTTTGGGGTAAAACATCATTTTTTTGTTAAAAATTAGCAATCATTTTTTACCAAAAATGATGTTTTACCCCAAAAATAAGTCGTTAACAGTAGAAATTTTATTTTTTTTTAACATGGGGTTTAGCAATACCCTGTTTTTTTCCGCCAAATTGGACGCCATATTGGATTCTGGCATGATGATGTCATTGTTATCGACTCGATTTATCAACTACTATGAGAAGTAGTTATTAAAGTAAGCCTCAGCAAATTTTAATCATCATAACACAACTCCAAGTAAAAAAAAAACATGAATTGGTTTTCCCTATCCCCTATATATTATAGGTATTTGTGTGTGTTAATAGGCATTTGTGTGATAGGCCAAAATTTAAAAAGGCCGTAAAAAATTTTCCCCAAGACCCTGGGATGGGGATTTTTTTCTGACATTCTATATGGTATACTCTATCAGAAAAAAAAGAAAAACATTTTCCTATACTTTTTTCCCGCAAAATTTGTACTGCACCCAGGCTATAATTGATTAATGGCCAGGTTATCCTGTGGGGTATAAATGTGGTGTCCATTCAAACAAACAACAAAATACTTTCCAAAATGCTGTAAATCAATTAAAAGTAAAAGAATTAAAAAACTAAACGTATACGCCAATTATATATATAAGTTTACAAAAAATTTAACAATCGTAATGTATTCAAATGAGAAAGAAGGAATTGAACAAACTATTAATGACATAACAGGCTGTTATTGGCCTTATTGATGCCTATGGCCTATGCCTATAGGTCAGTTGCTAGACATGCCTAAAGCAACAGCATTTGGCATAAATAGCTTTCATTTTAGTTAGTTAGCTTAAACTTTCATTTTTATTTTGTCACCACTTGTGTAAATAACCACTAGGTCATCTATAAAGTCAATAGCAGTCAACGGGAAATATTAATTGTGTGTAAACGATTCTTTGATTAAATTCAATTAGTGGGCGGTTCTTATTCGATTATTTCAGTTGAAATTAGGCCATCTTAAATCAAATCAGTTCAGTATTCCTCTACTGGTATAGTGGTTTATACGCACGTATCCAGGGGCCTGTACAGATTTAATAGACTTTTATAATAACAGGCTGAATTAATACTGTTGAAGATTACATTTTGACACATTTTAACACTTATTATTGGTATGACGAATTGGTAGTCTGAACGAGAGGTTGGATGGGAAAATTGCCTAATGAACGCTCCTGGGACAAAATATTTTCCTTTTCAAAGCCCGGTCAGGCAATTTCAGTAACCGTACCCCTGAGAAAGAAATGCTAAACTCTCTCGACACAATCCATCTTTCATTAGTGAAATATGCGTTTTGCCGCTAGAAATTATATCTTATAAAAAAATGGGATGGATAATAAGCATTTATAGTACGACCAGGCCATGATTGCGTTGGTGAGATTGTAGGCCGACGGTAAAACATTTCTACATGAGCGTAATTAAAAACGCTTGTAATGTGACGTCACCAGCTTCCGTTTCGTGTGAATGTACCTTTAACACTATTTAGGGTGTGATTTTCAAGTGACAAATAAAGTTGAAATTTCCATGAGCATTCACTCGTATGTGATATGAATGAAATCGATTTATAATATTTCAATCACGACTATAAGTAAGGGAATTCCAGATTTCCCGTTCGTTTCCATTAAGTAATTCAGCAAAGCTGTTGCAAATAAACCTTAATTATAAAATAACAAATGTTAATGATAAGCAAGTAATGTGAATGTGTGATATCGCATGTATCATAGCCTACAGGAAGGTCTAGATATTCCACACAAAAAAACTATTTACAGTATTTCGATGTGTTTAACACAACACATCTTTAAGTAACTTTAAAGGCTCACGAAAATAACTTTTCACTCGAAAATGCAGACGATAATTCAACATCTTAAGCTCTGTCAAACTTTATGTGATGTGCCCATATCACTACCATTATTTGGGTACATCACAGGTTTTTGTCGAACTAGTTTGATAGTGTATACAGAGCTTTACAATGGTTATATATTTATTACTTATTAATTTGTCACCAATATTCCCGGTGATATTAATGTATCGTCACTACGGACCACGCCAATGGTTATTTCACAAATCATTGTGAAACTATATCACTAATATTTTAGTAGACCACATCAGTTCAATTTATTTCACGTCTGTCACAAAACATAATAACAATTACAACATACAATCAAAAATAAAATGTGTAGGTCTTATAATAAAAATATTCAGGAAACAGAGTGTAAAATTGGGTAGCAAAATAGGCAAGAGAAAAAAATCAGATGTTTTAAATTCTGTCTACATTTAAGTTCTGTCTATACTGTCAAAGTAGTTTGACAAGAGAAGTGTGGACAAATAATTTGGTACTGATATGCTCAAATATGGTAGTGATATAGGCATAACACATTTTTTTGTCACATAAAGTTTGAGAGTGTGAACTACTCTGCTCCCTACATAATCTTAATTAAACTACAAAGTTCAAAATTCAAACGAAAACAATGTGTAAAAAGAAAAATCTTAAATCAAGTTAAGCAGGGTATTCTATATACAGTACTGTACATACATTTAAAAAACAAATACAGTATGTGTGCTTTGTCAACAATATGTTTCTTAATTACTCTTATAAAATATAATTTGAATATTTAGTTTTTAGTGAATGTCGTGGGAGAGGGGTTCTTTCCTGAGTAGCAAGGACCGCCTTTAATCAAAATTCCTTCTATTTATTATTTGTATAAAATAGTTATTTAATTTTTTGATAATTTTTTTCCTGCAATATTTCCTATTTTAAAGGCCAGCTGCGGAAAAAAAATTTCTATTGATCATACATTCCAATAATTATCGATCTATAGTTTCCCCTATGTTTCATAATTTTTGGGATTTTATTTGTGTTACAGGAGCTTTTTGAAAGTTAGCACTTTCATATCAGTGGGGGGATAGTTCAAATTACACAGTAAAATCTCTATTCTTTTGTACACAAATTTTGAAAATAGAGAGGCATTTTAAAAAGCTATGAAAAATAAACGATGACTAAATATAGGTAATATAACTTGAATTTTACATTTCTGGTATTTTTATTCAACTTCAGAATTTTATTTTCATGCTATAGCAAAAATTATCCACCGTATATCCACCATCTTTTTTCACCTTCTAGGGGGTCACCAGACATGTTATTACATTATGTTAACTACCTAACTACTGAAAAAAAGTCTTCCTGGTTTTTTTGGCAGAATTTTGCCAAATTTTGTATTTGACCATATTAGGGGAAATTCATGGTTTTTCATCTTGATTTCTGTTACAAATATTTTATTTATGTACAATTAACCAGATATTAATTTTAAAATTCATGCCTGTACCTGAGCTTTAAGACCAAAACACGATGTGTCATAGTGATCGACCGTAATCTAATTAAGGTTTGTTATGATATCAAATCAAAACATCTTAGCACCTGCGAATTAAGTTATATTTACTCTTACTTATTAATTTGTTTAATTTCAATCGAGTTTTTTATAATATTATTATTTTAATAAATATAATGCAAACGCCACAGTATTCAAGTACGCCTAAGTGTCGCATTGAAACTAGCTAGAGCGGCGTCTGATTTTGATTTTTATTTATTGGGAAAATCTCTCACAAAATGTAGGCCTATAATAAAAAGTTATAACATTAGGCCTATTTAAGCTACTGAAATAAAACAAAAAGACATTAATTTATAGAAGATTTTCCTTGAGATTTTTAGTGCACTAGGTGGCATAAACATCAAATAATGTTCTTTATTGTGGTGTTATAATATTTAACCAGGTCTCAATTTAGTAAATTAGTTTTGAGTCAATTATGTGCAGGCATATGTGTTATGTTAAGTAACGACTGTAAACATTAAACAGTCATAATTGAACTAAAATGTTCTTTAGCTAAATCTATTAGACGCCCTGGGTTAATAATAATAACATTAGATAAGGTAACTTGGTGAAACTGGGAATTTAATTGTAATACACCAGGCTTACATTAATTGAAAACAGAGATGCATCTACCATAAAACGCTTATAAGTATTGTAGCTTAGAAAAATAAAGTTTTGGAAATTGAGTTCTTTTTATGTTAAAGACATTCTTGTATTTAAAAGAAAGAAATTTGGAATTCCCAATAAAAGGAAAAATGTTGAAAACAATGAAACAATTATAATTATAATAGTTTAACTAAATACATTATTTTACCTAAAAATAGTTTTACTTACCCAGTACGAGGCATAGGCCCATGTAAGACATATACACCTGCATTGTCGTGCCGAGGAGGAGCAATAACAAACCACTTTGAAAGTCTCGCAGCCAGCGCCCAATTTACGGACGACCTCACAAATTAGTTCTTTCCGCCTCTGTAATCGCTATTACTGTGTGGTTTAGTCCATTTTGTTGTGGGTATGCCAATGCTACAATCAACTTTAGGAGGAACCGTTGTAGATAACCTTGCCACATAAAGACAAATTCGTGTGCAATTGACGATTTATACTAGATGCGTGATGCTGTTAGCCATCATTGGTATCATGTTTTACCAATGATGTTGACACCAGTCTACCACGATGAGGTAGCATCTCCGACTTCAGACTGGGATGTGGTTTTTTTTGGGGGGGGGGGGGGGTTGGTTTGTTTATTTTTGGGTTTTTTTGGGTTTTTTATTTTTTTTTTTTTTTTTTTTTTAAATTACTTACCTAACTACTAAATCTTATATTACCCTATAACCAAAGTAAGTTTATTTTCAAATCTACTTATTTGTAATATTACAATAATAATAATCTATTTTTATATTTTGTATTGCCTACTAACTAAACTTACCTACATTAAATGATAAAGGGAATATTACTCTATTTTAACAATTACCTTATTATTACATTTATACTCTTATCTATTTTACAATATTATAATCATTTTTGTTTTGTTTTTTTTTGTTGAAATTATATTTTGTATTGCCTGATAACTTAATCAACTGAACTAAAGGAATATTATTTTAAGAACTACCCTATTTCAATCTTTTTATTGCAACATCCTTCATTATAACCGGATTATTATTCTCATTTATCATCCTTAAAAAAATGTATTTTTATCTATAATTTTTTTCATGTTAATTTTAACTTATATTTCCTTTTTGTATTTAAGCACAACGCAATTTTGTATAATAAATTCTTATTTCCACATTTACAAAAATATATTTTATCGATATGTTTGTTTTTTAATATTGCACATTTATACATTTTTATTTTTTCTCAATTAATTTGTCTTAACAAACTATATTTATGTATCTGTATGTATATCTATAAGTACTTTATTTTGTTTTAACTTAGGGTAAATATGTCTTAAACTTATCTTACATTGTTTAACACCTATCTTCAATATTCTCCTGAAAGAATAACTCTTTACTTATTTCAAGTTTCTCCATAATGGCGTTAATTACTAAGTATGCTATTGCGGATGGCTTTACTGTTGTAAGAGATATTTTATTCTTAATCAAATATTCTACAGATTCGTGTCTAACTCTTTCTATTCTTCGTTTGTTATTGTTCGTTGTAGTTTTGCTGATAGCAATATCGCAATAAATATGAACAAAATCAAGACACGTGACACTATTGATATTAAAGTTTACTATCTGTAATATTTTGAATTCTATTTCTGCTATTTTTTTTGGATTAAAGAAGCCAAGATTCTGAAGGCGATCACATGCATAAGGAATGATGTGTTTAGATTGGTATCGTTCAGCACATTTCAATGCCAGGCAAAATGATGCAATTGCCAATTCCTCCAGATCACCAAGTTTAAATGCTGTATTATAACAGTTTAGTACATTTTCTATAATTGTAAGGCTGCGATGAACTATATCATATTCGATTATGTATTCATAACGAATGAGTTCAGATCGAATATTACATAAAAAATCTACCATATGTTCTTTGGCTGATTGTGATTCAAATTGTGCCCATGGATTTTCAGATATTTTTTCACGATCAATTAATGAATTAAAATATTCTTTGTTAGAGTCAAGCTCATAGTTTTCATTTGAAATATTATTAGAATTGTTATCACTACCTGGAAAATGAAACAAAACATCACCATTGCCTACTACTACAACAGTGCTACTATCGCTACTAGACCTTTCTCCTACCATGCTACTACAACTGTTGCTACTACTAGGCCTGCTATCACTCTCACTACTACTTGACTTAGTGCCAGCACTAGGCCTACTGCTGCTACTACTACGACCACTGCTGCTAGTCAAAGTGCCACTACTGTTAGTACCAGACATAGTGCCACTACTACTGCTAGTACTCATAGGCCTACTTATTATGATAGGTGTAACTAAGTTTATGTTTGGAGATAATATTTCTTCTTCACTAGGCACTAGGCTAGGCACAGTATAACTACTAGGCTTGGGAGTGATCAAGTCATGATTTAAATGATAATGATTATTGATATTATTAGCTGATTTATTTTCTGATTTTATAAGTGTATCTAGGCCTAGGCCTAATTCTTGTAAGTTACAAGTTGACTTAGCAATAGCATTCTTTCTGGCATAGGGACACCCCCTGTTTCTTGCCCTTTTATTCCTCACTTGGAGGAACCTATCGTACTTAGCGGCGGGATACTTATTTGATCTCACCGTTTTCCGGGCTTCCTCTAAAGAAGCATTAAATCTTCTTTTAAATATCAACTTTGCCATGGCAGACGATGTAAATGTAGCAAATGTAATAGAAAATAGATGTATCTTATTTCCAAACTGAATTTGTACAGTAAAAGCGGTTTTATTTCGTTTTAATGAAGAGCAATTTAAAATCACTGTTCACCGATTGAAAGAATTATAATTCTCACTTCAAATATGGAATGTTCGTTAGTTATATTCGAATATTTGATGACGTAACAATAGGTGCCGCGTTCTATTGTACGCACGGAACTATCCAATGGAATCCCACTATATTGACATCTCTTGGAAACCATCAATACGCGGTAACAACACTGCGCAAGTGACGTGTGGGTAGTTTGGGGCTTATTTTAGCGCTGACGTCATAATGATGCTTTTAAAAGATTAATAATGAATTGATCCATGTTGTTTCTTTATTCTTTTTACGTGCCGCACTTTGTTATGTGATTTGGGCTTTTCTCCGTTTTAATGATCTAACAACTTTTGAAAAGATTAAGACCTACCTTATTGTAAACATTTATAATTATCATCCTTGTGACAAAAATATGTGATGTGTCCATAAGACATGATGTCTGATCACTACCATATTTGGTCACATCACATTTCTTTTGTCAAACTAGTTTGATAGTCAGTAGACTCAGAGCTTTATGCCAATAATATTTTGTATATTCTTCATTGTTTATTCACTTTTTAATTGAAATTTAATGGTTTTTACCATTTAAATAATATATTTTATAATAATTTATATACAATTTTACAATTTTGTTTGCATATTTATGATTAATTAATTAAATTATAAACTATATTCTACTTTATATAAACTTATTTAAAGTACCTTATTTAGACCATGGATTCATTAATCCATGTTTAGACTTAACGTACATTGTGTTGTCTTAATTAATCCATGTTTATACTTAACGTAGGCCTACATTATTGTCTTAATTGATCCATGGTTAGATTTAACGTACATTATGTTGTCTTAATTGATCCATGTTTAGACTTAACGTACATTATGTTGTCTTAATTGATCCATGTTTAGACTTAACGTACATTATGTTCTCTTAATTGATCCATGTTTAGACTTAACGTACATTATGTTGTCTTAATTGATCCATGTTTAGACTTAACGTACATTATTGTCTTAATTGATCCATGTTTCGACTTAACGTACATTATGTTGTCTTAATTGATCCATGTTTATACTTAACGTACATTATGTTGTCTTAATTGATCCATGTTTAGACTTAACGGACATTATGTTGTCTTAATTGATCCATGTTTAGACTTAACGTACATTATTGTCTTAATTGATCTATGTTTAGACTTAACGTACATTATGTTGTCTTAATTGATCCATGTTTAGACTTAACGTACATTATGTTGTCTTAATTTTTGTTATTACATATTTATATTATATTTGTGTTTCTCACATTTTTAAGGATATTTTACTCTATTTCACTAAATTTCTCATTTTTGGAATACTGATCGCCTGGATGCTGATTAGCAGTAGATTTTTTTCAAATATTTTTTCAAGTAATGTGACTTATTATACTCAAACCAACAAAAAAAATAAGCGTAAAATTAATAGACATTTAAAAAAGTTATTTTTAATAGAGGGCGTATGAATCAGAATCACTTTTGTTTCGGTTCAGTGAACCATGGATTAAAGAATATTCTTTAATCCATGAGTGAACACATAACAAACAAAAACACAAGTTCAACGTGTCCAGATTTCAAAGTTAAAATGTCTGTTTTATCAGAAAGGGGGAAACATATTAACACAGTTGTATCGGAAGACTTGATTTTGAAAGGTAGTATCAAAACAAGAGAAAATTCTTATCATCATGAAAAGAACCCAACGGTATGACAAAGTCAAATTCATTTAGCCCTAGCTTGACTAGTTAGGCCTAATTAAGTCTATCATCCAGCCAGGGCCAGGCGACCCATCCGCTAGCCTTGATGTGTAGTCTAGTAGGCCTGGGCAGATATCGCAGAGTACTAAAATTGTAAGACTGCTTAAGCCTGGTACTGTGTGAGATTAAGTATTTAAATTAGCCAGCTTGCTGAAGGATTTCTGGATTTCTATGGGCTAATGAATAATTATTAATAATTATTGAAGCAGCAATGAAAGTAATTTGTATGGAACGCCTTGTGTGCAATAATGAACTAGGCCTAGTATATTTAAATAAATTCCGTGCATTTTAATTAGCAGAGATAGATTTTCTTGAGTAGTTTAGAGAGTGACGACACTAATGATTATTTTCTTACTTTAGGGTTGTATAAATCTTGGACCAGCTCAAAATAAATTGATGTGCGATGTTCTTACAAAAAGGGTTGGTATTCATTTAGGCCTATAATAGGTTCCTGTCAATAAAGCTATATAATATTGAGGTTGAAAAGGGTAGACTATGTAAAGTAGGTCATAGAAATAAAATTTAAAATGAGTACCACTTATGCTAATGTTAAATGACACCCTTAGATAGCTGGAAATAGCACGTAAAATTCACAATAAATGACACTCTCAAAAGGTGCAGCATTTTACCCAAATAAATTGTGGTTTATTTGAATGCCATCATACCATTTTGGTTTTAATAGCTCAGTCAGCCGGATCTGATGGTTTGGAGAGATGACTTGTTTCACTATTATCCTGATGCTGGCCTTCTTGAATTCCGGCAAGCAATTGCTGAATTTCTGACAGATAAAGCTAATGCTGCTATGCCAGTGGATCCTGACAAGGTAGTATACAATAATGCAGCAACATAAGCGCTCACTGGCTGAATCCATAGCCTAAGGGCCTTAGAGCATGTGCAGTCCAATGACATTACTCAGCGTTGGAGGGCCCCTTAGGAGTGCTAAACCCAGGGGCCCCAGAGGCTGATCAGCCCCAACTACCCAGTGCTACTACCCCTTTGGAGTGTTAAACCAGGGGGCTTAGTCCCATACATACGCCACTGTTCTAATCACTTATTTTATGTTTTTATTTAAAAGTTTATGTAAACTACCAGGTTCATTAATATCTTCCTGTTGTTTTAAATCTTGTGAATTTATTGATCAATAAAATATTATATCAAGAGTATATTAAAACTTGGCAATTCATTATATATTAATGTGTGCCAACTCTGAATCCTGCTGCATAAATATTACTAATAATATAGTAGTAGTATTATTAGTAACAATACAGTAGTCTCTTTAGTATAATAGTAATAATAGTAATGTCCCCTGCATAGGGGTTGGCTGTTAAAGTGTTAAAACATATATTTACTCTTGTTCATTTTACGACAACAAGGCGGTCGTAGCGAAAGGTTAAAAACACATGAGGCAAAGATGCTTTAAATATAATTAGTAATATAAAATATGACGATCTGTGCTGGGCAATTAGGGTGGCTGGTGAAAATTGAAAATGTCATGCTCATGCTGGCTACGGCCCTGGAGAATGACTCAAAGCAGGTGTTCTTATGTATTGAATAATATTTTTTAGAAGCATGTAAACAATATTTTTCTTTGTTTAGGTGGTTGTGATCAACGGATGTGGTACAGTACTAGAGTCTGTTGCCTTTGGTCTTTGCAATTCAGGAGGTGAGATTTGTGTTTTTACAAAAGCTATTCACAGTAAATCTATCATGTAGTCAAAGCATAGGCTATAAGCTTTCCAAATGATTTTAAAGAATAAAAATATAATTTTAATTTTCAAGATGCATTCATTACGCCAACCCCATATTATGGAGGAGCTTGGCAGGACTTCATGAGACGAGCGAATGTCAACATCCATCCAATTCATCTGTATTCAAATGTAAGAGGTCTGTGACAAGACCATTATTGTGAATAATATATTTTGAAATGATTGAATCAGTTTCTTATAGTGGTTCACACAAATAGGAACATCGATCTCCCCAAGGGTCAGGTTTATTTTAATGACAACTTCAGATAATATTTATTTTATTTTAGATAATAATGAATGAATATATACAAAATAGAAAAAAGATATTAAAGTGAACATAGATAAAGCAGTAATTGGTAGTCATTATTATCATGGATCCCTTCTAGAAGTTAAAAACTTGTCTCGTAGGGACCCACAACAAAACACATTACTAAAAAAATAAAAATAACCTAGAATATATAATTATATAATTTAGGATAAAAAATTACAGTATAATAACATAACTAACATCTTCTCTATAAAAATTATTTAAAGTATATTTCAATAGTTTCATGATAATTATAAATGAAATAACTACCGATATTGGTAAATGAAAAAAAAAATATGTATACATAAATTATAATTCATGTATATATAGTATATACTATATATACATTATTATTATATAGTATAGATTAAAGATTGCAATAATAAACAACAACTAATATTTTGTGTAAACATAAATAGTATTATTTTTATTGTGATCATACCAAGGCAATCTAATATGATATATATATATATTATTATTATATTATTATATATAATTATATATAATAATAATAATATATATATATAATTATTATCATTATAATAATATATTATAACAGGAACTTTGAATACTAACAGTACTACTATGTACATATTCTTCGCGGTGTCTGTTAGGAGGAACTGATACAGATCAACCCTTAGATCTTCGGAGCATCCTGTTGTTAGATTGCCATGGTCATACTAATTAATGTATGATAAATTTTATCTTTGCAGAAAAGTGAAAATGAAACAAGGAGTTTCCAGTTAACAATTGATAAACTTGAGAAAGGCCTTGAAAAAGCAAATAAAAAGGTTGGATAATTTCATAAGTCAAAAGGCTGTTTGAACTACCATCATTCATAAGAAGACATTTGTGAATGAGGTCTAAAGAGACATTTGTGAAAGACAGTGGCGGATCTAGCGGGGGGCGTGTGGGGCGTACGCCCCCCCTATTTTTTAAAGATTTTTTTTTTTTTTTTTTTAATTAAATAGATTTTAAAAACACGTATCATTTTCATAGTGAAAATAGTACGTCGGAGCACATCGTCAGCTTGATCGCATTTCACCAAGCATGTACGTCGACATCCTTTGTGTACTATCAATCTCTAGCGTAGTTACCAACGATCATTCACAGTTAAGTGTAAAACTAAAAGGAGCAAGTTGATAAAAGCCACGTGGTGAGCTTGGTCGCGTTTTACTAAGCAGGTCGGCATCCTTTGTGATCGTCACTCCCGTATTGTAGAGTAGCGGTACGTACCTCCGACGATCAATAGAGTTTATGAAGTCACATGGTCAGTGCTACACTACGCGCCCTTTTATTAAATACAATAAAAACAAAGGCTAGGACTGTAGTGCCTATGAAATTTATCCCGTTAGGCCTATATTTTATTAAAACATACTATTAAAATATTAACAATGCTGCATGCAGAATTTCATGACCCTTGTAGTGTTTTATTTGCTTTTCCGTCGATGATTCTCATAAACAAATCGCGATGACAAAAGGGGTGTTTTGTTTTTTTCAAATCACTAAATATAATGTAATGATGATCGAGCCGGACCGCTAATTTTTAAACGATCGTTTAAACCAGGTCGTTGAATATGCCATGATTTTAATTGTCAAAAACATGATCGTCAGTCGATGGCTCGGAGTTTCGATAAATCTCGCGTCGCATGTGTTGCGTGGTGGTGGAAAACACTCTCAGCAAGTTTGCTTCATTAATATGCATGAGACTCTGGCTGTGACGACCCGCTTTAACGTGACGTCATTTTACTTTAGCTGCATGGATGATGGATGCGAAGAAGTAGTCACCGCGATCGACCCGGCGCGCGTGTAAGAAAATAATACCGGCCTAGGCTAGGACAAGTTTATGCTTATATAAAAGCTGAAAAACATCGTCGCGTTGTAAAAATTTAGATGTAAAGTACAGGCAAGTTGTTATCTTGCTTTTGTACCCTAGGTAAGTATCAGCTGCATGTTCCACATGTCGTAATTTGCGAGCTTTAGAGTGTTTGGTAAATGACATTATGAATTGTTTGTAAATCGTTTTAAACGACTTACAATGCGCTAAGAACGGCAAAATTTTCAGGGGCCTTCGGCCCCTGGACCCCGACCGGGGGCCCTTGGCGGCCCCCTGGCCCCCAGCCAATGTTTGCTCGCTTCGCTCGCAAAGCTACGCCCGCCCTATTTCTAAATCCTGGATCCGCCCCTGAAAGAGGTCGAAAAAGACATTTGTGAAAGAGGACAAAATAGACAGTTGTGAAATACTGTAGGTCGAAAAAGACATTTGTGAAAAAGGGCAAAGAAACATTTGTGTGAGAGGTCGAAAGAGACATTTGTGAATGAGGTCTAAAGAGACATTTGTGAAAAAGGGCGAAAGAGACATTTGTGAGAGAGATCGAAAGAGACATTTGTGAAAGAGGACAAAATAGACAGTTGTGAAATAGGTCGAAAAAGACATTTGTGAAAGAGACATTTGTGAGAGAGGTCGAAAGAGACATTTGTGAAAGAGGTCGAAAGAGACATTTGTGAAAGAGGTCGAAGAAGACATTTGTGAAAGAGGTTGAAAAGGACTATTGTGAAAGAGGTCGAAAAAGACATTTGTGAAAGAGGTCGAAAAAGACTGTTGTGAAATAGGTTGAAAGAGACATTTGTGAAAGAGGTCGAAAAAGACTATTGTGAAAGAGGCCGAAAAAGACTGTTGTGAAATAGGTCAAAAAGACATTTGTGACAGAGGTCCAAAGAGACATTTGTGACAGAGGTCCAAAGAGACATTTGTGAATGAGGTCGAAAGAGACATTTGGGAGAGAGGTCGAAAAAGACATTTGTGAAAGAGGTCGAAAGAGACATTTGTAATTAGGTCGAAAAAGACTTGGTGAAAGAGGTTGAATAAGACATTTGTGAAAGAAGTCGAAGAAGACATTTGTGAAAGAGGTTGAAGAAGACATTTGTTGTGTAAGAGGTTGAAAAATACTATTGTGAAAAAGGACAAAAAAACATTTGTGACAGAGGTCCAAAGAGACATTTGTGACAGAGGTCTAAAAAGACATTTGTTAAAGAGGTCGTAAACGACATTTGTGAAGATGGTTGAAAGAGACATTTGTAAAAGATGGCAAAAAAAATGTTTGTGAAAGAGGTCGAAAGAGACATTTGTGAAAGAGGTCAATAAGACATTTGTAAAAGAGGTTGAAAAAGACATTTGTCAAAGAGGTCGACAAAGACATATGTCAAAGAGATTGAAAGAGACATTTGTCAAAGAGGTCGACAAAGACATTTGTGAAAAAGGGGGCGAAAGAGACATTTTTCAAAGAGATCGACAAAGACATTTGTGAAAGAGGTTGAAAGAGATATTTGTCAAAGAAGTCGACAAAGACATTTGTAAAAGATATCGAAAGAGACATTTGTTAAAGAGATCGAAAAAGAAATTGGGAAGAGGTTGGGATAGTTAGAAAATACATTATGTTGTATGTAACGAATAATATTCAATTGAGAGGTAAATGATGGTAAATGGTGCCATAATAATCCACATTTTATACTTTCTCTTTTCTATTCAGGGGCTGACAATTCGTGGTTTGTTTCTAATGAATCCACACAACCCACTAGGTGAAATATATTCAAGAGAGATGATCAAGGACTGTCTTCAGTTTTGTCATAAGTATGTAACAAAATCCAGTTTTACAGCTAGAATTGTGGGTAGTCATGGAAGTTGCTCATTGGTTAATATCAATGTATGTACATAGGCAGCAGACCTCGTTTTACGAAATCATGTCCAAACTATAGAGGGTTCTATAATATTGTGAAAAATACATCAAACTATAGAGGGAGCTATTACAAATTAAAGGTATTGGTATATATATTGGTAGACTATATTATACAGTAGTAAACATGGTATGTCAGACGTGTCAAAGGCAGAAAATATGATGCAATACATTTATTATAAGCATCTTGAAGACTGATATTAAGCATATTTTATTTCTTCATCTAATGTAATAGAAATTAGAAATGTCGGGATAATTTTTTTGTTTATCTAAAATATCAGGAGGAAATTGCATTTTATCAGGTGATCAGGAGATAACCCAATATTGGGGGGAAACCTCTGCAATATAAGCCTATGGTTTTCTATAAATCAATAAATATTTAATCATATTCTATTGACAGGCATTCACTACATATCATATTTGATGAGATTTACCTGACTGGTGGGTTTGTTGAAGGTGTCCAAACCACCAGCATACTTCAGTTCAAACCAGAAGATATACCAGACCCTGAAAGAACACATTTTATCTGGGGCTTTAGTAAGGTACAGTATTAACAGTAGGTGTTAGGGTTAGGAAGAGAGAGAGAGATTTTTACTTGTCCTCAATGTTAATACTGTTTATATACATACTTTCAGGATTTTGCAATGTCTGGTTTTCGAGTTGGTTTATACTATGGATTTGGAAGTGAAGTGAAGACCGTTATACAGAACCAATGTCGCTTTACCAGATTTTCTGCCAACATGCATGTTGTTTTAGCTAATATGCTCAAAGATAAAGGTGTGTGAACTGAACTTATTTCCCAGACATGCTATTTTATGTTTTATGGTACACATCCTTCCTGTGGTCTGCATGTAAATAAACACAAAACATAGCTAGATTTGATTAAAATGTTAATGTTAAAATTATTAAAGTAACCCATCTTTTTAATTAGACATCACTATTGGGGACACTGTGCTAAGAAATGAATGACAGGAAAATGTGTTTTAACACTACTGTACAGCCAACCCCTATTTAAGGTACACTTTGTTGGGTCCCGGCGATTTCCTCTTAGAGATTCTAATGTAAATTAAAGTAAAACTACTGTACTCCTTTGAGACACCAATATTCAGGGCACACCCCTATTATGGGGAGACTATGTTGGGTCCTGAAGATGTCTTCTTAATACTGGTTTTACTGTAACATAAAACTATATGTTTACAATGCAAAATCGAACAAGTCTACTAGACTAGTTAGTAGATGGGATATTGTTAATTTACATATTGTAATTAGGCCAGTTTCATCTTATATGGCGCTTGACCTTTGACACGACGATTCCCATTTCATTTATTGCAGACTGGATAGACAATGTATACATGGCAACCAATCAAAAACGTTTAAGGGAATGTTATCAGTTTGTTTCAAGTAAGCTTACATTGGCAGGCATTCCGTTTCTTGAAACAACTTGCGGACTCTTTTTGTATGCCGATTTCAGAAAGGTAAAACTGTCTCATAACAGCAAAGAAATCCCAGATATTCAGAAAATACAATTAATATCAATCAGATAACTGAAAACGATACTGTGTCATCTATGTGAACTGACAGACAGACTGGTGACATTGACATGATATTTTTACACATGATTAATAACATTTACATTCTGCTTTTTTCCTGTCAATTATTAACTATTTTACTTTTTTTCATTCATGATTAGTTATAAAATTAAAATAAAAAATTTAGCTTGATTTAGCTTGACTATTATTAGACAATAAAATCGGTTACGTGTTGCGAGTCTATTTTTGGGCATCTTGATTATATCTGAGACAACAATCTAAGAGATTGGAAGCGATTATCGATTCTTTTGATCTTATATGTTCCGTCCTAACGTTCTCATTAGGGAGGTTTCGCAACCTTACGAATACGATAACCAAAACGGATACGTCACACATTTGCGAAACTTTTTAGCTAATCCCCATTTCATATTCGTAAAGCCTATTCGTGTTGACGAATATCACCAGTCATATTCGTGAATACAAAACGAGTATAGTTTTTGATCTATTTTGCACATTTTGCATTTGAATCAGGAATGATTCATGATTATAATATAATTATACTTTTATTGAAAGTAATTTACTAAAATGCCAGGTCAGTTTTGATAAATAGCAGTTTTTAAAGTCCTCACTCGCTTTGATGTTACGCTAGGCCTAGGCAGCCAAGCACCACGTACCTGCACTTCGCTCAAATTTACAGCAGTCATATTTTGAACGGCGCCCTCAATATTTTGTTGCCATGCGAAACAGATTTTTACTGGCTTACGAAAAACGAATACATATGTGACGTATCTGTTTTCGTTATCGTATTCGTAAGATTGCGAAAACTCCCTATTGTCTCAGATTATATGGTTCAAACTTCAGATTCAGGAGACCTCTACTATAATAATATACTGTAATAATATTATTTGTGTCTTTCTTTTGTTTAGTTTCTAAAAAACCAGTCATTTAACTCGGAGATTGACCTCTGGAACAAGTTACTTGATGCTGGGGTACATCTATCACCCAGCAAAGCATTTCGATCGGATGAACCTGGCTGGTTTCGGATTGTATTTTCTGTTCCAATTGACCAACTGAAAATTGGTAAAACTTTTTATTATTTAAACAAAAAACGTGGTATTTCACCAGAATTTAAACTTGTTATTTTCTTGCTAAGTTTTTACATTTTTGACTTGCACAGTGTACAGTAAACATATCTGCTGACAATTACCATTGTTTGATCATTTTCAGGAAACCCTGACAATGATTAAATCTAGAAAACTTTTTCAATGGTATCAATTTTTGTTTTTGTTTTTAGGCATGGAGCGTATAAGCCAAGTATGCAAGGAAATAGTGACCAACAAGAGTTAGAATTATGTTCTGTTTAAGTGAAAGCTCAGATGTGCTAAAGTCCTTTTAAATATCAGTAGATAACTCAAGTGTAATATATACCACTAGATTTATTACATTTATCACTGAACTCTCACTTTTAATAATGTTTATATTAATATAATAATGGATTAGGGTAAGAGTTTTTTATATTATTGAATTTTTATATTTTAATTTTTTAAGTTATGACAATTGGGTAATAAAATAAAACTATATTCTTAAATATATCACAAAGAAAAAATGCATATTATTGTAGTTTAAGTGATCATGGGGTGTGATAGGTGGAGAGACGGCAGCAGAGTAGAACGGGGCGGAAAGAGGGCAGCAGAGTAGAAAGGGGCTCAAAGTGGGCAGCAGAGTAGAAAGGAACGTATAGGGGTGTACTGTACGCCTGTTTTCCACAAGGCGACAACATTCGCGCGAATCTAACATTCCTGAGTTATGATTTGCTGTGCAATTGGCACGTCACAAACAGTAAATGAATATATTAATACACATATACATTAGTGAACACTATTCGCCCGAATAAGTTTGTCGTTGGAAAACCAGCTTAATTGATGCAAATGATGAAGAAGACGGCAACAAAGGATATGTGGAGATGTTGATGGCAGATGGGAATATAGAGATGATGGAGGGGGATAAGAGGGCAAAAGAAGATAGAGGAATATGATAACGACGGACAGAGATATAACGAAAGAAGAGGAAGGGGTTGGGGATGGGGAATCAGCAGAGTAGAAGGGAACGGATATGGGATGGATGTGAAGATGAAGAAGAAGGATATGTGGAGATGTTGATGACGGACAGGGATGTGGAGGCGATGGGGGGTGATAAGAGGGCAGCAGATAAAGCAATATGATAACGATGGACAGAGATATAACGAGGAAGAGGAAGGTGGTGGGGATGGGGAATCAGCAGAGTAGAAGGGAACGGATATGGAAAGGATGACAATATATAGAAGAAGACGACACGTACCTAAAGGTCATGAAGATTTAGTAGAGGGCAGCACAAGAGCAGGGAATATAACGACGGACGGGCAGAGATATAACGACCGATGAGTAATGGAGTGAGCAGCAGCAGAAAAATGTACAAAACTCAATATATCGAAAATTAATAACTGTGTCGATTAAAAAATAAGTGACTGTTATGACGGAACTAATATTCTACAGTATACAACAAATAAATAAGCCTACCTATCCAAGTATACCGTACGTGATCACCACAATTGTAAAACGTCTACGATTTTTTTTTTTTAAATAAAATTAATGTACCGTTGTTAAGCGTGGTTCCCACTAGCGACGCAACACAAGGACGTAACGCAACGCAAGTGAATTGACCAATCACAAGCGATGACTTATTCGCTTGTGATTGCTGTCTATAACTTCGCTTGTCATTGGTTAAAACGCTTGCGTTGCGTTTACGTCCTTGCGTTACGTTTTAGTGAGAACCAAGCTTTAGTGAATACAAACGGGTGTATGCCAACAACTATGTTTCTCAGTTCGTGATTCCTTCCCATTCAACCTTCAGTGTATATAGAACAACTCCTATTATGGGGAAGGCTTTGTGCCCAAATGTCACCTTTAATTAGGTGTCTCTTGAATAGATCTACTGTATTATTAGTACGCTTATTTTTAACAGCAATGTATTTTTTTTTTTCATAAAACTTGAAATAATATGGTACTCGCACGTCAAACTGTCAAATATTGTTGTTTCACAAACAATGTTACATTTCATCAACATCTACCATGTTCCCGTCTTATTAAGTCATAGGCATTGGCACGTGTTTTCAGAAATATGCTGAAACTGGGTGTTTTCGAACACTTTAGCTTTTCAAAAACCAAGGAAGCGGCAGGCATTATTGTGTATAAAATCTCTTGAATAGGCCTACTTTAGAAACATAGATTGTTGTCGATCGAATGAGCACTTTTAGATTAATCTCCGACAATATGAAATGTTGCACCTGAACGTAAATCCATTTAGAATGTCCATAACATATTTCATCTTTTAATTTGTATTTACAAGGAACACATTTGAGAATGTACCATTTTGTAGTGTTCTAATCCTAGTAGTAACACTATTGACTGGATATTACCATTACATATAATAATATAGGAGTAACTCTCTACAAATACAATTTTTTTTTTTTTTAGGGAATTATCGTAGTAGCCTATTCACAACAGTAAAACCACCACCATAATTATGGAAAACTTAAGGGGTATCTAGATTTCTCGTTTTTACGTCAGTCTACCCGTCGGCGTTTCGATTTTTGTCTGGAAAATACGTGAGCTAAAGTATTATACGTATGAAACGCCATATGTGCCAAAATGTTTATTCTTTTTTTGCTAATATTAATTCAAAATACGGCCTAGAACCTAGACTAGAGTATCCCAGCGGAGGGGTTCTATTGTAGGTAGGCTATATAAGAATTTTAAATAATTGTCACTTACTTCACCAGTTATGTAATGTTACTATTAATGCATAAAGAGAGTTTTTATACAAACTCAGAAATTACTTTCGAAAGACAGAGACATGTATACTGGTAATTATTGATTGCATTCGCGTTTTATAACGTATTGCTTTAACTGACCAAATGTCAGATGGTTCTTATTCATATTTGTCAAAACCCTGAAGTTACACTAGTAAATGCTAAAGTGTGTACTAGATTCGTTTCCCTTTCAAGAAATTAAAAGCTTTCAAGTTAAGAAGTTTAAAAGTTAATGTACAACTATGTTCATCATTCTACTATAGTTATAAATACTGTAATTATTTGTTATTATAGTATTTATATGTTCACATAATTCCATCTGGCTTCTATAATAATAGATAACAGGAATGTCAATTGCTAGCAAACCGTAATAGTATTTTGAAGGCGCTAATTACTCTGCATTTACGTTCTGCATGTTTTATATCAGTATAAAGTACGGTGTAGACGTGCTTCCTTTTGGATCTGCATATTAATTAAATTAATTAATTACCAATATCATAATACCATCTCGAAAAAAGAGAAGATGGATAATCCAATACATACATCATTAATCGATCAATACAATTGTCAATCAATAGTAGTGTTCTTGATAGGTACCGGAAATAAAATCATTGTGTGTTGTCATACAATAATCGGTATTATACTGTGCGGGTATGGTGTATGACGTCGGGTCTGGCGCTACAACTGTAGATGTTTTTCCACTTGGTTTGTGATAGCAAATGCAAACCACTGTCAAAAGCAGTATTACGACAACAACTCCACCCATGACGATAGCAATGATGACTGCGATCCCTAGCTCCGTCCCGTCATCGTCATTTGATTCTATAATATAAAAGCAACATTTTACTTTTTTGATTCCACCAAGGCAATTTAACAACAGGGCACTGAGCTCGTAACATTCATTTGGTCTTGGCTGGCTCCGACAAATACCAACAGTACTGTACTAAATACTATGTACCGGTTCTCCGCCGAGGCGCGCGATGTCTGATAAGGAGCGTAGAACTGCGCAGCCACAAAAAATAAACCATTTGATCTACAGAGTGGGACCATTCAGGCTTATTTACATGGGTAAGCTACTCAAATTCTCAATGCTGTATCGCCACATACTTAGCTACATTATTTGCCCAGTATTATATGAATATTTGGTAATACACCATTTCATTTGTCTCACATGTAGTGCCTGTATCATGTAGTAAGGCTATGTTGAGGGTTAGGATATGCTATATGATACATAGGAGATAAATGTGAAACACATGTGGTGTTATCGCTAACTTTAGAGTGGGTACATCACCAACTTACCCGGGTCCCAATGACATCACAATGCGAATCGAGTGTCGTACTTATCTGCCTATTGAAAACTAACGTAAGGTTTTAGCACCCGGTATATACCCAATTGTGACATGTTTTCCTACCATATTCACAATCATGTCCATGATAGTTTCCGTAACAAGTGCAACTATAAGAATCAGGAGATGTGGCGCCGTGATCAGCATGACAATCTCCACCATTTAGACAAGATTCTTCTGAGCATGGCTGGTATTGGCAGAGCTCACCGTTAAACTCTTCTTGGCAGTCACAGAATTTATCTCCAGGCCAACCAGAGCAAATGCCACCATTTAAGCAGTTATAATATTCACATATTGCTAAAAATAAATAAAAGTGTGTAATTAACTAATGGATACTTTTAGATACTAATATACTCAGTCCCATATCTAGGTGACTGTCAATTGTCAGTTAAGATCTAGCTAGTGAAATTTGTATTTTTTTCTATAACTTTGTTCAATGAGAGTAAAAGAAAATGTCCTCGAATCAATACACGTCTAAAGTGTTTAAAAACTGATAGTATGCCTATATATTCATTATAGATCCTGAAGTAGGTAGGCATTTTAGTTCCCGATTCAATATGGCTATTTTTCGGAGGAAATCATAGCTTGTTAGTTCTATAAAAGGTTAAATTAACAAAAAAATAAGTGTCCTTACCATTCATTGCGGGCAAACATATTGATATAAACACAACAGGTAGGCCTATCATTAACTTCATGGTAATACTATACAGGTAAGCCTACATGGTAGGCCAATTGATTTGAAAGCAGGTAATGTAATAATAACTATATATAGTACACTCAGACTGATGTGTTACCAGTCAGTGTCATGTGTGTATTTCTATACCAATCTAAAAGCAGCCTAGCTAGGCCTATACAAACAAGTCAAGCTTGACAATATCGATAATTAAGTAATTTAAATAATAAAGTGTACAATGTATGTCTTCCAATTTCTCTATTATGTAAGTGAAATTTAGAACTGTATTTATATAGTTAAGAATCTCGCATTGCACCAATTCTTATTACTATTATTGTAACATTGATTGACTATTGATCCGTATACGGATATTCAGCTGTTCTCTTTTTTTTTTATTCCATGGGTTTTATTATACATATTATCACTGGTGGCAATTGATCTTTCTGTGTACAAATAAGAACAGTAGTAATTAAAGTCATATAAAATCATGTTTATTAATACCATCATCTGTATTAATATAGACACCCATTGTGATGGGGTGTTTTTCGCAGAGCCCTTTTAATGCTTGGTTCGCACTAAGCACGTGTCGCTTGTCTTTTGCGTTCCGTCTATAGTGCGAACTTTCTTTCTTTCTTTATTTCGTAATTTGGCTTTCGGCCCATAAAACATAACATGAATCAATATTTAGGCGGTCGTTTCTTAAACTAAAGCATTTTCTAAAACATTAAAATAAAATTATTTCTCTTGATTTGGTCATTCCTTAAGTTAATACTTTTTTCAATGTATATAACAAACAGTCTTAATTCTCTTTTATTTCTAAATACATAATTCAAATAATAAGTATATATATTTTGATTTTTGATCTTAATGTATTTCTGTCTCAGATTGATATATAAAGGGCAGCTAAACAAAAAATGCAATTCGTCTTCAATTTCACCAGTATTACAAAATAAACAGATTCTATTTTCTCTAATTATTTTAAGATGTCTTCCCTTCTCAATAAATAAATTATGTGTTGATAAACGAAATCTTGATAAAAGTGTCCTGAACTTAAAATTTAAATCATGTAAATAGTCCTCCTCTGTAACATAATCAGCTTTAAAATAATTATAAAATCGCAAACGTGGGTTTTGTTGGAGACTTTCTCTTCCGTTCTGTAAAGCTGTATCGTATACCCTCTGGCTGAAATTATGTACGAAATTATTATTTATATCATTTAAATAAAAAATATAATTAAATCCGTAATAATTAAGGATATATTTAAGTGCCCAGCAGTCGCTTCCCTTCTCGGCCCATGTCTTCTGTTGAAGAAGGCATATTTTTGGTAGTCTTGTGTCTTCTATCATTAATATTTTACTCCAGTAACTTATCATTCTAATATGTCTGTAATACTTTAATTGGATATGGCCTAATTCACCTCTGGCCGCCTCGTTGGGACACGACTGCTGGACATTTAATGTATATTTACAATGCTTAAGATGGATATTTTCAATTTCTTTTCCTTCTATATGGCCCCATATTTCGCATCCATATAAGATAATACGGAGGATCTTTGTCTCAAATAGCTTTTCCTTAATTTTAACAGAATTGTAACCTAAATCAGATAATTTCCTTCTTAAATTAAACATGGCTCTTTTTGTCTTGTCTATTGTGACTTATTCCATGGTGTTCCATTTACCTTGGCTGTTAATGGTGAAACCTAAATATTTAAAATTATTTACAATTTCTATATCATTTCCATTTAGCGAAAATTTATCATCGTTAAGGCCTACTTATTTTTCCTCCTTTTCTGAAAACCATTATTTTTGTTTTTGCATTATTGATAGTGAGGCTATTTTCTGTGCAATATCTCTGTAGTTGATCTATTTGTTTTTGAATTCCGATTTTAGAGTATGACATGAGCATAAGGTCATCTGCATATATTAAGTTAACCAAGCTAAAGAACACCTCCGGGACCCAACACAGATTTCTTGAATAGGTATGTTAAAAAAAAGGTGTTCGCCTGTAAATCTATGGACTCGTAGGTTTATGGAGCTGTCGAATCAATTAATTTGGATTCTACTAACTAAAAGAATATTTTCGCTCCTAATTTACCCATAGAGAACATAGAAAAAACTCATTTTAACAATATTATCTTCTGTCAAAATATGAAATTTCAATGTTGAATCTTTGACAGGAACAGTTCACGGGTATTTCAATTACAACATATCGTTTTTATACCATTTTAAAGCTATTTATATTTTGTTAAAATAATAACTTAAAGACATTTCTGATTTCATCAATTAATTTCTCTGAATATCAAGTTTCTTTCAGATTCTGGCTTTTCTGTGTAAAATGATAGGTTCCGTTGATTGAGTTTGTTATTACATCATGCACAATATGTGTTATTTAATGAATGGAAACATCAATACAAAAATGACAGTTGACAAGAAGAAGGTAACTTACAAAATATTTAATATCATAATGTATCTGTGACCTTTACAAAATGGATTGCCATGTGAATGCTTAGACGCAACGCAATGAGTTGGCCAATCACAAGCGACATTTTAGATGATTGCGTCGTGATTTGTCACCTTTAAGCTTGGTTTCCACTAGAACGTAACGCAAGGACGTAAACGCAACGCAAGCGTTTTAACCAATGACAAGCGAAGTTGTAGACAGTTAGCAATAACAAGCGAATAAGCCATCGCTTGTGATTGGTCAATTCACTTGCGTTGCGTTACGTCCTTGTGTTGCGTCGCTAATGGGAACCACGCATTACTAACATTGCGTTGCGTCGACGAATATTGAAAGATGATACACTTAGATATTTACCGAATTATCTTACAAACGAATAGCAAGTATAACAGTAGAACGGCTTTGTTGGGACACCCCTATTAAAAGGACACTTTTTGTGAATTGAACTTGGGGAAATATACGTTACACTATACGGGAAGCGATATTTATTTTCGTACATAAGTTGGGGACCCCTCATGAAACGTCACAACATAAACATGAATATTCATTAGTCATATCATAGAGATATTATAGTGAACTATAATATCTCTATGGTCATATCCATGAGGTGTGACGTAAGAATTGAGCTAACTACAATTCGCTAATGCAAACGCTTTCTGTCTGTGTCGTCCAGTGGATTCGACAAGAGCAACTTCTTATTACTTAATGTTGAGAGAGAGATTATTTACAGGGTTAGGTTTAGTATTTTGGCTATTTTTCATAATGTCATAAGGGGTCCCCAACCTATGTACGAAAAAAAATCGCATACGGCCAACCCATATTCAGGGGACACCTTTATTAAGGGGACGCTTTACCATGAAACGAACAAAGGGACGATAGTTTTAGTTCCGAAGGTGCCCATTTTATATCAATGTCAGGCTATGGAGCATGAGTTCGAGTACCATCAGAAAAACTAAAATGTAATTATATTAACGTCATTCTGAGTAATCAGTACATTGGCATTGGGTAAACCTCTGACTACTTTGTTATTCATATCGCATGTTATGTGAAAATGAATGTTTTTGTATTTTCCTATAACAATGATAATAATCAAGTAGTATTTATATGGATAACCACGACAATTAAGTATAATTTATTTTTGTTCTGTCTTCGTTCGTATTTGTCTTTGGGCATATTACATTAATTCAACCTATTATCAGATTCCCTATTCCACAATGACATGGACATTTAGGATTAATTCTCTGTATACGTGTGAGACGATAGAACAATAATAACGAAACATTAATACATCATTCGGTAAGCTTCATAAACAAATCTGTTTCTTAACAAATTTACATTAAAATAAAGTATTGTCCACAACCGGCACACCCCGGCCCCTAAACAATAAAACACGTATTATTACTGTTGCGCTGGAAAGAACGGAAGCTATGAATGCTTCTTCCCACTCAGACACATTTCTTCTTCGGCAATCTCGTCTTCTCTATAAGCTTACGTTTCTGGAAAATGATATTAATTCATTGAGTATGAATAGAACTGACCGACAAAATAATATTGGCAAGATTCAGCTAGCAGCAATAATGTACTTAATGCTTTATTTTGTAATAACAATTTCAATTATGTCTCAACTTTATCGTACCTAATTGCCTTGAGACTCTTTCAGATTTACCTGAATAAATCCGGAATAAAATTAAGTTAAAGTTGGAAATTTTCAATTTAGGAATGCCCAGCCTAATTCAACGTGTCATAATGTACTCAGTGCTAACGTATTCTGTAGACAGAAATTATGGAAGATAACGAGTTAAATGGTGTATATACACACGTATACGAAACAAATAAGGCAATGTGTGCCTGGTAAATGAATGTACACAAACCGATAATAAAGACTGTTTCATTTTAAGCTTGAACATAACGCAAGGACGTAAACGCAACGCAAACGTTTTAACCAATGACAAGCGAAGTTATAGACAGTTAGCAATCACAAGCGAATAAGCCATCGCTTGTGATTGGTGGTCAATTCACTTGCGTTGCGTTACGGCCTTGTGTTGCGTCGCTATTGGGAACCACGCTTTAGAGCGTACAAACGTACCGGTACCTCGTTTTTCATCAACTTTTTACAACGTGGATAATTAGAAAAGGGTTATTATACTTTAATTAAGCCATAGCCACACTAAAGCCATAGCCACACTTTTAAATCACTTGTTAAGATTCATATAAGTGAAATTTTGCCGGTGGTTTACGATGATTGCAGTTAAAAATAATTTAAAATGGTATAAAAAGTTATTATTAATAATAACATGCATGAAGTTTAGTTTGAGTTTAGTTTAAGTGGTTTTAAAATTGTGTTTAAATGTGTCGTAGGGCCCCTCGGAAGAGCAGTTTTATTTTATTACTGAGAGGGCAACCCTAATGAAAGAAAACGAAATAAATAAATGAACTAGTAATTATTTGCCTCTTCAGGTGAGTGAAATACAGCAAAACAAAAAACTCAGAGTTGCGTAGAATTTATGCGCGTTTATTTAAATGACATTGAAATCTATGGAATGTAAATGAATGTCGTTTTACGGCAAGTTAATTTGACAAGAAACAATAAATCTTTGTGATCATAAACTTAGTCGCTTTGCCTATTAAGTTATGAATCAAATTCATATTTTAGTTATGAATATGATATACGATTCTCATAAAAACAAACACGCTGTATACGAATACCGAATTACGTACGTACGTTTAAGTAATGGTACCTGTTGTCGAGCATATTTCAATGTAAGTTTTGTTGCTATGGTCTGGTTATCGAAAGTAAACAGTGTCAGAGATTACTACTAATAGGGCCTACATTTTGCAGGATGACACAAAGTGTTCTTGACGATAGCATACGCTTGTATTAGTTACTACCAGGTCTGGATGCATGTATTCATGTTGCATGACATGACGCCAAAAATTAAAATAACAAATCGTTATCTGCGCATGCTTTCAAATCAATTGGAGCTAGTTATGATTGCTCTCCCCCCCCCCCCCCCACCTCCCGCCTCCATTTTAAAATATAGCGTGCACCCAGATGATATTAATTTAGACGCGTCATATCAATGCGCATGACTTTCCCAAGTATGTATTAATTGTGTTTTTAGTATACGTATGAAACGCCATATGTGCCAATAAGTGTATGCTAATCATTACTTTTACATGCTAAATGCAGCATTTATCAACCGTCACATTCTAAATCTAAAATGCTCACAACATACATTGAACTTTATACGTCTTGCCTCTTTCAACTAAGAAGTGGATACTTAAGATGGCCTACCAATCTATAGAATACCTAAACAACATTAACTTTTACACTAATTGACTTCACTGATTACTATTTCTTATCACTTGAAAAATACGATACAAAACTCCGTCATTTGTTTGCACACCGTTGTTAACACGAAGATTTGTATTCAGTACACAGAAAGAGGCCCCACGGTACGATAGCAGAGACGATTGAAAATGAATTCACCTCTGCACGATGATCAGCGGAAAACTTAAATTTTAATATCAATTCAAGTTTCATTTGAAATTAAACTGTTTTCTTCAATGATTTTCTGAATTGATTTTATCCGGCAGTATCTAGGACTCTAGAGTCACATCTGTACATTTGACTTGGCACCATCTTTATGACATATATGCATTAATACATCTAGCTCAATGACTCAATACATACGAAAATATCTATCAAACGCGGTCATTAAATTTCATACAGAAAATATTTTGTCTTATTTGTAGTAAAATTAAAATGGTTTAGCCTTTCTCGTCACATTTCGAATGTGATATTCGTATTAGTTAGCGCTATAATATAAAACTGTTTTGTTTATATATACGTTACACAGTAGTATCAGCAAATACGTTTCACACATGGAGGAATTATTTCTCCGTGTTTATACTAGGTCTATGTAGACGGTAATATGTTAAGATTATGTCATATACAACGATATCATTTACATAATACACAAACGTCATTGATTTTAAGAAATATACAAAAATTCTTAATCACGTGACAAATACATGATGTTCAGAATATGCTTATCTTAAAGGATATTATTATTTAATATGTTTTCAATTATTTGTACAATATGCTGGAAAATCAATGTACTCGTTTTGGTACTAGCTGATAAATTAGAAAACCTCACCAGCGGGATAAACAAAGACAATTTTATTTCATAAGTTTCAGTTAAAACAGCTCTTAAATAAAGAAGAAAGTCTTGATGCTTTTGAAAGCTGAAGACGATGTTTCATCAAAGTAAACAATCAATATGATTTCATGATGTAATTTCTTTTAACTGCAAAAATTAAGCAGGTTTTGCTCATGCTTATCCAACAAAACTCACCAAAGCATGCTTGGTTCAAGTTTATCAAGTAAAACTTATCAAAGCAGGCTTGTCCAGTAAAGCTCACCAAAGCAGGTTTGGCCCAATTTTATCCAGAAAAAAAATAATCAAAGCAGGCTTGTCAAGTTTATCCAGCAAAACTCACCAATGCAGGCTTGGCTCAAGTTTATCATGAAGAACTCACCAAAGCAGGCTTGGCTCAAGTTTATCATGAAGAACTCACCAAAGCAGGCTTGACTCAAGTTTATCATGAAGAACTCACCAAAGCAGGCTTGACTCAAGTTTATCCAGAATTGAAGCAGCTTTGGTCAAGTTGATCCAGCAAAACTCACTAAAGCATGTAGGTTTGGCTCAAGTTGATCCAGCAAAACTTACTAAAGCAGGATTGGTCAAGTTTATCCAGCTAAACTTACTAAAGCAGGCTTGGTCAAGTTTATCCACCAAAACTTTCTAAAGCAGGCTTGGCTCAAGTTTATCCAGCTAAACTCACTAAAGCAGGCTTGGCTCGAGTTTATCCAGCAAAACTTACTAAAGCAGGATTGGTCAAGTTTATCCAGCAAAACTTACTAAAGCAGGCTTGGTCAAGTTTATCCAGCAAAACTTACTAAAGCAGGCTTGGTCAAGTTTATCCAGCAAAACTCGCCAAAGCCGGCTTGCTCAAGTTTATCCAGCAAAACTCACCAAAGCCGGTTTGGCTCAAGTTTGTCCAGACAAAAATAATTAAAGCAGGTTTGGTCAAGTTTATCCAGCAAAACTCGCGAAAGCGGGTTTGGCTCAAGTTTATGCCATCTCTGTCTACTTTTTCAGCCGTTGTTTCTAACGTTATGCAATATGGCCTTTTGCTTTAGTAAATGTACCACTGGAAAAAAATTTCAAAACCTGATGCAAAAACTTTGTAACTAAGAGTTAACCCTTACCAATTAGGTTAGGGCCCATCTGCAGTAGGACTAGTGACCTATGGCATTTACAAGCCAGAAGATATTTCCATTTTAGCAAATGAACTAATGATCCAAACACATATCGTCAGACCGTCCTCATAGGTCTAGGCCTATAGTTTTCTTGAAATACTGTTTGCAAGCACTAGGCATCCATAATTGTAAATTCATCGTTAAGCTCCACGACAGGGTAGGTTGGTGCTGGACGTGGCTTGTCGGTATCCTCACAACAAAGTTTATAATTCACATATCCTATACATATACACAATGATACAACTCCTATTGTTAATCCTGTTGCCATAGAAATTATTGTTGGGACTGTATATCCGTCAGGTGATTCTAAAACTGAAAAATAAAACAAGGAAACCGTGAGTGAAACAGGATTCTAGAAAATGACTAATTTCCAGTAAGTTTATACCAGGGACAATGTTCTTATTTTTTAGCGTCAATTTTTCTCCAACCAAAGCCAAACCTAATAATATTATAGTTGAGGGACACACTCCATAAAGAAGTTCAAGAGAAAAACATATCTAAGTACATCTGTCGCACCCTCAAAATTTCCAATTACTTTGTACAGCTTTAAAAATAGCAAACATTAATTGACATAATTTTGGAAAAGGTACATGAAGACAACTAAAGCTCTGTCTACACTATCAAACTTTATGTGACAAAAAAATGTGATGTGCCCATATATGGACATGACGATGTCATGCCACTACCATCTTTGGTAATATCACTACCGTATTTGGGCACATCACAAACTAGTTTGATAGTGTAGACAAAGCTTTATGATTCATAATTTGTAGCATTCTAAGCTAAAGTGGGCTCAGAAACGATGACTTACCTAATTCACAATGAGAACCCCAAAAGTTATCCTTGCAGTCACAGTAACCATCAGTATTTATGGAAATGCAAGTTCCGCCGTTAAGGCACGGTTGTTCATTGCAGAATATACGACGCCCAACTTCACACTTTTCTCCCGAAACTCCGGGCGGACACATACAAAAATATGGTTTACGAGAAGCTGGGCGGCAACTTCCTCCATTTAAACACGGATTTGGAGTACATATTCCTAGAAATAGAACGTTTGAACGAATGTTATGAAGAATGAATTAGAAATGAAAATGCTCTCCTATGTGTCACAAGACAATAAAATATCTTATTGAAACTTTATATAGAACAACGTTAACAAATAAAATAAAAGTAAATAAAAATATAAATAATAAAAGTAAATAATATTAAACACAACAAATAGAAATGGTGATAGTTTCAATTAACATATGGCGTTCTGATGTAAAATATATTGCCATTGTAAACAAAAGTACTATACAACTATACATGTTTTTTATTTCTGAATGGTCATTTCGTGGAATTGTTGTTTGCAAAAAACGGAAATGTAATTCATTTTTACTACTTATAAAGCCGACATAAATCTTACTGTGAATAAGTCATGAACTTTGAACTGGTTTACATACGTTTTAGTCAATACTTAAGTACAGATACTAATTAGGCGCGATAAAGTAAATCAGTCTGAAAGATCAGACGGAGGATTATTCGTAAAGATCATATTTCCACCAACGCTAATACGAAAATAACATCAGGACGCATACAATAAAGTCAAACATCCATGTTGATTCAAACAGTTAAAACGGTGACCACGCGAGTAATGCATAACGATGTTGGATTATCATGACTTGTAAAATGTCATAGATATTCGCGTATAAAACACTTTTTATTTTTACTGTACTTTTATTCTCTAACATTTTTGCGATCGTTTAATTTCGATTACAATCATGGTCGTAGTACAATAGTAGGCTACTTCGTATCCTGAAATTCAATGAAATCACACAAACATTCATCACCTAGTACACAAATAAAATGGTAACTGCTAACTATAACAACTAATATCAACTGTATAAAGGACCAATAAATCAGACTCCGTATAGGTCAAAGTAAGTTGGGTCTTTAAACCATCCACGGCAGCGTTTACAAAACATCGTGCAAATAGCAGGCAGGAACTAACGTCACACCTGGGGCGGTGACAGGAAAAGACACCTTCGTACTTTGCATCACTATTTTTTCAATTAACACCTGTAATTAATGAATTATCGATTATTACCATGGAAACATACTTATAGGTATTACATTATTGAATAACTCAAGGTCAGAATAATTAAATAATCGACAAAGTATTGACAAAAGTTGAGATTACAGATCAAAGTGTATAGTGGAATAATATCAATAATTGTTATTATTGCGTTAGATATAATTATTTTGGCAGTGCTAAATGGGATAATATTCTTATATTCAATGTACGAAGATGTTAAAAGGTTACATCGAAGACATTGACATCAAATAAGAAAACAATTTGTATGTCATTTCATTATTTCTTACAAAGACAAAGAAGTAAGAAAACAGTTTAAAAATCCACATGACGAGTTCACTAAACAGCTAAACGAATCACTGCAAATTATTCCAATATTACAACATTACAAATCCAGGAACAAAATAGCAAATATGTTTGTTGACTAGCATAAAAATGTTAAAGATGTATTGTCCCCTAAAAAAATAATTTGTTGTTGAATATACCATTTTAATCTCACATAATAGTTATTCACTTCGACTGGATCAAACAAAAACAAATTTACCTCGACAGAAAAGCAAAATATACCTAAATTGTCTGTCCGGCCATGGTTGTTGGTTACAATTAACCGTTTCTTTTGTCTTTTTATAATTAAAATAATTAATTTTATTTATCTTATTTTTCTACGTGAATAACTTTATTAAAACTGCAAAATGGCCTATTCAAAATCTGATTTTAATTAATCTTTATTTTTCATGTTTTTTGGAGACAACACATCTTTAAGACTCTTGCAGTTTAGAATGTACAACAAATTTAAATACAAACCAAACTGTTAGTGACCGTTACAGATAATGAATGGTTTTTGGACAGAATATGTGGTCGTATTCACCATTCACAATTAGGCTATGGAAAACACCCTTAAAATAAAAAACAAAATCTTCTATCCAATACAGTTTAAGGGAAATACTTAAATATTTATTGTGTTAAGTGAAATACTTTTATGTACAATATTTAAAAAATTATCACACTTAAGTGTGATTTGTGAATACGGCCACTGGGCTACAGGACTGCTAGGCCTGGTATGTGCATCAATCTAGACTTTATTAGACAAACAATTAGATTCCAGAAACTTCCCTATATTAACAAGAATACGAATTAGTGTATCAATATCCATCATGTAATCTAAAATATACTTTAAATGTAAAGACTTGCGTCATTTCGTTTAAAATTAACATATTTGAATATGTGATTATGCTAATTAGCGTAATCATCCCATTTGTCTGAGTTTGTATTTCAAACACAAATTGCCATCTCATTACTATTTCTGCTGCGGTGACCTCATAAAGTACGTATATGATCTTCCTGTTGTCTCTATTAGGATTGCCGACTTAATCAGATTGTTAAAGACAGGCTTTTAGAATTATAATCTTTACTTCAATGTCTAAGTTAGTCTTACTTAGTGAAGGTTTGCCGTTATCATACTAAAATGCTCGGTCCTAAAAACGTTATGCCCTTAAGTCAAGTCAAATCAAGTGAATTTAGGCCTACATTGAAATGAATTTGAACAGTTTCGGCTAATAAAAAATAAATAAAACTTAAACTACATGGTGAAACTACCCCCCGCCAGACACCATCCCGGTATTTCTAAAACTGGTTTCGGAGTTGGTGTTTTTTATTCATCTTTAAAACCAATGGGTGGATTCGTGTCTCCATATTTGTATAATTTCCTAATAAATGATTAAATAATGATATTGATAAACTAATGGTATCGTTTAAATTGAAAATTATCCTACTGATTATGTGTAGTATCGTATCACAACGTAGAATTCAGGTTAAGCTAATTTAAGTTTGACACTCATTGTTCTTTTTCTCCTCCCTTGTCTATCTTGTGTCCAAAAGTTAGCCACCCAAATACTGAGCTAACGGCGGGCCCACAGAAAACTGGGGTAACCCCCTATAGCCTACTCAGCACGATTGTATACCATAGGCTTGGGAATGTCGAGTTTTCTGTTTGTTTTTAGGCTATATACATTTTCTACTTTAAAATATAAGTATATAAAGCTATAGTCTCTCGTAATTTGTGTGTGTTCCATCATTTTATTTTACCAGTTTTATATGTTTTTAAATGTATTTTGTAGATTAATAAATAATTATATGTAGTTAAGTTCTTCTGGGGCTCCAGACATATGTTATGGAGACTTTGTTGCTTTTGTGGTCCCAGGACATTTTTGATGTCGAATAAAATGATGAAATGAAATGTCTGATATAGGTAGTAAACCTTATGTAAGAAAATAAATATATGGATGAGTACATGCGTCCTTCTATAGACTGTACACGACACTGAACATAATCGGTATAATGTTGTAAGTTGGATGGTTTTCATTGCCGTTGATCCCGGTGGTGGAACCAATAACCAATAATGGATAACCATGACATTCAATGTGCACTTTCCAAACTAATCATTACATCGCTGCCTTCTGGTTATATTAACTTGTAGCGTTTGGGGACACACGTGACAGAAGCTGTAATAATACAAGATCCTATAGGAAATAAGTCTGTATTGAGTATGTTCACGCCTGTATGGTACAGTTAAACACCTCCACACCTCACTTTCAAGAGACAACCCAACTAAATGGACACTTTCTTGATAAACGAACATGGCGTTGGGATATTGATTAACCCCTAGGGGACACCCTATCTGTTGTGTCTTAAAGATGTCCCCTGAGTGCCTTAATAGGAGTACTGTATATCACTGTATATCCTTCTTGTAGGCCTACCTCAAAGTAAACACCCGTGATTTCCGGGTTTGGTGAGTGTTCACCGCGTGGTGCTTTGGAGCATAAAGATGTTGAGACATGCATTATAGTACGTCTAGCCTGGGTGCAGAACAATTATTATACACATTTGCGGGAAAAAAGTATAGGAAAATTTTTTTTTGGTTTTTCTAATAGAGTATACCATATAGAATGTCAGAAAAAAAATCCCCATCCCAAGGTCTTGGGGAAATTTTTTTATGGCACTTTTAAATTTTGGCCTATAGGCCTATAACACACACAAATTCCTATTAACACACACAAATACCTATATATAGGGGATAGGGAAAATCAATTAACAGTTTTTGTTACTTGCAGTTGGGTTTTAATGATTAAAATTAGTAGAGGCTTACTTTAATAACTACTTCTCATAGTAGTTGATGAATCAAGTCGATACGATGACATCATCATGCCAGAATCCAATATGGCGCCCAATTTGGCGGGAAAAACAGGGTATTGCTAAACCACCTCAAACCCCTGGAAACCTAAAAAAAACAACATAGAAAACCCCACCGAACCAACATAAAAGTGATTGAATCATGGAGTGTACGACCCACTAGGTATGTCCATGTAAAAAAAATTAAAAATTTCTACTGTTAACTACTTATTTTTGGGGTAAAACATCATTTTTTGGTTAAAAATTAGCAATCATTTTTTACCAAAAAATGATGTTTTACCCCAAAAATAAGTAGTTAACAGTAGAAATTCAATATTTTTTTACATGGATATACCCAGTGGATCGTACACTACATGATTCAATCACTTTTATGTTGGTTCGGTGGGGTTTGCTATGTTTTTTTGGAGGTTTCCAGGGGTTTGAGGGGGTTTAGCAATACCCTGTTTTTTCCGCCAAATTGGACGCCATATTGGATTCTGGCATGATGATGTCATTGTTATCGACTCGATTTATCAACTACTATGAGAAGTAGTTTTTAAAGTAAGCCTCAGCAAATTTTAATCATCATAACACAACTCCAAGTAAAAAAAACGTGAATTTGTTTTCCATATCCCCTATATATAGGTATTTGTGTGTGTTAATAGGCATTTGTGTGTGTTATATAGGCCAAAATTTGAAAGTGCCGTAAAAAATTTTCCCCAAGACCCTGGGATGGGGATTTTTTTCTGACATTCTATATGGTATACTCTATCAGAAAAAAAAGAAAACAATTTTCCTATACTTTTTTCCCGCAAAATTTGTACTGCACCCAGGCTAGTCTGTTTAGCAGGGAGTTGAATGAATAAAATATCTTTTCATTTTTTAGCATCATGTAATGCGGTACATAAAATACTTGCATAAGTAATAATTACGGTCTTAAGTTGTTTTTATTACAATTTATGAAACACGGTTAAAACACCTATTATTTTGACACCTTCGTAACCAAACAAAGTGTCACTTTAATTTATGTTAGTCGGAATATTATATCATATTCGGTTCATGGGAAGTGTCCCTGTAACAGGATGTCCCCTGCTGGATATATGAGTGTCATGGGAAGGTTTCTACTGAATTGTAATAAGCCCACTATCATTGTACACCATACAATGCATTTGAATGTAGTGAAGTAGAAACGCACAGGTGTAAACAGGTTTGTAATTTTAATTAATATACGATTGATTTTGTAAATAGAAGATTTAACTCAAAAAAAAGAATGTTAAGAAGTAAATACTTTGTATTAATGTTTAGTAATTCAGATAACAAAAATACTAAATGAATGCTAATGTTTACTAATGGTATATCGATACTAAAGGTCAATTATGATATTAATGAGGAAAAACAGTAAATAATGACAAAAGGTAGAAAATGTTTAGAAATTATGTAATGAAACATTGAATAAATAAAGGTGGTGGTGAACCACAAAAGATAAACAAAAATTGTAAAATAAAAATTTCGAAATGATATAGGCTACAGAACGTAGGCCTACAACCATTTTTACTTTTTTTTCAAATCGACATTTGCAAATATTAATATTAAAATGTAAATATTAAACACTGCAAAAAGCATTTCTTAATCGATAGAATATAGCTTTACACGTACTGTAACATAATATGAAACCGATTCTTTTAAATGAAATATACGTCTATGTTCCAGTGTTACAATTAAGACAAGCTTATGTTTCTCCCAGGAGATATCAGTTGGTTTTGTGTACCAATTTTACTGTATTTATTATTCAAAATTATAATTTATCATATCACATAAATCTGAAAGAAGCATTTTATCATTGAATGCAAGTGTTATAGAACCCAGGTTAAACTCACTGTCGTTCAATAGCATTCACACAGAAGCGTAAAAATGTAAATTCTATAATTGTATATTTATTCAATATTTAATCTCATGACTATTAAAGATTGGGTTGTATTTCTATAGTCGGTTCACGTACAGTTAATTCAAATTCAAACACGGTTCTTAGTGATCCATCTAAGAAGTTTGTAGTAAACAAAATAAAATACTCTAATAGTATTACAGGTGACAAGGCAAGATACAATGCATTTGTATTTTCAGTTATTGAATGCATAGGCTAAATGATAACATAAGAAACAAACATCATTATTGATAGCTACCGTACACTTTTTTAAAACCATTATCGATTAATTATAGTTTTTAACCGTGATCTAGGTTAGGTGATTTGAATAACCCCTAGGCCCTAATTAAATTCCGATATCAATCAACAACCTATAGTGGATACCAAGAGATGCAACATAGGACCCATTCAGACTTTGTTATTTACCCGGTTAAGTTGGTTCCATGGGTAGAGTTAACTAACATTTTGTGGCTACGAACCACGTAACGGGTAAATAACTGAAGAACTATGGACACAAGTTACAATCACACATCTTTAAGAATTCAATACATAGTTTAAACCTAAAAAACACACTGTACTGAATAAACTTAAAGCGGGTAATGTTTCTTCAAGTTTTAAATAATGTTTTAACGTGGTGCCATACATCTCTGAAACCCGTAGGTTAAATTTACCAAACATATCAACTTGGCTTTTGCGGCGCTAATCTTAAAACTAAATACAATGCACAGAAAGCTTACCTTGTCCGAGGCTCAGCGGAAGAAATGTTGAAAGATAGAGAAAGATAGAAAGAGACATGGTTTTCTTAGAACTACATCCTACAATATCCATTTACGGGAATCGAAATAAAAACCGCTTGCTCGTGAAAAATCAGTGTTGTTGAATGCGATTTCCATTGTTTGGACAAACGTCTACAAAATCGATGATAGGAACGCTACCGATTATGATAACAAACTACCGTACATGCTGTCGATAATTTAGACAGGACATAAATTACTCTCTGATAAGACTCATTCCAATAATATATCTGCTTTACTTTTGAGTCACATGTTGACTTTGGTTAATCATCGGCTTTTCTTTCACGAGGCTTTGCCGTGTCTTGTAACACCTAAAATTGCTGACTGAATCCGTTTGCTGGGAGCTACTACTGTAAGATCACGCTGACGTTACATGCGCCAGATATCAATATAGTTTGTAATCGAATAAACAACATAGTAATTGACCGTTATAGAGCCATTAAGTGGCTTTAAATGGTTTAGATTTTAAAAAGAAAACATATCGCGTCATCTTAAGTCAGATAATGTATTATCTTTCATGCAAGATGAGCAATCTAATTCCAAACGATGTTACTGAATCCTATTGTTCGCTACCGTAACAACACTAATACTTCACTTTTATTGATAGGCCTAACAACATAATATTAATTGTAACGATCATTTTCATTATATCAGAATCCGCTTTAAACTTCGAATACAAAGCATTTTAATTCAGCCCTAAATTATTCATTATTTTACTCAGAAAAATATTTCTCGGAAAATGAAGTGAACAATTCACTGTGTGACGCAGTTGGAATATCTTATATTTGTGATTCGAATTAATTATAGTCATATTCGCCTCCCCATCCCACCTCTATCTAACCTCAGTAACTAAGGAATAATGTTATACATAAGAGTAAACAGTTGTTTTGAATATTTATTGATGTACACCAAGACTCGTATCTAGATGACTTTCAATAGTCAGTTAAGATCCACCTAGTGACAGCTGCAGAATTGGGTGCCTGTTTTAATAACACGCACGTGACGTGTAAATTGTGCAGATTTAGATTGAAACATTTGTTGAATTAAATAAACTAAATCTGAAACAAAATCTGCTTTCAACCGTCAGCATTCATTATCAATTTATTTCTTATATCTCGCCAATATATAAATCAAACGCGGAAATGGATGCATTTTTCCATTAGAATTTATTAATAAATGAAACAGATCTTTAGGCTCCTATCTTTCAGGCGTATCAGAAAGGTTATGCCCGAAATATCTCGTTCATCTTGTTTAATGAACGTTGAACATAATATGAACGCATTAATATATTTGCAGTGTGCTGTTCCAGATTGTCTTGATTTATAAAATAAATTGCTTATCATTGTCAAAAACAACATATGCGAATGCCGAATAAAATGCAACAACAAAATCTGAGCTAAAACCTAGTGGTATTTCACGCACGCGTACTAAACCGCTAAAAATCATCCAACCGAAACGTTTTACCAAATAAATGTTCTTTATTGATATAGGTAGTACAGTAGAAATAATTGTAGTGTTGTTTGAACATTACGCCCACATAGAATATTTATTACAATGTTATGATAAACCTTTCAAAAGCAAACTAGCGTTTAAGGTAAATTGGACATTTAGACTGACGAGCGGTAACGGTAAGCGGAAAAGCGCGTAGTCCCACGTACAAGCAAAGCGATCTAACAACAGGACACTGAGCTCGCCTTGACAAGATAGGAACTCGTACCAGTTCTTTGATCTTATGTCTGGCTGCGACAAATATCAACAGTACTATACAATACTATAATATAATATTCTCTGCCTGTTTATTAAGGGGCGTGGAACTGATCGTGTCGTCGCCACAGATAAACCCTTTGATCTCCGGAGCTCAGCATCCTGCTGTTAGATTGCCTTGGACCGACCTGTACAGTACGGTATCTACTCTGAGTGAGTTTTCGCTCAAGCACCCTCCTCTCGGCGTTTTGTGTAAATGATCATAAGAAATAACACTAGATTATATATTTTTGTTTTCCGGTAACCGTTTACCGCTTACCGTTACCGCTCGTTTGTGTAAATTGGCCTTTAAGGGTTAACATTTTTACCGCGCAGTGCATGCTATCCCAACACTATACATTATTGAATAATAAATATTTTTTGTAGTGATAAGAAAGAGAGATGGTACACGAGAGAGCATAATATCAGTTGACTATGCATGTAATCTAGTTTAATGGTTATAACACTCAGACTCGTTTCCCGCGAGATACTTTATCCAATACATAACAATGACACAATTTATGTTCTATGGCCTGCGTCTTATTGACATCACGACTTGTAATTCATAACAATGTTAAGAATTAAATCTTGTCAGAAATAAAAGCGATCTGTGGATAATAAGTGAAATAATAATGTTAAGCATTTGATGTTACGATAATGGCAATGCCGATTATAATACTGCCGTTGATGCTGATGACGATGGTGATGATTACGATGCCACCGATGATACAAATTACGATGATACAGATTTCCGATGCCACCGATGATACCGATTACGATGATGCCGATAACGTTGCCACCAATAACTACGACGCTACTACCGATGGCGACGATATAACGAAGTTTCATGCTGATGGCTAGCTATGCTAATGACGATGCTGATTAAGATTTTACCGATAATGCCCACGATGCTACTACCAATGGCAACGATATAACGACATTTTATGTTGATGGATATGCTAATGACAATGCCGATTACGATGTTACCGATAATGCCGAATACGATGCTACCGAAAATAGCCTACGATGCTACCGATATCGACGATATAACGAAGTCTCTTGTTGATGGATATGCTTATGACGATACTGATACGATGTTACCAATAATGCCGAATACGAGTCTACCTATAATGCCGATTACGATGCTACCGATAATGATCACGATGCTACTACCGATAGCGACGATATAACAACGTTTCATGTTGATAGACATGCTAATGACTATTCTGCATTATGATGTTACCGATAATGCTGATTACGATGCTACCGATAATACCCTACGATACTACCGACAATATAACAAAATTTCATGTTGATTCGTATGCTAATAACAATGTTATATTATAATGTTACCGATAATGCCGATTACGAGTTTACCTATGATGCCGATTACGATGCCACTACCGATGGTGACCATATAACGAAGTTTCATGTTGATAGAAATTACTATGCCGATTACGATGCTACCAATAATGCCCTACGATGCTACCCATGGCTACAATATAACGAAGTTTCATATTGATATATATTATATATTACGATGTTACCGATAATGCCGATTAAGAGTCTACCTATGATGTCGATTACGATGCCACCGATAATGCCCACGATGTTACTACCGACGGCGAGGAAATAACGAAGTTTCTTGTTGATGGATATGCTAATGACGATGCTGATTAAGATGTTACCGAAAATGCCGATTACGAGTCCACCAATGATGCCAAATACGATGCTACCGATAATGGCCTACGATGCTACAGATGGCGACGATATAACAACGTTTCATGTTGATATGGAGATGCTAATGCTGATTATGATGCCACCGATAATGCCACGATGCTACTACCGACTGCGAAGATATAACGAAGTTTCTTGTTGATGGATATATAATAATGACGATTCTGATTACGATGGTGATGTTACCGAAAATGTCGATTACGAGTCCACCAATGATGCCAAATACGATGCTACCGATAATGGCCTACGATGCTACCGATGGCAACGATATAATGAAGTTTCACGTTGATGGCCATGATGCTAATGGCGATTATGATATTACCGATAATGCCGATTACAATGTTACCGATAATGTCGATTACTGGTCTACCGATGCTGCCGATTTTCCGATGATGCCGATTAAGATGCTACGATATAAAAAAGTTTAATTTCAATGGCCGATTACGGTGCTAGGCGATGATTAAAAAACATTAATAACATGTTGTTACTGTTGTTTACCATGATTACCGCGATTATAACGATTAATAATCTGTAGTATTCTTTACACTGTATTTTTAAACAATAATTATAGGCCCTACACATCATTTATACAAATATATCAAATATCTGAATTATCTCTAGCTGGAAACATATCAACTGTACAAAATATTATGTACCATATATATATCTAAAATAGTATTTACTTTTCTGCAAATTCTACACTAACGAGACGATTAAGATCGAAACCTATTTAAAGCCAGGAATTCTGACTACATAAGCGACATGCATGACAAACGAAGAGGATACTATTAAATTTGTTAGGGCGTGTTATTAATATTATATCGATATATTTTCCAGTTCCACTGAAGTAAATAAGACTATAAAATGCCTCCTTATGATTTCATTCGCAATGATAAATGAAGGCTTTGTACGCCACATAACCGGAGTGAAATCTGTTCTCAATCACTTTGTTTTGCCATATATTATATCGGAGTGGTTGTAATTGTGTTTTCTTTTATAATAAGTAAGATTAATTATTGTGAAAACTAGCACCTACTATCATTAGGAAATATAAGCATAGTTACGTGCGTAAATGTACACTTGTTATACACAGGAATGAATAGCTATACAAAGAATACTAAACAATAAATGGACTGACAGTCAGTCAGTCCATTTGACTGACTGACTGACTGACTGACTGACTGACTGACTGACTGACTGACTGACTGACTGACTGACTGACTGACTGACTGACTGACTGACTGACTGACTGACTGACTGACTGACTGACTGACTGACTGACTGACTGACTGACTGACTGACTGACTGACTGACTGAGCGATCAACCGACCGACCGACTGATGAAAAGTAGTGTATGTTGTTGTCTGGATGGACAAGTACAAATTTGACTATTAGGTTGAATAACTTTCAGATCGATAGATGAATGAAAGAATGTGATGAATGAGTTGACGGACATGAATTGTTGCCCTCTTATGAATGAGTATTTTTTAAAGGATCATATGGATGATGAACGACACAACTTCATTTTGTGCGCAACACAAGAACATAGGACAGTTCCAATAATCCATCGCTCGATCGTGATTGGTCAACTAACGTTCTTTGCCTCTAGTGGGAACCAAACAATTACAGTATATTTGTTTTGTTAACTGAAAGCGACAGACAAAATTGTTTTTAGAGGGCGACATGTCGATTGCAGTACATTACAAACTATAATTCCTCTCTCATAAAAAACAACATATTTTATATTAACTCAATCCTCTTTCCAATTTAATTTGTTACGACATTTAATTTACTGCATATAATGAATAACAATTGTTTATCTGATTTCACTTGTATGTCTGCCGTCTTCTGTTTTGATTTTCTTTGCTACACCCTGTATGGCCAATTTGTTTATATCTCATTTACATACGTATGAATAGACTGTACTGTAGTTTGTTTATATCTCATTTACATACGTATGAATAGACTGTACTGTAGTTTGTTTATATCTCATTTACATACGTATGAATAGACTGTACTGTAGTTTTAATTGTCTGCCTTTGGAATTCCTAATGATGATCAAATAAAGATAGAAATGTTGAATCATGGCTTGCCTCTCGTTATTTGGATGTAGTTTTATACTATGTTATTTAAATATAATTAGTGCATCTATTGGTTTTTGAATAATATCTAGTCGTCATTTTAAGTAATGAAATAATATAGGCCTGTTGTTGGTCTACACGGTAAATTAACATTTACCATACAATTAAAAAAAAAGAAATTTTAAGTGTAGTTTCAAGTTTATAACTTGTGTTTATGCATAATCAGCAATTTAATTACTGTAGTAATTTATCAGTATTTGCATATTTAAGTAGTAACATTGTATCTCTAATTCTGATTTCTCGTTCTTGGTCTGATTTTATCACATATTGGTATAAATAAAGGTAAATGCATCCTGGGATACGTTGTCTATCTGGAGAAGTAGTTACTGTAATATAAACTGTTTTTAAATGAACCGATAGAACCACTAAGGCCTACTAAAAATGTTGTTCTAACATGCCATCTCTTCTTTCCGAAAAAAAAAAAACTCACGTCAACATTACATGGTTAGTGTAATCCAAACTGCATTACCGGCACCGTTCTAATCAGCCTAATGCGTTAGTTTTATCTACATGCTTAAAACAGTTATTTCATCTATGTTTTGTACTGTATGACAGATGATGAATCGACGGCTTAATGTTGTAAAACTACATAAATACTAATGATAATCATTATGAGTATCCAATACATATTTTGCAAATAAACATTCGTGCGTTTCTAAGATGGGTTTGGAATTGCGAATGGAAAAGTGTTTGTATAATCATGGAGGTATATTACCTTATTAATTTAGTAACGATACACGCTAGACGTAATTAATAGGGAATCATTCGTTTATAAGGACACATTAAAAAACTATATACAGTATACTATAATTCCATTCCAAAAATCCGATTCCCACTTAATCAAGCACTCAAATCTTTTTTTCATAGGACAGGGGTAGGCCTACCATCCAATTTTAAAATGAAGGGCCACTTACCTTGATCGTTATGTCGGCAGTGTATAGATTAATTCCAGGTGGCAATTTCACATTTTCCATCCAAATTTGACTTTATGCAGGAACGGAAAAACTTAAGGAAACACAAACATATTAGTAATAAACAATTCTAAAACAAAATTCTAAAAAAAAAAAGTCTCTCCCAAATAATAGAAAAAGGAAGTGGGTAAAACATAAAGAATTGACTACAGTACATAAAGAAAATCCAATCAGTAAAAAATAATTGTAAACCAAACATTAGCTTTAAAAAAACGTCAACTAAAAAAATAGACGCTGGTAAAACGTAAGAAATTACATAAACAGATCAGTAAAAACTTGTTAAACCAGAACATTTAAGTGGATTATTAAAAGTTGCTTAAAATGGTAACTTAAAGTGAATTTGGATTGAGATAGTTTATTGCAGTTACCGTTGGTAATTTTTATTTCTTTTATGTCGCGAAGTGCAACAGCAGTTATTACAAAGTGCGAGAGCAGAGAGCAGTTATTACAACGTGCGACAATAGTTATTACAAAGTGCGAGAGCAGTTCATAGAAAGTACGAGAGCAGTTATTACAAAATGCAAGAGTATTAATTACAAAGTGCGAGAACAGTTATTATAAAGTGTGAGAGCAGTTATTACAATGTGCGTGAAGGGAGAGCAGTTATTACAAAGTGCGACAGCAGTTATTACAAAATGCGAGAGAACTTATTATAAAATGAGACAGCAGTTATTACAAAGTGCGACAGTGTAGTTATTACAGAGTGCGATCGCAGTTATTACAAAGTGCGAGAAGGGAGAGCAGTTATTACAAAGTACGAGAGAAGTTATTACAAAGTGCGACAACAGTTATTACAAAGTGCGACAGCAGTTATTACAACGTGCGAGTGTTGTAATTACAGAGTGCGAGAGCAGTAATTAAAACACCGACACCAGCTTTAAAAATTGCGATTGACAATTATTACCCAATGTGCGATAGCTCAGATATTACAAAGTGCGACGATATATAGTTACAAGAAATGTCGGTGGCGGGTATTACAAAGTGCGATGATTATTACAAAGTGTGATATGAAAGTTGTTATAAGAAATTCCGAAAATGATTAGCGACAGTACGAATTTATTTCCATGCACCTTTCAAAATGAACTTTATACAATTAACAATACATTTATTTTATATTTAAAATCTTTCTATTGTTTGTCTAATTGATCTTGTTATAAAGTTTTAAATGCACCTTTTTCGTCCACCTCTTTTAGGTAATGTAACTGGACAGGCTTGATGCATTAACTGCATACCCTGTGCTAATTAATGTATACTGTACAGTACATAGTATTAAAAGAACTTAACATTTATTTAATGCCTATATCTCAATTTAAAATTCATGATAATTTTGAATTGCTTTAATTTTTATTTTGTGTTTTGCCATGGTGGACTTTTAAAACAATTATTAAAAGCATGGCAGTAATAATAATTTTTACTCCATGCTCAAAGTAAAAAACAACAAGAGGCAGCCAACGCAAATTTTGAACATTTCGAGAGTGCACACATGTACACATATACCAAATGTAAAATAATTACTATACATTAAGTTAAACCTATTTACACTTAAATACATAATTGATATCTGCTTGCAACCAAAGTTCTGTCAATTCTATAGTATTTTTATGTACAATTACCATATTACATACTTAAATAATTTACAAGATTATCATAACCAACAACTATATTCTTAAATACATTAAATATAAAAGTAAATAGAAATTTGTCCAATTTACAATATTTTGAATATCAGTATAGTAATGCGGTTTTAGTATGGTACTTGGAGCATACTGTAGGTGTATAGTGTAGCGCGACAGACAGATTCAGTTGTCTGAATACAGTATAGTCAGGTAAGTAAAAGATATTAATGGCGAGTCCCAGTAAAATGACCTCTTAGGAGCTCTTTTGTACTAACCTCTGACCAGTTCCTTTCTACGCGGCCTTATCCTCCCTAGTATTTCATTATCCTCCATAGTATTTATCAACCAGTCTACCCTGAGTGGACTGGGAGTAAACAAAAGTAACCCATGTCTTTCTGTCTGATAGTCAAGTACCTTAACAACTGGGCTATAGCAACTCAGGTTTGACAAAGGTGTGGCAATTCCTTTACGCAAGACAGAAGATATACCCAAAATTTGGTGATGGAAACAAACCAAACAAGCAGACTTGAACCATTAACCGCCAAACTATGCCCTCCATTCCGTTTTCATATCCTATTCAGAGGATGTGACCAGCAATTAGTTTTCTTGTAATTCAGCCTTAGAAAGGGTCAGCCAAATTGTGAATGGGCATTACACTTACAAGCATTCACATTATGATGTGCTGTACATCTAGAGTATCTAATTGTTGACAGTTTAACATTACAGGCAAAATATTTAAATACCCTATAAAAATAGCCAAGTACTGTTTGTTATTGTTATGCAGCCTTTCCAATATCTGTACCTATATAATAATGTACATTGTCAGTGCTGTATAGAAGAAAGTGAAAAAGAATCATCAAAATCAACATACATAGTGGTATGATAAAAGAGATGGGAAAAGGAGTTGGATGTCAATTTTTGTAGACAAAAAAATGCTGTCCAGAAAGATCAAAGGGCTGAATCTGTTCTGCTAATGCAAAACAGGCAACAGACCAAGTTTAGGTTTGTTGTGGCCAAAAACAAACTTAATTATTTACTACTCCCTGTGGCATGACAAAGACGTATATCTTTGGAGTCTTTAACAATTCTTCTAATTTAGTATGGTCCAGGATTTGACAAGTCAGTGCAGTGGTGTGCCATCCGATGTGGTCAATTAACTTGTGATAAGAAACATAATTCAAGCCTAGAATGTTGGATTTCTTTTACACTTCGATCAAATGCTCTTGTCACATATTCTTACACAGCTATGAGCGCTCACTGGCCAAACCTAGTGACCCTTGAGGTCAAGAGGCCCCAGAGCATGAGCAGTTCAATGCAACTACCCATGTGTTACACCACTGTCTTTGGCACAGTATTGTATCAATTCTCCACTATTATATATGTCCATATTCAGCAATACAAACAAAAACTTTCTTGATAATGTATTCCTTTAGCTAGAGCCATAAGTTGGCAGTATGGTTCATATACTGGATTATGCCATTAACCGTTTCATGACTGGCAGAGGTGCCACTGATAATATGCAAATCTCAGTGAACTCCTGAAACACAAGTGTTTCCAAGTGAAGTCCCATATCACCCATTATAAGTCCTTCAACAATAACATTCATAATTTTATTTAAAAATCGTTTTGATTTAACCATTTCCTGAAATATATACAAAGATTCTGCATTAAACTATTTGATTAAAGTTATTTAAAGTTAACAAAAAAATGTTAAAGAAATCACTCTGCACATTTGATCCTTGTTGCACCCATGTTATTTGTCTTGAATGAAGAATGATATATCTGTCAGTGGGCAAGTTTCTTTGTTGATACCAACAACAAACATTGTACCAATCCAAGCTTTGTTGAAAAAACTTGACCTGAGAGCTTGTCACATTGATGAAAAAGAAAACATTCAGTTGAAGTGTTATGAATTAGTTTAATACAGAACTTGTGTACATGTAGTACGGATCCATATTGTTGCTATTTTGTGTAAGGCGGGACATCATTGCAAAATTCACTTCCAAAAAATCGAAAAATAAATAATGTTTTGCAAAATTGCATTGCCAACTTTTATCAGCACCAAATTAATAAAATGTTTGTATATAATAATAATATTCAGATTGTTGTTTCAAAATCTCTGTTGCACCCATGTCGTCTATCTCCTATTCTATACTGATGGAGATTAGTCCTATCATGGCGTACATGATGATGTGTTGTGTGATGTCTATCATTACAAACAGCCACTGTATCGTCGTACGAGGGCGGCTGTACTTCAGTCGACGATATCCCATTTGCAGTTAATGGACAAGTTTCTCTGTTTATATCAATAACATCCGAGTAAGGCGGTGGTGGGTCACCATTGAACGTATGCTTCCAAGCATTTTCTGAAAATCTTATTGCATCACCGGCCGCATTATACGACACAATAATCTGATCCCCTACATTGTATTGATTATTACTTACTCTGGGTGCCTCTGCGGGATAATGTGAGCATGCTCTAACATCAAGTCGATCTAGCGCTTCACGTAAACGGCGTCTGTACAACATCGATGCTTGTTGACGACGTGTTATACGAAATCCACGTTTTTGCGCAAACAGCACCAATAGTATACACATGGTAAAAAGTAGAAATCCGGTGATGATTGCTAATTCAATTCCCGTAAATGTATCATGTATTTTGTAACTTGTCGTTACCACACTTGGTTGAGTAACTGCTTGGTAGTTTGCTAAAAAATATAAAACAAAATGTCTTTTAGAACAATTTATCAGAAAAATAATGAATTTTAAACAAAAGACATTGATACTTACCATAAACAATTTAGAATATTTATTGAATTGGTTAAGATTTTTACATGAGGGTTCGCTTTTCTACAAAAGGGGATCAAATTGGCAACTAGGCGACTTAGGTCTATTTACTATTACATTGCAAAAACATGGGTTCGCTGAAAATGATTTTTTTTTTAAATAACACTGCATAACCATTGCAGTTACAGAACACACGATATTCCATTCTAAATAGCTGAATTCTTTGAATTCTAAAAATTCAACATACTTCCATACAGGGAGGTATAAAAATGAGATACCTCCCTTGCCCATACATTTAGTTACATAGTAATTCTGCAATGAAACTAAACATAGTATACGGTATCAATACAATACATGTACCTAAAAAGCACTATCTTAAATGTAGACTTAAAACTAAAACTATCTTATAATAAAACCTTTAGCAAGTGAAGACATTCTGTATCCTCCATCTTCATCCATGACACAACATCTACTAACTATATTCAAACAATGACCAATTGGAATAAAGCCAATTGGTCACATGACCAAGTGGCAGCTATCTAAGATCATAAACTAACTAGGTAAAAATATCTTCAGTTAACATTTCAGGCCAGCTTGGTTAAAGAGGAAAGGGGTTCTTTTTTGACTGCAATTATATCATGGGTGTTTTGTGGCGATATTAGTAGTCATGTATATAGTAAACCTTTCAAAGAATATAAAATATAGAAATCCAAAGGCAAATTACTAATTATGTGCTGTGGGTATAAGTGACTGGATCTCAATAAAGATACAAAAAAAAATCAAAAAGATAAATCAAAACGATAAAGTAAAACAGCCAGAAGTAGCAGAGCTTTCAGGCAACACTAGCCCTTTTTTTTTCTTCTCTAAAGTATAAATATCTGGGGTTTTTTTTTGTTTAATGTGTGGAAAATAAATAAATGAAATGAATCAGTGCAAGAATATATATGTTATATAGAATTAAGCTTTTTGCTTTTTTTTTATCTCCATTAATATTCACAGCATTGTAATGTTGTTAGTAATTTGCCTTTGGATGTTATACTGTACAGTATATATAATTAAATATTTGTACAGGCAACAGGCCAGAGAATTTCATTTATGATTCCTATTTCATGCAAATTCTCCGTCCATGCTCCTACTTAGTAAACTTGTAAGTTTATTTTCATTTTAAACATACATACTGTGTTGATGGTAGGCTCTCCAGCTGTAGGTCTGTTGCTCCAATATTGATCTTTACGACCATAAATTGTCATCAGAGAATGCCAACAATGTTGTGTAAAAGCATCAATTTTTATATACTTTGTTCATTAAACGTCGATAAACATTAACAATATCATCACTCAGCTTTTACTTGACATTATGTTGTGTTGTCTTTAAATGTTTGCTGTACAAAAACAGTAATCTATTTTATACAATGTTTATTGTATTAGACTTTTATAACCCTATTATTATCTGAATGTCAATGACATTATACATATTTTTCAAATTTAAATTTGTTTGTGTAATTTTTACTGTTTATGATATACCGGTTTTCAAAACAAATTTCTGTTAATTTTTAAATGGACAAAATAAAGATACTATGACTAGGTATATAGTATGACTATAACTAATAGATTTTTGGATACTTTACTATAAATGCAGCTTGTATATATTTGTTTGAAACCACCATGAAAGCTGAGCCCCAGTGATATAATGGAAGACATCTGCATATCAAGCAGGCTCTGAGTTCGAATCTTGGTTGGGGTGGCTTTTTCTTATTCTCACAGATATATTTTATTTATCTTTTCTAAATTAATTAATATTTATTATATAACCAGATAGTTTAGAATTCTGTCTGTGCTTGTTAATTTATTTATTATATATATAAACACATCAGGCACAGAACATGAATTCTAAACTGCCAAACTGAAATTTAATTACCGGTAATTAATTTGAAAGGATATATCTTGCACTGATGAAGGGCTAGTGTTGCCTGAAAGCTCTGGTACTTTTTCTGGCTGTTTTACTTTATCGTTTTGATTTAGCGTTTTGCTTATTTTATTTTATATCTCCATTGAGATCCAGCCACTGATACCCACAGCATTGTCATTTTTTCAGTAATTTGCCTTAGGATTTATATATATATATATGCACTTACAGTTTAGTGATAAAAAGGCAACGTTGTTTTTCTCTTTTTCGCTTGGCCATTACCTGTCTAAAGCATGCAAAATAATGACAATTACTTACGACAATCAATCTCATCTGTTTCGTTAACACAATCTACGAATCCATCACAGTGCCGGAAGGATGGGATACATGAGTTGTCATGACAGAAATACATTCCTGGCCGACAAGGAGGCTGAGGCTTTATGGTGACTGACAAAAAAAGAAAGTAAAATTAATGTTAAATGAAATTCCTTACATGTATACACAGAAATAGTTTTAATGTTTTAACTCTATATTATGTACCACAGTGATGAATAATGTAATGACTAAAATAGGTTATATAGTTCCTTTTCGTTTTATGCTATACCCGCTTCGTTTTATGCTATACCCGCTTCGTTTTATGCTATACCCGCTTCGTTTTATGCTATACCCGCTTCGTTTTATGCTATACCCGCTTCGTTTTATGCTATACCCGCTTCGTTTTATGCTATACCCGCTTCGTTTTATGCTATACCCGCTTCGTTTTATGCTATACCCGCTTCGTTTTATGCTATACCCGCTTCGTTTTATGCTATACCCGCTTCGTTTTATGCTATACCCGCTTCGTTTTATGCTATACCCGCTTCGTTTTATGCTATACCCGCTTCGTTTTATGCTATACCCGCTTCGTTTTATGCTATACCCGCTTCGTTTTATGCTATACCCGCTTCGTTTTATGCTATACCCGCTTCGTTTTATGCTATACCCGCTTCGTTTTATGCTATACCCGCTTCGTTTTATGCTATACCCGCTTCGTTTTATGCTATACCCGCTTCGTTTTATGCTATACCCGCTTCGTTTTATGCTATACCCGCTTCGTTTTATGCTATACCCGCTTCGTTTTATGCTATACCCGCTTCGTTTTATGCTATACCCGCTTCGTTTTATGCTATACCCGCTTCGTTTTATGCTATACCCGCTTCGTTTTATGCTATACCCGCTTCGTTTTATGCTATACCCGCTTCGTTTTATGCTATACCCGCTTCGTTTTATGCTATACCCGCTTCGTTTTATGCTATACCCGCTTCGTTTTATGCTATACCCGCTTCGTTTTATGCTATACCCGCTTCGTTTTATGCTATACCCGCTTCGTTTTATGCTATACCCGCTTCGTTTTATGCTATACCCGCTTCGTTTTATGCTATACCCGCTTCGTTTTATGCTATACCCGCTTCGTTTTATGCTATACCCGCTTCGTTTTATGCTATACCCGCTTCGTTTTATGCTATACCCGCTTCGTTTTATGCTATACCCGCTTCGTTTTATGCTATACCCGCTTCGTTTTATGCTATACCCGCTTCGTTTTATGCTATACCCGCTTCGTTTTATGCTATACCCGCTTCGTTTTATGCTATACCCGCTTCGTTTTATGCTATACCCGCTTCGTTTTATGCTATACCCGCTTCGTTTTATGCTATACCCGCTTCGTTTTATGCTATACCCACTTCGTTTTATGCTATACCCACTTCGTTTTATGTTATACCCACTTTGTTTTATGTTATACCCACTTCGTTTTATGTTATACCCACTTCGTTTTATGTTATACCCACTTCGTTTTATGTTATACCCACTTCGTTTTATGTTATACCCACTTCGTTTTATGCTATACCCACTTCGTTTTATGCTATACCCACTTCGTTTTATGCTATACCCACTTCGTTTTATGCTATACCCACTTCGTTTTATGCTATACCCACTTCGTTTTATGTTATACCCACTTCGTTTTATGCTATACCCACTTCGTTTTATGCTATACCCACTTCGTTTTATGTTATACCCACTTTGTTTTATGTTATACCCACTTTGTTTTATGTTATACCCACTTTGTTTTATGTTATACCCACTTTGTTTTATGCTATACCCACTTTGTTTTATGCTATACCCACTTTGTTTTATGCTATACCCACTTTGTTTTATGTTATACCCACTTCGTTTTATGCTATATCCACTTCGTTTTATGCTATACCCACTTCGTTTTATGCTATACCCTCTTCACACACCAATCTTGCTTGTATTTTGTATTTTAAACTACCGGTATGTATTTTATCTGTATTTTAAATGATGTGCTTTATTTTACAAAATTTTAACCTTTTTAACTCATTTTTATATTTTTATGTGAATTTTTAACTTTTAACAAACAAAAATAATTTCAAACCATGTACATATTTTACTGTGACTGACCATGAATATTTAAATGAATGAATGCTGCAAATGCTGGAATGGGGCTACATGTAGAAGCTATCACAATGATGACTGGTTATTGGGTATAATCATGTTTTTATGATATATTGTTTTTGAAAGATTCATCATAATGATATCCTGGATTTATAAAGTGCCTAATATTGTGAACCTAAGTCATTTTTGGATTGAACACATATGTAAACATACAGTACTCCTACAATGCAGCTAGTAATCAGGGCATATTTGCGTCTTGACCTTAACGGTACCTACACCAGGGTGAGGAGAGGCAAACTTAGGTAAGTCTTGCCTAAGGATACAAGCAATACGACGAGTGTTGAATTCAAACCCATGATATCACGATCAGTAGTCCAATGTCTAACACACTGCGCCACAATGCAGCTAGTAATCAGGGCATATTTGCGTCTTGACCTTAACGGTACCTACACCAGGGTGGGGAGAGGCAAACTTAGGTAAGTCTTGCCTAAGGATACAAGCAATACGACGAGTGTTGAATTCAAACACATGATATCACGATCAGTAGTCCAACGTCTAACACACTGCGCCACTACGCCAATATACGATTTGTATTTTTTATAGTTTTTATTATATTAAAGATTTCAATAAATTTAAATAAACTTAGAGGTTAAAAGAATTCCAAATCCTTTTATCATTTCCTGGCACCGGACAGCCCCAAGGTGTCTTGACTGTATTTGTATTCAATAAACATGAGAAATATGATTGGATGATGTAACTCCCATAAAACACTCAAATCAGTAATACTTTGAAATTGATTTTTGTAATTGATATTACACATTAGAAATTGCTGGAAGGATCAAAGTTTTGCATATAACCTCACATTATGCCATATGGCATGGGTATATTCCAATCATCCTTGAGATCTAATTGGTTAAATAATGATATGCCTAAATAAATTTCATAAATTATTTCTTTAATTTTATTCATATAAACATGTTTATTCTATCATTTTTTTTTTTTTGGCATTTTTATCATATATTATTATGACAGCAAATATCATTATATAGATATAAATAAATAAAAAAGTTTTATGACAAATAAAAACATGGTTATAAATTAATATTTGACACTTGATCATGTGTCAATGTTTTTGATAATCGTTTGTGATGAAAAGTCATGGCTTTTTTCTAATAAAATTTATACATATCTCAAACTTAATATTTCAACGCTTGATCTATGTGAGGTGTCAATTATTGATAAGCCAAAGTTTATGAATAAAATATTGCATCATCAGTTTTTTGCATGTTTGTAATTTAAAATGACTAAGCATCAGTTTTATTAAATATGTATTGTCCCCAAAACATGAAAAAGGAAGATTAATTAAATCAGATTTTTAATCACTTCTGTAAAAAAAATGAAAACAAATGATGTTTTTACTTATAAAATTACAAAATAAACGGTTAATTTCAACCAAAAACCCATTAACAGAAAATAATCTTCTATTAATCTCTTCATTTACGTGTTCTATTTTCACAACATATGAAAAAAGCGGCGTTATAATAAACATGGTTGCATGTATTTAGATTTCACGTTAATAGATAATTTAAACCCAGAGGTATCTTTAGATAAAAAAATCTTGAGGCATTTGTGTAATGTATACAGCAATTTTTAGCTTACAAGTATCAAAGAAAAACAAATATAAAGTGTCAAGAAAGATCATGAAATATGAATCACAAACAAGATTTGTAAAAACACACAATTAGCATACATTGGCACAGAAAAAATAAACCAAAAAAACAACGAAAAAAATGGAAAATTAATTATATTTCTTAAAACAATAGTGAAAATACCAAAGCAAAGACTGCAGCCAATGAGAAAGGGTAACTGCCAAATATATACCCAAGATAGTTTAACCCAAATGTCAACAAATGTCAAAAAACCTATTCCAGTTTAACTGCAAAGATAAATAAATTCTGCAGTCGTAAATCATATCATGCTATCGTAGTTTTGTTGATGCGTAGCATGTACAGTATGCATGGCGCGAAAAAAATATGCATTTCTGCATATATTATTTGGAGAATGAACTGTTATGGTCAAGCCTGTTACCAGGATTATTGCAAGAGAGATTCTATTGACCGAAATCATGAAAGCTTAGATTGCTAAAGCCTGTTTTCCTGACGTTATTCGACGCTATCGTTAACAATAATCGATGATCTTCTACGTAAACAGTGAAATGTTAACAATTTAAAGGAAAAGGTACTCGCTATCGTTATCATTTCAACTTATCATTTTAAAATGATCGTCATTGAACTGTTAATGATCAACGACAGGAAAACAGGCTTAAACTTCTGGTTTAGTTAGGACTAGCCAAAAAAGGGAGGACGAGGACTGGCCAAAAAAGGGAGGGAGGAGGACTGGCCAAAAAAGGGAGGGAGGAGGACTAGCCAAAAAAGGGAGAGAGGAGGACTGGCCAAAAAAGGGAGGGAGGAGGACTAGCCAAAAAAGGGAGGGAGGAGGACTGGCCAAAAAAGGGAGGGAGGAGGACTAGCCAAAAAAGGGAGGGAGGAGGACTGGCCAAAAAAGGGAGGGAGGAGGACTGGCCAAAAAAGGGAGGGAGGAGGACTGGCCAAAAAAGGGAGGGAGGAGGACTGGCCAAAAAAGGGAGGGAGGAGGACTGGCCAAAAAAGGGAGAGAGGAGGACTGGCCAAAAAAGGGAGGGAGGAGGACTGGCCAAAAAAGGGAGGGAGGAGGACTGGCCAAAAAAGGGAGGGAGGAGGACTGGCCAAAAAAGGGAGGGAGGAGGACTGGCCAAAAAAGGGAGGGAGGAGGACTGGCCAAAAAAGAGAGAGAGGAGGACTGGCCAAAAAAGGGAGGGAGGAGGACTGGCCAAAAATAGACATGTTCTGTGGTCTACTAGCATTACACTCTCTTTAGTTTGTAAAAGGCACTCAGGAAAAGGAGGTTTTACTATCCCCACTGGCTATGGACTTATGGAATGGTATAGAATGTACAAACGCCACCTTTCTTGCCTTTCGCAAACTTACCACAACTTTCTTCATCACTCCCATCTTTACAATCCCAGCGTCCATCACACCGGTTACGTGCAAAAGTGCAACCTCCATTACTGCATGGAAATTCCCATGCTCCGCACATACTTGGATGTTTTGCTGGAATGAAAATATAACATTGGATATTCATACTTGACTAAAAAATTATAGAGTCCAGCAATGGTACTGGCATGTGTAGTAATTGCTTGTTGTGAAATGGACTAATTTTCAACAGAACATTAGGGCTATTGTCTCATGTGAACACACACTCAGGTTTATAGTAATGATAAAACAACACTGTATACTGTATCTATAGGCTATTTTGTAGCCTAAAATGTTTGCAATCAACTTATAGAAATCCGATTTACAGTATGTCTATATTTTTGCTTTTGAATTTGTTTTAAACATGAAGTGTATGAAAAAATTATTACTGTCTACTGTATATTCAGCAAATGTGTCTGCAAATAAGGATAAAATCTTCAATAAAAGCAAGGTTAAAATCGATATCCTATATTTGAAATAAAAATGCTATTTTAAATTAAGCCATAATACAAAATATATACTTGCTTGATACTTGCTTGACTATATGAAACTTTGCAATAATATTATCTAGCTAACCTCTATAATAAACCTGCAATGCTTTTAGTTGCATGCATATTTTCAATACTACTGTATTTTATACTTGGAATCAACTACTTTATTACCAACATTTATAATATAAATTGATATGGTCATGTACAGTAGAATATCAAAATGATCTTGTTATTTTGTAGAATACAGTACCATACAAATTCAATTACAGGTTTCATCCACCAAGTAATGACTATAAACAGAAGATTATTAAATACATTACCTAGTATTATCAAGGATTTATTATATGACAATGATAATTGAACAAAAAAATTCCTATGTAGTTTTATATACAGTAGTATCATGCATTGAAATGATATACAGTATACATATCTTTATAGAAAATTGATTAAAAAAAACCTATAATATTATCATACCAAAGAATTTTGAATATCAGTTCAGTGGAGTTAGCTCTTTCTCATTTTTCAGAAAGGTGAAAAAAGAATGGGTAAAATGGTATACAGTAGGAAATGTTCTTACAGGTACCCCTTTTCTTTATATTATCCTGGCTACTATAAGTACTGTATGAATAGAAGAGTATATTATTCCTTATTTATTTACATATTTTATTTAACCTTAAATCACCATTTCCCTGCTCTTTTGCAATTCATTTAGGCCCTGTTTCTGCTGCCAACTAAATACCGTATATTATACGGTATTTTTTGAATACCGTATATATACAGTATATTTTTGGCAGCAGAAACTGCGCTCATAAAAAATATACCGTATTTTGTAAACCGTATTTTCCCCACAAAATTTGTGGATAAAATACGGTATTTACAAATTTATACCGTATTTTTTGTACCCGTTTCTGCTGCCAATAAAAAATACCGTATTTTTTTTTTACATGACAAAAGGTCAACATTCGTGTTTTTATTTTCTGTCACTGTCAGCTGCTTTACACACGTGTATAGATATATTCGGCGAAAATGTGGAGCGAAGACGTCACAGTTTTACTAAATAAATGTGTGTGGGGAAGCTAAAATGTCTGGCCAACTAAAAGGTAATAAAAGGGACAACCATATTTATAAAAACATTTCTAAAAAAATAAAGCAGGAGTATGGAATAGACTTGTCTCCAAAGCAAGTAAACTGAAAGCTGAAGAGCCTGCGAAAGCAGTACAACATTGCAAAATACAATAACTCGGGGAGGGAACGAATTATTGTCCCCATTACGATGTTTTCTGTGCTCTCACAACATCTCTATCACTAGGGCTAGGCTGTTGAAAGTGAGACGTAAAACTTCCTTTATTGCGACTATTGGGTAAAAAAGATGAAATTTAACACGACCACCCAAGAAGTATTGTTAGCAGAAACGGGGTACTAAAAAATACGGTATAAAAAATACCGTATTTTATACCGTATTTTTATACCGTATTTTGAGCAGTTGCAGCAGAAACAGGCCCTTACTTCCAAGTGACAAGATATATTTCCTCCAAAAATCATGAAAAATGAAGATTACCGGTAATTAAATCAGACTTTGGATAGGTTATTTTATAGTTTTAATAAATGTATTCATTTCTGTAGAAAAATGACAAAATGAATGGTTAAATTAAACCAGGCAGCAAATTTGATTATTTTTTGCTTGAAACTACAGTTTTTTGAAACATTTTTTGTTTGGATCCAATTTTTGGTCAAAGTGGATAAATATTATATGGCAATAAAACGGCATAATCAAAACAAAATAGTTAAGAAGGATTTTTTCAGGGGACATTACATCTTTAAAGTACTATACATTTAAATAATTTGTAATATTAAGACATAAGATTCACCAATAAATTTAGTCAGACATAACCAGACTAAATTGCAACAAAATTAATAACTAATATTAAAAAAAATTATTGTTGTAAATATAAATGAATGAGACAAATAAATGAAAATAATTTATTGTTTTGACTCAACTGGAGGCTATTTTTTAGATTAAATTTAAAATTATTCAGTTTCATTATAATAGAAATTGTGACCAATGGAAATGAAGGCTGAGGCGTGATTGGAATAGATTTATCTTGATATCAAATTAATATCACTAAAGCAGATTTAATGAATACTTGTCACAGGCTACAGTTCACATACAACAAATTAGCTTCTTGCTATAAATATACTGTATACTGACCTTGAATGCAATAGTATAAATAATTTACTTATTTTAATAATACATTTATCATATAGCCAATTAGGATAAAATATTTGTTTTAAAATATTATTGAATATACTGTATTGATAAATATTTTCATCATAATATTAAAGTAATACAGTATTGTGATCTTCTACAATTTTTTATATAATTTCTTTATTTTCAGATGCAGAAAATACAAGGATACAAATCTTGGGAAGCTGGGATAGAGATAGTGAGAGGGAAGAATAAAGATATGGGAAGGGATGAATAGTGATAAGGAGTGAAGGAAGAGAGATAAGGTATGGAGGAATAGAGATTGCGGATAACGAAAAAGAACGAAGAAGGAGTAGAAATACAGAGAGGGAGAAATAGAAATAGAGGGAGGAGGGAGAAATAGAAATAGAGGGAGGAGGGAGAAATAGAAATAGAGGGAGGAGGGAGGAATAGAAATACAGGGAGGAGGGAGGAATAGAAATAGAGGGAGGAGGGAGAAATAGAAATACAGGGAGGAGGGATGAATAGAAATACAGGGAGGATGGATGAATAGAAATACAGGGAGGAGGGAGGAATAGAAATACAGGGAGGAGGGAGGAATAGAAATACAGGGAGGAGGGAGGAATAGAAATACAGGGAGGAGGGAGGAATAGAAATACAGAGAGGAAAGAGGAATAGAAATACAGGGAGGAGGGAGGAATAGAAATAGAGGGAGGAGGAATGAATAGAAATACAGGGAGGAGGGAGGAATAGAAATACAGGAAGGAGGGATGAATAGAAATACAGGGAGGAAAGAGGAATAGAAATACAGGAAGGAGGGATGAATAGAAATACAGGGAGGAGGGAGGAATAGAAATACAGGAAGGAGGGATGAATAGAAATACAGGGAGGAAAGAGGAATAGAAATACAGGAAGGAGGGATGAATAGAAATACAGGGAGGAGGGAGGAATAGAAATACAGGGAGGAGGGAGGAATAGAAATACAGGGAGGAGGGAGGAATAGAAATACAGGAAGGAGGGAGGAATAGAAATACAGGGAGAAGGAAGGAATAGAAATACAGGGAGGAGGGAGGAATAGAAATAGAGGGAGGAGGGAGGAATAGAAATACAGGGAGGATGGATGAATAGAAAATAAATAAATGGGAGGAGGAAGGAATAGAAAAACAGGGAGGAGGGAGGAATAGAAATACGGGCAGGGGGGAACAGAGATATGGAGAGGTATTGTAGGAACAGAGATATAGAAAATGAGGAATATATATCTTGGGAATTGCTGAAATAGAGATAGGAGATAGGAAGAAGGAGGAATGCAGATAGGGGAAGGGATAAATAATGATAGTGGAGGAAGGAATAGAGATACTGTGTATGTGTAGCTATTTAAGCTAGGTGGCATAACAGGGACGTGCATGGAAAAATTGTAAATGTTCTAAGATGTTATAAACCAGCAAGGCTATGATAAAATATATACCAGCAGCAATTCTTTTGAACTGCATCAAGTAGAGAATAAATACAGCCATAGTAGAATTGGAAACATTAATTCCAATCATTTATGAAAAAGGTTTGGATAAAAACAAATTATGATGGAGATTTCAGAAGAATATACTTTAATTCTCTTTCCAGGTTATTGTAGTTTACAATTTCATTCACATAAGTCATATGAATTTAGATTTTGATTTAAGATTTAGTAGTCATGAAAAGCCCAAATCCCTCTAGAATTACTATGTACAAGTAATATGCTTTACTATAGTAAAATCATTTTTTTCTCCAATTTGCCTTTATCTTTTTATATAGGCTAATAGCACATTACGTCTACTAGTTGATGAGGCATTTGCAATCCATCAACTAAAACAATCAAAATGCTATGGAATGGGCAATTATAATTTATCATGCTGCTTATTGTTGTTCTTACAACTCTGAGCAGTTTATAATATTTTATCAATTTTGTTTCATAAAACCTAGAAAATGATGGTACAATCAAAATGATATAATTCGTTTTTTAGACCTTTTCTCCTAAAATAATGGAAAATTACATATAAATACTTTACAGTACTGTACATCCATTTTTTTGTTGTTTTTTTCAAACTTTCATAATTATCATGCTTCCAACAAAAAAATGTTGAGAATGTTGTGCAATTGAACATAATAGTTAATGTTCAATATAATTTTAATCATTGAAAAAAAAACTAATATTAAATTAGCAAGATTATTCATCTGAAAATTGCTTCAATGGGCTTTTTGTGACAAAAAATATTTTTGTTCTGAACTACTTATTTTTGGTATAAAAACATCATTTTTTGGTTTAAAAAAATTGATAAAACCAGTCAATCTCCAAAAAACCTAGCAATCCCCATAAAAACGCAAAATAATGATTGAATCATGTGTCAGAAAGATGCTTATCATAACTCAGTTTTATATCTTATCTTTTCAAATCTTTACTAAGGTACGTGCTCAAGAGATATCAAAGCACCTTAGCCGACAATATCCCAGGAGTTTTAAACTTATTTAAGTACACTTTCAGTTGGATGTCCATTATTCTATTAAAATGCCCGAGGATGATTGTACATGTCAACAGAACGTTCATAGTTTATATTTTTCAGAAACACTGTCTTGGCATCAAACTCACCAATTATAGGTTGAAATTTGAACTGTTACTTATCTTAATTCATTTTTGTTCAATTACTGTCCCACGGAGGGAGTCAACCTATACATAACCCTATAATTCTTGGAAAAAAACATTGGAATTTAGTAGGCCTACGACAAATGCAATTCTCATGATAAAAAAAGTAAATTTCAACCAAAGTGTTTCTGTAGTATCCAGATGTACAAATCTATAATCTTTACGAGGCGTATTGAGGCTGATAAAGATACATTTAGAAACAGTTGAATTTTTATTAAGGCGATACCTTGGAAGGACCCACCAAATTTTTCACAGAATAGTAGTGTGAAATAGAAATTGCCCCAAGTTTAGTTTTTACTGAATAGTGTCCCCTAATTGTGTATACTTTGGTTGCTGAAAATATATATGATTTCTAACTTTCCAAGTATAGCCTGAAGTAATACTAGTAGCATTTTCTGTTTAGATTAGTCAAGTGCCAAATAAACTGTTTATTTCGAAACAGATTTTAAAATGTAATTTTTATATTGACTGCATTTCTGCTCAAATTGTGCTCCAAAATAACCGTTTACATTGTTAGAATGTTTTAACCAGTTATTTTTATGCATCAGAAACAGGACCTAAAAATTAGATAAAAAAACTATTAAGCAATGACCTGAAATTAACTTTTATACCAATTAGGAGACAATCTTGTTAAACTCCTATAAATAGTGTTATAAAAATAATACTATAAAATATTTCATTTTGTTACTGCAGTCATGAAAAATCATATTTTAAAAACCATGCTTTCATTGGCAGTACAATGATTATACACGTACAGTAACAGTGTTTCACAACTGAACCACAAACAAATGGCATTAAAAACGCAGACATTGCAATTAAAATTGACAAAGATGCAATGCTGTTAGTATTGTACATAAATTATGAAGAAAATAGTGATACATTTTAAAGCAACCTAGTTTAGGATATTAACAATTTATCACATTAGATATTTCTACAACATCATAATGCTTTTCAAAGAATCATCTTGTTTTAGTTTCTGCCTTCAACAAGCTGTAGATTTTAAAACTACAGAAGGAGGCCTACCAGAAGGCCTACTCTAAGTAGTGACTGTGTGAACTAGTACACCGGGATAACCCACTATTCTAAAGATGTACAAGGTTCTTTAAACTGCACACAAGCATTTTGTGCATACTGAACTTATGGTTTAGTCCTTATCTGAGAAGACTTGTTCTTCCACCAGAACCATGGAGCGAGTGAGGCTCGAACATCATGGTTATGGTTCCACTGAACTGCTCGGCCACTAAATCACTCAAGACAGATTAGTAGTGACTGTGTGAACTAGTACACCGGCATAACCCACTATTCAAAAGATGTACTTTAGACTGTACACAAGCATTTTAAGTATATACTGGACCTACGGTTTATAGTCCTTAATAACAATAATACAAAATGGCAAAAATGCTTGATTGTAGATTTTTATTTTAAAAACTTACTTGGTTCCTGACAATTATCGCCACTCCAATGAATGTTGCAGATGCACAGGTATTGAATATACAAATTGTAACAAAGTCCTCCATTTTGACAGGGATTACTACTGCATGGATCTCCCTCTGAAACAAAACAACAAACATTCATTCACAGTTTCAAAAGAAAACTTTTATTAGTGTTAACTGTTAAATGTTTTTAATCTGGTCCTCAAGCTTAACTGGAAACTTGGAAATTTGGATTAGGTCCTCAACGGACACCAGCAGCCAACAGCGCAGCGACTACAGAGATCAGCACACTGGGAGATGATCCCCTACTTTTTAAATAGTGTACTAAGTTCTTTAACGTGCACTATAGTACACAGTACCAACAGCTTTACATCTCATTCTAAGGACGAGGCAATGAGAGTAAAGCATCTAGCATCTAGGCTCAAGCCCATGCCTATAACATGCTAGTCCAATAACATCATAAGACCGTCACCAGTATTATACAGCACCCGCCGCAATTTCAAAACGGTCTCCTATTCAGAACGCAACCAGGCCCAACGAGTACGTAGTATGGGTCTTAACAAGTACAGTATACTTGTTTTATGTTGCATAAATATTGCATTCATTGAAAATTTGTAATTTTTTGAAAATATATTAAATATAAATTCTGAATGTTCTAAAATGTTGGGTTGATTGTGCTTGCACAACAGACTGTAATCAGTTTTTAGGCCTAATGTTTTGTTTTATATATGTTTTTATATATTTAGGCATACTGCCAAGGATAGCCAAAAGTGGATTCATTCACTATCTTTCTCAAAGGTGGCAACCCTGTCCACAGGACAAACAAACATGCTCTACTGTACATAAACAAAATCTATTAGTATTTGAGAGTGGAGCGAGTTTTGTCATATAAAAAAAAATCTTTTTATCTGAAAGGATTTAAACCCAAGGAGAGTGGGATTGGTAACTCATACATGTCAAGTCCCATGCATCTGGCACAAGGCTCACGGTTTGGCCCCAACCTCAAGCTCCCACACAACGTACATAAAATCTCACGTTTTTTAACAATCTAAATTTTGTTTTTTAAATTACCTAAAAATGTCAAATTTCTGTTATTTTTCATGGCTAGAATCATGACCTATCCAGGCCAAAACAATGTACTGTTTGTTGTTTCAAGCCAGGAACGTTTGGCGATTTGTCCTAAAAGTAATTTAGGCCAACAAAATCAATTTCACAGGGGTTTGGGACATGGGGTTCGTGGCTTTGCTGTTGTGTCATATCATTGCAAAATCTCAAGCCAGCAGCAACCTCAAACTTGGCATGTATTGTAACTTAGTATTTTGTCCACCATATACTGTAACTCCACATATGTTGTAATTTTTCAACATTTTTGTAAGAAGGTCTACTTTATCAAAGACTTTGCAACAGATGCAAGTAGAAACCACAGTCATGTGTGGATTTTCATGTAAATTTTGAGGAATGCCCTTCAAGCAATATTTAGTCCTTCAATGTGACATCTTCATTTAATACATTTGTTTCATCCTCAACTACCTGATATTTGAATATATTAAAAAATAAAGAGGAAAATATGAATTCTGAACAACTACTGTCCTGGTTTCAGGCATCTTCGATTTTAGTTCACAAACTTATAACAAAAAAACCCAGAAATATTATCTTTCTTGCCTTCCCCATTATTTATGACTTTAAAAATTATATGATTTGCAGCATATATACAAGTAGAAAAAATTGAACAGTTTGGTGTGTTCTACTGGAAAATTCTTCTTTTCGTAATTTATGAGGAGAAAGTAAAGGTCTAATATCAGGATATTCAGGTAAGCAGGAACAAAAAAATAAAATGATAGTAAAACAAGGCCGACATAAACTGCATGAAATTACTTGTATTTAAGCAGGTGTTTGTTTACTGTTTTTGCACAGCAATTAAATTTGGCAGGTACAGGCCTACAGACCTACAAAATAACCAACCTTAAGGTTAAAATGTATACTGTTTGGAAGAACTGTTTCCTTAATTCTCATGCTTTGCAGTTTACATGAGACAATTTGATCAGAATTTAACCAGGAATTAGATGCAAGCCCTTGTAATTACAACTGCTTAATGGCAAACTGAGAGAACACTTCTTTCCACTTCATTCATTCATTCATTCAGTGAGTACAATCAAAATTATGGTAAACAACATTATTTATGACTGCTTACAATCTATGAAGACAAGCAAAATAATATTTTATTTATTAAAAAAAATTGAATTATCTATTTCATAAATCACATTTAATTTAAATTGTAGGACTTTGTAGAGTATGTAATCAGATTATGTCGTTGTCCATTCAATTACTACAGAGTATGTCATCAATTCTGCTGGAGACCAAATATCAATTTCAACTAACATGATTTATTTCCAATGCAATGAGAGACATTCATAAAAAGTGCAAGTAACTGTGGAAGTCTTGCTAGGGTATTTGTTCTTTCATTCCTACTGTAGGCAATACAGCTTTATTTTTTCATTTTCAGCAATAGATAGGCCACTATAATAGCCCATATCAATATATCTTAATTCAATATAAATAATTAAGTACTTTTGAGCAATCCTATTCAGTTGACATCCCTATTAAAGATATATTGGTCTCGCTGAAAAAAAAAATGTTGTAAATATTTTTGTTCAATATGCAATTTTAATGTCACATAATAGTTATTTACTTTGACCAAATATTGAATCGGAAAAAAAATATTTACCTCAAAAACTGTAATTTAAGGCAAAACATTGTCAAATTGATTGGAAGTCAATGGGTTTTTGGTTGATTTTAACTATTTATTTTGTCTTATATAACTAAATAAATTATTTTTTTAATTTTTTTTTAAACTTTATTAAAACTGCAAAATGGCCCAACATCATTTTTTATTAATCCTCATTTTTCTTGTTTCTGGGGGACAATACATCTTTAAGGAAGGGGAAACTGTGAAACGAACAAAAGGATATATGTTTTAACACTAAAGCCAACCTCTTTGATGGGTCCTGAAGGACATGCTCCCTTCTATGCATGAGTAGGCCTATGTAAAAATGTCATTAAGATACAGTTACAATACCCAGAACTCTGGCACAGGAAGACAAGCACATTGATCAGGTGAGATGAGACACAACACATCACTCACATGCATCTTCTGACCTATCTACAACACTTGACCTTTTGACCTTATATGATTGACAAAAAGTAACCACGCCTAGCAACACCTATTCCAATAGATTAAAAATACCTAAAAATTTACATCCCTGGTGGTTGAAAAGAACATGAAAATATTCTTACTATTTAATGCATAAGCATTCATTATGTATAATGACTAAATCCTTCAATATATCTCTTTTCAATTATCAAACAAGTAGAGGTCAATCAATTCAAAATAAATCAAATAAACATCAATTTTACAGAGAAACAAATTTTAATTTGAATGAAAATGCAATAATGTATTCATCCAATCGTATTATTACATACCAAATGGCTACAAGTGTAATTTATTAGATTATGACATTCAAAAGGAATTTTAATTAAAATGGAATCTGAACATCTTCAATTTCTACTAATGACATAGTTTGTTTCTCCATACATTAGTTTTAATTGAAAAAAGATTTTTGTCTCTTAATTTGTTATATTTATTGATACTTTTACAATATACTTTTATTAATAAGATTAATTTCAAGATGTGTGAATATTCTTCAAACTGATTTTAGGTGACAATATCAATCTTTCCTATTTACAATTTCGTAAGGAATAGTATTGATTTAATTAGTTTCCAAAATTAGAATTTACTATGTTGTCATCGCAGTTCATAGCAGCATTTGCTATGACAAGTGACAAGTAAATTAAAGCTGGCATATGGACTATCAACGAAATACCAGCCAGAGGCCAAGTATACAGCATAGTGTGAACACAAACTATCAGCATTGCCTTTCTGACGCCTACATTAATTGTGCTGAGGGAAGCTAGGCAATCTATAATCTGTGTGAATTCATTACTTAAAACATACAGTGTATAATTAGGCCAAGAATACGATAATATTGGTTAATAGATTCATGTTTCTTCCTTGTTGTTCTTTGTTTGGGCAGAACTAATATTATTCAAATAATGAATATTTATGAGCTGAAATGGAGAACATCTCCATTTCCTTAGCGTTTGGGCCAGGCTCCACTAAGTGTGTATGTTTGTGCGGGGTACGCCACTCCTCTCGCACAAACGAGTCTGATTTACCTTCCCAGTACTTTTTACATACCGGTACCCATTTCTATCACCTGGGTGGGGAGGAACAATGTGGATAAAGAATCTTGCTCAAGGACTCAACACTGCAGTGACCGGGCCGGGCTTGAACCAGCAACCTCTTGATTGCAAGTCCAATGCTCTAACCACTGCGCCACAGTGCTACAGTGATAGAACTACAATACTAACACTACGGCCTGGTTTTCCAACACCCAACAGTAACAACAACATTCAACAAATATTGAAAAAAAAAATTGCAATAGAACGATTTAATAGAACCTTTAAATATCACTTTTACTGTTAAAATAGAACTAATACTGAATGGCATGTGATACAAAATTAACCAATCAAATGGCTACAGTAGGATACACTCAGGTGTGTTATATGGTACTGTATACCACAGAAATAACAATATTGAAAAATTGTTTTATTTGTTTGCTCATATGGTCATATCAGCACTCCGTTAATTATTGCATTTCTGACATTTTTTATTTAGGTGATCCGGTTTAAAGTTGCAAAACAAATTCTAATGTGATCCAATAATACCTATGTACGAAATCTAGTTTCTATAGTAATTGAAAATATTTCAGCACACCAAGTGAAGTCTTGTTCCAATTTAAAACCTATCTCAATGATCGTTAAGTCTGGATAAAGAAAAACCAGTTGTTGGTTTGTGGATAGAAAAAAGTAACATCATTATCAAGAATGCAAAAACACAACACTCAATGAATACAAAGTTTCTAAAAATTGTAAAAAAACAGAGGATATTTTCACAGATTAATACAAAATGTTTTATATATTAAAAAAAACAACAAAATACCCTTTAAAGTTTGTGGACATGGGTAATTCCATAAACATTCTACATTTTTTGGTGTAATACTATAGAAGTGACAACTATTTATTTAGGACCCGACAAAGTGTCCCCTTTATAAGGGTGTCTCCGGAAAATGTCATAATATAAAACATATATTGCACCTCATTCATTTCACAGGAAAGTTTCTCTCTCTTAATAGGGGTGTTCCCTGAATAGGTGTTAGCCATAATATAAAACATATATTGCACCTCATTCATTTCACAGGAAAGTTTCTCTCTCTTAATAGGGCTGTCCCCTGAATAGGTGCTAGCCGTAGTATAAAACATATATTGCACCTCATTCGTTTCACAGGAAAGTTTCTCTTATTAGGGCTGTCCCCTGAATAGGTGTTAGCCGTAGTATAAAACATATATTGCACCTCATTCGTTTCACAGGAAAGTTTCTCTTATTAGGGCTGTCCCCTGAATAGGTGTTAGCCGTAGTATAAAACATATATTGCACCTCATTCGTTTAACAGGAAAGTTTCTCTTAATAGGGGTGTCCCTTGAATAGGTGTTAGCCGTAGTATAAAACATATATTGCACCTCATTCGTTTAACAGGAAAGTTTCTCTTAATAGGGCTGTCCCCTGAATAGGTGCTAGCCGTAGTATAAAACATATATTGCACCTCATTCGTTTAACAGGAAAGTTTCTCTTAATAGGGGTGTCCCTTGAATAGGTGTTAGCCGTAGTATAAAACATATATTGCCCCTCATTCGTTTCACAGAAAAGTTTCTCTTAATAGGGGTGTTCCCTGAATAGGTGTTAGCCGTAGTATAAAACATATATTGCACCTCATTCGTTTAACAGGAAAGTTTCTCTTAATAGGGGTGTTCCCTGAATAGGTGTTAGCCGTAGTATAAAACATATATTGCACCTCATTCGTTTCACAGGAAAGTTTCTCCTAATAGGGGTGTTCCCTGAATAGGTGTTAGCCGTAGTATAAAACATATATTGCACCTCATTCGTTTCACAGGGTAGTTTCTCTTAATAGGGGTGTCCCCTTAATAGGTGCTAGCCATAGTTTAAAACATATATTGCACCTCATTTGTTTCACAACAAATTGTCCCCTGAATAGGAATTGACAAGAAAGTGTCCCCTTAATAGGTGTTAGCTGTAGTTAAAAACATACTGTATATTGTACCTCATTCGTTTCACAAGAAAGTTTGCGATAATAGGTGCGTTCCCCTGAATAGGAGTGTATAGTACAAAAGAAGAGGTTCTGCTATGTATCTCTGAGTGAAAGGACCATTGTTGATTTATTCAGGGAAACTACCAAATAGAGTTTATCTACTTTGCAATCATATCTGTGAAACTGTGTCTGTTCGATATATATGTAGACTCTATAGTATAAATTGTACACTACTTTATGGCATAAAGATAAAAAATAAATTAATATAACAGCGGTAGACCACAATGAAAACAGATACTAAACAATCAAGTAGTGTTAAATAGAAATTGAAATGTGTTACTGCAAGCGTTACAAACTTCAATATATGACTTGTAGCATGAATATAAAATACATTGAAAATAATTATAGTGATTTATATTACTGACAATGTGCTGAAAGAGTAAAATTATAAGTGGAAAATAAAGAGATGTGTACTATATTTATGGAATGATTGAGTTTTTGTGTAGAATTTTAACACTTATATTGAATGTTGATTCTGTGAAGGCAAGAAGCTACAGTATATAATATAGTGTATAGAACTATGTATTTTTTAAGTAGTTCATATCCAAATTTTTTCGAGAGCTTTTCCAACTTTCATAAGTCCTTGATTGGCACCGAAGTGTTTAAGGTGATGTTGTGAATAATGTTGCCGAACTTCCGACAGCGTAATAAAAGTAAAATAAACTTGAGTTTAATAAAAATTTTGTTTGCATATTTCGTAGTTACACCGAACAACATCATCAGTGCAAAATCCGTAAAAGCAACAGCTGAACTACTACAGCAACTAATTGCAAAACTTTCGGCGTGTTTCCAAAATGTAGAACTATGTATACTTTTAAGGGCGAGGGCGTGTGGCGCAGGGTGTTGGACGTTGGACTACTGATCGTGAGACCGAGGTTTGAATCCAACTCTCGCCGCATTGCTTGTATCCTTAGGCAAGATACTTTACTTACGTTTGCCTCTCTCCACCCTGGTGTATAAATGGGTACCCGGTTAGATCAAGACACAACTTTGCGCTGATTACTAGCTGCTTTATGGAAGTATGTTTCCATACGTGTTTGATCCAAAAAATGACTGGGGTAATAATGTTCATTTTATTTACTGCATTATTTTATGTTTCAATGCAGACTAGGTTTATGAGTCAGTCAGTATATTGTATGTTATATGCTATTGTTTTTTTCTTACTATTTAAAGTGAAGATTGGAAATACTGTTAAAGATTGAATGACTGATTGTATGAGTCATGTCAAAAAAAATAAAGAAATGCTAAAAATAATTGCATAGATTTAAGAGTACAAATGTAGTTACTGCAGTATTGTACAGTATAGCTGCAGTATTATACAGTATGTTGACATGAGTCCTGTTTCTGCTGGAAAAAAATAACCGGTTAACAACTGTGCGAATAAATTAACCCCAATTTTTCGGGAGCAGGAACAAAAGACACTTTCAATAACCGGTTAAATGGCAGAAAATAACTGTTAAAAACACCATTTAACTGGTTATTTCTGTGCAACTTTTAGCTACAACGCAAAAATGGTTATTTGATTTGAGAGCCACTGACCATGGAGGTATACCTCCATGCACTGACCTTGTGTCAACTACACTGCAGTACAGTAATGTTTTAATTGACCGTCAGTGCCCATTGCATTTTGGGTACTGTTAACGATTTCCACTAATTGATTTAAATGATTTTTTTAGGAGCAGAAATGCAGTCAATATAAAAATTATATTTTAAATCTATTTTGAAATAAACAATTTATTCGGCGCTATGCAGAGGAAACCGACCCATAGTCCTACATCTACTGATTTCATTTCATTGTAGAAAATTTGCTAAATATGATGTGTCCTTAGAGTTTCCTCTTCATACTATAATATCTCTGTAATTTCTTTCTTTAAATGCTCAGCTTTTGATTTTCAAGTCGGTATTTCTTCAAGTTTATGACTAACAATACATGTGGCACACTCAAGTGAAATCAGACATAAGTTGCATGGGTACATTTGTATAGTCAAAAAAAATCCAACTTATGTCTGATTTCGATTGAATGTGCCACATTGTCATTTTGTTAAATTTAATGATTTATCTACGATACATACAGTAGCTTACTTGCTATAAAATACTTAAGTACTTATTTTGCTATAGGTACACTGCAGTAATTTTTCTAAATTCATCATGCCAATTTTAATGTTTGTATCATTTATGTAAAGATCTTTATGTAATATACATCACAGCTTGTTTGCTAAAAATAATTTTAACCCATGGCTCCCTACCTCTATATACACTCTGCTCCAGTGTCAAAACCTTTTTCTAATTACATGGTATCCATGACAACTCACTCTTAGAAATCATACACTAATAATAACCATGTCAGAAACGATACATCAAATGTTTTGTAAAAGGTTCTGTGGTTACCAATTATTTTTTTGCATACATTAAATTTATTCAGTAATGTATAACTTCGCTTTTCAATTTTGATGCCGCAGAGACGAGAAATTATGCATTCCATACATTGCCACAGCTCAGTGAATTGATATGTATTTCTAAGCATTGGTTTCAATTTTTTTTATTCAAATTTAATAGTCAAGGAGTTTAGGTTTCATGTCTTTTTCAACAACAAGTTTGTGGCATTTAAGATAATTTTTTTTAAATATATTTTTACTCACCCTTCGAATGGAAGATAAAATCATTATTGGTCTTGTCTGTATGTTTGCCTGAATTGTTATCAAACCCTCTTTAAAATGTGCATATTGCATTTGTATCCACACTGTCTGTCCATGCGCTAATTTTAAATTGAACCTACTGTTATGTATTCAAGGGCAGAGACACTTAGTTTTTAGAAAGCTTCTTACACAAAGCAACAGAAAATAAAAAGGAATATCTCAAACATGCATTTATAAAGAGCTATGACGGCATAATGGTTAGAAATTGGAATTGGATTCGAGAATGCATGACTTTGATACCTGTTTTAATCATTTTGCTTTACTCTCATCAGGAAGATGTTTACAGCTCCCTGCTCTCATTGCGTTGTTTTTCAGATGGGACATAATGTAAAGCTACTCAATCCCAAAGTACATACACACAATAACTACTCTAGGTACTACACAGCAACAAGTAGGAACCAGTGTGTAATTTTGTGCTAAAAATTATTTTAAAAATTAAGTGCCAAGATATAATAGCCGATTCTCGGTAATGTATCTGTAACACCTTCAGTATCACTCATCAACATTCAATATAAGCAAATCCTGTATCGTAAATCTTCAAATAGTATTAACCCACACTCTAATAGTAACCCCATTTCTAATAGTAACCCACCTTATAAGTCAATCTATAATAATAACCCACTAAAAATGATGCAGCCATATTTTGAGAATGAGGAGATAATGCATGTTGATCTTAGGAGTAGGGAAGGATTGAGTGTTTTTGAGTTTATAAAATAAAGTTAGACTTCAACGAAATTTGTTTATTCGTACTGTTTTATTATTTGCTGACCAGAAAAGTTGGGGTGGGTTACTATGTATTTTAAAATTAGTAGGCCTATTAGTAACCCACTACTCTAACAGTAACCCCCTTCTAATAGTAACCCTCCCTAAAAAAACAATCAAAGAATAATAACCCAGGGTTACAATTAGAAGATTTACGGTAATACAGTATCAGTATACATGTGAGGCCTGTATCATAGGCATAATCCACATGGACCATATAATCTTAGCATAAACCAAAATTGATGTGATACACTGTATCATGTATGAATTTGCATGATACTAGGTATCTAATGTCATATATAGATGTTTAGTAATTGTCGGCGCAACGGTAAAATAAAACAACTACTAAATGTATACAGTAAACTATGCAATTTATTCCAAGTGAATCAAGTGAGGATTCTCAATAAATAGATAAAATATACAATATACAATGTTTGATAAGACAGAGCAATAAACGGTGTAGCTAAGATGCTGGTTGAGAAAAGAGTGTGTTAATAATGTGGTCAGTGCATGGTAATATTGGGCTTGGCCCATCTCATCTGACCAATTAGGATTAAGAGAATTAATGTGGTTTTCTGTTAGAGTCATTAACATTCTTAAAATCCATTAGTTAGAAAAGTGAAGGTAATGTGAGGTTAAATAAAGAGATATATAGAGGATGTATAAATAATCAAATTAAAAGTAAATGTTGAATTGTTTAAAAGCTATGTGATAGGTCTGCTACAGGAGCCCCCTTCCAGTGAAAGAATTAATGATAGAACGAGACAAAACGTTGAGGGAAATGAACATGTCTACCAGAACGAGTAGTACGGGGAGGGGTTGCCAAAATGGGTGACGGGTTGGTTGGTTTGACTAGGGGTGATGCTTGTAGCTTGGGAGTGAGGGTTTGCTCTTGGCTTTTAAATATATCAGTATCCAAATGAGCTACCTTTAAGCGATCAATACTGACTGTGTCCTGTCGACCATTTAGATCGAGAACAAAGTGTTTGTCTGTTCGACTTAATACCTTAAATGGACCATCATATGGACGTTGTAAGGGTTTTCGAACAGAGTCCCTTCGCACAAAAACATGGGTACAATTAAATATTTCTTGATTGATATAGGATTTACGGTTAGAGTTGGTGCGGGTAGGTGTGGGACGTAGTTTACTCATATTATCACGCAATCTATCAATATAATTAGAATAATCACAATGTTCAGAGTTTGAATTAAAGAATTGTCCAGGTAATCTTAAAGTAGTGCCATAAACAAGTTCAGCTGCACTATGACCTAGATCAGCCTTAAGGGCTGTACGAATGCCTAAAAGTACTATAGGTAAATGTTCTGTCCATTTAGTGTGATCATTATGTGCTTTGAGAGAACCCTTCAAATGTCGATGAAAACGTTCTACAAGTCCGTTCGCAATAGGATGGTAGGCAGTTGTATGAATGTGCTTAGTTCCTAGTAAGTTGGCGAGTGAATGAAATAATGCAGATTCAAATTGTCTTCCTCGATCTGTTGTAATGGTTGAAGGTATTCCGAATGAAGCGATCCATCGATTGACAAATGCGTGTGCGACAGTATCGGCTGTGATATCCGGAATAGGTACGGCTTCGGGCCATCGAGTAAAACGATCGATAAAAGTGAGTAAATAAGAAAAACCATTTGACGGAGGGAGAGGTCCAACAATATCTATATGTACATGGTCAAAACGGGCGTCAGGTGTAGAAAAAGTAGACAGTGGCGAAACGGTGTGCCGGTGTACTTTGGAACGTTGACATTGAATGCATGTTTGAGACCATCGTCGTACATCACGATTGATTGCTGGCCATACGAAACGGTCAGTAATTAAACGTTGTGTTGCTCGTATACCAGGATGTGATAGCGAATGTAGAGTGTCAAATATTATGCGTCTGAATTCTTGTGGGATATATGGACGTGGATTGCCTTTGGAAATATCACAAAGAATTGTAGAGTCAGAAGTTGGAATTGGAAAGTTTTGAAATTGTAGTGAAAACGGTGATTCAAGTAGCTTGTGCAATTCATCGTCATTCTTTTGTGCAGCAGCAATAAGACTAAAATCAACAATGTTAGTTGTGTTGTGACTGAAAGTATTAAGTTCGATTCGCGACAATGCATCAGCTGCTGCATTAGCTTTTCCACTCACATGGCGTATGTCCGTTGTGAATTGAGATATGAAATCGAGATGACGGATTTCGCGTGGCGAGTGACGATCTGGTTTGGCGAGTAAAGCATACACAAGTGGCTTATGGTCAGTAAAAATATGAAATGAGCGTCCTTCAAGTGAATGACGAAAATGTTTAACTGAAAGGTATGCTGCCAAAAGTTCACGACCAAATGTGCTGTATCGCCTCTGCGCTGGTTTCAACTTCTGTGAGAAAAATGAAATAGGTTGCCAATTGTTGTCAATGCATTGTTGTAGTATACCGCCTATGGCCACATCCGAAGCGTCAACCATGATACTTAAAGGTGCATCTGGCTGCGGATGGGTGAGAAGTGTAGCACTTGCGAGGGCGACTTTAATATTATTAAATCCCAATAAAGCTGCGTCAGTCCATACCAGATCCTGTTTCTTACCTGCCCCAACAAGTAGAGCTGTGACAGGTTGTAAAATCTGGGCACACTGCGGTATAAATCGCCTATAAAAGTTAATAAGTCCAAGGAATTCACGTAGTTTGCGTAAAGAAGTTGGTTGTGGAAAGTTTTGTATCGCTTCGACCTTTACTTGAAGTGGTCGGACACCTTGCGAATCAACATGATGTCCAAGAAACTCGAGTGACGAAACTCCAAATTGGCATTTCGCTGGGTTGAGAACAACGCCATACTCATTAAGACGTGTGAATAGTTGATGAAGATGAGTTTCGTGTTCCTCGGCGTTGGAACTTGCAACAAGCAGGTCGTCGATATAAGCGTAGCAAAAATCCAATCCACGCGTTACCTGATCAATAAAACGTTGAAAAGTTTGAGCGGCATTGCGGAGGCCAAATGGCATTCTAACAAATTCAAAAAGTCCAAATGGTGTAGTAATTGCTGTTTTATGAACATCAGCAGGTTCAACTGGTATCTGATGGTAAGCTCGGACGAGATCAATCTTAGAAAATATAGTGGATCCGTGCAGAGATGCTGTAAAATCGTGCATGTACGGGATAGGATACCGATCTGCAACAGTAGCATTGTTCAATGCTCGATAATCCCCACAGGGACGCCAATCCCCAGGAGTTTTCTTAGGCACCATATGTAAAGGTGATGCCCAGTTACTTTTAGAGGGGCGTATAATTCCAAGCTGCATCATGTGTTCAAATTCATGTCTGGCTGTTTTGCAGCGGTCATGTGCGAGCCGTCGAGGATGTGACGAAATTGGTGGACCATGGGTCTGAATATGATGTGTCACATCGTGTTTTAGCGACGCTTCCTGATAACAAGGGCGTGTAATGTTTGGGAATTTTGTAAGAATGTAGTCCCAATTGGACTTAGCCTCAAGGGTGGTAAATATAAGACCGAGAGGCGAAGTTTTGGAGGCGACACCTTGAATACTCAGGTTGGTGGTAGTGTCAATGAGTCGTCGATTATTCATATCGACTAACAGTCCAAAATGTCTTAAAAAATCAGCCCCTATGATGGGGTGTGTGACGTCTGCGACAACAAATAACCATTGAGATGTTCGTCTCAAACCTAAGTCTAAGGTTACAGAGCGATGTCCATAAGTGTTGATAGATGTATTATTTGCGGCAGTCAAAGTAGACTCTTGTCGCCTATGTAGACGCTCATGGTGAGTAGGTGGAACAACGCTAACTTCTGCCCCAGTGTCTATGAGGAAACGTTGTTTGGATAATTGATTAACAATAAAGAAAAGGCGACTTACGATTTGACGGCCAGCAACATTCGTCGCATTTAGTTGTCGGCGTTGGAGTTTTCCGAACACGGCGGATTGCATTTTCGAGCATTTACTCCAAATTTTTCATGGTACCAACAGAGTTGAGGAGTGTTGTTTGAATGTTGAGCTGAGCGATTGGTACTGTTAGGTTGAGCAGGAGATGAATGCCTACCACTCGATCGATTTCGATGTCGACTTGTGCTGCGACTTTGATATCTGTTGTGCCGTCGGTCAGATTGCAAGGAATTAACTTGCGTTGACAGTTGTTGAATCTGTTTTTGCAGGTTTTCAAGGGTCGCAGACAAGGAGGGTGTATTGTCCGTGTGTACTGCCGATACACTTGTTGGCGCAGTTGCAGTTACAGATACTTCAATAATTTTGTCAGCCAATGATGTCAAGCTTCCCAGGTCCAACTCATCCTTGGTTGAAGCTAGAATAAGGTGTACATTAGTTGGGAGGCGACTTAAGAATAGTTGTTTCATAATTGAAGATTCAAGTGGCCTGTCGCCTAAGAGTTGTAACATCCGTCGGTATAATTGCGACGGTTTCCTATCCCCCAACTCCTCGGCCGTCAGGAGTTGGCGGAGGCGCTGTTGGTCGGAGTCCGTTGTCCGACGTATTAAGGTATCTTTCAAGTTCACATACCTGTTATCAGTAGGCGGGTTGAGAAGTAGATCCCGAACTTCCTGCGCAATTTCAGGTTGCAATGATCCGACTAAGTAAGCGTATTTTGTAGCATCTACTGTAATCCCACGCGTTGTGAACTGTGCTTCCACTTGGGTGAACCACAATATCGGATCATTGGGCCAGTATGGAGGCAGTTTCAACGCTACCGAAGAAATTGGCCTGTTGACGGTTGCTGCGTCAGGAGCGGGCACCACAGGTTGTTCCTGGTGCTGGGGTTGTGCTGGAGGTTGCGGTAGCTGTCGTTGTTGCTGTTGTCCTTCCATTTTAAGTTAAATTCGGTATAAGATAGTCGAGGGTCACCACTTTAGTAATTGTCGGCGCAACGGTAAAATAAAACAACTACTAAATGTATACAGTAAACTATGCAATTTATTCCAAGTGAATCAAGTGAGGATTCTCAATAAATAGATAAAATATACAATATACAATGTTTGATAAGACAGAGCAATAAACGGTGTAGCTAAGATGCTGGTTGAGAAAAGAGTGTGTTAATAATGTGGTCAGTGCATGGTAATATTGGGCTTGGCCCATCTCATCTGACCAATTAGGATTAAGAGAATTAATGTGGTTTTCTGTTAGAGTCATTAACATTCTTAAAATCCATTAGTTAGAAAAGTGAAGGTAACAGGAAGGTAACCTGTCAATGTGAGGTTAAATAAAGAGATATATAGAGGATGTATAAATAATCAAATTAAAAGTAAATGTTGAATTGTTTAAAAGCTATGTGGTAGGTCTGCTACAGATGTATAGGCCTGTAGAGAATCAGGTGGACGTTGTCATTAAAACTGCTAAATCCCAATTTCATTTCCCAGTTACAATACAACTGAATATTTTCAATAAGTCAATGTCTTTGTCTAATACACAAATACATTAAAAGTAATGAATTAGTGTTATTACAGCACATGATGATATTACAATAACAATTCAATCCCAAATGAATGGCTTGAATTCCATTTACTTCACATCTGAATTTTCACATTTTTTTTAGATACTTAAACTGTATAGTAGTACTACTGTATAACATTGATAATATATCATAAATCATAGTTTATATACAATATGTTTATACATACAGTACAATCAAGATACTATATGAACCAACTACGAGTGCCATTTACACATGGATAAACCAATATCAGTCTTCACCACAAAGTGAGGGACAAATTTGATAGGAATTTCTAGTGGAACTCTCCTACCAGACAATGGGAAAGTCCATCACCTTGCTCGCTAGTGTGTGCATACCAACTTACCACCACCTTTTCTTTTCACTTTTATTTTAATACAAAATATACACGTTTAATTATTTGTTACCAGGGTATAATCAATTAAAATCAATCAGTGACTATTTGCATGCATATACAGGTACTGTACATGAGGTACAGTAAGTGGAAACTGAAAGAAGTAATTTCCCTGCCACAGATATGCATTGCAGGATTAACTCTATATCTTTTGGATAAGCAATAAGTGGAAAGCAATCTATAAATACATCTTTTATTTCATACTATTTTTTGAAGATCTTGAATATTTATTTCATATACAAACATTTCTACAATCCAATTCAATAGTTTGTCTCTACTTTCATCAATTTCCACTTCCTTATTTATATTGAATTTTGATTGAGTTTCATCTTTTATATATTTTATCCATTAACCAATTAAACTTCAACTCAGACATGTTGAATATAACCATGTTTTGTGGTGATGCCTACAGAGAGCATGTATAAACAAGAAATATTTCTTACAAAAAACGCTGCTCGCTTATTGACGTAACGGTTTTAAAGATATATTGTCCCTCTGAAAAATATTTTTTATTTCAAATTTGTTTTTGAATGTGTCATTTTATTGTCACATAATAGTTATTTTACCTGAAAAAATGTAATTAAAAGCAAAAAATACTTCAATTGTCTGTCAGACAATGTGGTTTTTGAGTTATAATTAAACGTTTCTTTTCTCTTTCTATAATGTGAATTTTGTTACAGAAGTGAATAACTTTGATATGAAACTCAATTTAGTTTATTTTATTGCTAACTGCTTACTTCATTATGCGTTACTTCAAGTGTGAAGTATCATATTACAAACAAAAACATTCATGGACTGTTTTGATAATAATTCAATGATTATCTGACAGCGAAATACAGTATTATCATGGGACATGGGATAAATACCAGAAATGCAGCTGCTACCTATAAATTATAGTGGAGTTTCCATTTTAACAAAAATGTCAAAGTGTAGTACTATAACTGCTGCTTGATTTCATCTAATTAATGAGTCATCTCGTGTGACGTAGCGGGCTAGAGCAGCAGCGTGAAAAATATTACTGTTGTGGTAGATACTGTCTTACTTTTATGTTAAAAATCGCTTTTCTTCAAAACCTTGTTTCTTCACAAATGTTAATTGTATATATGTCTTTGTAAATAAGTAATAAATTGGAAAATCACAACAAATATGATGGAAAAAAATAAATAAATATTTAACAAAAATAAATGAAAATCTGTTTTTTTAATGTTGTCATATTATACATGATAAAAGACAAGTTTTTGCTGACATATGTTAGAAAATCATTCCAATTATAACTGTGGTTTCACAACCTCCTTTTTAGCAAAGAATAAATACTGTAAGGCTCTGTCTAGACTATTATTTAAACGAGTTAGAGAAAAAAAGTGATGTGACCAAGTATGGTAGTGATATGCTTAAGTATGGTAGTGATATTTCATCACCATATCCATTTATATAGGTATATCATAATGTTTTGTCACATAAAGTTTGATAGTATAGATAGAGCTTTAGATTGTAACATATCACTTTGTCTACATGACACGTACAACAACTCAATTTCAGCAATATTAAGATAAAAAGAATAGGGACAATAAACCATTGCTCCTTCGAATAATATAAAGACATACTGTACATGTTTTTCCAATAATTTTTGAAATACAAAAAAAATGTCGTAATTAAAACGAGAAAGAACAAAGATAGTTTCAAATTTTTAAATAAATCCTTTAATACCATGACTGTAAAAAGCAATAGTTCATATTTTAATAATGTATAGCGACTGAATCCTCTGGAAAAACAAACTACTGATAATATCACCAGAATTGTTATTAGCACAATGCCATTAAAATTATGGCACACGACACTGACAATAGTTATCTAGGGGTTTCAAGGCCATCGCTACTTTACTCATCTTTGTCAGATTAGTGGCCAAGCGATAAAAGCCTCGTGATAATGTACTGAATGAAGGCTAGTATTAATGCTAAGTCAGCTTTGCTTCCAGCTACAGTTAGTTTCAAACGCCTGGAAGGGGCAGATTCAAAGCGGGAAATATATTCGGAGAAGTTATAAAAACAAAAAATCTTATTTCATTGTCCCTAAGTATTTTTAAAATTCTGGATCTGTCTCTGGCAAGGGATATTGAACTAATAATGAAACCTGTCTAAAAGACTGACGATACTAGTGAAATGAATGAAGCCTGCAAGTTTATCAATGGTGAATCTGAAATGACTCGAGTCATGATCGTGCTGATCAGCACGTAAACAACTCCTGGTATTTTCTACAAAAAATATCAAGACTACTGAAATTAATCATAGCAAGTTGAGAAAGAATCAAATATATATTCTATTCTTACTCAACTTGCCTTTCAATATACCTTTCATCATAAAATAAATAATATGGCAACTGCACTGTACAAATAAAGTAATTTAAAGAGATAGGAACCAACCGAAAAGGACTGAAAGTTTACAACCTCTAAGTCTTACATACTGTATGTACCTGAAAATGTTTATTCACTGCCATCTAACAAATTCATAATTCTTTAACCTAAATATTACTAGTTTACATTAGCCTAATATTTTTACATAATTGTATAAACAAAGCAAGATTTTGCACGTTGACTACAGAAGAAAACCAATTGATCATTGATGCATTATGTTACATTTTACAATGCACGTATCAGTACCTAATCAAATCCATGAGGTATTATTGTGAAATCTACACATGAAATATATACATTCCACTATAATAACATGTTAAAGGCAAGGCTAGAAGGCAAGGCTAGAAGGCCAGGTGAATACATCACAAACTCATCAATCGCCATCAAAAATTGTTGACAGTTATCAATTGATATTTTTCCAGTGTAAATCTACTGTAAATTATAAAAGAGATTATTTGTATGTTTGTTTGTAAGGCTCTGTCTACACTATCAAATTTTATGCGACAAAAAAATGTGATGTACATCACCTTTTTTTTGTCAACCTAGTTTGATAGTGTAGACAGAGCTTTACACACATTTTTGCTATTGCCTTATCTGTACATATGGGGTAACAAAATGAATGGAATTCATGATAGGGCCTACTATACTGTAGTATATCCTTAAACGTTAAAATAAAGATTGAGGTGGTTAACAACCGTGGACTTTTCTAGTTTTACAAAACAAATTGTACTGTTAAAATAATGGGTGTAACTCCAAATAGGGACAGAACACATTTTTGTTAAGCCATAGAATTTGGCTCTTTATTTGGAGTATACTGTAACTTACTGCATTACTGTAAAATAATGTTTGAATATTATGAATCCATAATATTACTGGATTACAGAAAAAAACAGTGAAAACATTTAACAGAAAAGCTTTTAGTATACAGCAAAGAATAAGGACATAGGCCTATACTAACTTCTAATTTGAACTTTATATTAAACTCAGATATCGGTTGATAATAACAAGGGAGTTGTTACAACTCCCTGATAATAACTATGTTTCTCTATTAAAATTATACCTTGTAATTCTATGGCTTCTTAAAAAAAAGCAAATAAGCATGCATTAGCTGAAAAGGTGTAAATGTAGAATTGCACAGCACGTATTTTAAAACGTGAACTGATAAATCATACATGTAATGCAATTTTATGCGATTAATGAGATACATTCGTGTTTGAACGAAAGCTATACTACATTAAAATTAACACGTTTTTTTCTGTAGGATGAAGTTATACTATAGATAATTACAAATTGCAGGTACATTCCTAGTTTAGAAAATATTGGTATGCATATTTTATCTGTTCTGCAAAATACAAAGACAAAATTAAATCCATACTATACTGTACAACTGAAGTACACAGTAGTGTTATGTACCATATCCTAAAGTTTTACAGGGGTCAAGCTTAAAGTTGTTAAAACTGACCTCCTTTCACACTTCTCTGATTAGCAAGTACAAGTATCTTTATTTATAATTAATTTGATTACCACATTTATTATTTCTCTGATACCTGCTTACTAGTATTATTTGTATTTGAAGTGTGACAAATTTTATACGGCCATACTGTGTTGAAACACCGGTTCTCGTCAGATCACCAAGGTTAAGCAATGTTGGGCCCGGTTTCGTTCTGGATGGGAGACCGTCTAGAAATAGCGGCGGGTGCTGTATATACACCAGAGAGTGATGGTGTAAGGGTAATATCGGACTAGCATGTGATAGGCATGGGTTCGAGGTTATCTGTACCATACTAATTGCATCCTTAGGCAAGATGCTTTACTCTCATTGCCTCGTCCTTCGGATGGGATGTAAAGCCGTTGGTCCCGTGTACTTAACAGTGCACGCTATTCGAAAAGAGTAGGGGATCATCTCCTGGTGTGCTGATCTGGTAGGCGCTGCACAGCTGGCTGCCGTGGGTCCGTGGAGGGCCTAATCCGAATTTCCTCAGTTTCCAGTTAAACTTGAGGACTAGTAATAATACATTTAACATTTTTAACATTTAAATTAAATAAGAGAAAGAAAGAACACTATGTTCACACTTCTTGTACCACTGTCTTGGAGGGGTGTTTTGCTACTGTTCAAGTTATATTCTCCCTCAGAAGGGAAAGTCCTATGTCGCTTTATCCAGGTACAGTAGATAAAGCTACAGTATAGTACACTAGACATTATATATTTAACTGTTAATTTTAATATGTTGCTATATCTACAGTATTTCACTTTACACAACTGTATGGAAAAAGTTTTACCTACCGGCAAAAAGACATTTACATTATCTCTGTCAATGTTTTATTTCAAGTACACCTCATCGGCTTTCTGTGGCAGTTGTTTTTTCTGCTAATTTTCTGATATCTTTTTAGGTAAATACTTTTTTTTTTGTAGAATTAAGTAGGCCTATATTTAACACAGTAACTATAGTGTAGTTTCACTTCTTCTTTGTCTAGCCCTTTTTCATAGAACATCAGTTTTCCAACACAACATTAGCTTTATTAACACACACTTAAACATTGATTTTTCTATTCCAATTCTTGTCATTTCATTTTCCATTCACTTACCCTTCTGTTGGCAGAGTTCTCCCTGCCAGCCTATTTGGCAGATACATTTGTACTTGGCCTCCTCTAGCCCCGTTCGTATACAACTGCCTCCATTAGCACAAAGGTCAGGGTAGCAGTCACTATTGCCCTCGGCTATTAGATAAAAACAAGTAGAAACGAACATTAATAATGAGCTTTTAACAGTCCCAGGTTGGTCGTAATAGTTGACATTTGGTAACATTAGAGTATATTTGTTTTATACTGAATATTGTGTGTTAAAAATAATCATATCAAACAAAAAATAAGTACAATCGCACCCAATTCTCCCTAATTTAGGCTACCCCTTAACTCAGACAAATGACTTCGAATTGCCTTCAATTTAAATATAATTCCAGCCATGGTCGGATTTAGACAGGCGGCTAAACAGGCTTTAGCCCACCTAACATTTTTCAGCTATGTCTTTGTAAAATAAATTAATGATTATTTTTATTTGTATGCAACCTGATGGATCATTTATTATTTATAAAATATTTAGCATCCTCCCCACCCCACCCCCTATTTTTTTGGGAATATACAGTACAGTAATACTATAACACCATTCGCTGGCTTACTGCAATATTATAGGATGCCATATTGTAACAAATACTCTGTTTGTGTCACAATTAAATAAATAAAACAAATTCACATCCATTCATTTTTATTCTTTAAAAATTGAATGAAATTGTAGATAGCAGGTTATTGAATAAAATGGGACCAGATAATTTAGAATTATATATTTAAGGAAATAATTTGCATTTAAATGTTTGGATTTATGAAATTTTTAGAAGATAATATACAGGGAAAAAATACTACCAAGGTTTTATGTATAGCAACACCACAAGCATTTAAATGAGTCACGCGATCTTGTGATAAAAGATTATGCAAGTTTAATGTTTCATTAGAATTAATATTGATAATAGATGAGTTGCTGGATAATTAAGATTAAAGAGTTTAGCATGATTGTACTGTCTTACATACCGATTAACCTAAATTGTTTTTTCATACAATCTGTAACCTATATCATAACAACTGTCATATAATCTCAAGTGTAATCAACATGGTTTAAGACAAAGTTATCAAGTATAATACAAAGTAGTCCTGATGATCAAAGTAAGCACTGTGGCTCTAGTAAAAATAAAATGTCAGTGTTCGCTTTATTGGGCTGCTTTTTCGATTGAAAACCTTTTGTAGTGGTGTCTTCTATGTCTTAAATGTGTACAGTGGTATTTAATGCGTGAAAATCTTCAAAATATGATAAATTTGGTGCAATTTTGAAATAATTTCTTCATAAAAAAATGTATTGAGTGGCCGAGCGTTTAAGGCAGTGGCACGCCGAAAACTATCTTTCATTTAAAACTGTTGATGTTGCAGCAGTTATGGGGACCCTGCTGTTTATATCAAGGCAATCAGGACGCTGATCTCCGGAGATCAAAGAGTTTATCTTTGGCTGCGACACAATCAGTTCCACGCCTCTTAACAGACACAACGTGAACAATCATTTACCGTACTGTAACACTATGTCAAAGGATATGTAAGCCGAATAGTTCAAATCTGTTACAAACTTGTTAAAACCAATACAAGTAGTAATTTCAACCATTCACGTTGCCATAGGGAATGGAAACGTGTTATCACGCATTCAGCCTGAATGTAACAATGTACAGTAGACTACAAGTAAAGTAGTAAATCTTGTTTGTGGACACACCAAGGGATTATATAATGGACACAGTGGCTTACAGTATACTTATTATAGCATCTACAATACACATTTTGATATATTTATGTATTAGTTTATACATATTTATGGTATTGTTGATAAAGGCAAAATCAAGGTTATAAAAAAGTTTACTGTTTATCCTAAAATATAAGAATTTGTAACATTAAAACTGTATTTTAAGGAACAAGCATTGAAAAAAGGTAAATTTACAAAAACATGTAATTTTGAAGAACTTAACAGAAAAAAATATAAATTTTGAATGAAAAATTTCTTTTTACTGTAGCTTTAGCTTTTTCAATTTGTTTTATAGTAGTACTTCAATAATCAAATAAAGAAGAGACAGTCAGTATTATTTTCAATATTTCAGTTACCTAAAAATATGCTTAAAAAATACAGAAATTACTATTTTCCATTGCTATATTGAAGGAGAAAAAATGTGTTTATAAAAAAAAGATATTTCCCATGACAATAAAAAGATAATAAAAACTAGGTTGCTATGACCTTAATCCCAAGAAATTTAACATCACATGTTTTTTTCATATAAAGACAATTTGTTGTCCCAGATGGAACATCAAAATATGTAACGGACCTTTGGGATAATGTGTGGAATAGTCTCTTAGGAATATTATCAGTATATTCCAGATTACTACAATAACTCTGACTTTCTATATTATTATTTAACACTGCCGTACATCTCATTTTTTTAAATTAGCTCATAAATTGTTATTAGTCTAAAGTAGAAAGATGTGGGTTAACTGTAGTAAAATATATAAAGGTTCATATTCACATAACAATGGTGTTTTTCCTCAAGTGATTGATTTTAGTATTAGAATGTGTACAATGGATGAATTCATAATTCTTATACTTTAGAGAGCAAATTATATATTGCGAAAATACAAGTCAAATTTCCTGTTATTATGGACCAAATTAAAGAATCTTGAATGAAAGAAAATTTAAAATACGTTTATTCATCAGTACAGTATTTTATAGGGTTTAGAAAAGAAATAATGAAAAAATAGGGTCTTTGAAGGTGTGTACAGTAAGCCTGATTCCCACTAAGATGCAATGCAACAAAACAACATATCAACGTAAAGTTCCGTATTGCGTATCAACAAGTGGGAACCGACAACAGTGATGCAAACATCGCTACAGAAAATCAGTTTGATTTCATACAACAATGCAAGAACCAGGTTAAAGTCTACGATAACTAAACGTTCATGCACAACCAAGCGAAGGCAGGGGAAAATATTTTCTTACGGTGCTTAGGTTGCGTTTCACTGCCAGTGGGAACCACACTTTATGTAAAACTAATGACGTAACCTCAATTGGAGGAATGATTTCTTTTGGTAACTCCCCTTTCCTCTCTCTCTTCCTCCTGCTGGTTATACTGTAGCACATTATTTATTTTCTTTTTCATGAGATTTCTTCTTTTTTTTTTAAAGATAAAGAAACTGCAACTACATTGATAATAACAACATCAATTTTTTCCAATAGTAGTGAAGAAGCAATTACAATACTCTGTGTGAAAGACATATGGTCAGAAAAACCAGCAAGTTTACGCATAAAGAAAAGCAAATATCCGTCACAGATAAATTTCCTATGGGAATACGACAAATCAATGGAGAAGCATGTTTAGTTTACATCAGTATTACTGTATTAAGGACCTCTGTTATTAACATGCCTACAACTGTAATGAAAATACTAAGTTTAATTGGTAGATTCAAGACACAGATTAAACTTTAATGAAGCATTGAGTACGTGGCAAAGCACATCATACTCACATTAATTATAATATGAGCTGGAATTTAGAGTAATGAGTGAATTGAATATGCAGGTAAATAAATTGTTCTCAACCCAAAAATATGTTTACAGTAAAGGAAAAATGCTGAATTATGTAAAAAAATACAATTCATCATATTCTGTGTATTTGTATTCTTTATTTTTTTAAATAAAAATCACTGAAGAACTGAATTGCATGAATTTTTATTATAGTTAAAAATGGTAAAAGACAAAAAAAAAAAAAGTTAAAAACAATGATAAAATCAATAAAATACAATAATTACAACAATCATCACTATGCATAAACATTTTTAAAAATGCAAAATTCCCAAAAATAAATTCAGCTTTTAAAAAAATGTAAAGAAGTTTTCTCCAACTTTGAGCAGTTAAGGCAGGGGCGCCGTTTACCGTACCTAAAGGGCAAAGAATATCGGCAGGAGTTTGAGGCTGATTCAGTCCCACTCTAGTTCTGGTGGTGGAACAAAGTCTTCTTGGATAAGGACTATAAACCATAGGTCCAGTTTACACAGTTTGCCTGTGTTCAGCATTAGAAATGATTAGGAGGTTACCCTGTTGAACTGCTTCACAAAGTGTATCTGATAGGATACTGATTAATTTACTATTGGAATCCTTGGCCAAATGTGCCTAAAGACATCAAACAAAAAACAGTTTTTAAGTAAAATTACTGACAAACGACCGTACAGTGAATATAAATTTTTTGTTTTGATTACCTAATTGTAAAAAGGATTCAGTAACACACATTGTAAACAAGTTGCATCTGAAGAGTACTTAAGTATCTTGTTTACACAGACAAGATAATTTTCAAATTACACAGTGTAACCATGACGATATATACTGCACTCAACTCATTATCACTTTTAATAGTTTAAATTTACATTTTTACAGTACAGCATTGGCTAAAATTAAGAGAAATTACTTGCTAATATTTGATAATTAATTAGCAGAAAGTAAAAAAGGTCACATCACTGTGTTAAAGTAAATTGATAAATACTGAACAAATGGACTAAAAATATTGATAGTTAAATCTATTGACAAATATCAATGTCAATTTTTTTTTTCTTTAAAGCTTGCGGAATCAAATCAAGGGTGGATTTTTTTTTAACGGGAGAGCTCTAACAAACAATATTTTATCTTCATAATTAATATACATATTATTCTTTCAAAAATAGATATCAAAATGTAGTTGATACGGTCACTTTAATCTGTTAAAGGGAAGCTTGTGAGCCAAAATCCACACCTGATAACTTACAGTTGGTTCATTTGGTATTGTTAGTTTTATTTTATCGATTTCTCAGTACCTTTGTATGTAACAAAAACTACTGTACAGGACCTAAATGATCTGAAAATATATTCATTTTATTTATAGTATTATTACTGTTAATTAAAATGTTGTTTTTAAGATGGTACAAATAAACAATATACAGTTACTGTAGGCCTACACAATTGATAATTCTATTTGGTTAGTTGTATAAGAAAGCTAAGTAAACTAATGATATTATAAAAATAAAAATGAATTACAAATCCCAGATGGAAACTTACAATATGCAAGCTAATTTATGAATTTTTAATGATCAGGTCTTAAATTTAATTGTGTAATTTAATATATTTTGGATTTTAAAACTTGATTTGATACTGGATACAGTAGCATGATGTTAAAAGGGTTGAAAGGGGCAGCAGGGGAAAATCACAAAATGGAATGAAATAAAGAAGAAGGGAGAAAAGGGACACAATGAGAGTGGAAATAAATGGAAAAGGAAATTGATTGGAGTAGAGACAGAAGCGGTGGGGAACAACTGGTGTCGAGAAAAATGAGGGAGAGGATAATTGGAGTGGGGTGAAAGGGCTAGAGGTGAGGAGTGGAGGAAAGGGATTTTTAATAATTGTATATATTTGTATGTTGTACTGTATGCCATTATAATATTTACCATATTTATGCGAATTAATGCCCAGGTCATTTACCATTCAGGATGGTGTTTAGGAGAGTGGGTGCGGGTGTTTATTCAAGAGAGAAGCATTTATTCAGGGGAGTTTTTTTTTTAGTGTCAAATAAATTCAATAAATACGCCCTTAGATATTTATATTTTCTTTTGCGTTGTGTTTGTTTAATTTGTTGATTAGTATATATTTTATAAATGTATCTTTTGCCTGAATAAATAATAATATTAATAATAATTAATATCATGAAGTGATAAAATATACTAAAAATTGTATCAAAATTGTAGATCATGTCAATCGATGAATTCTACTACAAATGGAAATTTGTTCCAAATACAGAATTGTGTACAAATGCATGTTTGTGGGGCGTTTATTTGAGGGCTGTTTATTCGTGAAAATAAGTAAACGTCTGAGGCGTCTATTCCAAATGATGTTCTATGTGGGGGAGTTCATTCGAGGGGGTGGGGTTCGTTTATTTAAAGCGGAGTGTCAATTTGAATTAGTGTTACTGACAGAACTATACGTTTCGGTATAATATTTCCACACTTTCCAACTAAACCAATATTCAATTAGATATGATATGTACACAATATTTTATTTACTGAAAATGGGAAATATCCATGTTTACTGTAATGGACAGAAAATTGAATGCAACACATTTTATGCACCCTAGGCTAGTAACCCGATCCATGTATGTGAAACACAAGACATTAATTCAACACTGACAGTTTAACACCTTAACATACAGTATTCAATCATACCATTTTAGCATGGATGCAGTACGTAAAATGTGGGAACATCATGCATGGTTGCTCACACATGTCAAATTATGAATAATTAATTTATCTACAAATGAAATACATATTTGTGTTTGATATATTGATGCCTTTCTGATTGAATATGAATAAAATAAAGATTAATATCATTTTTAGTTTATTACTAATAATTCAATAACTTAGAATACACTTAAGATTTTTTTTGTTAATTCAATAACATTTGTAGTGTAACATTCTTTGAATAAATGAAAAAACATGAGATATAAGTGAATGGGACACCAGGGAATGAAGGAAAATGCACGAAGACGCGTGGAAAAAACATCGTGTTCCAGGAAAGATTGAAAATAAATTAAGACAAAAATTAATAGACTGTGTACCTTTACAATAGTGTAGTCCTACAATAAAATTATATGATTTAAAAATTAAAAAAATAAATAAATAAAATAGATTTGTACCAGAAAACACTAAATAAATTGATATGATACTGGTTACATCATTACGAATTTAATGTTTTTGATACATCTTCATTCTAAATTTTATTTTGAATGATCAATTATTAGTTGGAGACTTATACAGTGGAACCCCTATAAATGGGACATCTTTAGGAACCAACAAAGTGTCTCCCTAATATAGAGGTGTCCCCTATATACTGTATAGAGGCATCCCCAATTAGTGTTTCTTGTCCCCTATATACTGTATAGAGGCATCCCCAATTAGTGTTTCTTGTCCCCTATATACTGTATAGAGGCATCCCCAATTAGTGTTTCTTGTCCCCTATATACTGTATAGAGGCATCCCCAATTAGTGTTTCTTGTCCCCTATATACTGTATAGAGGCATCCCCAATTAGTGTTTCTTGTCCCCTATATACTGTATAGAGGCATCCCCAATTAGTGTTTCTTGTCCCCTATATACTGTATAGAGGCATCCCCAATTAGTGTTTCTTGTCCCCTATATACTGTATAGAGGCATCCCCAATTAGTGTTTCTTGTTAGTAAGGGTGTCCCAAAAAGGTTTTATTGTAATTTTGATTTAAAAGCGATATGTTTATCAACTGTACAATAAACAGCATTAAAATATCAAAGAAAGTACATTTAAAGATGTGTTCCTTTGAAAAAATAATTCTTAAAACATTTTTTGTTGAATATGCCATTTTAATGTTACATAATTACCAAAAATTGGATCCAAAAAAAATTATTTACCTGCAAAACTGTAATTTAAAGCAAAAAATATTCAAATTAGCTGCCAGTCAATGCGTTTTTGGTTGAATTTAACCATTTATTTTGTCATTTTATAAGTGAAAACATTGGGGTTTTTTTCTACGAAAGTGATCAACTTTATTAAAACTACAAAATAATCTATTCAAAGTCTGATTTAATTAATTTTTATTGTTCATGTTTTTGGGGGACAATACATCTTTAATGTTATTTTATACTCTAAACATACAATTACAGAAATATTTACTCTTTTAATACTATTAAGAGAAAGAGCAGAATTGCATTGATTATTAATATCATTCATAAGTTCCCTGGTGACTCATCTGTTTAACTGTATTCCAATGTAACACATTGCTCATCAATACATGTATGTGTATTCACGTTTAGGCGTTTTTCTTAAGAGTACTCTTCTGAAGCCGCAGGATGTCACAGCCTCACAGTGTGTGACGTGGATTGTGTTTCAGTTCCTCCACAGGACATATAGTACTGTACAGTCTATTGTCGAGAAAAGCAACTTTAGTTGCCAAATCTGCAGAATTTTCTCCAGGGTTTGAACTTTGTAAAATATATACCAGTAGATCTAATGTTTTTGCTCAATACTAAACAATTACAATATCAAATTTTACTATGATTTTAAAATGATATGGGGCGGATTGCTATAAGCGGTCTATAACCGGTCTTAGCGCTTAGCCGGCTATAATTCGTGACGTAGCAAGTAGTCTTATATTATAGACCATTGCTATACCGCGGCCTAACCTGTAAAGCTTACTCGAAAGAGTCTTAAAACAGTCTTAAACCTCTCTTTTTGTTGCTTTTCGTATTATTTATCGTCAAAGATAACCAATTGAACGAGTTTTAAGTGTTAAATCAAATAATAACGGTGATTTTATTCTTATATAAGCCTAGAATAGATTTTTCGCGTAGAAATGTACGTACTGTTATGATTGTGAATTGAACAAGCGTGACGAACATTACCTTATTTGGTATTCTACGCGCAAAGTACGCCCTCAATTTGTTAGTTTATGCGGTCTTATCTAAGACTGTTTTATAGCAATGATCTAACAGGGGTGGCTTTAGTAAGACCGTCTATCTGATAAAGCCGGCTTTAATCGGGGAGTTAAGACCATCAGTTAAGACTGTTTTATAGCAATCCACCCCTGGTCATGACAGAGAACAATGACCTACGATCTACTCACACGTAGGCTAGGAAAGGTTATGCATAGACATGAAGCTGTAATTTCTTTCTGTACTGTATCTTTACAGTATTTGTCCATTCTAAAGAATATAAATCACTATGCACGAAAAACTATAAAAAAATAACACAGCCATTTCGACAAGAAATAGTTTATTTATTAAATGAGAAACAGTAGTATAATTCTATGCTCAGCAGTAGTGTAAAATCTACCCCAAAATGTAAGCTAACACAACACTTTGATAAATTCCGTTGTTAATGCGATCTGAACACAGTCGTACAAAAACCCAAAAAGAATAATTATTTCTCTTATAATATATAAGACAAAATAAACGGTTTATTTGTTAATTTAAGTATGTTTTGCTTAAAATTACATTTTTTTCAGGTAAATAATTTTTTTTTCAAACCAGTTTTTGGTCAAAATGAATAACTACTGTATTATGTGACATTAAGATGGCATATTCAACAAAAAAAGTGTAATATCATTTTTTCAGGGGACAATATATCTTTAACAAAATACTTGAAACAATGTTGCATATGTTTATGTTTAGGGTTTTTATTTTCCCAAGACAAATTCATTCATTATAAAAAATAGTCACATTATATTTGTAATCGAAATAATATAAACAGATGGTAAACAGAAAAGTTAAACTACCACAGTACAGTAGCAACACCATATGGCAGGCACTAACTAAGTAATGGTTGTTGTACAATAATAATAATCGGTTTCTTTTGATGTATCGTCTATAATTCAGGGAATATTTAAAATGGGATGTTTATGAATTTTCGTTGGTTTGTTTTTTAAATATATTATGGAAAATGCATTTGTACCAACAATTACTCTACTCGCTTCTCATCTCTTAAATGTTTTGACAATTTGTTTTCATTTTTCTCTGTTTAGGGCAAGATTGGTTTACTGCTGTTCATTTTTTCCCCGTTTAACGTTTTTTATTTGGTTCATGGATGTGGTATTAATGAATGTATTGTTCCTCAAAAACATGAAAAATGAAGATTGATAAATTTAGACTTTGATTAAGCCATTTCATAGTTTTAATAAAGTTAATAACTTTCCTTGGAAAAAAAAGCCAAAAAAAAAAATGTTTTCACCTACAGTATAAAAGACAAATTTAAATTCAACCAAAAACCTATTGGCTGGCAGCCAATTTGACTATTTTTTTCTTTAAATTACACTTTTTTCTCCAAATAATTAATTTTTTTTTTTAAAGTTGGTCATAGTGAATAACAATGTGGCATTAAAATAAATGGCATATTGTATTCAACAAAAAATATTTTTTTTCAGCAGGCAATACATCTTTCATTTGTTTAAAGTGAAATTTTAAGAAATTTACCAATTTACATATCAACACTATGATTACGTAAATCGTTTACACCACTCAATAGTACCACTGCACACACCTTTTGAAAAAGCCTACTTTATTTATGTTCACTTTTATTTATAAACTTCAAAGGCGGTATACAAATCAGGGTTGAATGAAATACCATGCTTGAGTGAACATGTCAAGACGTAAATTAATGACTGGAAGTAAACTTTGACCCAACCCATAGAATAATAATTGACAATGTTGGGCATACAAATGTGAAATTGTAATTGACTGTAAGACAGGAAAATTATGTCCAATTGAGCGTAAAACTAATCTGCGTTACGTTTGTTTTGTTGTATTCATCTTAAAGTTTCATTCTCAAAAATCAAATCTAAATATCATAATTAAAGTAAATATTAAAATAATATATATATACCACGCCAAAGTACCATACTGTATAAAATATGAAAACAAATCCATGAGAGTTCAGTTTGGGGCTCCCCTAAACGAATGAATCAGTTTGGGTGCATACATAGGAAGTGATGTAGTTCATTTATGCTACTGTTTATTGTTCACCATCAAGGCTATAATTTATATACAACTGTATATCTGACAGATACCGTTGTCTAGAGTAATCCATTTCAACTACTGCCTATACCTTGACTGAATAAACCAATAAAATATATATTTGTGATGTACAGTATGCTGTCATACAGAATTCCACAGTATTTTCTACATTCAATAGGCTAGTTGAGAGTTAATATAAATTATGCAATGATAAAAGGGCAATGTTAAGAAAAGAAAAGGATACCTCACAGTTAGTACAAACCTATTATATATATGAAAGAGAACAATAAAAGTGCACAATGGCAAAAATAGAAATTTCGAAGAAACCAAATTATTAGTAAAATATCATTAAAAAAATACACACCAGTAGGGCCTACATTACTGTAGGTAGCAAATAAACTACAGTAGGGCATAACAGCACACCTATTACTTTAATATTTGAAAGCGGGGATGGATAATCTGGTTTGAACACCACCGAAGAGCCAATTCAGGACATATTTATGAAATTCGTTATTATTCTTTCTTCAAAAATATTTTCTTTGGCAAACACTTTTTTTTACATAAACTGATGAAAATTGGTGTTATATTATTAGGAATGATGTAAAGTAGAGGTTTTTAAATAATTTGAAACCTATTTTGATACATGAGATGTCTTTTTTATCTGAATGTTTTTGCAATGTTAATTCAGCAGAAAATTGGTAAAGATCCTCTTCCATAGCAAAAAAAAATTGAATTCCATAAATCCCAGTCACATTTATAAATTGCGTTCGCTACAACCCCGATTCTGAAAAGTGTGAACAGAACCTGGGTTATAACTTATACCTACTCATTTGACAAATTGCACATCCCAAGACATAAATTAAGATACAGTAAAACAAAATGTTCAGAGTTAAAGTATATAAACAAATCAGTCCCTTGATGGCAGCGACAAGTAACGATCCACTTTCAGGTCATAAATCACATTGACAAAGCCATAACATCGACATTTCTACTGGCATTTATTTTCGATAAAGTCTTAAAACACAGTAAACAAACATAGTACAATAATCTTCTAAATAATAAAATACCCCAGAACAATACGGAGTTAATCTTGAGTTTATAGTTGAATTAAATATAACCCTAGGGTCTTCGCAGTTAGCAGATCGGATATCCGCCAGGCAGTACGAACTTGTAAGGAAGATATCAACAAACTAGACGTAAAGTCTCTTGTTGAAGTTCTTAATAAAACAAGCACTCAAGTCGGTAAGATAAACAACATGGTTCCTAAACAATGTTTTTTACTTACCAAAAATTAAACAGCAGCACGTAAAACATGATAAACTCAAGAGATTCCACATGTTTCAATCATTCAATCTTGACTTACTTCATTGTTTACGTTGTGTCGCTGAGCTATGAGGACGCTACCAGTACGTTGGGCACTCAGTGACGACGACGGCGACCCAAAGCCAAGGTTCTACATGATGTTCAAGGATAATAACATGTCGCCCTCTATAGTACAAACAAAATCCAAACTTTTTTAATATTGTCACGCCTACGTTTTTCAAACTCTGAATTAATTTTTCTATTTTAACCGTTTTATGTTCCGTAAATTAATCTAATAATTGAACAGTTATTTTTGGTAAAAAAAATGTACTACGGTAGTACTTTAGAACCCCTATTTACGGGACACCTTCTGGACACATTTAAGGCCCGTTTACAATAGGACGATAACGATTGACGATAAATAGAAATTTATATATATGCATTTTTCATACATAAAACAAAAGAAATATAAAAAATGTTCATTCTAGAACTATAGAATAATAATTTATGCTTCCTTTGATGAAAATGATATTGTCACACGTCCAAACAAATTACGTCATGATTAGTAAGAGCAATAATATCGTGACAATACAACGATCTTATTGTTTATTATAACTTGAATGAAAATACAGTTGCGAAATTGTAATAAACAGAACAAGAATGCATTTCCAGCAATTTAGTACTCCGAAATGACGAAAACACTCTGAAGCTCTTGCATGACCGTATGCAAGAAAACAACCAAAACTGGTAGAATCGGCAGACATAAAACAAGTTTATTTATCTTTTTTAAAGAACTTAAGATACTGTATATAAAAGAAAATCAGATTGGAATCGATGGAATGATGAATACAGCAAGAAATAGAGCTCTTTGGAAAGTTAAATTAGTGAAAAAATTTTTTGAGGATTGGACTGGACTGGATTTTGAATTCAATTTTTATGGTTCTGATTTATTTAAGAGGATTTTTATTTTGTTATTGAGTTCAAAAGCAGTAATAAATGATACTATTTATAACACAATTTTGATTTTGCATTTCGTACCACAATTTCATTAATACTTTTAATTTTAAAGGCGTTTTACACAGAGTCGTAACAACCTCACTAAATGTAAAGAAGGAATCACTTGTATTCACATAATTTAATATTTTAACATAGCGCCCTCAATAACAGCATTATCGTCGTCGGGGCAACGGATTACGCCGGTTACGCCCGCGTACTTAATAATCAGCATCTCTCAGGAGGAGACGACACTTTATTTCCATGGACACCGAAAAGGCTGGCAATATCCTTAGAATTGTATTATGGCAATATTTCATAAACAAAATTAATTGATTAAAATAAAACAATACGCCCCTACCACGCCCACGTTCACCCACCACTTATAATTAAACATTAACACGTCAAAACATTATTACACTTTAAAAAAAACATTTTTTAAATTAGCAACACTAAATTATTAGCTTATATTATTGTATTTCGTTTCTGTGAACGAGTTATCATTATGTAACTACTATATTAATATTCCGTGTAAACTGCTTTTGTATTAATATATTCAACAATTGTATTAATATTCATTGATCTAATAATAAATAAACGTTTATTACAAATGTAAAATTTGGTGACCTAAGGGCGTATATTTGTTGTATATCTTGCATAAAAAGAATAAATTGTGATATTAGATGACACGCTGCGCTATCGCACTGAGCTCCTAGACGCAAGGGAAGTTGTAACTCATTGTTTATGAGCTGATTATCATATGCAGAGTTTGAATTAATCGATAGATGGTTTATGAATTATTTAGTGCAGATCAATTGGTTGAACTTGAGCGAAATGGAATCTAAACTATTCCAATTTTGAATCAAATATGCGCTGTGACGTCAGGAAATTGATGGGCCCTTGCTCATCCGGGTATTCAAGTGGAAAGTTCAATTATGTTTAACATCTTCGAACAGTGTTGTTATTTTGGCGACTGATGCGAGGGAGTAAGAAGTTTAGTGCCGAAATATCCTTGCTTAGATGGAGAAAATGGCACAGTTAAATACTAAAACTTAGCACAAAGTCAAGGAAAACGCAAGAACGGAATATGTTGGAAATACGTGTATTGCAGCTTATGTTGAGAAAAGAAGAATTGTGAATTGTTTTAATTTTGAAGTGAGATAAATTCCACGTTTTAATTTCGCTGGTGGCAACGGAGGAAGAGTGTGCTCTCATTTTTGAGTAGCTCATCTGCGCGCTGGTCAGGTAGGCTTCTTATTGCTTAGTTCGTCATAACTCTGCAAAGCGTTTTTTTGGAGGACAAAACAGGGTGTTTAAAGGACAGGAGTGGTAAAGTCATCATCAATATTGATGATGCGTATATGAATATATTAAATAGCCAAGGAAAATACCATTTTGCGGTTCATTTATATTCAAACGTGGTTGTCCTGGCTGTTTTCTTTTAAAAAAGCTTTTATGCCAAACCTAAAAAAGGTTTGGCCACTTTCTGATTAAGTTTTTTTTTGTGTTGCCACCGTGTGTGCTGTAGTGTTACGCTTGCCGACCGAGGGTGGCCCGCCCCCACGCGGGACTGCCAGAAACTCGGGCAAGCTTGATTGTGATAGGTGGGCACCCCCGTGGCGGAGTAGTGCGGCAAGTACTAGCAAAAACAGCAGCGAAAAAATGGAGGCCGTAACGGCAGGAGGGAATGAGGGAAGCGCAAATGGAAGTTATCAACCCAGGTCTATACGATCTACTGGCTCCACCGGGGGAACGGGTCAGGGGGGTATTGGAAAACACAACTCCCTCTCACTCCCAAAATTATTAGACGATGGAGACAGCAGGGCGGATAGTTTGGACTTTGGACACGGACAAGAACCGAGTTGGGAACGTGTGGTCATCAATGTCAGTGGCCTGCGATTTGAAACGCAGATAAAAACTTTAAATCAATTTCCAAACACGTTGCTCGGTAATCCAGAGAAACGCATTAGATATTTTGACCCTTTGCGAAATGAATATTTCTTCGATCGTAACCGGCCAAGTTTTGATGCTATTCTCTACTATTATCAAAGTGGCGGTCGACTAAGAAGGCCCGTTAACGTTCCCATCGACGTCTTCACGGAAGAAGTAAAGTTCTATGACCTCGGTGAAGATGCGCTATCAAAATATCGAGAAGATGAAGGATTCATAAAGGAAGAGGACAGAAAATTGCCAGACAAATTATGGCAACAAAAAATATGGTTGCTGTTTGAATATCCTGAGAGTTCTAGGGGAGCAAGAATTGTAGCGATTATATCCGTTGCAGTCATTCTAATCTCCATAGTCATTTTCTGTATGGAAACTATGCCAGAGTTTGAGGATAAAATAGACTTAAGTAAAAATAATACTGATGTTGACCAGTATCGTGGCTTCAAAAATCCTTTCTTTATAATAGAATCATGTTGTATCTTGTGGTTCATATTAGAGTTAGTTGTTAGATTTATTTCCAGTCCAAGTAAGCTGATGTTTCTTAAGAATATAATGAACTTAATAGATCTTATGGCTATCGTGCCATACTTTATCCAACTGGGTACCATGGTTGCTGAGATCTCAGAACCAAAAGGTGAGCAAAGCAATGAACAAGCTATGTCCCTGGCCATCCTTCGAGTTGTACGTCTAGTGCGCGTGTTCAGAATATTTAAATTGTCAAGGCACTCTAAAGGCCTACAAATATTAGGGAGAACATTGAGGGCGAGTGTGAGTGAACTCGGGCTACTCATATTCTTTATGTGTATTGGTGTTGTTCTATACTCAAGCGCTGTGTACTTTGCAGAAGCTGATTTTGAGGAATCCGAATTCAGCAGTATTCCAGACGCATTTTGGTGGGCGGTAGTCACTATGACTACCGTAGGTTATGGTGACATGAAACCACAGACAATAGGGGGGAAAATTGTTGGCTCACTCTGCGCAATAACAGGAGTGTTAACAATAGCATTGCCTGTACCGGTAATCGTTTCAAACTTCAACTACTTCTATCACCGTGAAGCCGATACCGAAGATACGTCGCAGTACTCGCACGTAAGCAGTGCTCCTGCGATGATAGAACAGGGAATGCTGAAACAAGACGGCGACACGGCATCGGTGGATTGCGTGGAGATGGAAGACGGGATGACAAACTCGAACCTAAAAACCACGACAAATAATGATAGGTCAAAGTTCAATAATGTGCAAGGTAATTGTATTAATATGAGTTCACTCTCAGTAGAAACGGATGTATGATTACCGATCTTAAACTAAATAAGTATTTGTTATCAACGATAGTATTTAAACAGCAAAGAAAAATGAATAAACATGAGTTTCCCTTCCTATGCAAACGTCTTATCCAATATTGCTCATTCAGCTTTAATAAGGTGCAAAAATGTAATTATTTTCTATGTTTCCCTTTTTTTTCAAAACAAAGAAAAAATAAGCAAATTTTGAAATATGTTGCTTTCAAAATTATGTAAAAATGAGCAATTTTAATAGCATATTTATCTTTTTTTTAATCCTTAAAATTATTAAATATCGGTGCTGTCTGAAAACAAGTATATATATATCAGGTTCAGGCATCAAACATTAATTTATTATATTAATAATTGCAATTCAAAATCATAAAATGAAAAATTAACCTCCCAAAAAATAGTATTATTATCATTGTGGTGATAAAAATGCAACAAATATAAATCCTTATATCAATTATAATAATAAATCTATAACATTTTGAAATTTTTTTGAAATATTTCTCATTCAAATTTTAGATTAAGGTGATATTAAACCATTTAATGGTATTTTAATACGTATTGTGGTTGTCCAGAGCTTCCATACTGTCTAAATTTACATAACATTGTATATTAGGATTTCTTTGCTTTTGAGTTGATGTTTTTTAGCCTTAAAATTGTTCTATCCCCCCTTTTTTTGTGAGAGTTTAAGAGAGATTAATAAAGGCTCTAGTGCTTTTACTATTAGGGGTTTTTTAATGTGATATTGTGCAAACTTGTGAGAGTGAAGGGTGAAGGTGGGGTATGATTTAAAAAGAATAATATTAAATATCAACTATAACTAAATCATAATACTAAAATATAATACAAAATATCTCCAAATTAATTTGGATTCTTTTAATTAATTTTCTTAAACCATGCATTTCCCAACATAACTGTAAATGTATTTTGTCTGTGTTTTTTCAAATCTATGACATTCTTTGTTGAACTTAGTTCATGACATTACACAATTAAACGACATAGTCATCACATTCATTTTATATCCATTTTACATTCATATGGCTTGATAAACAATTTTGCAACGAAAATTCAACCAATTTATGCAAATATTAACTTCAGTATTAGGGTAGTAGGCTTTTAATTAGTACTTTAACTTTAATTGAAGATATATTATTTAGATTTTTTAAAATGTTTCCTCTAAATTGATTACAGTGAATTTAAATTATCACATGCAAGATAATAATATGAATTTTCACGACACACAGAGGTAGTTTGGTTATGTTATTTTGTGCACTCTCAGAAATGTCAGTTAGACTCAATAGCTGTGTAGTTGCTTTGTAAAATGAACAGGCATTAATACAGTATGTTAATACAGGAGTATTTACTATTTTATATTCCGGGCTAGTAAATATTAGGACCACAAGGGTAATTGATGTGAGACTAGTAAAACCAAACTAGGCCATAGAGAACATTACATTTACAGAAAATGGAACCTTTTTAATATTAAGGTCCGTCTGTAGTCGTATTTCCTAGTGCAGCAGCTTATGTTATCGCTTGGTCAATATTCAACGATTCAAGAAATTCATTGATTTCAGCCCGCATTACAGTTCTCCCTATTGATTGTTATCTTACCGCGTCCTATACTACTTCAACTTAATATATGACAATTTTACTTATTATAATAATGATATTGTACAGTGTCTGCATGGAAGGAAATTCCCATGATGATATCAGGATATTGTATACGAGCTAAAACAACGATCTATCAATTCATTCTTTAATGACACTAAACATTTTCAATGACGCTAGTTGATTAAAAAGAAATTATTAATTATAAATTAGATTTAGAAACAACACATATCGTTGACAATAGTATGTATTGATAAATTGTATGACAAAGAACAACATTGATCAACTGCTCAGATCTGGCCTATGTTACGTTTACTGTAAACCACTCATGGACAAAATTTCTTATTGTATACATATATTGTTATTTTGTTGGATCAATAATTTATGGATTCATATTCATATGTTGATGATATCATAAATTATATACTGAATTACATAATTAACTTGTGTCGTCGTCGCACAAAACATTAGCCGTGCCCTATATTCTTATACGGATAACATTCTTCTATTAATTATCTATAAAGCGGTTTTAATTTATTACTTTCACCTTCTAAGTGTTTTAAATTCTATATAGACATATTTTCAAATTTAAAAACAATGAAATCATTTTACATAGTTTTAATAATTTTATATTGAAGTACACAAAAATGATGTTTTTAATTTGATAATTTGTTAATTGTTTATTTTCAATAATATCTTCTATAGATAATAACAATTGAAGTGTCAAATTAATAATTATCTTGCTGGAACAATATAATTAACATTTTAATTTATTGCTTAATTAAAAGTTACACCATGGATATATTAGATGTTATACCTCCATGGTTACACAAACAAAATTATATTTATCTTAAATTCATCATTTAATATCTAAGTATTGTTATCTTTTAGGTATCAGAATTGATAATTAATATTTATTTTGTATCATTTTATTAAAAATTATGTGCATAAATTATAATAATTGGTAAACTCATATTCATTTAATTATATAAATTTCAAAAACTTCACCGAAATCCTCAAAAACAACTATGCAATCACAAAACTCAAAAAATATAAACTTAAATTCATTCTCTCTCATTATAGGACACATGTTTATATTTTACAAATGTTACCAATATTCATATATTAAAAATATTATATTTGCATGAATATATACATTTACATATTAAATTTACATGAAATCAATATTAACATTACAAACACATTTAAACATTTTTTCTACGGGACTTTTAAAATAAAATCAATCATTTTCAAAATAAAACACTCAAATGTGTATTATCAAACAATGATCCTACTTCTTACACTAAATGATTTAATTTTGATATAAAATTTAAAATAGAAAATAAAAATGTTTTGACGCAATTAGTAATTATAATTATTATCAAGTTTGGAGAATGTAAACAATTTATGACATTATACATTGAAATATGTACAGATATTTAATCAATTTAAACCTATTATCTAATTAAGAGAAATTAATTAAGATGAATCACATGTTTTCTGAAGTGATAAGCTCTTTATTGAAAATTAATTATGTTATTGATATAAGAATTTCTCGTAGCACATATAACAAGGTTTAAATTACATTAAATAAAAAAAAAACCACTATATACACATTCAAATTCCTGTATTAGATTGTTAATATTAAAATATATAATTCTAAAACTATTAATTTAAAGTAAATATATTATTTTTCTATGCACTTTCCTCTACTCGCAATCATATTTAATGGAAAAATAGACATTGCATTGTTTGAAATGTGGGTATATTTTTGTACACTTTTTAAAAGCTGTACACAAACTATCAAATTTAATTGAGAAAAAAACGTGACAAACCGTAGTTAAATAATAGAACAATCGCATAATAACTGCTAAAATAATATATCTTTTAATTCTGTATCGTGTGAACAGACTTTAATATTACTTCACTTGTAAAAGCCCAGTGTGAACACGCCATAGTTCAGTTCTAATATTATTTATTAAAAATCAAACAAGACTCCATTCCCAGACATACTCGTATTCTATAACAATAATCCATTTAAATACCTTTGGCATACAAATATTAATATGTATAAGCATGAGTATAGTAATAAGCATTTTTTACAATTTTAACCTTTTTAATCTTTATCTGATAAATCAACAAATGATTACATAATAAATTAACATATCTTGGTACATTTTTATAAATTCATAATAGCCATATTATTTTAATTTAGCTTGACATTAAAGATATTATACTGAAAACACCTCCAGCATATATTGTATACTAAACGAAAAATGTGTGTTTGTGTGAAGATCGAAATATGTATTTATCATAAGCTCTGTATTAGGATCTTCTCTTCACTTTCTCTGTGCAAATATTTATAAATAAATTAATGGGAATCAAATTTACATATTTATTTTCAAACTAAATATTTAAAATAACAGGTGAGTTTGCATAATAATGAGCGAATGGAAAAGTAAGTATGGTTGAACGTAAAAACAAACGTAAGAAAGTCGGAGCAAATGTTCTGTTTTCACTGAGTATAACTGCCTATGCACATTAATGAACAAGCGTATCATTATTTTAGTGGAAAAATTGAGACCATTAAGCAGGGGACGGATGGAAACGAAAAAGGCAAGAACAATGGAGAGACCGAATTATAAACAAGAGATGATTTTAAACTGCATGATTAAAAACAATAGCATGAGAACTTAAAAGTATATCAAGCAATAATTTGTATATCTTAAATGAACGAGAAGAAGCTAAAAATAATAACATATTAGGAACGAACAAAAATAAATCACAAAATAAAATGGTTTTAAGATATTGAATTATGACATGTTATTATGTGAATATGCTAATCATGGCATGCTGCATAAATGCATATTCGTATTGCATATGAATATTCATAAGATCTCATTAGGTATGCATGCCGAATGTTTCATCTCAAGAAAGCAATAAAACTATGTTTGTGTCATCTTCAGAAATAATGTGCCGAATAGATGATAAATTTTATTTTTGTGAAAGCTGTAAAGACGGAGTAGTTACTTGGACGTTGCAAACTCAATTCTCGGTTGATAATATCTTCGACGAAGTTTGACACATCTAAGTAAACCGTGCTCCGTTTCTATAGCTTTTACAAAAACGAAATTTCTCGTCTATTAAAGAAGCTATATGAAATGAAGAATGTAACGAATGTTGATAGATTGCATGCTCTGTTGCACACCCGTGAACAATCACTACGTACACACGGGCGATCTTAATGGGACTTAGGACTGGATAAGAAGTGAAATAAAAAGCGAAGGCGGCGTTTTAAAAAAAGAAAGAATGAGGAAACCTCACCGGTATGACAACAATTATTCAACTATTATTCGTAGAAAGCTACTAGATTAAGAGCACTCTTGCACAACATGCTAGTAGAACACAAGGTAGAATACAGAACAGCCTAATATAGCCGTTATATTAAATACACACAATGCTGATATGAAGCTCATATGGAGTTCACTATGCACTTTTATGTTAGTTTTAAAAAAAAGTTAGGTTTTTAATTTATTTATTAATACATTTTTGTTAAATTTATTTACTTTATATTTAAATATATTTTCTCCCTTTTTTCAATTACTACAACCGTTGTATTGTTATTCAAACCTGATGAGAATTTTAATAACAAAAAAGAACTTTTGGTATAATATGTGACTGCAAAATGTAAATAATCATTTTCATAAAATAACATTTATAGGACATTTTAATGTTAACTGTAAGAAACAATTTAAAATTTTGTGAATATTTTGTACACAAAAATTGCAGTTTACTACTATTTTATCTATAAACTATTTCTGAAAGACATTGATTATGAGAAGGTGAAATTACATCAGGTTGATAAGTAAGAAATTAAACACAAACATGAGATTCAAACGAAACCATGAAATTACAACAGGAAATGTGCATCAATGAACACGGTGACCTTTAGGTCATGCCACTGTAAGATGAGAATTTATCTTTGCTGAACGAGAAACCAGAACGTGTTAGAATCGTTCTGTACGCCCGTCTCGCTCAAGAGGCCGAAAATCTTTGTTTCAAACTGTACTTGAATTCGCCATGATGCACTTTGTGGCGTTGTGGTTAGGGACCTGCCTATTAGCAGACAATCTGAGTTCAAATCCTGATTGGAACAAGTTTTCAGTTTCTAAGATTTCTCTTATCAATATTTTTAAATATTTTGTATTAATGTGTATTGTATATGCATAATATATTATGTGTATATGAAATAAACACGTAGCATAAGATAATTGATGCCATAATGCTGTTGTGAAATTATTTGCAGGGTGGTTTTTTGTTTTTGGTAACAATCTATTATAACAACAACTTCTATGCATATAAATTCACAGAACATCATTTATATATAACACTGTGATTTGCATAGATAAATTATTATTAAAAAGAGAAACATTACCCATAATGCATTCATTGAACAGGCACACGAAATACAATTAGAAATGTCAAATGTAAATTTTAACTGAATCATCTAAAAATTTACCAAATCATTCAGTCTTACTTAATAAAGAATTTGAAATGTGATGTATGATTTACTCTGCGAAGAAACAAGTAGTGAGTTTACCGCAGGTTAGGTAATCAATTAATTTATAAATGTTCTTAATATGATTTGTACTGTAGCCTAATACATCAACCACGCCGTTAGCATAACTGGTTTATTTAAAATGAAACTCATGTTTGTGAAATACAGAACTGAGATAGTACAATATTGATCCAAGTAAAAGGCTTGTGTAGGCATATACAATACACACACAGCATAAAAGTACTTGACTTTAAAAATCAATACATACATACATATTCATTAGCCGTTGACTGGGTACAGTGTTCATTCAACCGTAACGTACTTGGTCATTTGTATTCTGTTATTAAAACCGTTTAATTTTTGTTTTGTTTGCTGTTCTAAATTAAATTAAAATTATTGTATTAAAATTTCCAATGATATTTCCCTGATGAATGCTAGAATCGTCCAATCCTTTTTTCCTATTTAACCCTTTCCCACTGTTTTTCCCGATTATCCTTCAAAATTATCCTTTAAATAAAAAAATTACACACATAAATGAAATAGCAGAAATTAGGGAATAAGTATTGATAACTCTTATTATTATCTTTGTTGAATCTTCATTTATATTCTGTTGTCACTGGGTGTTACCGGTACCACATTCTTTCTTTCTGTGTCAATGATGTTTCGCACTACACATTATTCGATCAAGTGCGGACACAACTTCTCAACGGCACTCTTCTAGCATTTCTTGGGCACAAGCCGATGCTACTAGAACAGTCCATCTTAAGTCAAGAATCAAACCACAAAATATGTCTTGGGTGCACTATCATTTACTTTATTTTTTGTTGTGTAAAGAAATGTGTTTAGAAAGTACTCATGGCTGACCTTTCACCTTTCATAAGCATGCATTCACCTCATCCTCCTCACAGTATTCTTCAGGCCCTTAGCATGGATAATTTTGTTTAAAAGAAAGTCACAATCAATGCACAGTGGAAATTCAAAAAACGAGTGACGGCATTAAAAAACAAACTGTTTTTATTATTCTCCATCCGTACATATTTTTCCCATATATATTTATATAATAAATCCGTTTTTTGTTTTTAGAATTTATTTTATAAACAAAAACATTCCAATTTTCATCTTTACATATTTAATATTTCTTTCAATTTTTTGTTAAACCGTTGCCGTCACCCTAACCATGCACTCACATGCACTGAAAATGGGCACCGAAAATGCACGAGACACACATCCTTACAACACAACACATATGCACATAACATAAGACGACTGTATCCTGATGTGATCAAGATCATTACAAATTCCAAGCTATGGGTCTGTTCATAGTCATGTAATAGTAGGCTACTACTAGCTGTCTAGATTATTTTAGTGTTATGACATTTACTACTGGATCTATTCATTGCATGGTACTACCTAATTAACTTCTTACATCAAAGTAGTTAGCAGTAGTAATAGTACATTCTTAGATGCTTTTACTATCATCTTCACTTTCTCAAATTCTCTGTCAGCATATCAGTCGATTGTTATCTAAATAAAATGGAAATAAACCATATTGTGTTATCTACTAATTTGAAAATAAGATTTTGAGACTCATTCATTAACTAATTTTTTGAGTAGGTTTTACACGTCTCAGATGTGGAAACATGTCTCATTTTATTTCATCCCATTATGTTTATCATTTGTTTATCATTTGTTTTAAAATATAATTTATTATTTTTTGTTTCTAACAAATAAACGTTGATACAAACTGTTCAAAGAAACATCTGCCTTTTTAAACAAATGTTTTCAAATGTAAATGCCTTAATGTTTGTGCGCATTTAATCTACAAGTGCCCTTAATTGTTGTGTCTTGTATCAAATTTAAGGACAGATATGAAGGCTTTACATAGGTATATATTCAATTCAATATTACCGCAAATATCAAAGTAAAACTTTTTCAGGTAGAAACAGTTTCTGAAGTAAATGTACAACTTTATTTATTTATGATCATGTAACGTCTTTTTTTTTTTCATTTCATTTGAGTTTATTTTTTTTTAGAATTCTTTTTTATTTTTTATTATTTGTTTGTGGCTGCAGATCGTCACACCTCTCTAAAAATGAATATGCATGTTAATTAATGCATATTCATAGGTACTTGAGCATGCGCAGGTTGCAACTCGGAGGATGGCGGGAGAGGTGTGATGGTCTGCAGATAAACAGTGTACCTATTGGATAATCACGTATCATCAAAAGAAAAAAAAACCAAAAATACTAATTGATTATAACAACTATATAACTACATTAAAGTGGTTCAAATATAATATAAAATATAATGAATATAATAGAAAATTTCTTCAAAATGTCATGGTTTATTCATTGTAATGTAACAAACAATTCGACTATCTGTGTGTATGTCTGTATCTATATTACCTTTACTAACGAATGTTTATTTTTCTGTCTTCTCTCAATATTCACTTTTTATGCTTCATTAATGCTTTCGTTTCCTTTGCCTTTCTATATGCACGAAATTTCAATCAAAATTGTTTAAATCACAAAAACTAATGAATATTAATTTTTTGTATATTAATATTCATATATTTACATGAATATTAAGTTATTATTGATTTATATTTGTTTGATTCTAGCCTTCATTAAGGATTCACTACAAGTTCCTCCAGCTTGCTACACTTTGCTTCCAGTCCGTAACCTCTGCTCACAAATGCTTAAATAACAAATTAATTATAGAATAAATAAATAATAAATACACACATCAAATATATAATATTAAATAATAATATATAATAAGTTTATAGTTTTGGAATAATTTATTGTAAATAATGCCATCATTCTTGGTGTAAATACATTAATTGCCAAAACATCAAGATAAGGTATCAGCTTTTATGTTTGATTTCTCAACAACAAATTTCAGGTTTTGCATGAATTAATTATAGATCCTAAAAATTATGTATTCTAAACAAATTTATTTATCTAATGTTTTATTTGTCTATTTGTATCTCTATGATATTTATAATAAGCAAATCAATCAATGTGTTAAATCATTTTTTTAATTAAATAATATTTATTAGTTAATTTATATTACTGTATTAATACTATGTATAAATAACACTTTTAACATTTAATGTAGATAATCAAGTACAAAAGCAAACAATACAAATTTACATACGAGTAGCATGTTCTAAGTATATAATGCCTGATAAAAATAATAATAACACTTAGCATTAAAATTACATTTTACCCACTCATTTCCATTATTTTTAAAGCATTTCGTTGGCCGAAATCAGCTACATCTCATAAGCACATCTTCATGGTTTTATTTCTTTTTTATGCATCAAATAAAACCCTTTTTAGAGCAACTTTTTTTTGGTATACTTTACAAATTTTTTCATTCAAAAAATCATGCTTTTTATTTCCATTTACCTTGCCTCATAAATTGACCTTTGACACTTAAATGACCTGGCTTGACATTTCATAAAATATTGGTTTGATAATAACTTTCAACCAATCAGAGCGCTCAATGTTGTTAATGTGGTTGCTTCTTGTCTTTCCACTAATACACACAATATGTAATAACATTTTGGTATGCTTTCCGCGTATCGCAATTGTAGTTTGTCTCGTCAAACCAGTTGTCGGTGTTGTGATTGTCAAGCGAGATCATTTCTAACCCTGATTAATTCAATTTTTTTTTCAATATATTTTTTTTCCGTGGTATACTTGTAGTGGCCAACTGGTTTATACAGTAATATGCTTGTTGTTTATTATGGGGTGGCTTCAGGGGTGGATCCAGAGGATGGCTGAAAGTGAGGTCTTAAACCAGACCTACCTTCAGCCCTTTTCAACAACATTCTAGATTCACCCCTGGCTTTGCATGTAGGACCAGTATTTTAATGTAGCTACAAATGCCTTAGCTAGCCTGACATACAGGTCATATTGTTATAAAGTAATACTTTTGCTTAAACAATTAAAAATTGAAATCAAAATTTAATATGATCAGAGGAACTTTGAGTTTGAATTGTAGACTTCACCTATCATCTACAATTAAGAAGATCTCATATGTTATATTTTCTCTGACCAAACTATTTTATGGCCAAATCACCAACACTAAGGCGTTGCTAGCTACATTACTACAGTTAATTTTAACCAGCTCAACTGTACTCAAAATTAACAATTTGCCATGTTTTTGAAGACTTCAGTTTGGATTTTCACAAATTTTAATCCTTATAATTAATCTTGATCTTTCAATCCTTCCTGATGATATAGATTAGCCAGTACCCTGTTCTTTTAATATACACTAAAAGGTAATTTCTTGCTAATCATGGCACCCAGTTGGTCACACCGATAATAAACAAGTATTTAAAACACATAACTTAATTTGGCAGTAAAACTGAGTGATTTTTTGAAAATATGAAGTGTCTTAATTCTTAACATCTTTTTTGTCAAAACTAAACTTCCACCCAATGAAAAGGCTCTGTTATTTAAGTTATTATTATTTTTTTTTAATATATATATAAAATCAGGGAATTAATTGTTATATGGAATATATCTTTTTAAAATAAGTGTAAATTAGGTATTTTTTTATATAATTTTTTTATTTTACTTGTAAATGAATAGTGGGTAGATTTGAGGTCATTAATTCTTACAAACTTCAGCTTCTTGGTGTCAAATGGAATTGTATAAGACATAACATGAACCACTTTCGCGTATTAAAGGATTATTATTATCAGATGCCATTGATACTTGTCAAGTAAAAATTAGATAAAAATATATCGTGTAAAATAGGACATTGAGTAACAGTATTGTAGAAGCCAAGACTTTATACCTTTTACAATATGTTTGTACCTTCAACACCATTAATGACATTTTACATTTCAACCTATGTTACTGCATACTTTCTTCGATTCATTATAAATTCATCATGTATACGTTTAAACTTGTTCATTAAACAGTTTGTGTATGAGCGTTTATTATTACATCTTTAGTGATACGTTAAAAGATCGATTATCATCATTTTGGACTATTTGTGTCGATATTTGTTCCTGATTTTCTCCCATTGATTAATTCATAGTTTAATTGAATTTGTCTGGCAAAAGTACAGTTAACAGAACGATGTACTTAAAATCGGAACTGTATAATCGACAGTCCTATCACGAAATCAGGAATTCAAGAGGAGCGACTACATTTTCTGAAGTACAAATACCACGCGATTGAAACGCGACAACAAAACATAAATCTCATAGAAACACAAGATTTTCAAAAAGTGACTACATTTAATATGAACTAAATAAACGCAATTGATTCAAATGCGAAAATTAAAAGCTTATGGATAAGTTTTGTTCGTTTGTAATGCTTTGCGTTTTCGGCCTACCTGACCATGTTTTTGTTTGACCTTTTGACCTGCAACGATTCTGTTTCTTCTGTTTACTTCCTACCGAGCATCTTATTTTGAAATATAAGATAATTTGCAGAGAACAGAACAAGAAAGACAAACATATGGAATTTATGAATATCAACTACAATTGTTTGACAAATAGTTTTGAGAATTGTAAAGGATAAACCATTTTGCACATCAACATAGCTGCCACACAACACGTTAATCTAACATTGGACTCATCTACTTGCGCTATCAAATATTAGCCTCATTGTAAACTAGGATCTGACTATTTTGTGCTATTTATAACTACTGTGCCATCTCATATGCAAGGAATAAAGAAGAACACCTCATGCTAACTGTAAGTTGGTTTTTTTTATTATCCCTTATATATATGACTTATATTGGAAGTCAGTAGAGGGCCCCAAAAATGTGGTATAAATGTTATAAAGCAAAGACAGGACAGGGTGACAACGAAATCCGTACCATCACTTTAAGCTAAAAGAAAAACTTCTAAGTAATTACCACTTTAAGGCAAATCTTTAAGGATGTATTGTCCCCCTAAAAAATTATTTTTTTAATTGTTTTTGTTAAATAATAGTTTTTAACATTTTTTTTTCATTTGATTAACTTTATTAAAACTACAAAATAAACTATTCAAAGTCTAATTTAATTAATCTTCATTTTTCATGTTTTTGGGGGACAATCTTTAAATATTTATTGACTTAAGTGAAATATTTGGTATTTATGGAAATATCTAATTTTAGTGTGATTGATTTATATCAGGGGTGGCGCCAGGATCTTCCCGACGCGGGGGCTACATTCCCCGACGAGGGGGGCTATCACTAGGCAGGGGGCCGCCAAGGGCCCCCGGTGGGGGTCCAGGGGGCGAAGCCCCCGGAAGCAACGCGTTCTAGCGTCATTTGAGGTCATTTTAATCAGATTTAGGGTAGCCATTTTTTCCATTTTTTATAATGCATAAATAAAATACTGTGTGCAAAAAAACGATGCGCGATGACTGTTTCAATCCATATTTTTCAATTTAAAAAATAAAAGTTCAAAGAAAATTTAGAGAAATATAGTTGGCGGTCCCGGAAGTTGGACTTATTATACTTCAAAACATGAAACAAAATATATAAGTCCCTATCAAGGTTGTGACTGAGCTAAGAAATGTTTGAAAAATAGAGATGTTAGGTCCCGGAAAATGGACTTCTTGTACTTCGAAATATGACCAGCTTTATTGTTGGGGCTGAGCTAAGAAACTGTTTAAAACTAGAGCTGCAGGTCTTCAAAAAATTGCATTTTATACTTCGGAAACATCAGGCCTAGAGGCTTAAAAAACGCAAGCGTAGAACTTTTTCAGTCGGTGAAGTAAGTTTATTCCTCCCAAGTGTATGCGTGCGTACCATCTGGACTTCCGAGTGGTGAGAAATTCATGACATACAGGACATTGAAAATGTAATAACTTAGCTATAATAAGATGTTGGCTAAGCGAAAATGGCATGTTTTTTTGTTTAGTAATGGATGAAAAATTTATTTTAGGTGCCCCACGGTACAGAAGGTTAGGCCTACTTGTAAATTAAAAAAATTGGTGAACATACGAACAATTAACGTAATTCGTTTTTGCTGTAGTGTAGCGTACGTTGACGCAGTACACGACGTAACCGTCAGTAAACTTCGCCTGGAAAATAACTACAGTACACATTTTGGTCCCTGGATGGAACATGATATCACGCGTCTCGACCCAACGTTGAACGATTCGTACAAAGGGATACCGCCAGACAAGTGCGAACCTAGCTATTGTTTAGTAGTAAGTTAGATCGCTGGCAATAATGAATGCATATAAAGTGCATAATATCACTCTGACGTACTCTCACGGTCAATGAAACGTCGCGGTTTTCTAGGCGCTGAATCTAGCTACGGAGTGAACGCGAACGCTTTTTACTGTATATTATATTCCCCGACAAAAAGTACCCGTGTTCCCTTCGGTAACCGTCGGTAAACTTCGCCTGGAAAATAACTACATTACACATTTTGGTCCCTGGATGGAACTTGATATCACGCGTCTCGACCCTACGTTGAACGATTCGTACAAAGGGATACCGCCAGACAAGTGCGTACCTAGCTAATGTTTAGTAGTAAGTTAGATCGCTGGCAATAAATGAATGCATAAAAGTGCATAATAGCTCTCTGACGTACTCTCACGGTTAATGGAACGTCGTGGTTTTCTAGGCGCTGAAGCTATATGAAGTGAACGCGAACGTTTTTTACTGTATATTATATTCCCCGACAAAAAGTACCCGTGTTCCCCGACGGGGGGGCTAGGCTCCCCGACGAGGGGGCTAGAGCCCCCGTAGCCCCCCCGCTGGCGCCACCACTGATTTATATTGCAACTGTATTGTTGGGAATATCCTATTTTTAAAGTTTCAAAATGGGAAGGGGATTGTCCACTCCGAATCTGGCTAGAAGGACGGTGTTTATCCTAACCTGAAAATGAGTGGCGTATGCGAGTCGGCCTTCTGGCATCTGCTGCCATCAATTGATAGTTCACCTGCTTCATGACATTACAGTCTGGACAATATTTACATCATCTTGTCGTCTCCGTAAATTCTTTACTACCCATGTGTATGTTGTTGTAGTGAAGTATTTATTCATTCATAAATGTTATCCTCTCGTTACTTACTGTAAATGGAAATTGAAAATACATGGTCATTAATTTGTGGATGTTTACAGAGAGGGTGTTAATATGTCCCCCATTCTATTTGAAAATAAAATTGATACTATGACTAAAAACAGACTTAAGGTATGTTCACATTGAGCCAAATTTCAGATCGGTGGCAGGAGAAAACTTTGGGCTATGTTACGTTTTTTCAGATGCTGTGTCCACTATCGAACGTTTTGTACAGAATCCCAAATAATAAACTGAAGATATGAAAATTGATGTCATGTGAACGGTTTTATTCTTTTTTTTTTTTTTTTTGAACATAATATATGTTTAATATATATACCAACTTTATTCACATCATCATACATAAATATAGTACAATACAATACAATACAATATGTATGTGTGTGAAAAGGAGCCAAAAAATAGCTTTCGCTAATCAAGGTTTGACTCCTGTCACAAAAATAAATTAGTCATAATGCATACATTTTCATCTATCAACAATAATTCAATAAGAAAGAAACAACTGTATAAAATAAATAAACACGGGCTAACATTAATATTATTGTAAAAGTAAACATTTAAACTTCATTTATGAAGTTTAAATCAAGAAGAGGTACATTTTATAACCAAGGTTAAATTATTCCAAAGTTGAGCTCCATTATAAAGAAATTCTTAACACTACACCCATTTTAGTAATTTTTTATCCAACCCAGATTTCTGAACATAGATTTACATTAAAATAGTAAATAGTTTTTTTAAATAAACATAATTTGATATATTACATTCAAAATGTAAATTCCAACCTTTAACTACCCTCATAATCTGGTTTTAAAAGCAAGCATAACTCATTAATATTCATGACTTTAGTGACATAAAACATTAATTAAGGAAGCAGAGGCTAAGAACAAGGTATTATTTTATTTTATTTTATTTTATGTCTTTAGGCAATGTGGCCAAGGATTACCAATAGTGAATTAATCACTGTCCTATCAGATAGGTGGTAATCCTCCTGATACAGGGGCTATTGTGTGAACCAGTTCACCGGGGTAACCCCCTACTCTTTTTCGAATAATGAACTGGGTTCTTTAAAGTACACACAGGTTATAACTGTGTACACTGGACCTACTGTTTATAGTCCTTATCCGAGAAGACTTGTTCCACCACCAGAACTAGGAGCGAGTCGGCCTCGAACCCTTGCCGATGTTGTTGTTGGCTCTTTAGATACGGTAAACGGCGCCCCTGCCTTAACCGCTCGGCCATATTATCTAAGCCAGCACTCCGCAAAACTTTATTTAGCAGCCAAAAATCTGATTCCAAGGACCAAGCCACTGTCCAACAACCAAAAATATGGCGAACCCCTTTTCAAGGGACACTTTCCAGTTAAACAAACATGTTTTAAATCAATGGTCAACTGCTTTTCAAAGGGGCTCTTTCCTGTTAAACAAACGAACAACAATATATGTTTTACATCAATGGTCAACCGCTTTTCAAAGGGGCTCTTTCCTGTTAAACAAACAAAGGGCAATATATGTTTTACATCAATGGCCAACCCCTTTTCAAGGGACACTTTCCAGTTAAACAAACATGTTTTAAATCAATGGTCAACCGCTTTTCAAAGGGGCTCTTTCCTGTTAAACAAACAAAGGGCAATATATGTTTTACATCAATGGTCAACCCCTTTTCAAAGGGGCTCTTTCCTGTTAAACAAATAAAGGGAAATATATGTTTTACATCAATGGTCAACCGCTTTTCAACGGGGCTCTTTCCTGTTAAACAAACAAAGGGCAATATATGTTTTACATCAATGGTCAACCCCTTTTCAAAGGGGCTTTTTCCTGTTAAACAAACAAAGGGCAATATATGTTTTACATCAATGGTCAACCCCTTTTCAAAGGGGCTCTTTCCTGTTAAACAAACAAAGGGCAATATATGTTTTACATCAATGGTCAACCCCTTTTCAAAGGGTCACTTTGTTTGGTCCTCAAATTATCACCTTTATAGGGAGTATCTACCTAGTTGTGTTAAAACTACTGTATACTCCATACTGTAGTTTAAACATAATAATTATATAAGTGTGAAAATACTTCTTTTGAATTTGAGAATAATTAATGTATTTCTCTGTAACTGAATGAATCTAATCAATCCAGTGTTCAACTTCAACTTCAACTTTATTTTCCAAATAATATTTTGTTTTACAATGATAAATAATATTAAATTTTAAAACATAAGGAAGGAGCTAGAAAATAGTGTAAACACTAATCAAGTCCAGCCCCTTTTACATAAATTATACTTAACTAAATTTGTACAACTATGGGCAATAATTTCTTTAACACAGGCCTAAAAATAAAAACTTAATAAGTTAAAACAATCCCATTTATATATTTTAAAATTCAAATATTACTACACTTTTTCATAAATAAGATAAATAAAATAAATAATTATATAACTAAAGTAAGAATTGCTTTAATTTCCGTTTAAATATAATTTTAGAGTCGTGTTTAATATTTTCTGGTATCTCGTTCCATGAATTAGCACCAGAATATCGGACAGAAAATTGACCAACATTACTTTTGTATTTTGGAATGGCAAGATTTCCCCTGCTTGAAATCTCGTTGAGTGACGATGCTGGGCATGTGAAAAATATTCTGGAAACAAAAAAAATTGACTTAGAAACAAAATTTCTCAGTTTATAGAGCACACCTGCCTTGGAACTAACACTTTTGTTGACCTTATTAATTTGATTTTTCCATGTGAGTTTTTTGTCAAGTGTGACCCCTATATACACGGTTGATTCTACTTCGTCAATTTCTGTTCCTTTAACATGTATTGCTCCGTTAGTTTTAATAGCCGTGTGTTTACCACGGAAAATTATATACTCTGTCTTTTTTGTATTAATGGTTAATTTATTTAAATCACACCAGTCCACAATATTTTTAAATTTGCTATCTATATACTGCATGTCAATATCATCATGTGGATTAAAAGTATGGAACAAACTGGTATCGTCTGCAAATAAACGAGTATCAAAGTAGTCAGTCACATGTGCAATGTCATTGACATAATTTATATAAGGAACAATGTAGGCCCCAATACTGACCCTTGGGGTACACCGCAACTTATGGAAAGTTCATTTGAATCGATACCATTTATACTCGCATATTGTTTTCTGTTATATAGGTAATTTTTTTAAAAAGCCAATGGTAACCCCCGAATCCCGTATGAATATAATTTATTTATTAGAATGCTATGGTTCACCGTATCGAAGGCTTTTTTCAGATCCAAGTTGTTGCAAGTATCATGCATGTATGATTCTATATCTGATATAATCCAGTGGCATAACGGCTATGTGTGATCAGTGGCTAAACCCTGTGGCCGTATTCATCAATCCCACTTAGGCAAGGGCAATACCTACCCTTAAAATTTAAGAATTGCCTTAAGGGGTATTCACAAATGATTCACTTACCTAAGGAAAACACTTAAATTAAGGGTAAAACTTAAAGACACCTTCCCTACAATTTGTGACGTTTTGTAAAAATAATACATATATATTACAGTACTTTAAAAACATTAAACCAGGTCATTCCTTGTCTTAAATGTACGTTTTATGGTAAATTATGATAAAAAGTGAGAAACAATGCACTTACCTAGGTAGCTCACGGCGACTGACCTCTCGTGGACGGTCTTTAGGCCTAGCCTAGCTAGGCTTAGTTTTGTAGGCCTAGCTGGTAAACATTGGTAACGTACGAACATCGTACGCTAGCTATATACCTAGCCTGAGGTTGTATAGTTGCTGCATTAATTTTCTTTCTATTTTTGCCAGACTCCATTGATACAAATTGGGGAAAACCCGGTATTTTCGCTGAAAAGTTAGGAGTCTTCCATTTGTTTTGGCCTCACGATCGATCGAAAAGTGGGTGAATTACAGAAGAAAAACAAAAACTTATCAATCCGCGCGCAATGCATTTTGGGATTTATAGCGGGTCGCTATAATTATTAGAATTGACTTATTTTTCACATTTTTAACCATTTAAAGACAAAAAGGTATCGCAATAGGACCATATAGTATTATTTTTAGATTAAATATAGTTTGTGATCTTAAAATAGATCTAAAAAATGTAGGGAAAGTGTCTTTAAGGGTAAAAATATGTCCCATTGTCCAATCACATTTTTATTTAATTCCTCTAATTCCAATCCTTTCCTCTCTAAAAACGTATTTGCATATTTAAAAAAAAAACTATGAGTCCTCCAGTGTGAGAGGGCCACTTGGGGTCCCTAAACCAGGGGCCTCATAGTCCTCTACATTACACCACTCCAGTGTGGGAGGGCCACTTAGTGTCCTTAAACCAGGGGCCTCATAGTCCTCTACATTACACCACTCTTAGTGTCCCTAAACCAGGGGCCTCATAGTCCTCTACATTACACCACTCTTAGTGTCCCTAAACCAGGGGCCTCATAGTCCTCTACATTACACCACTCATCCAGTGTGGGAGGGCCACTTAGTTTCCCTAAACCAGGGGCCTCATAGTCCTCTACATTACACCACTCTTAGTGTCCCTAAACCAGGGGCCTCATAGTCCTCTACATTACACCACTCATAATCATGTCCTCATCATCACTGTTTATTAATTAATTAATTTTTAATTTTCAGTATATCACCATCGGTTTATATAATATACACTTTCACATATAATGTAAATACATACTCAATTAATTCATATGTAAATGTTAATATATGTACAAATTGTACTTTTGCACATTATTTATTGAAATTAGAACCAAATATGTATGTGCATTGCATATACAATTAAGTATTAAGTATGGTGGTTGGTATACACAACAAAAAGGAAAATTAAATTGACATAAATTCAGAAAAGTTGTTGGGGAGTGTGAAGGGGAGGCAAGCATGAAAAGGCAACAACATCCTCTTTCTCCTTCAAATGTCTTATCCCTTTTTGGGCTTCCTTTCTCAACATCCCAGATCCGCCCACGATAAATTGTGATTAACAGCAACCCTATAGATATTGATTCATATTACATACCTTATTTAAATCAAAATATTCATCTTATTTATGCATAATTATGATTAAAAATACTCAGTCACTTCATAGTGTTTATGTGTTCTACAAAGTCAAATTAAACATGTTTGATGTATATAACAGATTTTTTTTTGCATTCTTGATCCTACTCTGATCAGGTGGTATAACGACTATGAGCGCTCACTGGCTAAACCCAAGGGCCCTGGAGCTTATGCAGGCCCCTGAGTAGGAGGAACTGGAGAAAGTTATACACTAAAATATGTCCACTGTTTCATCCCTAAACTAGAGGCCTCAGTGTTACGTCACTGCCTTTGGTATCACATAGACAGCTTTCGTGGTCTTAGGTTTCGTGACACTCAGAAATGTACAACCTCTCTTGGCATTCCTTTTCAGGGGACACCCCTATGGGTACACCTTCCTGGAAACAAATTTATGTTTTAACACTACAGACAAGCTCTATTTATGGGACACAGATATTAAGATCAGTCTACACTATTAAACTTTATGACATCAAAATGTGATGTGCCCATATATGGACATGATGATGTCATCACTACCATATTTGGGCTTTTCACTACCATATTAGGGCACATCACATCAAACTAGTTTAATATTGTAGACAGAGCTTATTAAGAGTACTGTATGTGCTTAAAATGTATATCAAAGTAATGTTTAATGTAAATATTTGTTGCATAGTTGATTATAACATATTGCAAATTTCATACATATTGATGGTTAGAGCTAGACACACCTAGTTTGTCGATGATATTATATATAAACTCATCATCTTTTTATGTGTATTGTAGAGACTCAGTAGAATCATTTGAACATTTATGATGTTCGTTCATGCATGACTTTGTCTGGAATTTCATTAGAACTATTAATATTATAGGTAACACTATATTATATAGAAAATGTATATATGTATATGGGAAGTAATACGTAACAACAATAATAAGAAAATGGATCGTTGCTAAAGTTTTTTCGGTATATGAAGAAAGATTAAGTCCAATCTTACTTATGTCTTCTGGTCAATCTTATGTCTTCTGGTCAATCTTATGTCTTCTGGTCAATCTTATGTCTTCTGGTCAATCGCTGGACCAGAGGAGGATCCAGCTGGTCTTGGATCACTTCTTTAGGAATAAGAAAAAAAAAGGGGGACTAACACTTTTGGAAAACACCCAGACCGACTTAAGTCATTTGATCTTTCACAAACCACAGTACAACATTGTACAACTCCTCTGTATTCCTCTAAAAAAACGATTTAACTATTTAACCTAGGCCTAATAATGTGTACAATTTCCACATGTAATTAATTTGTCGTGCTAAGAAATATATTGTATTTTTCAACTACAATATATTCTATCAAAAAATCTACATCACAAATAGATTTCAATAGATAGGCCCAAGATAGTTATTTCTACAAACGATTATGCATTGCCTATCTAACAATAATAAAAAGATAAACACTAACATTTTTTAGGTAAATTTGTATTTTAACATTCAAATAATAATAATAATGATAATAATATAAACAATTATTTGTATATCCTATATTCCAAATAGAAACTCTATTATATTAGTATCATAATGCAAAGTATATAATATCTGTAAATATTATTCTCATATCAAAAATGCATTTTCTATTTTGAGTGTCAGCTAGACTCAATGTGTTTTAGCACTAGAGCGAAACAAAATGCTTCATTTTACACTATTTTAACTTTCTCTTCCAAACATATGTTGTTAGTATTTACCCAAGTTTAATATATGTTTTTAATAGGGTCCTTATATGTTGTTGACAGTATATATACATACATGAAACTAATCTTTACTATAGCATGAGATTTTTACATAACAAAGTTAGACTTCAGACAATTTTCAAAAAAACATAAGTATTAATATAAAATACAAAATTACATCAGATTAAGGCAAATATCATCTGGCCATATTTTTGCATATTGTTTTTTCTTTAAACTTTTACTTATTCACTTAAGTACTGTTAAGTGACTTAAGGGCGTGTGGCGCAATGTGTTGGACGTTGGACTACCGATCATCAGACCTAGGTTCGAATCCAACTCTCGCCGCATTGCTTGTATCCGTAGGCAAGATACTTTACTTACGTTGCCTCTCTCCACCCAGGTGTATAAATGGGTACTCAGTTAGATCTAGACACAACTTTGCGCTGCTTACCGGCTGCATTATGGGAGTATGTTTCCATACGTGTTTGATCCCAAAAAAATACTGGGGTAATAATGCTTGTAAAGCGCCTTTGAACATGATTACTCATGAAAAGGGCGCTATATAAATGTGGTATTATTATTATTATTAAGTAAAAAGATTCATAAATGTCAGCCAAGATCTCCTAACTTTGGGTTTTCATTTGCCTTCTGTTAAAAGTTTAATAATTACAATTTTCTATCTCAACAAAACATTTATTTCTTCCTTCAATAAATATAATATATTAAAAATGTATTGTCCCCCCCCCCCCCCCCAAATAAAGATTAATTAAATCAGACTGAATATTTTATTTTGTAGTTTTAATTTAGTTAATCACTTCCATAGAAAAAAAATGAAAAAAAATAATGTTTTCACTTATAAAATGACAAAATAAATGGTTAAATTCAACCAAAAATCCATTGGCTGGCAGCCAATTTGACCATTTTTTTCTTTAAATTACATTTTTTTTCAGGTAAATACATTTTTTTAGATCCAATTTTTGGTCAAAGTGGATAACTATTATGTTACATTTAAATGAAATATTTAAAAAAAAATGTTTTAAGAATTATTTTTTCAGGGGGACAATACATCTTTAAATAAAATTTTGACAAATTAATAATTAATAATTAAATGACTGTGAAAGTAGACAGAAGAGAAATATGTAAAGTAATATACATATGTACAAATACTATTATAATATAGCCATTTTTGTATTGAAGGAAAATTGATGCATTATTATTTTTTTGTTTTTTGGTTTGTTTTTTAATTATTTATTTCCTGTATTTCATTTCATAAAACCATATAAATTACTTGGTTACATTAAGAATTTATACAAAATAATAATAAAGTAACTTTTAAAGTTACAAAACATAATATGGCTCTTTTTATACAAAAAATATCAAAACAGATTTCATTTAAACAAAATTGATGCATTTAGCTCGGCTACCTATCTAAGGATCATGGGTTCAAATCCTATCTGCTGTTAAGTTTTTTTTCCCATGATGACAGAACAAATCCATTCACAAAGACTTATAATAAGAGTTTGTGTATATGTTTGGTTTGGTGTGATTATTTAAGGGGAAGGCTGCTTTTTTATCTGACCTCTCCAGGAGACTTGTATACAAACTGTCATAAAATTAAGCAAATTAGTAATTCTTTTTTTTTCTTTTTCTTTATTTTATTTATTCAACCAATAAACAGATACAGAACAGAAACAAAGCACAATGGTCAGGGGCAACTAAAGTAAAACAATTACTATAACTCAAAGAGTCAGTAATTGCCCCTTAAAAAACATCGAAATACAAAAAATATTGCACCAAGTAGTCCTAATGTTTGAGTAAATGTTTGGGGACCTAAAGTTTCCCACATTTGTTTTTAATTTTTGTGATAATCAATTGGATTAGTTAGCGTCTTTTTTATTAGGTAAAGTGATAAGACTGTTAATGAAACAGTCGATTGCAAAGACCAGCAAAAAAAAATAATTACAGGTTGGTGACCATCCAAGATCTAAAACTAATATGTAAATAAAGGCTTCTTATAATTGTAGGTTTTATATCGTAATGATTAATACAAAGATAAAATTTAATAACTTTACACATGATATAACTATTAATAATTATTAGCAATGATCTTTCAAATCGGGGCAAGTATCTTTCTTAGTAACATCAATATTGTTATTATTTTTCTTATATAATTATCATTATCATTCATCTATTGTACATTAAATGATAATTTAAAATCTATTAAATATATTTAAGATGTTGATATAAAATAAGTTGATAACAGGTGTCCAAAGAATCAATCAAATTCAGTCTGATAAAACACTCAATGAGCCTGACAAGCAAAATCTAATGTTAACTTCGGACTCCAGACTCCATAGTCAAGGTACATATAGAGTATTAGTTTAAAAGATTGGCTAGAAGGCAGACTCCTGACAGAATGTGATTGGCTAGAAGGCAGACTCCTGACAGAATGTGATTGGCTAGAAGGCAGACTCCTGACAGAATGTGATTGGCTAGAAGGCAGACTCCTGACAGAATGTTATTTCTAACAGGATGAGAGAAATATGGCCCTAGTAAATTTGTTCAAAAACATTATTTAGTATAAAATAATATAATCTAATATATCTAGTAAAACACCAATAACAGGTTGAAAATAAAATAACTAAACTATAAAATATAAGCCAATATAAATATATACAAAAATGTAAATAAGATTATTTAAATAATTCAATTAAGAACACATAAATCAATACAGGTATTCTTATTAGAGCACAGTCAAGTTTTGAATTAAATGAACTGTTAATCATAATGACGTGAATAATTTCTTGGTAGATGTCTAGCAATTTTGCATACAAGGATCTATAAAATATGTTCTTGTCTTAATACGCTCAACACACTATGTTGCATATAGCACGCAAGAATGTAAAAGAGTACTTCATGATTAATGATAGTGCGTAGGAGGCGTGACTGGCCTATTGAATGTCGATTGCAGCCGCCATCTTGTTTTTCCATTTCCATGAAGAGTCACTTTTTTAACAGTATAACATTGTACTCCTTCCTTTATCTACACTCTTTGGTTAGGCATAATAAACTAACAACTAAACAACTATTTTTTTGACAACTTGGGGCTATAATGCTAGATCAAGGATTTTGAAATAGGGAAGCCCCAAGGCCCAAAAAAGGTTCCCCTTACTTTGATCCGCCTATGTCAAATATCCCTATACCATATATTCAGTCAAACCTCATCTCATTCACAAACACTTCCATTCTCATTACCACCAATACATTGTCTCTTCTTCGCCATTATATATAACCATAATATGCTGAAAACCGATGCAAAATGCAAAAAGATATTCTAACTATATAATATTGCTATATAGTAGCTGAACATTTACCTCCTTTTAGACAACCAGTTGTCAACTCTGTTGAGTGATAGACTCTGAAACATACATGTGTAACAACTTTGATCTCTCAGTGTCCAAGAGAGAAACACCCTAAAAATAAAAATTTCTCAAAATTCAAAGTGAATACCAAATTGGAAATATATAATAATAATAATTACTATTATTTATGAAATTCTTAGTTTTTTAGTGAAATACCTAATTATTAAAAACATCAAAAATCAAAAACATCAAAAACTAGAAAGACACTCCGAGAGTGCCTACTGTAAAATTCTCCTACATAAGATTTCTCCGGTAAAAAAAAATATATATATTTGTGTGTCTTAATGCTGTTTGTGATTTAGGCTAATTTCATTACAAGCATGTGTATGCGAGTTTGGTGTAATGGTTATGTAACAAGCCTTTCAATTAACAATAGCTTCAGTTGACTAACAATAGAACAGCAACGCGAAAATCAAACGAGTGAATTTGAAAAGAAATAGTTTTTTTAAACTACTCGCATCAAAAAACGTGCACATTAAATCAAATTATGTTTTAAAATTACAAATCACAAATTATAACTCTTGCCTCTTGTTAAAAAATGAAGTTTTTTGGTCAAGTAGTTCTCGAGAAAATGCAATTTCAGTTTACTTGTTACTTTAAGACTGCTCGCCGGCTTTTGAAAAATTCTGTCCTATCTTTTAACACTAGCAGGTCTAAAAAAGTACACTAAAAAGTGGTCCAGAATTTGGACTGTGGTCCCAAATGGTCCCAAAATTTAATGGAATGGTCCTTGATTACATATCTATCTGTCTATTCATTTTGGTAAAGATCTTGTAATTACTTTTTGTAACCAAAAAGTTTGTCTGACAGACAATTTAGGTATTTTTTGCTTTAAATTGCATTTTTTTCCAGGAATATAATTGGGTGTTTTTTTTTTTATCCAGTTTTTGGCCAAAATTAATTATTTGACATTAAAATGGCATATTCAAGAAAAACAATTTTTTAAAATTTTTTTTTAGGGGAACAATATATCTTTAATAGAAAATGTGAATAAATATTAAGTCATTCCTGACGACGACAACACATTTACTGACCAGTAGCTGACTGACTTAAACACGTCTACAACTATAAATAATGTTGTTTGTATTTCTATAATAATCTTAATTACTTTGTTTATTTTAGGTTTATTCTCGTATCAATATTGCCATAAAGACATGGATAAATTGTCTTACGTGTCATGTAAAGGTAAGGTATTAATAGTACTATTAAACAGTAACAACATCTTTCATTTATTCTTGTTGTTTTTAAGTATATAGTATAAACACTAATATAAATTATATTTGGAGATAATTATGTAACATAAGAAAAATATACAACTTTATACACAATGTACGGATGAGTGAGTGGCCGAGCGGTTAAGACAGTGGAACCGTAATTAAGTAGCCATAACATCGGCAAGGGTTCGAGGCTCACTCGCTCCATGGTTCTGGTGGTAGAACGAGTCTTCTCGGATAAGGACTATAAACCGTAGGTCCAGTGTACACATAGCTCATGCGCACTTTAAAGAACCTAGTACATCTTTCGAGACGAGTAGGGGGTTACCCCCGGTGTACTAGTCCACACAAACACAGCCACTGTCACACACAGCCACTGTGCAAATTGGGACTGGGCCGTTTTAGAGGTGTTTACCACCTGTTGGTCCATCCTTCACTAACTGAGTTAGTGACAAGTCGAATAAATAAATTAAAAAAATGTATTCAATTCTGAATGATAAATGTTCTTATTATATGAATGATATTATAATGTATATTGTTAATAATATCTAATTGTATTAATACATATTCTTTTTACCTTTAAACATGTCTACTGTCAAATCTCTATTCTATATTTATTATTACTCATTATATTTTATAATATTGCATTTGTTTTCTAGCTTTTATATTTTTTTAAACATAAATATGTAATGAAATTACTTCTCGCTAAAAATATTAGACACATTAATCATTTATACTGGAGCTAGAGCTGAGAAGTGCACTAAGTGCTAGTAAATAATATTTATGTACCATAGATGAAAGGCAGTGTAACATGAGTTAATAGACAACATGCTCATATCAAATATTAAACATGTCATATTTTCTCATAAAATTAATTTTGTAGAAACATAAATTTAATTTAATGTCTTTTATTACTGTAGTTGAGTTGTGTTAGATGCGACCTAAGACGATCGAGTAATACATGGTTACCGTATATCCTCGGGTATAATTCCACTTCGGGTCTAATCCCACCTCCCTACTTTATGTCTGATTTCAGATATATATCCCTGTGTATTATTTTCAGTATTGACTTTTGGTGTGGATGTAGGCCTCTCTCTAGCCAGTTCAGATGAGTTTTTACAAGAAATGCATTTTTTCCCTGGGTATAGTCTATAACTCCCAAAGAAATGAACAAGGAGAAGGGGAAAAAATATATGTTATAACACTACAGCCAACACCTATTAAGGAGACACCCCATTAAAGGAAATATATGTCAAAACTATAGCCACACCACTGTTCAGGAAACACCACCATTAAAAGAACACTTTCCCATTAAACGAAAAAGGAGAAAGGGAGAAAATATGTGTATAACATAACACCCAACCCCTATGCAAGAGACACTCCCATTAATAGAACAATTTCCCAAAAAACAAACAAGGGAAGGGGGAAAATATGTTATAACACTACAGCCAACCCCTATGCAGGAGACACTCTCCATAAAGGAACACTTTCCCGTGAAACAGACAAGGGGAAGGGGAAAATATGTTATAACACTACAGCCAACCCCTATGCAGGAGACACCCTCAATAAAGGAACACTTTCCCGTGAAACAGACAAGGAGAAGGGGAAAATATGTTATAACACTACAGCCAACCCCTATGCAGGAGACACTCTCAATAAAGGAACACTTTCCCGTGAAACAGACAAGGGGAAGGGGAAAATATGTTATAACACTACAGCCAACCCCTATGCAGAAGACACACTCAATAAAGGAACACTTTCCTGTGAAACAGACAAGGGGAAGGGGAAAATATGTTATAACACTACAGCCAACCCCTATGCAGGAGACACACTCAATAAAGGAACACTTTCCCGTGAAACAGACAAGGGGAAGGGGAAAATATGTTATAACACTACAGCCAACTCTATTAAAGAGTTGTCTCTATTTATGAGACACTTTGTCGGGTCCAAAAGGTGTCCTCTTAATAGGGTGTCTGCTGTATACATACCCTAATAAGTGGGGTGATTCAGTATCTTTACTAGGTATGATTCATGGTAGAATGGATAAAAGTGAAAATAAGACTAGTACATTTCACCACGGTTAATTGCACTAAGAAAATAATTCCCCATTGTAAAAGAAAAAAAATCAATCTTATTTTGAATGACTAAGCTTCTCCAGGTTTATAAACTCATTTAATTTGTTCACATACACAAGCGCCACCCTTTGTTTCATTATTGATTGTACATTCTATCAAGGCTGTTTAACCTTTGACCTCATCAACGAGCTTGTAAAATATTTTGATGATTTGATGTTTGAAAGATAACATATAAATTTGAATTTGATTTTATGAATGTATATTGTGTTTAACATTTCAATATTTCATTTAGATTCAAATATTAATTTTATATAAATTAAATTAACCTAGAGGTGGACAATTTATGAGATAATAACAATCATTATTGGTTTGGTGTTATGTTTATATAATCATACACAAGAATCTATCAGAAATATATCATTTTCAGTTCAAAAGATCCTTATTTACCATAAATAATACTATAGAATTTACATAATTTATGCTTATTTGTAGATATAGTTATGAATTATTTATGAGGACACGAATAATTTATCAATAACTCGCATATTTGTGATGGGATAATTGTCTAATGATATAACGTCTACAAAATGTTTATTATTATTAACAAACGTAATCCTTAAGTACATTTAACAGATAAGTAGTATAATCAGTACCAATATTGACTTACCATAAGTGGCTATTTAAAGATAGGTACAATATAGTTAAACATATATTATTATGATGACTATGAATCTCTCTCTTTAAAAAATAATTAATAATTATTAAAATATTACATGTTTATTGACTTCGAAAAAAAATTGGATAAAAACAAAACAAAATTTACCATATTTAAAGATATAAAAAAAGTTGACTATGTCTGATTAAACTCTTCAATGTATTGCCTTTTTATAAAAGAGAAATCATTTTTTTTTTAATTGTTTTGTTTATAACTCATAACTTTTTAAACATAGGAAACATGGAGGAAATATATATAAATAATGGTGGTACCTATCTAATATCAATACAAATATACTATATAAAACAATTCTAAACCTTTTATAGTAGTCTTTTAGGACACCCCTATTCAAAGGACACATAACTGTGAGTGAGTGGCCGAGCGGTTAAGACAGTGGAACCGTAATCACGTAGCCATAACATCGGCAGGGGTTCGAGGCTCACTCACTCCATGGTTCTGGTGGTAGAACGAGTCTTCTCGGATAAGGACTATAAACTGTAGGTCCAGTGTACACAACTTGCTCGTGTGCACTTTAAAGAACCTAGTATATCTTTCGAGACGAGTAGGGGGTTACCCCGGTGTATTAGTACATCACAGCCACTGATCACCAACTGGGCAATCTGGGAGATCAGTCTTTGACTGAAGAGGTCACCCAGTATAAAGATAAAACAAACAAACAAACAAACTCATAAGAAAGAGAAATACATGTTTTAGCACTACGGCCAACCCATATTGAGGGATAATGTCCTCTATTAAGAGAACATTTTGTTGGTTCCTGAAGTTGTCCCTTTAATAGAGGTTATACTGCATTTATCCATTCATTATATCTTTGTTATTAAAGTTTACACTGAATAATGGTTAAGACAAAAATCATGCATTTTAGTAAACCTGTCACGCTATCTCATCCAAGTGCGAAACAGCTACCAGATAACGTTCATGCTCTCTGATAATCATTTAATCCAATCAGAAGGTGGCCTTAAGCTCCATAATAAGATTTCGTTTATTGACCATCAAACCATTTATTTGCATCCCGTACCGTAATTGCCGAGTTGACGAAGATTGTAAAGATGAAATTATATATCAAATTAAATAATGTCTAATTTCAAGACGTACTGTTAGTAATTATTAATTGACATTAATAAATATATGAACAGTAGAACCTCAGAAGGAGACACATTAGGACCAAACAAAAGTCCCCTAGTTCACTGAATATGTATATCATCCCTTTTTTCCGTTTCACGGGAGTGTCTAATTAGGGATGATAAATCGTCATCTTTCAGGAGAAATTAAAATTGTATCAATATATTTTTTATTATAAGACAGATTTAAAATATAGTAAAATCTCTACTCCCCTGTGTCCCCTTTAAAGGGGTTCTACAAGTGTACTTTAGATAATAATATATTTCTTTGCACTTTTTGAGATTTCATTTAAATGTCTATACCATTATCATCAATACCATTTCTTAGTACAAGCCATTCGTCATTATTTATTCAACTCTTCATGATTTAATTTAGACGTAAAATACTTAAAGTGTATCTTGAGGCCTCCTTGGGGCAGGCAACCACAGGCTTCCTGTGGGCCGGTGCTTCACATCTTTGCAATCAAACTCTACTTAACTGATCAATGGCAACGCGTTATATTTTTCGCTTAATTTACCCTGTGCATAGGTTACATCGAGTATTCTAGCATTCAAGCCTTAGGTGTGTGTAGACAATCATTGAAAAGCCCTACTCTGATTAAATAATAATGCATATAATACATACATTAAGAAATTAAATTTACGTCATCACGTTTCAATTAAATTCAATTTAATATTAGGAATCAAGAAATTATAACAAAATTTGGATCAATACTTTTGGTACATATAATTCTATGATGAAAAGATTCTGAAAAAATAGTAAATTTGTAGAATTATGTAGAGATGAACAATTAGTGAATGCATAATGAGAGACAGAAACTTTAAAAAGGTACAACGTTAAATAGATAGGAACGTGAAAAAGATTTGGCAGTGAGAAAGAGAGGAAAGAGAAAAAGAGTAAGAGGTAGGAACAAAAATGGGATTGGAATGTGAAAGAGATGGGAATATGAAAGAGATAGGAACGTGAAAGAGATAGGAACATGAAAGAGATAGGAACATGAAAGATATGGCAATGAGAAAAAGATAAAGAGAAAGACGTAGGAACAAAAAGAGATGGGATCGTAGAAGAGATGGGAATATGAAAGAGATGGTATTTGAAAGAGATGGGAATGTGAAAGAGATGGGAACATGAAAGATATGGCAATGAGAAAAAAAAAAGAAAGGGGTAGGAACAAAAAGAGATGGAAACATGAAAGAGATGGGAATATGAAAGAGATTGGATGTGAAAGAGATGGGAATGTAAAAGAGATGGGAACATGAAAGAGATGGGAATATGAAAGAGAGAAATAGGTAGGAACAAAAAGAGATGGAAACGTGGAAGAGATGGGAATGTGAAAGAGATGAGAATATGAAAGAGATGGGAATGTGGAAGAGATGGGAATGTGAAAGAGATGGTACGTGAAAGAGATGGGAATGTGAAAGAGATGAGAATATGAAAGAGATGGGAATGTGAAAAAGATGGGAAGGTGAAAGAGATGGGAATGTGAAACAGATGGTAATAAGAAAGAGATGGGAATGTGACAGAGATGGGAATGTGAAAGAGATGGTAATAAGAAAGAGATGAGAATGTGAAAGAGAGGAACAATTGATAAAGAGAAAAAGGTAGAAATAAAAAAGAGATGAGAACATGAAAGAGGTGGTGAAAAATGTGTTTGTTTGCAAATAATAAAGTGTAAATTACAAATATTCACAATACGGTATCAAGTACATCACTTTAACAAAAAATTGTTTCATGAAGGAATTCAAAGTGGGAAAATGATTGAGTTTCCCTGCTGTTTTATTTATTTATTATTATAAACAAACAAAATAAATGGCGTAATTGTCTTAAAAAGAGACAATGAAGGTCACTTCTGTCAATAATTTATAATGCATAATTTTTACTTACTTTTCACTTTGTTTCCCAGCCCCTGTGTATGGTGTATTTTCGTTAAGATATTAATGTTCGTCATCTCTCTCTTCGCTCTTTATGTTATCTTGACATAGAAAGCTAATGAAGCATGGTTAAATCAATAAGTTGCTTGAATTCTATTTTAATTAGTTGATCTTAAGACAAGTAGAATACAAATACAGTTTTCTTTTGTAATGCCAAACTACTAATTTCAAAATCCTGATGAAACAAGCTGCAAATTAAAACATTTATTTTTGGTATTATTAATAGATTTCAAATTATATTGTTGTCTAATTTTGAGAATAATTCTAATTTTAGAAATACATATTTACACATTAATTGAAATAAAATTTGTTTTACTCAGAACTGCTAGGAGAATACCAATGGTTAGAGAAAAATAATAACATATTTTATAATTTATTTTGCTTTAGTCTTTTCAAATTTTTAAGCTATTATATTTATATGTTTTTCGTAAAATCTTAAATGAATTCATGCCATACAATATGGAGATCCTGAGATGATCTGATACTGGTGTTTTTTTGTCTGCCTTTTTTGTTTAAACTTATTTATGCAATTGATTTTGTAACTATGGATGTCCGTTTCCGAAAGTAAAATGAGTAAAATGAATGAATAAATACAAATTACTGTTCTGATAAAGCCTCCTTTTTTCACCTAAGTACTTCTTATTAAACAATATTGACTTTAAGCAAACAAATTTAAGTTATGAGAAGTTATTTCTATCACTTGTCGATCACTAATCAAATTAGTTACATCACCTGAGGTACACTAGTTATCTTTATAATATTAAACACAAATTTTTACGTCGGCTGTCACATTAAAATCAACGTTCTGTGCATGCTTAACTCTAGTGTGTATCAACACAGATATATTTGAAGAAATATCCCTAAAAGTGTCTGAGAAGTTATTTGCATAACTATAATATTAAGAAGTAACCTTCTTCACATTTCAGAGCCAGAAGCTTATATTTGAAGGGGCTCTTAACATGACTGCAAATGTTAAGTAGCCTATTATATTCTCTACACAATATTACATAACATTATAATCGACTACTTTACCTAAGCCGTCTTTGCTTCCTCTATGATCAATGTATCAAATCAAGTATTATTGGGGAAATATACTTCAAAACCTATGTCAACAAGTAATGTGCGTACTCTTCCCTTTTGGGAGAGCGATAGACTGAAGATCTAAAGGTTCCTGGTTCAAATCCGGAGAACCTACTATGGTTCTGAATATTCTTGGGTTTGTGAAATTTTGTGTGCGAGGAGATCAGGTTAGCAGTCCTCTTGACGATGGTGTTCAATACATAATGTTAATGCATTGCTTCCTATACTTTGCGGCATCTCATTTTTTGGGAGCAAGAGCAGTTAAGTCTGTTCAGGCTTATGCCTATTGCTTGCTCATGGCAATATTGTGCTTGATAATATGCTGAAATTATGAACTATACTGTACATACTTTTGACAGACGATTACTATTATATGTTAGCGCTCCACCGTTTTGAAAACACTGGATCCTTTTACTTGTATTAGGTAAATTTTCCGAAGCAGAAACAGACCCTAATAGGACCATGGTAAAACTTGTTGCATAGTATTTTGTATGACTGTTGAATCAGAAGCAGAATCAGTATTACGTTTGATTAGCGGAGGCTAAATATATATTTCGAAATGAAATAATTTTAATACTCAAATAAAGTAAAATACATTTGATACGATACGTTGTATCCAAACGTTGAGACTGCTACTCCATGTTAATCACCCAACATTCGTATTATTCATGTGGTTTATCACGTGTTTGTAATATTCTTCACTAACTGATAAAAATCTGCCGAGTTGCAGAAAAAAATGACATGGCTGTTAAATTTTAGGGTGTGAGGTGAGGAGAGTGTGAAGTGCAGTTTATTCGCAGCCTAAATCTGCACCTTGGAATATAAGTGATATAATGTCATTGAAAACTGAGGGACGGACAGAGTATAAAATTGTGAAGTGATTTAAATATCAGTTTAAAAAATAAATTACTATTCATATTGTTCATTATTAAATCATGATTGACGAAATGTTAGAGATTAAATCAATTAATAAATTAAATATGTAAGTCATATTTTGGATAGACCACCTTCAAATTTTTGCCATTTGTTGCATAAAGCAGATTTTTTTTTATAATATATAATTAATAGTCAAATAATAGTACCAGTAGGCCTACTCTATAATATGATAATACTATGCTGTATTTTGTATCTGTAACAATAACAATTTTATTTATTTACAAATTAACAATATATTATATATAATTATATTATTTATATGAGGCTATTTATAGTTTCTTGCTACCCATGATTATAAATATAATGTATATGTACAAAAATAAACTTAATATACATCAGAAATAATACTCTATCTAGATGGTCTAAAATAATAACTGTTATTACATCAATTTATATATCAAAACAGTATACTGAATATACACATGACAAATAACATTAATATATAATAATATTCGTCCGCCATTTTCGGAATTATACGATATCTCTTGCTTGTCATCTATATGGTTCATTACACTCATATAAATGCCACAATGATCTTTCTATATATACATGTTAATGATCCACAGCAAGAAGTGTTTTACTAGCATGTCACTAAATGAGCTTCCCATACAATAAATATGAAGTAAAAATACAGATGTAAAAATGAATATTTTATATAAATATGTTTGTAGATAATATCTATATTATGTAAATATATAACCAAGGGCAAATTACTGAAAATATGACAATGCTGTGGTACCAGTGGCTAGATCTGAATGGGGATAAAAATTAAATAACTAGTGACTACAGCCAGAAAGAAATACCAAATATTTTGTAAAACACTATGCCGTAATCAGGACTAGTAATATATTATGTTAAATATGTATTGTCCACCAAAAACGTAAAAAATGATTAATAAAATCAGATTTGAATATGCTATTTTGTACTTTTAACATAGTTAATCACTTCCATAGCAAAATCATGAAAAAAATAATCTTTTCACCTATAAAAGAGTGAAAACATTATTCAACCAAACACCCAGCCAATTGGACTATTTTTTGCTTTAAATTTTTTCGATCCAATTTTTGGTCAAAGTGAACACTATTTTGTGACATTAAAATGGCATATATTCAACAACAAAATGTTCAGGGGGACAATATACCTTTAATATGTGATTTAATTCATTATTTATTATAATCTTAATGATTTTTTGAAAGTTACAGACAAAATTCATTTTCTACATTTAGCACTTAAAGAATGAAAACTTGAATGAAACAAGTACATCCAGTATTATTTTAACTGTTTCCTACTCTAAATTTGATTAAATAATTTGATTAAGGCAAGATAAAAATTATAGTCAAGTTGCACGTACGAGAATAATAAAATAATACTAAAAACAAGCATGTTATAAATGTTTATTAATAAAATCTTAGCGGCATGCGATGATTGTGCGAGCCAAAGTGGCTATTTATGTTGAGGTATTAAACAAAATGAATGACGAGCTTCTCAAATTAATGGGAATTTTAATTCGGTGTGCATAACAAGAGTAGGCCTATATTTTCATATATTACAGGGCCTGGTACGAAATTTTTACATAGATTGCATTAACATTTGGAGTTTTGAGTCCAATTTAGCCTAAATTAGGGGTGGGGTTATACTTAAGTCATGGGATTATACTTGGTTAGATCATGGGTTTTACCTCCATGGTTACATACAGAATATATTTTGTCCATGCTACAGTAGTATCAATTACACATGATTCAAAAACCCCACTGCCTTCAAGCCTTAACCTTGCAGCCCCTTGTTAACACAGTATGGCTCTTGTTGTTTACACATTGGTTGGATGCCTTTGGGGTACGAACATTCTTAAATCATCACACTTATTTATCCATCCCAATCTCTCAAGTCCAACTACATATAGATTGAACCATTGTGTATACCGTACCATCTCTCTATGTCCATGAGGTCAGAGTTTGAAATATTGCATGAACATGAACCAAGAATAATGGAACAGCATTTTGTACACGCACTACTCTATCTAGATTTTCCCAGTATCAAATAAAATTGCATAATACGTTATCACATGTATCAACTATTATCTGTCATGATACCGGCAATGTGATACACATTCTCGTTAGTGGAGATGCACAGCACTGAGAATCAAGAACATTCATTTAAAATTTTAAATAATTTTGCACCCTTTTGGCAATAAGTTGGCCTCTTGCATGTCCACTCGATATCATTTTTCTTTCTATAATTATTTTGTACTTTATGAAAGAATACCAAAATCAAACAATAAAAAAAGTTACACATTAATTAATGCATAATTAATTTGATAATTATAGATAAATAATCATATATATTTATAGTTTATATATAATTACCTATAAATATGCATAGATATAGGTTTGATTTCAACTCTCTGGAGTAACGTAGAGTTGTTGAACACTTGATACAACAACAAAACCTGCGCTATCTGTGTAGTTATTAGAAATTAAGTACAAGTCCTACTATGGTAGCGGTACGTCTTAATGATAACTGTGTGCTACGGCGCTTGTTTAGATAGCCGACCGCATGTTGTCATTTTATCTAACTCTGAATACTAATAATACAACCCTCGAAACATGCTTGTTGTTGCTTTCATTCTATTTATTGATTAACAGTACGGGCCTAAAGAATAAAAAAAAAAGACAAGTGACTGGCTGTTAAACATTGCTTATCCCCAGGGTAAGTCTATCAGTAAGATTCACCATGGGACGTGAAATTTGAACTGATCTATCTGATTGCTTCACCTGTTCTTAACCTACTAGGCATGAGGACAGTGTAACATAAGTTTATCGTGGTATAGCTCACAGCTGGCCTCCCGAGTTGAGAGTAACAGCTAAGAGCCAAGAGGCTGCCGCCGACGTTTTATGTCATTGATTTTTTGCGCTTCAATCATCCCTCGACGATACATTTGTTGGCACATTGGGTGGACGCTCTATGACGTCATTGATTGCTTACGTTATTTAACATCAATAACTCTCAGTTGGAGTGTATGATAGTATTACTAGTTTTGTAGTCAATATTTACGTGTCGAGAATCTTGTTAGCAGTTGTCCAAGTAATCGCACCAAGACGCATTCAAATTGCAATCGTCATATCATCTTCTGTCAACTGAAGTATCAAATTAAAGGGCAACTCTTGCCGAACTTAATTGTTCATATTTCTTATATAGTATATTCAGATTGTTATGAGGTTTTTGTATCTTTTATGTGATATATGATATTTGGAAATCAAGCAAAAATTTTCCAAGCTGACATGATAGTTGAGAACACAATTAACATTTCCTTTGTGGCTAGACAGTTTACATTATCTTTCTGTACATCATGTAATTTTAGTTAATAAGTTTATGTATGAACAGTATTTAATTATGAATAGAAATAATACTTATTTATTTCACTTCAATCTGTAGATAATACAAAAAATTACACATGAATGTTAGCGTAGGGGAATTACTTTCAATGCTATTTCAAACTATACACTAAATGCAAAGCACACCTATATAATGAACATTATAAAGGTACTCCTCAAATTCGGACACCCTTGGCCTGGCCTAATCTGTCTTTCAAAAAATCCTAGTATTACAAATGTGTTTTTAATGTTAAAAACAATCTGAGACTTCAAGAAAAGTCTGTTTGTTAGAGAGTTTCCAGTTTTTAAAGAGTCTGTTTAAGGGAAGAGTCAACTGTATAATAAGCTCTTTCAATTTTTATATACTGTAGTTTGGACTTGAGTCGTCCATATTAAATATGCTAAACATTATTTTTATGAGATGTTCTATAAATAAAATTATAAAATATTTACTAAAGGTTAACACATATCCAAATGAAGAAATGTTGTAATAATGTATTTGGGTTAAGTAACACGCCGGATGTGTTCCTGTATGATCAGGTATTATTATTTCTAGCCTATGTCTCGTATACCTGTCTGGAAATCACACCCTTTAGTTCGCATACGCTTCATGCTTCTGTGAAAACTCTTCAATTCGTTAGCTGCATTGGTGAATTAAATGTCATTTTAATGATTTATATCGACAATTTGGTATGAGAGTGTGGTATTCATTAACATGAATGCACAGTACATTGCATCAAGACTATGTTGGCCATGTTATTATATTATATACTATCAACTTGAATTATTAAGTTGTGTTGATATGTAGAAACTGATATCATAGATATCACTAGTATATTTTTTCAGCACTGACGTGTAATAAAACTGACAGAGGTGGGTGGGGGATTTGTATGGGCTGAAGGGTGTGAACATAATTTGGGTTTCCTGAATTTTATTTAATGGTGTCTCTCCACATACTTTTAAGTGACAGAAATATGATGGGTTTCTATTTGTACGATTGTGTGCCTTTTAATTTTTTTATTATGCTAACAATAGGCCTACAATCCATTATTAAAGGGACCTTTCAAGAGGAGTGCCCCTTGAATAAAAATTGGTCATAGTGTTAAAACATATATTGGCTTTTGTTCCATAGAAAAGTGTCCTTTGAGGTGTTCTTTGAATAGGGGTTGGTCTTAATTAAAACATATAATGTGTTCCATTTCGTGGGAAAGGAACCCCTTAATAGAGGTGTCCCTTTAACAAGGGTGTCGCCTCAATAGTGGTGTCCTGTCCATCAGGATGTCCCCTCAAGAGAAGTCCCAAAAAGGATCCTCTACTGTATTGTCCTTTCAATAAGAATATCTTGATTTTTGTAATCTTTGTTTTTAATGTAACTTATTTTTTGTTTTCAGGAAAAAATGGTTCTGTAAAGAGAATGTCACCAGAACCATATTGGAAAGCAGATCATCACTAAATCCATGTCAACAAAATGTCATCAAAGCAGAAATCAGGCATCATAAACCAGAAATCACTGGCACCAGAATTCAGTTGTCTTGAGAACCAGAAGCATCATTATGAAATGTAAAACCAGATCACCATGGAAGATTTCAGTTGTCTTAAAAACATCACCAGAAGCAGTTTAAACAAAAATTGAAAACCAGATCACCATAGAAAAGTTCAGTTGTCTTGAGAATGTCATCAGAAGCGACATTATAAAATTGAAAACCAGATCACCAGAATTCAGTTGTCTTAAAAACATCACCAGAAGCAGTTTAAACAAAAATTGAAAACCAGATCACCATGGAAGAGTTCAGTTGTCTTGAGAGCATCACCAGAAGCGGCATTATAAAGTTTGAAACCCATCTTGTCAAGAGATGTCATGAGTAGAAATCATAAAATCAAAAGGTAGTACAGTTAGAAGATTGCATACTGGTATCTCAGCTAAATCTAAATTTTGCGAGAAAATTATTACCTTTGAAAAAGAGAATGTAGAATACATTGAAAAGTCATTACAAAAATATATTGAAAAGCTACCATTCTAATGAGGACACCGCCATTGTAGAAGAACTGAACAGATATGTATATTCAAATATAGACATATCTTGAAATAATCATCACACTTATGCCAATGACCACATCAGGAAAATCTTGGAATATATGTCACTGAAAGAGATTCCATTTAAGAAGACGAATTTTGAAAGAGATGCCATCTAGGAAAAATAATCTATGATTCCAAGAATTTATCAGCAAAAGGTATCTATCAATAGTTTGAATTCAATAGTAATGTTAACTAATATATTTGTTATTATTAACAGAGTACACTAACCTTCAATTCATTGTTTTATTCTTACTAAAGTGTTTTGTTTGATTAATAAATCATTTACACCAAGATAATTAAACTTAGATGACATGTCCAGATTCAGGCCCATTGTTATTGTAGTAATTATTTAGTGCCAAACATAAATTATTATTTAATTGAATCAATTAACTTTTAGTTTGTAAATTGACCAATCAAATTGACTAAGATAAACAGACAGTGAGTAATCATGGAGTAATTAAGCAATACATCTAGCAGCTTAATTTTTATTACATTTTGTTTTATATCTTCTTTCTAACAGTTTATAATATAATAAATAAAATGTTCAATTTTTATTATTTATCTAACCATATAATATCCTAATGTTAATTGTTACATTTTTGCCAGTGTAGCATCAGTACCGAATGGTACACAAAACTACCTTGTTCACGGGTAGGTTTTTTTAAATAGGAGACTGATAATATTTAATATTATTAACAATTTCATATAGTTCATAATTTCATTTTAGCTGTCAAAAGAAAGCACACGCCCCTTTTGTTAGTGTAGCAAATTACAGTAAAAAGCTATGTTTTCCACATTTAGCAGGATCACCAGTTAATCAAAATTTCTTAATGGAAATGTTCCCAGATACAAATTAGAACAATATTTTTTTAAAGCATGATTTGCAGAAAATGGTAGTTCATTTTTTAAAGCTTAAAGTCGCGTGGAGTTTTCAATAGAATTCTTTAAAATGCGTATTTAATTTGCGGTATACTTGTTTGCTTCCCCGACATTTTTATTCACAGGAGTATGGGAAGCGGTATTGAGATCTGTTAGGCGGTATTAAGTTCTGAAAGGCGGTATTGAGATCTGGGAGGCGGTATTGAGATCCTGGAAGCGGTATTGAGATCTGGGAGGCGGTATTGAGATCTGGGAGGCAGCTGACAGATGTCGCAAGTTTTGGGAGATCTAAGAGTGGTGAGTAAGGAAGGAATGGTGTGCAAGAGAAACAACATCACCATGACTACTACCACCAGTCTTGATGAAGTGTATTAAAGTAACCGAGTAACTATAAATGGTTTTAATTATTCTTATTTGCATTACAATGTTTCAACGTACAGATATTATAGTGAATAATATCTACTATAATATCTCTATGGTTTCAAGTATTTACTTTGATATTTCAGACTGACACTTGATGCTTTGCATGTCTAAGCTATTAATTGTTGTTTGTATTTACAACATACTTAGTGTATTAATTATATTGATTGACTAGATAACAACAATATAATGACCTTGAAGTGACAATGATGAATGGCACAATACATACACACACAACACAAACATTAACGCACACAATACCATCCATAGGGATGTCCCTGTTCAGGGGACACCCATTAATTTGACAGTTCTATGTGAAACAAACAGAGGAAAAAACTGCAACTGCAATATTAGTGTAATTGTGTTTGGAAATTACAAAATTAATAATTAAATGATTAATTAACACAAAAAAATGAAGGTCAAAATATTCTAAATTGAAATCGGCCATATCAAAGTAATATTAAAGTTATTCACTTTAAGTCGAAAATTCGAAGCCAAACCCAACAAGTTTACGTAATTAAAAGGTAAATTAATTTGATTACATTTCGTCTAGAAAATCGTCGCGAGCGAAAGTAAACAAAGATTTCAAACCATGAGTATGCATTATGCATGATGCTAATTAGGATTGTTTACAACTTGCACGGTTGAGAAGGTGTTTTCACACAGATCGCGAGGAAGTTTTATGAATATGCATACAGAGTAGCCAAACAAGCGCGTTGCATTATGAGATATGTTTTGATCGAAAGTTATTTTTTGAACAAAAAAACATCTTTTTTTCGACTAATTTTTGGTGAAAGTTAATAACTATTATGATACTTCAAAATAACCCACTTTTTTCGAAATGTTTTATTTTTTATTTTTTTGGAATTAGTCAAAGGGACAATACATCTTTAAATAAAACAAATCATGTATGCTACAGCCCTAATAAAAATGTTATTTATATTCCATATTTGAAATGAAATGATTCAAGTAGAAATCTATTTTTCCAAAATCCCTTAATTTTTTGTGATTGTTTAATTTCATAGAAACAGGGTGGGATTATCATTCAAAAGTAATTTTTTTAGCCCCACCCTTTTTTTGGAAAATAATATGTAGTTTTATCTTACGGATACTTCACCTGCCCATGAAATATCTATTAAAATATTGTGGGTTTTTTTAAAGATCGCGATATCAGTAGTGTTGAAATTTTTAAAGTAAGCAATTCAAGTATTCAAGTTTCCATCATTTTAGTTTCCGATACATCATTACTACAATTTATTTTATATGTATTTTGCTGGTAGTAGTTCTTTAATAATCTATATGGGTGAACATTTACCACACAAATTAGAAATTCAATTAATTATGTAAATGAAGCTATATTTGTACTATCATAATTACAGATAATCAATAAGCCCTCATTTGCACACATATTCATTATCTGAGCAGGGCATTCATCATAATGTAACGTAATTATACAATACAATATACTAGTTGTATCTTTATAATATGTAAAAATTAAATATATAAATGTAATTAACATAACTGATGACGTCAATATCAAAATTAATATTAATTATGTATATAAAGATAATACTGTTTATACATATAATATACAGTACTATATATTAATATACAGTACTATATATTAATATACAGTACTATAATATTAATATACAGTACTATAATATTCTTCTGTTTCATTGTCAGCATAAAGGGTATATCAATGTTACAGTAAATATCACTTCATCCAACCAAATTCTAAAAATCCAAACAAGTAGAAAAAAATAAAACTAATTTGAAAATATTTTTCTTACAAATAAAATCGATTAGTATTTTACAATATTTTGTCTTATAGACATTAATATTATTTTACTAATCAGTTCAAATTATCTAGAATATTTGTTATATTGAACTAAAGATATTATATATAAACAGACCTTTTATCAAATAAGTCGAAATTATCAACAATAATTGTTACATTGAAATAAAAATATAATATTAATAAGCAGCTATATCAATATAACTAGACCTATACAAGTATGATTTTCAAAATGAGATGCAAACAAGCATCGAGTACCAGGAAAATGTTGTGGTTGCTTGCATTTAGTATTTGGACTGTTTAGTATACGCCATCATTATATCACTAATCAATATGTCTTGTATTATCCTTAACGGTTGTAAGGAATTCAGTAGGCGACTAATAGAGATAATCAATACTGCTGTTGTCCAATGGACAGTTAGTGAATTATAGCTATTTGAATAGCACATTGCTAGATAGATGTATGTCGGTTTTCACGAATATAGGGTGGCACCGATCTTGGGTTCTGTATGGATTGTTATACAAATTATATACTGTTATAAAAGGAAAATTATTTTGTTTTTATAATATTTTTCCTCTACATACTAGGAGATATGAAGTAAGAAATGGGTTATTCAAAATAAAAGATGAACGATCTCCTTAGAAATTCAAATATATTCTGATCATTTTCAAGAACTGAAACGTATTCTAAATTTACACTAATGTCTATAAAAATAAACATTTCAAAATTCAAATCATTTTATTGCAACTAATTAATTGTGATTGGATAAAATGATTATTTTAAAAAACATTAAAGATAAAAAGTTATACAAACAATATCGCTGGGTCAAAGAATAAATAAAAAAAATAAAGTTCATCCAAACAAAAATAAATATTAATATTTAATTTCCTTGATATTTTTTATTTTTTTGTTGTGAACTGTAAAACACCAAAATGTAGTCGTTTGGCTATAATTATTATGGATAGTCAAATGATTCATTCAAGCTATTCAGAAGACCTTTATTAAGGGGGGAAATTTGTCCTAAAGTTGTCCCCTTAATAAAGGTTTTATTAGATTTTTTTATTGACACATTTTTTATTCTATTATCAATAAAGATGATATCTATTATTTAGTCTATTTAACCAATCCTTTAATTATCAAAACAACAAAATTGACATTTTGTTACAAAAGGTCATATTTACAATGACCATGTTTGAAAAATTAATGTAATTACTGTTAATACAATACATTGATTTGTAAGCTAACAATCCCACACACAATCCAATATCGCCTCCTCCACTTTTGAAACATGTGGCGAAGAATATGAAATTAAGCAAATTGTACCGTTTGTTTTTGCTGTATGATGTGTGATGATCCAATGTTAAAATCAGTACTTAACTGTGATATTAAACTTACTTTTTTTTAAAAGAGATTATACCTACTAATGTTTTTTAAAAGCTGCAAATAATGTAAATTGTTAAATAAAAAAGGTAACATAACCATTGCATGAAAACAATACCAAAATTCAGAATATGGTAATTAAAATGCATGAAAATCCTTTCCTGAGATCCTTGTCCAAATATATATTATTATATTTACTTACTTATTATATGTTTAATTTACAATATTCAAGGGAAGAAAAGAGTGCCTGAATTAATGTTTTCATATTATGCATTAATTCATGGCCAGTATACTTCCAATCAGTTTCCTAAATTCTAGTTGTACAACCCCTATTTCTTAGTTAAAGGTTATCCAAAAACATATTCATGTCTTTATTTCTGATTGGCTAACAATGTTCTTATCTGATCTAATGGGAATCAAAGATGATGGCCTTTGCTAGATTAGTTTATCTGGTTTATCAAATAGAAACAGGTTCATTACCATCAGCTAGCTATCTTGAGATGAACCTCTATCATATCAAACCAAGGTTAAAGTGAACTTGAGATTTTATATAAATACTCTACGATAACCTTACCCCTGCAAACCCCCTTCCCCACTCCAAATCTTTCCTTAAACAGTTATAAAGATGGATTGATATGTGTTGCATAGAGGGCTTACCTATATATTTATAACTGAGGACCAACAGGCTAATAATACATTTTTCTTTACATTACGAAGATTTACATATTTTTCTCATTAAATGCACATTATGTATTTTTATAAGGTGATTTTAGTAATTATATATTTGTATTTTATATTAAGTACACTTGTTCTATCATGCTATTTTATTTTTTTGACAAATGAAGCCACTATATACCCCTTTACTATTACTAATTTGCTGTGAATGCATTATTACAATCCCAATTACAATTATTTAGTTACCAAACTTAAAACATTTTTCTTACATGGTCCATTTTTGTTTTGTTGATAAGTACTTTTCTCTAACTGTTAGAGTCTAACTGTTTATTTATTTTGTTATTCAACCTAATTTATAGAGGGTGACCCTAAACAGCGTATTCTGCCAATCAAGGGGCCCTCATCATGAGTTTGATAACTGTCTGTGTGTGAAAGTGGCTGTGATGTACTAGTACACCAGGGTATTAATCCCTACTTGTCTCGAAAGATGTACTGGGTTCTTTAAAGTGCACATGAGCCAGATGTGTAAACTGGACCTATGGTTTATAGTCCTTATTCGAGAAGTTGTCTAATTTTAGAAACGCTTTGTTTATTCAGACCATCACAAGTCTTAATTTTGGGGGTCTTAATTGGAGGGAGTTTATTGTATTAAAAGAATGTTGATTCTGTTATAATTTATTTTACATATAGGATTTGGACGGACAACTGGAAGGAAATAGAAGTATTTAGACAACAACAGAAGAATCTTAAGGTACATTGACAATATAATTATATACAATTCACAACCAACAATATGGTAGGCGCTGCACTGTGGCTGTTGTGGGTCTATAGAGGGCCTAATCCAAATTTTCTCACTTGAAGATAGTTAAAATTCACAACAGTATTTTCAACTTGATTTATTACACTTTGTTCACACACTTTTTAAATAAATCGAAAAAAAATATAAATATTAAATATTTTTTCTTTTACCTATCTGGATATTGAAGTGTCAGAATAATAATAATAATAATAATAGTACGAATTTGTAACGCGTCAATTCCAGCAGTAAGTGATCAAAGGCGCGGTGTATGAGAGAGCTCAATCTGAAAGAAAAAGATGAGTTTTCAAGGCAGATTTAAAGGCGAGAGTAGACGAACATGATCTAATAGAGGCGAAAACATAATGCCGGGCAAATTTAAGCCTAATGCAGGTCAAATTAGCAATTGAAATGACAGGTACCCATCTCTTGTATGTTAACAACAGTGAAAATTCATGAGGTAGATTTTGCTGAGCACGCTCGACGTCACAGCCATTTACGGAGACGGCTGTCTAACGAGCATGCGGCGAAAACGTAGATCTCACAATTATTCTGAAGTCATATGTACATCCCACGTTTTCAAAATATAACTCTCGATAAAGGATTCTACTGTATTTAGTAGGACCATTTAACAAGGCATGTTTTCCACGAGATGAGTTGCTTAGCTTAGTTGTCCTTCACAACGAATAGATTTATAAACAAACGCTTCTGATTTATGCTATAATTCATCACTGAATTTCAGTGTTGGTTTGTTTCTTCTTATTTGATTACCTCATATGCTAATTAGAGATTACGTTAATTTTCTTGAATAATATATTGGCAATAAAAACATCTTCAATGAAATTTAACCCGTATATCTGTCGCCCCCTTACATCACTTACATCTTAATATTTAATTTACGGCAGCTATAATTAGCATTACCTGACGTAAATTATCATTATATGAAACGCGATCCAAATTCAGACAAATTGTTGATCGAATTAAAGCTTAGCATTCACAGACTGCAGCAAGAAAATTGCAAAGCTGTCTTCATTAATTTTAGAAGAAAAATAGAATAGTCTAGGATTAATAATAAATTTTCTTGAGTAATGGTAGTAGTTGTTATGATACATCAGGGGAGATGGGTGTGGGGAGGTCTGCTAGGTCCCTTAGTATCATTATTGATGCTATCTTTGGACACGAAGACAACATTTGGCACACTGAGTCATTATGATTAGCCCTCCCTCACATTGGCACGCTTGAGAGGTTTAGGGTGTCCCTTAAAACTAAAAAATATCCTATTTCTATATAAATATTAATACTTAATAACATTTTCACTCCGTTAAACTAAACGAATATATATGTTCGAGTACAAGATTGAAATTATGTTTTGGGAAATAATTATTTTGAATTTATTAACACGATATTGCGACAAATAAGAAAGATCGAGAAATTTTAATTCATCAGCAATTCAAAAACTAATCCCTCACGTTTACTACTGCTGCTCGTTAGTCTGAATCACTGAGGCATGAAATTTATGGCACCAAGGGTCAAGAGACTTAATTAAGATAAAGAATGCGAGAGAGACACGATGATACAGATTATTAACCAGAAATACTTTAATATCGGAAAGAGAATGGAGAGAGAATGTAAGTTAAAATGTAACAGAAGAAAGCGTTATATTAGGATGCCTCAAGAATTATGCGCCTGCTAGGAATTTGATGTAAAACTGACTAGTTCTTCCCATGCATTATTCATATTTCTTATACATGTTTTTAAAATCGTTTATCAGTTACTCAATCCAATTTTGGATAAAAGTGCTATTTATCCTATATTCATTTTGGAAGCTTTTAACACGAGCTTATGACTATAGGTTTTAAAATAAGTGAATAATTATTGCATGCATATATAAAAATATAATGGTGGTCTAATGCTAGGATATTGAGAATAAGATTCCTGGTTCAAATCTAAGTTGAAGTGGCTTTTTCTTATTCTCTCTCACATATTTCCACATCTTTATACATGACAACATATTCATTTTTTTCAGTGTCTGTAATATTTATTTGGAGTCTAATATGAAATTATGTAATATAAGTTGATAAAGAAGACAATATTATATTCTAAAATTACTTATACCGGTACTTAAAATAAACATTATTTTTAATTAATTTATATGTAATTTTACTTTCTATGGACATGAGGTTGTGAAATAAGATTTAATGAATGAATTAATTAATAGCTAAAGAAAAAGATAAACGAGTTTGTTGTTCCTTGTAATTACATTAATTAAAGGTTAACATAAATATTAATACTAATAGCCAAAGATAAAAGAGTTAGTTTTATCCTGTAGGTATTACAATTATCAATTGTAAAATTATAAAATATTAAAAATTATATTCGATGGCCTTGTTGAAATTGTTTTATTTATTAGAAATTTGCAATATTTCTTATTTGTCTTAGTAAATGTAGTAATGTCTGACATACAGTTACTTAGTCATGCATATCTCATTAATGTAATGGACCATGCACAGTAATGTTGCTAGCTTCCACTATGTAATTGCACGGTATCATTATAATGTTAGGGCGTAATTTCAATGATGCAATATTCTCAGATAAAGTAGAACTATATCACAGTTTATGATCTAGATATCCATGTAATTTATGAGTGAACTTTAACCCTACACAGTTACAATTTCCTAACAGGTGCGGGAACGTTTTCAAACGCTGGACAATTTATCCAATCTAATCAATCAAGGAAATCGTAATAGTTAATTTGATGTATCGTGTAAGACAAATAATAAACCTATTTGAATGGTTTCTACAAACAAATTGTACTTCCCGAGATAAAAACACTGATTTAATATTTGAGCGTGTTTATTTTGTTGGTATTATATTCCAAAGCTTATGTTTGTAAATCTTTTGATTTTAGTAAATTATATAGCTTTACACAGAAACTCTCCCTGCTATTGGATGACTGCATAAATTCAATCAACTCGCAAACTACACAGAATACGAGATAATTGATTTTAACCTAGATAATTATCATAGGGTAACATGTTCGTTACATACTGCCATCAATGATAATATCATCACCATCATCTTCACTGTCTCACTAATTTGGACCTGATCACTATCATCAATAGGCCATATCCCCATCATCATTCTCAGATCATTCTCTTTTTATCATCATAAATATCACTCTGTCATCTTCCTTTATATAAAATTGCCGAGGATGACCATAACATGAGTGAATAAATTCACTATCATCAAAGATGATCTACATAAACAAAGTAAAAAACAAGTCTTTGGGAGTAGAGCTGTTTTTTTCAGGAAAAATAAATCTGATGGGATTTGAACCCAGTTTTTACACACCATGCAATACAAAACGCTGGTGTAGAAGCGCCAGTGTGTGTAACCTCTAGGTGATGTAAAGGGTTAGGGTATAGGTTAGTAAAACCTCGAAAAGAAGCCCATGGGCGGCTTCTTTTTTTTCATACTCTTGGGTAGGCTTCTTTTCAAGATTACTTTTGCTAAATGAGGGGGGTTTCTTTTCGAAATAAATAAGATAAATTTTGTGAATTGCTACTATAATAACAGGATTTTAAAAAAAAATCACCTTGTTCCTTTGATATTCAAATAGTCTATCTGAAAAGAAGCCCAGTGGGATTGATTTTGAGATGGGCTACTTTTTGAAATGTTCTGGTAATATACATAGTACACACACATTCATCCTGTGATGAAAATTATTGCTGTTTTATTATAATTAATACGATTGTTACAAAAAGCCCAACGAGTGAAACATGAAATTGATGGGGAAAAATAATTTGTAATGCAAAGGTTTTGTTTCATCGTTGCAATATTTTAACAATCATTAGTTTTTTGTTACGGAACTCTGAACGATTCCTGTAAAGAACCTTTCCTTGTTTGCACATCAATATGTGCGTTTTGTTGATTCTGTTTCAACTGAGTACGTAATTGATCAAGACAACAGGCTAGTGACCCCGCTAGTAGAGGTACGCAATCAATATTGCGTAGTTGACAGAAAATAACTACAGTTGAACATTCACAATTCAATTTCAATGTACATAAGGGCACATGTGTTTTAAAAGGATTTTTCAATAAAATGTATGAAAAATTGTATTTATATTTAAATTAGGTTAGGAATGCACCCATTTCTATTTTTCATTTTTTCAAAATGAACATCCCATTTTTATAAATTCTGTTCTTTACAAAACATATATATTACAATTTAACATTCATAATTTGTTGTAAATGATATTTCAAATTGTATTTAAATTTAAATCAGGTGTCAGTATGTAACCCCCCCCCCTCCCCATTATGTCCAAAATAAAATGAAATCTTTTTTTTGGTACATGGAAATTTTTTTTTAAAGAGCAGCAGCTTTATAGTTTAGATCCTTATTCAATGGGAATAAAAGTATTAATCGATCTGAAATACAACAAAACATATTATTCAGGTTATTTTATTTAATCAATGAATTATTTAAAGCTTATTAAACAATTAATTATGATTAATTAGATATTTTTCCAACCACTGTTATTTAATTAATATAAATTGAATAATTATTTTACTAATTTGTTAATTGCGTTCCCAAATGATCTAAACATGAGTTTATATCAATACACTCGATCACAACAATGCAGTTTCTTTTTACATTTAGCTGATGCCGTAGAATGTAAGCCAGATTTTTATGTAGAAAATTTGTTATAATACAATACTTGCCATACTGTTAATAGTAAATTGATTTATTTGAGTGTTTGTAGCCATTTCAGTGCAAATAATAGTCTCTTAACATGTGAATGGGAAAAACTGCAATATGCACAAAACGTTGGGAAGCTAAATTAACAATTCATTGATTAGTAGCCCTTAAGTCTAGTCAGTCTTGCAGAAATTGTGTGTAGATGCTACAATATATAAGATTACTAGTGCCCTTATTTCATTGTGAAATATTATACTCAGGGCGCCCATAAATAAAGGATGTATGGGTCATACAATTTGTTTTATCACAAGAATTAGGGCAGTTGCAATAAACGTATGCAATCGTAGCAAATTTGGCCTCAATAATCATATTTAAACGCAATGGTTACTATACTCAATTGGCACAGGTAATAGGCTATAGAAGATTTTGGCCATTTTGCACAATAAAGCTTTTTTTTTTAAAAATCAAGTGTAACATTTTTCTACAGTATTCTTGGTGGTGCAATATCCATCGGGCAGGCAACTCCTTTTTCACCTGTAATAGAAACTGAAAAAACATTATTGAAAATCGAAAATCTAAACTTATGTCTCCGAATATACAAAACAAATGTTTTTACAGTCATGACACTTGACAGGGAAAGTTGTTTTGCCTAAAGGAGGAGACTTTAAATTTGTTTTTTAAACTACTTATGTTATATTAATTTAATGTGGAGACATTGAGACGTGCTCCTTTTCGATTCCCCTGAGTTTTGGCGGATTCTAGGCCCAGACAAAGAAGATGATATGCTATCCTATTTTGTCTCATATTGACAGCTCCCTATCCTGTGAACTAAAGCAGTCAGTATTTGTTGCGAATATGTAATTGAATTAATTAAAACATTTTAATTATCACATTTTTAACTTTTATCTTCTTTTATATTATTTCAGAAGTGTACTGAGCATTATGGAAGGTGCTTGGAATCGGGGCAATGATATGTTAGTATACTTTGTTTTAATTTAGTTTGTTTATGCATTAAAATATGCGATATACAACTTTAACTAGCAATTAAGAAGTTTTGTTTTTTAAATGTTGCAAAGGGGGAAAAAATAGTTCAATATCATTGGGTAAAACAAAGTAATAGCATTTAGCTCTGCAGTTACAGACCTTCTATAGTACGACTGTATAAATGATATTGCATATTGAAAATGATTTATTATAATAATGTGCAGATTGACTCAACATCTTACAGCTGATCAAAGTTCCCCTACCCCATCATCATCCCCTCCCCCACATCCCCACATTACATATGACCACATGGAGCAAACTCTGACTCGAACAGGTTGGATTAATATGCTGCCACAATTACATTTCCTTTCCAAATTTACCGAGTATACAGTAGATAAAAATATTAAAATAACCTTAATCACGGCCTCGCGTGTCACAATTACTTTAAATGTGAAGAGTAGCTAGTTATATGTAAACATTAGCCAGCATATTTGAGAATGTTAGCCCTCGAATACATGCAAGTATCCAGTTTGTATTTAGCATTATATATCTCTTATATTACTATTCATTTCAGGTTTAATGAAGCATGTCCATATATTTATATTATATTGTGTTGTATATTTCTACAAATGTTAAACTACTGCCAGTCCATATGTTATGTATGATTCCTAAAGCAATCTGCAAATCTTGCAGTTCTGTTTTAACCCCAACCCATTTTCCCAGCCTATTTTTAATGCGTAATGATCTTTTACTACTTTATTACCATTGATAATATTATTAACATATAATTATACAGCTAAATATAGGAGATGTCGACCCATATTTAATATTAACCGATTTAAGAACTTGCTTTATGAAAACATTATCACAATTAAACTAAGATTATGATTAGGCTTTTATAGTATTAATAATATTATAGCGATTGTCTGAGACTTTTCAATTACGTAGCAAAAACTGTTCATTGGAGACACAGTGGACAGACATCTAGGCATCATAATAAAACCTGCTTGGCAAAATCAATATACAACAAGACGTGTTTATAAGACCTATGAGCAGATCTGGGTAATTTAATGTCAAATTTCTCATAAATTTTAACTCTGCTGAATTTGTGCATTCATCTATGAAGTATTAGAGAAAATATATACATAATTGAATGTATATATCATATATATTTCATGTAACCTATATGATGAAATTAATGTTGAGATATTGAAGTATACCACGATGGCGTGTATTTTACTGTAGAATGTATTATACTTTACTATGTTATGTGTGTATTGTATTGTTAGTATATACCGCTTTTATGGTATTTAAATATGTATGCATATTCACTTGGGTACAGTGAAATGCATTGAATGTATAATTATTACTATCTACGCAGAGATAATATAAAATACAAATTTCAGTGTATACTTATTAAGAAAAACAGTTATGAAAATATGATTATTGCATGTGTACATATCCACACAAGACATACATTTATATTATACAAATCAAATGAAAACATTTAAATAAAATAATCAATAATATTATTATGTTTATTAATGATATAGACTGCTATTAAAATTAGTATTTTATACTGTGTTTTAATTATTTAAAAAATTAATATTTATATAATATATATACCATATTTATTTTATTACTTCATTATAATATTATTTACTTACCAGGGAGTTGTAATTAATTAGTTCTAATTACAACTTACTATAAAATAATTATAAATTTACAACATTGCTGACAGTCAAGCCAATTATAAAAATTAATAGTTTGATTAATTTTTATTTTATGTTCCCTTTAATATTTTTAATTTCTATATTTAGATGGCAAAACAAACATTACATAATCTCTCGGTTTTCCCAATCCTGTCACATTTTCACAACAAATTCTGGGATGTCATTGGTACAGCTGGGATGTTTAGAAGGAAATGGTGCGGTGATATAACTTGCAAATGTTTTTGCAATATCTCCATATTGTCTGTTTCGTTAACAATTATGTATGCCCATTTATTCTTCATAACATAAGGAGATAAACATATGTGAGCAGTACTGCTATTTGGATTCTAATGCTCTTTGGAGTTCTGATACAATTATGTTTATTAGTTGTATGTGTATTAAAATGGGATAGAAATATTTACATTAATTACTAAACTATAATAGTAATATATGGTAAAAATTATTCATTGAAGATCTCTTTTTCTCTCACCTTCCCAAATACAGCCAACTCTCAAAAACCAGAAAACTCTCCCAAGACTTGAAGTCTAGATACCAAATTCTTGTACTATTAAAACACATTTGGAATAGCAACATTTTCAGAAAATGAACTAGCCATACTACTAGACAATCTCAAGGATGCCTGAGAAAATGATTACCAAAAGTATTTTTCTTCAAAACAGCAACAACCTTATTGATCATAAACCTTTATTGACAAGATTTTTTTTTCAAATGTGTTAAATACTTTGCAGGTGGTTATGACAAGGCAGATGCTAAAGGTGACATTGAAGGTTTTTGACAATTATGAAAACAATGGCAATTGAAGTAATGGCTATCAACAGATCATGATGTCTGATGTGTTCAGAAAAGATGATTGGGACTGACTGCTGACTAGTATCAGTTTTGACTGATAAAGTGTGGTGGGTTAACAACCAGCTAATGTAGTGGTAAGACGAACCCAAGTTTGACTTCAATAAGAAAAACTGGCAGCTTTTACTCTGATCAAAGAAGCAAGAAGACCAGACCAGCTATTGAAAAGTCAGGCCGAGAGTTGGATCTAAAGCTAAGATTTACTGATCAAGAAAGCAACATGACCAAACCAGCTAGTGGCAAGTTTTACTAACACCAGATCAACTACCAGAACCAGAGACCAGAACAGCTGGTGGAAGATCCAGAGATCAAGAACTCAGAAACATAGAAATCAGAAATGGCAGAGAAAGTCCAGAATTATATAAAATATTAAAGGATACATGGTATGTCCTCAACAATATAAAGTAAAGTACCAGTTAAGAATTTGGATGCATTTTAATTAGAATTCCTAATCATGTCGTGAGCAAGTAAATTTTATTCTAATGAAATAATATTATATATGCCACAAAACCATAATAATAATCATCACAGTAATTAATTAATACGGTAAACATTCATTATTATACATAAACATGACATTCGCCGTTTCAAATTTCATTTTCATTGATAATCTATCCTTTAATGCAATTAATACAAATTTAATTAATGTTACATTCATATTTTACATAATCTATAATAAATATCCATATTTTTCTTTTAGTCAGGCCTACATTAAAGCATTTAATATCACAATTCGCAATGTTAATAAGGAATAAGGTAGTTTTATTTCGAATGCACAATCGATAATGCTTATTTGAATAGAATCACCACATGCTACATAAAAAACATGCCTAGCTGATTCGAGGCCTTACTAAGGTACGCCGATGACATAATATCAGGCCTAAACGTGTAAGACATATTTCCAGTTTATGAGATACAAAAGGTCATCTTTACTCGTCAATCGCAGTTTTCAATATCAAAACTTTAAGAGGTGTTACATAATACAGATTTACTTCCACACACGAAATGCGCATGTGGTTGTACAGGTCAAGGGTCAAATAAATTATCAAGTTTGAATATTCTGAACTTTGAAAGGAAATATATTAAAAATAATCCTGAGATTATGGTTTTTGTAGTTATACAAAATATTATGAACAAATTTTTAAACCAAATTTAAATACTACATAGTACTGATTATGGATATTTGTTGATTATTTATTAAATATTAATCTATATGATTAATATTATTAATTTATTACTATCTTTTCTCACTATGCATAGACTTTAATTTCTTTATTAAATAAAAGGTAGAAAGAAAATTTTGAATGTATTTCTGGTCAGCGTATTCACAATATAGAATTACATCATGATACTAAAGATCGGCAATCACTAACAATTTATGTGTTCATTGAAACGTATTATTAAGCGACGAATATCGTGCTGTGTTTGCTGAGCATTGATAGTTGTAGGGAGACATCAGAGTGCGCTCATGCATGACATCTAATGAATATTCGAAAGCAATAATGGCCAGTGCTATATTGACTAGATATATTTGCTCCTGTCAGTAAATTCTTTTATTAATGCATGTTGCAAGATTCCTATACATAATTTCATAAATGTTATCATAAATATAATTAGGTAATAAAAGCATAGATACGCATTCAATAGTACACAGCACGTTGCTACCCATCATGCATTTGTAATAATGCTGTAATAACATAAAGTGGTCGCATCACCTCTCACCACATAATACTACAATATGTAATGAATTGCATTTTTATTCAGTAACTCGTTCTCTTCGTGCCAAACTCTATTCATTTTGTACACTACATATAATGTGTACTATATACAGTGCACAGTAATACACATTTCGTATACTTACTAAAATAAATTTATTTAAAAGCAAAGCACATGTTTATATCTTAATATTATTCTTGCCAAGTGTACCCAATCTAATCAGTAAAATAAACTTCCATTATTAAGTTGGAAATATATGATAAATAATTGTTAATCGTTTGAGACAAGATCTGCCAAAGTGGGGTATTATCTATCATATTAATTTCATGTTAACGTGTTTATAACATACAATTTAATTTTCTATATTCTTCGTAAATAGGTTGAACTTTTTTTTTTCATATAAAATAGTAAAATATATAATAATTTTAAAACAATAAAGCAAGATCTCTCCCAAATTTATTTAAAATTAAAAAGAAATTAAGGACAAAAAATAGAATCAATTATGATATCACGGTTGTCAAGGTTACCAAACTATTTTCTGAAATGCATGTGTTGTTTTAATAATTACTTTAAACAAATCAGCTAATAAGTAATACTATGCTTTATTATTCATTTAATAATAATTTAAGTCTGTTTTTCTTCAATTAAGTAATGTACTTATACTAATGTAAGACATAATAATATAATATTATATCTGAAATGTAATTTTTATATTATATGCATGAGTGGATTCAGGAAAAAATGTACGTTTATGTGTATTGAAAATCTTCATATATCGAATATTACACAAAGAAACAATTCAAAGTTTCTAACAATCAGTCTCGTACATTTTATATTCTCGGGCCGACAAACGCATTCTCTTTTCCGTTCCATATTTGTTGGAAGCGTTTCAAGGGAAGGCGCTTGTGGCCCAATTGTATTCTGCGTCCACTATTGTTCTGTAAACATTATGTGTGTGTGTTTTTTATGATTTGACATCATTGTTTCCACAATAAATATAATCACGAAACGTGATTGTATGGATATCAAACATCACAATAGACTATTAACATATGCAAATGTAGTCGTACGATCAAGAAATATCTAACAATGAGTTTTAATATACAAATTTGGAAGTGATACCATGTCTTTGTTTTCTTTACATTCTTGTCTGTCTGTTGGTCCTAAAGGCCTTGGTAAAGAAGTATGTGGTTATCATTGTTTTTTTAACAATTTCTCATTTTCCGAAGAGTTACAAGAAAAATGACGGAAAAATACATACTCCCATCACCATTGCAACAAATTTTGCAAAAATTGTAATGCGAAATATATTTAAAAAAAAAAAATGGTAATCGCATGCTTCTCCAATGTCTCCAGTTTACCTATGCAATTTTATACTGAAATTTGTAAATATATGAACAGTAAACCAAACTGTATTTAGAATCTTACGTTAGTTGTTTAACCCTTTCGTGTACAGTTGTATTCTATGCATTAGTGGTAGTGATGTCTTTATAACATAAAAAGGTATTACAAACACCCAATACCTGATTATCATAAAATAAAATAAACAATCAACAGTAAAAAAATTCTAAAAAAATATTAGTTTATGTTTTTATTATAATGGATATAAAAGGGATTCTTTAAGGTAATGTAGTAGTATGGTCTTCTTTTTATAATATATTAAAAATCTACATAAAAAAAATTATTTATTTAAATTAACTACCATTTACGTAATACAACCCCAAACCCACCTCTGATCTTACTGAAATGATGTGCCATGAATCAATGCATGGAATATATTACCATTTTAATTATATGAATGTTAACAAATATTATTTTATGTGGCAATTGTATATTATTACCACCTTTTGTGTGCATCTGAAAATAAATAATTTTAAATATTAGGCTTACTGGTAATCTTGTTTTTTACTATTCATATGTTAAACCTTGTGACAAAAATAATCACAATTCTAAAACTGTTCTCTGGGGTTTATAAATTAAATGATTTTGATATAATTACAAATAAAAAGTTTCCAATAATGATTAATTAATTAATTAATTTGTCTTAAGTATGCAAATATTAATTTATATATCTTGAGTGGACGAGCTGATTTCATTCCTTCCATTAACAGGATAACACATTCCGCAACTTTTTTTCTTATAAAAACATTAATTAATGAAAAATATGTTTTAAATAAATCAATGACTCAATAGATCCATATAAAATGTTACTTGATGAAATTATAAATTTGAGTATGAAATTCAAGATGTTGCAGAATAAATTATTAAAACGGTGATGATTGTGGAAAAAGTTTGTTCCGTTCCCATGTGGTCAGATTTCATAATTGTATGCTGATTGAGGTAATATACAGTAGTACAGGGAAGTTCAATTTCACACATCCCATACACACTTTTCCGAACAAACATGGTTTTCTAATGTACTGCATCCGAAGACCAGTATTTCACCTTAATTAGCATCCAAACGTATAACACATGTTGATTATCAGTGGTGTAAATTCAAATTTATTTTTCAAAAACAAATATATTTTATTGTGATTATTTTTATCAGGTTTTTAAAACTTTATTTTGTCATTGGTTTATTTTATTACATATTTTTATCCCTTTCTTGAAACTCTTTTTTCACTGATTGTTATTAAGTTTAGCTGCCTACATTTTGCCAATTTTATAAATCTTAACTTTGTATTTTGTGTGAATATTTTTTTTGTTAGTTTTCACTTGCTTGCCAGTTTCTGCTATTCTTTTTCTTTACTAGACAACCTAAATGCATGTAATGGGTATTTACATGAGTGCTAATGCCATAAGTTCAACCATTTTTTTTATGCCAGGTCTCTTAACATATAAAAACTTAGTTCTGCATTGATAATTCGTTAATCTTGTAAAGTACAAGTTTATAATGTATATTTGTTCAACTTGTTTTATTTCTTCAAATAAATGTTTGAAGTTAAATATTCTGAGAATAATTTGTGGGAGAAAAGAAAATATGTGTACATTTTGCTATGAATAATGTAAAGAACTTTCTTATTTGGTTTTTTTATTTCAATTTCTCCTTTATATAATGTCTCTCTGATCTCTAAACAGTAGATCCTTATGTGCAAGTTATATATATATATATATATATATATAACTTAATTTTAATACAAAGTTAAATGTGGTTTGCTTTTATACATTCGATATCGGTAGTCTTCTTTGAGTTTTTTTTTATAAAATAAAGTGTTTACCAATAATATAATGATATATTATGATATGTTATATAATAATGTATTATAAAACTAATATAACATATTATTTCGATAAAGTAAGACTTCATACAATGTGTTAATGCTGTTTATTGATTTTTTTTAATTATATATTATTGAGGTTTTAATTTATCATGTTCTTTCACTGTTGTTTTTATTCTTTCAGTTATGTTATTATGATCATTATTATTATTTTCCGATTGATTTGTTATTAACCAAATCATATATTATGCAGTGAATTTTCTTGATACTAAATAAACAATGGATTATTCTACAAATTATATGTCTATATGTGTTCAAAATTGGGACCCATAGTGTGTGTGTGCGTGTACAAATCTCAATTTAAAACATTTTTTTACCTCCATACTTTTAGATATAGGTTCCGATTTGATTTTTGTTTTATACATAGAATGTAGTACACACATAGTTTTTTGATAACAGATCTATCATATCAGGGGTGATTTTGAAGTTTATTTGTGTTTTAAGTGCAATTCCATTTTATTTCTACTTCTGTTTGTACAATGTAGAACATATAGTCATTAATGATTTTAAGTTTTAATCTATTTATTGAATACGATTTGAGTGCAATACTGACAACAAACATATTTTATTACACTTGAGTCTAGATAGTGATTGCAATTTTTTGACAAGTTTTTATGAGCCTTTGTAGCTTGATGTGATAATCTATATGATTCATATGATCGGAAAGTTGATCTTATATTAAATACACTAGGATTGTTTAACTTGTAAATAATATTATAACGATATGATGTTCTGGGCAAGTACTCTTGATATATTTGCCTCCTCATCCCTATACTTGTCATTCAAAATAAAATGTAGACTGTATATTAAAATTACATCTAATACTACCAATCATAAATGCTAATAAAAATTTATATGTTGGGAGAGAATGACCTTGTTCATTTTGTATGTTTTCTCACTGTATGTTTATAAACTTAAACACCAATACACACAAAATACACAACTTTATGAACAAGTCAAAATCCATAAGGTTTATCGCAAATAGCTTGATTTTGTGAGGGACGTCATTGCACAATGCACTACGCGTACGTACAAACAACAAATCACGGATGTACTCGCCATGACGTTTGCTCCTAAGTCCTTCGCACCATGCGTCACGCACACTATTTCTGATAAACCTTATTATGGAAATTTAACCCACACCCAAAAAGTTCCTATTATGACAAATGTATGTTTTGCCCTCTTACAATACTATATACATTACTATGTCCAATCAATATGCAGGGAAAACCCTATTAAGGGAACACCTTGTTGGGTCCCATATGTGTCAAATTAATAGGAAAAAAAAATCAATAAGCATGACAAACATAATTTTATGTAAAAATCACAACCAATTTTGGAAATGCTGTAATACTATTATTAAGGTATTCATGTATTTCTAAGTTCTCATTTGACAAATGTTTCCCTTTTAAATTAAACCTATAGGCAGGGAGTTCTAATTACAATTCCCGGCTATAGGTATAATACCATAGTATTTAAGTGGACTGGATAACAAGATAACTTGACCCAACACATAATACTGTATTTTAATTACGGGAATAATGCATACAGACTTAACGCAGACATTGGGTTGGCTCATCCGTAATTATATTAACAAGCATTTCACTAGTTATTATGACAAATGCATAGTACACCCAGGTGTAGACATATCTACGCAGTATGTAAAATGTTAATTAGAAGACTATAGAGGGGGTACTTGAATTACAGATTGCAAAGGATCTGCAACAGTATACATAACTTTGCATATGACTTCCTATGCTTGCCCCAAGTATGCTTGCCCACTATTGCTTGCCCCAAGTCTGTATTTATTATCTTTTTTATGTTAGTCCACCATTCAATGTTTTGATTTTTGTCTGAAAATACAAGCTCAAGTAGTATACGTATGAAACGAATTTTTACTAATATTAACTCAAAACTCCGTGTGGAATTCCAGCTTAATGACTTCCTATAAAACTTACAGTTTTTAAAAAATAAAATTTAATTTTCAGCTTTCAACAGACTGGAATAGTTAAAGGTATATTGTTCTAAAAAAAAATGTTTTTAAACATTTTGTTGTTGAATATGTCATTTTAATGTCACATAATAGTTATTCACTTTAACCAAAAATGTAATCCAAAAAAAAAATTATTTACCTAAAAAAAACTGTTATGTAAGCAAAACATTGATTGAGGGTTTTCTTTTCTTTGGAAGTGATTAACTTTATTAAATCTACAAAATAACATATTCAAAGTCTGATTTATTCAATCCTTATTGTTCATGTTTTTGGGGGACAATAACAGTCATTGATACAATTGAAAAGGGAGAACAAATTTAGGCATTATTATTTAGGCCTAAATTAAATTAGACATCAATCAATTATTGATATAGAGTGTTATCTCTTATTAATTGAGAAAGTTTTGTGATTTTAGGGCTTGTGGGCATCACCTGTGTTTATGATGCACTGTTACCGAAGCACCTCCTATGTCGTTTCAATAAAAGCAAAATGAAAATAATGATACAAATTTTTTACATTTTTTTTTTTAATTTTTTTTTCGTTTTTAGTTTCATGGTTGCATTTCTCATGGTTTTCACAAGCGCCTTGAGCACTTTGTGGATATGTGCGCTCTATAAATCTTAATAATAATAATAATTATTATTATTATTATTATTATTAAGGTACATATTTAATAATTTATTGAATATAATTAAAGATATACATTAAAAGGAAATAATGCTAAAATTAATATTAAACACTATCAAAGTTTGTGTGACAAAAAAAATGTGATGTGCCCATAATAGACATGATGATGTAATACAACTACCATATTTGGTCATATCTCTACCATATTTGGCCATATCACTACCATATTTGGGCACATCACACTTTTTTTGTCAAACTAGTTTGATAGCGTAGACAGAGCTTAATGAGAACAGATGAGACAATCAAGAATGAAAAAACTTCCCAAACCAAGAATAACAACACATTTATTTATCTAATCATTTCAAACAGTTATATTTATATATTTATGATGCAAAAATTCTATGAATGATATAACATTTATTACTACCACAGAATAAAGACCGTGAACTATCTCACAATGCCCATTAAACTACACTCTATAGCGTTCATTTTATCGGTTACGAATTTAGCATAATGCTGATGCATATTTTCAATAGAAGAGTGATAAAAAATGTAATTTGTACTCTAATTTGCATGTTAGCTGGTGGATACAATCAAGCCATTTAAAAAACACTGATTAAAATGTAAATTGTATTGTTACAAAATGATTGTCGTCATTAATGGAAGAGACAGCTACCATTTGTTTTATCATGGAAAGGGGGAAGGAAATGAATCCATAAAAATGCAATGATTTTAATTATTAATAGCGTTCATTTATCAGCATTATGCTAAATTTGTAACCGATAAAATAAACGCTATTTATTTCAATTATTAAATAATTAAAATATAGTATCATTAAACATTTTTAAGAGACCATGTATTCATTCTGCTGCTGTTTACTGCAGTAAAGGGTCATCACATTATTCTACTGCAGTAACTACATTTTAAGATTCTGTTGCTTACATAAGCCATGCACAACTCATTCATAAATGAACCCATCAAATTATATGCTCCTAAAAGAACTCTGAGGTCTTCTTCTGAGTCTCTCACACTCTGTCCGCCCTTCTACACAGTTTTATAGAAGTCGCTCATTCTTTTGTGCCTCAATTGCTCTTTGTAATGACTTACCACCTGCAATTCAACAAGCACCCACCGTCGTTACATTCAAACAATTATTAAAAACCCATCTTTTTAAGTTAACTTTTGGCTAATTTTTCTCTGTATATTTTTGTTTTAATGTAAAGCGCATTGCATGGTGCTATTAACATAATGCACTCTATCAAGCCTGATTTATTTTTATTATCATTTTATTTATTCTATAACCGGTTTATGCAATTATTTAGCCAGGTTTTTTTAGTATTTATTGCAATGACTGCCTCTTGTATAGTAAGAAACCAGGACTCAAAAGTGTATGTATAACAATTAAGTATTGTACAATTTACGTATTATGTATAATTTTCATACAGATCTAATTATTAATTAGTTTACATTTTGTTTTGATGTTATTTATGTATTAGTATTTAGACTTTTGTGGCTTATGTTTTTTTGTAATTTTGTCTATAAATTGGATGCACCATTAACTGATAAATGTGTGCCACCGATATAAAGGTGATTCCTATAAATAGATAAAATAAAACAACAGTCTTAAGCTCTATCCTATGTGGGTCTACTAAAAATCTATCAACTTTAACCCATTGTAGTAGATACATTTGTGATTAATAATTAAAATGAATGATTACATATTGAAATAAACTAAAATCCTGTTATTTCAGTAAATAAATGTTTTTACTGCAGTAACTGCAGTAGAATCATTTTGACATGATCCCTTTGTATAAATACTGTTAATCCACAACAGCCTTTGTTTTGTAAAAGTAGAGTATTTGTAACCATATCTGATTAAAATTTTTAATGGGTACCCCACATCGCCCAAAAAAAAAAAACAATACTAAATAAAGGAATATATATGTCGACCCTGGGAATTTGAAGAGAATCTTGACTTGTACGAACAGCTGACACTAATGATGATTTCGTTAATTAGCGAGACTAACACCCGAATTACTGCAAGCGCAGGCCAAAGAAAACCGTATTCGTTGTGGGGATGGAGACATGAGAGCCGAGTGCGTAGATAGGAGGTTGATTTCTCAACATGTAAAACCCATACTGGGATGACAGCTGTATCAATGTGAACTATAACAAATTGAATCATTGTTGTTATGTTGCATGGTAAGAATTAAAATCTAATAACTCTATAGTTAATTAAACTATATAATTGTACACTTCACATCCAATAACATGCTCATTAAAGCTGTTATAGAAAATATTATATATACAGAATTAGATTATATACATAATAAACTCTAGTATCATACACAGATAATAATATTATTATATTATAGAGAAAAGTCTAATACCACTACAGTAAAAAGGTTTATAAGGTGCCTCTGAGTTTTCTAGATCTAGAAAACTTAGTTTTTTAATATCAAAACCTACTTCAAATTGAAAACTATAAAAAAAAGGACTAAAAACTTTATTTCTTCCAATAAATGCCCCGCTTTGAATAAATGCCTCCCTCGAATAAACGCCCCCATAGAACATCATTTGGAATAAACGCCCCCACAAAATGCATACAATATTGTATTACAACACATTTCTATTTCTAGTTGAATTAATTAATTGACATGATCTACAATTTACCAAGCATTTTGATACAATTTTTGCTTTATTTTATCACTTCTTGATAGTGTTTTGTTTTTTTTCATATTAATTATTATACATGTTACCATATTAGAGCCAAAAAAACTCCCGAATATAAGCCTGTTTAAAAAAGACACAAAATAATCAAAACAATCAAACATCACAGATAAATAAAAGGTAGCAATAACAATTCATCAAAAGTATGTTTAACAAATTTGCTTTAAGATGTACTGTTTAAATATTAGGACCTTTGTACATTTTAATTGAATTATGAATGGTTTTTGTCTACAAGTGATGTTGTCGGTGGAAAAGATGATCACCAGTCTTCTGAAGATTTCTGGATACATCTTCACAACACCATACCTTCTCCCACCCCATGTACCCCATTGGATTTGTCCCAGATAATTATATTTTGTTACACAGTTTAATGAAGTGTTCAAGATAATGGGTGAAATAGACTCACTAAAGAAAGCAAAGTTGACCTTGATATGCTCTGGGTCTATTTTTCATAATTGGCGACAAAGTAACTGGATTCCCTGCAGGTGACGGGCTAAAGTACTAATAAATGTTAATCAGAAATATAATTATTTGATTTGATTTAATGAATTGGCACAGAGATTAGAGCCAAGTGCTTATCAATAATTACCATACGACGCAGGTATGATTCGTGCATATAGGACAACTCGCTGGGCCAAGTTTTAGGATGGGAAATTTTACTTTTGCCATGAACCTATCATGTCACTACCGTACTTTACAAAACCACATATCAAACATATAGGCTTTAAACAAAAATCAGTAAAATCTGTATACCAAAATTGTTCCCACCAGACTTTCCAGACATGAGCTCCCTGTTATCGTTACTAGAAAGTGACGAAATAAAACAACATAATAATATTAACATTATTACATACATCATTGCATTCTAAATTAATAAGGCTGCCTGAAATGTTGCGCTGAATTTGTATATTAAACTTAATGACATCATGTTCTCATCAGCACAACACATACCAGCTTGGGGCTATGTATTGGTTGGTTTGTCAATGATTACTGAGCATAACATAGCTGATTAAAACACAAGTTCAGGGAAGAACCTACTTTGAATAGTGTCCATGTATCCAATGTGGATCAAGATAAATTAACCTATTTAAGAATCTAACTGCGATAACTTGATTAATTTGAGACAATAAATGGCATAATATTTGCCCTTCTAAGAATCTCTTCAATATCCGACACCAACATTTTTGGTAGAAGACATTAAAATCTATTAATAGAAATGAAACTAATATGTTTGTCTGGTATTGCAATAAAGTAGAACTAAGGTTGTTTTTAATCTACCATTATAAACAATATGAAAAAAATGTTTTCCAATTGTAAAACACAATTAGTAGTCTATCAATGTAAATGATTGAATAAAGGATACATGACAAGCTGCATGGAATGTCTACACTGGACTAAGATGGGTATGTCCTATACTACTGGTAATCATCACATTTAGGCCTGAAGCCAGCAGTCTGAAGACAAATTCCAGGGAAAATTGTTCATTAAAAGTTGTGGATTGACATGGGTCCTGTTTCTGCTGCAAAAAAATAACTGGTGTGAATATTACATTAACACCAATTTCTTGGGAGCAAAAACAGGACAAATTTTCAATAACCGGTTAAATCGATTTTTTAAAATAAATTTTTTTTCTTTTCAATCTATTTTTTTAAACATTTTTTTCTTTTTCTTTTTTCAGTGTTAGAATGCCAATTAACCAGTTATTGCTGTGCAACTTTCAGCTGCAACGTAAAATAACGGTTATTTCATTGACAGACACTGACCTGGTGTCAACTACACTGCAGTAACGTTTGAATTGACCGGCAGGCAGTACGATCTAATTAGTGCCGTTTGGTGGCAGCTATTGAGATGTGTATAAAACGCATTATAAATATATAAATATATTATAGTTATTTCAATTTACTGAAACTACTATTTGTTTATAAGTCTCAACTGAATGTAGTTTAAATGGGAAAAGGTAATCTTACCTTTAGGGTTGAGCTTGACAAGCATGAAAAATAGGTCTGGCAGTACAAAACACTGACAACATATAGGTCTTTTCTAGAAGTCCTAAACAACTGGAACACATATAAACTAATAGGTCTTGTCTTCTATTACCAAAACACTGTGAACACATAAAAACAATATGTTTTGTTTGCTAATAACTAAGGCACCAGGGGCGGTCGCAGGACTATTATAAGGGGTTGCCCTAGAGTCTAGGGCCATATAGAAACCAAGTGTTTGCATCCAAACAGTCAGAAATTCATTCTGAGCATGTTCAGAAACATGTATATAAAACATTAAAAAAATTACGCTGACCGCCGCCGTTAAATTGTGCGCGGTTAATTTTACGCTGCAGTCTGTCAATTTACATATAGACTCTTCCAACCGTGGACTTCTATAACGTTAATGGTTAATAATAAGATGAAATGGGATCTAAATTTTAATTTAATGGTAGAAAAAAACATTTAGTATGAAATTAAGGGTGTTGCCCGGGCAACTGGGGCAACACCCCTCCGTCCGCCCCTGGGCACTGTGAACACATGGTCTTGTCTGGAGTACAAGTACACAAAACAGGTACACAATAAGTATTTCCTGTGTAATGGCCAAGGCTCAACCATAGAGATATTATACTATAATATCTCTATGGCTCAACTGACTTCTTTTGCACAAACCATAGAGATATTATAGTGAACTATAATATATCTATGCACAAACACAAAGGAATGTAACACAAAGGAAATGGACACATGTAATTATATGCAAATAATATGCAAATTAACTAAAAGAAATAATTGCCAGAAACACTACTGAATAAAATAAATTTGTTTTAACTGAATGCAAATCTTGATATATAAGCAATATTTTTTATCATTAATTAATAAAAGCTGTTGGGTTTACACATACCAATGAAACCTATGTACAAGCTTGTCGTCAATTACCATCTTTCTAATGGTGATCATGCACATAGATGATCAGTTAGCTTGTCAATTACCATCTTTCTAATGGTGATCATGCACATAGATGATCAGTTAGCTTGTCAATTACCATCTTTCTAATGGTGATCATGCACATAGATGATCAGTTAGCTTGTCAATTACCATCTTTCTAATGGTGATAATGCACATAGATGATCAGTTAGCTTGTCAATTACCATCTTTCTAATGGTGATCATGCACATAGATGATCAGTTAGCTTGTCAATTACCATCTTTCTAATGGTGATCATGCACATAGATGATCAGTTAGCTTGTCAATTACCATCTTTCTAATGGTGATCATGCACATAGATGATCAGTTAGCTTGTCAATTACCATCTTTCTAATGGTGATAATGCACATAGATGATCAGTTAGCTTGTCAATTACCATCTTTCTAATGGTGATCATGCACATAGATGATCAGTTAGCTTGTCAATTACCATCTTTCTAATGGTGATCATGCACATAGATGATCAGTTAGCTTGTCAATTACCATCTTTCTAATGGTGATCATGCACATAGATGATCAGTTAGCTTGTCAATTACCATCTTTCTAATGGTGATCATGCACATAGATGATCAGTTAGCTTGTCAATTACCATCTTTCTAATGGTGATAATGCACATAGATGATCAGTTAGCTTGTCAATTACCATCTTTCTAATGGTGATCATGCACATAGATGATCAGTTAGCTTGTCAATTACCATCTTTCTAATGGTGATCATGCACATAGATGATCAGTTAGCTTGTCAATTACCATCTTTCTAATGGTGATCATGCACATAGATGATCAGTTAGCTTGTCAATTACCATCTTTCTAATGGTGATAATGCACATAGATGATCAGTTAGCTTGTCAATTACCATCTTTCTAATGGTGATCATGCACATAGATGATCAGTTAGCTTGTCAATTACCATCTTTCTAATGGTGATAATGCACATAGATGATCAGTTAGCTTGTCAATTACCATCTTTCTAATGGTGATCATGCACATAGATGATCAGTTTCCCCAAACATGTACAGAATTCCACCTGAACTCCACCACAAGCTAGATGTTTCATCTGAAAGATAACTAAATCTTTTTTCCGACGCTGTAATTAAAATATAAGAGGAAAATTAAAATATAATGGTATCTACAAGCATACTATAGCCATTTTATCTGGTCAAACTGATTTTGACCAATTATAAATAAAATGCCATTGTCATGCGGTCAAAGACAGGTTGGTCATCAACAATTTGTCTCAGCAGGACAATGGTCAAGTCCATAATTCATTACTGTAAATACACATGTGAAATGTTTATATTATAAAATCTCAACAAAAAAATACTTTTAAATGTATGCTAGGGTACTTTCTTTATTGTACAATACATAATAACCGATTAAATTTCAATCTGTTCATTTGTAAATTTACAGTCTAAATCTATGAAAGAAACAATCCTTATATTCTAATATACCTAGTATTAGAACCAAAAACAAGTTCTATAAAAAAGCTATGATCCACACAACAAATATATACAGATAATTTGTCTACAGTGTTCAATTGAAAACAGTATCATACCTATCTTCATTGAACTCACATTTAATTGTTTTTAAAAATGTAAAAATTGCACCAAAATCACAAATTATGCAAAAGTGAAAAGAAACTAAATGTGTAGAAACAGATGGTTATAACAAAGCTATATATATATATTAACATTCAAACATTTCAAAGTACTATAACAGTATTATTTTTGGTGTGCTCAAGAAGATAATGTACAAAGTGTTAGTAGGAGAAATCAATACAAATAAAACCTCCTATACATTTAAAAAGTGATGTTTAGGTGTTGTTTGCATTTGGGATGGTAAATAAAAATGTGCACCCTATCTTTCATCATATATCCTCTTTTAGGGTACAAAAATGAATACCAACTAAAATAAATATAAACCTAAAAACCACCCACCCAGAAATGACTAATAAACGGTTTGTAATGCGTTTCTCTATAAATTTATCATATCTTTTACAGTGCTTTAAAATGCTATACTTGAATAGAAAACAAATAACAACAACTCCATTCATTTTATCTTTTATCTGATTGTCTTGTGGTATTAATTTGAATTAATAATTATTCTATAAAACCTATGAACCATCCACCTTCCATAATTTAAATTAAATTAAAAAAAACAAACCTCTATTAACTTAATTCATTTTCACAAACTTTGTGAAAACACACGACTTAAGTTATTTCAATAATAAATATGGAATAATAAAAATGAGACGTCATTGTTTAATATCTATGATTTTACTGGCACTAGTTAACGGCGACATTTTGTTTTCAAAATGCACCATGCTACTATGCAGCTATTGAGTCTAACAATCATTCTATGTGTAACACTATATGTCTTTGACAGTGTGCAGAATGACTGTTAGACTCAACAGCTGAGAAAGCGAGAATAAACCCATCAACAATATACTGATACACCTTTATGTCAGACAATACCCCTTCCCACCTTACCCCTTACTTAACATCAGTAGTTTCATCAATAACTACAGCATTTGTTTAATAAATACAATTATTAATAACCAATAAATTATATAACAATAACATCATGATAGGTGTGAAAATAAAGTAAGGAAATAAAGACTACTGTGGAATAAACCAATCACCAGAAAGAAAAAAACATATAATATTTGACAATCAAATTAATAATCCTTAGGTAAACAGAAAAGGCACATGTAATATTACCCTGAAATATTATATTTAAAAGGCAGGCCTAAAAATAAAACAAAAAGAACTTTAGGTGTACCCGTACGCGATAACCATAGATGGTGTTTGTACGTTACAGATACAGATATTTCATAGATCTATCTACTATTTGTGTGGCAAGATATAATTATAGAAATGATGGATATAAACTTTTTACCTGTTACAAGGACAATATACTGATACACCTTTATGTCAGATAATACCCCTTCCCACCTACCCCTTCCACCCAAAACCTGTTTTACTATTCTTGTAATGTTATCTGCCTAAAAAGATGAATTTAAGGCTGTTTCATCAGCTGCTAGACAGCATGCATAGTCCCTCTGGATAGGGACAAATGATAGCTATCAAACGAGTTTAAATATATAGGCCTTTTGTCCAATTAAGTACAGTATATGTTATATTAAGAGGTAGGTGTAGTACAACAACCCCATCATTAGTATGTTTATAACAGTCAAGGCAATGGTGTAACATGTATAGGTTTTGCCAACAGAATTAGCTATAGAAACGTTTGTAATAATAACCCAGATACAAGCCCAATCAAGCCCATCAACCTTGAATACATTACAACTACTGTAAAGCTGTGTCTACATTATCAATTATGTGCCCAAATATGGTAGTGATATTACCAAATACGGTAGTGACATTACCAAATACGGTAGTGCTATGACATTGTCATGTCCATATATGGGCACATCCCACTTTTTGTCAAATAAAGTTTAATAGTGTAGACAGAGCTTTAGGATCACTATTAATCATGTTACATTCAAACTACCCAGGCTTCCCATGGTATTATTATACTCCAGGGGCAGCTATACCCCTTTACGTAGTACATCAATAATAACAACTGACTAAAAGACATTTTTAAATAATTATAATTATTTAAAAATGAAAAGTTTTAAGAAAAATCATATTAATATTTTAAATACATAACAAAATAGCATAATGATATTCACTATTAAGCAAACAATTACAAATAAATAAACTCAAAATAATCAAAAAGAAGCAAATTATATAATAACATAACTCTATTTTGTATCTATAGATTGTTTTTGTATCTCATTCAGGATAAATTTATAGTTATATACCTTTGTAGATATTTGAAACCATTCAAAATATTTTACACTATCTTTGGTAAAAATGGTATCAAATAAATTACATTTTGTTGAATTAATAATTGTTTCAACAATAAAAAGCACAAGAACTGGTATTGAATGAGCCATTCATTTCTCCCACCCACAATTCAACCAAAAGCTAGAATAGACATTTGCCATTACTTTTGCTTTTCCAATTAAACAATTGTTAGACTTGAAAGAACTTACAGATTCCAAATTTATGATATTTTCCAGTAAATATTAACAATTTTTTGGAAAAGTCAATCTTTTTTGAAGGACAGACGATCACCTGATTCTACGTAGAAAACTAGATTTCAGATTATCAGAAAACTATTGCCAATTCAGGTCAGTTCAAAACGGCAATTAATAAATTACAATCCAACTGAACACTATACTATAAGGATAATGCTAGTTTAGTTGTTTACAAACTGAATATATTATATTCCATAGTCAGTAGTATATGACATGGTATTATTCATAAATGCTGTAGTTTTTAACACCATTACTCATCATTACGGACAACTTTTTTTTTCTCATTTAAATATGATTAAACCTGCTTTGTTAATATATTGCTTGTTTCGATAGTGAAGTTTTCATTTTTCTTATTGCTGTTTTCATTAGAATTACCATTTAGAGCAGAATAAAGCATGACCTTTGACCTATACAGAGATGTAAACACAAAATGTTGAAACCATCTCATGTTATATGTCATGAGTTTAAAAATTAAATGTTGTTGTTACAAATCGAAGCTGTGAACAGTATAATATTATCATCATAGGGAGTAAATAGATTAGTGGGTCAACGGGAGGCAGAGCGGGTGTTAACATCATGACGACGGCGCTCCGATAGGGGGCGTAAGTGGAGCAGCAGTTGTTGCAGGTGAAGGTGGTGGCTGGTTAGAGTCTGTCGTAGATGGACTTGAGTTGACAAGTGAAAGAAAACTTTTGAGTTGTTCAATAGTTGATTCCGTTTTCTTGAATGAATCATTTAGCTCTCGTTTGGCTTCAAGTTGATGCTGTTGTGAAAATAAAAAGAAAAGAAACATTAACATCATATTATAAATATTCTTTGTTTCATAATAAAATGTCTTAAATATTCTACTATTTCATTATTGATGGTTCAAATTCTAATGATTAAATCCGTTTTTTTTTATTTCTAAACTAGCAAAGATACCCACGTCAGAATGTAAAATCTTCCCACTACAATTCTGGTATTTTGTCACCTCAACCCCCATTCCCCATCTCGGGACTAGTATAAATGTACCGTAAAACCTTGAAAAAAGCCCATGCTATCTTGAAAAGAAGCAAATGATATCTTGAAAAGAAGCCCAGTTCGACTTGGGCTTCTTTTTGAACTTTTTTGAACTGGGCTTCTGGTTTTACGGTAGTTTTAAACCTTTGCCTCAAAACTTTCCCAGTACAATTTTGTTTTCCATTTGTACTTTCAATTTTGATACCTAATGTATGCATGTGTTCTCTCATAATATAGATATTTAATTTAAACAGTAAATACTAAACATAAACTGGTTCGGGAATAGTCTGGTAACGATTTAAAAATTATTTATTTTATGCTAATGTATAGTATAGCACGTATTGTTTGAAATGAGACACCTCTTGACAATAGAGGGAGTAGTAGTATGTTGTACTTACAGTGATTGCATCATTAAGTTGCTTAGCTTTAGTTTCCAACAGAATTCTCTCTTTCTTTAGTTCGGACGATCTTCGTATTAATCGCTTTTTCTCGTCTTCTTTAGACGCTTTCTGTTGATTCTGTGAAACTTTGAGTTGACCGTTCCAAGGTTGTACTGGGCTATTTGTATGTTTTGCCTACATATATGAAAATGAAAGAGTAACAAAAATAATTTTTTTTAAAGGCAAACGTCATTTAGGCAACCTGATATTTAACTTACAGTGAAACAGTTTTACAATAAACGACCTACGCCAGCAACAGGAAACAAAGAAACAAAAAGAAGCCAAACTAGACTTTTTCTGAAACATTTTAAAACATTCAGAGTTTATCCAAAATTAATAAAACAAAAATTATTATTAAAAGTTCAGCAGGCTGCGATTTTATTTTTCGTACATAAGTTGGGGACTCCCTATGTGAAAGATAGCCAAACTACTTCCTAAATATAACTAAACCTAACCTTACTATAAAGTAAAAAGAAGTTGCTCATGGGATTCGAACCCCGTACATCGACATGTAAAGTCCATAGTCTAATCCATTCGACTACACAGACGCCTCAACAGAAGCGTTTGCATTGGTGAATTGTAGTTACCTCAATTCTTACGTCACACCGTATGGATATGATTAATGAATATTCATGTTTATTTTGTGACGTTTCATGAGGGGTCCCCAAATTATGTACCAAAAGAAATATCGCCAGCAGGCTGCTAGCATCAGGTGTACTCAGGTACAAGTATTGTTCTTATTTAGGTCCATGCTCATTTGTTACATTTTTATTGATACAAAAAGCAATGTTTGCTGAAGGAAGCATGCTGTTGGAAACATACGATATGCAACATCCCATGAATATACAATTTATAACAGTAATAACAATCTGAAGTTAAAACATGAAGGAAAACAAGGGATATGAATATAAATTAGGAAAGCCAACCAATGTATTCCAGCATGCTCTAAACCAAGGCATAAATAATTGAACAAATCAAAACATTTAAATATGAAATGGTCCTTGAATACAAATTACAGACATCTGCAGTAAGAATAAAATAAGTACAGTAGTAATGCCAATCACTATACAGTAGAATAATAATAATAATTATCTTTTGTTTAGCGTTTAACTAAAATAAATTTTCTCTAAAGCGCTATGACCACAAGGCTCGAAATAGGTAGAAAATATCAATTTCGTATGCTATGCAAAAGAGATGGGTTTTCAGCAACTGTTTGAAGATGTCGATAGAATTGACATTTTTTATTATAGAGAAACTATATTAAGTTAGACACTCTTTGCATCATTAAAAGGAGTGTCCCCTGAATAGGTGTTAGGTGTTAAAATACAGTATAATATTGCCCGTCATTCATTTAATTTGAAGGTGTCCACTAAATAGAAGTGTCCTTAAGGATGTATTCCAGCATGCTCTAACATTCCAGACAAATTAATGAAGAAAAGTGTGTGATGTTTAGAGGAATGTTGATTTTTAAAAAAAATAATGCTAAATCAATAAAAAGCTGAAAACAAATTAGTGTAAAAAGATGAATCGAAATAAAGAAAAGTAATTTATGTTGATCTATTTAATTCTATACGAGATACGACTTCATATTTATTCACTACGAGCTACTCGTATGTTGATCTATTTAATTCTATATGAGATACAACTTCATATTTATTCACTACGAGCTATTTGTATGGTGAGAAAAGCTGATCAATATTCAGAAAACAACAGAAGACTAAATTCACCTGAAGAGTGTGACTAGCTTTGTTTGCCATACGAAAAGCTTGTAGTGTTTACGTATCATTTTATTTTATTTTATTTATTTTTTTTTTTAACGAGCACTCTACCTAGGTGATCTGAATTTATTTATATTTATATGTATATATGTCAGGGCCATCAGTATAGGTAAGGTTTCACATGACAACTTTTTAACTGAGGTCTTTGACAACCCAGTGACTTGAACAGAGTTTGTTCCCTTTTCTTGTGAAAACTGGACCACTTTATTTCTTGTGGCTACTTCACTGTATGTACAGTATGTGTAAATGTGAGTACAAATAAAACACTATTTAAAATAATCACTTCTGAGAAATTGTTGAAGAATGTTATTGTTTTTTTCAAAGCTATTGTTCTGTAAAGATAAAGTTTGAAAAAACTATGGTCTAATTCCCGACGGAAATACTGTGGCTGCCGCGATCAGTTTGAAAAAACTCTTTTAATTGCGTTTGTACTACTTATTTTTAGTTTGTGTGCTGTATCGTCGTAAACATCTGATGACATTCAAAATCTTGCGAAATTATTATTACAATGCCTTGACGTTTATTTTTTAAGAATTTAATATTCCATTTTTTCTTCTTTGAACTGAAGATAAAATATCTTAATTGTTATAGAAGATTGCTTTCAGGGAATATTTCGCAGCAGACAATAATTATTTCACTGAAATGAAAATTCAAAAAGGGCAGAGGTTGTACAGAAATTTGGAAACATGCAAAAAAAGCAAATCAACAAAATTACAAAGGCATTTTAAAATCTGATAACTATACTTTCTACTTGGCCTAATTGTTATTGTAATTTTTTTTTTTGAGAATGTTTTGTAGCAGAAAATTGCTGTGACTATAAGAAAGATAATTTACAAAGGGAACATGTTTTCTAAATGATTTTTTTAAATTACGGTATTAAATCCAGTTATTCATTTGAATTAGAAACAAGCCCTAAGACATTGTTTAGTTTCCACAGCTTGAATGTTATATCTCTTATTTAGGAAACAAATAATGATGTAAGCTACTGGGTAAGAACATAATAGCAAGGAAGGAAAGTCTGCAAAACCAAAATTAAACAACAATTTCAAGCAAATAAAGAATCATAGCCAATACTCAAGCAAATGAACAATAAATACATTGCATAACAAATTAAAGTGCAAAAGCCCTAAAGACAACATACACACACCAAGACCTGTGTATATATACCTTGCATTTTGGACACATCCAGAATCCAGATGGTATTATAGCAAGTGGAGGCTGAAGACAACTGAGATGGTAGACGAGGCTACAGCAATCACAGAGGAGGAGCTCTCCAGTGTGTTTACATACTGCACACAAGTCATCATGGCCCTGCTTGGACAAAACAATGCACATGGTCATTTAGCCGTTATTGCGTCACCGTTTAAACCCCTCCCCTGACTTTAACCGACAAATAGCACTCTTGGATGCTCAGATTATGGGAGAAATTCATGATAGAGTAAGCCTACAGTACTGTAGTTCTGAGTTATTCAGTTGCAACAACTGTAGACCTAGGTTAGGTCATGTTAATTCATTGTGCACATGTGGGGAGTTGGAATTTCTAGCTTTAAGCTGCTCTCACATCGCGCCCAGATTCGGTCGGGTGCCCTAAAAAAATATTGTGGAAAATGGGTTCAGTGTTAAAGCATAGGATCGTTCACACCAAAATCATACGATTTGAATTTGTTCCCGATTCTGTCTCTGATTTCGGAGTGATGGATCAAGAAGCCATTTGTTTCTAGAAATCCTAGTGACCGATGAACAGTGAGCATGAATGACCTCACTAGAACAGGTAATGAATTTCGTGCTCGATGTGAAAGCACACGCAACGTTCACGCTGGACCAAATCCGTGCATGATGTAAAAGCAGTCAATGGTTTACAAATGTAAAGAACCCGAATACTGTATTTGTTTAGGCACCTTTCATCTTATATTCAACCCACCATTTATACATAAAATACTGTTTTAATTCTTGTCTCCTTTTATTATGGTTTTCTCTATTCTATAACTTGACTTGTAATTCAATATTATTTATTATCTTATACATATTGTACATTCAGCTTTCATGCACTCAAATGGGTAAGTAGGTTAAAAAAAGCTAGGAATTTAAAATATATACATATATATTAAGAGGAATTAGCAACATCTACTTTAAACAAAATAGTTAGTACTTGAAAACAAATTTTACAAACAAAAAAGAGTAAATATATGTTCCATCTGTGCACAATTGTTGTGTTCGTTTCTATTGTGGAAAATTAAAGTTTGATTGTTGAAAAGTTTTTATTTTATACTAACGAGGGTGCTATAACTTTTGTTTAGATGTGTCATATTTGTTTTCTTAGTCTACTATTAGGAGACGCACAAAAAATAATAATTTTAAACAAAGGAAAATAATTATATTTTATTATTTAACATATTGTTTTGTTTCCTCTCACCCCTAACGTTTTAAATGCAACTGAATTCAATGATTTTTACTTACATCTCGTCTAGTACTATTGTCAGGAGTAGAAGGTCTGCTGTCGGGGTTCTTTGGTGGTCGCCCTACAAAAGAAAAAAAAATAGTAGGTATAATAAATATATTACATAAATACCAATATAGCTGGAATGACTTGTACTACAGTATATCTATTTTTTTTACTTATATATATATATTGATAAATTATCTTATACTTTTTTTTTTACTAGTGTAGCATTATATTTCTTATTATACTCCAAATAACAAAATAAATCATTAAGCGATCATGATTAATTGAGAGAGTAAATAATCAAATAATTAATAAGTATTTTTAATCATTTCTTTACCTGTATTACTTCACTTGTGTGGAAAGGGTTCACATTTTAAAAAGTAAAATTTTAACACAAAATGTTTATAAACACCTTTTAATAATCTTAAACTCAACTAGAGAAAACACACATACTATGTTTACTGTAAATAAACATTTCATTTTTATATTAATTTAAATACGTATCACATAATATTATATAATTTATCAATAATTTAATTATATACAAAGTGGTGTAAGGAACAAGTGATGTAATCACTTTAATCACATATGCTATAGTAAGTCAATTTTGAATGTATACAATTGGATTAAGACCTCTTAAGGTGCACGATGATACCATAATTGTGCAATTTTGTCCACTTTAATGTATTTGCAGCTTTAAATACTTTTTTTTACAGTGGTCTTAACAATTTGAAAATGTGCAGACACGTTCTAATTTACATGGCCATTTACAGTACTTCACACCTGCAGTATTATAACTATTTGATATGCAGTTTAATTAAAATGTGTTTTTTTTTCATAAAACAATGTACAAAACAAAGGACTTCTATATTATAAAAAAAAAAATAAAGGCATGTCCACACTTGATCAATCTGGTTTTCTTAATAAGTAAAATTAAAATCTATATTTCTTTTTCCACTGCCTTATCCAGGCTTGAGTAGGGCGAAAGTTTTTAAGGTTTAATTTGCTAGCTTCTTCAACAGCTACAGTTTTTATGAGGACATTGTGTATTTCTTCTTCATTATTGTATAGGTTAGTAAGCTGTTGGTAGACATGCATACCGTGGTCATCAGGCTTCGGCATCCGTCTTGCCGCTGCATTTAAGTTGTTATGTTGTAAAAGCGTGTCGTACGCTCGATTCCAACGAATCAAGCTGGTCCGGCTGCAGTTATACCTCTTAAGAATGGCTCCTATGTCGTCATCGTTTCGAAAGCTCTCCACTGCTGTGACTTTCTCTTGGATGGTCCATGAGCTACGCATCTTCTTTCCATCCTGAGGACTCTGTGGTTCTTCAGATATACAAGGAGGGATGTCCATATTTGGACAGTGGTGTTTGTCTTTTGGGGCTATCAAACGCAGTTGCCTACCTTCTGTATGACTCTGCAAAGCATACATTTTGGACGAAGAATCAACCAAACATTTCTTTTGTTTTCCATCTTGAGAATATGGTAGAATCTCAGTTTTCAAAGGAGGTCCAATCATAATCGGCTTTCTTTTACGAACTTTCGGAACATCCGGTTTCCTGTTCTTAGAAATAGGTGCAGTCATTGCTACCTTTCTCTTACGTTTTACTCGTGGTACGATTGACGCTCTTGTGCACTCTGACTTTGCTTCCTGTAGAAACCCTTGAGCGATTTTGTAACTAGAATCAAATTCACCGTTAAAATAATCAAGTAAAGATGACTGTGTTGGGCCTATGCCTACAAATTCTTCATTGACAATGACTTGTGACACTAGTGAAGTTTCCTTGGGTAACAGGCTAATGGAGCAAGGTTTAGGAAGAATATATCTAGGCCTAGCCATTTTCCAACACATCCCTGCCAAAGATAAAATCAAGGCCATATTAATCCATGATTAAGCAGTAAAGATTGTTGTTAAGGAACCCTTGAACACTGGTTAATAAAGTCCAACTGGAAAAATCTTGATGCAAACAACCGCAGAGTCTAAATCAACTACCAGAAATAAACACTAAATCTTGACAAGAAAGTAGTTGTGCTTATTATTTTAAAAAACAACCTGTGTAAACAAACTAAACAACCTGTGTAAACAAACTAAACGACCTCTGTAAAAACAAACTAAAAAAAACTCTGTAAACAAACAATAAACAACCTCTGTAAACAAACTAAAACTACCTCTGTAAAAAAATTAAAACAACCTCTTAAAACAATAAATAAATATCTCTAAACAAACAATAAACAACCTCTTTTATAAACAAACTAAACAGTTTGTAACCAAACAACTAAACAAGCTAAATAGTTATACAAATAATAAATATACAACTCTCTCAATACCAAACTCCTTTGGGCTGGTTTAACATGTCTGGTTTTCTGGAAAGTCTCTGCAATTTGGAATGCGTTTGAAATGGTTAAAATGAATTTGGGACCTTTTGGACCTCAAGAAAAGTCTGTTATTGAGAGAGTTGACTGTAATACATATAAATAACATACAAATACACCTTAAAAACAGTGTTAGAAATGGAAAATATTAAAAGTTGTTTCATTTCATTTTAAAAATACAAATTGAAAAAAAAATAATAATAACTGTTTGATAAAAATAGAAACATTATTGTTTGTGTTAGTTAGTTTAAAACTCCTTACAAATACTAAATCTACAATAGTTTAAAAACATGTCAATAAATGGTATAAGGTTTGAAATAGCAAATAAAAAAAGTAGGCCTACTATTAAAATATTAGGACAAATGTCAATTACAACAATCTTAGTATTTCATGTAAACTAGAATCAGAACCAGGTCCTTGGCAACAGTAGGCAAAATTACATACAGCTCTATCTACACTATAAAACTTTATGTGACAAAAAATGTGATGTGCCCATATATGGACATGATGATATTGTCATTGCTATATTTGGGCACATCACACTTTTTTTGTCAAACTAGTTTTATAGTGTAGACAGAGCTTTAGACATACACACCTTAAGCATAATTGATATTTGGGATAACTATTAAAGAGTAAGTAAATGAGAACAAACATTTCTGAGTGTTTTATGGTAGGTTCCTATTGCTGAGAATCTTCATTTCGCCTCAAAGCCAAGCCTACCCCACTCAAATTTTTGGTTTAGAGGTATAGCCAGATGCTATGTTACCCAGTTAACCACTGAACGATCCTCAATAATTTGTTCAGGCCTAATAAATTTATTATATATTCATTCAGAGCCAAGCACCTGAGATTGAGGTGCTCCTCATGAAACAGCCTGTAGTGCATTAAAATGATCAAGTAGTGGCGTAACGCAGATGCCCGAGGCTCCTGGTTTAGAAACCCCAAGTGGCTCTCCAACACTGGAGGCCTTGAGTGTTTTTAGCTTTTTCGACATATTTTAATGCCTGTTTTTTCCTCTTGGTACTACTCAGGGGCCCCCATAAGCTGGGTTTAGCCAGCGAGTACTCACAGCCGTTAAGCCACTCTGATCAAGCTTTAACTAGTGTCTTTGACTATTTTTATATTCATTTTAAACTTTCAAACAAAAATTGAATTATGTTCTGTATATTTATAAACACTCAGATATGTTGCATTCACACTAATGAAACAAACAAAACAAAAAGCAACTAAATCTTCATTAGTGTAAATAAAAATAGCAAGGCATACGTAAACAGATATGCCTTGCTTGTTATTGTCAACACAACACTTACCACGTCGTCTCTTGTCTGCAGGCATGCCATTCTCTACCGATCCTTCAGATTTGCGGCGCTATTTATGAATAAACAAAATTTATTTATTTATTTAGGTTTATAATTATATAGTAAAAACATGCAGCCCGAAGGCTGAAATTGTTGATTTACCAAAATATATATATGGAATTACAAAAGTTTAAAAAATGCAAAATTGATACAAAACAAAAATGTGAATACTGTAATTAAATATCTAAAAATAAATGTGGTGTGTATTTTAAATAATCAACAAAATAAAGGTTGACTACTTTATTAAAGAGAAACAACAAATGTGGATAGATTTCAATCAATATACAATGCAACATTTAGTGTGTTTGAAGTTGAAAAGTTCTGGATAATATCATAAACTAAATATAAAAAACTGCATATTTAGCATCAACCTGTGAAAATATATTGTTCCCCTGAAAAAATAATTTGCTAACATTTTTTGTTGAATATGCCATTTTAAGGTCACATTATATTCACTTTGACCAAAAGATAGATGAAAAATAAATCATGAATTATAATTTAAAGCAAAAAATAATCAAATTGACTGCCAGGCAATGTTTTTTTTTGTGTCTTTTTATAAGTGAAAACATGTTTTTTTTTTGGAAGTGATTGATTGAATTGATTAATTAAAACTACAAAATAACCTATGCAAACTCTGATTTAAATAATCTTCATTTTTCATGTTTTTGGAGAACAATACATCTTTAAATAATAAAAAATTATATACCAGACCACAGTTTTAATTCACAGCATCTAATTGGTTTAGCCATGATATAATATTCCCAATCATTGCGATGTAATAGTCTTTTTATAGAGGGCACAAAATAGGCTTTCTATTAAACCTATTCACAGTATTTTTTTTCCAAACCAAGATTAGTAAAGTTGATAACCAGAAGAATATAAAATGAAGCCATACCAAATTGGCCACTTGTTCATATTTGGCATAGTTGCTAAACTGTGGGTTCGCAGTGGTGCGTCTCTTCCTTTCGGAACGTTTTCTTTGGAGTTTTTCTGCCATTCCAGGAGTTATCAAATCGAGGGCAGCCATGAAGTCAACCTTCTAAAAAACAACAAAGACAAGATATTCAAACAATTCAATAGCTAACATAAAGTTGTCCAATTTGTAGAAAATGAGAGCATCTACTATACAAATTGGGGGAAATCGGATATTAAGTCTTACATTTGTTTTGGCCTCATGATCGATTGAAAAGTGGATGAAACAGAAGAAAAACGAAAAATAAAAATGACAGAATGGACAGTGTATAGTCTTTACCTGTGATTCAGGGTCTGCCTTCTTTACCTCGTTTGCCGATGCTTGCTGCTGCAGTTGTTGTTGCTGCTGTTGCTGTTGTCTTAGAATCTTCTTTGCAGTGTGTAGATTTGATGCCACAGACTTGTAAGGATCCTATAGAAAATAAAAAATGAATTAAATAAAAACCAATTAGAACACATTTTGGAAACAACCCCCACTAAAGTTTTTCCCATATGATAGAACATAGAATATACCAGAGGGACACACAAGCATTGCTTTAGATGTCCAAGATCAAGGTAAATCAATGAGAACAAGTTCACACTTCTTAAACATGGATCAGGTGTGAGACATGGACCGCTTTCACAGCGCATGGATCAGGTGTGAGACATGGACTGCTTTTACAGCGCATGGATCAGGTGTGAGACATGGACTGCTTTTACAGCGCATAGCGTATTATTCAACAAGTTACATACAACAAGTTACAAACCATTCAAATTACCCATGGTGTGTAAATTCTAAAGATTTGCTAAGCAATGTGAAAGGTGTAATAGACATTTAACCAAATTAAATTGGCAGGCACAAAAGTATGACGGACTTATACTGCACACAATAGCAGAATGTCAATACAAAAACATACACAGTATCTCAAACTTGAGCACGCGACTGCAGATATGCATGGCCTTGTTATTTGTAATATAAAAAAAAAAAAAATTCTGTAAGCCTATCTGGTGACAGAACTAAAAATTAGATTGTTTTCATCCCATTCGAAAACAGTACACATAATTGCTATGTTGCTTTGTTGCTATTATTATGCAAATAAGAAAATGAATGTTAGTGTATTTTGAAATCTAAAGTCAACTGAGCATTCCAGTATGTTTCTAAATTCTATTCTAATGTTTAACATTAGTCATTGATTATTTTACAGAACCTAGTTCCAAGAAACATAGGTTAAAATAGCATTCAGCAAATATGAATTCTAATGTACTTATTAGCATGCTAGATATATGTTAATATTACTAACATTGTCAGGAATATTGCAAAATTTCAAAATTATTATTAGTATATAAAGTATATCAGTGGTAGAAAGCATGCAGGCAGTATGTGTAGAGCATGCTGTTGCATACAGTACTATAGTACAATAATAGTAATTTCCCTTTACTTTATTGCGATCACATTAGCAAATAATACAAAATTAAAATCCACATTTTCTTGTTATGTAGTTAGTATTCTGTTACACTATGAAAGAATATATTGATTAGACTGTAGCTAAGACTTGACCCTAGAACACTGGTGGTATTGATAAGTAATGATAAAATCACCAAGCTACAGTGCCGCTACTGGTGCAGTAGTAATAGTATGATAAATGCACTGTATAGTATAGTACAGTAATATATAAACAACAATAACAATTATTACAATAATCAAGGAGCAATACAATAATCAAGGAGCAATACAATAACACTTGCATGAAATATGAAAACAATTAAATCGTGAGTAAATGTTGACAACAATAAGAAATAATAATATAGGACAAAACATGAGAGAGCAAGTCAATAACTAACATCAGAATTTAACATACTTTAGCCTGAGTTTATAATCTAAGCAATCTGCGTAAAGTGAACACGACTGCATTTGCAATCTACACTATAAAATGCTATTCATCATGCATACATTTTGCAAAACACACTAAATATTACACAGGTAGAAAACTCAGCTGATTGTGCAACGATTTAATTCCAGACGGAGTAGCCACGGCTCCGAGGTGATGAGACGATTGACGGCCTTCTCCCTCTATCAGTCTAAATATCTATCGTGTTACATTCAAATCTTTGAAGGACTATCTTCCTGCGGAATATAGCCTTCCCAATGATGCATTCCAATTGCTTTTCCACGTCCAAATGCACCAGATAATTAAGCCGATATGTGCAAATGTCGCACTTCATGTCATTTAGGTGTGTATGTGATTGTGTATCAGCCGCCAATACACTGTTCTACATCGGATAATGTACACGGCATCGCAAATGATTTTGATAATGTCACGAGCACACTAGGGATACACAGTACCAATTTTCATGCTTTAAAAGCAAATACGGAGTATTGTCATGAATTGTAATGCTGCTAAAGTAAAATATTAAAATACTTTATCACGCTGTATTACCGACACGCTTACGACTAGTCCCTGTATTCATCAGATAATTGATCTTACAACATGCATACATTAATGCTTTTTTTTTCTCTATGACTTGAATTTGTAAATGATATGAGGAGAAGATATCTATTGCATTTAACATGCACAAACATAAAACAGAAGTTCTTTTATGGAATATTGTGTACTACTTTCCTACAGTCATTACATTTCATTATGATGTTAAAATGTGTTAATGTGTCAAATTAACATATTAGGATCTTTTGAAATCCATTTTTTATAGAATTTTCTATCGAACCAAATACTTTGATATTATATTTAGTTTATCAAAATAATCTTTACCATTCAATATCATTTCAAAAAGTATAAATAATTTCAAATTGAATTTATTTCTACAAAAATACATTTATAAAGCAACATTTTGTGCAATAATATTAATTACATTATGCATAATCTAGGCTTGAATTTGAGTGATGTCTTTTCACAGATTTTTATATTTTATATTTTTACATGCTATTTATTTCCGTCTAATGTTTTTATCTTGTTGTTATTGTATGTTTATTGTTATCAACAGCTACAGCTACAAAAGATTAATGCGAATATACAGTATTCAAAATAGATATTTGTATTATAGATGCTATTCTAACAATACATATTCAAAATTAATAATCAAGTAGTCCGGTGGGACAATATTAGTTAGATTTCCTAATAAAAAATCTTATTTCTTGAGCTATGAATAATAGTAATACACACATTTATAAGTTAACATATTGAGAGATTTCATATAAATTTATGAACAAATTGGAACTTTAAATTATAATAATGGTGTTATTTCCAGTGATGGAAAGTTGATTCCTGGTGGGTGCAGCAAATTGAAAAATGTACAAATTTTTTGTATGTCTCTATAGTGAGTAGTCTTAAGCTTTGTCTACACTATCAAAATTTATGTGACAAAAAAATGTGATGTGCTCATATGGACACAATGATGTCATATCACATTTGGGCATACAGTACTGTATCACTACCATATTTGGGCACATCAAACTTTTTTTGTCGAACTACTGTAGCTTGATAATGTAGACAGAGCTTAAGAGTTGATTATAGTTTTAACAAGTTAATTGCAAACAATTTTAAAATGCAGGTTATTATTATACAGTGTTCTCCCCAAGCAGTAAGCAGGTTTGGCAAGCAAGATTTGCTGGACTAAATTGGCTCCAACCAGTAAACACTCATTTATTTATTAGGCCTAGCTATTAAACACATAGACCCAAGGCTATATTTTGACAATTGCATAGAAAAAGTACAATATTTTATTTTTGTATTCAATGGTTTAGATATCTAAATCAATTATTCGGTACTTTTTTTACGGACTTGATTCTTTTTTTGGAACACATATCATATTCAATTAATTGCTTCAGTATTTCACATCACAATTTTTAGACCCTCGTCTTAACCTAACCACCACCCTGCTCACGATGTTTCTTTTTGCACTTAAGTTGTGGACCCCTCATGAAACGTCATGAATATTCATTAGTCATATCCAGAATGTGTGACATAAGAAATGATTCGCTAATAAAAACGCATTCCATCGAGCCGCCTGTTAGTCGAGTGGATTAGACTATGGACTCGACATGTCGATGTATGGGGTTCAAGTCCCATGAGCTACTTCTTTTTACTTTATAGTGAAAGATTATTTAGATGGTTAGGTTAAGTTATATTTACTGTAGGTAGTTCGGCTGTCTTTCGGCTAAGGAGTCTCCAATTAATACGAAAATAATGATCGCACCTTGCTCTTCCTTCCTATTTAAAAAATTCTGCATAATAATGTATTGTAAAGTAATAATTAATTTGAATTTATCAGGAAAATCATTTGTATTACAGTATTTCTTAAAATACAAATATTACAAAGAAATGATTTACCTCCAAATTAATTATTATTACAAACACAATGAATCCGTTCTATTGGTGTACAACCATGTTTAATTGGAAAGTGACATAATTAATTAATTTCTATCACTATGGATACATCTTCATTATTCATACACCCAAGCCACAGAACTTTATTATTGATAAGACTATAATTCATGATTGCGCCCTCTATAGTTTGTGATTACACTTTACTTGAATACTGACCTGTCTTATAATATAGTTTACCAAGTTTTGTGCTTTTTAGGTAACTGTCGTCCCTAAAACGTGTTTCATGTTTGTGCTAATCAAATTAATTTGTTGCATTGGTGAAAATACACAATTCAGCCATGTATGATCTTTTATGTGAATAAAATATACCGATATAATAATTTAATCTGGGTTGACCAACTAGCATAGGTGTTTAGCACCTGTTTGGTCTTTCCGTGCCTCCTTTTATAATTGTTTTGTCTTCTTATGTTTATGGCAGAAATTGAATAAATAAAATAAATAAATAATCAGAATTCGTTTTTTTTGTACTGTACAACAATAAAGTTGATAATTAAAGATATGTTTACATGAGACAGTTGTAGTATTTCATTATGTGACATATATTTAGAAAGAAAATATTGTACACATTTATTAATATTTATTATGTATTTTTTTCTAATTTCATGAAAAGCATTCAGAGTATAAGTTAATTTAAGAAAAATGTATAATAAATGACAGAAAAGAGTACAAAGTATATATCTGTATACAATTCTTTACGTAATTGGAAACATGTGTGTGCGACGTTTCGACTTGTTGTCAACAAATCTTCATCTGGCAATGACTGGATGTTAGTGGATTCTAGGAGTAGCTTTGGTAGCTGTAGTCAGCGATTTTCCGAAGTTCTTCAACTTCATTTAGGTGAAATGAGTTGGTCATATAATCAGACATGGTATTTTTATTTTTCCTGATCCGTAAAGATTCTTTTATAAATTATATATTGATTTATTCATTCTTTTTCAAATAATAATATTTTTGATTTAACTATCTATTTTTTGGCTAAATTTGTTTATTTGATCTGTTACTGCAGGTTGAATTCTGTTTTGTGAGTTGATTTTGTTCTTAGAGCCAAATCAGACAGTATTGTCTGCTGACGAGTAGTCTCATCGGGAGAAAATTCAATATGTTTAAAGTTCTCATGACGACCTAAAAACTCCTCCCGACGCTATCTCAAGACGACTCGGCATTCAAATCACACAGCAGACAAGTCAAGACGTTTTGTCGGGCCTCGTCGGTGTTCATTTCCACATCTTTCTTGTGTTCTTCCATCCTGGTTTTTTTTTCTTTCTTCCAGTTCCTCAAACATATTCGGTTTCCAGTTTTGACATTTCTATTTTATAAACTACTCTACAAGTACTGTACCACTGTTTCACAGTATAATTCCAGTTATTTAGATCCCATTTGTATAGTAACAAAAATGACATTGAACTCTCTCTTATATATAGTACGGTCACTCAGCAAAAACGAAAAACAACTTAAACTTACCTTCAAATGCAGGGCAGTACAACTAAAACTAAGCAGAAATATCGTAGAACCTTGAAAAAAAGCCTATCGGCTTCTTCTTTTTTAGTACTCTTTGATGGGCTTCTTTTTGAGGTTTTACAGTATTATCCCATTTTATTAACTAACCTGAATAACAGTTGGACTGGTCGCTCTTTTATTACCTCCACTGGTCAACCTTACAGTGGTGAATGTTGGAACCTTGATAGGACTATTGGTCATTATTGACATTCGGGACGGGTTTCCATAGTGAGATGAATGATGACTGCTGGACGTATGATGGCTTGACCGCTGGCTGCTACTGGCTGGAGAAGGCAGTAATTTAAATGAGCCTGTAATTTAAAAAAACAGAAAATTATTAAGAGGTTTTTTTTTTTTTACTCATTTAAAATGGACTATGATGTTTGTATTGTATATCACTGTATGAATTTATCTCACAATAAAACTCTCCCAAGAACTTAAAATTGTTGTTGTTTATGTAAAGCATTTGCTTAGTTATACAAAGATTGCGGTTGCCTCATTGTGATCTACTTCATTGCTTGGATAGAAACAGCAATGAGTTGGAGGAGCTACATTAGATCTGCTCAAACCCAGATCAAATAAGAGAAATTTGTATAAAGGACATGGGCAAAATAAATCTACTAAACGTTAGTAATTAAACACCCGTATGCAATTATTGTTTAGCTAGCTTCTGTGGATAAACATAGTTTTAAAAAAAAATAAATTGAAACAAATCATTAAATTATAAAAATCTAGAATTTATTAAACAATTAAGATGAATATGTGGAAAAGGTACAAGTAATCTAATAACCTTGGAATACTGTTGCTTTTAATGGGTTTTTTTATATGCCTTTCTGTATGTTTACATTTTTTTTGTAGTTTTTCTGTGAATTTGTCTTCCTTTGATTTGTCATTTTTAATGTTTCAATCTTTGTAATACAATATCTTCAGACTATTTTTGTAAATCTTTTATACCTGAATAAACATTTTTTTTAAATTATACGTAATTACAGTACAAAATGTAGTTAAAGAAATGACTGCGATAGAATAATTTACACATGATCCTAAAATATAAATGAAAATAATTGGATTTTTTTTGTCTTGCACATGAAATGTTATTATCATTATACTTTACCTGATGATAACTTTGGCACCTGTGCTTTGTGTTGTTGATTATTACTCCTGGACGTTAATGGCCTAGAATTATTCACAGTTTGAGTTCCCATTTTCTGTAAAAATAAGTATGGACTACATATTTGACTGCTTTTATTATAAGCATGTTACACCCAGTTGACGAGTACAGTGATGTGAGTGCGTAAACACTGCTGTTTCAATCATCCACTTTATATAATTCTGATTTAATATGAATTACATAATTTCTTAAATACTGTAAATGCAACATAGGAATACTGTAGTAGAGTAGAACTCATAGCAATTTTATATATATCCTGAAAGTAATGGGAAGGTAATCACTAGTACAAATAGCACATCAATTTCTTAAACAATTTTGAGGAAAAGGGAGAGTGGAGCTCTGGGGTTAAACTTGCACATGAACAGGAAGCTATAGTATGATCAGGGAGTTGTTATTAGATGGAGTAACATCATAGTATGTTCTTTTGATCAGTCTACTTTTCCGACAGGAAGTAAAATAGATAAGACTTAATCCCCGATAAACAGTTCCTCATCAAATAAACAATTTTCCCTGACGTAATCAATGACACGCGCATGCGCAGAAAAGTCAAAGTTGCTTCGCTTCGCTTGAATAACTCTGGCCTACGTCACACATCGTCATGGTGTTTCAGAAAGCCAGATGATACAATCGAATCGCGACACACAATGACAACTGACGACTTCTATACCGATGCGATGTACGTAGACTTTTCCGATTTAGATTTCGATGATAGCGATTTAGAAGATGTTGATCTAAATGAAAATGTGCCAATGTATTGCCCATGTGGGGAAAGTTCTGACGATCAAATGATCGCTTGTGAAGGAAAAGCATGTCCTAATGAATGGTTCCATTTTGAATGTGTGAAGCTCACTGCTCACATCTTCTGAAGTTCCAGCTGGCAAATGGGTTTGTGAGCAATGCTGTCAACAACACGACGTTAATAATATTGGGCATAGGCCTGGCTCAAGTAGGCCTAGTGTTAAGCGACCTAGTAGTAGTACTACTACTCAAGAAACAGGTTAGTAACTGGTGTAGCCTATTCAATATTTGATACTACTGCAGCCTACCGTTCCTAGCTAGAATCTCTAGGAAAGAAAGGAGGCCTTTTACGTTGCCTTTTTTTTACAGGTATTTATTCATTGAACTTTAATATTTCATCAGGAAGGAAGGGAGGGACGGTCAAGTAGGGGCTAGGCCTACCCCAATAAAAACAACTTTCTGATGATGCAGTATTATTTCCATTTATTAATTATGACCTGGGCTGTCACTACTGACAATTGGGAAGATTTATGTATTTTTCATTTGTTAACAAATGCCGGGAGTTAAATTGACAACGCCTGATTAAATGTATGACCAGGGAGTTATGTTAATTGTTTTTTTTTTCAATTCTAGACAAAGATGTTCCTGCACAGACCAGGGAACTCCCTGCACAGACAAAGAAGAAAGGGGCTACAGTGCAGAAGAAAAATCAAGTACTGAACAGTACTGTATATCTAAATGTAACCAAGGCTTTTAATGAATGATATACTGTAAATAAAAATAATCGATATACTGAGTCATTTTTTAATTCTTTGTATTGAATACATATTTAAAAATAAATACATGTACAATCATGTACAAATAACAATGTTTGTAAACATGTGTTTGTCTTCTCCTTTCCAAAGAATGTATCCCATTTGAGATGCAATGCAACTACTGCTGCCTCACAGAAAAAAGATTCTTCTGTCTGTTTTTCACTGGAATCAAAATCAGCAAGGTTTATTCCAATTTTTACATCCTTCTTTTTAGAGCGCATATTCTTCTTCCATGTGTCAAGTTTTACTCTACAGTTGTTACAACTGTATGGTGGGAGAATATCCGTGTTCACATCTACTTGTAGTGCACGCTGGATTAAATCTGAATAATCAGATTTCAAAATTAGACGTCTTGAGTCAGATGCAGCAGTCTCTCGCCCACATAAACGACAAATAGCCTGTATTTCCATTATTACAGTACAAATTCCTATAATGAATAACAGGAAGACAACAAAATAAATTACAGTCAGTACATTCATATATAGTCATAGAATTGTATTAATATTAATTATTATTTATAGTGGACATCCTATAATTATATAGGCCTATTCTATAGGCTATGCTTAGTTATATAGGTAATTCCCCGCCTAGCATACGTGCAGGGGCCTAGGCCTATTTATGGGAGAGGGCTAGGCCAGGGATTTGTTATTAGACCATCTCCCTGGCTAGGCCTAGGCCCTGGTGGTGTACCTAGTGCATCACCAGAATCGGCGATTCCAGCCGCCAACAAACATACGATCGGAGGGTGTTAATTACCCAGATTACACGCTGGCGTTTATCACTACTGACAACATGCCCACACCTATAAAAACATGTTGTATTTTAACCAAAATTACGATTATGTAAGAAACTGTAAGAAAATAAGATATCAAGAGAATGATAGAAGACATACTCTTTTAAATATTAGCGCTGGTGTTAAAATGGAGAAACGTGCGGAAAATATCAAATATTAACTTTAAAACTTACCAAAAGTCTCTGAAAATCACGAAAGAAGGTCTACAAACAAACAGATGAACGTACACTTTGAATTATCGTAACTTTTTAACGAAAGGTCGGAATTTAAAGCGGTTTTTTGTAAAATATATATTGCAGAATTCTCTAATGACGTAAACAAATTGTAAAGCTATAGACGAAGAAGGAATCATCTGCGCATGCCTACAATGTTTGTTTGTCAGGAATGCATCGAAAGTCTTTACTCAAAATGGACGAATCCCGGCGATAGAGGGCCTGGCATCGTCGGCAAAGTAGACTCCAAACAAAAGGCAGGAAATTAGTGCCAGTTGACTGCATAATCCTTTGAGGTTCCTGTATACCGCTCGTCGCTTATTGGCTGTAGATCAGTTGATAAATTTGTTGTTACTCCATCTAATAACAACTCCCTGGTATGATAACTTTCAATATCATTATGTAACAAGGAAATGAAGTCCTCATTTGCCTAAGTACAAAAATGACAGGGTACTATGTGATGTATTGGTATCAAGTTTTTTTTTTCTATAAAAAATGTTAACAATTTCTTAATTTTTTACTTTTATTTATTTGTAATTCATTAATAATTTATCCAAATATATTTATCATGCTTATAATTTCAGATATATTTTTTGCTTAGATTTAAAAAAAATCATAATTGCTTAATTTACACTACAATATAATGTTTATCAAAAATTAGGAGCCAGAGGCCGAAAGTTAATCAAGTCCGGCAATACATCTGAATATGATACATTTCTACATACATATTTCATAAATAGAAATGTTGGTAGCCTAGAAAAATGGTTTATAATTTCCTCAGGCTATACCTAGTTATTTTTATTTTATAAAAAAACTTACAGTATGTTATAGATAATTATTAATATTACAAGAAATTCACTTTCGAAAAATTTAATGAGGTATTTTAAAATAATGACGAAACATGACCTTTATCTAGAACTGTAAATAAAAAATCTTTGAATTTCATTGCTTAACAACAAAAGTTTTTCTTTCATTTTCAATTGCTATGCATCATGGGATCCGAACAGCTGTGTTCATAAATATTCCATCATTTGTAAAATAAATCACATTTAATTAAAACTCATCTACATAATGGATATCAAAGTGTTATTTCATATACATCAAATTATTTATTTATACATCAATTATTAATTCTTTAATAAACTACTCACACCAACCACAGCTTCCTCATGTTTGACAAGCTCGTTCCGCAAATCCTGAACAACCCATTTCTATAACGATAATAAAAACAACTTAAAATCATCACCCGAGTTAAAATAAACTCCCTCTTAAGTTTAACAAGAGATTATTAATTATTATAAACTCCCAATTACACTACCCACAATTCCATTTCTGCATCTTTCAATTAAGGGATCATGTCAGAAGTTTATAATTGCTATACAATATTATAAGAAAACAAAATTTAAGGGATCAAGTTAGAAGTGCAAGGTGTAGTTGCAAAATGGGTGTTTGTAGTTACAGAAAAATAATTCTATTTTGTTATTATTGTGAAAATGATGTTTATAGTCCCTTTCTGAATTAAATTATTTCAGACATACTATTATGATATAATCAATTCGTACCGCAGCATAAATTTTAGTCATTATATTGTTATTTAATAATACAGTACACATTACTTATAACCTTGGAAAAAATATGGTAAATATGTATACTAGAATACTTTTTTTTTATTTCACAAACATTTTTTTTTTTTTAGATATTAAAGAAAAATATTTCAAGAGAATGTTAAATTTAATTTATTCAAATAAATTAACAAACTACTAAAACAAAAAATTGGACATTGAATAAACCTTCTAAAAACTAATTACCAGCCTGGAAGAGTGGATACCAAACTCTGGTTTCTAAATCAATTAATTAATTTTCAGTATATCAATAAGCAATTTAAAATTTGTTCTGTGCCAGTTAATTTATACTAATACTAAAGATTTAATTAAATAAACAAAGAACTTCTATTCTAATTAAACATAACACTACAGTTCAATATAATAACAGATAGACTAAAGAAACATTTTTGGGTGAAAACACTTGAAAAACATTTTACATAGAAACAGTCTAATCAATAATAACGATGCTGTTCTTTGTCCGTATACAGTAAGGTTTTATCATGGTTTGATATACTTTTGGGTGGTTGTTGTTCTTGTCATGCTTGAATGATTTTACAATTACCATGGCACTGTGTCACAAAGCCATTTAATAAGTACCGTACTGTAGAAGGGGATAGAATACTGTAGTTTAAGTAAACTCATAATTAGATAGTTTATTCTCCTTGATAAATAATTTTCTCGTATCGTTACTCCGTGTACTCGCGTAATAGATTATTACCAATGTTCTTATACAAGCAAGTAATAGGATTTAGTTGTTAATTGCAATTCCTAAGATTAAAATAAGATCAAATAAAGACTGACATGTAATAACAATTTTATTATTGTATACAGTAAAAACAGAAAGCAGAAAAAACTGTAGTTAAGCACACACACTCAATAAAAGGAAACTTGTAAAAATTTACTTTTCAATGGTCATGTATTTCATCAGAACATTTAAAATCAATATTGGATTAAATCATAAAACTAACAGTTCATACAATTTCTCTCTTGGCAGATACGTTGTGAATTTAATGAAAGATTTTCAGGCTTAAATTAATTTAATTCAGGGGTTTCTAGTGGTTTAAAGTAGAAATGATTGCTAACTATAACTGTAGTAGGAGCATGGAATGTTCCAATACAAATTGGATAGCAGTCTCCACTTAAACCTTAAAGATACAGTATTGTCCCCTACAATTATGAAAATAGACTTATAAAATCAGACTTTAATAATACCGTAGACCCTTTTGCAGTTGTCACAAAGTTATTCACTTCCAAATAAAAAAAAATGGGACACAAAATGATTTCACTTATAAAGACTAAATACATTGACATTTTTTGCGTTAAATTACTGTATTTTTAGGTAAATTTTTTTTTCCAGATCAGAGGTGAATAACTATTATGTGACATTAAAATGGTATATTTAAAAAAAATTGTTAGGGGGACAATATATCTTTACCATTTTACTATGTAAAACATCCTGATTATGAATCATACTTGTTTAATTTATAGAAATTAACCCATTACAAATCTTCAGATATCCAGTGATGCAAGTCATATGAATTGGCAAGAAAACATTAAATAAAATCTGAAAATCTGCCAGATTTTACAATTCTGAATTAACAGCACTATTAAAGAATTATCCAAGTCAAATGCGAGATTTAAATAGCAGTGAATGAGATAGTAGTAGATCCATCACTAATCCCAGGTTGTCATAGAAATGGGGATGGTAGTGTATGTCCGCACTAGTTTGATATTTCATCAGATAGTTGAATTTACAATGATGAGATTACATTGAAAACTTAAGCTTTGCTTAGATCCTCCAAATGCAAAAAAAAAAAATACTCAATATGACCAATGATGTTTAAAATATTACAGGTTACAAATATGAATAACGGGTGAAAATACCAAATATGGGATAATAATATAATATAATATAGAGAATTGTGATTAAATAGGAAAATATAACATTTACAATTAAAAAAAGAAAACTGTTGCTGAGAAAACTGACAGTATTTACTATTTTATACTGTTTAAACTTTTTGGATGACGACAAATTCGTAATTTGATATACACAGAACATGACGCCAACATACTCAAAACAACGTCAGTAGCTTCATTACACGTTATTAGTCCTCATACCAACCGGTCCGTAAATTTACTACGGTAATTACCAATAAGTTTGTTCCATCACATTTGGTGAAGGTGAAAATTCAGATACAGAACTGTGGCTTTATAGTAAGCACTAAACCCACTCAGACACAGTGACGCAAATTTGCTAAGAATTATGTAATACACTTTCAGATCTGCAAAAAGTAACAACTTGTAACCAGGTTTGTTGTATAGTGTGAAGACAATGTTGTGGAAATCCCTTGTGAAATCTCGAAAGAAAAAAACACTGACGACAGGCTGTTTTTTAGTTCCGAGATTGCTCATTCTGTTATTGCGCGTACGCGTATTGGTCAGACCAATCATAGTATCAAATAGCATGCAACTATGCTTTCGAGATTTCTCATGGTTCGTATGCGTGTATTAAAATGTGTAATAGATCGGGAGATCAAACAAACAAGTTGTAACAATTACAGGTGTGAAAATGGTAAGAGTTAGAACAGTGTGATGACAGTTGTTTATAAACTCATGAATTGGATTTGATTTTTGTCAGTTGCTTGAATGTTAATTCTTCTTTGGATCACATGACTAAAATTGATTGTGATTGAGATACAGAAAGTCATGGACTTCACACCCAATTGAATAGAGTACGTAAAATTGAAACAACATAAACTGACAAAATCGTATTAAGCGCTACTCAATCATTACAAATTCATTATACTGTAAGCTTTTGAAAATCCAAGTCAATAATTTTACTACATATCTCATCTTGAATTTATTTCTAATTAAGAAACGGAAGAAAAGAAACAAGGAACTCTGAGGATGATATGTTAAAGAGTATCTCTGTGTATAGGATTTCTAATGTTTATTGCACCATTGATAATAACCAACCTGTAGTGTGCCCATTCTTTTTTACTTTACAGCCAAAAAAGCACTACCATTTTTAATGGCCTAGCCTTCTGTCTTAACTATTTTTCAAAGATGGAAGCAGTGGACAGAATATATGTTTGATTTAGAACAATGTGTGTTATAATTTTAACAAATAATAAATGTTATTTTATTTGTTGAATCATGCAATTATTTCATGAGTTTGAAATCCTCACAGTCAAAATCTAAAATTTGAACTTTCAATTTCTATGTTTCACAAGAAAGAGATCAGAGTCAAATTGTGAATATGATAAATAATTTTGCAACAACACCTGCAAGGATAAAACAGAATCACACAATTCAATTCTTACAGCATTTGTATTATCAGTACAGAGCTGTCGTTACCAACAACTATAAATTTAAATCTGTTATTGACAACAGATGAAATTCTATAGTGGGAATCAAATTTCCTAATTACCTTTAATGTTAATAAGTTGATGGGGGTTGGGGGTAAAATGAACTAAACATTTTACGTAGGTAAACGTACTGTAGCAAATAATCTTATGTTCTGTCTAAATTATCAAAAAATGTGTGATGTGCCCAAATATGGTTGTGCTTTGACATCATCATGTTCATATATGGGCACATCAGTTTGATGGTGTGGACAGAGCTTTACTTTATTTATTGAGTATATCAAGCAGAAGGAAAAACAAAGTGTTTCATGAATTCTTCAGAATTTGTACAAAATCATAAATTATATTGCAACATTATACACATTTTATGGAGCTTCAAACATGACCAGGGAGCAAGGTTTTTTTTTATGTATTTTATATTCAAATTTATGCCTGAACAAAACAGAGACAAAAATGAAACAGGCAAATAAAAACAAATGTTCTGGTGAAGGAAATAAAGTTTTACAACCATCTTCTGAAAAATACTCCTTTCTCAATTATACTTACAGTATATACAGTACTTCCCTTCTTGGAAAACCTACATGCAAACCTTTAACATTTACTTTAAAAAAATTACTTATTTGGCACACTCACACTTTATAATTTATGTTTAGCAGTAAATACGTTTATTTTAGCAGAATTTAATCTAACTGTCTTAAGTATAGTGAAGTGTGTGATCTTTCCAAAATTAAATAAGTCTCTCAACCATACTTTATTAACTTTAAATATACTTTTTGTTCTGGTGGAACTAGCCTTAAAGCCCTCTGGACTTATTTAAGTTTCTCCGGCATAAGTGCATTTTTCTTTTTAAGAAAAACGAAACTCTCATAAGTGTTTAAATTCACCATGCAATATTTAAAGTGTTAAGAAAGTTAACACAAAGACTCAATTGTTAAAAATTGGTTGGCTTTGATAGGTGTGGGCTTTGATGGGTGTGGGCTTGGATGGGTGTGGGCTTGGATGGGTGTGGGCTTGGATGGGTGTGGGCTTGGATGGGTGTGGGCTTGGATGGGTGTGGGCTTGGATGGGTGTGGGCTTGGATGGGTGTGGGCTTGGACGGGTGTTGGCTTGGATCGGTGTGGGCTTGGATCGGTGTGGGCTTGGATGGGCATGGTCTTGGATGAGTGTCGGGGCTTGGATGGGTGTGGTGGTTGCGGATAGGTGTGGTCTTGGATTGGTGTGGGCTTGGATGGGTGTGGTCTTTAATATTAAACTATTTGTCTCACCTGTCTATCACTTAAGGCTTGGATTTTCATCTGTTGTTCATTAAGTTGCTTCCGCAAATCAGCATTCTATGAATGTAGAAAAAAAATTCTTTAATGTCAAAATTATTGATTTATAACAGAAACATGCATTCAGGCTATGACATTTTATGCTAAATAGAATTTTTTAAATTCAAAGATTTACAAAAGACTAAAGAAACATTTTCGATGTTTGTCTATGGTTTTCCTAAAACTTTTTTTTTCTTGAATTTACTACACCGTAGTCAGTGGTCTGACAGCACGATGTTCATTCTTATATCAGAGTACTTTTTATAAACATGATGTGCCATTTGATGTACCATTTAGTATTAGTTAGAGCATTAATGGATGTGATTGAATGGTTCTATGGTTTTACTCCAGGGTTTTCATCAATTTTTGAAATGTTGTTCAACGCGATGTGATCAAAAACTAACTATAGTATAATGGTTTGCTACAGTGCAGTTGAAATATACAGTATTTTTAAGTACTCTTTTATTTTTGGAATCTACTCCTTACTCTTAATCTTAACATGTCAAATGTTGCCATCTATCCCTAGTCCTAACAATTTTTGCCATCTATAGGCCTTGTCTTTTAAGGTGAGCGAGTGCGATCACTCATCAAAAACACTCCTAAAATGCCCTTGAGGAGTGTGATTTACAACATGCTTCTACACACCAAAATACAAACAGCACACCTACAGTACTGTACGGCACTCCTGAATGTATCGAGGAGTGCAATTTGTAGCAAACCTATAATTAAAAAAAAACAAGGCCTGCATCTACTCCTTGGCCATATTCACTAATACGACTACCTTACTCATGTGTAGCATGTCGTGTCAAATAAGATCTTAAACCGAAAATATAATGATTTAAAAGGTCATGTCATTGCACTCTTTTTCATGAATTAATGAAAGCGCGAGAGTATCAAACAAATTACAAAGGTCATCAAACATTAAAATGTGTTGATGAACAATCCAAGGTCATCATAGAGTACTTACAAATGGCTCCCGCTTAAGTCTTCCGACAACATACTGCAAAATAAAAATATATATAGACGGTACAGTATAAACAGAAACGTGAACATTGAATATACCATATTTCCACTGTGATCTTGGCATATTGCTAATTAATATAATACAGTCAATTTTCCCAATACCGAACTCTTTGAAAACCTGAAACTCTACCAAAATCATACTTATCTTCAGGACTAAAAGGTACAACATTCTTGTTCACTATTTCAAAACACATTCTAAATACCAGACTTTTCAGAAAACCAAACAGCCAATTTACACAGACAAGGGGTAACGGTAATAAAAACATATAATCTATGTTATTCCTTATGACCATACATAACGTGGACGGGCAGTTTCCGGGTTTTTCCGCTTATCGTTACCACTTATTTGTGTAAATTGGCTTTAAATGTGTCCCGTTGGGAAAGTTGGTTGTATCCAAAAAACAAAACATCAGTGACTGGTGGTATTGGTAACCATAGAGTTATTATACTACAACTAGAGTAAACTCCAAAACATTATCACAGCTTAAGAACCACATCACTCTGGAGCCACGTTCAATACACAGTGAAACATTACCATGGCAACGAAAATTTCCCCCAAAAAAATTCTTTATTCTTTATTATTATAACAGGAAAAAGAGAAAATATTTTGGCATCATTTTGCCGTTAAGTGTAGTTTTCAAGGACTTGTATAAGCATGAAAGTTAATTCACAATTGCACCTGTACTAAAAAAAATTACTGTGATTTTTACTTGGAATTTCCATTTCTAGTCAATGATTACAAATAGACCTAGGTCTATTTCCTAATAATGATCACAGCACAAATACACCCGTGTTCCTTTGCAAAAAACCTCATTTATAAAATCATAATTTATATTCGTATTTTTTATATTGTTAAATGTAAACTACATCAGATTCAGATTTTATCAGTCCTTTTGGAAATTCATGTCAAAACTAAATCACAAACATGTGGGTAAATTATAATACAGTGAACACCTAAAAAGCATACTCAATCATACATTACTATGAAATACTATTAGTATTAGATTATTTAAAACAATAATTTGCAAAAATTATTTGGTATTGACTATGGTACCTGTTCAAAATTTCTCTTAATCGAGACAAATTATTAATCTGGTATGGTAGGGATAACTAGCGCAAGAATACAACAAACTGTGATTTAATAAACTAATTCAAAGTTAACTTCATTAAAAAAACACAATAACACAAAAAAATTAGTTTGTACTGTATACGATAAAAAGTATGGAAAGAAGAGAGTTCATATTGCCGGTTGGTATGACTGGACTGTTCATTCAGGGCAGGTGTATTTCTTGAAATTGTTTCTTGGGAGTTTCTTTTATTAAATATTAAATTATGTTAAATTAACAGGTTTCGTGTTAGTTGCTTTACAGTTATTATGATTTTAATTTGTATTTATAGCGGAGAAAATTCCATCATTCATTCGATAGCTGAGCCCTTTATTCTGTAAAGTAGCTAACCCTAAAGGTTGTTGCTTCGCGCACACACCACACGGACGAACTCTCTTGTTTGTCCCTTTAAAAAAAGATGGGGGCGCTAACACACCGCCGATGAAAAACTCGAAGCGACCAGCTAAAAAAATGTAAATTGATGCAACAAATAAATTTAAAAGAAATAAATAACAACATTTACATACCTGATGATTCTGTATTTCTTTCCTTAGCTGGGCTTGTAATTTGGCAAGCTCTGGATTCGCCATTTCATAAAATTTTGCCGCTTTTATGAAACTGGACCGTTCGGTCCCTACTCTAAACAACGGGAAAGTGGTAAATCACCGCAGTACAGTGGCATCAGCGTAGTAATTTTGATAATAAAATATTACTAAAATATTGGTATTTATTTGCTTTTGTAACGAAAGGTAGTAAATATGACACAAACAATATAAATTATTAATATTTTATGTAATGGAATTATTACATTTCTTCCTTATGATAAAGTTTTGCTCCTACTTTCTCCGGCGGATGAACTTAATTATTCCAATTATAACATTCGCCACACTTTGTTCGTTTTGTTCCTCTTTTTGGAACCCCCGGATGTTGAACTGTTTTGTAACTCTTTTATACCTGGATTCCAATTGTTAGATGAAGAAAATTTATCAATTTAGTTAGCAAGATGGTCCTATTCGTAGAAAATGTAATTTGTCAAGACGTTTTCGGTTCTTCTAAGTGGTAAAAATCACTACTTCTAGCGCCACCAGCAGGACACCAGCTTCGTGTGGTACGCGCAGTTGTTCAATACGGTATACTGTTGGTGTGGTTGATGAAAAGGCTTGATAAAAAAAAAATACTCACGTTTTTTCCGATACCAATCCCTTTAGCCGAGATTTTTTAAATACTGCTAATTTATCCTACAATAAAATGCTTATTGTTGGAAGTTTCATGATGTAAATCTCTACTAAAAAAACCTATTTTCCGTTAAAAAAAAAACGATAAGCCGGGCCTAAAATAATAGATTAAGACTATTTTATTATCTTTTATTACAATCAATTTAAGTTTATTACAAAACTATTTAACTGATTGTAAATTACGTTGTGAATCAACATCTTGCAGTAAATTGTATATAATTTATTAATTAATAATACACAAAATACTAACACTATTAATCTTATATCGGTCGTTTCATAATTTAAAGTAGCCTATTACCAAAAAATAAATAAATTTCGTTCTCTTTATAAAAATTTAAATTGTAAAGTCTCTTCCCCGATCGGAATTTCCAAACTGTAATTTGTTTGATTTTGTTAAATAATTTAATTTTTTTTTTCAATACAAGTACAGTAGGCCTACATGTATTAAAAATGATTTTATTAAGTCGTGTGGGATTGCTAGTGGTCGACGTCATGCCTCTACTTCTTAGCAAAATTGAGGGCGTCCTGTATGATTTTAGTGAAATATTTTAACCCGATGTACCTGAAATAACAAATTTCTGTAGATTATTAATAAGCTAATTAAAAGGGGTAAATATATGCCAACGCTATAACATATATAACAAAATTATAATTAAAAATAATTATAACCATATCAAGGATTATTCTTATTTAAAATATATATTTTTTATTACATTGCAAGGATATAGAAAACGATAAAAAGTAATATATACGATTTATGAAATATAGGACCAACATTGAAGTTGAAGTTTGAAGTTTCGTAATATTTATTCAACCAAAAAACATATTATTTAACATAAATATTAAACATTTTAACATAACATTTCTACTTATTTTCTTTTGGCTGGGATCTGGTTTAGAAGTATTAAACTTGTCTCAATCAGACCCCTAACAAAACAATTATTAGATATATAGTTTAATAAGGAAAAAGGAAAGGAAAACATTCGCATGATATTTAAACTAAAGGGACCATATCATTTATAACCATATTGTTTAGTATTATTGTGGTAAATATTAGTTATAAACTAAATGTTTTTTAAAGATGTATTGTCCCCCCAAAACATGAAAAAATAAGACTTTTAATAGGTTATTTTGGATTTTTAATAAAGTTAATCATAGTCGATCTTTTCGGTAGAAAAAAAACGGGAAAAAATAATGATGTTTTCACTAAAATAACATAACAAATTGTTAAATTCAACCAAAAATCAATTGGCTGGCAGCTAATTTTACAATTTTTTTCTTTAAATTACAGGTTTTTTTTCAGGTAAATAAATTTTGTTTAAATCTAACTGTTGGTTAAAGTGGATATGTGACATAAAAATGGCATTTAAAAAAAATGTAAACCTTATTTTTCAGGGGGAAATACATCTTTAATGTTAGTACAACTACAAATGGGGAAAAACGTTATATATCCTATTATCGATTTTATATCGGTACCAAATTAACCGTAATCGATCGGTAGAAATTAATTAAAAACATACCAATCAAATCCATTACTAAAACTAATACATAAAACAACGCAATTAGGCCAAAAGTTTAACGCAGTTATTTTACACATTTTGTTTCTTTTAAATACCTATGTATAGCGCGCAGTTTTGACACGTGTATTGGTCGTGGTACGGGACGCGAAAGATAAATATTTGTAAAAAATCGAGCAATTTAGACATTCAATTATTTCACGTATAATAAACATTTCAATCCCCCTTTTAGTCATTTTTTAAATATATAAATCGCTATAGTATAATAAAATTACTTGGAAATTAAATAGTTGAAAAGGGGATATGATCATTGTCATGAGAACGTCAGAAAGGTAAAATTTAGTTTATAGTTATTAAAGTTCCCATCAACAAATGAAGGTTGTACCAAGGCAATATAACAGGAAGATGAGCTCTGGAGATCAAAGTGTTTATCTGTGACTGCGACACGCCTCTTAGCAAACATCGTGCGCTGTAGATAATATGTACATAGTACAGTACCATTTGTATTTGTCGCAGCCAGACACAAGATCAAAGGAATGTCACGCGTTTCTATCTTAGCCGGGCGCAGTGTCGTAATTGCCTTGGGTCATAGTCATACTAACCCTAAAGTCACGTGAGCGTCTACCTACCAACAGACGTAAAAACGCGGCAACTATAAAATAGATAAGTTACACGGTAAAATCCAAACATCACAACAAATTATGTTTATTTAAAACTTTAATTAAAATGACAGGTTGAACTTAAAATATATTTAGTTGCTCAAAATTTAGAGACACAAATCTGATCTCTATTATTACAATATAATTATTCCCATTTTATAATATTTTATTGAGTCAACAAAGTAAAACTTCTGTACAATATGTTAACAAAATCCAACATAACCAAATCATGGAAGCACACTGTATTTAAATAAAATTGTACAGAACATATGAATATTAAACAGACATAAAAAAAATACAATTTTGTTTCCGAGATAAAGTTAAGCACCATCCCAAATTGTTTTTATGGAATTCTAACCACCAGTTTTTTTGTAAATCAAGTGATTTCTCAATAAACTTAAAGTTTAAGCCTATAACCCAATTATACAGATTTTAATTCATAAAACTGTTAATAAAAACTATTTAATTACAAGTAAAAAACTAATTTGTTTTTTGATAAAATATTTTAAAATTTATGTCTTGGAATTGATCTTAAATTTTAAGATAAATAATCTAAAAGATTTGACATGCTGTTTGCTGACCACAATAATACATCAGAATCAATTTTTGTTGCAATTAAAAATGCACACTAAATCTAACATTGTTTACAACACACTAAACTAGTGTTTATTCACAATAATAGTTATGCTATTCAAATTATTAGCTATTTATTTTCTAGTTATTTATTATTATATTTTAATATAATTGTATATAGTTTAGATTTGTGTTTCTACCTGGACTAAAACAATTCAGCAAACATTCGATCATTTCATAATCTTTTTTATTTCTTCAAGAAGTTTATCAGCATCATCAGCTGTCTTTAACCGAAATAAAAGTGGGACGGGCTGTGCGGCACAACCAGTCTCGCAAACGTTGCTTCCTTGAGGGTTTGGATATTTCTTATTACACTGCGGACATTTGTTGCTGACCGGTGGGTTTGGCGGAATGATCATCATTACGTTGTTTTTACCTTGTCGCTGGAGTGGAAGATTTGGCGGCAGTCCAATATTTAAAATAATATTTCCTGTGTAAGAATAAACAATTCTATATATGTAATTGTATTTTACCTACTGTGAAGTAGGTTTTCATCAGGGAGTTGAGTAATTGGTCAGATTTTGCTCTACTTTACAATTATCATTCTGCTTTTTTGAGCTCCCAGTCATCAGCGCAAGCAAATTATGTCAGAGTAGGGCAAACATCTGATCAATTAACTTTATATATATTATAAATATTACAAGAATTTCAAGACAATTCTGTTAAGTATACATTGCTACAACAGCAGTACTTTATATTACAATGTTTGGCATATTTTTTATTTCAACACATCAAACAACTTGCCAATTACAGGATAGATAAAATATATAATGCTTTTCACACCTGCATAAAGTGTTAGAATTTACAAGCTACATATGCGCATGATCTCGGAAGAAAACATAGTTGCACGCTATTTGATTACTATGATTGTTCAGTTTAATACCAGGGAGCGCGCGCAATAACAACTCGGGACATGTCGTAACAAAAAAAGCCTCTCATCGTTGTGTTTTTCTCCCGAGATCCTTCTAGAAAATTGTCTTCACATTATGCAAATCTGGTTACAAAAAATAAACTTGTTTATACAAATTGTTACTTTTTGCAAGTATGAAAAGAGTACAAGTTTCTTTTAAGGCTTAAGTAGTGGAGTTACAATCCTGGCACTAGGTCAGGATTGAACCCTGGCACTAGGTCAGGATTGAACGCTGGAACTAGTCTAGGATTGAACCCTGGCGCTAGGTCAGGATTGAACCCTGGAACTAGTCTAGGATTGAACTCTGGCTGCGGCACTAGGTCAGGATTGAACCCTGGCGCTAGGTCAGGATTAAACCCTGGAACTAGTTTAGGATTGAACCCTGGCACTAGGTCAGGATTGAACCTTGGCACAAGGTCAGGATTGAATCACAGATCTTGGAAATTCCTGTCAATTATGTTAACTTGAGAGAACATTTCCAGCTAACGAATTTAGTTTACATTGGGTAAAAAAACTGCATGATCCTGGCAACCCATTTCAAGCATGATTACCTTAGTTAGGATAGTCTTACCTATATTTGTATCAGCTCTGATGAGAAGTTGTGCAACGGTCCCTGTCTTCTTTAAATGCAAGTTACCAACACCTTTGTCTTTAAAAGCATCACCAGATTTATAGAACAGCTTACATCTGAAGAAAAAGAACAATAACAACAACTTGTGCATACCACTATAGAATTCTCATCATAGACAAAAATCAATCAAACATCATAAAAATAATATCCTCGACTTGTGAAACCTCTAAGCGCTGTATATATTATTACCCAGTCATTTTGTGGTGAAACACGTATGGAAACATACTCTCATAATGCAGCGAGTAATCAGCGCAATGTTGTGTCTTGACCTTACCCGGTACCCATTTGTACACCTGGGTGGAGAGAGGCAAACGTAAAGTAAAGTGTCCAAAGTCCAACACACTGCTACTCGCGCCCTTATAAATATAGTTTTGAATACATAGGATTCAGTCCTCACATGTGAATGAGGTATGTATAATTGTTGAGATGGGGGTGGGCGTGGTATGTTAAATTTGGGCATGTTATTGTACAGCATAAAACAATCTTCTGTAAAGACAGTGCTTGACTTGTTGACTGTTTACTCTAGCTGTAATCTGTTATCACAATGGTTAAAAAATAAGTATCATTCAATCATTGAAAGAATGAATATACCTGATAGTAAACAATGCATCTTTTTCTTTAATTTCCCTAACCTCGGCCTTTGGTGGTTCATATTTGTCTTCTTCTGCACAGAAAAATGTTAAACAAATTGTATACATTGATAAAACAAAAATAACTAAACATCAACAATTGATTACTATATGAACTGAGATTTCCCAAGGATATATGTCACAGTAGACAGACAGACAACAAGTGACACATATACAAGTGATGTCTGGATCATAACTGGGCCAGATTGTTTCTTTGAAATCATTACATATCTACGGTGCCTTGTACCATTAAAAACTAACTCTGTAAGTGAATGTGACTCTATAGGGCTCAAACCTTGTGGGTGTTGAGGATGGAGAGACTGATGTTTCAGATTGTGTTATGTTGGAACAACCCAATACAGTGTTGTGTTTAAAGCCGGATTTCAAGACTCAGTGTGATTGATTACTACCACGATACGATCATATGTTACAGGCCTTGTCTTTTTGAAATTGTAGGTGTGCTACAAATTGCACTCCTTAATATATTCAGGGGTGCTGTAGGTGCGCCTTTTTTGTTTTTTGGTGTGTAGAAGTTTACCAAATTCAAGTGTGTTGTAAATCGCACTCCTCAAGGTCAGATTAGGAGTGTGTTAGGTGAGTGATCGCACTCACTCACCTCAAAAGAAAAGGCCTGATGTTACACTATGATAATACAATATGTAAAGCAACCCACCTTTATTGGCTGCTGTTCCAAATGCAATGGGTTTTGTTTCAGTTGCTCCTTGTCCAAAAGTAAACCCACCAGTAGAACCTACTTTACCAAATAAGCCCACGGTTGAATTGTTATCTTTATTACCTAATCCAGGAAACGCTGACGACACTGTTTTACTTTCCGTGGTAGCCGGATTAAATGAAAACCCAGAGAATCCTGGTTGTTGCGGCGGACTCGGTTTAACCGTTGTTTCCTGCGAAATGGCTGGCGTTTTAGAAACTTCAATTTCGGTTTTACTAGAGTTTTTCTCAATGTCTGAAAGGTGTTTTTTATAATCTTCAAAAATCGGAGACAGGTCACATAATGGATTCTGATTTATATGTTTTTGAATCCATTCCAAGACACATTTGTTTAAACTTTTCAGCTGTGTTGAGTATTCAGTGGTGTGGTTTCCATTGGATGATTTAGTTTCAAGTGTGGTACTACCTGTAGACGTCTTGGAATCAGCAGGCTTACTTGTTTGGGGTTTAAAGCTGAATGGTGAAGCTGCAGGTTTACCATCACCGTTTGGATTTGACGAGCTAAACATGGGCGATGGACGGGCTGATGTAGATGTACTTCCAAAACCTGAAAAACCTTTGAAAGCCCTGAACGCTGTTCCGGTACTTTCCTAAAATAAATTAATGTATATTAATTATTATTTATCTTCATATACTGTATGTATTCATCACACTACTAACTATCTAGTTTTTGTCTTTTGTAATTATCAGTTTTTGTCTTTTGTAATTATCAGTTTTATACTGGGTTTTGTGGCAAGATTTACTGGAATATTAAAAATTGCTCCAAACAAGTATCTAAAACTGAGTAAGAAATAAACACTAGGCTTAAAAACAAACAGAGGGTATACTTTGTCAATGGGATTCAGGCCTTGTCTTTTGAAAATACAAATTGCACTCCTCAATATATATTCAGGGGTGAGTAGGTGTGCTGTTTATATTTTGGTGTGTAGAACTTAGAAGTTTTAAGTTAAGTGTGTTTTAAATCGCACACATAAGGGCAGTTTAAGAGTGTGTTAGGTGAATGATCGCACTTGCTCACCTCAAAAGAATATATATATATGAATAAATGCAATCAGATAGTACCATTAGTAGGCAGTAACGGCCATGAGCACTTAATGGCTAAAGCCAGGGCCACAGAGCAGTCCAATGCAACTATCCAGCGTCTCTTAGGCCCTTTAGGAGTGCTACGAGCGCTAAATGACTAAACCCAGGGCACAGAGCAGTCCAATGCAACTATCCAGCGTCTCTTAGGCCCTTTAGGAGTGCTAAACCATGGCCTTCTGCATCATATAACTGTTAGTAGATGTCACTAACATCAGGATTCTCACCTCATTTGCCCCAGCTACTTTTCTTCTTGCCTTCTTAATCACACGTTTTTGAATATCCTCGACATTTGCTTTTTGAAAGGTACCAGCCTACATAAAAGAAAAATGGAAATTAAAATGCTTAAGCTCTGTCCACACTATCCAACTTGATAAAATATATGATGTGATATGGACACGACGTCATATCACTACGAAATTAGGGCACATCACTACCATATTTGGGCACACGACACTTGCTGTCTAGTTTGAATGATAGACTAGTATAGACAGAGGCTTATGTTATTATTTGTAACAGACTCTGATAAAAGCAAACTTTAATGAATTATCATTTTTTTTGTCCATGAGAAACAATGCTAATATAGCTAATTTTAATTCCCTTTCCCACTATTGTTGTTGCCATACTTTTAGTTTTCACACATAGACCCACCCAACTTACTTGTGAGTGTCCCCATTTTCTGGACTATTGAGGACAAACAAAGCATAAATATTAAGAAGCCCAACAGTTCCTTTCAGAACCACATACACATAGTAGTGTAATGTATATATATGTATCATTTTAAGGGTTTCATAATTGAGGGGTTGGCCGTAGTGTTAAAACACACTGTATATTATTATTGCCAGGCCTTCTTATTGTTAATTTTTCACAGGAAAGCGTCCCCTTAACAGAAGTTTCCCAAAGGAGAGGTTCCACTTGATTAAATGATTTTGTTATTTTAATTACCTCTTCAGGTTCATCTTCCTGATCCCAATTGCGATCAGTCAGCTCGTTAGTTGCTTCTCGTTTTGGCATCTTATAATGTGGTAGTGAATATAACAAGATTGAAAATCTAAAAATAGTTGTGTGGAAATAAAAAGGAAATAATTTAAAAATGCAATTGAAGCCAAGAATTAAATTAAGTAATTACTAATATGTGTATCTGTGAAGCCTGGAGGGATAACAACTGTAGCCCACATAAGGCTTATAATTATATCTGCCTGCTTCCCTACTAAGCCTAATAAGTATGTACAGCCTGCCCTTACTTTAACTAGCTAGTAGGTAGCCTATTAGGTTAGCCACGCCTAACAGGGCCTAGCCTATACTACTAGTAGGCCCGGGCGCCTACCTACCTAGCTAGGACGGTGAGAGATCTACCGTACTAGGCCTACTACTACTAGCTAGGCCTAGCCTAGCTAGGCTAGCTTAGCCTAGGCCTATTCATTATTAATCACCGGTATCCCTTCCCATATGATAAATGTTTTTAAAGATAAATAAGAAACCTACTTTAACGAAAGAGTAACAATGATTAGTCAGGAATTACCATGCAAGAAAGGAAGAGTCTCGGGAGCATGCAGCTTCTCGCTCTCGCTAGCCAAGTTTGCTGATATGCTGCTAAATAAGAAAATTAAGCTACATTAAAATGGATCCGTCCAAATTCGTTCGCGCGCTGTTTTTTTGCAAACATAAAGAGGGCGTTATCATTTTTTTCCAAAGATAAAAAATCGTTTGGAATATTATAGTCTACTGCCCCCTCTCAGCAAAAATTAGGCTTACTTTTGAAGCAACAATTAGTATTGTATTGAAGCATTTCAAATAAAGGTTAATATAACAGCAAGCAATAAATTAAAAACATGCAAGTAAACAAGTAACTGAACAATATTATAATTCCTTATTAGGCCCTTAATATACCAGGTACAACATAACAGGCCCGGGTTTTCCAATAATTATGTACTGTTTTATGGCCTGGCGTAACGGGTCACGCTCAGGTTTGAGTGCTCTCAGCATTGGGTTCGAACCTCTGCGGATATTTTTGGAACACTGAACGCCTACGTGGAACACTGAACGCTTACGTTTGGAACACTGAACGCCTACGTAGATCCTTTCTCCCATCTACTATGAGGCATTTTAATGTAGGCCTAATGTGGAAAAGATAAACGCAATAAGTATCTTAGCTGTATTTTAAACTCAATTTGTATTTTTTGTGCCCTCTTTTAACTTTTTATATGACATCTTGTTCTCAGTTTTATGTGATTTTATTCTTTTTTACTGTTTATGCGACAATGTTTTTAGACAATTTTAATGTGTGTACTTTCAGCCAAAGTTTCAAGCCATTCATGAGTTTGACAATAAAGTTTATTGAATTATTGAATTGAATTAAAACATACAGCACTAACATAAAAGAACTAATTGCTGAATTTTACCGAAAAAATGCAAAACGTTACTATAATCGACCTCAATAGTTATTAAGTTTGTGACGTGAATTTCAAGCATTTTATTACTTTAATTATGTAGCTTAATAAACACAAATTCATTTCAAATGAAATGTTATTGTGTGTGTAAATTCGGCATTCGTGGTAATATTGGTAATAAAAACAGTTTTTATTGCATTCATACAACATAACTCGGTTACGTACTGATCGGATATTAATTAATATAAAATGTTACAACAGTGGCACACTTCGAGATAGTCTGCTTTGTTAAATTAAACTGCTTTGATGGGAGTGAGGGGAAAGCTAAGTTAACTACAAGTCACGTGCCCTCTCCTTCCCCCACTGACTCTTTGCACCCAACACCATTCTGAATAAAGAGGGAAAGGCATACCAAAAATAAACACTTCTTCGTTGATGATAATGGTCTAAACTCTCTCTCTCTCCATGCTTCATCTAAGTGCTTTATTAAGTGCGGGTTTACATGAAATTTACATCTGTTTCTATAGCGAGGCAAAATGTAGGCACAAACACTCACATCCTCCGCATCATTATCCATTGACTCGTAGAGTACAAACACAAGCCCCGCTATTAGATAAAGGTAGCCGGCCCAACAATACACGAACGAGAACAGTGATATGGCCTAAAGCATCTAAAACAACCATAAGAAGTATCGGTAGTATTTCTAAGTGCGGATGAAAATCAAGGTGTAATGAAACCGGAAATTAACACGAGTATAATTAATTAATAAAACCAAATAATAAACTCAATCAATAAGCACTCATTATTTTGTAAGCACTTAAGCATCCTAACGACGCTAACATTATCACAGAAGTCGAGTGCAGGCATATTTTGAGCGATGATGATTTTCTAAATTAATAATATCTAGGCCACATTTTACGACGAGGCAATATTACGTGTTCTCTTCAGATTCACAGACGATGTTTAGTTTTGATAATATTTAAAAATACATCGTCAATCTTGAATTAGCTATAGAACTTAACTCAATAAAATGATCACTAGATAATATATACTTCCGTGGTGTACTCGACGAATTTAGAACCCTCCTCTGTGACGTACATGCATACGATTGAACAAAGACTTTTGTGGTGGCGGTTGTAAGTCCTCAAAACGAACGATCTGAATGAGATTAATTGTGAATTTGACGATGATGATGATAATGTTTCAGATGATAATGATTATGTTGAAGGAAGATAATTCAGTTAACGTAACGATGTTGCCATAGGTTCTACGTAACTATACAAACATATTGGCTAGATGTTACCGTTTGTTTACACGTATACACTACATGACTACAACCGTTTGTTCCCATACACTACATGACTACATGTTACCGTTTGTCTACACACTACATGACTACATGTTACCGTTTGTCAACACTACATGACTACCTGTTACCGGTTGTCTACATGACAGCTACATGACCACAACCCACATCTATACACTACATGTTACAGTTTGTCTACTACACGCTATACACTACATGACTACAATGTTTTGTCTACACGTATGCGTTGCTGTCACCATTTGTCTACACATATAGCCCTATATGGCTCCTATTGTTATCGAATTTGTCTACACGTACACTGCATGCTACTCAGTGAGTTCCGGTATATGTCCACACGTGACTGCTAATGTCATATTCGAGGGTCTCTCGGCTACTATAACGATGTTACCGTTTACACGTAACAAGCTCAAACTTATATCTCTCATCTCATTCTATTCGTCCTTTAAAAATGTTACTACTTTACTATTTACAACGTAATATAACGTTTCCGAAATAACTTGTAGTTTTAAAGATGTATGTTATTAGATTTCTATTTCGAAACGTTTCTCCTACACAAAGTGCTTATGTGACAAATAAAAATGTTGGTAGGCACTTGGGAGAACTAACTTAAGTAATTATACAGTATGATAATAGTTATAAAGTATATTATGAGTGATATATTTCAGTAACACGTGTTTAATGTATATTTCATGTTTTAACACTCAAATCCTTATTGTTTTTTCTTATTTCATCATACGCATCTAACAGCGAGTAATTCGCCAATTATACAGGACTATTTAATAATGGATTGTGCTTATAGAAACTAAGTCTCATTTGAGGCTTAGGGTGTGGAGTTGAAAAATTCGTGAGTTACAACCCTGGCACTAGGTCAAGATTGAACCCCGGCACTAGATCAGGATTGAACCCCGGACCTTCTGATTGGAAGGCAAGCACGTTAAACACCAAGCCACAGCTCCCCTACTAAGGATACATTCTCACTAAAGGAACACTTCACCTTCTAGTGTGTATTATGACTTATAGTACATAAAAAAAATTGATGAGAAATGTGGTTAACCAAAAGGATAGTTCTATTGTATCTAATGATATAAGAAATATAATAGGCGTTTATTCGTATTCCGCACATATTTTATAGAAAAAATAAATATTTATTGAATATTTTCCAACAGCACTAGCACACCCCAGCCCGTTTTGTGTTGATGTATAAATAATAATCTTAATCGGTGTTGGTGGTGTGAGCTTCCGATCCCACACAATGTATCCCTCAAACAGTTTTTAGAACCTTTTTTCCCAATAGCCTACGTCACTGTAAATGACGTGTGTCGAGCACATACTCATACTACACAAACAAGCAAATCAGTGCTATAGTTTGAACATTAAAAAAACCATTATGAAAAAAAATGTCTCTGGCGGGATTAGGCAGTATGTGTAGATGAAGTGTTTGGTGATTCGTAGGCATTATGTCGTCGCGTGTGTTATTTAGGTTAAGTCACGCTTTTTTTTAGGTTCACTATTTTAAAATTATAATACATTTTATAAAACCAGAAGATGCACTGATTATTTAAATTTTTTTAGAAAATAGTATAAAACTGAATCCAAATAAAAAAAAACAATAACGAGAGGTAGGCCATAATTTGATGTTTACATTTAAACAGCCAAAAAACCTAAACAAAATACAGTAAGACCTCTGTTAAAATTGGTACATTTAAGACCAATTAAAATGTCTCCTTAATAGAGGTATAATAATAGAGGTGAATAAGATCATTTCTTGCCTTCTGACGTAACCGAGGTTTCCTTAGATTTATGGAAAGTGTCCCCTTAGTGAGTGAGTGAGTGGACGAGCGGTTAAGACAGTGGAACCGTAATCCATAGCCATAACATCGGCAGGGGTTCGAGGCTCACTCACTCCATGGTTCTGGTGGTAGAACGAGTCTTCTCGGATAAGGACTATAAACCGTAGGTCCAGTGTACACATCTAGCTCGTGTGCACTTTAAAGAACCTAGTACACCTTTCGAGACGTGTAGGGGGTTACCCCGGTGTATTAGTACATCACAGCCACTGATCACCAACTGGGCCCTCTGGGAGACCAGTCATTGACTGAAGAGGTTATCCAGTATAAATATATATTTCAATCAATCAATATCGGTTTCCCATATATGGGGATTCTATTGTACTGTTTTTGATGATTTTTTTAAAACTAAAAATATTCCTTTAATAATCTGTCACAGAAGAAACAGTTATGCGGATTTGATTGCATCGTTATAATATATATTTCTCAATAATTTCCAAAGTTTATTGGCAAACATTGTAAGCCCCATGAGCAAAGAAAGTGCGCTTTATATGGCAGGAATAATAATAAGTCAATTATTATCAACGATTGATAGCGCAAAGGGCTATAGTATTTTCGTTTTTGATTATGACGTATTTCGTTATTATCTTTCAATGAAGATGTATTCAATATAATATGTTATTGAATATTTCAAGTTCAGAATCGACATTAAAAATTACGGATACGCGGCAATCTCTTTGATGAATTTCTTTTGATGAAACAGGCTCCTTTAAAGATATATTGTCCCCCTCAGAAAAAAAAGTTTTTTGTTGAATATGCCATTTTGATGTCCCATAATAGTTATTCACTTTGACACAAAATTGGAGCTAAACAAATTATTTACCTGAAACAAAGTGTAATTTAAAGCAAAAAATATTAAAATGTTTGGCATTTTGGTGGAATTTAACCGTTTGTTTTGTCTTTTTATAAATGAAACATTTTTTTTTGTTATTAATTAGTGATTAGATTTATTAAAAATAAAAAATGGCCTATTAATTAGTTAATCTGATTTTATCAATCTTCATGTTTCATGTTGGGAGACTTAAAGTATGTTATAATTATGCCTTCCGCATGCTAAGGTCAACCCCGATATCTCAAGTGCAAGAAATCTGTTTATGGAATATAATGATATAATGTTCTATTTTTTTATGAATTCTGGAGGCTGACAATTTATAGTTTTCTTTCCAGAAGTATGAAAAGCAAAAATAAAATGTTAGATTGTATATATGAATATTTATTGTTTGATTCCAAAATGTATTTTAAGTGGAGAGAGGCACCATATGTCAAAAAATAACTCTTGATCCTCTCTCCATAACGGTTATCATACTTTGTATTTCTCTCTCCTTTTTATTATCGTATGTTATGTTTCATTATGGACAGTTTGTCTGAAATAAAGTTGAATTGAATTGAATTAATCTTTAAGAAACGTAGAGTGCAAATAATATACCGGTGTGATGTGATATGACATTACTAACAAACATAAAAACTATTGGTTTGGACATATTTTCTATCAGTATATAATTGTCATAAAGTTATAATCCCTTGATGATTGTACATAAACATTTACTATATCAGCTGTCTCAGTAGAAAAACTTTGCTGTTACATAACAAATCATTATCATAATTTAACAACAATTTTGGTGGCTATATCAACTTTCTGTAGGCCTACACTTGTTTTAACGTGTATGTGCAGTATGCGTTTGCCTAGATTTGTTATTCTTAAATGTCTGGAAAATATCTTCTATCACAAATACTACATAAAGGTAGTTTATGTATTAATTTAACAGAATATAGTCTACTGTCTAAATGTAGGAATGCTAATAACTGAAATAAAATTTAAATAGTTTTCACTTTAATGTTAATTAACAATAAATTCTTATATAAAGTTGTTTAATCAATTAGGACCATCCTCCCATTTCTTCCACCTATTATAACTTCAAAATCTACTAGACTGTAACCAAGATCAACATCATTCTATTTAAGAAAGCAAACTAAAAGTTTGTGAAAAGTTGTTGTAAGTACAATTTTTAGTACTTTCAATCTATTGGATCAACTAAAAAGAAAAATCTCTTCTATAATATTAGGATCCAAATGAATATATTTCAAGATATTAACATTTCGTCTATGTCCCTATCAGCCTCATTCCAAGCAAGATCTCCCGCTTCCTCCACTCTACCCTTCCCCCCCCCCCCCCTCTCTCTCTCTCTCTCTCTCCTCCCGCATCTCTCTCTCTCTCCTCCCGCATCTCTCTCTCTCTCTCTCTCCTCTCTCTCTCTCTCTCTCTCTCTCTCTCTCTCTCTCTCTCTCTCTCTCTCTCTCTCGCCATAAGGTCCATTTCAACTAGGATAATATTAAAATTGCACTGAATTGTATATAATAATTGTAATTTCTAAAATTATTTTTCTATTATATTGTTTTATCTGTTTAAGTATACAGTACTAGTTAAGTATGGTAAAGTACCTTTTCTTAAATATTATTATAGAAATTGAATTTGACATTGTTTTGCAGAATTTTCCTATGATACTGTGTAGAGATACAAAGAATCGAGTGCTGGTATTTAAAATATCTAAGTATCTATTTTCATTCGTATAAAATTGAATACAAAAAACATTGTTTGAACTTAGATAAGTTCAATTTCATGCTGCCTTAACTCGACACCTAAAGAGTTCATAAACTCAAACATAATTAGAAAATATCATTATGTAACAATCCACCTTCTATTAATAATTACATTCTATAATACAGCGGACCAATTTTTATAATCTATCGTATCTCACATTCTATCATCAAGGTGGCTGAATCCATCGCTTACAATATTTGTTGACATTTCTCGCAGCTCTCACATACAATTTGCAATTACCAGTATTGTTATATTTAGTCTATTAATATCATAAGAGAGAATTTTTCTTTCCTATCTTCTATTTTGATACGTAAAACTACAGATACAATAAACAGGGATGACGGTGGAAACAACCTCTAACATATATACGATGACATCATTCAGACATAGGGAAAAAGTGGGGGTGGGGTAACGTCAATGTCGGATCAGCAAAACAGAATGTTTGCGAAACGTATCGATCTGTTGGATCAACAAAGGAAAAAGGCTGTATTTATATTAAGGCCTGAACACATACTGTTATATTAATTGACATTGTTCCTAAATTTCTGGAAAACGTTTCGGAAAAGTGAAGGAAACTCACCCAGAATAACACAGTTTTGTGTTTATTTCTCTCATCGCACCCAACAGCGAGTTTTTCGCCAACAGGATGAGTAAACTATTTTATAATTTATCGTGCTTATAAAAGTATCATTTGAGACATAAGCTTGGTTCCCACTAGAACGTAACGCAAGGACGTAAACGCAACGCAAGTGAATTGACCAATCACAAGCGATGGCTTATTCGCGTGTGATTGCTAACTGTCTATAACTTCGCTTGTCATTGGTTAAAACGCTTGCGTTGCGTTTACGTCCTTGCGTTACGTTCTAGTGGGAACCAAGCTTTAGGATAGGGAGTGGAGCTGAAAAAATCGTGAGTTACAACGCTGGCACTAGGTCAGGATTGAACCCTAGCACCAGGTCAGGATTGAACCATGGACGTTGAGATTTGAAGGCAAGCACGTTAACCACCAAGCTACAGCTCCAATAGATTGTAGGCATAATATGTAAATGTTACCTTTATAGCCTAATCCTTTTTTAAAATCATCAAACAGAGTTATTTAAAACTCTGTCTACACTATCAAACTAGTTTGACAAAAAAGTGTGATGTACCTAATGGTCGTGATATGCCAAAATATAGTAGTGATATGATCATCATCATGTCCATATATAAGCACATCACATGTTTTTGTCTCACATAAAGTTTGATAGTGTGGACAGAGCTTTATAGAAAATTATATCCTGGAAGTTCATATTAAATTAGGTGTGACGCTAATGATGGTTTAATGTTAATTCGACAATACAAGCATATTTCAGATATAATTATGTTGTTATTTACAGGTGATGTGCAAGTCAATTCTGAACCCATGCCACGTGCAATGGTGCGCACCTCTCAATTGCACATGGTGATGTGCAAGTCAATTCTGAACCCATGCCACGTGCAATGGTGCGCACCTCTCAATTGCACATGGTGATGTGCAAGTCAATTCTGAACCCATCCCACGTGCAATGGTGCGCACCTCAATTGCACATGGTGATGTGCAAGTCAATTCTGAACCCATCCCACGTGCAATGGTGCGCATGCTCAATTGCACATTCAAGAATGTACAGAAACAAGAAAGTAAATTAAAACTATTGATTTCACTCATTCATCAGTGGAAAATTACTTCCATTTATTTTGTCATTTGCATATCAAATTTATAAATTATGTTTGCTCTGAGATATACAAAAACAGATAAATGAAAAACAATTTTGCATGGCAGCTGGATAAAAGCTGTTACGAAACCTATTTGTGCGAGAGATGATGGACCTGTAACGTCTCAAATACATTATTACGTGGGTAACACCTCAAATACATTATACATGGGATGAGTTGAATCTTGCAATATAGAATGTGTTATCTTAATTAATCGATTTTCAAAATGGATTCAATAGAACTCATTTTCATTTTTGATTACAGTAATAATATTTTTGAAATTCTGAAATTATTGCAATTTTATAATGTCAATTATTTCACAGGGTTTTATTTTTTAAAGGACATGGCATTTTCTCTCACCATCATCAGTATAACTGTTAAAAATAAGGTTTATGAAATGGCTTTTATTAATGCAAATGAACGCTTTTGAATCCTACACATGATATTAATTATCAAATTACCAATAACTATAAATAATCGAGAAATTCAAGGTCGCGTTCATTCAATTCTGTAATGTATAAGTTTTAAATGCATGTTAAGGTACGATAATTGAACACAAACAGAACACAATATGTGCCCACGTTATTTTTATTTTAGTCTAGATCGTAATTATTGTTCAATTTTATCAAATTCGAAAACATCATGGCTTGCTATAATGCCCAAAATAATTTCAATTCGATAGTTTGATGATAGATTCACATACGTATTTGTCCATAACAAACGCAAACGTGTGTCTACACAAAAAACGTAGCGTATGTTTGTATAGTATAAACGTGCATATGCCTATTAAGCGTGATTCCCACTAGCAACGCAAGGACGTACACGCAAAACGAATTGACCAATGACAAGCCACTGTTCAAATAATCCATCGCTTGTGATTGGTCAAATCACTTACGTTGCTTTGCTAGTGGGAACCAAGCTTAAACGTATAATGCTTCGATGTATAAACAATAATACTTCCATGTAATACATCTGAACATCTGAACATCAGTTAATTTAAGTTTTAAATTGTTATTTTGTTGTATAGTAGACTTTAGTTAATGTTTATGCATTTTTGTTTTTGTTTTTTACATATTTGTTTAGTTAAGTTTGTGAATTTGTAATTTCTACTTACGAACGCACCAATTGTCATTGCTTGAGTGCCACCGATTTAAAGGTGTAAGTTCAAATAAATATACTATACTACACATGCCTATCAAATACACGTATAAACGAATATTCCTCATACACGTTATACACGTTTAAACGTATGCATATTATAAACGGTTACACGTGTATGCCTACCTAACGCATACATATTCTGGTTTTTGTTTCTTTCTTCTAGGTGGTAGGTTTACTCATAGACATTGTGACAGAAAACGATATTAAAGGGAGCTTTAAAATAGAAATTTTTTAGCCTAAGTCGTATTTTTCAATACACCAATGCGCGCAATAAGTATTGTAGGCATCAGCATGACAAATACAGTAGGTGTTAAAAGCGATCACTGAAACCAAAGGTGTAAAGTGTAACCTCTTCATATGTTAACATTCACTACCGGTCACTGAAGGATAGGACTACTATAAGTGTTCAAATACGTATTATAAAGAGAAGTAACACGAACAACATTTAGTATTGGTCGTTGATCAAGATTTAATCAAACACTTTACCAAAATAGATCATGCTTATATCAAATATCAAACCTGGCCGGCCACAACTAAACATATTTTTTTACGGACCGAATCGATGATTTATAATCAGAATTGACAATTTATGTACACCTATATTTACCATCGCAACGAGTGAGAGGCTTTCAGGAATTTCATCGAGAATCAAGTATTATTGGAGTTCGATATTACGCAGTCGGCCTGCCGAAACAGTCTGCGCATGTTTACATGTTGCTCAGACGATAATATTTCACGCATGTGTAGTAGGCGTAATTGGGAATTACTTTCACCGACAAAATGCCACTGTATGTCATTCAAACCATTTCTTTTCATTCGAAAAGAATAAAATATTCATTAAGCTCTTTTCCAATATCAATTTAGTGTTTACTTAAGGTATCTGATTGCCAAGGGCGTCGCCTCTCTAGCGAGTTGTCGAGGAAGGCGGGATTTTATGAACGTTGTATTAATAGCAGTGATCCTCCCACAGAAAACGGAACGAGCAAATGAAAAGATACAGTCAAGTGCAAGATAGGACCAATAGGAGATAAGTTAAACGACGGACCGGTGCATTATACGAACAGCTTGATCAAATACGAGTTGTTACAAGTTTATAATTATTTTTTCACTGACGTTATTATTCGCATTTAAATTGGTGGTAAAAATGAGGAAAGAATTGGGATTTGCGCTTTGTCAACAGATTCTACTTTTGGCATTGGTAACGATATTATTAACAACAGAAGGTAAGAATATAGATTATGTATTTTAAAAAGGCGCTCATAAGATTCATTTCGAAAAACTATTAGCTCTCACCTGTCCGTCTTTTAAATACTTAAAAAAAAAAATTATAATGCAATTAAAACGTCTTGTAACGTCTAGCAACACACGGGTCCGCCTAAAGTAGACATATTTGTTTCAACACCGCAAGTTATACTCATGTGTTTAGTGTGAACTAGACCTTATGACCTTGACAATTTGTGTGAACAGGTCTTAAGGAGATGGTGCATACACGGCATTACAAGCGTACCAAGTAAAGCAAAATAGTGTTATTATGTTTATTATTTACGACGTGCACACACCCATTTAATCAGTAAAGAGAATGTGGTTTTCCGCATATTCAAACGTTATACATTATGTTATAATATTTAAGCTTGGTTCCCACTAGAACGTAAGCGCAACGCAAGCGTGTTGACCAATAACAAGCGACAGTTCGAATAATCCATCGCTTGTGATTGGTCAACTCATTTTCGATGCGTTACGTCCTTGTGGTGCGTTTCTAATGGCAACCAATCATTAGACAGGAGAGTTACAACTCCGTAGCAGTGACGTATCCTTGATTTTGAAAACAATTGTTTAAAAAATGCTGAACTCAACCAATATCCTACCGTATCTTTGTAAATTTCGAAATTGGGATGCAGGAGGGGGAGGAAGGAGTAATAATGGAGGGTGTTTGACTAGCCTTAGATCCGCCTGTAGATTTCCAAACCACTGATGGGAAAAATTATCTCGGTGTAGTTGCCATCAATAAAGACATTTATAAGTTGTTCGTTTGGTCAAGACAACATGTTGCATTATACATGTATTTCTATTTGTTCTCACTCTTTATGCAGCTAAAAATATAATCATACATTAATTTCTTATATCAACGTTCGTGGAAATGTGTAAGAATGTATGAGTAAGCCATATGTAATTACGCGATGTTTAAAAAAAATCTATTAAGATTTTTCAATTAAATTTACTAGAATTTGCAAGAACAGTGTCAGGAGTAATTAAATCCCGTTGATTGCCAGTGAATGATTAAACGCCGTCCACGCTTCGTAATAATTGCAAACCATTTTAAAAGCTAAATATACAAAACTCAAGTAGAGAAAATTAACACAAATCGCATATATATTAATGTTGTTACTAAACGTGTTTACACATAAAATTGTTCTTTTCCGATTCAAAGTGAAACAATGCTCACACTTGATTGAGGATCTTAACTGATTGAAAGTGTCATTTTATTGTTTTGCAATCAAGACGGTATTCGATAAAAAGTCAGACGTATCTTAGTTTATTATTAAAACATGACTAATGGATATATTTCGGTCCGTTCTCTTACGGTATCACGTCTAGCGACGTGAAACACCATGTAGTCTGCTGACAGCAACAGGCGCATACCATAGCATCCAATCCATAACTTTAGTCTAAAGGCCCATTTACACTAGGACGATAACGATGGACGATAAATATATAAACATGAATCTTTTTACATAAAACAAAATAATTTAGAAAGCTTTTCGTTCTAGAAATATAGGATAATCATATCTGCTGTCTTTGATAAAAATAATATTTTTTAAATTCCAATCAAATGACGTCATGATAAATAAAAACAATAAAATCGTTGTATTGTCACGATATTATTGCTCTTACTAATCATGACGTCATTTTATTGGACGTGTGTAAATGTCATTTTCATCAAAGGAAGCATAAATGGTTATTCTATATTTCTAGAATGGAAAGTGTTTATATTTCTTTTGTTTTATGTATGAAAAATGCACATTTGTCTATTTATCGTCGATCGTTATCGTCCTAGTGTAAATGGGCCTTTCTACAGTATACAACGGATGGAAAATGCTGTCAGATTGTTTAACGTCTCTAGCCCTGATACCGCAGTGTATCAGGTACGGTAGTGAAGTACATAGTCTTTTTAAGATTCTAGTTCTGTAAGAACATATTAACTTTTTTACAGGATACAGTGTCACATATGACGTTGTGTATAGCAGCTACCTACCGTCCTTTTCATCTGCCATTTGCCAGGTCCATGACAGTCTTCTTTCTATCTTTTAGTTCCAAATATATTTTTTATTTTTTTAATCTATCAAGCATAGCCTTTTCCTTCCTCTTCTTGTTTTACTACGAATATCAAATACACTGTATACCAAATTAGTAATTCAATAATAATAGGTTTGTTTTCTTACACAAATAATCTTTTATTTTGACACAATAAAACAATAACCCGAATCCTTTATATATTTACTGATATAAATAGATCCAAGAGACCTTATTTGATTAGACTTGGGACTTGGGATTTAATTTCTACATTACGTCTATAAGTCAATCCAATAAATAAAGCACTACAATGGTTACTATAGACGGTTTGACGTAATACGAGCCACGGCATTTTAACTTAATGTTTCGAAAATACCATTAAGCCTTCTGTTTCTAAAAAAGGTTTGTTTTTTGTTAAAATCATTCCTATTGAATTCAACAATGGTCAATAAATTCGAAATTAATTAGGCCTAAGTTCTTAGTAATAATTATTATTTCCGTACAACCATATTATGCAAAAAGGTTAATAGTAAATAGACATTATAAACCTTACATAATTCACGAAGACGCAATGAAAAAACGCACACGTAACGCAAGTGAGTTGACCAATCACGACGAACAATCAAACCGAACTGTGTTGTGATTGGTCAACTTACTAACGTTGCACTAATCGTCATCGCGTCGCAATAAACACATAATTTTCCAAAAACCTGATCGCGATAATAGCAATTGTTAACATCTCGCGTCCACTAACAACCTCGTTATTCGTTAGATTGCCATGGAGACCGCATAATTCAAACAGATTAACACTATTAAAATCATGAATTTACGAATAAAAGTTATACGATTAAAAACTTGTAACTGAAGAACCGATTAACGTACACGATTAAAGTCATAACTTAAACTCGTTTTAAAGATTACATTGCTTAACATATCAGTTAACTTGACAATAAATGAAATAGATTTGATATATAAGGTAAGAAAACAATTTGAAAAATATTGCTGAATTTATCGATATTGTATATTGTCAGTGAATTTCCTAGATCATTATTTGTGTTGAGACGTTTTATGTAAAATAGATTGTCCTATCTTGTTTAGTATTTGAGATTTATATATATAAAATCAAAACAAACACTTCACTGAAAATGATTTTGCGTTTTTTCTATAAAGAAATTAATCCTTTACACAACACTGGAAGATATTATATAGAGACCCAACTACAATTAGAACAGAAGTTTTTTTTAAATACTTTGACAAAATGATCAATTTGAAACAGACCCTTAAAAACAAGCGATAACAATAGGATTGATGTCTGTCCTTACATTCTATCTTCTTTTAAAAGCTAGTGCCACTTTTAGTTTATTTCCCAGAAATTTACACCACCCTGTGGCCAAAATACGCCGATGACATTGCACTTTAAGCCTGTTTTCCTGTCGATCGTTAAGTTGCGTTAAGTTGCGCTGAGTTGCGTTGAGTTTACAGATTCAACGATGTGACAGAAAAAGGGGGTAAAAATTACGTATTGAAAATGTTGGTATCCTTCTTGAGCCACTAAATGATAAGTACCGTAACCGTTGTGAGGTTAATTTCTCTATCACTGACATTGACATTATGCTACACACGTTTGTTTTTGGTTCGGATTTTTCTTTTATCTTCAAGCAGATATCATTTTCATTTATTTTGTTATGTTTATTCTCTACTCTTTCATTATGTCCATTTGTATACGGTATACATTACTGATTTGATGGTGATGGTCTCTCTTTAAACAGAAGTAATAATTTGGCCAAAAACAGATTTCAAATGGCCAATGTTGTTTCCAAGATTGATTACCGACATGCAAAAGACCTTTTGGCAAAACATTCTTCTAAAATTAACTGGATTTGACATTTTTAAGACAGTTACGTTACTTTTATTGATAAAGGATATGCTTAAAATATCTTTATCGGGAAGAAGATTGAAGAACAATGTTTATAATGCTATCATTTGCATTCAGTGATTTTGAAAAACGTCAAAGGATTATTTGGATTACATTAAAACAAAAAGGTGGAAAATGTAGAATCGAAAGGACGCCGATGTAATAATACGTTCAAATGTGAAATACCAACAATTCCATTATAATATTTCTTCTTAGATTTGTTCGTATGAGCAATGTATGATTTATTTTTTACGTATCTTACTACGACGTTGACACTATCTAAGACGATCGATTGCAAATCTTTATCAACAACCAGAATGGTTACAATCGTATTAGTCAGTTTACAGCAACGTCAGTGTAGCGAATAATAAACACAAATAATACAAAGTTTACTTCCACGCGGAACGATTCGATTAAGAAGGTTCTGTGATTGACCGCGTTATAAACTTGTTAAATGCTACTCTACGATTTGATTCGATCGATTTTAAAGTAAATCCTATGCGTTATTCCTTCGTGATGATGTGTTCATGCCCCGTTAGTGTTAAGTCACCACCCTGTAGCGATGTATAAATGTTCGATTGGAGAAATGATAGGGTTAAACTTACATTCCGATCAATTATTTCAATGAATGTGTAGCATAAATGGTATTTAATGTTCCAATTAAGATGTCGATTTACACGCAATGTTTGCTAATCATGTATGAAAAATTTGGCAAGTATCATTATTCTAACATCATACTCTGATATTTGGAAAATCAATTAGATGATATACCCTACATCAAGTCTTCCACATATACTAGTGCCGTTTATGAAATGTTATACCTTGAACCACGGATTTTCTAAAATAGTTTGGGGTTAGAGGTTAATGTTAAGGGTTAGGGAACAGTCTTTGAAGACCAGTATTAGTAGTAGTCATGGTTGAACGAAGGACAAGCTAACATACAGTATACTCTTAACATCCAGAGCACAATCAACTGTCATCTTCTTTCTAACTGTAATTTTATTAACTAGATGGTACGCTCGCTTCGCTCGCGTACCATCTAGTTCGTGCCCACAGATGGTTCTCGAATACATAGTAATTTCAGCGTAAAAAGCTGGCGATTTCAAATGTACGTACGGCAGGACTATAAAACATTGTCGTTTACAGAAACAAATAAGTAGACACAATGATTTATGTAGTCAACCAAAATTAACACCTAGAAACTTGTCACAAAATGAGTCGAAATTTGTTATTTGGACTCATTTAAACAAACCCAATTTTGTTAAATTATTTTTTATATTTCTTTATTATCCAATCATTAACGAAGTATTTTTTGTATAGGCCTATAAATAATATACCACTAAATAGAGTAAAACATTTCCGATTTAATACCTTATTAAAACTGTCACTGCCTCATGGTCGATTGACATAGTAAAGTACATTTAAAGACCACTAATACGTTTATATTTTGTAATTATTAATTAATACAAACGTTGAGAAACAACTGACGGTAATAAAGTATTATATTATTATGTGTTTATAATCTAAAAGTAGGGACTACCCACACTCACAGTGATAAAGTTTATTAGTATATTTGTTTATATTATATCTAACAGTACCAACACACTTTTGATTCAAATGGCGATCAAAAGTGGTTAATACCTATTTGCAGTATTGTATAGCATTACAATACTATTTCTGTTTATTCTCCAAGGGTCTATAAATTTACCTACTTGTGTTAAACCATGGAGGTATGCAATAATTTGGAATTCTTCATTCATTGCAAATCAATACATTTCTATAAACGTATATTAAATCTATCAAAATAGTATTTTGTAAAGAAAATCGGCCTGTCTTCAACATTATGATGCTGTACTCTAGCTGTTCAACCGGTTTTCAGCTATTAAAAACAATTATCGTATAGGAGGAGATAGAAAAATGCGAAGCCTCCTCGCATTTTCGTGGTGGGTATTTTTCAAGATGGGCATCCATTAGACAGTGTATACCACGATCGAAAAACACCCCTATTTGGGGAAAATCATTGAACCTAAATTCGTTTTAATCGTCAATAACTAATTATCTAACTTAATTTAATTAGGAAACAGGGTTACATCAGGTGGTTAAAATCAGTACCGAAAGTACGAACCAACTTTATATACCATCGAGTAAAAATTCTAGAAGTAAGGCGCGATTTACCGAATTTTGCCCTTACGTAAATTTATATATAGATTCTGGTGAATTATAGTTAACTGTTAGATTTCAGTTTGACCAATTAGAAGTAGTTACAATAAGTTATTCGTATAATCATGATCATTTTACAAATCGGTGTATTAGATACAAAAGTCTACTGTGCTAGATTTTTTTTATAACAAATAGGTTGAAAGGTGGAGTATATAATTGGATGTGAATAAGATAAGAAGATAAGATCATGTTTTATTGGAAATTAAATTCTTAATTAGACCCTATACATCTTCATTCGGGCTCCCTGTCAAAGTGTTACCATGAGTAAGATGTATTAATCATTGAGCTACAAAAACTCCATGTCTTTATAGTAGCTGCACATTTTTACCGATGAGAATACGTTCCTCGTAGCCTACTGAAATTAGTAATAAAATATTGATAGAGATTACGACAGTAATCAAGATAATGATTATTAACACTAGGACATTGATTATGATTAAATTCCATTTGTAATGATTGGGCAAACTACATTAAGCTACGACATTGAGATTAGTAAATTGTATTTGTAAAATGACGTCATTCAGTTTTTAGTTTATGATAGTATGTTTATTATAAACCCCCTCTAGGAAGTGTAGACGATGGTTCTCGGAATGATAATGACTCGGGTAAAAAGACTCACCGTGAACCTGGAACTAACTTTACCGCTGACCGACCGCTTAAAAATCTACCGATGAAACCCCAACATTTCGTTTTAAAACCCTCCACGACATCTTCCTAAAGCTTGGTTCCCACTAGAACGTAACGCAAGGACGTAAACGCAACGCAAGCGTTTTAACCAATGACAAGCGAAGTTATAGACAGTTAGCAATCACAAGCGAATAAGCCATCGCTTGTGATTGGTCAATTCACTTGCGTTGCGTTAAGCGTGGTTCCCACTAGCGACGCAACGCAAGGACGTAACGCAACGCAAGTGAATTGACCAATCACAAGCGATGGCTTATTCGCTTGTGATTGCTAACTGTCTATAACATCGCTTGTCATTGGTTAAAACGCTTGCGTTGCGTTTACGTCCTTGCGTTACGTTCTAGTGGGAACCAAGCTTTACTGTCTATAACTTCGCTTGTCATTTGTTAAAACGCTTGCGTTGCGTTTACGTCCTTGCGTTACGTTCTAGTGGGAACCAAGCTTTACGTCCTTGCGTTGCGTCGCTAGTGGGAACCAAGCTTTAGAGATAAATATGGAACAATACCGTAATAGTGAGAACTACTGTAATTAAGTCTACGTTTCGCAGTACATCTAAGATAGATGAGATAAGTATCCAAGGCGAAGATCTTTCCCGAAGTTTTCCATTGTGCCCGCCTATGTCAGAATTAAGCATAATTTATATATAGATACTTAAAATAATAAGGATGAGGACGTTTTATGATGATTATGATGAATGCAGGACAACTATTGATCACAGATTTCTATGAAGAATTACGAAACTTACTAATGGATAAATATAGACATGATGATGTTGATGAAACCTATTAAATGACACAGGAGAAGGAGGAGCCCACAATTATGTCGCTTTCCAATTCACATTATCCAAACAAAATGTATATAAATAACCTGAGCATGAATAGATACTTATATTAATATTGACAATATAGTAGTAATTGAGTTTCAATGTTAAGTGAATTTAATGAAACAATGATTTGATTCATCGAATGAAAACATCTCAAATATTGGTTTTTATGAGATTTCAAACGTCACATAATAAATGACGTCATTTATCCGGGAGTACAGGCGTTGGTTTGCTAAATTACCGTAATACTGCTTACTCATTCAGGAAGTGGCACCCGGACAATTTGTTATTGTCTGCTTTTAATTTTGCAGACATTGACCATTTGATGGATAGTTCTATTGACTTTATGTCACGCTCAAAACAATTTACAAATTGGTTTTTATTTTGCTTTTTTTTACAAAACTCTTTCCAAAATTCTTCTAATAAGCTACTGTGGTCTAAGTATCAATCTATCGGAACAGTTTGTTTTTGTTTTATATTGTCTGCTGTTAATTTTGCAGACAATTACCATTTGATGGATAGTTCTGCCACGCTTAGAGGACAATCTTCAAATTGGTTTTTATCCTATTTCTGCTGATAAAACTCCAATGTCTTTTAAAGGTTCATGCTACTGTGGTCTAAGTATAAATCTATGTGATATAAGTTCTGTCATAAAAAGATGCTCAAAATCTTTTTATTCGCATGTAAGGAAACATATACTGCCCTACTTTGAGAAAAGGGCTCATCTACCAAAGCCTTTGAACAATTGACCAAAGCGTGTTTTTGTTTTTCATTACAAGAGTTTATGTAGTATTTTATTTTCCAATGCATATATTTCAAAAGTACATTATCAAAAAATATCTAACATAGTTTTCGATTATAATTTTTTTTATTTTGGGGGTAAAATTGCTTTTTTTCGAATTATTTGTTAAAATTGGCGGGACATACTTCGACAGGACACTTTTGTAGTTAATTTGTTTGGTTTTTGGTCAAAATTTATAATTTTAGTAATTTTAGTTGAAATAAATTATAAATATAATTTTCTCCTGAAAGCATAGCTTTGTTTTCTTGTATGGTACAGGTAATGTTAAACTAGAATTACGAATGAAAAAATGAAATTGTAACTTAAGCCATACAATGAATCGGCTATAATTTCTTATGGATGGCGCTATTATTGTAACAAAATATAATTTTATTGTTTAGATTTAACCTATTTTGCAATTTAAGATGATACAGATTTTCTCTTTAAAATATGTTTCTGATAATTGTGTAACAATAATTCTAGTTTTACACCGTCTTATGAAATTAGTGAAGACCTTTCAAATAACGATGTCGCCATTATTGAAAAAGAAAAATCAAATTTAAATAATCCAATTGTACAAGATGATTTCCAGTTCATACTTAATAAGTTCAGATATTTTGCCAAATATGAAGTAATGATTCGAACCGATGACCTCCAGATATCTACCCTTCACACATCTTGGTTGACTGGTTCCAACCTATATATATCTATATAGATAATAGAATAGAATCGTATTAAGATTGTATGAACTGGAAATTATCTTGTAAAATTGGATTTGTTTAAATTTGATTTTTCTTTTTCAATAATGGCGACATCATTATTTGAAAGGTCTTCACTAATTTCATAAGACGGTGGCGAAACTAAAACGGTTACGAATTGATGTGATGTTTGTATTGAGTTTTTTTTTCTCTCCTCGAGAAAAGCAGGAAATCTAATTCAACATTTAAAGCTGCGAAATAAATGGTTCAGTAATTGCAATACAATTCAAATATCACAGGTTTAATTGGGACATATGTCAAAAGCTGAAACAAGTATTTAACAAACTGAAATATCATCGCTAACGGGTTCAGACGACATTACAAAAAAATAAATTGTAATCATTCCGATTTTTCTTGGTCGAAATATTGATTAATTTATCATTAATAATTCATTTTTAGTGATTATGAGTGATTAAAAAATGTCTGACATATATGAATTAGGGTACTGTATAATTCGTTTACCTTTTCTAAGCCATTGCCTTACGTTATGTCAAATTATCGGATATTTCTTGTCGAATTTCATATGTCTACGCTAATAATTTAATCTATTTACACGCGGAGATTGATCACACAACGTGATGATTCTATATATACGTCGCAGATACGCTTATATTTGTAGTCGATCTATAAGCTATTGACTACTGTGTGCCTTTTGCAATCAAGTGTTCGTTTTCGCCGTCTCTTATGACATTTGCTGGCCTCAGGTTCTGTAATATTCTAAGTTACATCAGAGATTAACAGGTGGTGAATTAAGTGTTTACTTTGGCAGTGACGTTCACAAATTTGGTATTCTAAAATGTAACGATCCTTCGACAGGTTTTTAATCTCCTCTGAAAAGAAAACGATAATTACAAAATTTGATGGAACGCTTCTATTATTAAGCGTGTCTAAAAAGTTTCAAACATACCACAGGAATTTTTTTTTTAATATACGAAAAGCAATAATGAGTACTTGTAGCTGCTGTTTCTAGTTGATTCTCGGTACTGTATTATTTATTTTTCCAGTATCATAAACACATTTGGTAATACAGTGTCACATATACGTATCACATGTGCAGTCTGTATCAGGTCTTAGCACTAACTTTAAAGCTCAGGTACAGGCATGAATTTTAAATATAATATTTGGTTAATTGTACATTAATGAAATATTTGTAACAGAAATCGAGACGAAAAAACATGAATTTCCCTTAATATGGTCAAATACAAAATTTGGCAAAATTCTTCCATAAAAACCAGGAAGACTTTTTTTCAGTAGTTAGGTAGTTAACTTAATGTAATAACATGTCTGGTGACTCCCTAGACGGTGAAAAAAGATGGTGGATATACGGTGAATAATTTTTGCTATAGCATGAAAATAAAAATCTGAAGTTGAATAAAAATATCACAAATGTAATATTCAAGTTATATTACCTATATTTGGTCATCTGATAACATTTTTTACCACACCATTTATTTTTCATAGCCTTTTAAAATGCCTCTCTATTTACAAAATTTGTGTACAAAAGAATAGAGATTTTACTGTGTAATTTGAACTATCCCCCCACTGATATGAAAGTGCTTATTTTCAACAAGCTCGTGTAACACAAATAAAATCCCAAAAATTATGAAACATAGGGGAAACTATAGTGTAGGCCTATCACACGTGGCCAGGGGCCACGTGTGATAGGCCTACACATGTGATGTAACTGTGCTGTGACTATGACACTGGACAGAAATGTGGAGATACAATAGAGATTCGGGTGCTGATACAACATCAGTTGTAATTAGACATTCTGTATGTATGTTTGTTTTGTGAATGGATTGTCGCCTGACACAGTGAAAGAATTCGCTATTCATAATCCTTGGAAATGTGCCTAAATGCAAAAAAAAACCAACTTTCAAAACAGGTCAATTTAAAATGTGATTTGAATTGCTCAAACTATCGAATATAGTTAAAATTACATCGCTTCATATCTTTTAAACAAATTAAAAAATTCGTAAATAATCCGCTTCCTTTTAATATCGAGTTAGTTACACTTTTAGAATAAACCAATCAATATGAATAACACGTGATCAAGTTTCAATAACACGTGATCTAATATTTATTTCTTACTATTGTCTATTTTAACCTTTTAAACAGTTTTGAGTATTATTTCCACATCGTATTGCTTTTATATTTCTCTTGAAACTAAATACTATAATAAGATATTTCCTTAAATCGGCGTTTTCTGCTCGAAACCGTGTCTTTTTTAATTAAATAAGAAATAACCAATTTCTCAATCTGTGGGTTTAATTTCATCTAGAATTATAGAGAATATACCATTTTATTTCAACAACATAATTAGTTTATTACAGATATAGAATATTCTGACAGTTTAGTTACAGTTTTGGAAATGTTCAAAAAGACTTTTTATACTGACCTTTATTCATGGGCTATAAACAAAATGCAGTTATAATTTTATTATAGTTCTATTTGCTTCATCAACTGAGTGCTAATATTTCTATTATTGACTGGTAGACTATTTGTACTACTATTTATGTGGCTATACTTTCACTATTGCATTCCATTGCAACTCTGCTAATATTTAGAGGCTCGTATGCTATTTGAATTACTACTTCTGTAGCTACTTTTACTATTGTATTCAATTTCTGATTCAGCAACCATGCTATAAGGAGGCTAGTAGGCTGCTTGTATTACCGTGCTACTTAGCTACTTTTACTATTGTATTCAATTTCTGCTTCAGCAACTCTGCTAATATTTAGAGGCTAGTAGGCTGCTTGTATTACTGTAGGCCTACTACTTCTGTAGCTACTTTTACCATTGTCTTCCATTGCTGCTACGGCAACTCTGCTAATATTTAGAGACTAGTTGGCTACTTGTATTACCGTACTACTTCTGTAGCTACTTTTACCATTGTCTTCCATTGCTCCTTCTGCAACTCTGCTAATATTTAGAGACTAGTAGGCTACTTGTATTACCGTACTACTTCTGTAGCTACTTTTACCAATGTCTTCCATTGCTCCTTCGGCAACTCTGCTAATATTTAGAGGCTAATAGGCTGCTTGTATTACTGTACTACTTCTGTAGATACTTTTACCATTGTCTTCCATTGCTCATTCGACAACTCTGCTAATATTTAGAGGCTAGTAGGCTGCTTGTATTACTGTAGGCCTACTACTTCTGTAGATACTTTTACCATTGTCTTCCATTGCTCATTCGACAACTCTGCTAATATTTAGAGGCTAGTAGGCTGCTTGTATTACTGTACTACTTCTGTAGATACTTTTACCATTGTCTTCCATTGCTCATTCGACAACTCTGCTAATATTTAGAGGCTAGTAGGCTGCTTGTATTACTGTACTACTTCTGTAGATACTTTTACCATTGTCTTCCATTGCTCCTTCGGCAACTCTGCTAATATTTAGAGGCTAATAGGCTGCTTGTATTACTGTACTACTTCTGTAGATACTTTTACCAATGTCTTCCATTGCTCCTTTGGCAACTCTGCTAATATTTAGAGGCTAGTAGGCTGCTTGTATTACTGTACTACTTCTGTAGATACTTTTACCATTGTCTTCCATTGCTCATTCGACAACTCTGCTAATATTTAGAGGCTAGTAGGCTGCTTGTATTACTGTACTACTTCTGTAGATACTTTTACCATTGTCTTCCATTGCTCCTTCGGCAACTCTGCTAATATTTAGAGGCTAGTAGGCTGCTTGTATTACCGTACTACTTCTGTAGATACTTTTACCATTGTCTTCCATTGCTCCTTCTGCAACTCTGCTAATATTTAGAGGCTAGTAGGCTGCTTGTATTACTGTACTACTTCTGTAGATACTTTTACCATTGTCTTCCATTGCTCATTCGACAACTCTGAGCTGCCAATATTTCTATTAGAGGCTGGCAGACTATGTGTATGTGTATATTGTAGATATTTCTATTTCTAATAGCTTGGCCTGCTACTTCTGCCGCTACCGTTCTATATTGTAATGCTGCTAGTATTGGTTAATAGACTATTGGTACTACTTCTTCTGCTACCTTTACTGTATTGTATTTCTGTTACTTTGCTAGTATTGGTTAATAGACTATTGGTACTACTTCTTCTGCTACCTTTACTGTATTGTATTTCTGTTACGTTGCTATTATTGGTTGACTATTGGTACTACTTCTTCCGCTACCTTTACTGTATTGTATTTCTGATACTTTGCTATTATTGGATGACTATACTCGTTCTTCTGCTACCTTTACTGTATTGTATTTCTGTTACTTTGCTATTATTGGTTGACTATTGGTACTACTTCTTCCGCTACCTTTACTGTATTGTATTTCTGTTACTTTGCTATTATTGGTTGACTATTGGTACTACTTCTTCCGCTACCTTTACTGTATTGCATTTCTGTTACTTTGCTATTATTGGTTAATAGACTATTTGTATTAATTTTCCCGCTACTTTTACTGTAATGTCTCTTCGGCAAATTTTCTAATATACAGTGTAGACTATCATTACTACTACTACTTCTGTTTTGTTTTCTATTACGCTGCAACTCTGTTATTATCGGCTAGTAGTACTACTTATGTACTACTAATATTTACTACTGTATGCTGGTATGCTCTTCTAATATTGATATAGGTTAATACTAGAAGACTGGTAGGCCTTACTATTATACTTCTTTCACAATCTGTTGTGCAGTTATTCTTCTTTTACTTTGCACATGCTGCGACTTATTATACAATAGCACAGTAATTTATTAATAATGTGCGTCTATGGTTTTAGACAAGAGTTTTGAATGGTAAAAATGATCTTGTTAGGTGTACACGAACTATCTGTTAACTAACCAACGATCTCTTCACTAAATGGGAGTGTGATTTTCCGTTTTGTATGAAAAAAGTGGTCAATCAATATATTATAAGATTTATTATACTTATACATTATGACAATTAAAGCATTCAATAACGTTTATTATCCATGTTTTTAAATCTGAAATATTGATATAAAATGTAATGTTTGAAAAGTAAATCATTATTACCGTTTCCCATTCTCGTCAGGTTAATGTCAATACTTCATTTCCTATAATGACCACCACTAGTTCATTACCCTTTCTAAATGCTTCTAATAATTCATAAGATTTAAGTAATTCTTAAAATCCTTCTAAATGAGTATTGTATATGTAATTCCACGGAGAGATGAAGCAGGCATGCGTTCTACAATTAAAGGCGCAAGATGGCGATATGACGTCATAAAACCGTTGCTGAGGCTTCCAATGTTTGTTCCACATTCAACGCATTAACATTCATTATTTGTATAATGTTTAATAATATTATTACTGAAGAAGGAAGAGTAGATGGAAAAGGTCTTCGATGAAGAAAAGAGTAATGGATGACATTAAAAAAAGACAAATGAGTGTACGCAAAAGTCATTAAAATAGAAACAAATTACAAAAATTGAATCTATCAGAAAGGCAGAGAACAAGATGACAATTGAATATCCATACCATTCATCGCAACCTAACCTACTTTCAATCTTAGTTTTTGCACTATTTGTTATAAAAATTGTAATATAGACAACTTTGAATGCATTATTATTGGTCTCCAAAGACTACAAAGAAAACTACGTATTGTATTATATTTTGATTTTATATTACAATAAACTTCCGAAGACCATACCGTTCACGTCGATAAACAAGGAATCAAGAAAAAGGAAAACATAAGTTTTTTATTTTTAATTACCTGATCCTTAGATATTTAAGATGACTGAACATATTAGGAATCACGTTGAATGCTCTATATACATGGCAAATTACCTGGGAACAATTTGGTAACAATTTTAACCATGGGTCATAACAAAGTTAAGGTAGAGGGTGAAACATTGATTTCGCAAAATCGTCTATCGACAGACTTAAAATTAGTATTATCTAAGTTTTGAGATTATGCATTTTATCCACAATTGTTTTCCGTAAGTTATATTGCAAACGTATTCTTGTTGATCTAGCCTACTTAATTTACATAATTGTGACTACTGGAAGTTCACCTTCGGACTGAGACATGTCCATTTACACGGCTGATTGGATAATAATACAAGCGTGTTCCACAAAACGATTTTTAATTATCATTGCTCAAATCCACTGATGATTTCTTTATTCTAACAGCAACGAGGCAATAATGTAATCAGAAACATAATTACATTAAACCCTGAAACATACTATTAATCAGTAGTCATTAACAAACACTTAACAGATCATGATTTTAATATGCTGTCAAGATTTCAACACATTGCATTTATTTTACTTGTCCACACTGAACGAATTTATGAATTGAAAATACCAATATCAATCATGTCTCAGATATTGATTATGTCATACAATTTACCAGTATTCATGAGTGTAAAAGGTCGAGAAATTAAAAGTGCTGTGTGGCCATTCATTATCGGCAGTTTAAATTCATGTTGCTAATAAAAGAATGACGTGTGGTTCTACCGATGAATGATTACTCTGATACGTGTAAACACACTGTTATACGAATGACAAATGTACACAGAAAGAACGAAAGCGAATTGTGACGTCATAGTTAATACCGTTTTAACACATTTTGTTTTAGGGAGAGGGAGGTTTATTCGAGGGATTCGGTAAATTTTTTGGGATGTAATATGATAACATGTATATATATATATATATACATTTTCCATAAATGAAGAAAAAATATTACAACACTTCTTTATTCTACGTGTATGTTTGCAACGTTTATGTTTGCCACATATACCTTAAATATTGAATTTAGTAATGCGAATAGAACAATATAAAATAATATATCAAATGTTTACTAGGCCTCAATAATGTTATGGTACTCCATGTTTTAATTTATAATAATGTATACCTCTACTGGTATTATAATTGTATAGTTTTAAAATCCATAAGATCATGTGTTAAGTGGAAATCAATATGTCAATATAAATACTGTAAAAGTGGACATGAGTAGGATTTAATCTCTTTAACTTAACGTAAGCCTTGAATGAAGATGGAATTACATGGCACTGAATGTTTCATGAATGTAGGCTAATCGTTACACAAGACATCATGTTATGCTTTGTGTAACTGGGCCTACAACTTGTTCTTGAGCGCAGGAAACGCAACACAATGACGTATGCAAGCGCAACGCAAATAATTTGACCAATATTATGCTTTGTGTAACTGGACCTACAACTTGTTCTTGTGCGCAGCAAACGCAACACAATGACGTAAGTAAGCGCAACGCAAATAATTTGACCAATATTATGCTGAACTTGGCCTACAACAGTTTTCTTGAACGCAGACAACGGAACACAAGGACGTAAAGCTTGGTTCCCACTAGGACGCAACGCAAGGATGTAAACGCAACGCAAGCGTGTTGACGAATAACAAGCGACAGTCCGAATAATCCATCGCTTGTGATTGGTCAACTCATTTACGTTGCGTTACATCTTCGTGTTGAATCTGTAGTAGGAACCGAGCATTAGTAAGTACAACGCAAGTAATTTGACCAATCACGAGTCGATGATGAATCATCATGTCGCTTGTGATTGCGTAGCGCCTACGTAGTTGTAGATCCACCTCGTGTCATAGGCCTACAATATAATTTAAATGTTGAAACCATGATTTTGACATCATAGTACTCTGTTTAGCATTCATGAACAACTCCACTTTTAATTAGAAATTGTTACAATTATAGTAATTTAAATAATGTACAACGTAAATAATTTGACCAATCACAAACAACGGTTCGGATAGTCCTTCGCTTCTAATTGGTCAAATTGTCTGCGTTGCTTTTATTGTTTCATGTCGGCTGTTGAGCATGTAATACATTTTTGTTCTACAGACCTAACCTGATTCTTTTATATAAACTGAAAAAAAAACACCAAAAATATAAATGTGTTCCAAAACAATGCCTTTGTAGATTAAACTATTAAAGTACGCTGGAAATTTCCCTGGTAGCATATATGCGTACGAACTAGATTATAGTAATCGATCTAGTTTGATGGATTTAAATTTGAATTGGCAAGACTTAAATGTTTACCTGACTAGTAAGCTTAAATGACCAAAAAAAGAAATTAATTTCTGCATTATGTATTGATCAAACGCTAATACTGAAACCAAGACAATTGGTGGTATCACTACAACCTAAAAACAGGGGCCATATTGACAATATGGCCCCTGGATATCAGTTTAAAAAACCCACTAGGCTAAATTGGAAGGGTTACCCTCTTTAAAGACAGTTGAAATCAATTTGGCCGGCACATTTCTTCTGAAAACTGAAGTTTGTATATCCTACAGATTATTTATAGTTTGATGGATTTAAGTTTGGATTTGTAAGACTTAAATGTTAACCTGGATAATAAGCTTAAATGACCAAATTAATTAATTATAGTGATATTGTTGAAAATATATTGCAGAAAATCTGAGTTTGAATGTGCTAGTCAGCTTGTGGTTGCATTGACAAAATAATGGCCATTGTTATGAGACATTTTATTTTAAGTTATTTTCTTTACTTATTTCTTAGTTTTAGTTGCAGTGAATAAATGAACAAAACCTCTTTAAGTTAACATTTTCGCAAAAATTAGTTTTTCATATTAATATAGTCAAATAACTTGTTATTTCTCTTTATTAAGTAGGATAGTAGTCACATCTTCAAATAATAACCTTGATTAAAACATAGTTTTCTTTGAACATAATGAAAATTCATGTGCAATAACAAAAGGCATGGCTATTATTAGAAATTAAATTAAAAGAAAAAAGGCATGTCCCACATCGAACAAAAACATTTTAGGCCTATTCTTTATCAAATAATTTCTTTCTCTTCTCTCTTAATATGGCGTTCATCAATGTATTGTCGGATATGATCTACGTATAATATCGTGTTCTAAGTGATTTGACCAATCACAAGCGATATATTATTCGAACAGTCGCGTGTGATTGGTGAACTCGCTGGCGTTGCGTTTACGTCCTTGCGTTGCGTCGTAGTGGGAACCAAGCTTTAACGCAATTACGTTGTGTCACGTCGTTGCGTTACGTGCAAATAGGAACCAAGGTTTAAATACTCACAAAAGATAAATCATCAGCTTTTTGAAAATGGCAACAGAAAGAACTTAAACCAAACAAACCAAAACAAAGTGGGAATCTTAAAACCACCCAAACCGCCATTACTTTCATACTTATATAAATGTACGTTCCATCAACTTAAAATAACCTTATCTTCTACATATTGTAAAGAATATTGGAACTTTATTTGTGGGCGCTTCTTTGTTAGGCTTTTCTGCCTTTTCTAACACTTCTTCTACGTTTGTGTGGTTTATTTTGACGTTGGACTTGTCCCAAGTTGACCATTAGATTAAGAGACCCATTTGTATACGTATGCAGGAACTCGTGAACCCATTGCATTGACAACACAAAGAGAAATTACTGGGATTTATCTGTCTGGGTTCGATTAATTTGATCTGATACGTTAATCTACCGACTACATTTTATATGTGATTGATTCTAAAATAGAACATGAAGATGTTACAGTATTATGTTTTATTTCATGTGTTCGTCAAGAAGTAACCGGAAGATTGGGTTACTGTATGTTGAATCAGAGAAGAGTGAAATTGTGATTTCCCTCTTACTATTGTCCCCCCAAGAACCAGAAAAATAAATATTCATTAAATCAGATAGGTTATTTTGTAGTTAATCAAAAAACTAAAAAAAAATAATGTTTTCTCATGTAAAATGACAAAATAAATTCAACCAAAAACCCATTGGCTGGCAGCCATCTCTTTTGCTTTAAATTTTTTTCAGGTAAATAGATTGTTTTAGATTCAATTTTTTTCAAAGTGGATAACTATTATGTGACATTGAAATGGCATATTCAACAACAACAGTTTAAAACAATACATCTTTAAACAATCCAAAAACGTTGAAACGAAAGCACTATCCATTCAACCGATTTGCAGAATAGCGTTAAAAACGTAAAAAATGTAATAAAATAATTAAGAACATATATTTTTAACTTTGATTTTATTCTACATTATTATAATACAGTTGCTTTTGTTTCCATTTTTATTATTGGTATTCATAATAATAATGATTATTATTAATTTTGTTTTACCATACGCATGTGTATTATACGTCAAAACATTGATATATAGTGTAATCATTATTAGTAACATTTTAATTGCTTGCTAATTGTTTTATGGTAATTTCATGCTACTGTGCTTAGATATCAATATTTTATGAACATATATTATTTGTCGTTTAAAAGCAGAGGTCCGAATGTGTTTCATCATTCATTACACTACACAACACACACAAACGTTATTACGCATTTTCAAGAATCAAAAACATAATATTCAATCGACCTTTTCCCACGGGGGCACGAAACTGTACTTTAGAGATGGTACAAATGACTGTAAAATCTAACTAGCTTATAAATCACATGTAATCTCCGCAAAGAAACGTTGCTGTTGGCACGTTGTGTAATACTGTTTCGTAACCAGTTTTAGTGTACATCGTCGAAACTCGATAATAAAACTTATATTGAAACGCCTTTTGGTGATCTGTAAATCATTGGCAATCACGTTTACAATATTTTTTTTTTCACTTGACGTACCAGTGTCAAAAATGCCCTGAAGTTCGTCAAATAGATACTTAATTAACATAGACTGACGTACATGGGTTAAAAATAGAAATATAATGTAATTTTATATAAATGAACCATTATAAAAAAATCAAATTATTGACTTTAATTTTCGGTAAGTAAATCATTTTACGTACTTTGTACTTGAAAAATTAATCTCTAAATCTAACGAGAAATTGGCTGACCTGTACATGATACGTAGTTAATGTTCATGCAATTAAGAAGAAACTTGATTGCTTAAAATTAAGCATTTCAGCATTAAGCATAAAATATTTATGTAGACATAATATAAGCATAATGTGTATTTATGACCTGTTCATGATAAACTTCAGAATTGTTTTGTAGTCGTTTTAGAACCTTGTACACTATACAAGTTCTTGTTTATGTAGAGCATCTTGTGTATAATTGTCTTGTGTGAACAGGATTGCCACCTTTGAGAAGGATAGTGAATGAATTCACTTGTGGTTATCCTTGTCAATTTGCCTAAAATGATAAAAATGATTGAACATTTATGAGTAAAATTTATATATAGATGACCCTGAATTGGCTGGATTGTCACACTTATTTCACCAAATGGTGAATTATTAATGGTGTAAATTGTAGGTCCAAGATTCTGGTATCACTGACATGCGCATTTGAAACAATTTTTTTTTCATACGGTCGTCGCGAAAAATGCAATATTAAATGGAGAATTTGTGCAGGTTCTATTAAGTCGTAGCAAATCCAAAGTTCCCCACTTCAAAATTATGATACAGCATTGTTGAGTAAAGCTCTGTCTACATTATCAAACTTTATGTGACAAAAAAAATGTGCCCTAATCGGTAGTTTTGTTCATGATACCATGAACATTAGATAGATACAATTGACGAGATCTATATGCACATACAATATAATATATGGACATATATGTCATATCACTAGGTACCATATTTTGACACAGCACACTATTTTTTTGTCAAACTAGTTTGATAGTGTAGACAGAGCTTAAAAATATTCATTTTGTGAGCTAAATCACCTTATAGACATTGATCTAATGTGTGACGACCTTCTTAGCTTTGTAGCCATGGTAATTAAAAAGATTTATCGTAATTAGAGTGAGTTAATTATAAATATTATTTCAAACTAAAGATGTGTTTGAATGCCATGACCACGTGTGGCCATGGTAGGTTCACTCGCCACACATCCTGTGAAATAATCAATCATCAGCTGGATATGTCGCCAATATTTCAATAAATCCCTATTATTTTCGCACATATAGCTTTGCGTCAGCATTTCACCTGTGGAATCATACTATAATTATCGGACGTGCCATAAAGGCTTTCAATTGAGTAATAGTTCAGGTTATTTGAAATCGGAAATGACGTTTTTACTACCTTTACGGTCTTAACTTCTCACTAACACTGTTAGTGAAGGATCGGGACCAACAGGTGGTAAACACCTCTAAAAACGGTCCAGTTCCAATTGCACAGTGGCTGTGTGTGACAGTGGCTGTGTGTGTGGACTAGTAACCCCCTACTCGTATCGAAAGATGTACTAGGTTATTTAAAGTGCACATGTGTACATTGGACCTACGTTGTATAGTCCTTATCCGAGAAGACTCGTTCTACCAACAGAACCATGAAGCGAGTGAGCCTCGAACCCTTGCCGATGTTATGGCTACGTAATTACGGTTCCACTATCTTAACCGCTCGGCCACTCACTCGCGGATGATGGGGAGTGCAATCGCTTTTGCTGGTCTGTTAAAAATTTAGTTTAGTTGGTTCTTTTGTGTCTAAAAAGAATGTTAAATTTCAAACTGCATTTAAATCATGCGTGTGGGCAGCAATATACCATTTCGTCTTTTCATTTGCCATAACGCCTACACTATCGTTAGTTTGATTGTCGTTCCAAACACAATGATACCTGTAGTTACAAAACTAAAGTACACCATAGTGTATAGAATATACAGTATTATAAAGAATGTAATTAATGTTTCCCAACTTTTTTGACGCGGCATCCAGACTGACGTACACATCAGACGTATTGCTTTCCCATATTTAGATATCAGTTACTTCAGGCACAGTAACACCAGCTTAATATTAAAACTAGTAAACTCTTTGAATATTATTTCAACATATCTTAATTTAGAGAACCCTTTGTTTTGTGTTTTTTTTAAAAGAAATACTCGAAGAATCCATAGAAGAGCAATCTGTCTTGCTTGCTCACAGCACATTTGAGAGGAGGTTAAACCTACTTTCCTTTCCGGGAATTCGTTCGATGTGGCTTTAAAAAAAATGTAAATCTCTTGTTGAGTTCAAACGAATGTATAAACAGAAAAAATTGTTTTTAATGTTGTATAAGTAAAGTTAATTTTTCTTTTCTGAACTTTATTATATATTGCCTTACGTCATAACTTAATTGTACACAATGATTTAAAACAAAGGAGAGATGATCTATAAGTTTTCAACCACTTGTTTCCTTCCTTTCCTCATTTTATTGACAAGAAAATATATTATGTTATATAAACTGATGTTGGAAATAAACATTATACTATACAACACGATTAAAAGGTATCAATTATAATTTATTTTTAATAATGATAAACCTACAGAAGAAAATATTTAATATATATGAAGCTTTATGATCGTATCATCTGTTGCAGCAAAAGTGTTGTTCAAAATATTTGTTCAAGCAGGGAAGAGTGACATTAATTTCACTCTTCCCTGGTTCAAGTATTGTTGCGTACACAAATACGCTCCTTAAATAAAACCAGATCCCGAATGGGCCTGATGTGTTTCAATGTACGAACTATTATGTTCCGGCTATGAGTCAAAAAATATAATCAGTGTGTTAAAAATGAAATCGATGAAGGAAAACTGTTTATGATAATTGCTTTCTAAATTAAAAAAACGTTTTTTTTTTCTTTTTGTAATTAGAATGTAAAAATATTTTTGCACATAAATTGCATATTAGAACATTCAGAAAAATTGATTGTGTATTGTTTCAATTAATGTAATGTGCGCTGAACTCTGTGCGCTGAAACACGTGCACTGAAACAGGTGCGCTAAACTCTGTGCGCTGAAACACGTGCGCTGAACTCTGTGCGCTGAAACACGTGCGATGAACTCTGTGCACTGAAACACGTGCGCTGAACTCTGTGCGCTGAAACACGTGCGCTGAACTCTGTGCGCTGAAACACGTGCGCTGAACTCTGTGCGCTGAAACACATGCGCTTAACCATGTGCGCTGAAACACGTGTGCTGAACCACGTGCGCTGAACCATGTCACTGAACCACGTGTTCTGAACCATCTGCACTGAATTGCGTGCGCTGAACCATGTGCGCTAAATTATGCGCGCTGAAGTATGTGCGCTAAACCACATGCGCTGAACCATGTGCGCTGAATTATATGCTCAAATATGGTAGTGATATGCCCAATTTAGTTATACGACATCATCATGTCCATATATGGGCATATCACATTTTTTTTGTCACATAAAGTTTGATGTAGACAGTTATCGTTACCGTTGTTACTTTGATAATATTATGTTGTTGACATTGTGACACTATGCTCCACGGTGTATTCATATTGTTATATTAACACTAATGTAGTAAATATTGGATTACTACGAACTTTATTAACAGTATCTCTTAATGTCGTAAAATCAAAATAAGGTGTTTTAAACTTAAAGATGTATTGTCCCCCTGAAAAAAAATGTTTACAACGTTTTTTTTTTTAATATGCCATTTTAATATCACATAATAATTATCCACTTTGACAAAAAAATTGGATCTAAAAACAATTTTATCTACTTGAAAAAACTGTAAGTTAAAGCAAAAAGTGGTCAAATTGGCATCTAGCCAATGGATTTTTGGTTGAATTTAACCATTTTTTGTGTTATTTTATAAGTGAAAACATTATTTTGTAGGGTTTTTTTTCTACGGAAATGAATAACTTTATTAAAACTACAAAATAACCTATTCAAAGTCTGATCTAAATAATCTTTATTTTTCATGTTTTTGGAGGACAATACATCTTTAAGCGAATGGTTATTCCATTTTTAAATAGTTTAAATTAGGCAAATTAGTGGTTTTGCAAATGACTTTTTAGGCCTAGGCCTATACTTTTTTTTTTATCATCGCCGGCCAGACACAGCTTCTGCAAATAGATATTACCATTGATGACTAGGCTTACAAATTGAGACATACATGAAATCAGAATTAGCATTTAGATATTTGAGAGATTTATACGTTATAACTTAGATGCATTTTTCATAAAGAATCGAATTACAGATCGTGACAAGATATTGGACTTATTATCGAATTATACTTCGTCTGCTAAGAATTTCAAGTACAATCTTGTTACGGATTACTTAAAATGAGAAGGCGTGCTTATTACGTATTTATTGTGAATTATAGTAGTCACTTTGTGTCACATATACAGGCGTAAACAAGGCCGATGTCAAGTCGATTGCCACTGACGCAGTAAAGGTGATATGTAATGTGCACTATTTGTGTGTTACTCGCAACCAAAATGCGTTATTTTTCTAATGTAAATTAAAACTGTAAACTTGCATTAGGTCAATAATCTAATAATGTTTGAGACCTTAAAAATAGAAACAATAAGCACTTGGACACAACGCAAAAATGTAGATGCAACGCAAGTAAATTGAGTTGACCAATCACAAGCGACATACGGACGGTTCATCACGTAGTGATTGGTCAGATTACTTGCATCCTTGCGTTGCGTCCAAGTAGGAAACAAGCTTTAAGAGTCTCTTTAACATTTACAATCTGCAACTTTGAATGAATTGAATTTAATTATCAGACTTCACTTTCTTAAGCTCAGTCTACACTATCAAACTAGTTTGACAAAAAAAGTGTGGTATGCCTAAATATGGTAGTGATAATGCTAAAAATATGGTAGTGATATGACATCATCGTGTCTATATACAGTATGGGCACATCACATAACGTTTGATAGTTTAGACAGAGCTTAAAACTATTTCCTAAAATTCATATAAATATAAGGGAAAACGATGGAATTGAATCAGTATATCGACGATTAATTCCGTGTTGTTGCTCTGAATGAATTTCACCTCTTTTAAAATGTCTATAATGATTTCTTTGGATATATATTTGACGAAACGAAAAAAGGAAATAAACGTTGCGTTGAATTGAATTTAATTAGTAGATACTGAACGTATAGGTACTTAGCCCTTGCCCACTTGCCAACACCACTTACCATTAAAATGACACAGTATCTTACGGCAATTATGACCCATATCATACGATTTTATTAGTTGTTAACGCTTTTAAAAATAAAGATTTACTAGTTTTAATATGAAGAAATATCGTTACTCCACAGTGTAGCATTAAGAGCATTAGTACACATATCACTGCGTGTCTATTTTTAGATTTACTTTTAAATCCATGTATATTTTAAACACTTAAATCTGACAAGAGTGTATTTTAGGTCTTGTTTATCTTTATCGCTGAAAACGTGACTACGCGATCTGAAACTTAACAATTTTAAATATTATTGTGACTGTGTTAGCTTATTGGTGATTGATGATATGATGATTGGGATAGAAAATTATCATAATTAATAACTTTAACGAGATAATTAAGTTTATTTAAAGTAATGTACGGTACCGCTCCGGGTAAACGGCTACAAACAGATAGGAATATACATGCTATTTCAAAATCTACTAAAAAGTATATGTTAAAAACATTATAATCTCATGAATTATTCATGATTTCTGTCTTAACGTGATAGGAAAAAAATAATGTTTTATAAGGAGTCAGACAATCATAATGACGGGTTCTATACATGTTTTATACAAAACAGTGTCTATTAAAAAAAAATGTGATAATATTAATTATAATATCATTTTCGCTTACACATTCAACAGGTGAACAAGTACATTAACCTCTTAAATATGTAGCTTAATTAATATTTACCGAACACATATATATTATTTTCATATAATGGTTGATATATTGAATAATGTAAAATTTCTCCAATAAATTACACTAAACTTGGAACCTAATACATAAAGTTGTATCGTATTTCACAGGTATATCAATAGATATTAATATTGTTTCAGGGCATTTTCCAATCGAGTAAACTTAGAAAGGAATATTTGTTGATGAAAATAATACAGTATCATGGTACACAGTAAATCAATTTTACCCGAGGGCATAGTAATGTGTGTGTGTTTATCTATAACAACTAAGGCGCTATGTGTTTGATTTTCATCTTAGCAAGATGAGATCATTGACCATGTACGATTAGCAGCTAATATGAATTTATAAAATATTATTTTCTATAAACATAAATGTATAAGAACACAAGACATTAAGATAAAAACATAGACTGGAATAAATCGTGAAACAGTTTCCTTATATTTACTAATCATATTTCAGAGCGCCATTTCTCTTAAAGATATATTGTCTCCCCCCCCCCCCCCCCCTTGAAAAATAATTTTCAATTAGTTTGTTGAACATTCCATTTTAATGTCCCATATTAGTTATTCACTTTGAGAAAAAATAGGATCGGGAAAAATTTATTATTTACCTGAAAAAAACTGTAATTCAAAGAAAAATACTGTATAGTCAAATTGGCTGACAGACAATGGGTTTTTGACTGAATTTATTTCTACTGAAGAGATTAACTACATTCAAACTACAAAATGGTCTTTTTAGTAATCTTCATATTTTGGGGGACAACACATCTTTAAAAGCACCGTAACTTAAATAAATGATTGTTAAAAGTGTGCTTAAGTTGGCATGGGATGATTACGACAATATGTAGACAGGGAAGAAGAAGAAAAGGAACAGAATAGGTGTCCTAATTATCTGTTCTAAACACGTTTGTCCCTAATGATATTTATAAGCCATCATCACCATTAGCCATAAGTAGCCGGTGAGCGAGGACCAGGAATCGAAGGCTTGACATGAAACTAGAGCAAATGGGTGGTAGTAAGACATAATTAATATTTCTACTATTACTTTTCTGTTATTTGCAGTACAAACTAGAGTGTTGAGACCTTCCAATGTAAATCAAGATTTATTATCAGCTGATGATTTATTTAGAACATCAAAAAGACAATCCGATGTAAGTAATCATTTCTCGATTTATTTATAGAAAAGTATTCATTCTCTTACGATTTGTTCAAGCTTTCATATAAACTCGAGCACATTAGACTATTATGTTAACAATTGAACTCAAAACATCTTGTTCGAACAGTCCTAAGTTTAACCAATACTAATCTAACAACTATAATGTCATAGACGATTAAATAACAGGTAGTATGTATTGTTTTCTTAGAGTATATCCTCAGAATTTGCCAAACACTTGGAAGCAAGCAACGCCCGAATGTATTTTTTTTTTTGTCTTGTGTGGGTTCGTCCCACTTTTTTATTATCATACTCTGTTATAAATATTATATTTTTAAGCATATTTTTTCCTCTCGTTTAGGCTATATGTTACAATGTTAAAAGTAATTGTAATAAAAACATTGAATTCGTTGTTTTACATTTAAAAAAGTAATTAAAATATATAAAATAAGTAACGAAATGCCAATAAAAAACGAAAAAAATTTATTAAAAACGTACTTTTGACAGTTGTCATTATTCTATAAATCTCGTGTTAGAGAGGCTATAAACTCAGGGAGGAATATATGCCCGAATGTATATACCGTACATGCACAGACGTCCATAAATGTTGCTGCGTTGTTTGTAGCGTTTTTGCGTCCACAGCTCGTGCAATCAAAATGTTCATAATGCCATCTTACCAACGTCGTTAGCACAATATTCTCATATTTTGACAAATCTGATAAGAACAATATTATTTCAAAGCATCCGTTTAGAAAAACATAACTAAATACCTTAGAATCAGCAGAATTAATTTAGAAATTTTGAAAAATGTTGAATAATCCTACCTTATAAAGACGACGATTTAAAAACATAACTTTGATAAATATAAAAGACAATGAAAAGATAATATTGAGACCCATTTGAATTTATCGAGAATATGTCGAAAATTATGACAATATTTTCAATAATTCCAAGTTTGAAGGTCAGAAAAATACTAATAAACAAAAGATAATAATTGGCTCAGAGTGGGACAATATCTGACCAATTATAAAACGGTATTTGTACTAATCTAAAATCTTTAGAATCAATACATATTTTTTGTAAAAGAATTTCAGAGTGATTATTTTAGGAAATTCTGAATAAAAATGAGATTAAAGATTCTAAAAAAACACTGAACTAGAGCATGGTTAGTTGAAATACTGTGATAATTAATGGTAATAATATATTATACTTGATGTATCATTACTATTTTATTTGTCAGTAAATAAATCATAAAAATAAATCATGGAATGACGTAATTGTTGAAGGAAGACGTTTTCATTCCTCAACTTTCCATTTCCATTAATCATCACACCCCACGTTTAAGATTTGTCTATAGAAAGGAATTTGCCAAGAACATCAATAATTTTATTCACTAAATAGACTAAATTTCAAATAAAACAAGACACTTAGAAAGAGAATTTAATGTTTCGATCTACTTAACTATTTTCAATAATCTGATGGCTTACTTTACTAAAAATGAAAGCATGACAATTTTTATCATTGTATGGCTGGTACAGTATGTTTTAACCAATCGTTTGAACTTGGTAACATTTTTATTTACTTTAAAGATGAGTTCAACTCAAAATTGTTGAAAATGACAAAGGTCGGGCCTCGAATTCTAAAAAAGTGTTCTGTTTCTTGAGTTCCGTATCACTAACATTTAGATAGATATTCGGGACTAAAATATTATTTAATTCCTAATTATTTCTGGATCATTAGTTAATTTTAATTATTTTTATTATGTCAAATAAGAATAAATTATAGTTTTTTTTTTATTTTCATTGATGAATTACAGTAGGCCTACCGTATTATACCCAGTCGATTTTTAACCTACAAAACAATGGCATTTTCAACAAATTTGCAAAAGTGTTTTGCTGTGATGGGAGCATTAAAAACAATCATTAGACCATCTTAAATGAGTTCTGTAGTCTCAAATGAGCCCAATAGCAAGTGTGTTAACTATGCAATTGTGCACGAGCCTGGATTAATCACAAGTTGTTAAATTATTTATCTAAATCTGCTCAGATAGTTAGAAAGCCCTAGTAAAGTAATGCGTATTTATTGGTTCTGGGAAAAATATCTACCGCATGCCAAAAATGTATACGTTATTTTTAATACTGAGTAGGTAGATGAGTTAGGAAGTGGTAACATCAAACTAAGCCCTTTGCTTTCCGAATCACCTGCGAGTAAAGATGAGCCTCTAGGGAGTCTTCGTAAAGTCGTTGGACTTGTTAAGGCCAAGGACGATGTACGGATAGGATAATGGACCCCAATAAAAATCAAAGATTGAGTTCATTCATTGATATACAGAATCATTTACTTTAATGTGTACCATGAGTTTAAATTAGTGGTGTTAGGCCGATAATTAAAATGACAAGTAGGAGGATAAGAGGGGGTGGATGTAGGGTAATGGATGCGGCGTGTGCCCGGAAGAGACAATCTCAATGGCTGGGGTTGATTATCAGTGGGTGTCCTGGTTCAGAAGGCCTGTCACCAATGGTTGTTTTCTTAGCAATTTAGAGTGGATTCAGAGAGGGATTTTTAAAGACTCTACTGAAAGCACGCGGTCGGTTATCACTCGACTATGCAGCTTATTAGGTTGTAATAGTAATTATACGCATGCTCATATGTTCTGAGTGACTTTTCCACTCAACAGCTGCGTAGGGAACACGACAGCTTGCACTGTTATAGTTAATTATTAATATATTAAGCTTGTTTTTTGGTGCTGAACCATAAGGTTTAGAACGTCATTTTGATTCCAAAGCCTGGTTCCTACTAGTATAACGTTGCGGGGTGTTGCGTTGAGTCTACGTCCTTGCGTTGCATCTCTAATGGGAACCAGGCTTACAGAGACAAAATAACGTTATATACTTAATGGTTTAGCACAAAAGTAACGATTGGTAATAATATATATATGGTAATGTATTCATGAATTTTCTTTTCCTTCATCCAATCTACATAGTAGATGGATGAAGCTATTGTTCTAACCATGTGACTATGTGGCGTAGGTTTTTTTTATTCCTTCACTTGCACTGATGAAGGGCTAGTGTTGCCCGAAAGCTCTGCTAACTTTTCTGGCTGTTTACTTTATCGTTTTGATTTAGCTTTTCGCTTTTTATTTTTGTATCTCCATTGAGATCCAGCCACTGATACCCACAGCATTGTCATTTTTTCAGTAATTTGCCTTTGGATTTCTATATATATATATATATATATATATAAACACATCAGGCAATGAACATTAATTCTAAACCGCCCGGTGATATACTGAAATTTAATTAATTAATTTGAAACGATAAAGATGAGGAAATCTGTGAGAATGAGAAAAAAATTTTTTTCCGAAATAAAACATGAATGAATGAATGAATAACACTAATAATCATATGCCAACTTTAGGCCAGCATAAGAAAACTACATGCATTTAATAATCCGTAGCTTCCTCAACAACAACCATATTACCAAGGGCTTTATCGAAGTAATTTTCTATATTCTATGGGTAGGATTATCATTTGTACTGCTCTACTAATCATAGTACAGTAAAACAGGAACAACAACGATTAGAGCCTCCTAAAATACACAGTATTAATTGCCACTTTTTCTAGGTAAAACACATCAATTGCAGAACAACTGATATCAGTGACTGTGTTGATAATTTACAGGTAATTGTGTTGTGTCCAGTCACACAGTTGATATCGATTGAGTTTGTCGCCAGCCCTGTCTTATGTGGCCAAGAATGACAAACTGAAATGAACTAATATTATTGGTATTTTACTGACGCGAGATACGTAGACAATTGATAGAAATATAATACAACCACGATATTATTACTAATGGCTGTGACTTTCTTATTTACTTTATTTTCTTTTGCCTCTTGCGGAACAAAGAATATCGTAAGTATATCAACAAATTTCATTGTATGCTTGATGGTCATTTCAAATACATCTTTAATATTTAATTAGAATTGTAAGCCCAGTCCGTTTAAGTAAACACGCCACAGCCTCCGTCGTCATTAACCGTCATCGATGTCTGCATGTGGTCAGCCTGTGGGCTAAATATTGTATTTATCGTTATTTCGACAGTGTTTGCTTGCGAAATATTAATCGCCAAAACCATAGTTTCTTTAAATAAATTCTAAAAATAGTTAATTTTAAGAATATTATCGTACAGTACAATAGAATCCCTCCTTTTGGAACACCCTTATTAAGGGGAGACTTTCCCGAAAAGGAAAACATGGAAATGTATTAATACAGTCAATCCCAATTCAGGTAACAACTCTATGATCGAAGGTGTCCTCTTAAAAAGGTCTATACTGTATCGATATTCATTATAGTTTAATATGTGTGGAAACGTTAACTTCGTGTAAAATTTTCATAAGCGCTCTTTTAAAACGAATGAAGAATATTAGGATACAATTGAATTTTTTTTTATGTACGAAATGTATATTGAATTGTTTATCGTCCTGGTATAAATACGTCTTTTAATCATATTCTTTTAACGGAGTAAGCACTGCTAGAAATGGCGCGCTCTTTATAAAATATACTTTCACGAATAAAGTACCCGATTTTTCAAATAAACAACAACAATAGTAGTATTATAGACAGTACAGACATGAATGTTGCAAAAACATGTTTTGTATTTCTGCTGAGGGTCAACACTTTTCAAATGTGCAATTTGTTCTCAGCAAGAAACATCGCTGATTTAATTGATTACATTTATCATGTTGACGAAGAAGAAGCTAAAAAGTAGGGCAAGCTGCAAACATGAGGAGTTCATAGCATTTTAGATCACTTGACTCGAAATCGTGCCGTTTACATGTTTATCGGTCGATAATTCTACAATTGTCCTTTTACTCAGTTGAAAAATACTTGCAATTTGTTGTTTTCTGACCTTTGAGAAAACAACTCAAATGTAAATCAAAAATTCCAGGTTTAAAGGAATGATTCAGTACTACTTTATGTTATCTTATACTTTCGGTAATCTCAAGTTGTATTTCTGTCATTGATAGAGGGCGCACAGGCAGATAACAACAAATGCTTCCATTTATTCTTCTCGGATAATAATTTTTTTGTAAATATATGTGCGACATACTTGAGCTAGGACGAAGCTCACGCACTACACAAATTCAATTACATTTTTTATTAAAACATTTAAAAAGTGTTTACATGGTATATTTTGTGTTCGCGTTAAAAGTAACTGTAAACGGTTCATTTTTACAAAATCGAATGAAAACAGACTTTCTCATAGATATTTTCCTACAATATGGCCAATGGTGGTTTATTTTTTTAAATGTTAAAACTGATTTGTATATACGTTATGATTGTTTTTTTTCATTTTGGAAATGTTGACTCTCGTAAAACCGTATTACTTTGATCTAATTCTGTCATGTAAATTCTGAATGTTTTCATGTTTTGAGTGTACAGTATTATAGTGTTTATTTCACGTTGTCCTATTCTCCTGAATTGATAAACCTAGATTAAAATGTACTTATACTGTTGACCTTTCTATGTGTACTGACATGTCACATGTCGACATATCAGTCTGACCTCATTTTATTTTTTCTTCTGTGTCCATCTATTTACGAGCAAGCGTTTAGTATTAGTGATGTCGTGTATTCTAACTGTCACGTGTAAGCTCTGTCTACAATATCAAACTTTATGTTACAAAATGTGATGTGTCATATCACTACCATATTTCGACATATCACTACCACATTTGGGCACATCACACTTTTATGTCAAACTAGTTTGATGGTGTAAACAGAGCGTAAGGAATGTAAAATTGCAAAATTGTAAAAATTTGATACGGTTTCTTTACTGTAAACATATAAGTAGATTGTGATTGGGTTGGAGTTGCCCATCTAGTTTTATAATAATATATCTCTAGTTTTCTTATCATAGGATACTAATTAGAATACTAATTAGATTATAATAAATTTAGAAAAACACAAATACAAACTTAATCTTTTTTCTTTGATATTTAATCTTGCTTCATTGGCATCTACAGGGACGTGGGGTAAGTTTATTTACTTCACAATTCTTAATCGATTAAAAAAAATCATTTGCAAAAAAATAGATATGCTTTTATTATGTTAAATAATTAACTTCATAATTAACTCCTTTTTTCTTGTTTTTTCCATGCATATTCTACTAATTATCAGGTGGTAAGTTGATTAGTTTATACCTTAAAATAAACACAGTTTGTGTAATAATATTTTGTTTTGGTTCATACACGTATCTTTAAACAATTGAGTTTGTATTGTATTCATGTATTAACAAATTATATTCTAATACAATGTATTTTGATTTTGTTTATTTCAACTTATCAGGCGTGTCGAGTAAGTATTGAATTAATTATTAAATCATCACTATTCTCACAAATATCATATCATAATGATTATCATTATCATTGCATACATTATGCATATTCATATATATATAATGTTCTTTGCATGTTGTGTTTATATATATATATATATGCATATATCTTTGTATACCAACTCAACTATAGTAATTGGTCAGCTGTTTGACCTACTGTGACGTAATTTTTACTGTAACTGACCAATTACTCAACCCCTAACGTATCGATACCCCACAGTAGTTATTAACAATTATCATAAACCATAATTTATAGTACATCTACATTTTTAATACAATTTATTTATTTCCATTTTTTAATAGCTACACCCAAGGGTAAGTAAGATAATTTATTTTAATTTGTCCATAATACAGATCTCCCTCTAATTAAAGACCACTCGTTAAACATTGCTCAGCCGGACCAATATAACTATAATTCTTACAATCTTAAAATTGTGTGAAATGTGTATTAGAAATGCCATATTTACCATTAATGTATAATTAATCCCTTGTTGTAACTTTCTGTTTGTTTTTCAAATCAAAGTTACAGTCAACCTCTATTCAGAAAAGTGTGATGTGTCCATATATGGACATGATGATGTCATATCACTACCATATTTGGACATATCACACCTTTTTTGTCAAACTAGTTTGATAGTGTAGACAGAGCTTAATGGTATAGTAGCCTATCTATGTGATGTGCTTTCGTATACATTTCATAAGAACATTTTATTAGAATTTCTTAATACAATTCGTGTGTAATGTACAGTAGGCCTACAGGGGGAAGTCTGGAGATAAAGCTTGGTTCCCACTAGGACACAACGCAAGGACGTAAACGCAACGGGACCAAAGACAAGCGACAGTTCGAATAATCCATCGCTTGTGATTGGTCAACTCACTTACGTTGCGTTATACGTCCTTGTGTTGCGTCTCTAGTGGGAACCAAGCTTTATCCCCGGTCTAAAACCAACAATGCTTACACACATTGGACATAAGTATTTGAAAACACATAAAACATTGGGGGAAGGAATTCTCCATACAACAATGTCGGAGAAGAATAATAAAATTAATTTTTTGCTATTTCGACAAATATGATAGCTTTGCGAATGATTGTTAAATGAAGAATCAAACCAGAATGTTACTTAAGCTTGGTTCCCACTAGAACGTAACGCAAGGACGTAAACGCAACGCAAGCGTTTTAACCAATGACAAGCGAAGTTATAGACAGTTAGCAATCACAAGCGAATAAGCCATCGCTTGTGATTGGTCAATTCACTTGCGTTGCGTTACGTCCTTGTGTTGCGTCGCTAGTGGGAACCACGCTTTACTGAACAGCCTGGTTGGTATGAAACGCTTTCAGTTCACATTTACTGAAAGCAGAGGAGGCGTTCCATAGGTTTGTTCCTCTATTATTTCTTGCAACGTTTTGTTATCTGTGTCTTGTCTTAATATATGCATAAATTAATTCATGCATATTCATGATTTCCGCCTTTGCATAAAAATGTAATTCGCCAATGTTTAAGAAAAAAAAGTCGAATCTTGATTGAGTGTGTTTGCAAAAATGTTTTCTGTTCACTCTTGAAGCTGTGATTGTATTTGGTTTCATTAATACTTTTATTTTTAGTACACAATCACCATGCGTCGTCATCATGTCATTTTGTATAACTATTTATGTTCAAGGCATTTTTTAAAATATCGTATTGTTTATTTTTCATGCATTCAAACAGGATTGCGAGGTATATAATATTTTCAAAAAAACTCAAAACAATCGGAGATTTGTTATTTGTGTCAGTCTCTCGCTCTTAGTGTGATAAACAATGTCTCTAATTAAAGACCATTCAACTAAGACTATTACTATTTTAAAAATAATATATCGTATTGAAAATGATGCATGGGTGCCCTATATCGGTAATATGTACAAACGAAATAAGTGTGGTGGTTTTGATATGTAGTTCAATGATTGTAAACCCAGGGAAGAATAAAACCAATTTCACTCTTTCCTGATAATAAAATTTAACATACGTTTTAAGACAGTTTCGTCAACTTAAATTTATACTGGTTAACAATCAATAAAGTAGGCCTACATATCATTATACTAATCGAAACCAGAGGGAAAATGTTTTCACAAGTATATCATTAATTTCTGTTATTGTTCGATATGATATTTTAAGATCAACAATGACAAAATATTTACGATTTGTTTATTACTACACAGGGATCACGCACCATGCCACGTCGTGAAAGATCAAGGGTGAGTATTGTTTAGCCCTTAGCCTGGAGGCCTATAATATTGATATTTGTTTTGCAGTAGTTTTAAAGATGTATTGTCCCCCAAAAACATGAAAAATAAAGATTGATAAAATCAGAATTGGAATAGGCTTTTCCGTTATAAAAAAGTTATTCACTTCTGTAAACAAAAAAATCAACAAAAATAATTATTTCACTTAACAAGGCCATAATACATAGCTGCAGTCGCGTGCTCAAATTTGAGTTAGTGTTTACCGACCGACCGACTATCCGACCGACATAGTGAGCTTTAAAAAAATCAAAAGAAACGGTTAATTGTAAGCAAAAACCATTTTCTGATTTTCAGGAAAATAAGTTTTTGGTCAAAGTGTTATTATTTGATATATTCAACAAAAAATGTTTAAAAAATGATTTTTTTAGGGGGATAATATATCTTTAAATAATATGTTTCAATACATGATTCTTTTTAATGAACTTTCTTTATCTTGTAGGGTCTTAGAATGCGACTAAGGAGTGCAGTAAAAAGGGCAATGACCGGACGAGAACAATAGCAATTTCACAAATAACCTTACAATTTAAGGTAATACATTATGTAATTGTATATTGGAAGGAATCTTAAGCTCTGTCTCACTATCAAACCAGTTTGACAAAAAAAGTGTGATGTGCCCAAATATGGTAGTGATATGCCTACAATAGTGATATGACATCAACATGTCCATGGGTACATCGCATTTTTTGTCACATAAAGTTTTATAGTGCAGACAGAGCCTTAGTGGATAGATCTTTTGATTGATAAGTAGATAAATGTAGTCCACTTAATAGTTGATTAAGTTCACTTTTTGGATTCCATGTCTCTTTGTTTTTCTTTGTATTACTGTATATGTATTTGAATGAGACGAATGCTTGAATGAGACGAATATATTAAATGAAAAAAAATACGACAAAGTGTTCTCTAGATTTTATTAAAACTTGAACCAATGGACAATATGCTTCACTATGATTATACCAACAAGCTTACTAACAATAGAACTCCGCAGCCGTGTCATGAATTAAGTATTCATCGTATAGTTGAATAGATCCTACCGTCGTCACACTCAAGTTTAGAATAAAAACTGAAAAAGCGAACGAATTTTAGGCCAGAGTATTATAGTTTTAGTCTAACTTCTAACATCAATAACAAAGTGTACTTCTTCTTCCTTTAGATTTTTAATGCAGTTAATACATCTATTTTCTTATACCGAAGAACAAGACATTATCCACCAGAAATCAACATGTTAAGCGAATTCACCCAGCAAAAATAGTGTAGAAATCGCTATGAGCCGACCATGTCCAATGTCCCAGGATCTGACGTACGTGGCTAACTTTGCTTGATTTTCCTCGTCGATACAATTGCAGCATGTCATGTTGATAAATGAATACGTTATGCGTGTTCGCTATGAAATCGCAATATTTTTCAGAACAAGAAATAAATGACTTGGTGGAATGATCGCTTAATGAACATATATATATATATACATACAATTTAGCTTTTCGCTTTTTATTTTTGTATCTCCATTGAGATCCAGCCACTGATACCCACAGCATTGTCATTTTTTCAGTAATTTGCCTTTGGATTTATATATATACATACATATATAAATAAAAACGGTCTGAAAATTTCAACCTGAGTACATACATATATAATATGTATATAATTTGAAACGATAAAGATGAGGAAATCTGTGAGAATGAGAAAAAGTCGCCCCAACCGAGACTCGAACTCGGACCGCCTGCTTGATATGCAGATGTCCTAACCATTAGACCACTGGGGCTTTCATGGTATTGTTCGAACTCGATTGGATAGCGACTCTTTAACATTCTCGGCGTGGTACGGCGGAACAGCGCTAGTCCTCAGTTGTACGCACGCGCACCAGAGATCAAATTGATACGCCCTCATCTTACAGTATTTTTATTCACGAGGCGGGATCTCAGAAGAGATACTTTTATATATATAAACAAATCAGGCACAGAACATTAATTCTAAACCGCCCGGTGATATACTGAAATTTAATTAATTAATTTGAAACGATAAAGATGAGGAAATCTGTGAGAATGAGAAAAAGTCGCCCCAACCGAGACTCAAACTCGGACCGCCTGCTTGATATGCAGATGTCCTAACCATTAGACCACTGGGGCTTTCATGGTATTGTTCGAACTCGATTGGATAGCGACTCTTTAACATTCTCAGCGTGGTACGGCGGAACAGCACTAGTCCTCAGTTGTACGCACGCTGAGGACTAGTGCTGTTCCGCCGTACGACTTTTTCTCATTCTCACAGATTTCCTCATCTTTATCGTTTCAAATTAATTAATTAAATTTCAGTATATCACCGGGCGGTTTAGAATTAATGTTCTGTGCCTGATTTGTTTATATATGTATATATGTATATATATATATATATATATATATACATATATATACTGCGCACTGTAATTAATGTACAATGTAAAAAAAATAAATTGTATTCTATTCAAGAGCGACTTATAAACTGATCATATCCAAATAATTTAACATGCACTTTTGTCAATTGTTTACAGGGCTTCTAATGCATCGTTATGTTTTGTTCAGTGTTATATATCAGTAGGCCTAACTTATTGGTTATAATATAAACTCTTTAGTTTATAGTTGTTAAAATAATTTATCCGACAGTAATAAGTTAAGCAAGACCTTCGGATTGTTACAGAGTATACTTTCTGCTGTTTGACGCCCTCTGTGGTTTTTTTTTCAAGACAAGTTCGTACTTACTTAGCGATATATTAATTATTACTTTAAAAGAGATATTATTATATGTAAATTTATGAACAGCATACTACGATAACTCTTATATTAGAATTAACATTTTACCTTTGACTAAATATTGTGCAATAAATTATAATATAGCATATAGGCCTATAATCATTTCTTGTTGTGAGAATATTTTCATTATATCATTTAATGTAATTGTAATGAATTTATGTTGAGAAAACTTAGTAAAATTGCATTGAAAGAATTAAACATTTAATTTCAAGAAACAAAAGTAATATACTTTTGTTCAAGAAGCATAATAATTGTGGGATAACACTGATCGGCAAGGTAGAATGAGGCCGCTTCTAATATAAACCGTTGGTCTAGTGTACACATCAGGCTCATGTGCACATCTTTCGAGACGAGTAGGGGTTACCTCGATGTACTAGTGTACACACAGCCACTGTCACAGACAGACAGATATCATAAGAACATGAAGTGGAGTTCAGGCTTAGTGGTTATAATGCTTGGCTACCACTCCAAGGGTCCTGGGTTCAAGTTCTGTCACATGTCAGAATTTTTTCTAAGGACCAAATTCTCCACTCCCAAAGACTTGTAATAAGACTTTGTTTATGTAGAGCATCTTGTGTATATGTTTGTCTTGTGAACCTCTGAGGGTCCCAAATGATCAGCAATAGCTGGATGGATAACCCTCATTAAATATGGTTTTTTAAAAAAACTCATCATGGGGGGCCCTTGATTGTCAGTTAGGTTGAATGAATACAAAACCTACAGCCACTGTCACAGACAGACAGATATCATAAGAACATGAAGTGGAGTTCAGGCTTAGTGGTTATAATGCTTGGCTACCACTCCAAGGGTCCTGGGTTCAAGTTCTGTCACATGTCAGAATTTTTTCTAAGGACCAAATTCTCCACTCCCAAAGACTTGTAATAAGACTTTGTTTATGTAGAGCATCTTGTGTATATGTTTGTCTTGTGAACCTCTGAGGGTCCCAAATGATCAGCAATAGCTGGATGGATAACCCTCATTAAATATGGTTTTTTAAAAAAACTCATCATGGGGGGCCCTTGATTGTCAGTTAGGTTGAATGAATACAAAACCTAAATAAAAATGGTATGCCCTTTCCATCATAGACCACTTTCTGTGACCTGAAAACTAATTTGACTCAATTATCTGGTTAAGAGTCACCTAGCCCAAAGACATTTCAATATTTTGAGTTATAGGCTGTTGTTAGCAAATAGTCGATTCTCTGTACTGTAAAAAACTTACATACATGAGATACAATGTACTTAGCTACCAGAAGAAAGCATTGTGATTGGCCCATTTGTAGTAGACCTAATGCTGAAACTCCATTCTGATACCGTACTGTACTGAATTTATATAACTGTATTTTGTTGATCTATTCATGTTTTTTTTTTCGATGTCAATTAGATTTTTCTCAAGTTTAATTTATTTTACAAAAAAATAATATCGTTGACATTTGCAATACGTAGCGTATCTACATCTCATTAATTATTCTCCAATGTATAATGTAAATGAGATGATAACACCATGCTTGTGAAAAATAAGACACGACATTATAATTTGTCGCTATATGTTACAGTTATTACCATTACAGACTAATAATTATGTTCTAAATGTAAATTGTTATGGACCACATACTTTTACTAATTACAATAAAGCAGGGAGTTGTTATTAATAACAACTCCCTGAATAAAGTACGGCCATCACACGTGTTCAAAGGATAGATATGAAATCTGAAACATATGTAAGATTCAAGATTCAAGAAATTTTATTTGTCTATAAAAGTGGAAATTCACTTTGCTTGGTAGATTAAAACAACAATAAAAAAAAAACGTAAAAAACGTTGCAACAATTTAAAACAGATTAAAATACAAGATAAAAAGTTAAAAATAAAAAAACTGTTAAAAATGTAAAACTATTTAAAAATTGCATTATCGTCTTACATTATAATTAAAAATATGAATGCTATTTACAACGAAGGATTTTCTAGTTCTACCAAAGATTTGCTCTTGGAGGTCGTAGCCTAATGCCTGATCTACTTAAGTTATAGGCCTAACAGTAATGTAACGGATGAGTGGGGTCTTTCATAATATTGTTTACTTTTTTTTAAATACTCTTTTCATAGATAAATGAACAAGGCGTTAGATCAGCTTTAATAATACGTTGTGCAATGTTACGTGGTCTCTCAATATTTTTCTTATCATTTTCAGTAAAGTTACCATAAAAACATCCAATGCTAAAAGATAAAATACTTTGAATAATACTTTGATAAAATAGAATTAAACTAGTGTTATCAACTCTAATTTGCTTGAGTTTTCTGAGAAAGTAAAGCCTCTGAGGAAAAAAAATCTACTCGAGAACCAAGAGCCCCGCAAGGATCTGGTTTAATTTTCATTTTACAACAACGTATAAATAAACAAGATAGGCCTAATAATGAGTTGGTGTATACGCAAGCTTTATTCACAAGCTCTAACAATATCAAAAAATGTCCTTACTCAATTAGACAGCTCTATTATGAAAAGCGACGCAATCATACTTGGTTACTATGACAATTATATATGGCGAAAGAAATGGAGAGGTTGTCATACCATCGAGTAATTTGGAAAAAAAAACTAAAGGCAAAGGGTGAATAGTTGGTGAATAAAATGACCTGGTAGCATAAGTATAGAATTTATAAATAAATTAACAAGATTGCATCTACCACCACGAACCGAACACGGGTTTCCCGCATGACAGGGTGGGGATTCTACCACTGAACCACAGGTGCAATACGTTGCCATAAATACTGGTTTGTCATAATAAATACAACCGAATCAGCATAAATAGGGAATTGAACCCAGGTCCCCCGCATGCAATAGTTCAACCAATGAACCAAATGCAATAGGCCCTATATACTTTTAAGGTTTAAAATAAATTACTTTATGATTACATTGCATTGGCATAAAAAAAACAAATTATATGTCTAAGGCCAACTCAGACAGCGTCGTATATACGACGAGGCCCGATGATGAGTCGTCTCGTCGGGAGAATATGAAACATGTTTACAGTTCTCCCGACGACCTAAAAACTACGCCCGACGCTATTTCAAAACGGCTCGTCTCGTCGGGATTCAACTCAGACAGCACCGGCGAGACGTTTCGTTAGTCGGGTCTCGTCGTACGATGCTGTCTGTGTTGGCCTTTAATATTTGCATATGGCTGCTTAACATGATTACTTGACATTGATCATGCCTTGACGTCCTTATGATGTGCATATCGGTTGCCAAAATGAAATCATAATCTATTTCTTATTTATACCGTGCGTGCTAAGCTGATGCGGTAATTTTAATTAAACTCTGCTGTTGCACGAGCTGTGGAAAATTAACTTTAACTAGGCCTACAAGATGAAATGTTTTCATTTAAACAGCACATCATTCATTAGGCCTAATATTTTCTTGAAATAATTTTATTTGGATCCGAATTAATAGAAGGACACGAATACTAAAAACAATAACTGCTTTTGGATACATTTTTTAATGCATTTCTCATCAAAATATATTTTCCAAATCATATAGTGTCAATTATGACGTCATTATCATAAAACATAGAATAGTTATTGAATACAAATTGTACTACACTGGAAAAACGTCTAGTGTGAACCAACTAGAACTTGTGCAACTTAAGCGCTGTCTACTATATCAAACTTTATGTGACAAAAAATGGACACGATGATGTCATATCACTATCATATTTGGGCACATCACACTTAGTCACAAATAGTTTGATAGTGTAGACAGAGCTTTAGATGAATTAAAAAGCAGCAAAAACACTTTGATACGTAAACGCGTAGTTCAATAAACCCTGGTGTGTACGTGCGCTTAAACATATTGCGCTAGACACGTAGGCTACTTACTTACTGAAATGTTAAACTCAATCGAACTTCAATCGATCAGTTAACTACAGACATACTACATTGAACTAAGACATTACTTAAACATTTAAGACGATTAACAATACAGTGATGTATTTCCATCCCATAATATAAATCATCATTACCAGTCTTCTATCTTTGCCATTATAAGCATCATTGTTTAATTATAAATCAAAGTCCATTTAATTATAACGAGTACGATAACTTAATGCATATATTATGTCATGTTGACGCTACAGACAGTCCTTGTCCATTGTAATGGATTTTCCTTAGCAACGCAGAAATGAAAATTTAAAAAAAAGCATGTATGCCTTATCAACATCGTACTTCTTCTGATAGTCTGTTTTCTCTGGTTATATCATGCCTAATCTCCCTATTCTGCAATAACTGTCTTCTTAAGACATTCTGCAGTCAATTCAATTTATTTAGCCACGCAGGCACAGATCAACACATGGTTATTCTTCCTTTGTTCTCTTCTATTACTGCAGCAGTGTTCTGTGCAAGAACACTGCTACTCCTGCCATCATCACCATATTGGTCACACTGCTTGACCTTAAATTAGAGATCTACAATAAAATTGTTCTGGTAACCAAAAACATGTTTCTTAAAATAACATTCAGTTTGATTCCTATTGTCCCTCGTGAATTAAAGATTAAACATTTTATTATCCATGATACATAGGACAGCATCAATTTGAAACCAAATTACACTTATTCATAAAACAGCATTACTTAGTAAGTAGACTATCAATAATTATATAAACAAATAATAATAAAAACATTTTGACAAATGTATTTGTTGTATCAGACGGAAAATAAAGTCAACAATATAATTCTTTATGTATTGTTAGGCATGTTTTTCGAAATGCCGAGAGCAACATAAACAATAATATATTGATTATCAATAATTGTAATGACGTCACCTCAACCTAATTTTATGCCTATAGCAGTGTACACATCGATATAAATGTTTTGTTTATTTTGTAATTTTTCTTGTTACGTGCCGTAATTTTTTTATTATTATTATGCTGTTCTAATGCATAGCACGTTTACAAAATATTATCAATTGTTCAGGAACATGGAAAATATTTTACAACACTAACTAATTAAAAATATTATTCATTTCATAAAGAATATTTTGCTTATATAACTATTTTATTTAATGTTTACATTTAATGTCAGCAACCGACTTTTCGTTAAATTCAAGGAGTGGCAAAGTTAAATGTTATTGTTGTGACCCATTTGTGCTGGCCCATCATGTACCGTACATTCGCATAGAAGTGAGGAACCTAATGTAATTCTATGAGATTTAATACTCAAATTAAGATTTAAAATTTATTTTTTGATTTATTGCAATTGGGGGTAAATATTTCTCGAAACTATTTTGACCGCCATCGTGGATTTCAAATTTGCGCCTATTATAGTATTTCAAAAAGATTTTCTGCAGTTAATCTAAGCATATAATTGTGTAACAAGTTTCAGCTTTTAGTATAAAGTAAATTTTGGAACATTAAACATACGTGTTGTTAGATCCAGTTGACGTCAATGGCCAAGCAATGTTACAATCACCATTTGCAGTTCTGTCAAATCGAATGTACGATGAATTCGTAACGTCCGTTTCTACTGAGCTGCTCGATAATGGTATAACAGAGTTGCTCTTTCGCAGCCGTGATGCCTTTGTTATGGCGTACGTTTCTCCTCTTTGGCATCGTATAGTCGACATACAAAACACTTCTTTACAACCACGGCGAAAGTTCGAGTTATAATAAGAATATATGGCAACGTTAGACGCACTCGGTGCATATGCTAACAGTACTGTACCCACATACATAGATGTCTTTACAACACAAGCATCTTCATCAAACGCTCGAGTTATCTGAACGAAAAACAATGGCAGCCATGAGAAAAAGTGCACTATCGTTACAAAAATTAACATTTTTACGGTTTTTACTTTGGCTCTTGGTATAGTATTGGATGTTCTTTGAAACGTTCGAGCACCACCACCAACCGTCCATATATAACTGACCACTTTGCAATAAATTGAAACCACCATTATCCCAGGAAACACATACGTCATTAAAAATAATCCTAAAATAAAAGACCTTCCACCAGGTTCAGCTGAACATATAGAACAGAAGGTTTCATTTTTTTCGCTGTCAGTGTGCGTGTATGTTGTGAAGAATGATGGACAGGATAACAAAACAGCAAAAAGCCAACTTAAGAGTATAAGTCTCTTCGCGATGCCTCGAGTTATCTTAAAAGTCAATGGATAAATTATTGTGTAAAATCTATCAGTTGAGATGGCAATTAGTATGAAAGCGGTGACGCTAGGTACAACATATTCGACAAATCGTGTCCATTTGCAAAGAGCTTCTTTTATGATCCACTGCTGACTCACAATTCTGGTTCCAATAAAAGGCATACAAAAAATCGTCATCACCATATCGGTTAAAGCGAGAGACACGACAAAATAATTGGTGGTGCTTTGAAGACGTTTGCTACGAAAGACAACGGTCAGCACAAGCGAGTTACCAATAACAGATATCAACCATAACGTCATTAGAACAATCATCTGGAAGATGATACCTAATAGCTCTTTCATCTTGCATTTGTCCAAAGTTTATTTACTGTTCCAAGATTTGTCTTTGTTGACGTCAATGACAAAGTAATATGTCACCAATTTAGATTTCCGGCATTGTTTCTTGAGCATTTCGATAATGAATAACAGAATTACCATTTGGCAGACACGACGCCTTTTGTTATGTTTCTCCTCTTTTGGAACGGATTGTCTGATTTTTATTAACCGTTTTAATATGTGATAAAATTGCAGAACTTTCTGTAAAGGTTCAGCAACACTAAACATTTACATATCATTTTTTGTTTTTATAAATAAATATTTCTATATGATAAAATCTGAGACAATCGTTCTCTCTTGCAAATGAAATAACCTCTACGTGTACAACAATTAGCTGAAAACAACTAGTCCTACTGCAAACATCTTATTGTTTTCATGTAAGCCCCTTTTGTGAGAGTTGTAAACTCCTGTTCGCCAATGACGTTTCACTGGTTTGGCGCCAGAAGGTTTATTTTCTGCCTACAAAATAGTAGTATAAGGTGTTTCATTTAAGAAGGTTGTTAATCCATTATTCGAAATCCAATATGAAACAGGTATACTCATCTTTGTTTTTCTTCAAAGAACATCAATTGTTGTAATCATTTCTGAAGCAATGTAAAATGTCGGGTACGTCAAAGAGTTCCGTGTAATCATTGATTTACGGCGTATTCTAGATTTTCATGCGTAGTCTAGTTATGAAAATAATTTTTTTCTTGTGTACATCTATAACTGCTGCAAGGTATTAAGGCACAATTAATACTTCCTAGAGATAGATCCATACAATAGTACTACTATAATGAGTGAAGCATTACAAGTTGATCCTAGATAATGATTTACATGTATTTCTCTTTAACTACCAATATCCCAACAAATTCATTATCTATTGTATGCATAACTGGTTTCCATGGTTACTTGTATTCGTTTCTTGTTGCCACCGCTATCATTCAAGGATTTTGCTTAATTGTCGGTTGGTGTGCACCTGGAAACATAAAAGATAAAATATTTGATTCATTTACAACACAGCATACGCTAATCAATCTTGAATAACCATGGTAACGCTATTTACGCATCACTCCTGTCATCGTCGGTGCATCTTCAACGTTAATATAATAATTAATGTTGCCATTATCATCTGAAAATAAAGGCCTACGTTTTAACAAACAAACCCTTGTACTTTATAATTACTTTGATGCTACTGAAAGATCGAAAATCGTTAGTTATGGCTTCACATAAAATTTAATATCAAACAAACGTAAATGATAATATGCGTACCAAATGGAGGGAAAATACTTACGATTCATATAAAGAAGTTGTGATCCTTTTCTTTTTCCAGATCTCGAAAATAATAAATTACCACAATGATATTTTCTATAGATATTATTATTTTCTCTTGCCATATTGTTTTATATGAGAACAATAACAATTAGCAGGCCTTTTGTACTCTTTTGTGTTTTTATACTATTTGTATTGTAATTTAAAGCTTGGTTCCCACAGAGCGAATTGATCAATCACACGCGATTGTTCGATTAATCCATCGCTTTTGATTGGTCAAATCACTGCGCGTTGCGTTACGTCCTTGCGTTGGGTCTTAGTGGGAACCAAGCTTTAGGCCAATATTTTTTTCAGAATAAAAAACATGATTGATTGGTTCCCACTAGGACGCAAGGCAAGGAGGTAAAACGCATCGCAAGCGAGTTGACCAATGAAAAGCGTACTGTAAGTGTGATCAAGCTTTAGAAAAAAAAAGAAAACCGCAGTTGAGAAGGCATATTGCCAATTATTTGAGAGAATTTCTGCCTGTAAACTTAAACCTTATAACAAGTGTATGATCTTTCTATAAATACATTGATAACTTTGCTTTGTATAGTAGTACAGTAGTATAGTATCAGGGTTGTAATTGTATTTAACTACTGTGGAGTAGCTTTGTGCGTTGTCAGGGAGTTGAGTAGAGCTTGGTTCCCACTAGAGACGCCACCCGAGGACGTAGACGCAACGCAAGCGAATTGACTAATGACAAGCGACAGTTCGAATGATTCATCGCTTGTGTTTCGTTGCGCCCTTGCGTTGCGTCTCTAGTGGAAACCAAGCATAATTGGTCAGATGTTTTTCCCTACTTTGACCTAATTTGTACTTTTACTAGGTACTTTAGTAAGTACAAAAGTACACATTACGTCAGAGTAGGGCAAATCAACTGACCAAGGTATAATCAGCAGCTACAATAATAATATAATAATGAGTGTATATATACAATCCCAGTCAAGAGATGAGTACGAAACCTACGTTTAGCGTAGGTCATCTTCAATTCTTATTATTAGGTTATTTTTAAAATGTTGGTTTAGCAATTATTGTGATAAAACAAACTGTAATTCAATAATTCCAACAATTCAAATTGTCTATTATTACTTGTCAAAATACCAATTTGATTTCTTAGTATAGGCCTATGTTTGTATGATAACATTTCAAGTCCTCTTATCTAATTTTGTTTGTATATAGCTATATACTTGCATGTCTATTGGTTTCCAGGAACATATAAATATTTTGACGTCACAAAGGCTGATTAAAATCTCGAGTTATCTGTATCTTCAATATTGGTTAAAATCTAAATAATGCGCCCTCTGGTGGGCATTATTTAGATTTTTCCAAGTATAGCGTTTGATTGATTTATTATGTTGTTCTAACCAAAAACCTTTATTTATGACATTCTTAATCTTTCTTTTCATTTAACAACATCTAAGTCACATCCTTCTCTAGACAAAAATGGAAACAAACTAAAGCTTAACGTCGGAAAAATGAATTATTAAGCCGCTAAACTTGTACTGAACCTTTTATAATAATGCTTGAGTAATAAATTCACAAGCAACCAAACGACACGTGATTGACTTGTAGAATATGTCATAACACTATTAAACTCAATTAGGGTCATTGTAGCATATGAGAATGATGAGTATGACATAATATAAAACATTGCAAGGAGTAATTGCGTAATTATTTATTGCACTTACTAAGTGAAACAATGTTGTTGGTGTACGTACCGTACCTGATCAGCTAGAGCATTCGACGCATGAAGCCAAAATGCATCGTGATAATCACTTCACCATCACTTGGCGAATATGCATTATTTGCAGTAGTACACAATTTGGATTATTAAGGCCTACATAATTTGGATTATTAAGGCCTATAATTTTGATTATTAGGGCCTACATAATTTGGATTATTAAGGCCTACACAATTTGGAATATTAAGGCCTAGATAATTTGGATTATTAAGGCCTACATAATTTGGAGATTAAGGCCTACACAATTTGGATTATTAAGGCCTACACAATTTGGATATTAAGGCCTACACAATTTGGATGATTAAGGCCTACATAATTTGGATATTAAGGCCTACATAATTTGGATTATTAAGGCCTACATAATTTGGATTATTAAGGCCTACATAATTTGGATATTAAGGTCTACCTAATTTGGATTATAAACTATAGGCATACATAATTTGGATTATAAACTATAGGCATACACAATTTAAATATATTAATATTAACTGTAGATTAATATTCATTTTCAGGGTCGTATAATTGAAACGTATTGTATTTCTGCGTATCGTAAAAAAAATTTATTAAAAAAATAAAAATTGGGTGAGATATTTTGATCGGGTAATGAAGCTCATATTTGAGAATTTATAATTTGTTCATTTACAGGTATACTATTATAAAACATTCCAATCAATATAATATAAATCGGGGGTTGTCAATAAAAGCATTACCAACATGATTCTCAGTGCTTTATCTCCACAAAATATTTTTCTAGTGTCATGGGCAATTCTGTAATACAGTATCACATGTCATGCCTCTATCGTGGAAGGTTAAGTTAAGAACTATAGGTAGAATCTGTGATACAGGCGTATTACGGAATTTGATATGATACAGAACAAATATTATGAGATACGGCACTTAGAATCATTTTGTCAATGGTTTTATTGGCAACTTCAGATTTTATACCATACTATCGACAGCTGGAATTTCTTTTTTAAATTTGCTTTTAAACTCAACCCATCAATTCAAGCGAAATACGAAGAGCAACATAATCATTAGGCATCAATGATAAATGGGACTATTCAAATATAGGCTAAGCCTTTGAAATAATGAAATTCATAATACACCTCGCTGACGAACTTTACCACAGGGTGCAGAAGCAATCATTCAGGGTAAATACGAACTTTACCACAGGGTGCAGAAGCAATCATTCAGGGTAAATACGAACTTTACCACAGGGTGCAGAAGCAATCATTCAGGGTAAATACGAACTTTACCACAGGGTGCAGAAGCAATCATTCAGGGTAAATAACGTTACAACAAACATTAAACTATTATTTATATGGCTATTTCATCACAGTTTACAGTCATTATCATTTACTAGGCCTATGCAGATGGGTTTGTCAGTGGTTGATTAAATGCATATTCGCTGCCACATCAGTAGTGCAAGTCGTGGATTACCATTGGTTACCCCGTTTTTTTTTTAATATCAAAATGAGAATACAAGTTTCTATATATATATATATATATTAAATGACTAAATGAGTGATTAGTTATAGCACTTAACATCCAGGCAGGTTCATGGTAACTGATTCATTTAAATTGTAGAACCTTTTACAACTTTTAAGTAGGCCTATCTTCTATATGAAAGTCCATTATAGAATAGTTTCTTCTAGGCCTACAGTATACGTCTAATGTTTAACGAATTACATGTTCGTACATTTTTTTTAAAAGATTCTGTATTCGATTTAAACATTACCGCCGAAATATGAATATATGTAAATTAGAAACCTCGTTAGCCAATATGCTAAGAATCCACATGGACTCGATAAATAAGGGGAGAAAACACAGATCAATTAAAAACTTTGACTTGAATTATTGTGTGTGTTTATCCTTTTCGATGGCGGCCATTTTGATTAAGGGTTTAGATGGCAGAATTTCGCTTGCGATTCTCCACATTCTTGATCAGATATCTTAAATCCAGTGGATCCCAGTTTCTACCCAAAATACCCCATGACTCGTTTTCTATAGGTGGGTTTTTGATACAGCTAGTTTATTTCAAAATTCACACCACACGCGACCATTACACGTGTAAATCGTTACGTCCGGACAGGCTTTGCCGTTTTATAAGAAATGGAACCTATATCCTATACTACTTTAAACGGACTATTGTAGACCTATGCCTTTATTTGTTTAAAAACATGATCAGTAGGCCTATAATTGTCATTATCGTCTGTGACTGTTATAACAGCCGGGTTGTTGTGTAACGTTTTTCAGCAGAATACGATAACACAGTAGTATAGGCCCATTTATAGGACGATACGACTATTATATAACTAGATAGACAATTTTCTTACATAAAACAAAGGATTAGCAAATTGTCATTCAAGATCTGTAGGATAACCATATGCATATCTTTGCACGCCCAATCAAATGACGCCATGATTGATTGAAATTTTAAAAAATAATATTTTTATCAGACATCATTTATCATATAGTTTTTTTTTTTCATTTTATGTAAGAAAAATGTATGTTTATATATTTATCTTTGATCGTTATGGTCCTAACTATGAAGAAGTGTTTACAACATCGAATTCTTTATTTTTTCTACAATGCCGAAAACAATCTTTTTAAACGCAAGGACAACACATCTAGATTACATAACCTTGAGGTTTTTTTTCGAATTATGAAACGCCAAAATAGAAACCTTCATTTCACAATTGTATTGAACAGATAGATAGAGAATTAATTTAGTCATCTTTAGACCATTGTGGTAGGCTTGTGATATTAATTTCATCTTCCCACAATATAGTATAGAGGTCTAAGGACCAGGCAGAGTTAAGCTATCATAATTGCATTAATCGTGGACTATTCACTATTTTGATATAGGAGCTGTGGATATAATGTGTGTTTTGTAATGATGTATTGAAAAAGCGACAAAGAAAATTAGAACAACATAAAAAATCAATATTTTTGATTACAGAAACGGCTCGACATTTAAATTGTCACAAAGCTAAGCATCTCGTGCTTTAGAAATATTCATATTCAAATGACAGAAATATAGTATAACGGAAATAGAGAAACACAGGCCTAGTATACTGAAGTAAATCAATATTAAACGTTAAAATGAAACAGTTTCAAAAGTCCCCCAATCGAGAGTCGAACTAGGAATCTTCTGTTTAATTAGTAATTTACTAGCAGACCATTTTATTTTCCATGTTTTACGTCAATTGGATATAGCAGTCGTTTCAGCCTCCCTCATCCTTTTTACTCTCAAAGTAGAGTATCAGAATAGGGTACGAATCCAAGCTGTCTACACTCTACCTTTGTATACATAAATCTATAGGCCTAAGCTTGTCTAATAATACGACACATAACATGGTAGGTAACTATTTCGTATGTGTGATAAATATATGAATTGTAACCGGCGGCTTTCAATCAAATATTCATCGAGTGCTTTTCTCCATTTTGTATACATATATATAAGAGTATAATATATTCCGCATACAGTGGCATACTATTCGTGCTTAACTGCTCTCACAAATTTCATCGTATAAGAAATGTAGGCCTACGGTACCATTGTGCGTAAGCTCGTAGTGAACACTATTACCTTCATGTTACACAAAGGATACACTCGCGTACGCTTAGGTTACTGAAATTCGCTGGTTTTTTTTTTAAACTGAGAGAACGTATACAAGAAGGTTTCCTTTCTGTACAAGGTTTCTATTTTAATTAACGCAACGTTGGTTTTTATTTACAAATGCACATAATTTATACTCAATACTATAAGTATTAAGGTTTACCATATCAATGAGGAGAATCGATAAGACTGATTCGATTTACATTGCATTTAAACACATACGTTTATATTTATTATATGCCTACTACACACGGTATATAATGTACTTTATAGGCTACCATGAAACAGAGATGTAAGCACAGATACAAACTATACTTACGGGCCAAAATGTATGCATGAATTACTCTCTCATCTATCAGCCAGGCTAAACTGTTCAGAAGGAGCAGACAGGAACAAACACGTGTGGCCTTTATGCAACAAAGCTCTAACATGACAGACTACCTTGTAATATTACTGTAAGTATTGTCTTTTTCTTCAAGAGACAACACTGTTGTTGTTGTTATGACTAAATTACCATAATGACCTGCGTCTTACTAACATACAAATACGTCACATGGTAGCCGACGATCCAATCACAATAAGACTTATTTAATTGGAAAAATGTAGAAATAAGCGGCTTTATAACATATATCTTCTAGTTCATATTATTAACTAAATGCCATGTAACCTGTATAACATATATGGGAAATATAGGTCTAAACTACAAAAAAAAAATATAGAAAATATAGACTTCTGCTTATATGTACCGTATTACTAAGCAGATTTTCTTGTCTTTGTTTTAATTTACATTGTTGCTTTTTTTTTTAAATTTAAGAACTTGTAGTTATTTCCCAGAGATCTAGTCTAGTGCTCTTTGATACTACTGTATGAAGCGCCGACGCCGCTGCAAGCGCTTAGAAACGTACCGTATTTATTCGAATAAACGCACCGTATCAAAATGTTTGGTCAATTGTAAATCATGGAAGTCAAAGAATTCTACTACAAATAGAAATGTGTTATAATACAAGATTGTTTGTGTAGGCAGGGGCGGGGCATTTATTTCAGGGTTTATTTTAGGGGGAATTTATTTCAAACGATGTTCTTTTGTGTGCGTTTATTTGTGGGGGAGTTTATTCAAATAAATACGGAACGTATTATAAATCTATATATATTTCACCATTACGATAGAATTTACAACATTTCTGTCGATTTTAATAATTAATTTGTTTGTGAAATTATAAAGTTCAACTTAAGCAGCCCACTGCTCCAACTTGGCATCTGAGTAATTTGATTTGCCATTAGCCCGGTGTGAATTCTAAATTGATGTTTGTAATTACAAATTACCTTAATAGCATTAGCTTTATTTGCCAGTATATTCTTCACTTCAATTAGTATACAAACAAGATGCTCTTCTTGATCTGTGAACAAAGTACTGTACCGGTTTTAAATAAATTTGAAAATGATTTTTAAGTACTAAACCTGGTTACCAGGACGCAAGGACGTAATTAGACCAATCACAACGCGATGGGTCATCCGAACTGTCGCTTGTGATTGGTCAACTCACTTGCACGTACACCCTTGCGTCACGTCATGTGAACCAAGCATGCTTATTTAATATACAAATTTACTATATATGATCTGATGTAACATCTCAGCTATGATTTAAAATCTATTATTATAAGCATTAATCATGCTTTTATCACAATATGAAATATACTATGAAATACTATGACTAACCTTAAAAACAAAGAAAAATCTTCTAAAGTACAATTTGAAAATTTAAGGAAGTTTGACGCAAACCCATTTGCAATAGGCATGCCCATAATGAATCCATCACGTGGATGGCAATGATTGGCCAGAGATCGTCTGAATGGCACGTCTGACTCTCCGTCATGATATCCGCCAAGTCTGTAAGAAAGAACAACAACCACTGGTGGCAGACAAGCAAAGAGCTTATAAACCTAAAACTTTAAAAGTTAGAATTTATGGCCCGTATTCAAAGGGGACTATCTTTAGTCCAGGCCTAACTTTGGGGTGGACAACATTTTGCAGATTTTAGTACAGGTTTAGTCCAGGTTGAGTCTAGGCCTCCTTTCATGAATACCGTTTTACCGACTAAATCCAGAGATAGTCCAGGAATAACGGGCCTAATGGTTTTGACTGAGAACAACAATCTCAGGTCTCGATTAGGTACAAATACGAAGACCAGAATAACGCCTAGGTCAAAGTTTACTTCATTCAACTTAACTTACCCGTGCGCTAATTCATGCAAACATGTGCGCAAAAGCATGTACAGATCTTCAGAATATTCGACCAATGAAAATCGTTCATACATACAAGTTGATGATTGGTAGCTACAACCTACAAGACAAAAAATTGGACGATTGAAATGGAGTTAAAGTATATAGATCAAATCAATCGCCTGTATTTTTTTCAGTGAGATCCCAAATCGACAGACAGTTATTATCATATTCGGAATAAAGGAAAACCTAAATTCATGTTAAACTATACCTACCATCAATATCGCTTTGTATAGGCCTACTTCTACGACTTTCCATCTTCCAAAGATCAAGACTATGTTAGAGGCATGAAATAAAAAATTAATCTTATGATGTTATCGATGATGGTTCAAATCACTATCACACTATATGGATTATCGTCGTTAGAAGACTCGGTTTCTGAAAACATGAGCTTAGCTGTTGGGAAATAATAACACAGTTTGTCTTGTGCAGTCAAATCATTTAACGTTTTTTAAGTCTATCTCCAAACGATTAGGGCCCGTTCAGATTTAGTTATTTATTCGGTTAAGTTGGTCGCATACGCGCAATCAATTATCAATTATGATTGTGGGTTAATAACCAACCTATCCGCTTTCACTTTACTCACACTAGAGGCATTTACCTGGTCAAAATAATACAATGGTCGAATTTGATGGCCAGTCTGTTAAAAGTAGATATGTAACGTTTTAATACGGCGTGTCCATCTACATATTTTCTTTTAGAAATATGCAATCTCCTTGACTTTGTAGTTAATTTCTGTAATTAAAGTAAACACTTATTATTATTACTTAATATTATTTAGCCCAAGTAATTTTTGTCAACTTGATGTGCACCTTGCGTTGCGTCATGGAAACCAAGCTTAAATCTAACCACTGCACACTCCTTGTAATGGGGGAAACTACGTTCTCAATCATTGGGTCCAATACCTATGGAACACTACTCCCATAATGTTGCAGTGATTGATCCTACCAGGTACTCCTGGTAAAGAGAGGCAAACGTATAGCTCTGTCTACACTATCAAACTTTATGTGACAAAAATGTGATGTGCCCATATGGACACGATGACGTAATATTACTACCATATTTTGGCACATCACACTGTTTTTGTCAAATTAACTTTAGTAAAGTGTCTTGAAAGAATTTGTCTTATTGAAGACCAATAAATTCAATGTTGGTCACCTTAAAGGCAGTTAGTGATCTTTATTTAGAAGTCTATGGATTTCATCGGGGTACATTTATTTTAATACAATGATTAGGCCTATACAAACCAATTCATCTGTCTTGTTAGCTATCAAATCTGTCGCTAGAATCACATCTACAAGTCTAACACTTAAATTTGGATTGGCGAGGGTAGAGTTTTCGAAGATCGTCTTCATCTTTAAATGAAAAAAAGAGAAAAAAAAACACTTTAGACACCAGTACAAATGCCTCTTATTCGACTTAAATGTACATACATTTAAATGTAACAGAGATCACATTTAACATGCCTGTCAAATGCAGACTTTTTCAGTATTTTGGTCAACCTTCTGGTAAAAAAATGTATCAAAAAACCGTTCTGCTAAAAATGCAAAAAAAAAATTGGATATACGGTGGGCGGTGCGTCTGTCAGTACTCTATCCTTCTTATGTCAGTCCACCAGTCGAGTTTTTTTTTTATCAGGAAACTGTATTTTGAACTCAAGTAGTACACATGAATGTTTTCCAAAATATTAATCTTTACTAATAATAATTAGGTCGAAATACATATTGTATATTGTGATCTTTGTATGGCGCACTCTTACAATTTCTCTAATGTATTGATGATGCCCATGATGTCTGAAGAATTGTGTAACTAACAATTTTCTTTCAGAAAATGTTGAAAGCCAGACTATGGATGTCTGCAACTTTGTAAGTTACTTACATTGTTTACTAGCCAACGAACAATATGTTCTAAACGTCTGGAGTTGTTCTCAAATTGTTTTTGAAAGGTGGAATCAAAGACAAAAAGCAACTCAACTAAAGCATGCCTATAACCTGTTTTTTCTTGCAGATCACCAGAACCTTTCCACTTGTTTAAGGTTGCCTTAAACAAATCCGTGATACAGGTTTTGCAGTCCGATTCTTCTTCACAGTTAAGCTCTCGATGTACTAGGCCTTTGGTTTCATGTAACGATACAAACTTTAGGCCTACGTGAACTAAAAACAAACAAATTATCTGTATCATTAGTGTCATTTTGCTGCCACGGTATCACAATATTTATAAAATAAACACCGGTAAGTATAATAGGCAACTTATCCTCATTCATTTTACTCAATAGGTCTACGCACTTTTAGTTACATAATTTCCAAAAAAATGGTACATCGTCTCTTTCGTGAACAGTTTTCGACAAAGTAATTGTTTTACCGGTGCATATTGATGATACCTCAAAAACAATAAACACAGGGATTGGTAACAAAATTAATATCAAATTTCGGTGACATATGGAGTTTACACAGTTTTTTTACCTATTTTATTGTATACATAGAATAATGATTTAGTGAAAGGAATCGTGAAAGTTGAAGGCGCCTATTAGATATTATAGTTACTGTAGACATCCTATTTATTAATTTGTTTTGTATTAAAAATGTCAAAATATTAATTTTGTTATGACCAAAGAGGGCGTGCGTGTCAAACAAACAAACCACATGTGACAAAAACAACAGGCAAAACATAAAGAGAGGAGGAGGAGGAAAGCGTAACATTCTGTAATTTGGTTTATATTATTATAATTCAGATCTATTAACCACCAAATAAACCCTTGCTTGTATAGAGAAGCTAGGCTCCACAGGATAGGCCTACTACCAGGCTAGGCCTATCCAGGCCTACTAAGTATTACTAATTTAATACTACTAGCCTAGCTAGTAGGCCTAGGCCTAGGCCTAGCCTAGCTAGTCTAGCCTAGGCCAACAATAGGTAGGGCCTAGGGCTTAGGTCCATCTCGGCCGCTGACAACCTCGGCCGCCGGTTACAGAACGCGATATTGTATGGAGCGCCAAAAGTGCCCGTTATGATAGTGTAATAGTGACGACGTCTACAACACAGGCTTTAAAGTTAACGATGTTTTTATGATGTATTTATTTTGATTTGAAAATAAAATACTGTATTTAAGAGTGTCACAAATAATATTTTTAAACAGTTAGCCAGCTTTATATATAAAATAAATCGAATAGTACAATATATTTCGTTTTATGTTTAAATGTGAATTAATACTGAATGAGTTACATTTATTACAGTACAAGGTATATACTGCTATATTATATAATTAGTTTAATAAAAAACGAAATAAATGATTTAAAATGATATGAGTATCTTTGCGTTGATTCAATCTACTTAAAAAATGCAGTCAACACAACGGCATCATCAAAATGCGTGCATACTTTCTACAAAACAAATAATACTAATCCCCTATATTGTGCTAATCACAAACAAATCAAAGCAACAATATTGAATAAAAAGAAAGTATGTCTTTGTGATGACGCTTTGATTTCATTCATTATAGAAACAATACATCATATAGGATTTGAGGCTTTGATTTAATGCATAATATAATAAAACAATAAAACACATAAGACAAAACATAATGTTCGGTTGCTTTTCGTAAACCAAAAAGTCGGAAGATGCGTAAATCAAAGGTAATTTTGTGTCAATAGTAAAAAGTGTCCTTTGCGAAAGGCACACAATAGTTGCGCAAATAATTGTCTACTCTGTGTATAAAATGGGGGGTGCTAGTACGTACATGTTCACTTTCAAACTGATTTATCTTCGACTGCAACAATAATGAACGACTGTATCCAGTGTAGAGAACCTGTTACCGTAATCATCGCCAGGAGGCTGTTTTTTGCGAGGAGTGCCAACGGTGGCAACATCGAACTTGCGGTACTGGTATAACACGTGCTGCCTATCTTGCTGGTATCCGCGACGGCTACATTGATTGGACGTGTAATGAATGTGTGCGACCTGTTCCGGAAGAACCTGCAGCCCAACTAGATGTCTTTGCTGGAGACCTTGGAGCATTTGAAGAGCCTGCAGTTGTTGAGGAACAAAACTTACCAAACCCATATCGAGTACCAAATCCAGACATTCCAGTTGGTGTAGAGGATGAGGTTACTTTTAAGATTTTCGAAGCCACATCAATCCGTGGAAAGGTAATGTTACATTATTTTGTTCTATTTTTTAATAATTATGTGATGTATCACGGCATATGCATGTCCAATGTACGTGATAATTTAAAATTCAATCAATTCAAATATGTCACAAAATAAATCAACAACTACACTAAAACAGATTGTTTTCAATACCATTGTTTCAGTCGCTACATACTTTCTAGTCCCAGTGATTTAAACCTATGTCTTTAAATTTTATTCTTCTTCTTCAGGACACATTGACAAGCAGCGATGGCTATCAATACACCAAGAAAGTGGATAGACGCCGACCTAACAATGTAACATGGAGGTGCTGCGTTCGGAACAGAAACTTGACGTGTAGGGCAACCGTGATCGAAAGAGATGGTGTCTACATTAGAGGTTTACAAAACCACATATGCGGAGCTATGCCAGGTATGTCTAATCAACAAACATTTAAAATGTGTACAATGTTTGTGTGTGAAAATTTGAAGATTGTTTCGTTATCTAACCTTTTTTTTTTTCATTTAGGGCTTGAAAAAGTATCCATCATCCGTAGAAACGTAAAAGAGCAGGCAGTAAACAGGCCTTTTGAATCCACTTCTGAAATGGTGGAGAAGGTAAGTTCCATAACGTTTTCATAATGTTTCCGTGTCTGATCATTTATTGAGTTACAGGTTGTCATTTTCTATGCATTAATTTATTTCATTTTAGATCCTACGAGATGAGATCGGGGAAGGGAATGTTGTCTTACACCCGACTTTGCCGACTCCAAGAAACCTTGCACGCCAAGCAAACTTAAAAAGAAAACTGACCAGACCAAACCAACCAAATGATCTGTACTTCGACCTGGATGAGAATCATATCGCACCCGGCTTCTTACAAGGTGACGTGCTCGTCGATGGAGGTTGGCATATTATTTTTTCAACACCAAATATGATGGATATGCTACGAAACGCACGGACATGGTAAGTACTTTTGTAACCCTTTTGTGCATGTTTTGTGTTTTTTAACTATGCATATTATCATTTATTTTCCGATTTTTAGCAGTATAACACTTTTTATTTCCAGGTATGTTGATGGGACGTTTAAATTAATTAGAGACCCGTTCTATCAACTCTTCTCGATTCACAGCTTCATCACCCATGGTACATCAATGAAGCAGGTGCCGCTGTTGTTTGCAGTAATGTCGGGAAAGCGAATGGTGGACTATACAGCCGTCCTACGAGCAGTCATCGACTTACTTCCAGCTACAAACGTTGAGAAAATTGTCACCGACTTCGAGGCCTCTATCTGGCAAGCAATCCGAGAAGTCATGCCACTTGTTCGTGTATCCGGCTGTCTCTTTCATTACTCACAGGTATGCTACCGAACTAACTGGTGTCTTTTTAAAACATTTGTTTATTACATGCTTTTTTACATTTTTCAGGCAGTTTATCGCAAGGTACAAGAACTTGGACTCACACGAGCATACAGAGCTGATCCTGCGACGAATATGGTGAGATTTTTTTACTTATTTAACCTTTGTTCTTTTAGTCCAGTCCCTAAGGGGAAATGATGTTACCATAGTGGATACAAGTGTGCCCTTTGGCATATTGATAGAACATGATATGGAGATACCAAAACAAAGTTACTGGAAATCTGATTTGACCTCTGTGACCTCTGACCTCAATTTTTATATTTCTATCTTAAACAGCCATATCTTCGCAACGGGTTTGACAATTGAAATGATATTGGTGTCAAATAGATCAGAGGGTACATATTTATATTCGCTCTAATAGAACTTTTAAAAAAAAAACGACCGGAAATGTAATTTCTCAATGTTTTGACCTTTGACATCGGCTTACTATATCTCAATAACTACTGGTCAAAATTTCTTGAAATTTGTTTCAAATTGTTAAGAGCATACATATTTATATATACTCTAATTAGACATGTTCTTCCAAATCCACAGGAAATGTCATTTACTGACCTTTGACCTTTAATGTTTAAATATGTCTGTATCTCTGTAACCAAATGTCATAAAAAGTTCAACTTGGTGTCAAAATGTTCAAAATGTAAACATTTATATTAGCTCTAATAGAAGATGTTATCATATTTTTACTGGAAATGCCAGTTTGAGGTATGACCAGGATATACTGTTAAGCGTGCGTGTGTCATACTTATAATAATATACCTAAAATATAGATTTAGTGGACCAGAACTACATTCAATATCCTATTTAGCCTTTTAAAATTTTCTTAAAACTTAATGTTTAATTTAATTTCAATATATAATTCCATCGCATGGTAGGCCTACACCGTAAGAGCAACACTTAATATCAACAAAAAATTAGATAAACTTAAAGTTAAATAACATTTAAAAAAAAACAAAGAAAATCAGGATCTTAAAGAAAGAAAAGAAGAATTAACCAATGCGATTTGATACTCATAAAACATATGACCTAATTATCAATTAATTGCTTGAAGTATGCTGAAAAAATAAAATGTTTGAAACAGTGAGGAAAAAGCGAAGAAAAAAAAAACATATGTTTAAAATATTAGAAATCTGAAAAGGATCAAAGACAAATTAATTACAAAGCTGATTTCTTTTCAAGAACATACTGTAGTGGAATATAAAAGGAAAACAAACCAGTGAGCAGTCAAAATTACCATCTTGGCTTGATGAGGCAATAACACATCCAGCTCATAACACTATACAACAAAATCTTTGAAACCAGAAGAAATTAAGAGAAGCAATGATAATTATACTTTAATCCACAAAAACATGACAAAACTGACATCAACCATTACCGACCAAACGAACATTATCACATGTACACAAATAATTTACAAAAGTAATCAAAAAACAAAATCAGAGACCGACTAGAAGTAAATAAACCAATATATAAGGCTTTATACAGTAGGACCTTCTTATACAGTTTGTCAATCAACTAAAATAAAAATGAAATGAATATCACCAAATCTTTGATTTAGAGATTATCAGAAAGCATTTGACTCAATAAAACAGGCATTACCATATTAGAGGGAAATATTATACCTCAACAAATATTGATTACGATCGTTCAAAGAGAAGTTAAGGAAGATTTGTTTCAAATTGTTAAGAGCATACATATTTATATATACTCTAATTAAACATGTTCTTCCAAATCCACAGGAAATGTCATTTACTGACCTTTGACCTTTAATGTTTAAATATGTCTGTATCTCTGTAACCAAATGTCATAAAAAGTTCAACTTGGTGTCAAAATGTTCAAAATGTAAACATTTATATTAGCTCTAATAGAAGATGTTATCATATTTTTACTGGAAATGCCAGTTTGAGGTATGACCAGGATATACTGTTAAGCGTGCGTGTGTCATACTTATAATAATATACCTAAAATATAGATTTAGTGGACCAGAACTACATTCAATATCCTATTTAGCCTTTTACAATTTTCTTAAAACTTAATGTTTAATTTAATTTCAATATATAATTCCATCGCATGGTAGGCCTACACCGTAAGAGCAACACTTAATATCAACAAAAAATTAGATAAACTTAAAGTTAAATAACATTTAAAAAAAAACAAAGAAAATCAGGATCTTAAAGAAAGAAAAGAAGAATTAACCAATGCGATTTGATACTCATAAAACATATTATGACCTAATTATCAATTAATTGCTTGAAGTATGCTGAAAAAATAAAATGTTTGAAACAGTGAGGAAAAAGCGAAGAAAAGAAAAACATATGTTTAAAATATTAGAAATCTGAAAAGGATCAAAGACAAATTAATTACAAAGCTGATTTCTTTTCAAGAACATACTGTAGTGGAATATAAAAGGAAAACAAACCAGTGAGCAGTCAAAATTACCATCTTGGCTTGATGAGGCAAATAACACATCCAGCTCATAACACTATACAACAAAATCTTTGAAACCAGAAGAAATTAAGAGAAGCAATGATAATTATACTTTAATCCACAAAAACATGACAAAACTGACATCAACCATTACCGACCAAACGAACATTATCACATGTACACAAATAATTTACAAAAGTAATCAAAAAACAAAATCAGAAACCGACTAGAAGTAAATAAACCAATATATAAGGCTTTATACAGTAGGACCATCTTATACAGTTTGTCAATCAACTAAAATAAAAAGGAAATGAATATCACCAAATCTTTGATTTAGAGATTATCAGAAAGCATTTGACTCAATAAAACAGGCATTACCATATTAGAGGGAAATATTATACCTCAACAAATATTGATTACGATCGTTCAAAGAGAAGTTAAGGAAGATTAGTAAGACAATGCGACACTTAAGATCTTCACTGCACTGGAAGAGGTGTTTAATCAAAGAGCTAACCTAAAAAATAGAGTAAATATCACTTTAAAGACAAAATAAACAGTTAATTTATCCAAAATCACATTGACTTCCAGCCTATTTTTTGCTTTGAATTACAGTTTTTTTGGGTATGCACTATATCATTTTTTTTTCAATCCAATTTTGGTGAAACTATTATGTGTGACATTAAAATTGCATATTCAACAAAAATATTTGTCAAAATTACTTTTGTCAGGGGGAAAATAAGTATATCTTTAATAGCATGTGATATTATTAGCAAATATTTCAAATGTAGTTTTAAAACTTTCGGATTCCCATTACAAACAATTGCCATAATTCTGATAACATTACAATACACCCATCCTCTGGGACTTATTTTCAAATGCAGCTAAAAACTTTCCAGTACAATTCGGGCCATTTTGATGTGTATAGATGCATGCAGTAGCATTGGAAAAGCAAGAGAGGGGGAGGTGGTTGGGTTGATGGAGAGACACATATTTTTTACATGTTTGTCTACACTATAAACTAGTTTAACAAAAAAGGTGTGATGTGCCCAAATATGGTAGTGATATGTCATTCATCGTGTCCATATATGGGCACATCACATTTTTTTGTCACATAAAAATGTTATAGTGTAGACAAAGTTTAACATTTGTGTAACATGTAACAAAAATATGTGTCTCTCCATCCACCCCAACCCCCTCCCCTCTCTCGATCTCTTTTTATAGATTATAAATTGCAAAATATATGCAAAACGATGGGTCATAGCTCAAAATGACATTTCCAATTGAATTCTGACAAAATATTTTGTTAGAGCAAATATAAATGTGTATATTCTAAACAATTTGACACCAAACTGAACTTTTTAGGACAAATAGTTACCGAGATATTGACATATTCAAACATTAGAGGTCAAGGGTCAAAAAAGCTTAATTTATGGTAATTTTTTGAAAAAAGTTTCTATTAGACTAAATATTAGATTTATTTTCTTAACATTTTGAGCCCATTCTCAAATCTCTGAGATTGCGTGTTATTGAGATATTAGGCAATCAAGGTCAAAGGTCAAACTGAAAAATAAAGCCTTTGCGGCCATTTTTGTACAATTTTTTTCATTATAGCGAATATAAATATATATCTTCCAAGCATTTTGAAAAAAAAATAATAAAACAAAATGTCCCTGCGTTGTCAAGATATGGCGATTTTTAGTTATATAATAGAAAAATATAAAAATTGAGGTCAGAGGTCACAGAGGTCAAATCAGATTTCCAGTAACTTTGTTTTGGCATCTCCACACTATACTCTACCAAACTGCTATATTGAAAAATTTGTATCCAGTCTGGTAACATCCCACCCCTTTTTCTCCCCTTAGGGACTGGACTATTTGTTTATTGCAGTTATCAATCGGGAATCGTAACATAATTAATACCAACATTTCTTGCAGACAATCCGACAGCTCATGGCCCTCCCCGTTCTGCCGTTGGAACACATCGACGCCGTATTTCGTGAACTTGAACAACTGGATGGTGGTGTGCTGGCACTGGCTGACTTAATGATGTACATGCGGACCACATTGATCCAGGGTAATGTGTTTTCTCCTGAAGATTGGGTCGTATACCGCCAAAACATCCGCACAAACAATGATTTGGAAGGTTGGCACCGCCGTCTTAACAACAGAGCCAAACGAGGTACGTTTTTGTCTGCTATTGAATGTCTTAATATTTTTTTCCTTTTCCAACAGTAACAAAATTCCGTTCTGCATCATACCTTACCTGACGTACGCCGATGTCTACCTCAAGTTTCTCCATTGAATGTCTTAATATTTTTTTTCTTTTCCTACAGGAAAAAATTCTGTTCGTAGACGTCAAACAAAAATACGTTATTTCTCTTTTCTTACAGAATAAAAAAACCGCACAAATCCCATTGTACCTGTCCATTACGTGCGATATGATGTACTTTGTATTTAAATGTCTTAATCTCTTTTTTTTTTCCTTTTCTAGCGAACATACCATTCTACCTATTATGCGAATTGTTGTACGAAGAGGCGGTGGCGGTTGGTATTAATGCTGAACTAGTATTCAGGGAGGACAACCTGCGAGTACAGACTACACATGCAGCAGCAACCAATGCAAGATTGAGCAGAATGTGGCAAGAATACAGCGATGGTCAACGATCAGTACACTCGCTTCTCACAACTGCCAGCAGACTACTTTAACCGAACAACTTAACTCTTGACGTCAGACGCAACTAAGCTTAATAACGCACACATTATCTCAATTCTGTTACTGTATGCATGAATATTCATTTATTTATTATATCAGTTAATTTGTAACTTGAAATTAAAATTGTAAACGGAATAATAGTTTAAAATAATATAATGTTGACATTTCTGTAAACTTGATTTTTTTGATTATGACTTTTTATATAATAATTGTTACTGTTCAATAAAATGAAATATTTACTTAAAGTTGTTTATATTGTAAGTATTCTTATTCGTCGTCCATTAGGCTATGAATTGATATCACTACTACTAATCTATTAATCTGAAAATTTAAAAAAAAAGCATTTATTAAAACATTAATTAAAAGTTAATTAATGAATTAATGAATGTATTAATTAGTGTAGAATACGTGCGTATGCATTACATTTCCGCAAACACACTAGGCCTACAGTATTACTCACAATACAAGCATCGGTGGCGCGCCATACAATTCGGGTTTTTAATCCGGCGGCCGAGATTGTCGGCGGCCGAGATGGATCTAACCCGGGCCTAGGCCTGGCTGACCCTGCCCCTAACTAGGTAGGAGGGCCTAGCTGGTAGGCCTATCTGCAGGGTGTAGTAGTTACTATCTAGGCTAGGCCTACTCTGTTAGTGTTAAGTTAGGATGATCACGAGGTTATCGTCTATCGTCGTGTACAACCATAACATTTTTTATTTTTTACAATGGAATGCATTTTAATAACATACGCCTAAACTAAGGCCCTAACTAGGCCTAGGCCTAGCCTAGTCATAGATACAATCTCCAGGCAATATCTACTACTACGCCTATATAACACCCCCTATGGTTTTTGATAAAAGACTAGGGTAATGTCTTATAATATCGGTGCATCGTAAGCCTGTCGGATGGCTGAATTGGTAGTACCTTGGTTTTTTTGTTGTTATTTTTTTTACTCACCATCTTCTTTGTTGAACATCGTCTTTCTCGCCATTTCCCTAGACGGATGTATTCTTTTAGGTTACATACAAGGGCCTGAGGCCCGAGAAAGGAATTCCATCCACGACTAGGCGTAGACATGTATTGTGTATAATTTGTTTTGATAAGATTTTATATCCCAGAACCCTACCATCACTTCTAAGCGTAGATTAATAATTAGTGTGAACCCCACCAGTAGAAGTACAGTATATAATTTAGCTTAGTATAGTACTGTAGTACCCAACTCATGAATGTGTAACATATGTAATGAATAAAAAACTATTTACATTCCAGTCCTAAGTAGTACTACTATATTATGAAGCCTAGTATTACTAATGAACTATGTTTGTTGTCCGAGTGCTATCTACACTGTCCTTGAAAACAGTGAAGTCAAAGTGCCTATGCCTAAATTATATATATATATCTTTTTTTCAGATGATGTTTAAGTTCCGAAAAGTTTCAAGTCATATCCACTACCAGCCTGTAACAGTATGCGCTATTTGTTGTCTTATTATTTATATCTAGGCCTACAGTATGTGTTTTTAATTCTGGCAATCTGTTTTGTGTGTTTACCTTGTGTACACTAAACTTTCCTCATTTATCATTTTTATTTATTCTATTCATTAGTCAAATAATTTTCATAATATAGAATATTCTGTTTTGTTCTTCAGGTGCTTGAAACAGCCTTTCAAAGTAATGACATATTCAAATTATTCTGCACACCTGGACACCTATTTATGCAGAAGGATATTCAAACACTACAGGTGTTTGATGCTTTCCCAGTAGACGCTAAGGTACTGTATGTATTTAATCCTTTAACCCATTGACTGCCAACTTCGCATTTATGCGAATAGGCTAGTTGTACCGGCTGTGACAACTTTTGTTCAAATGATTTTAGGCGACATTTTTCTAATTTATTTAATCATACAATGATGTAGGCCACACATTTCATATGCGTATGGCAATACATCTTGTTTCCAGTGATGTAACAGCTATGAGCGCTCACTGGCTAAACCCAGAGGCCCTGGAGCTTACGGGGTCTCTGAGCAGGGCCCATGAGGAAATAACAGGCATTAGAATATGTCGAAAAGGGCTGAGAACGTCCAAGACCTCCAGGCCACTGCATTACGCCACTAATTTTATTTCTCCTCAGACTTCTACAGTGTGTAAGCCATTTACCTTCTTTCTGTCGGGTGTTTCACCGATAATTCATGTCCATGTTCTACGAGCAAATTGGAATGTTGCTTTTATAGTAAGAATTTACAATTATACTTTACAAAAATAAATCTAATTTAAGTGTGTAGTGATGTGGTACAGTAGTAGGGAATTTGACTGGACAGATGAGAGAGAGAACCTTAAGCTTGGTTCACACTAGGACGCAACGTAAGTGCAACGCAAGTGAGTTGACCAATCACAATCACTTGTAATTGGTTTGATTGCTTACGTCGTTGCGTTACGTCCTAGTGGGAACCAAGCGTTAAAGTTGCTGCACTGACATGACGTGACCTTTAGGAGAGAAGCATGTAGTTGAAAAGTGTAACATCTTAGTCCACAGTGCCATGAGCAATGATCCAATCGTTGGAATTCGGCGCTTTACAAGAACACGTATATTATTATGTATCTTGTTTGCTTCCATAGTCATTTTGCTTCACACTTGTTTCCTCATCTTTCGTATGGGATATTAAGGTCCTATCTACATAACATGCACAGAGAGTCTTTCTGTATGTTAATGGCAAACCTTTGTTTTGTTTGTATATTTAGGCAAATTGCCAAGGATAATGATAAGCAAATTCATTCATTGTCTTTTGGAGTGGAGTTGTAATTTGTCATTCTCATTCACAAGACAAATATATATGCAAGATGCTCTACATAAACAAAGTCTTTGGGAGTGGAGTTGTAATTTGTCATTAGAAAAAATCCTGACATATGACAGGACTCGAACCCAGGACCGAGGATTGGTAGCAAAGCATCATAACCACCAAGCCACAACTCTACTCCCAAATTTAATTGTGGAAATTTCCCAATATTTTGAGTCATTCTCTTGCTAAGTCTCTCCTCTTTTTTGTGTTCAGTTTCATGAAGATGGTGATGTGGAAATCTGGAAACACATTACCGGTAGTCACTCGTGGAGCAAAGTTCACCAATTCTCAATCTGCAAAACGAAGGGCGCCACCATTTCTAGAGTGGTTATACTAGAAGAGCGTAACCAAGTGGTTTGGTTGGAGAAGAACCCAGATCCAGAGGATGACTGCAGTAATTCAGTGAATATTAGATCACTGGAAAAAGGTTACTCGGCCTACTCAATTATTTTAGCTACAAAAATAGAGTATCTCGCAGTGGGAACACTATCAGGAACACACTGAATAGGGGCTAGCCTTAATCGTAAAATATTATATTTTATTATTTTTATTATTATAAATTGTATCGCCAGAATAGGTCACCCTTAATAGGAGTGACCTGCTTTATAGGGGTGTCCCCTTACTGGGGGTGACCTCCTGAATAGGGGTGTCCCCTTAATGGGGGTGACCTCCTGAATGTGGGTGTTCCCTTTATGGGGGTGACCTCCTGAATAGGGGTGTCCTCCTGAATAGGGGTGTCCCCTTAATAGAGGCATCCTCAATAGGTGTGTCCTCCTGAATAGGGATGTACTCCTAAATAGGGTTGTCATTATAAATAGGGTTGTCCTCCTAAATAGGGGTGTACTCCTGAATAGGGGTGTCCCCTTAATAGGGGCATCCCCTTAATTGGGGCATCCTAAATAGGGGTGTCCTCTTGAATAGGGGTGTCCTCCTAAATAGGGGTGTCCTCCTAAATAGGGGTTTCCTCCTAAATAGGGGCTTCCTCCTAAATAGAGGTGTCCCCTAAATAGGGGTGTCCTCCTAAATAGGGGTGTCCTCCTGAATAGGAGTGTCCCCTGAATAGGTGTGTCCTGAATAAGGGTGTCCTCCTAAATAGGGGTGTCCTCCTGAATAAGGGTGTCCTCCTAAATAGGGGTGTCCTCCTGAATAGGGGTGTCCCCTAAATAGGGGTGTCCTCCTGAATAAGGGTATCCTCCTGAATAAGAGTATCCTCCTTAATAGGGGTGTCCTCCTGAATAAGGGTATCCTCCTGAATAAGAGTGTCCTCCTTAATAGGGGTGTCCTCCTGAATAGAGGTGTCCTCCTAAATAGGGGTGTCCTCCTGAATAGGGGTGTCCTCCTGAATAGGGGTGTCATCCTAAATAGAGGTGTCCTCCTGAATAGGGGTGTCCCCTGAATAGGGGTGTCCTCCTGAATAGGTGTGTCCTCCTGAATAGGGGTGTCCTCCTAAATAGGGGTGTCCTCCTAAATAGGGGTGTCCTGAATAGGGTAGTCTTAAAGATACATAAAACTTTACTAAGAATCAATAATAGTATTGTTAATTTTTCTTGTTTAGGTGGAAAAGATATAACAAATATTGGGCCTGTGCAGACACTTCTTTCAAATTGCCCAGAAGTAGACTTTTATGAAATTAACGATAGGATATACATTTGGCCAAGGTAATAGATATTTGTCTATTGGTTAAAAAATGGTGTAAATTATGTATGATTTTAATAAAACCTATTATGTTTTATGCTTTTTCCAGGTCCTTCTAATATTTTTTTGCTTGTTTTTCCAGCAACTCTGGTCCTCCTGGTCTATTTTTGGTTCTGTATCTCAATGGTATTGGAGGCAAGTTTTCCATAAGGACTTACATACTAGCCAAGAAAGTTAGTGACAACAGACAAGAACAAAGCATAGATTTTAAAGTAGTCGCAAGAAATCTTATTCATATCTGGTCCCAAGTGAGTACATCCTCATTCAAGGCTAGCATGTGTATTAATGGTATATATTGTAACACCATTTTAAATTATAGAAGTTTAATATGTATAGCCTTTACAGCTTTTTTTTTTATTTCCCTAGTTTTATTACTACAGATATTTACTTAAATTTAAGGACCTTCACATCCATGTTTTCACCCTTAACCAAATTCTATCCTGCTATCAAAATATATTGCTTCCTATCTCCTGTCTTTTCTCTCTGAGATGGCCAATTTAATTTATTGTTTTAATTGATTTTCCTTTTTGTTTCTAATTTGTTTTTCTTTATTTTATTTTGTTAATTTTTAGAAATGCTATTTATTTAAATTTGATTTTTAGTTATTGTCAAATTGTTGTGAGGGTCCCTAATTACCACCCTCGTAAAAAAGTGTTGAATCATTAAATAAATTAATATTATAGCGTAACATCAACAGTAAATCAAAATTCAATATACCACCCTTAAGCTGGAATTTATGTTTGAGATTTGAGAACATTGCTTGGCATATTATTATATTAAACTTAAATATTAAAGTTTTAAATTCTAGGTCAACAGCTGTAGAGTAATTTCAAAGCTTATAAATGAAATCGATAAAGAGCTACTGATTGTACACAGTGATGGAAAGGTGGATATTCTGGGTAAAGAAAGTAGTAAGTATCAATGGAATGAATTATTGTGGCCCAAAAAATATATATATATGTGACTTGCAGCCTAACTGGTCTGAATTGCACACAGGTGTGGACGGCACATGCAATAACTTTATTCTCCCCTAAGGGACCATTCGTGTCGAGTGCTGCCACAAAACGGCACCTATTCGTCTGTTTACAATGACAGAGGCTGAATGGACCAGTACACCAGGGTAATACCCTACTCTTCTGAAAGATGAACTGGGTTCTTTATAGTGCAAACAAGCAAAATGTGTACACTGGACCTACAGTTTTTAGTCCTTATCCAAAAAGACTTGTTCTACCACTCGAACAATGGTCGAGGACTGAATTGAACCTGTGCCAATTGTATAGCTATGGATCGTGGTGCCCTCTGTCTTAACCGCTTGGCCACTCGTCTCAATGTTGTCTGTAGGAGAATAGATAGCTATATATTTCAGATATATTTGTTCTTGTTTTTGGCACCAGAAAGAAGTTCACCCAAAAGCCCTGTTTACACTCTCAAACTTGACAAAAAAAATGTGATGTGCCCACATATGGACACGATGACGTCATATCACTACCATATTTCAGCATATAACTGCCATATTTGGGCACACCACAATTTTTTTTTATCAAACTACATTTGAAAGTGTAGACAGAGCTTAAAACAGGTGTCCAAAAAATGGGTTGTTCTACGATAGAACCCCTCCTTTGGGAAATCCCTTTTCAGGGGTCACACTATTATGCGGATGTTTCGTTCATTTATGCTATAAAAATTGATAATGTTATTTTCTTATTTAGAGATTACAAGAACCATATGGCTAAAAAATTACCAGTACTTTAAACAAGAATTATTCGTAGTCTTCAGAAACAGACTTGTTGCTGTAGATCAGTCAAGAATAAGGTGAATGTGTAATTTATATGTTTGTTTAAAATCAGGCCACTGCTGCTGCACAGATTAAGCCAATACTGATGTTTCTTATGGGCTATTCAGGCTTATATATTTACCCAGGTAAGTTGGTGACCTACCCACTAAAGTCAGCGATTGGCCTAAGAAACCAACTTGCCCAGGTTAATACCTACTTCTGAACGAGCCCTTAGACCCAACTGTACTTCATTCATCTTAATTAAAGGAAATACTTGAAATTGCATTAAGACCAATTTACACATACAAGTGGTAACGCTTAGCTGAAATCGCATGCTTGTCCCATGTAGAATCTGTATATTTTTATTTTATTTATTTTATTTTTATTGCATTCAATCGAAACCAACAGCTATAATTACCGCCACTAACAGGTTTGATACAAACAAAGCCAGGACTGTTTAAAGCATCTTGATTGGTCCTAACATTGATCAAGGGCTTCTCTCAGCCAGTGCCCACGTTGACCAGATGTCTGAGGCGGATAGTAGATGCAGAGACAGCAATGCTAATTTCAAATGCCTAACGGGACCTCAGCTTCATATACAGCACCCGATATTCCCAGATGGTCTCCCATCCAAACTATCACCAGGCCCAACATTGCTTAACTTTGGTGATCTGACAAGAACCGGTGTTTCAACGTAGTAAAGCTGTATATCCTGCGAAGGTTTCCGATCGATGCCTGTACGCTCTGCGTTTTGTGAAAATAACATACAAATAACATGTTTTCTGTTTATACCACTTACCCTTATCGCTTGTCTGTGTAAATTGGCCTTTTAACAACATATTTATAGTTAGTGGCACTGTTGACATGCTTGATTGGCAACCCCAGATTCCTTTGTTCAAATCCTGTCATGGTTCCGACATTTATCTGGTGGCCAGTACAGCACTGTAAGCCTATAATACTTAGTTTGGACTGCATGGGTTTCAATCCTGTATCCCTTCAAGTTATGTGTTTGCTTTTTTTTGGTTTGGAAATATAAAACTAAAATACATAGGCAGTACTGTCACATTTTGTACTAATTTGTTTATATATATATAATCAAAAGGATGTATTGTTTGAAGTCTGGAAACGTCACACAGGAGATTGACATGCACAGTCTTGGTGATAGTGATATCCACATGTGGAGAGGGTTTGGTCCAGTGCCCAGCATTGGAGTATGGAGTTGCAAAGGAATGTGGGAATTGCAGGTAAAATTAATATAAAGTATTTTTTTGTTGAATATGCAATTTTAATGTCACATAATAGTTATTCATTTTGACCAAAAATTTGATTAAAACAAAAAGTTACCTGAAAAAAACTTTAATTTAAAGTTATTAAATAGTTTATCCGTAATAGCTGTTGAATATGTATGAAATAAAACAAATTTTAAAAATAGTCAAATTGGCTGCCAGCCAATGGGTTTTTGGTTGAATGTACTGTTTATTTTGTCATTTTAAAAACAATTTTTCTGGGTTTTTTTCTGCATCCTGTTGGATGTCTCCACTTCTGAAGACTTGTTTTAAGACTTGGTTTGTGTAGAACATCATGTGTTTTAACCGTTTTAGTGTCCTGTCAAATAGGATGCCACCTCTCTGGAGAACAATTATTTTTAACTCTTCGCAATCCTGACCTGTATTCCTAATATTAGATAACATGCATTAGATGACACACACTCTTTTTAAAATCATTTTAAAAAGTGCTACTGAGAAACTACATCAATAATATTTACATTCATTTACTTACAGATGACAGATGTGGACAAGCTACAAGACAGCTGCCAACTAGAAGAGTTTGGCCAAGACAGACTTGCTAGTAATGTCGCCCTCAAACAGATGTTAGTCGTTGATAAATCAGGTGACATGAATACAATGTCTACAACTACAGAACTGTTGAAACCAGAAATGTTTCAGAACCCTGCAATCTTGCTTGCACTCTTGCAACAGGTAATATAGACTTCTATACGAATAAGGGGGGCTGTTCTACAACTAGCAAAGCTACAATACTCCTAGCAACCACTAATATCCAGATGAAGATTTGTTGTATGTTTTCATGGTTTAATGTAAAGAATTATATACAGATATTTAATTCCCTTGTTTATACCACACTACTGTACTTTTATTTTAGAATAAAGAGGGCAGTAAACCAGATGCTGTAGTAAATGAGCAGGAGAGGCTGTGCTCACTGTTCTCTGATAACAAACTTGAGAGTGACTTGAGTGAGAGTATGGACTCATTACTCAGTCAGTTTAAAGACCTCAATACACAGTACTCTCAGCTTATGTCATTTAAACAAGAGGTCAGTATATTAGTATCAACATAACCCTAAAAATATTGATGAAAAAATTACAAAACTTTTAGATATTATTTGCAAATTAGACAAAAATTCAAAGAGATTTTGTCTGGTAAAGATCGATCAAAAAGTTAAATTTCAGAAATGAAAAAGTGCCGAGTCGTACTTATTTGTATAATAAGCAAACGAATGTGCAATTTCAAAGAGGAAACCACAGTCAATTCCAATCTCAAAGTTAAAGTAAAACTTTATTCATTCCTCACTGTGGGAAACTAGGTGCTTGTAATTTTCAATATACGTATATTAAAAATACAAATTAATATAAAAAATACAAAATATAAACATTTTTAAAATTAGAATTAAATATTTTTGTGCTTGATAGCACAAATGAGCATGATTAACGACTGGTGTCAAGATCTGCCACTTTTCTGAAAGGTGATATATCAGTGGAGCGGATGACTCGCATCTTTTGAAACACCACCAAACATCTTACCAAGTTAATTCGTATTTAAATTAAAGTAGAAAGACTCAACCGACTGATGATCCTCACCATTTACCACCACCGCTCTTCCTACAAGACGATCAACCTTGCTCTTCTTACAATCCTGCTCTAGACCATTTGAGTTCAGTAGCATTGCCACCCCAACAGATCTCTAATTTTTTGCATTATACAGTATCATATCTAACATGTATTAATTGTCTGGTAATAATAGATATCAAAGCCTCTAGCGCTCCCTGCCTCCTGGATCTTCCCCTATATAATATTCAAAGATATTTAAATAAATGATTTGTCTTTATTGCAGGAAGGAAAATCATCACCATCTTTTCTCTATGATGAAGTTTTATTTCTACTTCAGGATTCTTCAATACTATCAATTGGTAAGAAATTAGTAGAGGAACTGTGGTTTGACGGTTACTGTGCTTGCCTTCCAATTCCAAGGTCTAGGATTCAATCCTGACCTAGTACCAGGGTTCAACCCTGACCTAGTGCCAGGGTTCAATCCTGACCTAGTACCATGAGTTCAATCTTCACCTAGTACCAGAGTTCAATCCTGACCGAGTACCAGGGTTATACCCCTCGACACTTTCTATGCCTCTCTCTCTCTCTAAGCCTCAAATGAGACCTAATTTATTAACATGATAAATTATCCTTATATCATCATGTAATTTGCGAGTTTATTGTTGGATGTGCATGAAAATATTATTATTATTTAATTATAAATGTTGAATTTTTCTAAATACTTTAGACTACAAATACCATCAAATGGAAGTGCTTGCCCAGAATTACCCTTGTAAGGTACTTGATATTTTACTACGGTATCTTCAGTTAGGAAGATTTGCAAATGGTAAGGTGATTTATTTTTTTACCTTTAACTTTAAAATATTAAATGCTACAAACAGTTGAACTGGACATTCTGTCAAGAGAGACTTTTTTGTGATTGCTTTCTTAAGGCCAATTAGCACAGACGAGCGATAAGTGGTAAATGGTAAACAAAAATATAGAATCTATGATATTTTTTATGACCATTTACACACAACACGAAGCGGACGGGCAGATGAGCGGAATAGATAAAAATCTATGTGAAAAAAAACCCACAGGGTTTTCCAACTACTATTACCACTCGTCCGTGTACGTGGCCTTTAACCCTTCTGTCTATAGTATAATTGAAATAATTGCTGTTATAAAGAAAATATTCATTAAAAAGTAATTCTTAAAGTAATACATTTTTTGTTCCAAAATAGGTCAATGGTTCCTGCAGACGGCAGATGAGGTTGAGCAAGAGAAGGCTATTCAGTACCTAAATGATGTCTTTGGAAGTACAACAGTAACAATGTCATCAACATCATTCCCCTTGTTCTCTTTCATCTGCAAACTAATCTTCATTGAATGCCCTCATATTCTGGTACCTCCTTTTAATTCTCTTTCTCCACTTTTATTTGACTTGCTAGAGCGCCATGAGCGCTTTTTTCAGATATGGCGCTATAAAAATCTACAGTACATTATCGTTAATTATTTTAGATTGTAACTGTTATATTAATGATTTACAGGCCTTGAATGTTTAAACATATTGTAGATATATCAACTTTTGTTTTCATAACATGCCATATGCAGCTGTCAAGACAAAAAGTCATGAAACATGAGCATGTGCAGAATGATTATTTAATTCTGAAAAAGTGTGATGTGCCCAAATATGGTAGTAATATGACCATGGACCTATAAATGTATTGTTCCATGGGCACATTATATTTTTTTTTCACATACATTTTTGTTTAACTGAAAAAAATAGTACAATTCAATATCACTTTTACTGTTTATTAGAACTAAATGGCACATGATACAAAATGAACCAATCAAATGGCAGGGATACACTCGGGTGTAATAATAGCACATATTAAATTACTAGCAATCGTATATAAATGCGTTATTTTAGAAGCTGTCTTGCCTCGTTGTTAATATTTTTGTTTTTCTACATGAACATTGCTTATAATATGTTTTCATATATAAATATATCACTAAGAGTATTATATCGAGATGATAAATACGTCTAAAGTGTTTATTAAAACTGATATTTTAGATTAGAAAATGCTCTTAGATTACTTAATGACCGTTGTGGTTATTTCTATCTAGGTCAAATAGCGATTAATTTTAATATGACAATGTAGGCTATTGAATTGGAAATTTTTTAATAGCATCTATTATATTCTAGTGTTGTATTCATCTTTTGTGTTCTATTATTTCACTTGCAGATAAATTTCATTCATCTTGTGCAAAAGTTAAAGAATTCTGATACTGCTTCTTCGGCTTTTTTCAGAAGAAGTAATTCTGTGAGTTATTTATTATATTTATATATATATATTTTGTTTTCTTACATTTTTGTTCTATTTGAAAAATGATTCAAATTGTAAAGAGTAGGAGTAATCCGGTCATTTCAATATTTTAAATAACATTAAAAATATCATACTGTCAAATTATAGAAAGAGTGCTCATTATTCGAAAAATATCTCATAATCGCAGCGAACATAGCTTATCGGCGGTAGTTCCGTATTATTTTCCGTAATACAGAACTTTCGCCGATGAGCTATGCTCGATGCGATAATGAGATCGGTAATACAGAACTTTCCCCGATAAGCTATGCTCGACGCGATTATGAGATCATGTTCCTAGTATGAGCACTGTTTCAAGAATTTAACAGTATTGTTAATTTATAATTTACACAGTGCTATGCAATACATTTGATTCACATACACAATATTAAAAATATAACATGAATATATATGATTTCAGCTTCAATTGTGGCACCAAATAAGGTCAGGACTACCACATCTTCACAGATCACGTAGAATCTCAGATGCTGCCAGAGCTAAAGCAGATCTTATCATTTTAAGGTAAGCAGAAATAAATGATATTGTTATGATAATATAGCCTAAACATGTACAATTTAAAAGGTATGTATCTGAACACAGTGAGTACAATCTTGTGGAATAATATAAAAAAACAATAATAATAATTACAATAATAATAATAACTAGATTTAATTCGTCACTATGACGAATTATAGGTTATATGCATTGATTTAAATAAAGATAATTGATTTTTAAAAGATATATTGATTGATTGATTTTCTCAGAATCTTTAATTATTTATAATATATGAGAGGACCTTGCTAACGCGAACACCTTAGCCGGTATCACAATCCGATCAAAGATCCATATGCGTATAATGTCATAAACCACATTTTTTGTTACATAATAATAAAGACATAAGTTACTTTTTATCTATATTTCATTATAAATCATGTGTATAATCTATACACTAAGAAATAAATTTGAACAAACAATACGGATAATAAAAAAAAATCTTATTTCGTTTCCCAAGGTGAGACTCGATCGCGGTACCTTGAATGCCATAGACACGAGCACAGACCATCGAGCCATACACAACTGACTAAAAGTTGTAGAAAAATTCCTCCGTGTATTTACTATGCAGTAACCACTTTGGTGCAAATAGATTATTACATACCGCAATGAATTATAATTTTTTACTATGATGACATCTTTAAAAATGTAAAAAAATGATGCACTGTCAAACTATATACTTTTAACTTTAATATATGAACTTCTTAAGAAAGAAAGTTAATGTTAAGTTTGTTATTTCGGCCTAAGAAAATGTCATAATTTGTTTGATTGTCGAAATTAATTTTTGTAAATTTAATATGCCATTAATGATGACTTAATCAACTTTTGTTCTCTTTATTTCATAATAAATCATACATATGATACATACACTTCAAGAAAATGAAATAAAAAATAGCTGTTCCCGAGCATTCCAACGATATATATTAATTTAAAAATTTAGCATATTTTCACCATTTTGTTAACTTATACGTGCGTAGCCAGTCACTTTTGACGTGCTCGTATAACACAATTTCGAGTTGAAACGTGAATCAAATATGATGATATTATTAAAGAAAGATTGTAAAACAGAAATCGGACAAAAAGAGTGCGCATTAACGTTTAACGCGCAGTGCGCGTGCAAAAATCTGCGCACTCATGGCAATTTTTTAAACGCTTAAAATTGCCTGAAACGTACTCTAATTTCATCGAAAATTAATTTTGACAATTTTGAACATTTTAAGCGCGCGTACGCAAGCGTTATATGCGCTACGCACGTAATTGTATTGCCATATGATGAAATATGACCTGAAATTTATGAGTACCAAATTTTGTTTAATTGTGATTCATGCTTGTGAAGATATGATTACAAACGTGATTTCGTAAAATCGCGCGTAGACCGCGTAATTTTTGATTGCGCATCGTGAAAATATAACCACATCGATTCCTGGCCATAAGGAATATACTCTGAAAACTTGACCTAGCTAGATGAAACTGATGCCAAGATAATTCACGGACAAAATAGTGCTAAGGAAAGAATAAATAAATAAATAAATAAAGATTTTGACAGAATCAAGAGGTTATATGCATGATAATGCATATAACCTAATAATTTTCAACCAGAGCTTTTCCATTTTATATTACTATTTCAATACATTTGCATGCACTATTTGTCAAATTTATGTGTTGTTTGATAATATTGAAGATGTATTGTCCCCAAAAACATAATGATTAATTAAATCAGACTTTTAATAGTTTATTTTGTAGTTTTAATAAAGGTAATCACTTCTGTAGAAAGAAAACAAAAACAAATATTTTATATAAAAATTATAAAATGACACAAAAAAATGGTTAAATTCAACAAAAAAATTCATTGGCTAGCAGCCAATTTGACTATGTGCTTTGAATTACATTTTTTTCAGGCAAATACATTTTTTTGATCCAATTTTTTGGAGAACTATTATGTGACATTAATATGGCATATTCAACAAAAAATTTTGTCAAAATTATTTTTTCAGGGGGACAATACATCTTTAATGTTGACTTTATATATATTTTTTAATTGTTATTATTAAGTGATGTGAGAATGAAAATAAAGATTGTTGATTACAGGTTATTTTAAACACTGAGTTCTGTGACCAAGTCCTCCCCCATGTTGAGGTGGCGGTGGGGACTGGTTAGAATATCCATTTCACTTTCTATTCTTTTCTTTCAGTGAAGATACTAATTGTGAAGTGGAAGCCCTTAAAGTTTTAATACATCAAAAGCTTTGGGCGGATGCACTACATTTACTGCATAACTACACTGGAACAGAACATCACAAAGAACTCTTTGTTATTCTTGTCAACAGTATCACAAAGGTATAGCAAATTTATAGCTGATTGAATAAAACTAGGAAGGCACTCGGAGAGCGCAAACCTCTGCTAAGGCATATGAACATTTAATGACGTGTTCCCATACAGCTATGAAACCATACTTTTAAATCTTATGAAAATCTGGAAATAACTTTTTGAGTAATCCTGCCACATAATCGACCACATAACCTCTCACCATTCTAGTGAAGGTAATAGGCTGATGTTAAATTGTTCTTGACCTCAACAGTGGAATTACCAGCATTTAAAAACATTTGAATATCATACTGTATTAAAGATTCTCAACCAAGCGGGATGTATGAGGGAGTTGCATTCAAAAGGTTTTTAAACAAGTTAATGTGCAAGCTAGATCTCCAACCCCTCCAACCCCTCCTGCAGTTCAAATTGGGCTAGAAATACTTAAAGATGTATTGTCTCCCAAAAAAAATAATTTGTAACACCCTTTGGGTTGAATATGCCATTTTAATGTCACAATAGTTATTATTCACTTTGACCAAAAATTGGATCGAAAAAAATTTGTATTTACCTGAAAAAAACTAATTTAAAGCAAAAAAATAGTCAAATAGACTGGAAGTCAATGGGGTTTTGGTTGAATTTAGTCGTTTATTTTTTCTTTTTATAAGTGAAAACTTTCTAGTTTATTAAAACTCCAAAAGTCTGATTTAATGTAGTCTAATTTTTTTAATGTTTTTGGGAACAATACATCTTTAAATTTATAGCCCAATTTATAAAATTGTATACCAATTAATCACAATGTTTTTTAATTTGTTATTTGCAGGACAAGGCTGCATTTAAGGAATATTGCACTAGCCTGTGGGACTGCATTCCAGACAGTTTCAGGTAGGTGTCAAAACATACAGTATTTATTCAAATAAATGCCCCAGGGAGGTTTTTAGGGTTTTAATCGGGAGGTATTTATTCGGAAGAGGCATTTTTTTATATGTATGTGTAATAAAATAAATACCCCCTAGATATGGAAATACAACACAATTAATATCTACAAGTGATAAAATATTTAACTGTAATTTTGTATCAAAAGTCTAAATTGTAGATAATGTCATTCAATGAATTTATTTATTCAAAATGATGTTCTATGGGACATTCATTTGAGGGAGGCTTTTATTCAAAATGGGGCGTTTATTCGAATAAATACAGTATAATATAAAAATATATTGATAATAAAAGTTAAATTGTTTTTATATTCTTTACATTTGTATAATAGGCTTACAGATGTGTTGAGGATTTTTCATCTCCATGCAAAACAGTTTCACCATGCAAACAACACAGAGGAGGTCTTCATTGACGCACCCGATGACCTCCCTGTGTCTTGTGTCAAAGGTCAAGTACTGAAGATGTTTCTTAATGAATCTATATCTGACTAAAGATTTAGTGCTGTATTTGCAGTTTTGAGAGGCATCCTTATGATAATATAATAATCTTTATATTATAATATATTTGTGTCTCCGAATTCCATTATTATAAAATTGTAACAATGTATAATATATTAAAGTATAATTAATTTAAATGTATAATTTCGTAGATTTTACTGACATTTTTATTAACAATGCAATATGAAATGCGGCAATGTGCAAATTATAAAATATAGAGAACAAAAAAAATTTATCTGCAAGTCTTTTTGTTAACGTCATTACATCGTTGTCTGCGATTCAACAACATTTTTGTTAACTATTAATGTCACGTAATGTGGTCTAACTTAGTCACACCATTCGTTAGAATCATCTTATGAATTTTTTTGTTTACAATCGTCTCAAATCTTCTCATCTCCAGTGACATAAAAGAGATTGTAAAGGGATTGTTTAGAAGTTTGTAAACAGCTTGCGATAGTAATATTAATACGATTGTATATGCGTAATCAAGTATCAATGTAATCATCTTATAAATGATCAATCACAGTGTGTATGAATATCAACCCCTTTTCAAGTTATACGTCATAGGAGTGATTGTAAAGAAATTGAACAGTTGCCAAATAGTTCATGTAATTAATGTTAATATGAGAGTTGTGGAATCATTTGATGTGACCAATCACAACAGTATCTACCTCAGTATGTTTATATTTGATTATCTACAACATTAAACTAATCATGGTACACTAATCACATTAAATCAAACACACAATATTTATAACGAAACAATTACTTTTGCTTTCCGATAGAAATAGCTTTCAGTTGGTAATCGACGTTTTAACTGGCATGTTGGCATCTAGTTCTAGTATCATTATGTGTCATGTGGTAGAAGTAAATCATATTGTAAATGGCCGCAAATTGCATGTTGTTATGACAACCGGTTGCTTTACGAGCATGACTATCAGGCACTAGGGCTTATCTCGTACAATTAGAGTTTGGTGCGTTTAAATAAATAGGCCTCGGTCCATGCTTGGAATTTCATTGATACAGTAAATGCCTGTCCTACTTTAATATTTCAATTGATAATAAAATTAATATTTAAGATATATGCAGCAATAATAGATACATAGATAAACAGTTGTGTTTAATAGTACCTTATGGACCAGTATAGCTATTCATGGCATATTCAACAATCATCCTCAGTAAATTTTAAGGATTTTTCTGTTTTTATTCACTTAGATATGAGTGTTTCCCTTCGCAAGGAGAAGTGTTTCCCGGTAGCCTAATTGTGCATGGCACAGGTACATTGTTTTCATGTATCCTAAAAAAAGAAATGTGGTCTCTAATTGGAAAATTCCTTTAATTGGAATGACTAATAACAACCTTCATAAAGCTCTGTCTACACTATCAAACATTATGTGACAAAAAAATATGATGTAACCAAATGGTGATATGCTTAAATATGGTAGTGATATGACATCATCGTATCCAAATGGGCACATCACATTTTTTTGTCTCATAAAGTTTGATAGTGTAGACAGAGCTTTGGGCTACTACTATACAATAACTCCTCTTTAATCACATTAGTTTGTGTGATGATGAATATTCATTAATAGGATACAGCAAGGTTCTTTGTACTTTGTTCCTGACTCATATACACTGTTTACATGTACTGATGAGTGACAAACGATGTTATGCCAATAAATGACATTTTAAGTGAGTTAATATATCTAGATATATATACATAAATTGTAGTCTTTAATTTCTTTTTAACAATTAAAAATTTAAACCATTATTTGAAAGATAATTTTGAGTAAAATGAGTGTATGTCAGTAGAACCTCTATTAAGGGGACACCTTCTAGGTCCAAGTATTTAATAAGGGTGTCTCTTAAATAAAGGTGGGCTGTTGTGTTATTATTTACCCATGTCTTTCCCCTATAATAGTGTGGTCTCCTAAATAGAGGTCTATCAAAGGAGTATGTATATATTTCCACTATCATAGGAATATTTGTTGGTTATACAGCATCACATGTGTTTCACCTAATACCATTATTAATAATATATATATTATTATAAATTTTTTAATCTTTTAATTTTGTATATACGGTATATGTACCGATCCCTTATACTAATTTTGAATATTAAGAGACTTTTTAATAAACTTGTACAAATGTTTTAGGCCTACTTGGTGCAATATATTTTGTATTTCGATGTTTTTTAAGGGGCATTTACTGACTTATAGTAATTGTTTTACTTTAGTTGCCCCTGACCCTTGTGCTTTGTTTCTGTTCTGTATCTGTTTATTGGTCGAATAAATAAATGAAATAAAATAACCTAACCCTTAATTTAATTCTTTTGATACTGGTACCACATGTGATAAAAATAAGATGCTGTATTACCAAATATTCATATGATACTTGGCAAATATTGCAGTATTGGAGATACTGCATGTTGAAAGCATACAATATAGGACTGTAACCAATTGCAGCACCCTGGGGCATGTTATCACATGGTCGTGATTACTCCCTAAACATATTAAACCAGTGAACTAATAAAAATCAAGTTTGTTGTTAATTCCTCGATAATGTAGAAGTTGTATTTATATATCCTGTAATTAAACTACAAAAACAGGTCAAGTAGTTGACACTAGAAGATCACCAACTTTACCAGCTTTTATAATATTACCAGATTGAAGTGGGCTGATTTTCACAGCTTTTATAATATTACCAGATTGAAGTGGGCTGATTTTCACAGAACAGGTTTACTATTAAAAGATCACTCTAATCAAATTTTGGATGGAAAATTTAATTCTTAACTGAATATGACAATGTTAGGAAAAAGTATATTTTTTTCATTTGATAAAAGGTTTGCAATAATAATCAATACATAAGCATAATACAAATGTGCAATTGATGTATAACAAATAAATTGTTTACTTAGTGGTCACCTGGGTTCAAGGAGTATTTAAAGAGGAGAAATGAAACTAACAATTCTTTTAATTGGCCTTATCATCAGGTATTTCTATTGTTTACTGGTCTCCTTAGACCTATAATTTGTTTGACAACATACTTTATTTATTTATTTATTTATTTATTTTATGTCTTTAGGCAATCTGGCCAAGGATTACCAATAGTGAATTTAATCACTGTCCTATCAGATAGGTGGTAATCCCCCTGTTACAGGGGCTATTGTGTGAACCAGTTCACCGGGGTAACCCCCTACTATTTTTCGAATAATGAACTGGGTTTCTTTAAAGTACACACAGGTTATAACTGTGTACACTGGACCTACGGTTTATACGAGAAGACTTGTTCCACCACCAGAACTAGGAGCGAGTCGGCCTCGAACCCTTGCCGATGTTGTTGGCTCTTTAGGTACGGTAAACGGTGCCCCTGCCTTAACCGCTCGGCCATATGACTCACTCATATAGATACAGTAGGCCTATTACTTTCATGTATTTTTATCAATTGTTTCACATCATAGGTCTACTATTAATATCCATTGGTTCCCTCCCATCACATACATCACAATTGTCAATGATGGAGCCCTCTCTCCTTGTTTTTTTGTATTTTATGACAAAATACTGTATCTAAGGGTATATAAGGTTTCTTCTGGAGTGTTTCGTCTGATAATAAAACCATTTGCCTTTTAGACTTACAGCCCCTTACATACAGTAACCTATTTGTTATTGTTTAGGCACGGATGATTGATTGTTATTGTCAAAAATCTCATACACATAGCCCACTGTATATGTTTAAGAAGCATTAAAAATCCAGCCAATATTGGGAGTTTCTTCAGTTTAATAGTCCTATTTAAAAACAAAACTCTCCCAGTCAGTTTTTACTGCAATTATGCTTTTACATTCAGAAAATTAGTATCAAGACCTTTTGTTTTTTACCATATATGGTGAATTTTAATTGTTGTGCCTCAATCAGTGGTGCTGGATGTAATTTGTTTTACTGCATTATTGATTTGATATACTTGTACCGTGAGACTACATGTGAGTGATAGGTTAATATTAAACAAGTATTTTTGTGACTTATTAATAAGTGCTTTTATAAGGATAGACGCATCGTTTGCATGTTAAATTCAAATCTGTATGTATGCTCTAGCAATATACATTTTACTAAGTAATCTTTTAAAATATCATTATATAAAAACACATTATATATATTAAAGGAAGCAGTATTATTTTGTTCGACTAAGTTTATTATTATGAATTTACAGAAACTCACGCCAGAGTAAATAAACACCAAGTTATTTTTTGCTGATATTAAGTTATATTTTCAGAATATTTTCAAGTGGGTAAATGCTGACTGACAGCATGCACAATTAAATTGTATAACTCTTGAAATGGTTAAAATCAACTTTAGTAGCAAGGCAAATCTTTTATATTATAATACAGTCTATTTTCATTGTCTCGTTGTTCTACTCTAAGATGCCAACTATTGTTTAAAAAAACTGTTACTGTATTACAATATCGGGTATGCAATTAAGTTTAAGTTGCATTTAATATAGCAGGATCAATTTGAAAAAGAGGTAGAAGAGGTTTGAAAAAGATGTAGATTGTGAAAGAGTAGAGTAGGTTTGAAAAAGAGGTAGATTGTGAATGAGTAGAGTAGGTTTGAGAAAGAGGTAGATTGTGAAAGAGTAGAGTAGGTTTGAAAAAGAGGTGAGATTGTGAAAGAGTAGAGTAGGTTTGAGAAAGAGGTGAGATTGTGAAGGAGTAGAGTAGGTTTGAGAAAGAGGTAGATTGTGAAAGAGTAGAGTAGGTTTGAGAAAGAGGTGAGATTGTGAAGGAGTAGAGTAGGTTTGAGAAAGAGGTAGATTGTGAAAGAGTAGAGTAGGTTTGAAAAAGAGGTGAGATTGTGAAAGAGTAGAGTAGGTTTGAGAAAGAGGTAGATTGTGAAAGAGTAGCGTAGGTTTGAAAAAGAGGTGAGATTGTGAAAGAGTTAAAAAGGAGTGTTTACTGTACTACTACTGCTACTACTACTACTACTACTGTGTATTGGAATGTAGATTTTAATATAGCTTTATTATCATGAATATTGATCTTTTCAAAGTTAATAAGACGATAACCTGCCTTGTATATCTGCCCATGATGCGTAATTAATTATTGATTTAAAATCAATAAATATACAGTTAGTTACTTTGTGATGATAGCATTAATCTTGAGGTACAAGTATGTAAATATGATGGAAGCAATAATGTTTCTCAAATTCATAGTAATAAGTTTTTTTTTAAATTTAGTTCATATAATATTGATCATAGTTAATTAATAACATGAATAAGTATCTTGTAAAAGTCAAGTAATGATTAATTTTCTACAAATCAATAACAGTAGTTGCATTTAATGACAATATCATCGTATTAATAACTTAGTATATGTTTGTAGTTTGTCAAATAGTACTAAATATTTTGAGAAATTCAAATTTTTACAGGCATGATGATGAATTTTTTTTTTTCGGTTTTGGGCTTCATTTTTGTTTTTAATTTATTCAGTAATTATGAATAATAGCAAATCCTTTATATATGTAGTTCTACCTGAAATGGGAACACAGTAGAACCCCTACTCAAGTACCCCTTTTAAGGGGACAATTTGTTAAGTCCGAAAGGTTTATAGATTCAATAAACATTTATTTAAGATGGTCATTACAAACAATATATAACAAACAATATTTTAACAATAAACAATAATCAATAATTAATATAAGACCATCTTAGGGATCAAAATTAGAAGTAAAACTTGTCTCACAATGATCCCTAAAATAATAATAATAATATTTAAAACAAAATAAGAACGGTACTGTATAAAAATACACATACAACGCATAAAGTTAAATATTGTTCTACTTTAGTAGTACTGTACTGTAGTTAATTTCTAACAATAAATGCTTTCTTTACTGGAATGTACAACTTTATTTTGTTGTTACATTTTGTTGATATTATTTTGTTGTTTAATAATTGTAATAGCAATGTCAGCTCTGTTTACTTCAGTTTTAGTGACTGTCTAATTACTTAACTTTCCGTATCCCAAGAAAGCATCTGAATTCAGGTATTCTGGGTATAGAGGCCAAGCATTAATGCTTTTTGGCCCCTTGTGAAAAAAAAAGTTATTGTTTTAAACGTATGGTGTATATTTGTGCGGGTGGTCAGACCAGCTTTTTTAAACGATGTCAAATTTACGACGTCATTGGACAAACAGTTCCTAGAGAAGGATCCCTGCCTCAAGTTAGTTCGAGATAGATGTTTTAACTTAAATGACTTTCCTCTGGTATTTCTGCAAACATTAAAGTAAAAAGACATTATCAATACTTTTAATAATCCTGAGTGTTTGAATATCCGGCCTCTGTCTACGATATTTGAGAGTAGGTAAATTTAAAGTTTAATCTGGTTTCATACGACAAAAGTTTAAACTTTGAAAACTTTTGAGTAGCATGTTGCTGCCCACTTATTCTAAATGACTTCTTTTTCTAATTTGGGGAAGTATCTTATGGTAAGATCCTATGGTATCTTGTTGTGTTTACCTTGTGAAATTCTGTGTTATAGTTTGATTGTATGCCAACTGCCAGTTCATACATTTCATCAAATTCTCCTGTGACAACAAAGTCCCAGTAATATTTAACTGCCAACTTTCAAATTAATCGTTGAAATGCTTTCCATGCCAAGTTCATGTCCTTAATTCACTTTTTTTTCTCCGAGTTACATTTTTACCCAAGAGTATATGCGACTTTTTAATGTCTTGTATGCTTTTAATAGCAAACATTTGGCTGTCATTACACGTCTAGAACCCATGCATTTGTCAGTGATTATACTGTTATAGCATATTTTAGGCCCGCCATGGTTATAGGGTTATATAGCTAGATAAGTATTGTATACAGATGGGTGTCAAATATTATGCGTGGGTGGCTTTTGTTTTTTGAGTGGTGCATATTGAAATTGGGTGGAAAACTTGGGGTGGGTGATCATACCTGAAGCACAATTACAGTAAAACCTCAAAAAGAATCCCATAGGTGGCTTCTTCTTTTAGGACTCTATAATGGGCTTCTTCTTTTAGGACTCTATAGTGGGCTTCTTCTTTTAGGACTCTATAGTGGGCTTCTTCTTTTAGGACTCTATAGTGGGCTTCTTTTCAAGATTACGTTTGCAAACTGAAGAAGGGGCGCTTCTTTTCAAATTGAATGCTGTAAATTGCTACAATACGGTAATATGATTTTAAGACATTCCCTGCCAAATTTTACATATTTGCCAAGGAAGCAGACAAGAAGATACAAGATGCAATCAAAACACCATTTGAAAACTAAACATAATATTATGAGGCTTGATCATTAAGATAATTAAGGGTTGTAAGGTCATTAATATTTTGTTACAGTTGCATACATTTTCACGATCAGACATTCAAATACAGTCTATTTCGAAAAGAAGCCCATACTATCTTGAAAAGAAGCCGGATCTATGTGTGTAAAAACAGAATCTTATTAAAGCGTGGCTCCCACTAGCGATGCACCACAAGGAGGACGTAACAACGCAGCGCAAGTGAATCGACCAATCACAAGCGATGGCTTATTCGCTTGTGATTGCTAACTGTCTATAACTTTGCTTGTCATTGGTTAAAACGTTTGCGTTGCGTTTATGTCCTTGCGTTACGTTCTAGTGGGAACCAAGCTTTACTGAAATTGTTTCTGGGATAAAATGAATGAAATTACAAACAATATTCCAAATTATGACAACTAATTACAAAATGTTCTTCAAAATTTATTGATACACTTTTTGCAAAGGGTACTAATCTAAACTAATACAAATTTGGCAAGATAAAGTCATATACTATACTTGTACTGTACAACATCAAGTTTAAAATCTCAAATTAAGGTATTCAATTACTAGTTCTCAGTCTCTTAAAAACATGTGTACTCAATGATATAATACATGCATGTGTTACTAGCTACATCACAATTACATCTGTTCACGAGGCAAGGGAACTGTCAACAAAAATTAAGCTAATTAAAATACTCAACATGCAATGAATTTACATTAGAAATTTGATATATACAACTTCTGAGAGCCAGATTAAGTAATGTGTTATACAGTATGGATCAATTTTAGAAATATTCAAAAGAGTAGTATTCAACTGGGAAAGGGTGAATACACTTTTATACAGTACACTGTATACTTTACTATACTTACAAGTTACTGTACAGTTAGAGACAATTATTTCAGAGAATACAGTATAACTACAAGATCTCTAAACTATTTTCCTTTCTTCTAAGTATAGTATTTTTTTTCCTTTTTACATAAAAATAGAAACCATGACAGTAGAATGTAGATATTAAGGCCAACCAACTCGGACATCATCGTACGACAAGGCCCGACGAAACGGCATAACTCGTTGGTGTTTTCCGAGTTGAATTCCGACGAGACAAGTCATCTTGGGATAGCGTATAGGGATAGTTTTTTAGGTTATTGGGAGAACTATATACTGTACATGCATGTTTAATTGTCTTGTCGGGCCTCGTCATATGAAGCTGTCCGAGTTGAGTTTAAGGAGACAATTTCCAATGAAACAAACAAGAAGAATATGTTTTACCACTATGGCCATTCAGGGGATACCCCAAGTAAGGGGATGATTTTAAGGGTCACAATGGTGTCTCCTATTATAGGGCTTATACTGTAAAAGCATATATACATACTGTATATCATAATAATAAATATTAAATACACTACTAATATTACAAGGTTTCATAGAAATAGTTCTCACAAGGTGAATTGTAAAATGTGTTACAGTACAAAGATTTAATAGATCATCTATTTAAATGTTGATAATGTTCGGTTTAAATAACATTACAAAATGACAATCGTTCGAAAAGACCTGATTTCTGTAATCTTAATACTTGGAAAATGTAATTAATTTTGTAGTCTACACTATCAAACTTTATGTGAAAACAAAATGTGATGTGCACATATGGACATGATGACATCATATCACTACCATATTTAGGTATACAGTATATACGGTATATCACTACCATATTTGGGCACAAATTTGTTTTTTGTCAAACTAGTTTGATAGTGAGACAGTTGTTAACCAGGTCCATGGTTTAACAGTACGTTATTCAGTTTTCTTCTTCAGTACTCAAGTTCTGCAATTCCTCAACTTCATTCTGAACTATATTTTCCTTGATTAATCTAAAGAAAAACAAAGCACAATAGTTAATTGCATTATTAAAGAAAGTAATTTGTTCATGTTCACATGATAATTATTGTCTAATAGATTGAAGATATTTTGAAAGAAAGCAAATTTAGTCAAAGCAATAAATAAATACACACACATTTTTCTATTGCTAAATTAGATTTTAGTGAGTATTAAACATAAGAATGATATTTTAACAGAATCATTGATGAAAAACTGAACAATTTTCCCCCTTTTTTCATTGAATACTCTACAGTAATAAAACAATTTGTCATGCTGCTCCAAAATTTGGGGTTGGTTGATTTTATGGTCATCAGTCGTCAACAAGACCATAGCCACCAGTATGGTTTGTACGGTTTCAACCTGACTACTTTTAGGGGCCTTTGACAACCCTATGGCCCGCAAAGAGATTGTTCTCTTTTCTTGCGACCACCTCACCATTTTTATTTCTCGTGGATACAGTCACTGACATAGTCAATTTGGGGGGAAATAGTTAATATTTAATATTGTGTTTCAGTCGCAATTCATAATTCTCATAAAATTGTCATCACTGATAACAACATACATAGGCTTGCTTTGAAGTAGAGTTAATTTTTAAACAAAATCCATAACTTGTAATATTATATATTGCCATTATTCAACCACTTGTGGCAGAACAAATAACAAAATCAAACACTTCACATTTAACTCAATTATAAACTGCTGTTTACATCTTTTTACTGCAGTAGATCTATTTCCACTATTTATCTTGAATCGCCGAAGTATGGCACTTGTAAAAAATCAATAACGCACACTTTGTGGCACGGACACAAGAGATATGAAGATGAGAATTTGAAGAGTTAATCCCGTAGCGACAGGAAACAACTACCGCGATTTGCATGCGTCACGCATTAAATTTTCAAACGATACATGAAAAACAATCTCCACAGGGTTTAAATTTATTGATTGTTCTAATTTTTCTAATAGATTTGTAACACGGGGACAGTATGTCATTTAAACATTAATGTTTTTTTACAACTACATCATGTTATCTATTTCATGCAATGTTTTTTTTGCAATGTTTTCTTTAGTGTCTAGGATATGCTTGATCAATAAAGCTTGACTTGTTTTTCATGTTGTATCTAGAGTATGTTAAAGCTTATGAATATTAAAGGATACAGTATTTACGGTGGTCGATTCCTGATTTATTGAATGTTTAACGATGTATTCACGTCCATAGAAAAAAAAATGTTTTCACATATACAGTAAAAAAGATGAAATATATGGTTAAACTCAACCAAAAACTTATTGGCTGGCAGTCAATGTGACTATTTTTTCTTTAAATTACAGTTTTTCAGGTAAATAGTTTTCTGACCCATTTTTTGGGTCAAATATGAATGTGAATATATAAAATACATGACATAAAATGGCATATAAAAAAAATGAAATAAATATTTCTTTAATACAAGACCAGTACTTGAAACAAAGTCTATCTAGAAATCTAAATCAAAATGATAGTTAAATTTATTGATAATATAATTTAATTATTCGTTCATTTCTCTTTAGATTCTGTGGTAATGTACAGTAGAGTATGTCAGCTACAGTACATTTTAATGGTGGTACAGTACAGTAGCAGGGAACATTATCAATAAAAAATTGTATTCTCCTTAACTTATGATTAATCTGAATTTGGAGTTAGAAAATGGGTATTGCTAAATCCCCGCAAACCTCCAAAAAAACATAGCAAACTCCACTGAACCAACATAAAAGTGATTGAATGGGTATTGCTAAACACCGCAAACCCCGCAAACCCCCGCAAACCTAAAAAAAAAACATAGCAAACCCCACCGAACCAACATAAAAGTGATTGAATCATGTAGTGTACAATCCACTGGGTATATCCATGTAAAAAAAAAAATTAAATTTCTACTGTTAGCTACTCATTTTTGGAGTAAAACATAATTTTTTGCTCCAAAAAAGACGAAATTTTGCGCATTGATATCACTTTCCACTTTTTACGCATCAGGACTATATACTGTACATGAAAAATAATTGTAATCGTTAATTATTAGAACAAGATCAGTATTAATTTAACAGTGAAGTACTTTTGATTAACAACAAACAAAATCTTCAAAATATATTTAGGAACCATGGCGGTACAGTAACTTTTATATTTTCTAGGCCCCCAACTAAGTATGATCGCGACAAACCACACACTTCATAGCGTGACAAGAAAGCGCTAGGCCCCCTTAACATTCCATCGCGTGCATCTGCCATTGTCGCTATGACGTGACGTAGTTCAAGTCGGACTTGCGCGAAGAAAATAATGTAATTTGTATACGGTTGTAAATAAAGATGATTTTCATTATTATAACTTATACCAATGTATATATTTAATTAAGCTAATATAAAAATAGATATTTCATTCTTCAATATCTGGCCAATATAACAACTCAATGACTGTTACGTTTTTACATAAACAACGTTTAAAAACCATTTAGTCAACCATTTAGCCTGCCAACTCCAGGACTAAAAAAATCGATCAAAATCCGTCTCGATTTAGTCGAGGTTGGCCTGAATTAGTCGGCGATTTAGTTGAAGTTCGGTTTATGAATTAAAATGACATAATTTTTAAAGTTTTAGCTCGAACTACGACCGGTAGTCCGGTTTAAGAATACGGGCGTTAGGACCTATTAATTAGATCTAGATCTAATTTATAGATCCATGAATATACTAAGTAGTGTACTGTATGTAAAATTAACAAATAATTCAGTCTTATTGAATTAGTGAAAATGACATCAGTATCAGTAAAGCAAAGCCTATTTCCTCTATGGCATTTAACATGCTGTGAGGCCTTTATACCATACCAGTTGTGTTTCTATTATAGAAAATTAATATTGATAGAACACTGCGTCTACTACAGTATCATGGACAATTTATAGGTCCATGTCACTACTACAGTATTACTTTACTATATAACTAGGTGACTCTCTGTTGATAATTATATAATCATGTTTTTATTTATAAAAGGAATGTTTAATATTAATAATCATTATCCAGTATCCAGTTACAGTAAATATATTTGATTTACTTACGGCACTTAAAATTTGAAAATTACTGTAGATTAGTAGCAGTTTACCCGTCAAATACGGTTACAGATCTAAGTTAATTCATGATGACATCCCTGCGACCCGATTTTGATGTATTGAATAAAACTGAACATGGCATTTGTCAAAACACATGAATTTTTTACAACAAATTTACGTTGAAACATAGCCGAATTTGACCAATAACACGACTTCATCCAAACTGTCCACTGACTGGTTACATTTACAGTAACTCACTTACTGTACATCCTTACCTTGGGAACTACTGTACGAATAAAGGAGAATTGAAGGGAGAATGGTGTGTTAATTGTTTTACTCGATATAATCTTTTTCATTGACCTAATGTATACAGTACCAGCGAGAATTACTGCCCCTTTTTGGACGCGACGGACGCGTCGAGTGTCCGTCCAATTTGCGTCCACGACGCGTCCATTCATAAACTAAACCAATGATTTGGACGCACTTTTGTCGGGCGGGCCGTGACCTCGCTACCTGAGTCTGTTTTTGTTATTGTTCGCGACCGTATTCATATTCAAATGACATCGGAAAACTAAGCCTGAATGTTGAGCAGGGTTGGCTGTATTGGTGTTTGTTTATAAAATACTTTCACATTCACAAACAATATGATTAAAAAATAAATAAAGTTAGCCTACGACTTGTGTGTGTTGTGTTTATTTTTATCTGCCGAATAATTCGTCCAAAAAGCCAGTTTCGTGCGAAACTGTGTTTATATCCATCGCTAGCCCGCCGTGGGATCTAGCCGGCCGGTTCACTGTCTAGCACGTACACCACCGCCTGAGATCGGCCTAGCGTGCTCGATCAATAATCATCGTCATGATACAGTATATTTTGTTCATATGAATCATTTTATGGAAGAATATTTTTTTAATAACGAGGCCTCTATTTCATGTTGAATTATTGATATGATCATAGAGAAATAAGTTATATTTAAATGTCATATGATGAGTTAAAACTGTGGAAGAAGGCTCAACAAAATCATGTAGCCTACAGTATGTACTGTACACTGTCAATTTATATCTCCATGGTCGTCATATACAGTAGCGCGCAACAAAGAGCACGTGATATTTTTCTACTCCATTGGATCCCAGCAATATTGCAACCATGTTCTACTACCGCTGCTGAAAAGCGGGTTGATGACCCTGTTGATGACGTACAGTACAACACTAGGCATTCTGTGTACGCTTTGCTTATAAATATTAAGAAATATTTTTTTTACGCTATAATGATGTTCCTCTCTGATCATGTTAAGATTACAGTGTTTGTATAATTGTAATCATGGAGGTATACCTCCATGTTGTAATAATGACTGTAATAATATTTTTTTAGTTAATGTTATTTTGTACCAATTTTGGGGTCTAAGCATAGAGATATTATAGTGAAGTTCACTATAATATCTCTATGCTTAGACCCCAAAATTGTCACTATAATATCTCTATGCTTAGACCCCAAAATTGGTACAAAAAAACAAGGGCGGGTGTTAGAATTTGATACACTGAATAGAAAAAGACAATAGGACACGGAACAACACAAAGGCATTAAGGCTTGGTACAAAAGCGATTTAAAACAAAAAAGCCAAGGGCGGGTGCTAGAATTTAATATAATGAATAAAAATAGGTTGAGGATATTTATAGTGTTACAAAACTACATGTACTGCACCATTTTTGTCCATTACAATGTGTCGATTTTTTAATTAGTATATAAAATTCATTGCTTCGCTCGGACAGCGAAAGCAAACTATTTTTCACACACTCGGGTCGCCGAACGGTCGAGTTAGGTAAATATGCTATCACGTGGTTTTACTGCATGCATGGCAGGCACACGTGGTTTCAGCACTACATTTCCCGCAAGTCCCGTTCGGCGGTTTCTTTTTAGGCGGCGTGCCAAAGAAGTTTTTTGACATTCGATACTCACAATTCATTGCTTCGCTCGGACAGCGAAAGCAACATATTTTCACACACTCGGGTCGCCGATTGTTCGAGTTTGGTAAATATGCTATCACGTGGTTTTACTGCATGGCAGGCACACGTGGTTTCAGCACTGCATTTCCCGCAAGTCTCGTTCAGCGGTTTCTTTTTAGGCGGCGTGCCAAAGAAGTTTTTTGACATCCGATAATAATTTTACTCACAAAAAATCAGTCTTTCTTGCCCATATAGTAAGCTGTAGTACTAATGAACTGGTATCTATACGCACTTATTCATTAATTCGTTTTTTAGAGGTTTTTTTGTGCATGTTATTAACTACTGTAGTATAAAATACATTTCGTTTAATACAGGTTTTCACGGGTTGAGAAAACATCGTACAGAATATAACTGTAGTACAGTAACAATGCGGAGCTTTTGTTTACGTCAACACCGGCGTGGTTAGCTCCCGGTTAGCTCAAACACAAAGGACGTTGGTCTAAGGTCAAATCACGTCAGACGCGTCGATATAATGGACGCGAAGTGGACGCGTCATGGACGTATTCATGCCGCGTCTGCCGCGTCCGAATTGGGCAGTAATTCTCGCTGGTACTGTATTGTATTTTGAGTATAGTTACAGTAGTTTACTGTACATCAGCGTGGGGAGGGAGAATTTGTAATGGCTATGCGGGTGGTTAATGGGTCATTCCATCTCAGATCACCCAATGAGTTAAACCCTACCTCTTCCAATTTTGATGAAATTTGGTATATGGGTGATTCATAGCAATTAAAGCCAAAATTTCAAATTTTAACTTTATCGGACCAACGGTTTTCAAGATATCGCAATTTCAATTTTCGGTTTTTACGCAAAAAAGGGCGCGTCCGCCACGTTTCAAAGAGCTGTATCTCGGGAACTATAGGTTCGATTTTAAAAGCAAAGGTATTTTTGTAAAGGGGAGACCATAAGGAATCTAAATATACTAATTGTGTGTGTTTTATGTTAATTTTAAGTTGAATAAAACTTTGACATATATTTTGACCTTGAAATTGACCCGTGGAACATGCCCGTTTTGTTGGTGACTATCATGAAAAATGTAGCCCTACGTGTCAACTACAACATATAAAAAAATTGGAGGGGTTTTTTTCTTTGTTTCCATGAAATTACAATTTGAAGTTGACATACCTCTTCCTTTTAGTGTATTTTTGGTGTCTGTCCATGCATTACTTCAATGTCAATTTGATGTATTCCAAAATTAATTTTATTTACAAACTAAATATATTATTATAATGTTACAATTGTCTATGTCTGGCCTTTACTCCTTGTCATCTGGACAATTCAAACAGTATTTAGAAATGTTGTGGCGATCATTTTGGGAAATACTGTAATTCCTAGTCGAAGAGGATTTTATAAACGGAGAGGATTTATAAACGGAGAGGCTATAATACAATGTACATTTGATTCAGGAATCCAGCAACAGTCTTCTTTGGACGGCCAATAAAAGGTTTTCGCTGACCCATGAGGATGCATAAATTTAATTTGAAAATCCCCAAACTCTTCTGAGAGTGAGACATCCACCACCAAACCAATCCATGGGACACCATCATAACTACAGCACACAAAATTCTTAAGTCTAATAATGGTGGGTTGTGTATCAGCAACAATTTCATTTTCATCACTGAAAGATTCTTGAATCACTACCACATCCGGAGGGTTTATCTGGGTACTAAGTTTGTAGACCTGCATCTGTGCCAGAGAAACGGGAACAAAGCGATGATATTGTAATGTACCCTTGATGGTCTGGGCGAGGTTGAATCTCGGCTTTATTTCTTTTTCTACAGTAGATACCTCATCTATTCCCACATGAAAAAAGTTGATGCCTGGAATGTCCATATGAGCGAGTCATATGGCCGAGCGGTTAAGGCAGGGGCGCCGTTTACCGTACCTAAAAGAAAACAACATCGGCAAGGGTTCGAGGCCGACTCGCTCCTCTCTTCAAGTCTTCTCGGATAAGGACTATAAACCATAGTCCAGTGTACACAGTTATAACATGTGTGTACTTTAAAGGACCCAGTTCATTATTCGAAAAAGAGTAGGGGGTTACCCCGGTGAACTGGTTCACACAATAGCCCCTGTATCAGGGGGATTACCACCTATCTGATAGGACAGTGACTAATTCACTATTGATAATCCTTGGCCACATTGCCTAAAGACATAAAATAGAAATAAAAAATTACACAGTAGTCGAACATACTGAGAGATGTGATAATATGACATTCAGTCAAACGCTGTAAGCTTCTCTTAGTGACAAGCCTATTAACTGTTCCACCTATGCCATCACACGCACTCTTGCCATGTGATGTAGCAAAAAAATTCCACTCTGCGTCTAAACCAAAATCTTCCTGGTAGTGGCAAAGGTTAATAAAGTTATATTTGTTTTTGTATTGGCCGCCACATCCATCTGTGAAATAATGAACTTTTTTCATGGTTGGTAGTTTTGTTTTTATATAGGGGATGACAACCTTTAAAAAGGCATATACAGTAACTGTTGTATGTTCTCTGCAATCACTTATTATGCATATGTTAATGTGCATAATAACATAGTAAGGACACTAAACTATGTGTCAAAATTGATTTGAAAAGTATGTGAGTTACCCAGTATTTCTCATATCAAAATACATCTACTGTTTAAGTGGGCCTGATGAGAAAGCGTAACAATAAGACACCTTAACAGTTAGTGTTCACACTGTGTATAAGTATAACAACACCAAAAATACACTAAAAGGAAGAGGTATGTCAACTTCAAATTGTAATTTCATGGAAACAAAGAAAAAAACCCCTCCAATTTTTTTATATGTTGTAGTTGTCACGTAGGGCTACATTTTTCGTGATAGTCACCAACAAATCGGGCGTGTTCCACGGGGTCAATTTCAAGGTCAAAATATATGTCAAAGTTTTATTCAACTTAAAATTAACATAAAACACACACAATTAGTATATTTAGGTTCCTTATGGTCTCCCCTTTACAAAAATACCTTTGTTTTTAAAATCGAACCTATAGTTCCCGAGATACAGCTCTTTGAAACGTGGCGGCCGCGCGCTTTTTTGCGTAAAAACCGAAAATTGAAATTGCGATATCTCGAAAACCGTTGGTCCGATAAAGTTAAAATTTGAAATTTTGGCTTTAATTGCTATGAATCACCCATATACCAAATTTCATCAAAATTGGAAGAGGTAGGGTTTAAAATTCCATTTTTTTTGGGTGAACTGAGATGGAATGACCCTAATATCAGGGGTCCAGGAGCTTATACAGTAGGGGCCCTTGAGTATGGCCCGGAGAGAAAAAAAAAGCATTAAATATGTCGAAAAAGGTTAAACGCCAGAGGTCTCCATCATTTGAAAGCCAATTTAATAGTTAAGAGTCCATAAACCAGGGCCTCACACATCTGCGTTACTCCACTGGTTCAGTCTGTTTTTTTATGGAATCTGTACCATTGTACTGTAACTTACCTAATAACTAAACATCAACAGCAGGCGTCTCTGGTATGTATGGGTTATCCATGTCTGTGTAACCTCCTTTGTCACTAAGCGTTTCGTGAGCTACGTTGAACATTCTCATGAAATATCCTTTGATCTCACCTCGCCGTAGAAATAGAATAACCATTGCAAGTATAGCTACAATACCAAACACAACACTGAGGGCAATGTACGATGCGTAAAGCGTTTCGTTTGGATTTTCCGGCTCTATATCATAGCATAAATCTCTGAGGTCGTTAATAGGATCTAATTCTAACAGTTTTCGACCAGAGTTCCTTTTGGGTGATTCGTCACTACACGTGTAATTTTCCCGATTACTGACAAAAGAACTTTCGTTTATCCACGTAGTAAAGTTGTATAAACGACAATTACAGGTGAAAGGGTTTCCTAAGAAATCGATCGTGGTGTTTGGGAATTGTTTAAAATCGTTGACAACATCTTTTTCGACATTTTGAAGGTTGTTGTCGCTCAGACTCAGATTTATCAGACCTGGCAAATGTGTCTTGTTGAAGGTCCCTGGGAACAGTATCTCCAGGGATGTATTACGCAAAGATATACTTTTAATGTTCGGTTTACTTCCTTTACCGGTCAAGCTAAAGTTAAACGTTGTCGGTAGAAGTCCACCACTGAAATCGTTATTATCAAGTATTATATTTTCCAATGATGCTGTATGTGATTTTCGGAGTGCCGTACCAACAAGACTTGCAAATGTACCGTTATAAAATGCATTTCTCATACTCAATGTTTTTAATTTGTTTAATCCTTTAATAAGTCTATTTCCATTTAAAACCAATTTATTGTTGTCCAGTATAAGAACCTCTAGAGCTTTAAAATCTGCATGTATGAAGGCACTTTCATTCACGTCTTTTATCTCATTATTGGTCAGGTTTAAAACCGTTAGTTGCAACATTTCTTTGTTTAAAAAATGTGCTGTAAGGTTTTCGATGGTATTACCACTTATATGCAGCTCGGCTGTGTTGTCTGGTAGGGATTCCTTATCTGGTATTCCTTTACCATTACATACAAGTTTCAACAAATTATTTTGCAGATCAGTACAATCACACAAACTTGCAAGTGTTGTGCAGTTCAGACCAGAAACAACAGGGATTGCGAATAGGAGTAGAAGTAACATTGTCAGGCCTCTCAACACTTCAAATATTACTGAAAATAACAAAGAATCATTTATTTAAGTTTTCACCACAGAATTTCTTATACAGTACAATCAAAAACAGAAAGAACTCTAACAATGTAATAATTGGCATGGAGGAATGATTTAAATTCCTCCATGGTATTAGCAAGGCAAAAGGACACTGAGCTCGCCTTGCCAAGATAGGAACTCATAACTGTCCTTTGATCTTATGTCTGGCTGCGACAAATACCAACAATACTGTATTCTTGCAGTGCGCAGTGTCTGTTTAAGGGACTTGGAACTTATCGTGTCGCAGCCACAGATAAACCCTTTGATCTCTGTAGCTAAGCATACTGTTAGATTGCCTTGGGTTATTCAATACTGAACTGTATTTAATGTATTTCTAGTTGATTTTATTTTTTTAATAAAATTAGTGGATCATTAATCTTCATTTTTCATGTTTCTGGGGGACAAAATACATCTTTATTGAAACAAACTAAAATCATAAGTTACTGCAGTAAATGTAGTTACTGTAGTAAATGTAGTTACTGCAGCAGAATAATAATTTAAATAATTTCATTTGCAATTTTAAGCATAATTTCCACTTGGTCTCCATTTCAAGAATTCTGCAGAAAGTAATTAAAATACCAGCCATACTTTAATGTATTGACTGTGTTATAAGTCATGTCTTTGAAATGTTAATATAGAATAACCACAAGAAGTTATAAACAAAGAAGGTGTGAAAACACCTTTTTAAATTTCGTTGTTCTTTAATTCCATACAGCACACTATCAATAAAATGTTAACATCCAGGTGAAAGGTCATGGATGTACATTAAGTACCCTAATAAAATAACATCCTATCTCTTGTCACAAACCATATAAGTGACAAGATCAGCTATATCTAATGATCAGTTTCAGGGCAATGACTATAATTTCTAAAAGCTTGTACAGTATAATGCTTATTGTTTGGGCGTTTACAGATGTATGCACAATTATGTGTTTGTTTGTGTTTCTTGCTTTAGTTAAATCGATAGGAAAGAACTGTAACTTTGAATGGAAGCGTACAAAGTGGTATCATTAACAATTTTATTTTCTTAATTTTTAATGTAACTTCTCCAATTGAAACTACTTTTGTACAGATTTTGTTTTTTATTTTCCATATGTTGTGTTTATTTTGAATAACAAAATCAATGAACATTGTGTATTTAGGCACAATCTATTTAAAGTAATAAATGAAAGTTTTAGATAATTTTGTATTTGTTTTTAATGGTGAATATTAAATAGATACTATGACTGACTGTACCTTATTGAATAAAATTAATGCCATTTATTATAATATCATAAAATAAAAATTGTTCATAACTTTAGTAGCCTGAAATCTGTGGGGCTTTTTGGTGGAAAAACTATTTTAGTATTATATCCGTGTGTATTTAATGAAACTTTACAAATAAATAAGAAAAATGATTCAATTCTATTGCTAAAGTTTTAGCCTAGAGGCTAAGCACGGTTCGACCACAACACCTACGCATGCACACGAACAATGAGAGGACCACAACAACTTCGCAAGGCGATAGTTTTACAACATACAACATGGTGAGGCTTAAAGTTAAAACTAAACATATGATACTGTTATATAACGCATTATACTTACAGTACTATAACAATAGCAGTCTCGATTTACTTCTGTTTTACTAATATAAACATCAAAGCATGGCAAATCTACAATAGCTTCTCTTCTTTCCTCTGTTTTAGCTGCTTTATCTAGAGACTTACTGACAATATCCTTTTGACAGCCGCAGCTACATAAGTTTGTATACTTATTCATTGGTCGAATGAGGGCAGTATACACATTTTGGCCCAGGTTAACTTTTTTTCTGTCGTATGGTTTTCATAGTTGTCTTCATAGGCACCATTATCTTAAATATTTCCTCTAAGTTTTTATTGATGTAAAACATATTTTAAATAGTCTATCTTTGCGTGCAATATTAAGAAACAAACAATTTAAAATAAAACGTTTTCGTGCTTTCTATTCATACACATTTCAATAAATTTTGGCGCTCGATAATTTGTTGGGTTACTAAAGTATGAATTCAGTATTTCAATAAATAGGTTTTTACTTTGGTATTTTAATAATTAAATTCCAATCTATACGAATTGCGCGCATATTATTTTATAGCGATGCTTAGACCATAGAGATATTATAATATCTCTATGCTTAGACCTACTTCGAAATTAGCAGATTAAACAATTCAATTCTATACATTTTATTTCTTTATTTTGTTTTTTAAGTACAAAGATGCTAGTATAATAAAGTGCTTAAAAGTATTAAGATTAAAGTAGTAGTAGTAGTAGTTCTATTGAGGCGCAATAAGTCAAGATAAATATAACATTCAATCCTATGGTATAATTACAACCAATATTAGTGAAATAAAGTCAAGATTGAGGAAGCATTTCTTTTGCGATATATTAGAAAATTATTTGAGTGATTCATATAGTGAAGTAAGTCAAGATCGGTGAAGCATTTATTCGACTAACAGTACAATTACAGGCCTACTTATTGACTGAAGTGCAAGATCAAGGCAGCACTTAATCAACTACAATACTTATTAAACCGAAGTACTTAGGGAAATAAAGCAAGATTGAAGAAGCACTTATTCGACTGTGATACTTATTAAACTGAATACTTATTAAACTAAAATGCTTAGTGAAATAAATCAAGATTAAGGCAGCACTCAATTCAACAGGATACTTATTCGACTGATGCAGAGTGAAGTAAGCCAAACAAGATTGATACAGCTGACTTATTCTACTGTGATACCTTATTCAAATAAAGTGCTTAGTGAAATAAATCAAGATTGAGGCAGCACTTATTTGACAGAATACGTTTATTTGATTATCAATAGTCACACGTTTATATTATCGCAAATTAAAATATAGCGAATCTGAAAAAAAGTGTATATTTTAGTGTACAAAATTATTAAAGATGTATTGTCCCCGAAAAACATGAAAAATGAAGAATAAATTAAATCAGAGTTTGACTAGGTTATTTTGTAGTTTTAATAAAGTTAATCACTTCTGTAAAATGACCAAAAAAATTGTAAACAAAGCCAACCAAAAACCAATTATTTATATTTATTATACTATTTTTTTGCTTTAAATTACAGTTTTTTCATGTTTTGGTCAAAGTGGATAACTATTTAATGTGACATTAAAATGGCATACTCAGAACAATTTTTTTTAAAAGAATTATTTTTTCAGGGGAACAATACATCTTTAATGTTAATATAAATTATTTTGATAAATTACCAAGCTACCAATTTTTATGAAAATGGGTTTAAATTACTGTAGTACAAAATGTGAGAAACCTACCTACGCCGTGTCAAACTTTTCCTGACCAATGATTAAAAACCAGTGGCGTATGAATGAGTAAAGAAAGAGTGTGATGAGGCTCACTAAGGTGCCAGGAATGTAAATAATTACCTCTGTGTAACTAATTATAATTATATACAATCATGTAGTATTCTACACCTTCAATTCCTGAGTTGATTTTATTCTTTAATTCCTGAGTTGATTTTTTAATTCTTTAATTCCTGAGTTGAATTTCAGCTTAAAATATTGACCCAATTTTCATTTATAATGCTGTAAGTTTTTTTGTGCAGTTTTTAAGTTTAGCACAATATTTCTTTAATATAGATGTATATTATAATTATAAACAGAAACTGATTGATTTAAAGACTAGGTGCGGACAAAAAGTTTCTATTGATCATATATTCCAATAATTATCGATCTATAGTTTCCCCATGTTTCCTAGTTTTGGGGATTTTATTTTGTTACACGATCTTGTTGAAAATAAGCACTTTCTTATCAGTCGGGGGATAGTTCAAATTACACAGTAAAATCTCTATTCTTTTGTGCACAAATGTTGTTAATAGAGAGGCATTTTTAAATACTATGAAAAATAAACGGTGTGAGAAAAATTATATCAGATGACTAAATATAGGTAATATAATATAATATATTATATATACTACTAATACTAACTTACTACTAACTATATTACTTTTTTTTAACGTTTTTGGTGTTTTTATTCAACTTCAGATTTGTAATTTGTGCTATAGACAAAAATATCCACCGTATACCCACCATCTTTTTTCACTTTCTAGGGAGTCACCAGGCATGTTATTACATTATCTGAAACTACCTAACTACTAAAAAAACTCTGGTTTTTATAGCAGAATTTTTCCAAATTTTATATTTAACCATTTTAAGGGAAATTCATGTTTTTTCATGTTACACATATTTGATTTATGTACAATTAACCAAATATTATATTTAAAATTCATGCCAGTACCGAAGCTATAAAATTATCATATCTGTTGGAGCAGTACATTCTGCCTGCTTGGCCTATATTCTAACTCTAGAAATCATCACATGCTGAAAATTACTTTTTTAAAGTATTCCCCAATAGGTTCAGTACTACCACAGAGTATGGCAAATATCTCAAGCAAATGACGAATTAACTCTCTGACGCAAAACTATTTTAAAAGACCATATTAAAATTATCATACAATCGATAGTACTTTTTACACTTAAAACATTTTGATTCTTGAGTTGTTTTATAATCATGTGATGTGTAGGTTTAGCCTCGTTGAAGTTCAGAACAAACTTTCTTTATACGCTCCATACCTGAAAATAAATCATATGAATAATCATAATACTAATAATAATCATTTTAAATAATGTAAATTAATATGCAATAATCTGTTATTCAGAGTGTTCTTGGGAAAGTGTTTCAATTTAACTTTATTGTGTTTGTTTAAAAGTTTGTAAGAAAGCTCTGTCAAACTTTATGTGACAAATAATGTGATGTGCCCATATATGCACATGATGATGTAATTTCATTACCATATTTGGGCACATCACACTTTTTTTGTCAAACTAGTTTGATAGTGTAGACAGAAGGTGGTATGGGTTTAAAAGAAGGAAGACATTACTTAATGCCCTTAAAGTTTGTGGGAGAAAATAATGTCATGTTGTGCACTCAACTTGGCATGAGATATTTTAATTAACAAAACACAAAAGAATGAAATTCAGCCAGACCAAGATTACTCTAACGTCAGCAGTCCAAACTCCTATTTTTTAAATCTAATAGGAGTCAAGCTTACTTACTTAATTCAAGCTTAACTTTTTCATCTGCAAAAATAACACGGAACCAGCCAAATTCGTCACTAAAAAAAGCTTGACTTGGGCAGATGTAAACACCAGCTGCAATGAATTTCATCCACAGATCCTCTTCCATTTCTATGGTGTTTTCCTTAAGGAACTAGTAAAGACAAAGAATTTTAATCATAATGAGCGTGTTTGTTATTATTTATTTATACTGGTTAGATGTGTGCACGGGACCTACAGTTTATATTCTTTATCCGAAACACTTGTTTCACCACCAGAACCATGGAGCGAGTGAAGGTAACAGGGAAAGAGAAAATGCATGTATAAATTGAGTACAAAAATTGTAAAATATCAAAGTGTATGTACCTTCCTAAAATCACAATAGACATAAAGACCACTGCACGCCTCTAAATACGGGACACCTATAGATTTAAGTTCCCGGGTCACAATTTCATAACCTTCTTTCAACCTCTTCTGATTGGTTGGATAGTACACATTGTCTACCCAATCTGAAAAATAATTTTACCAAAAACAGTGATAATTTTAAAACTATTCTTTCAATAATTCATCAAAATTAAACAAAATGGCCTGAAGTTGTAGCATGACAAACAGAATCTGAATGTGATGTAGTGATGTGATAAAAAACAATGCCATTATTTTTATAGATCATTTTGTTAATTTTTTTTATTCAACCTTATTTATAGAGGGTGACTCTGAACAGCGTATGCTCACAATCAAGGGGCCCTCATGATGAGTTATGATAACTGTCTGTGTGTGACCGGGGTAACCCCCGAAAGATGTACTAGGTTCTTTAAAGTGCACATGAGCCAGATGTGTACACAGACCTACAGTACGGTTAATAATCCTTATCCTACCACCAGAGCGAGTGAGGTTTACCTTCATCTTTTAACATCTTGGACAGCATAATTTGGATAAATCCAGGTATCTGGGTAAAACGACATTGACTTAAAATCTGCTTGCGGACAACATCTGAAAAACCATAGTACAAACCAACACGCATCCCTGACATCGCAAAATCCTATGTAACAATTAAGATGGATATAATTGAAAATAATGAGCGTATAGATGTGCATGTGTGGGCGGGATCTCATATAATCGAAATTAAATAAAAGGATTAAGATTTTATGTCATTTAAACTTTTCTTTCCAGGGATGCAAATTTTTTTCTCGTAGGTAAGCGATGCAGAAATCATCAATTATTCATTATTTTTTATGTGAAAGAATTACAAGATAGCCGACTCCTTAAATATAATTTAACCTAACCCTCTAAATAATCTGTCTCACTATAAAGTATGAAAGAAGTTGCTCATGGGATTCGAACCCCATGGATCGACATGCAAAACCATTTGGCTACACAAAAGGCTTGTTTGTATTAGTGAAATGTAGTCAGGTAAATTCTTATATCACACCTAATGCAAACTCAATAAGTTTGCGAAATATAACTAACAAATAATTCATGTTTCTTGCATCGCTTAGATACAAAAAGTATATTACAAGGGATGGAATTTTGTATGTGGTTAAAAACGTGGTTGAATTCTCAAATTATCTGATAATTTTTTACTTTCTTGTACACCTAAATAGCACTTAGTACTTTACTTTACCTTACTAAAGCCCCAGATAAAATGTGTTCTTTCAGGGTCTGGTATATCTTCTGGTTTGAACTGAAGGATGCTGGTGGTTTGGACATCTTCAACAAAACCACCAGTCAGGTAAATCTCATCAAATATAATATGAAGTGAATGCCTGTCAAAAAGTAAGAAGACTATAATTTGGATGCACCTTTATCAACATATCAATTCTCAATTTTTATGCACAGTGCTTAGAGGTCTCACAAAAGGTGCTACATAGATCCAGAATATTAATATTAATTAACATATCCCTTTCACATCACCTAGCAAAACTCTAATGACCAATAAAAATGTTTATTATAAATGAATACATTATTATTAATATTATTGTTTAAAAAGTGTATGTGGATACAAGATCTTCAATATTTTGTACCCTATATAATTACCCATAGACATACTTTGAAAATATATAAGCCTGCAGTGAAGAAGGGATTGGAACTGAGAAAACATTTTTTTTTTGTAGTTTGAGAATAATCAATCATTAGAATACATTGCTACATGATTTAGTAAGTGCAACATCTGTGAAAGTGTTTGAAGCAAAATTGGTATTGGTCAAATAAGGACCATTCTGGGCTACGGTCACAAGAGACACATTAGCTATTTTATACTAAACTCACACCCAAAAAGTTTCATTATTAGTATAACATACTTATTACAGAACTTAAGACAAGCACTGATAACTTCTTTTGAATAAATGATACCAAGAGGATTTTGAGGATTCATGAGGAAAAGACCACGTACATTCAAATCCTGAAAAGAGAAGTGAGGATGGTTTTAGGCAATATTAGAGAGTATTTACAGAAAAAAAGTTAAAATAAAATCTTATATCTATAATACAGTGACCAAAGCCAAGAGAGGGGCCAGAATAAAGATTGGCCCGGGTCCAAAAAGTGGCCTGGCCCTGGTAAAGAGAGTGGCCGGGGCTAACGCCCGTATTCTTAAACCGGACTTTAGTCGTAGTTCGAGCTAAAACTTTAAAAATGACGTCATTTTAATTCATAAACCGAACTTCAACTAAATCGCCGACTAATTCAGGCCAACCTCGACTAAATCAAAACGGATTTTGATCGATTTTTTTAGTCCTGGAGGGGGCAGGCTAAATGGTTGACTAAATGGTTTTTAAACGATGTTTATGAAAAACGTAACAGTCATTGAGTTGTTGAGTTGAAGAATGAAATATCTATTTTTATATTAGCTTAATTAAATATACATTGGTATATGTTATAATAATGAAAATCATCTTTATTTACAACCGCTGTATACAAATTACATTATTTTCTTAGCGCAAGTCGTGGTTCGTCGCAATCATACTTTGTTGGAGGCCTAAAAAATATGAAAGTTACCGTACCGCCATGGTTCCTAAATATAATATTTCGAAGATTTTGTTTGTTGTTAATCAAAAGTACTTCACTGTTAAATTAATACTGATCTTGTTCTAATAATTAACGATTAAAATTATTTTTCATGTATATAGTCCTGATGCGTAAAAAGTGTTGTAAGAAAATGGAAAGTGATATCAGTGCGCAAAATATCGTCTGCTCCTCAAATACTCTCTTGTCATTGGCCAATGTATAGCCTTTGTTACCCAGACGTGTGCAACTCGACTAAAAGCTCGACTTCATTAAGTCGAACTGCAAACTTCGACTACTTCGTTTTTTAATCGAATTTGAAGTACAGTAATAGCTCGAACTATGAGTTTTTCAAGTCGAACTTCGAACTACAACTAAAGTCCGGTTTAAGAATACGGGCGTAAGAGAGCTAGTGGGCAAAGCCAAGATAGTGGCCTGGGTCAAGAGAGCGGCCGGAGCCAAGAGAGTGGTCAGGGTCAAGGGAGCCGAAATGTAGGCACTGATTGATTTACTGATTGGATGACTACTTTCTATTGGTGGATATAATGTAAACCAACTGACCTTTGACCTGGCATCTTTTAAACATTTCTCAAGTTTTTCAGGTGTTAGTTCATACTGTTGAGTTTCATTTTCTTCTATCTGTAATAAAGGTGATATCATTTAAATTTATTCAGTATTTCGAAAACATGATTTAATCTGAATGAAAGAGAATACAATAAATCTTGATCCCCACTATCAATTTTAACTCACTTTTGAATACAGATGAACAGGGAAGATGTCAACTTTGGCTCTGAGACAAGAGTCTGTAAGTAGGCCCCCATAGTATGGAGCTGGTGTCAACCACACATCTTCAAGATAAAAATAAATAAAAGAACTAAAATCAAGAGCAAAAAAAACAAAATCAAATCAAAACTTAGGAATGTACACAAAAATCTAGTTTTTGTCCACTTTTCTATTTCAGAAATTAAACTTTCCAGGTCTAGAAAATATTAATATTTCTTGTATTTTAGACATGTCTGATCCATTAATGTCAGGATGTGAGATTGTGAGTTTGAATCCAACTCTCGCCGAATTACTTGTATCCTTAGGCAAAACTCTTGCCCAAAGTGAAACTTAACTTGATTTTACACAAATAACAAAAATGTAACACATTTTCACAGCCACATTTAAAAATGGCACCCAAATTGCCCTACAGTATCTCTGTAACCCTTTGGTCTGTCAACAAAGATATTGGTCTGAAAATTAAACTCGGAATATATATTTTGACCAATTGTAACAGGAAATGAATTGATGTATAAGCATTAATATTTATTTTATTATGTATCAGCAATTATTTGTGGTAGGGATTAATAAATATTATTATCACTTTAGTTTCTTGAATATCTAATTATCTAATTCACATATTTGGTTTTTATATATTTTATATTATTTATTATATTTATTTATTTACTTTATTTCAAAACCCAACCAACAGCAACAAAAAATTTGCCAATAACAGGAGGGTTAACATACAAAACAAAACGGATACAAATACAAGAACAAATGCCTAAATAATAAGGTACACCTAGCATTTGAACATTATGATAAACTTAAAACTTCTTAAACTGATTCAATGAATATGAAAAAATATCAAGGCAGTTCTTTAAGTAAAAGAGAATTATATAATTTACTTAATCTAATTATATACACATTTATTTATATAAACAACTTCAGACATAAGTAAAAGTTAAACGTACACACATCTTGACTGTCAAGCTACCATTAGCTTCATTTTCTTTTTAGGGTATATTGGGCTGGAACAAAATAAGTATTGCCAGCCAATGTAATTGATAGTTTGATAGAACTGATATGGCTGTAAGTGTTTAATTGTTAATTATTTAAAAATAAATAATAAAATAATTTATAACAATGAATATGATGCATTGTATCATTTAATTATGTGATCAATACATACAGTATATATTTTTAAATTGTGGTTCAGGAATCCTTCAACATTGATTTGATCAGATTGGACCATTTAAGGTTTGGTGTGTGAGACCAGATATCCCATGCAACAGAACAAGATGATATACAAGGCGAGGTTGTGTTTGCTCACTGGAATTTGATTTCTTTCCCCACACAGCAGAAATAAAAACCCTAGAGTACAACATGGTATATTACAGGGGCGATCGCAGAACTATTTTAAGGGGGTTGCTCACAAGTCCAGGACCGTAAACAACAAGTTTTTGAGAAGCGAATTTTGTTAAAAGACACCCCTAGATGGCCGGAAATGGTAATCTCGCACGTAAAATTCACAATAAATGGCACCTATAATTAGCCGGAAATTACACTGTATATCGGGCTACCAAACAACAATACCACCATCGTATCAGCCTATTTTTTCTGCCGGTAAAACACACGTGACATTTTTAACGTCACAGGAAGTCTCCGACGAAGGTACTTCCGGTAAGCTAATAAATTCTGGCAATTATAAAAAATAAATACAAATTAATTATTATTATCAATTAATAATTTTAAAAAATTAGACAAAAAATATGAAGCTACTGCTATAAATATATTGAGCAAAACGTTCAATTGTATTATTTTGATCAATAAGTCAGTAAAACCACAATACCCAAAATTCATTTTCATTTATCCACTATAAACTGTACAACAGTGTTGCTTCAGAAATAAAAATATGATTGAAATTTGCAAAAAGAAGCAGTTAAACACTGTTATTTCAAAGTTTGGAGCGTCTGTAATTACTATTATATGGAAATTTGGCCCAGAAGATAAATAGGGTACTACGGAAATGCTTAAATGATGGGGAATCCCCGGCAAAATGCAATAATTATGGACAAATCAACGACCCATATGACAGGGTTTTCCACGAACACAGTGTGTAGTGGCCTTTCGTACCTTCTCATGATGCACACAAGCAATCCAAACAGTCAGAAATTCATTCTGAGCATATTCAGAAATATATCAACAACAAAATACAGCCGGCGATAAATTGTGCGCGGTATTGTAATGCTGGTCAATTTTACGCTGCAGTCTGTCAATTTACATAGGCTCTTCCAAAACTGGACTAGCATGAAATTAAGGGTGTTGCCCGGGCAACTGGGCCAACCCCCCTGCGTCCGCCCCTGTATTATTAATATTTATCACAGTGTTACAATATTCTGATAATGTCATTGATCCAAACAATCACAAGATATCATATACCAGGGGCAGACGCAGGGGTGTTGCCCCAGTTGCCCGGGCAACACCCTAAATTTCATACTAAATGTTTTTTTCTGCCACTAATTAAAATTTAGATCCCATTTCATCATATTATATATTAACTATTAACGTTATAGAAGTCCAAGATTGGAAAAAACTATAGGCATATGTAAATTGACAGACTGCAGCGCAAAATTAACCAGCAGTCAACAATACCGTGCATAATTTACCGGCGCACAGCGGGCCAGAATCAATTCAAAGTGTGCCAAAAGTCCAAAATGGTAAATGTGACAATCCAAACTTTTTAATATTGAATTAGGAGAAGACATCTTAAATTATACAAATCCACTAATCATTTTATATTTTGTAATTTTTAATAGTGTCTTGTAACCATGGAAACTTGAATAAACCATGACATTTCACTTAAAATGAGCAAAAACAACAGTTTTGATAAATTCGCTGTTATTTTTTCTAGAAAAAAGCAATGGATTTGATACTGCATAGAATTGTTGTCTGTTATTAATCATATTAGGCAGTAAAATTAAAATTTCCATTATTGCTTTATTTTGGGGTTAAAAGGCACCAAATATAGCAAAAAAATACCAAAAAATCGTATATTTTAAGTAAAACTACTAAAATAGTTTGGATTCGCGTCGATTCGCGCGCTAATTTTGACATTAATATTTCGAGCAAAGCTTGAGCTTTACGTTAATACCAAATTTGGCTGCGACAATTTGCGACATTGCATATAGGAAGCGATTTAAATGTCCGTATACGTGCCGTTTTAAAATAAATGCATTCATTGACACATTAATGTACCGCAATCGCACGAACTTGACGAAGAGAAAACCTTTCCATGGCGCGTCTGTATTGGAAAAGGGAATATTACCAGTGTGAGAATAAGTATTCATAAGTGTAGGTACACGTAACATGGACTCCATATCAAAATACAACTTTTGAAGCTGTTTATTCGGCTGGTTTAATTACCTACATTGAACTAGCCTGCGATGTATGTTAAGTTAAGTTAAGTTAAGTGAAGAAGCCTACAGCTATAGGACTCTCTCCACTACACAAATGGAGTAGGTGCTTCGAAATGCTAATTCATATTGGGTACAGAATAAAAAAGTTGTGTATTTTGTCTGATAGTGAAAAAGCTATCGTTGCCGATATGAAGAAAAAAAAACACGATCGATTTAAAGAAGAAATATGACTGAAAGTAAATGAACCTAAATAGGGTTCAGGACAACATAAGTAATGTATTTCAGTCATTTAAACCCTAACTTGTAACATGCAATAAAAACATATTTTCAATATTAAAATATTATTCACACAATCAGAAAACAGTATTTGTAATGACATAATACTGTACATTAAAAAGATGGTTTCATTGAACTTTAAGTGGATCTTAAATAATTTAAGTACGTTTCAATCATGGATGCAAATTAATCACACATGATATTGCAATGAGAATTAAAGCCATCGTATCAAAGTTAGTATTTTATGACGTCTAATATATTAAGAAAATGTTCCAGTTGGATTTATTGGGTGTAGCAAGGAAGAGGGAAATGTTTATTCCACGATTCTCTGGGTAATAGAAACCCTTACACTTCCAATAGTGAATGTAATATTGATCGACTTAAGAATTACAAGGACATTCGTCTCAACCAATCAGAAAACACCATTTGTATTACGTCATACCTATTTAAAAATACTTCCATTAAATTCTACGGGTCTGAAAACCCCTTAGATCCTTTAAAAATTAACGTAATCAGTATTTATTCATGCGTATAGACTTTTGGCACACTTTGAACCAATTCTGGCCCACTGTGCGGCGGTCAGCGTTTTTGTTGTTTGTTGACTGCTTGGATTGCTTGTGTCCATGAGAAGGTACGAAAGGCCACTATACACTGTGTTCGAGGTAAATTCCGTCATATGGGTAGTTGATTTCTCCATAATCATGGTATTTTCCCCCATTCCCCATCAGTATTTCCATAGTACCATAATTATTTATCTTCATTTCCCTACGTAATAATTATGGACGTTCGAACTTTGAAAAAACAGTGTTTAATTGCTTCTTTCTGCAAATTTCGATCATATTTTCTTTTCTCGAGTGTGGTTGTACAGTTTATAGTGGATAAATGAAAATTAATTTTGGAAATTGTAATGACTTAGTAAACATTTATTTCAAAATAATACAATTTCAACGTTTTGCTCAATATAGCAGCAGCTTCACATTCTTTTCTAAATTGTTTTAGTTATTAATTAATAATAATTAATTTGTATTAATTGATTTTAATTCATAGAATTTATTACATTACCGGAAGAACCTTCGTCGGAGACCTCCTCTGACCTTCGCATTGAATGCAAAAAAATGTTTTCCTATTATTTATCGCATGTGTTTTACCAGCGGCAAAAACAGGCCTGATACGACCTGTTTGCTACTGTAGCCCGATATAGAGTGTCGTTTCTATTTATTGTGAATTTTACGTGCGAGACTACCATTTCTGGCCATCTAGGTGTGTCATTTAACAAAAATTCCCTGCTGCAAATACCGTCAGTATCTACGGCCCTCTGAGGACTCTTGGGCAACCCCCTTAAAATAGTCCTGCGACCGCCCCTGTTTACTATAACATGGTCAGTAACTATTGATTATACTATAGTGATATAAAGAATAACATTATAACTAAGTTCAAACATAAAAACCCATTCTCTACAATTTGGTTATGATAAAAGAGAGATACAATAATGCGCTACCTAGTTCACGGTGAATGTCCTCTCGTGGATGGTCTTTAGGCCTAGTCTAGCTAGGCTTAGTTTTGTAGGCCTAGCTGGTAAACATCGGTAACGTACGAACATCGTACGCTAGCTATAGTCCTAGCCTGATGTTGTATATAGTTGCTGAATTTTTGTCTTTCTGTTTTTGCCACAACCTGTTGATACAAATTGGGGAAAACCCGATATTTTCGCTGAAAGGTTAGGAGTTTTCCATTTGTTTTGGCTTAACAATCGATCGAAAAGTGGGTGAGATACAGAAAAAAAGAAGAAAATATCAATCCTGAGCAATGCATGTTGGGATTTAAATTATTAGAATTGAGTTATTTTTCACATTTTTAACCGTTTAAAGACAAAAATTGTTATCTCAATATGACCATATAGTATTTATTTTTACATTAAATGTAGTTAGATTAGATAAAAAAACGTAGGGAATGGGACTTTAATACCTGGATCCATAACACCAAATTCATGTATTACCTTCAACAAGGACAATAGGGCAAAGCTGTATTAAAAAGAGTAAAAATGCATTGATAATCACAACTTATTACGTTTGTAGTCATAAAGCAGAATAAGAGAAATTATCGAAACATTGAGATATACCTCCATGATCGAACGGTACTGTTACAAAATAATGAACAATAAACAACAACAACAATAACAACTTTCATTCGTTGTAATAAATACATTGTTACAACTTTCATATTATTAGAACGTATACAATATATCACCTTAATTAAAGTATTGGCAAAAAATCACATCTTAAAGAAAGAAACGACAACAACTAATCATCTGCCGAAACCAATTCATTATATGCTTCACCTTATATGCAAATTTACACGATTGCCAGTCAAACAGTATCAATGCAATGTGACAGTGCGCCACCAATAGTATTTGTAAAAAGATATTTTGCAAAACTTCCCGATTTATCACACAATATTAGAAATGCACGTGTTATATTATCTTCCTGCATCACAACTTACATTATTAATCATTATCCTTTTGAATTAAACATGTTTTGTTTTCTGTTAATACGTTATACTGAAGGTTTGGAGTCCTACTAACAGCCATGAGCATTGGTTGAGGTTTTGATAGAACAGGCGTTTTTTCATTTATTTCAATATAGGGAAGAATATTTAATCGCAATAATAACATAAGAGCAGAGTAAAACCATATACATGACATATTCACAGAAAGCCAAGTAAAGTAAAAGAATATAAATAAAAATAAAGTATTTGACCAATCACAAGCGATGCATTATTTGAACTCTAGTTAGTCGATCGGTAATAGTAGGCCTATCCTTATACATTTATATTTAAGACATTTTAAAATTTAATATCTAAGCTTATATAAAACAAACACAAATTTAAACAAAAATAAAATAATCTTTGGATAAATTTGGGATTTATAAAATGGGTTTAAGATGGAGACTTTCAAACGTAAAACAAAAATAATTGTTGTTTTGTGACTGTTAGTGTTAAGCCCTCGATCACTGTTCCTCATTAATACGTACATCGGCTAGTTATATTATAATCTAGCTACCACATTGTATCACTGATCAAAGAGGAGGGCTAACTAAACTATATAAAAGCACTTTTAAATAAAAGCAGTTTTCACTCTGGCATCATTTATTTTATTATAAGACCCATGTAAGACCATGGGATGGTGGAGGCATTTTTTATGCCATGGCAGATTATTTCCTAATTCCAACATTTGAAATGAATACAAACAGTAACACAACAAGTATTTATTTCAAAGGGTAAATATTAAATAAATTAATAGTCCTCCTACAGACTAGACTAATAGTGCATAATTCAGTTTTATCTGCTATATACTGACTGTACATAAAGAAACAAGTCTCCTTTGCAAATAATTGTCTTGATTTTTGTTATCTTTCAGACTGATTCTCGGAGAATAATGCCAAAGTAGAAGCGAGTTGCTTGAACAACAAATAAAAAATAAATAAAAGTTTGAATAGATGTACTAAACAATTAATTAAACACGGTAGGGTATGTGGGACATAAGACCTCAGCGAGGTAACGTCCTTACCCCATTAGATGATAAATGAAGCATCTTATTAATATATCAAAACAATTAAAGTAAAAAGGGGTTGTACTTTTTTCCCGAATATTGTGTTGAATTGCCTATTATTTTAGGTCCTAGTTTAACATCATAACATACTGTACAGTAGTCTGATGAGAGTTTTAACTTGTTTTGTTGCAATCATGAATTCCTATTACAATACTGTAGCGTAATGCTATGTAGCATTTCCCTGCTAACATTTAATTTTCTCACTAGTTTGCATAGTATTAGTGTAGCATTCACCCACTAGCATTCGAATGCTAGTGTAGCATTCACCCACTAGTATTCGAATGCTAGTGTAGCATTCACCCACTAGCATTCGAATGCTAGTGTAGCATTCACCCACTAGCATTCGAATGCTAGTGTAGCATTCACCCACTAGCATTCGAATGCTAGTGCTATCATTCGCATGCTTAAGCTCATTTAAATAATTCGGCTCCCTGGAAGGCTTAGCGAAGGCTTAGCGAATGCTAAGAAGCATTCGAAGGCTAAATTCAATCATTGAATACTTATATACCACTAGTATTCGAATGCTAAGTATAGCCCTTCGAATGCCAATAATAGCATTCCAGGAGTAGCATTCGAATGCTAGTAAGCAAAGGCATTCAGCTTTGGTAAGGGTCACCCTAAACTGACATCATTATCGCACCTAAACTAGATCCAGTTCATCATTTACCAACGCTAGTTTAATCTTGTAAGAAATTCATAAAACATATTTCTACCAAAAACAAAAAAAAGAACACCCTAGTGCTATAACGTTGCTGATAAAACATTAGGATTACGTAATGGGAAAACCCCACCGCACTGTAAGCAATGCTTAAAATGAGGTCCAAATAAAACGAACATCCGATAGTAAGACAAAACAGAAGAAATACAATTTTTATGTATTATATTATGATGTTATACAATGCGTAACACTTAAAAGTGTGTATTAAGCAAAATCGCATAGTTAAATATTAACAGCAGAAAAAAAAAATCATTGTTCAGAGAAAGTACACAGGTTGAACGTCACTATAAGTCTATAAAAGATTGAAAGGAAGTGATCAAAGATTCATCCAATCAAAGTTAAGACCCAACACCATACAAAACATAAAGAGGACCAAAGATTCATCCAAAATTAAGATCATCCACCGTCAAACGATTCATAAAGGGGACCAATATTCATTCAATCACAGTTAAGATAATCCTTAACGCAATACAACCCCCAAACTTAGCTTTGCCATGTTGTAAGTTAATGGCGTTGAGGAGAAAAATGGAAAAAAAAAAGAGTAGAGTACAAACAATTATAAAAAACATCAAAAAACTAATCAACATTAAGCAACAAGTCAGAAATGAAAAAAAAAAAAGAAGTAAACAGTTATCATTTTTCTTATAAACGTCAACCGTAAGGATCGGAGGGTCCAGGAAGCAATCAGCCTGCTGTTAAAGGGGTGGGAATATATACAAGAAAGTTCATAAAAACTAAGAAAATAATAATTGAAAAGATATTTACAATTTAAACTAATAGTACACAAATCTGGGAGATTTCCCTAAAAAAGCTCATATTATCTAAAGCCTCTTTCACACCTACTCTGGTTTATTTATTTTCAGGTGTGAAAGACCCTGAAAAAGACGAACAGCCTGAATTCAATATATCGATTTGAAGTTGTGACAACAAAATAATAAAGTGCATTGTTATCAATTATGCATATAACATAATGGCTTTGATAATGATGTTGACATATATTTCCATAAAAAATTAACAAGCTTCGACTTAAATTTTGATTTGATCTTTCCGGTAACTGTTGTGAGTTGTTTATTGGCTGACCTGGCAATGCTGTTCCACTTGAGTATTTTGAACTTCCTGTACAACAACCATTGCTTCTTCAAAGCCATTATGATATGTGCATAATTGATAATTCGTTTATTTCTAATACTACATATTAGAAATAAACATATATTTATTAATCCTCCAACTTTATTATTATATTGAATTCGTCTTTCTTCTGTTAATACTTTTTATTAAAGTTTTGAGGTTCATCCTACCAACCAGTTTTGTATTTTTTAGTCTTAATCACTTCTCTATTTAACCCAGAAAATGGGGTTTCTTTTAAATTATAAATATAAAATAAGTTCAAAATAAATAAAACGTTCAGTACAAAGTCATACAGTAATTGTTATTATTTTTTTTTGTTCCAATACTTTCAGATTAAATCTAGACACAGGAAAATCATTTTGCATTCAAAGTTTGTATACTCACTTCTGTTTATACAATCTATACAAAATTAATGAAGCCCTTTTCCACAAAATTTGACAGCCATTCATAGAAATCACATCCCTATTTTTTAATATCAAATAATGACTTTTTCCAAGTTAGTTATCAAGATGGTATTAAATGGTTTAAAACTAGTAACAATTATTTGTGATGTTGTATTAATGATGTACAGTACGTTACTTGGGTTAGATTCAACACTACCATCATTTAAGCATGGTTCCCACTAGGACGCAATCGTAAAGACGTAAGCACAACACAAGAACTGTCGCTTGTCATTGGTCATCTCAGCTTACAGCCTTGCGTTGCGTCCTAGCTAGAACCAAACTTTATTATCAGTTATACTTCATACAGTTTGACAGTGTCTTTATTCAATATAAGGATGATATAAATAAAAGTATTAAAAGTAGAAATAAATAAATAAATTCATGCCAGCCCTAGTGAGCATAACACAGTAATATGCAATGAATTAGTTTAAAAGGTATATAATATTTGAAAAGGTATATAACGTTTTAAAAGGTACGGTATATAACATTTAAAAAGGTATATAACATTTAAAAAGGTATATAACGTTTTAAAAGGTATATAACGTTTAAAAAGGTATATAACATTTAAAAAGGTATATAACATTTAAAAAGGTATATAACATTTAAAAAGGTATATAACGTTTTAAAAGGTACGGTATATAACATTTAAAAAGGTATATAACGTTTTAAAAGGTACGGTATATAACATTTAAAAAGGTATATAACATTTAAAAAGGTATATAACATTTAAAAAGGTATATAATATTTGAAAAGGTATATAACGTTTTAAAAGGTACGGTATATAACATTTAAAAAGGTATATAACATTTAAAAAGGTATATAACATTTAAAAAGGTATATAACATTTAAAAAGGTATATAACATTTAAAAAGGTATATAACATTTAAAAAGGTTTTACAACATGTAGGCCTATACCGTAAAACCTCAAAAAGCAGCCCATGGGCTTCTTCTTTTTTTAGTGCTCTTGGGTGGGCTTGTTTTCGTGATGGGCTTCTTTTCGAGATGGGCTTCTTTTCGAGATGGGCTTCTTTTCGAGAGTACTTTTGCAAACTGTAGAGAGGGCTTCTTTTCGAAATGAATGCTGTCAATTTTGTGAATTTCTACTACAATAATATGACTTTTGAGACATTTTTTCAACCATGAAATTATGTTTAATATACCAATTAAAAAACAGTTAGTCAGATGACTAGCTTATTTCATATGAATGTACGTAGTTTAGTTAAACATTTTAATGACGTTAATAATTTCTTAAGTGCTATAAATCATACTTTTAAAGCATTATGTTTCACAGAAACTATTTTTAACTAAACCAAAACCAACTTTTCTTTTTATAATATTTCTAGATATAGGTTTACTGCAATCTTCAAGAAGTAAAAGACATGGGGGCGGTGTAACCATATACTTGGACCAGAGGTTTCAACACACGTTACGTAATGATCTCAGTTCTATTATTTCCTCTAACTCTGAATCTATTTTTGTTGAATTAAATGCTAAACCTCAAAATATAGTACTGAGTGTAATTTATCGTCCCCCTGATCTCCCATTAAACTCTTTTAATTCCAACATTTCTAGCTTTTCATCTTAGAACTATAGGATTATCATCTATGCTGCCTTTGATGAAAATAATATTTCCACACGTCCAATCAAATGACGTCATGATCAATAAAACAATAAAATCGTTGTATTGTAACGATATTATTGCTCTTACTAATCATGACGTCATTTGATTGGACGTGTGGAAATATTATTTTCATCAAAGACAGCATAGATGATAATCCCATAGTTCTAGGATGAAAACTTTTTAAAATCTTTTGTTTTAGGTATGGAAAATGCATATTTATCTTTTTATCGTCGATCGTTATCGCCCTAGTGTAAATGGGCCTTTAAACTTCGATTTGTAGCGGGGAAATGGCGAAATGGAGGAGTCGCCTATACATTCAAAGAAAACGAGTAGGCAAGCTGAGCTTGTGTTCACAACTAGAAACTTTATTTGTATTGACTATTATTCCTTTAATTAGACAATTATTTTACAAACTAATCTTAGGCCTTACTTTAGAAAATTTATGTTTACGACTCGGGAGTTAAAAATGCACACGCCGCCATTTTATGGCTTTGTTTGACAGTGCGCGCGCAAAAATATGCGCACTCATGGCAATTTTGTAAACGCTTAAAATTGCCTGAAACGTAGTCTTATTTCATAGAAAATAAATTTTGAAAATGTTAAGCGCGCGTACGCATGCATGCGCACGTAATTGTATTGCCATATGATGATGTAAGCCCTGAAATTTACGAGTACCAAATTTTATTTAATTGTGATTCATGGTTGTGAAGATATGATTACAAACGTGATTTCGTTAAATCGTGAGTAGACCGCGTAATTTTTTATTGCGCACCGTGAAAACATAACCACATCGATTCCTGGCCATAGGGAATATACTGTGAAAAATTGACCTAGCTAGATTAAACTGATATCAAGATAAGGTCAGAAAGCGATAAAACGCATAGTGATACCGGACCGACAGACCGACAGACCGACCGACCGACATAGTGAACTATAGAGTCGCTTCCACGCGACTAAAAATAAACATTCTCTTTCATCATTTAAATATCATTATAAAAGCCTCTTGGTCTCAGTGTATGGTGAGTAGTCTCCTCTTTCCTTCTTTTTATATTTTTTGTATTGGATTTAAAGAGTTTAAAATGAATTGTAAATTATTTATATTTGGATTTACATAATATATTCTATAATTTTTTACTATATTTCTTAATTTTATTTATTTATTTTGTTTTTAAATATTATTTTTTGATGCGTTCAACTTAACTCGGTCGGTCTGTAATCTGATCGACTCCTGTTACAATTAATGGTTTCTAACTTGAACGCTTCATTTGTTTTATCATTTTCGTATATTTATCTGTAATTATTGTTTAAGTGATAATTTTTCTCCCGTGTGCTTGTCTGGGTATCCAAACTAAATACTGATTAACGAAGGTGACCATATCCTAAAGTTTTCAACTTATTTGGTCACCTTCCACACTCATCATACTTTTTTTAAATCTGAATATTTAAGTAAAATATATATTGATGTGTGTGGAAAAGAATTAATAAACAAAACAAACAAACAAACTGTAGAGAGGTCTTCTTTTCGAAATGAATGCTGTAAATTTTGTGAATTTCTACTACAATAATATGACTTTTGAGACATTTTTTCAACCATGAAATTATGTTTAATATACTCAATTAAAAAACAATATAAAAAGCAAAAAAACAGTCCTATGATTCACCGTCAAATAAAACAAGAAATGCAATCAAGGTATGTTCATTGGATGGTGCTGATGTTGGACATGTTCCTGAATGTTTGGCTCAGATATTAAGAGCCATTGTCTGTAAAAATCAAAGATTTGGTGGCAGATGTAAAAAAATGGATTTCTCTCAAATTTTTACCATGAATAGACATTTCAATAAAAAGCATATCTACAACATTCATTTTAATTTTTAGCCTCCGTTGCCATGACAACGGTCAATTATCCAAATTTTGATGTTTTTGCCATTTTTCACAGATTTTCTATAGTGAAAAAGTACAAACTTGTATACTATTTTAACCAAAAATACTTACAGTATACAGTTTTTGTTTATAGCAGTGTAAACAACATGTATTGAGTTCCATTTAATGTAGAAAAAAAATAAATTACAAAATGGAGTTTGGTTGATACCATTATTTTAAAAAGGGGTGTTTTTAAAAAATATTTTTTTTATAAAAGTATACCTCATAAACGTACCTATAACTTCCAAAGTGGTGTTTTTAAATCAATGAGGTTTTTTAATTTGATAGTCAATAGGTTTGTCAACAATAATCACGAAAAAAACACTGGGGTAAATTTCGTACATAGGTTTTGTGTTGCCAGGAAAATATCAACAAACAAAACACATGAAACACAATTTAAATATGGCTAATTCAATAATAAAATGTATATATGGCTTGTCATAATGCTACTAGAGTCATACGAATAGTTTAGATAAAATAGGAGAATGTGTTGCCAGGTTTATTTCAATTAATTGCCAGAAAAACAGTATTTTGCATTGAAATATTTAGTTGATGGAAAATAATGTTAAACTTGGAAATAATTGAGTCAATGGTTTTTATAAATTTTTAAATCTATTTTGTGTAAAGAGATACAAAGACCTCCCAAAAAATCTGACCTTGTAAATAGGTCATTTGAGGTCAAAAGGGGTCAGAATGCAAAACAGGACAGGTCCCCACTTTACTACAACTATTAATGTTTGATCAAAATTTACAAGATAGTTCATAACAATTCTCAACAATTTTTATATTTTACCTATAGTGTTACCTTAGCAACCATTTCTATGTGTAACTAAGGAAAGTAATTTAAAAAAAAACGTAAAAAATTGCGTTTTTATAAATACAAAGAATTGATTGCATTTGTAATTTTTCCCAATTTGACTTCTACTGCATTCCATTAATGACAAACTTGACCTTGTAAATTCATTCATTTTGAGGTCAACATTTTACCATAGTAACTGTTTCTATGCGAACATTTAAAAAAAATAAGGGGTTTTTCATAAATACAAAACATTTTTTCTACATAGTTTTACATTTCTACTTTTTGCCAAATTTACTTTAAATACTGAATCCTAATAATCTCAGAAAGAAAGTCTTGACGAATCTGAATGAAGGTAAAAAAGCGTTTAGTGTTATCTTAAACCTGTTTATGTAACAAATGATATTTAAATATGGAGTTTCCTGAAAAAAAAAAAAATTTACATATTGAGGTAAAATGACATCAACGTTTTACCTATAGTGTATTGTAGCAACTGTTTCTATACGTAACTAAGTACAATATTTTTAATATGGGGTTTCATGACTACAAACAATTGAATACATAGCTTTACTAACTTCCCAAATTTACTTATCTACTGAATCCCAGAAAATGTCTGACCTTGTGAAAGGGTCATTTGTTGGGTCAAGTTATGTCAAAATGTATTATTTATGTTATCTTAGAACCTGTTTCTATGCGTAACTAAGGATAATTGTTTTTTTAAATACAGTTGAACCTCCCGTAAGTGGCCACCCTCGGGACCTGGAAAAGTGGCCGCTTACGGGCGGTGACCCCTTACGGGAGGTTCTGCCGATAAAGGGCCAAAATCACTTATTATGGCTATATACGATATTCTTAACGAAACGAGCGTCTCAATTTTCCAGCTAATTGTAGGCCTATTATTATTTATAATCAGGTGGTTTAGTATTTTTTAGCATTTTCAGACAAATTTTAAAAACTTTTATCATATGAAAAATGGTCGGTCAAAATCTGTGTAGTTTTCTCATCTCTTCACAGTAATGTTTTTAAAACCTCTTCAAAATAAAGCTAATATATAAAGAAATACAATAAACATGCACCTCTAATTCATAGGTCCATGCAATAAGTATCACATTTTTCGATTGGCCGCTTACAAAAAATCTCATTTTTAGTATAAAAAGGTGCCCGCAGCTGCTTACGGTAAGCACCAAATGCACTAATTAGATAGGAAGAACAAACAGGCTTTTCAAAGTGCGTCCGTTAAGGGAGGTGGCCGCTGTAAATAAAATATGGGGTTTTCATGAATAAAAATAATCACAGAAGAAAGTGCTTACGAATATGACCTTGTGAAACGGTAATTTGAAAATGCAAATAAGGCATGCCTGCTAATAATCTACAAATTTAAATTTGTATGAGATAAATATGCAAAATCTAAAGAATATCTCATTTTTAGTTACCATAGTAACTGTTGCTATGCATAACTAAGGGAAATTAAATAATTATCAGATAATTATTAATTAATAATTAATAATGAATCCAACCATCACAGTAAAACAAATATAGAATTTAAAACCAATATTTAATAATAAAGTGTGATATTTTACATGCTGACCTTAAATGAAATGAAATTTCAAATCAGGGCTTCAATATTTGTTATGTAGCATTAACATACCTGAGTATATCATTGACTTTTGATTGGTTCTATTTTGGGGAGGGGAAAGTGGTGGATCAAGGACTTTTAAATAGTTAGGTGGTTGAAGGCGAGGGTCTAAAAACTTAACTTTATGTCCTATCTTTTGCATTGCAATTTTTAACTTGGGGTGGGTGGGGGCTTGGAGAAAGGGGGAGGGGTGGGATGGAGTGGGATGGAGGAGTTTGAATCCGTCTACTCATTGGGGCGATGGTAGCGGCAGTGTGGGTGGTGCTTGAATGCATGCATTTGACACTCTATAGTGGATGATCGACCAAAGTGTTGCAGTTTATCTTTTTGTGGTTATAGTTGGGGTGGGGGGGGGGGAGAGGGGTGGTAGTCGAAAGTGGTGGTGGATGGGCATGTGGGATCTGCTTAGGTTAGCAAATAAAAGAAGTAAACAAATGAAAGAGGAGCTTCAAAATAAGAGAGGAGTAATCTGTTGCAAAGATTAAAATTCACAACGATCTGATAATTTATTCAAATTTCCAGAGGATATAACCTATAAAATGACATGAAAACTGGGAATTACAGAATCTATAATTAAAAATTAATTTTTTTTTCTCACAACACAACTAGAACTATATAAAACATTAAGAATTTTTCTGACCAATGAGTTTCAAATCAAATAATCAAAGAAAATAAAATGTTTTTACTAATATACCATGTTTTTTTTTTTATAAAAATGCCTATGTTTCTCGCAACACTGCTTGTAGATTTTAAATTTACCCCAGTATTTTATTTTAGAAATCAATTATTAAACATTAGAACTACCTATTTGTAATAAATCAGCTAAAAAAATACACCACTTTGGGCGTTATGGTGAAGTAAAGTTTAGTTGCATTGAACAATTTAAAAAAAGTGAAAAACACCCCTTTTTAAATAAATGGTATCTCCCAAAGTATAAAATAAAAAAAAATAAAAAAATTTGAAACAGGTACACAATGCATTGTTATTATGCATACACTAATTATTTTTTATAATTGAATGAACAACACAAAAATATCGTTCATCAAAGTAGTACCAATATCCATTTTAAAAAACCTTAAAAAAGGACAAAATTTGTCAAAAACACAAATTTGGCCGTTGCCATGGAAATATACGTGTGAAATAAAAAATACTTCATATTTGATTTCTCTCAACACATATATAGCCATGTGCAAAATTTGAAAGAAATCCATTTTTTTGAGTCTGCCACTTTTTTTGATATTTCTTTGATTCTTACAGACAATGGCTCTTAAATACCTCCGTTGATGAAAGATAGGTAGTAGTGCAGCTTAAAGCCCAGATAACTGGAATGGAACAAACGGCCCCAGAAGGAAAATGGGTACTTGGTGGAGGTGTGGAAATTCCCTGCCGATTTTACATATTTGCCAACGAAGTAGACAAGAAAAAGATACAAGATGCGTTCAAAGCACCATTTGGACGACAATAAACTGTAAAATAAATGTATGATAAACACGATCATACATATTAATTATTATCATCAGTCTGCATCTGAAGTATATGGCATTAAATTATCTACTACAGTACCTCTTAATCATGTGTTTGTATTGTTTATTTCTGTTCCTTTGACGTTCAGTTAATAAACCTACATTCTTAATACAGTATAGTAGTCTATCTTGAAAAGAAGCCCATACTATCTTGAAAAGAAGCCCAGGGGGCTTCATTTCGAGCTGGGCTTCTTTTCGAGGTTTTACGGTATAACATTTAAAAAGGTATATAACATTTAAAAAGGTATATAAAATTTAAAAAGGTATATACGGTAACGTTTAAAAAGGTATATAACATTTAAAAAGGTATATAACGTTTAAAAAGGTAAATAACATATAAAAAATCCTTCCCTGGATAATAATTAAATGATCCATTTAGTAGATCTGAGTTTTTAATGAAACTAGACACACCCAGCCTCACTCTGCCTATATCTAATGAAACTAAAAAACACAAATCATGGATGAATTTGGTTGTACAGTATACATCATGACGTCATAGTCAGTAGTTCAGTTTATTATCCCATTTCAACAATCCTAGTTAACTAGTTCATGTGTTTTGTAAATCTTGTGCTTTATACGAATATTATATAATATCAATATAGTATGAAGTATTTAATTTTTAATTGTATTATTGCATCTGGTGATGTACTTCATTTAAATGTTTAATATCTAAAAGCAATATACAAAGTATATTGTTCATATGCTGAGCGGACTCGCAGAAGTAAAGTTTATTAAATTTATTACGAGTTAATTAAGTTAAAAAGATGTTCATCTTGAAAGGAATCATACTACTGTATTGTATTATTATATTGGCTGTATTACCTTGTTCTCGTTGTTCTAGTGATAGTGATGGTGGCAATGTCAGTGAGTATTATAGTAGCAGCTCTAATTCCCTTCCCGATATGATTACTTCATTTTTTAACAATTTTCTTTATGCATTGATAACTATAATACAGTATAATGATTATACCAACGAGTGTGTTATTTTCATTAATTGGCTGTTTGGTATTTGATACTGTGTTTTTATACTTTTTTAACAGTAGACCCTCTACAAACTTTACTGTTACTAAGATTCAAAGGCAATTAAATCTCTTGTTCACTTTTAACATCTGATTTAATTTTAATTCTACAGTACTATACAGTATTTACTTGTATGTTTTTGTGATTGTGAATTTAATTTATTAGCTGATGTTTAATTGCCTATCACAGCTAGACATGTCTGACTGACGGAAGATTGCGTTTGTAACAATACATACATTTCCCCCCTTTCCCTTTCCTAAACGTATCTCTGAGTTGTCTTTTTCTTTAAACAAGCAGAATGTCCAGCCTATTGTACTTGTACTCAGCTAGCTGACCGTCACGAAGTGGGATGTCGTCCTCCATGGAGTATTAATAACATCACAACTATCAACGAGTATAATGATCATGTTCCAATAACACAATTGTAAGTATATGGTTATTATCAGTGTAATTATTTCATTGTATGTCTACTATAACATGGAATTTAAAATATATATATTTAAAAATATGTAATAATGAGTATACATATAATTATTATTATTGGCACCCATTGATTAAAATATAATGCACAATTGAAATTTAGTACTTATTGTTATCAGAAATAATTTCATTTTGTGGGGTCACTTTCTATACCCTAACCCCAACCACTATATCACTCTATACCTGTATGACTAGAACATAAATAAATAAGTGCATTGTCACCCCATGTATTTGGTAGTTTGACAACACTGAACAATATGCATTTTATCATTTCATAATGTAATAAGTGTTAATTGGTCATTAATTAAAGAGATTTAATTAATATAATTATTAAATATGTTAAAATGAAAACAAATATTTAGAATTTGCTATATGGTGTTCATGAGAATAACACTTTATTATTTTAACATTCATTTAAAGAGATTTAACACTGAACATTATGCATTTTATCATTTCATAATGTAATAAGTGTTAATTGGTCATTAATTAAAGAGATTTAATTAATATAATTATTAAATATGTTAAAATGAAAACAAATATTTAGAATTTGCTATATGGTGTTCATGAGAATAACACTTTATTATTTTAACATTCATTTAAAGAGATTTAAATATTAAATTATTAAATACATTAAGATGATAACAAATATTTAGATTTTATAAAGAAATTGTATAACATTTTTTATATTTTAAGCTCATCAGCATTTACTATGTAGATCATGTCCTTGAAAGACTATAACAAAAATTAAAATGTATATGAAAAATAAATGTTGACATATCAAACAGCTTGAATATTGTAATTGTTACTGTACATTGTTTTTACTTTTAAGGCATTTGGGCTCTAACAAAATAAGTACATTACCAGCCAATGTATTTGATAGATTGACAGCACTGAAAGAACTGTAAGTATCTTTGTCATATCAATTTCTTTGTTTAATTTTTTGTAAAAATACATAATAAAATAATTCATATTACTGCCTAATTGTATAATTTCATAATGTGATCAATACATACAGTATATACTTTTTTAAAACTTAGGTTTAATAAAATATTAACCAATCAATATTAATTATTCATTTTTTAAAGATTTTAATTGTTAATTGGTCATTATTTAAAGATATATAATTTTATTAATATATTAAAGAAGATAACAAATTTTTTAAATTTGCTAAAACAATTGTATTAATGAGAATAACATTTTCTTAATTTAACAGTTTATTTTTGCCTAATTAAAGTATCATCAGCATTTACTATTTATATAATGTCCCTATCTCTTAACTAAACTATGTATTTGATAGTTTGACAGCACTGACATACCTGTAAGTATTTTGATTATATCAATTTCTTTGTCTAATTTGTTTTTAAAATTGATAATAAAATAATTTATAACAATGAATATTATGCATTGTATGATTTCATAATGTAATCAACATACAGTATACAGTATATATTTTAAAAATCACTTAGCATTAGTAAAATATTTAACAATTATAAATAAATTATTCAATTTTGAAAGATAAAAATAATTGAAAATTGGTCTTCATTTAAAGAAATTTAATTATTATTATTATTAAATACTTAATATGTAACAAATATTTACAATTTGCTTATGACCCTTTCTTATTTTAACACTTTCTATACCTTAACCCCAACCACTATATCACTGTTATTCCTGTATGACCATAAAAAAATAAGTGCATTGCCAGCTTATGGTATTTGATAGTTTGACAACACTGACAAAGCTGTAGGCCTAAATTATTTTGCAATTATTTATTTCTATGTTTAATTTTTTTTCAAAATAAATAAAAATATAATTTATAAAAATGAACATTATGCATTTTATCATTTCATAATGTAATAACTGTTAACTGGTCATTAATTAAAGAGTTTTAATTAATATAATTATTATATGAAAACAAATATTAGAATTTGCTATAGAAATGGTGTTCATGAGAATAACACTTTATTATTTTAACATTCATTTAAAAAGATTTAACTATTAAATTATTAAATACAGTAAGAAATTGTGTTCATGAGAATAACATTTTTCAAATTTTAACAGTTTAGTTTTGCCTAATTAATGTAAGCTCATCAGCATTTACTATTTAGATAGTGTCCCTGAAAGACTATAAAAAAAATCAAAATGTAATCATTATTATTTGTTACACAAATTGTGTTCAATAACACATTCTAATTATTTTAACATAGTTTATTTTTGCTTAATTAAAGTATACTCAATAGCATTTACTATGTAGATAATGTGATCAATACATACAATATACAAATATATTATTGATAATGGGTCTTCATTTAAAGGAATTTAATTATTATAATTAAATACATTAAGATAACAAATAATTTGTCATACAAATTGTGTTCATTCATGAGAATAACACTTTCTTATTTTAACAGTTTATTTAATTGAAGTATGCTCATCAGCATTTACTATGTAGATAATGTCCCTATCATTGACTGAAAGACTATACAAATAATTCAAAATGTTCATGAAAAATAAAAGTTTAGATTGTACAGATTAGATTAATGTACATTGTTTTTACTTTGAAAGTATTTAGACTGTAACCTTTAGTAAAATATTTAACAATTATCAATAAATTATTCAATTTTTTAAGATATAAATAATTGAAAATTGGTCTTCATTTAAAGAGATTTAAAGAGATATATTAAAATAACAAACATTTAGAATTTGTTATACAAATTGTGTTAATGAGAATAATACTTTACTTGTTTTAACATAGTTTATTTATACTAATTAAAGTATACTCATCAGCATTTACTATGTAGATAATGTCTCATTGGCTGAAAGTAAAACAAAGTTGTATACAGCTTGCATATTGTAATTTTTACTGTACATTGTTTTCACTTTTAAGGCGTTTGCACTATAACCAAATAAGTACATTACCAGCCAATGTATTTGATAGTTTGACAAAACTGATATCCCTGTAAGTATTTTGATCATATCAATTTCTTTGTTTAGTTTCTTTTTAAATTGATAATAAAATAATTTATAACAAAATGAACATTAATCATTGTATCATTTCATAATGTAATCAACATACAGTATACAGTATATATTTTAAAAATCACTTTAGCATTAGTAAAATATTTAACAATTATCAATAAATTATTCAATTTTGAGAGATGAAAATAATTGAAAATTCGTCTCCATTTCAAGAAATTTAATTATTATTATTCAATACTTAATATGTAACAAATCTATATATAAATTTACGTAAGGGCAAAATTCGGTAAATCGCGCCTTACTTCTAGAATTTTTACTCGATGGTATATAAAGTTGGTTCGTACTCTCGGTACTGATTTTAACCACCTGATGTAACCCTGTTTACTAATTAAATTAAGTTAGATAATAAGTTATTGACGGTTAAAACGAATTTAGGTTCCAAGATTTGCCCCAAATAGGGGTGTTTTCCGACCGTGGTATACACTGTATAATGGATGTCCGTCTTGAAAAATACCCGCCACAAAAATGCGAGGAGGCTTCGCATTTTCCTATCTCCTCCTACGATAATTGTTTTTAATAGCTGAAAACCGGTTGAACAGCTAGAGTACACCATCATAATGTTGAAGACAGGCCGATTTTCTTTAAAAAATACTATTTTGATAGATTTAATATACGATTATACAAATCTATTGATTTGCGATGAATGAAACATCCCAATCTCTCAGTCTGCCAGAGTTTGGTTTAACACAAGTACTGTAGGTAAATTTATGAGCCCTTGGTTTAACACATACGGTAGGTAAATATATGGGCCCTTTCAGAATAAACTTGCGATATTGTGGATAGGCTCTACTGTTAGATATATAAACACATTATTATATACAAATAAACTTTATACTGACAGTTCTTTCTCAACGTTTGTATTAATTAATAATTACCAAATATAAACGTCGTAGTGGTGTATCGTGACATGGTACTTTAATATTTCAATCGATTATGACAGTGACAGTTTTAACTAAACTAAATAAAGAATGTTCTCTAATATAATTAGGAATCTCTTGCCATACACGGGGAAAATTAGTGTACAATGAATATTTAAAAGAAATAAATAAATAAATAAAATAAAAAAAGTATTAAATCGCAAATGTTTTACTGTATTTAGAGGTATATTATTTATAGGCCTATAAAACATGAAAAAAATATTTCGTTACTGAGTGGATAAAGAATATATTTAAAAATTGTTCCTCTTTGTACCTCGCTTTCCTATCCCTCAACCCTAATGTTACATACAAAACACAAATTGGGTTTCTTTAAATGAGTCCAAATCAAAAACTTGGACTCATTTTGTGATAAGTTTCTCCTTCGGAAGTAATTCCCAGGTTGCTAATTTTAGTTGACTACATAAATCATCGTGTCTATTTATTCGTTTCTGTAAACGACAATGTATATAGTCCTGCGGTACGTACATTTGAAATCGCCAGTTTTGTTACTCTGAAATTACTGTGTATTCGAGAACCATCTGTGGGCACGACCTAGATGGTACGCGAGCGAAGCGAGCGTACCATCTAGTTTATACTAATTAAAGTATTCTCATCAGCATTTACTATGTAGATAATGTCTCATTGGCTAAAAGTAAAACAAAGTTGTATACAGCTTGCATATTGTAATTTTTACTGTACATTGTTTTAACTTTGAAGGTATTTGAACTATAACCAAATAAGTACATTGCCAGCCAATGTATTTGATAGTTTGACAGCACTGTCAAGACTGTAAGTATTTTGATCATATCAATTTCTTTGTTTAATTTTTTTTTTTAAATTGATAATAAAATAATTTATAACAATGCATATTATGCATTGTATCATTTCATAATGTAATCAATATACAGTATACAGTATATATTTAAAAAATCACTTAGCATTAGTAAAATATTTAACAATTATCAATAAATTATTCAATTTTGAAAGATAAAAATAATTGAAAATTGGTCTTCATTTAAAGAAATTTAATAATTATTATTAAATACTTAATATGTAACAAATATTTACAATTTGCTTATGACCCTTTCTTTTTTTACCAATTTCTATACCTTAACCCCAACCACTATATCACTGTTATTCCTGTATGAACATAAAAAAAAGTGCATTGCCAGCCCATGGTATTTGATAGTTTTTCAACACTGACAAAGCTGTAGGCCTAAGTATTTTGCAATTATTTATTTCTATGTTTAATTTTTTTTCAAAATAAATAAAACTATAATTTATAAAAATGAACATTATGCATTTTATCATTTCATAATGTAATAAGTGTTAATTGGTCATTAATTAAAGAGTTTTAATTAATATAATTATTATATGAAAACAAATATTTAGAATTTGCTATAGAAATGGTGTTCATGAGAATAACACTTTATTATTTTAATATTCATTTAAAAAGATTTAACTATTAAATTATTAAATACATTAAGAAATTGTGTTCATGAGAATAACATTTTTCAAATTGTAACAGTTTATTTTTGCCTAACAAATGTAAGCTCATCAGCATTTACTATTTAGATAGTGTCCCTGAAAGACTATAAAAAAAATCAAAATGTATATGAAAAATAAATGTTTATGATTAGGTTATATGCATTGTCATTATTATTTGTTATACAAATTATGTTCAATAACACATTCTAATTATTTTAACATAGTTTAGCCTTAATTAAAGTATACTCAATAGCATTTACTATGTAGATAATGTGATCAATACATACAATATACAAATATATTATTGATAATATTGGGTCTTCATTTAAAGGGATTTAATTATTATATTAAATACATTAAGATAACAAATAATTTGTCATACAAATTGAGTTCATTCATGAGAATAACACTTTCTTATTTTAACAGTTTATTTTAGCCTTAATTAAAGTATACTCAATAGCATTTACTATGTAGATAATGTCCCTATCATTGACTGAAAGACTATACAAATAATTCAAAATGTGTATGAAAAATAAAAGTTGAGATTCTGAACAGCTTGAATACTGTAATTTTTGATGTACATTGTTAAATTGAAGGTATTTGGACTCTAACCTTTAGTAAAATATTTAACAATTATCAATAAATTATTCAATTTTTTAAGATATAAATAATTGAAAATTGGTCTTCATTTAAAGAGATTTAAAGAGATTTATTAAAATAACAAATATTTAGAATTTGTTAAACAAATTGTGTTAATGAGAATAATACTTTACTTATTTTAACATAGTTTATTTATACTAATTAAAGTATACTCATCAGCATTTACTATGTAGATAATGTCTCATTGGCTAAAAGTAAAACATAAAAGTTATATACAGCTTGCATATTGTAATTGTTACTGTACATTGTTTTTACTTTTAAGGAGTTTGGGTGGTAACCAAATAAGTACATTACCAGCCAATGTATTTGATAGTTTGACAGCACTGACACATCTGTAAGTATTTTGCTCTTATCAATTTCTTTGTTTAATTTTTTGTAAAAATACATAATAAAATAATTCATATTACTTCCTAATTGTATAATTTCATAATGTGATCAATACATACAGTATATACTTTTTTAAAACTTAGGTTTAATAAAATATTAACCATCAATATAAATTATTCATTTTTTAAAGATTTTAATTGTTAATTGGTCATTATTTAAAGATATATAATTTTATTAATATATTAAAGAAGATAACAAATTTTTTGAATTTGCTAAAACAATTGTATTAATGAGAATAACATTTTCTTAATTTAACAGTTTATTTTTGCCTAATTAAAGTATCATCAGCATTTACTATTTATATAATGTCCCTATCTCTTAACTAAACTATGTATTTGATAGTTTGACAGCACTGATATCGCTGTAAGTATTTTGATCATATCAATTTCCTTGTTTAATTTGTTTTTAAAATGTTATCATTTCATAATTTAATCAATATATAAAGTACAAATGTTAAAACCACCTGGCATTAGTAAAATGTTTAACATTATAAATAAATTATTCATTATTAATATCTGAATTGTTCCTCTGAATATTTTTCAGAGGGACAATATATCTTTAATTAAAGTATGCTCATCAGCATTTACTATGTAGATAATGTCTCTATCATTGACTGAAAGACTATACAAATAATTCAAAATGTGTATGAAAAATAAAAGTTGAGATTCTAAACAGCTTGAATACTGTAATTTTTAATGTACATTGTTTTTACTTTGAAGGTATTTGGATTCTAACCTTTAGTAAAATATTTAACAATTATCAATAAATTATTCAATTTTTTAAGATATAAATAATTGAAAATTTGTCTTCATTTAAAGAGGTTTAAAGAGTTTTTTAAAATAACAAATATTTAGAATTTGTTATACAAATTGTGTTAATGAGAATAATACTTTACTTATTTTAACATAATTTATACTAATTAAAGTATACTCATCAGCATTTACTATGTAGATAATGTCTCATTGGCTGAAAGTAAAACATAAAAGTTATATACAGCTTGCATGTAATTGTTACTGTACATTGTTTTTACTTTTAAGGAATTTGGGTGGTAACAAAATAAGTACATTGCCAGCCAATGTATTTGATAGATTGACAGCACTGACATGGCTGTAAGTATTTTGCTCATAACAATTTCTTTGTTTAATTTGTTGTAAAAATACATAATAAAATAATTCATATTACTTCCTAATTGTATAATTTCATAATGTGATCAATACATACAGTATATACTTTTTTAAAACTTAGGTTTAATAAAATATTAACCATCAATATTAATTATTCATTTTTTAAATATTTTAATTGTTAATTGGTCATTATTTAAAGATATATAATTATTATTTTATTAATACATTAAAGAAGATAACAAATATTTAGAATTTGCTAAAAAAATTGTATTAATGAGAATAACATTTTCTTTTTTTAACAGTTTATTTTTGTCTAATTAAAGTATACTCAATAGCATTTACTATTTAGATAATGTCCCTATCCCTTTACTAAAGACTATAAACTAATTAAAAAATGAAAAATAAAAGTTGACCTATCAAACAGCTTGACATTTGGGCAATAAACCCAATAAGTACATTGCCAGCCAATGTATTTGATAGTTTGACAGCACTGACATCCCTGTAATAAGTATCTTTCTCATATTAATTTCCTTCTTTAATTTGTTTTTAAAATGTTATCATTTCATAATGTAATCAATATATACAGTATACATTTTAAAACCACTTGGCAGTAGTAAAATGTTTAACATTATCAATCAATTATTTATTATTAATATCTGAATTGTCCCTCTGAATATTTTTCAGAGGGACAATATATCTTTAATAATAATATTAAAAACATAATGATGATAATAATAACAAACATAAATAGAATTTGCTATAAAAAGTAAATTTGACATCAAATAGCTACTTTCTATTGTACATTGTTGTATACATTTTACTCATTAAACTTTCTTGATTGCAAGAAGGAAAGCATTGTTGAATTTACAACATATACAAATAACAGTTAAATTAAAAAATAAATGTAGTCATCTAATATAAATTATTATAGATTGATTGATTATAAATAATATAAAGAAAATAACTTAATACAATATCGAACAAGCACCAATAATTTGGTAGTCATCTAATATAAATTATTATAGATTGATTGATTATAAATAAATATAAAGAAAATAACTTAATAAAATATTGAACCAGCACCAATATTTTTGTAAGATTATAACAATAACGCCATCAATAACTTCATGTTTTAATTGGCGTAGTTTTACAGTGGAATCATACAAAGGTTTAATTCAATACTTTGATTATGACATTAAACAAATTAGATAGTAATATTGATGGTAAGTTAAAAATTATACATTTCTGGTTAAAATAGTTGTGGTGTGAAAGAATTCAATATTTGGCTTAAATAATAATTATTCTTATTGATTGATTTTACAAATTTAGTTATTTTTTATCTTATATGATCCAATGTGTACTGTTTAATTTATATCCAATGACGTCACTGTTTGTTGTAGTATAACCAGTCTATTAGTAAATCACTGTTTTCACAGATTTGTTTAAAATCAATTGAATAATAATAATATAGTAATTTTGTAGGATTAACAAACAAACCATATACATATCGGTTATCTCCCAACAGGCATTTAGATAACAATGCTATAACTACCATAGAACCAGGTGCATTTTCTTCTTTTGCTTCATCTCTTTCATATTTGTAAGTTCATAATATTAATATATGATTTATAATTTAAATAACTCATGCCATGAAGTAGCTATTTAAGGAATAATTTAAACTGCAGGTTGTCATTAGGATTACAAAGCTAGTTATTTACTCTAAAATGTAAATGCAACTAGAATTGAACGAGAAACTTTGCAAACAAGTGTAAACATGTATTAGGTTTTCATCAAGATTCTTAACTTAATTTATTGCAACGCTAGAATGGTACGTTTAAATAGTTTATAAATGAAAACACATTCAACAATGTACTTTTGTCATTGATTATATTCATTCCAATTTTCCTTCTGGCTTCACCCATTATTTCACAAGGATGATATCCTATAGTACAAGAGCCTCTTGGTTATTAACATCCTGTACAACCTAAACTCATGGTAATAGTACCCTTCATTTTGAAATGTTAATATTTTTAAAATTAAAATTTACTATGGCTAATCATTGTCATTATTTAGATTTTTATATGGGAACAGCTTGCTTTATTACGAAGATAAAACTTTTGAACAATTAACAAACTTAACACGTTTGTAAGTATATGACAGGTGTGCATACACAATGTTACTCTTATTATTATTTCAAGGAAAATCAATATTTTTAAATTCTTAAAAGAATTTGAATTTCATTTAATTCGTACAACTGCATTCAGGAGGTCAATTTTCAACTGTAGTACACCTCATGACACTTTTGATTGATCCGTTAATTAAATCAATTCATGTATTGTTTATTGGCGTTCTATCATATAATAATTTGTCAATTTATGTCTAAAACGTCAGTGGCAACTTGCATTAAAAACTTTCAGCTATTTTAATAGGTTTAAAAACCTTTTTTAAAACAATGTTGGCACTGTTGTTTAACCAGTTTCAATTTTGTCATTGAATTTGTCAGTTTTTATTTTTAGCATGCTGTTATCAGTAATCATGTCAAATAATCTACATTAATAATTTGAATGTTAGATTATGTTCAATTTAAAATAAACATATTAAAATTAATAAGTAATTATTATGATTAAATGTTACAGTTCATGATAGTATGTTCTTATTCTTTGTGTATTTATATTATATATAACACTACACATAATATTTTGATATTCAGAATAGTTATCAATTAAATGTACCTTCAAAATCTTTGAATATTCTAAACCATCTTTATGATCTAAGAGAAACAAGTACACAAACAATAGTAAATTTTCTTCAAGTTTGAACACTGTTAAAATGAAACTAAAAATCATTGACATTCATTTGCTGTGTGCTTACTTTTGCTCTCATAGGGACACAGATTGTTCAAGACTGTGTTGCCTCGTAGGCGTTATTGATTACTGTCAACCATCATGTAAAGATGAACAAACAAGAGAAGTATAGATTTTTATTCTTTTCATTTTATTTATTTTGTCGAGGAAAAACAAAATCGACACAACGGTTTTAGTAAAAAGCAAAGAATCACCATCAAGTGGCTCACCCATGGTGCGGGAAAAAAGTATAGGAAAATTCTTTTTGGGTTTTTCTGATAGAGTATACCATATACAATGTCAGAAAAAAAATCCCCCAAATTTTGTATGGCACTTTTAAATTTTGGCCTATATAACGCACACAAATGCCTATTAACACACACAAATACCTATATATAGGGGATAGGGAAACCAATTAACGGGTTTTGTTACTTGGAGTTGTGTTATGATGATTAAAATTAGCCGAGGCTTACTTTAATAACTACTTCTCATAGTAGTTGATAAATTGAGTCGATAACAATGACATCATCATGCCAGAATCCAATATGGCGTCCAATCTCCTTTTAACGTTAAAATGTATGAATACTATTTAAAATGAAATGTATACACAAATCCAAACCTCTAGTTGATGGTAGAGATTTGCTTTAAAATGTGGCTTGTAGGAGGTAAATTTTTTTCCCCAATATTTTGGTATGGATCGATGACCCTTGACCTAATTTACCACCCTAGTTCCACAAACATTTGTTTGCATCTACACCCTCTACAGCAAATAATTAACTATAGCTTTAAGAACTTGACCTATTTAATATTTTCGAAAGTCCAAACCATACATAAAAGTAAAGACAATATTAAAAAAAATGAATTAATTAATTTTAAAAAAAAATATTAAGAGAATCTGTACACATAATATTTTGGAGAAAATTATTATGAGTAGGCAATATAAAGATTGCACTGCCTCTGAAGTCCCTGAAAAGGATGATTTTATTGTAATTTCTATTCATTTAACAGCATTGGGTTTATTTTAATTGCAGTGTGTTACCTCAAAGCATTCGTGTCCAATAAGAAATGATGGACAACTCTCAACGGAATATGAAACAAGATCAAATAAATATGGAAAGCAAACCAGGGTGGATGATGAAGATGATGATGATGATGATGATGATGATGATGATGATGCTGGTTCCGGATAATTGTAATGGTAATTGGTTCTGAGATGGATTGGATGAGGATTCCTGATGATATGTTTGGGCAGCGACATCGATCATTTCTATAAACCTCTCAGACAATACTTATCTTTACACAATTGCCGATATGTTTAAGTGCAAAGTGCGTCAACTGGCAGTTGAACAGATTCCACTTAATACAATGTGATTTAATTATTTATTGCGCAAAACTCTACATTTGAACTTGTTTTCGCTTACAAAATTGTCATCTATTGTATTCATGTAATCTTTACATTTAAAAATATTATATATATCTGATAACAATGGATTATCTTTAATTGTAATCCTTTTAAAATATTATACTGCACGTTTAAAGTTGGCAAACACTAATTGTTTATATTTTACGATTTTATCATTCACTGGTTTATATTAATACGCTTTATAAATTATTCAAGGTCTTTTAATTTCTCGACCTCTCGAGTTGTTTGACATCTGTACAAACAATATTTATACAGTAGGCCTAATGTTTAAATACGTATATCATAAAAGTATCAAATAATATTATGGAAGTATCAATTAATATTATTTGGTTGTTTCTCAATCCATTTATTTACAACTTTACCTAGTATATTAAGAACATTTAAGTTTAACCAGATATGGTGATGATTACATTGTATGCTAGAGGTATGGAAAGTCGAATGTTATAAAACGGCAAATTAGAAAATAAAACATGTTACATTCTTAATAATGACTAATATCTGATTACAAGGTTTTGAATTTCATTCCTTAATTGTATTATATACAGTATAAGTAGATTTGTGAATATTTTAGTTTTTTTAAATGTGTCTAAAAACGTACAATTTTTTGATGAAGTTGTTTTAACTTCAAATAACTAATTATTTAACTCAACTCTAAAGAAACCTGAATTTAGTTACTTGGTAAAAATCGGTACTGTATGTTGTACTAATTGTCTACAACGTTAAGTAAAGACTTGAAAAGTTAATTAACATAAATTATATGTGAAGATTTAAATCATCAATTTTAGTAATATTATTAATTATTTGACGATTTCGTAGATTTAAAGAAAGAATTGATTGATGTTGTTTGGTAATGTTATGACGTACTACTTTCGTAAAATGTTTTGAATTCTAACAACTTAAGGAGTACCAAACCTAAATGCAAAAAACTTGAGGAGTACTTAATCAAAGTTCCATTATTATATTATATTCGTATTTGATTGTCATTAATATTTATTATTACTATTAAAAGCAGCATTAAGAAAATAAATTAGAGGGCAGTGTGTTATAATTTGAGTATTCAAACAAAACATTCACAACACAGTTCGTCAAACAAAAAGTAATTTTAAAATAAAGCTTTATCGTGAGCTTGATTGTTCCTGTTTCGCCAATGGTACCATCTGCTTTTAGAGGATCACACACTATTGTTCCATACGGTATATCAAGATGTTTTCTATCGGTTGCTTTAACATACAGCTTGTAGTAACCATTACCAGGGAAGAGGGAAATATCACTCTTCCCTGCCATTACCCAAGATTGTATACTCAATTATCATATCATATCAAGCTGAACGCTATTATTTATTGATTTTATTTATTACGTGCAATGTATTTCAATACTTTAAAAGATGATGAAATAAAAGTGGGACATTGACCGAACTTATCAAAGTACAGTAAGGACTTATTTCCAAAAGGATCGGAATATCACCAAGTATAAAGGGAGTGTCCAGGAGGCGACCAGCCTGCTCTTAAAGAGGAATATTTAAGAAAGTTATTGTACGAAAATAGAAAATAATAGAAAAGATATTTACAATTTAAACTAATAGTACACAAATCTGCAAAATTTCCTTAAAAAAGCTCATATTATCTAAAGCCTCTTTCACACTTGCTTTGGTCTGGCTCCGGTTTATTTGCAGGTGTGAAAGACCCTTTAACCATGTAAAAGACGAACAGCCTTAATTTAATATATCGATTTGAAGTTTGAAGTGAAACAGGAAAATAATAATGTAAAGTGTATTGCTTTCAATTATGTATATAACATAATGGCTTTGATGATGAATGCTGTAAAAAATTAACAAGCTTTGACTTAGATTTGATTGGCTGAATCTTCGTAACTGTTGTGAGTCGTTGATTGGCTGACTTGGCAATGCTGTTCCACTTGCATATTTTGAACTTCCTGTACAACGACCATTGCTTCTTCAAAGTCATTATGATATGTACATAATTGATAATACATTTATTTCTAATACTACAATATTAGAAATAAACGTATATTTATTAATCCTGCATCAACTTTATTACTACATTGAATTCAACCTGTTTGCCATTTTTCTGTTAATACTTTTATTATAGTTTTGAGGTTCATCCTGCCAATCAGTTTTGTATTTTTTACTCTTAATCACTTCTCTATTTTACCAAGAAAACGGGTTTTTTTTTTGTAATTATAAATATAAAAAAAGTTCAAAATAAATAAAAAGTTCAGTACAAAGTCATACAGTAATTATTAGTTATTATTTGTTTATTGTTCCAATACTTTCAGATTCCATCTAGACACAGGAAAATCACCTTGCATTCAAAGTTTGTATACTCACTTCTATTTATAATTATAAAACAATACAAAAAATAACAAAGCCCTTTTCCACAAAATTTTACAGTCATTCATAGAAACCATACATTTTCAAGTTAGTTATAGATTGTAATGTTATTTGTGATGTTGTATTAATGCTGTACAGTACATTACTTGGGTTAGATTCAACACTACCATTGTTTAAGCATGGTTCCCACTACGACGCAATCGTAAAGACGTAAGCACAACGCAAGAACTGTCGCTTGTCATTGGTCATCTCGGCTTACAGCCTTGCGTTGCGTCCTAGCTAGACCAAACTTTTCATCTCGGCTTACAGCCTTGCGTTGCGTCCTAGCTAGAACCAAACTTTATTATCAGCTATACTTCACACAGTTATTTACTTTCAATGTTTGACAGTGTTTTTATTCAATATAAGCATGATATAAATAATAAAGTATTAAAAGCATGAAATAAATAAATAAATTCATGCAAGCATACTATAGCTTATAACACAGTAATATGCAATGAATTAGTTTAAAAGGTATATAACATTTAAAAAAGGTATATGTGGCACATGCAAGCGAAATCTGACATAAGTGATCGCATTTGTAGATTTGTAGAAACAAGAAAAAACATTAACACATTGACTGCCAAGGCATTTTCCGTAATTTCTGTCCCAGTGCCAAGTCCCGTTTACATATTAAATTACAGTTTGAAAGTGTAACATCTGGTCACAGACTATCATGATGTCATTCAAAATACGATGGCGGGAAAAACCGTTGAGACGTATAAATACGTCACTGGCAATGGTCCAACAATTTTATTGACTTTGCCAGGAACGTAAATATACGTCGGGGATTTTCCGCGCTAAAATCGGTCAAACCTATCATCGAGAGATAAAAACAGTAAACCACACTGAATCATTTCATCCTTTATTATTTTTATTTACTATTAGTGCAATTTATGACATGTTTGAGATGATTATATTGAGTGTGAGGGCGCCATCGTATCAACCATATTCAATGCATGAGGGAATAAACACAAACAAACATATGACATTTATTTTTAGATTATCGTTTACGTACATCATTCATAAACTGCCATGCGATAATTCCTGTTCCAATCACCACTGCCAGCGATTCTACATACAATACAAAAGTGCTACGATTTTGACGTAGTATTACGTCTTGGCAAGTAGCGACACGCAATTTTTGACGTATAAATACGCCGTGGCAGTGAACGTGTTAAAAGGCTGAAAAATAACATTTTTTTTATTTTTACAGAAAATGATAGCTGAAACAATATTTATTTACATTACCTTGGTGTTTTTCTATTTTGAGACAAATAAATAGATACATTTTAACATTTTGTGTAGTATATTGGTTAAAAAGATGGCGTAAATTATGTATGATTTTCATAAAACATATGTTTTATGCTTAAATTGAAAGTGTTCCATTGGGTTGATTTTAATGAAAATTTTGCATAATAATAGAACAATAGTTAATTAAGGAAGGTGCGAAGTTTCATTGAAATAAAACAATAATAAATAATATAATAACATTTAAAAAAGGTACATAACATTTTTTTAAAAAAATTATCAAAGTTAACTGGAATAATGTTAAGAGGGAGGATATAAACAATTTTAATGAGATAACTGAATCCTTACTTAGTAACCTTACTCTCAATTGCGATGGTATACTTTGTAATGATTCCTCATGTAAAGATGAATGCCATTGCAATGATATTAGTGATTTATATGACAATATTATTGAGTGTCTGAAAGTCAGTTCTGAGTGGTGTTTTAAGTCGACTAAAAATCAAAAAGTCAATGTTGTCCCTGGGTGGAATAACCGAGTAGCTGGATTTCATAAACATGCCCGGGAAGCATTCTTGAAGTGGCGTGGGTTGGGTAAACCCAGATATGGCCACATCTATGAACACATGAAAATCACTAGATATAATTTAAAAAATGCCCTCAGAAAGTATAAATCTAACGAAGAAATGCTAAGGGCGGACTCGATGGCCAAGTCTTTTGATGATAAGGACTATAATAGTTTCTGGGGTAAGGTTAAGAAATCCAGCTACGCCAATTCCCAGTCTAACATTATTGGTAGTGCTAAGGGGGAAAATGACATTTGTGACCTATGGCGTCAACATTTCTCCGATTTATTTAATAGTATTGACTCATCTGAGCATAAGACTGTTGTTAATGAAACTCTTGAAAACTGAACAGACGGTGAAATTGATGTTTCACCCCATAATATTAAGCTATTAATTGATAAATTGCCCAATGCTAAAGCAGCGGGATATGATGGTCTATGCAATGAGCATTTCAAATTCGCTTCTGAGCGACTTAGTATTATTTTAAGTGTATGTTTTAAGGCTATGTTTGTTCACAGGTTTGTTCCAAGTAATCTCACAAAAGTCACGCTTGTGCCGGTAATTAAATCTAAATCAGGGAATATCACTGATAAAGGGAATTATCGGCCAATAGCTTTGGCATGTGTAGCTTCTAAACTTCTAGAGTCTGTAATGATACAACATTGTGGTAATTCACTGGACTCCCATGACAACCAGTTTGCCTTCAAATCTGGTCACTCAACCGAATTGTGTATATTTGCTCTTAAACAGATTATCGAGCATTACAGCAATCATGGTAGCCCAGTTTATTGCTGTTTCTTGGACGCTAGCAAAGCCTTTGATAAAGTGAACCACTGGACACTTTTCAAGACCCTAATTGACAGGGGTACCCCTTCAACTGTAGTTAAGATACTGAGGTCATGGTATAGGAATCAGGAATTTGTTGTCAGGTGGGGAAGTTCCGTTTCCGATTCTTTCACTGTTCGTAATGGGGTTCGCCAGGGAGGCGTTATGTCCCCTCTACTTTACAATGTGTACACTGATCCGTTAACTGTTGAACTGACTAAGTCAAAAGAAGGTTGTGAAATTAACAGTCTTAAACTGAATTGCCTAAGCTTTGCCGATGACTTGGTCCTTTTGGCTCCGTCAGTGACTGGCTTACAAAGCCCAATTGGACTCTGTGAAGGTTTTGCTAGTGACCATGATATTACTTTTAATGAAACCAAATCCAAATGCTTGCTATTTTGCCCGAAAGTCCGCAACCTCAAAGGTGTTCCACATAGTCTAGGACCTGGGTCAGATTTGTATGCATTTAATTTAGGAGAGAATATCTCAACTGTTATAGGATAATTTGACCCCAACGAACAACATGGAATGTGTGCCAAATTCGCTATCCGGGACGAACATGCCCAAAATCAGGGTCAAAGGTTAAAAATATGTGCTTCTTATATCTCGACAACCACTTGTCGTACAGATTTATACATATTTATATTCGGTCTAACACAAAAAAAATGACTGAAAATGCTTTTACTGACCTTTGACCCAAAAAACACATTTTCAGGTTAAATTATTCTTTAAAATGCCAATGGACAAACTGAATGGTATCAAATGAAAGCATACACAATATGCTACCTATTGCTACCCAACTTGTATTGAACATTTTTAATTATGAAGCTAATTGTATGGAAAATGTACATATTTTGATTATTTTTATACAAAAAATGAATATTTGGGAGTGTAATTGTTATGTTTATTTATATAATATTAAATAATTTAAGTGTTTGGAAAAAATATTTGGTATCAAATGAAAGCCCATAAAATATTCTATCCATTGATACCCAACTTGTATTAAAAATCTGTAAATATTATATTAATTTTGTTAAAAATGTGCATATTTTATTATTTTTATTAAAATGAGTATTTTAAATAGTGTAAATTTATTTTGGTTTATTTATAATATTAAATAATTCAAGTGTTCTTTTTGTGTCAAATTGTTCAGAATATACATATTTATATTCCGTCTAACACAACTTTTAGCGAAAAAATGACCGGAAATGCTTTTACTGACCTTTGACCTAAAAATGACAACCAAAAAAACATTTTTGTGTTAAATTATTCTTTAAAATGCCAATGGACAAACTGTATGGTATCAAATGAAAGCATACACAATATGCTACCCATTGCTACCCAACTTGTATTGAACATTTTTAATTATGAAGCTAATTGTATGGAAAATGTGCATATTTTGATTATTTTTATACAAAAAATGAATAAAATATATTTATATTTATATATATATTTTTATTAAATAAAAATAAACATTATGCATTTTATCATTTCATAATGTAATAAGTGTTAATTGGTCATTAATTAAAGAGATTTAATTAATATAATTATTAAAATATTTACAATTTGCTATAGAAATGGTGTTCATGAGAATAACACTTTATTATTTTAACATTCATTTAAAGAGATTTAAATATTACATTATTAAATACATTAAGATGATAACAAATATTTTGATTTTATAAAGAAATTGTACAAGATTTTTCATATTATAAGCTCATCAGCATTTACTATGTAGATAATGTCATTGAAAGGCTATAACAAAAATTAAAATGTATATGAAAAATAAATGTTGACATATCAAACAGCTTGATTATTGTAATTGTTACTGTACATTGTTTTTACTTTTAAGGTCTTTGTGGAATAACCAAATAAGAACATTGCCAGCCAATGTATTTGATAGATTGACAAAACTGACAATACTGTATTTTGCTCATAATAATTTCTTTGTTTAATTTGTTTTAAGTTGAAAATAAAATAATTTAAAACAATGAATATTAATCATTGTATCATTTCATAATGTAATCAACATACAGTATACAGTTTATATTTTAAAAATCACTTTAGCATAATATAGTAAAATATTTAACAATTATCAATAAATTATTCAATTTTGAGAGATGAAAATAATTGAAAATTGGTCTCCATTTCAAGAAATTTAAGTATTATTATTCAATACTTAATATGTAACAAATATTTACAATTTTCTCATGACCCTTTCTTATTTTAACACTTTTTATACCTTAACCCCAACCACTATATCACTGTTATTCCTTTATGAACATCAACAAATAAGTGCATTGCCAGCCCATGGTATTTGATAGTTTGACAACACTGACATTAGCTGTAGGCCTAAAGTATTTTGCAATTATTTATTTCTATGTTTAATTATTTTTTTCAAAATAAATAACAATATATTTTTATAAAAATAAACATTATGCATTTTATCATTTTATAATGTAATAAGTGTTAATTGGTCATTAATTAAAGAGATTTAATTAATATAATTATTATATGAAAACAAATATTAGAATTTGCTATAGAAATGGTGTTCATGAGAATAACACTTTATTATTTTAACATTCATTTGAAAAGATTTAAATATTAAATTATTAAATACAGTAAGAAATTGTGTTCATGAGAATAACATTTTTCATATTTTAACAGTTTATTTTTGCCTAATTAATGTAAGCTCATCAGCATTTACTAGTTAGATCGTGTCCCTGAAAGACTATAAAAAAAATCAAAATGTGTATAAAAAATAAATGTTTATGATTAGGTTATATGCATTATCATTATTATTTGTTATACAAATTATGTTCAATAACACATTCTAATTATTTTAACATAGTTTATTTTAGCCTTAATTAAAGTATACTCAATAGCATTTACTATGTAGATAATGTGACCAATACATACAATATACAAATATATTATTGATAATATTGGGTCTTCATTTGGATTTAATTATTATATTAATACATTAAGATAACAAATAATTTGTCATACAAATTGTGTTCATCCATGAGAATAACATTTTCTTAATTTAACAGTTTATTTTAGCCTTAATAAAGTATACTCAATAGCATTTACTATGTAGATAATGTCCCTATCATTGACTGAAAGACTATACAAATAATTCAAAATGTGTATGAAAAATAAAAGTTGAGATTCTGAACAGCTTGAATACTGTAATTTTTGATGAACATTGTTGAATTGAAGGTATTTGGACTCTAACACCTTTAGTAAAATATTTAACAATTATCAATAAATTATGCAATTTTTTAAGATATAAATAATTGAAAATTGGTCTTCATTTAAAGAGATTTAAAGAGATATATTAAAATAACAAATATTTAGAATTTGTTATACAAATTGTGTTAATGAGAATAATACTTTACTTATTTTAACATAGTTTATTTATACTAATTAAAGTATACTCATCAGCATTTACTATGTAGATAATGTCTCATTGGCTAAAAGTAAAACATAAAAGTTATATACAGCTTGCATGTAATTGTTACTGTACATTGTTTTTACTTTTAAGGAGTTTGGGTGGTAACCAAATAAGTACATTGCCAGCCAATGTATTTGATAGTTTGACAGCACTGACAAAGCTGTAAGTATTTTGATCATATCAATTTCTTTGTTTAATTTTTTGTAAAAATACATAATAAAATAATTCATATTACTGCCTAATTGTATAATTTCATAATGTGATCAATACATACAGTATATACTTTTTAAAAACTTAGGTTTAATGAAATATAAACCATCAATATTAATTATTCATTTTTTAAAGATTTTAATTGTTAATTGGTCATTATTTAAAGATATATAATTATTATTTTATTAATATATTAAAGAAGATAACACATTTTTAGAATTTGCTAAAACAATTGTATTAATGAGAATAACATTTTCTTAATTTAACAGTTTATTTTTGCCTAATTAAAGTATCATCAGCATTTACTATTTATATAATGTCCCTATCCCTTAACTAAACTATGTATTTGATAGTTCGACAGCACTGATATCCCTGTATGTATCTTTATCATATTAATTTCCTTGTTTAATTTGTTTTAAAAATGTTATTTCATAATTTAATCAATATATAAAGTACAAATGTTAAAACCACCTGGCATTGGTAAAGTGTTTAACATTATAAATAAATTATTCATTATTAATATCTGAATTGTCCCTCTGAATATTTTTCAGAGGGAAAATATATCTTTAATTAAAGTATGCTCATCAGCATTTACTATGTAGATAATGTCCCTATCAAAGACTATACAAATAATTCAAAAATCTATATCGAAAATAAAAGTTGAGATTCTAAACAGCTTGAATGGTGTAATTTTTAATGTACATTGTTTTTACTTTGAAGGTATTTGGATTCTAATCTTTAGTAAAATATTTAACAATTACCAATAAATTATGCAATTTTTTAAGATATAAATAATTGAAAATTGGTCTTCATTTAAAGAGATTTAAAGAGATATATTAAAATAACAAATATTTAGAATTTTTTATACAAATTGTGTTAATGAGAATAATACTTTACTTATTTTAACATAGTTTATTTATACTAATTAAAGTATACTCATCAGCATTTACTATGTAGATAATGTCTCATTGGCTAAAAGTAAAACAAAGTTGTATACAGCTTGCATATTGTAATTTTTACTGTACATTGTTTTCACTTTTAAGGTATTTGTACAATAACCAAATAAGAACATTGCCAGCCAATGTATTTGATAGATTGACAGCACTGACACATCTGTAAGTATTTTGCTCTTATCAATTTCTTTGTTTAATTTGTTGTAAAAATACATAATAAAATAATTCATATTACTTCCTAATTGTATAATTTCATAATGTGATCAATACATACAGTATATACTTTTTTAAAACTTAGGTTTAATAAAATATTAACCATCAATATTAATTATTCATTTTTTAAAGATTTTAATTGTTAATTGGTCATTATTTAAAGATATATAATTATTATTTTATTAATATATTAAAGAAGATAACACATTTTTAGAATTTGCTAAAACAATTGTATTAATGAGAATAACATTTTCTTAATTTAACAGTTTATTTTTGCCTAATTAAAGTATCATCAGCATTTACTATTTATATAATGTCCCTATCTCGTAACTAAACTATGTATTTGATAGTTTGACAGCACTGATATCCCTGTAAGTATTTTGATCATATCAATTTCTTTGTTTAATTTTTTTTTTTTAATTGATAATAACATAATTGATAACAATGAATATATGCATTGTATCATTTCATAATGTAATCAACATACAGTATACAGTATATATTTTAAAAATCACTTAGCATTAGTAAAATATTTAACAATTATCAATAAATTATTCAATTTTGAAAGATAAAAATAATTGAAAATTGGTCTTCATTTAAAGAAATTTAATTATTATTATTAAATACTTTTTTTTAATATGTAACAAATATTTACAATTTGCTATAGTAATGGTGTTCATGAGAATAACACTTTATTAATATTTTAACATTCCTTTAAAAAGATTTAACTATTAAATTATTAAATACATTAAGAAATTGTGTGTATGAGAATAACATTTTTCATATTTTAACAGTTTATTTTTGCCTAATTAATGTAAGCTCATCAGCATTTACTATTTAGATAATGTCCCTGAAAGACTATAAAAAAAATCAAAATGTATATGAAAAATAAATGTTTATGATTAGGTTATATTCATTATCATTATTATTTGTTATACAAATTATGTTCAATAACACATTCTAATTATTTTAACATAGTTTATTTTTGCTTAATTAAAGTATACTCAATAGCATTTACTATGTAGATAATGTCCCTATCATTGACTGAAAGACTATACAAATAATTCAAAATGTGTATGAAAAATAAAAGTTGAGATTCTGAACAGCTTGAATACTGTAATTTTTAATGTACATTGTTGAATTGAAGGTATTTGGACTCTAACCTTTAGTAAAATATTTAACAATTATCAATAAATTATGCAATTTTTTAAGATATAAATAATTGAAAATTGGTCTTCATTTAAAGAGATTTAAAGAGATATATTAAAATAACAAATATTTAGAATTTGTTATACAAATTGTGTTAATGAGAATAATACTTTACTTATTTTAACATAGTTTATTTATACTAATTAAAGTATACTCATCAGCATTTACTATGTAGATAATGTCTCATTGGCTAAAAGTAAAACAAAGTTGTATAAAGCTTGCATATTGTAATTTTTACTGTACATTGTTTTCACTTTTAAGGCGTTTGCACTATAACCAAATAAGTACATTGCCAGCCAATGTATTTGATAGTTTGACAGCACTGACAACACTGTAAGTATTTTGATCACATCAATTTTTTTGTTTAATTTTTTTTTTTAAATTGATAATAAAATAATTGATAACAATGCATATTATGCATTGTATCATTTCATAATCTAATCAACATACAGTATACAGTATATATTTTAAAAATCACTTAGCATTAGTAAAATATTTAACAATTATCAATAAATTATTCAATTTTGAAAGATAAAAATAATTGAAAATTGGTCTTCATTTAAAGAAATTTAATTATTATTATTAAATACTTAAGAGCCATTGTCTGTAAGAATCAAAGAAATATCAAAAAGAGTGGCAGACTCAAAAAATGGATTTCTTTCAAATTTTGCACATGGCTATATATGTGTTGAGAGAAATCAAATATGAAGTATTCTTTATTTCACACGTATATTTCCATGGCAACGGCAAAATTTGTGTTTTTGACAAATTTTGTCCTTTTTTAAGGTTTTTAAAAATGGATATTGGTACTACTTTGATGAACGATATTTTTGTGATGTTCATTTAATTATAAAAAATAATTAGTGTATGCATAATAACAATGCATTGTGTACCTGTTTCAAATTTTTTTATTTTTTTTTATTTCATACTTTGGGAGATACCATTTATTTAAAAAGGGGTGTTTTTCACTTTTTTTTAATTGTTCAATGCAACTAAACTTTACTTCACCATAACGCCCAAAGTGGTGTATTTTATTAGCTGATTTATTACAAATAGGTAGTTCTAATGTTTAATAATTGATTTCTAAAATAAAATACTGGGGTAAATTTAAAATCTACAAGCAGTGTTGCGAGAAACATAGGCATTTTTATTAAAAAAAACATGGTATATTAGTAAAAACATTTTATTTTCTTTGATTATTTGATTTGAAACTCATTGGTCAGAAAAATTCTTAATGTTTTATATAGTTCTAGTTGTGTTGTGAGAAAAAAAATTAATTTTTAATTATAGATTCTGTAATTTCCAGTTTTAATGTCATTTTATAGGTTATATCCTCTGGAAATTTGAATAAATTATCAGATCGTTGTGAATTTTAGTCTTTGCAACAGATTACTCCTCTCTTATTTTGAAGCTCCTCTTTCATTTGTTTACTTCTTTTATTTGCTAACCTAAGCAGATCCCACATGCCCATCCACCACCACTTTCAACTACCACCCCTCCCTCCCCCCCCCCATCCCGACTATAACCACAGAAAGATAAACTGCAACACTTTGGTCGATCATCCACTATAGAGTGTCAAATGCATGCATTCAAGCACCACCCACACTGCCGCTACTATCGCCCCAATGAATAAACGGATTCAAACACCTCCATCCCACCCCCTCCCCTTTCTCCAAGCCCCCACCCAACCCAAGTTAAAAATTGCAATGCAAAAGATAGGACATAAAGTTAAGTTTTTAGACCCTCGCCTTCAACCCCCTAACTATTTAAAAGTCCTGGATCCACCACTTTCCCCTCCCCAAAATAGAGCCAATCAAAAGTCAATGATATACTCAGGTATGTTAATGCTACATAACAAATATTGAAGCCCTGGTTTGAAATTTCATTTCATTTAAGGTCAGCATGTAAAATATCACACTTTATTATTAAATATTGGTTTTAAATTCTATATTTTTTTTACTGTGATGGTTTGATTCAGTATTAATTATTAATTAATAATTATCTGATAATTATTAAATTTCCCTTAGTTATGCATAGCAACAGTTACTATGGTAACTAAAAATGAGATATTCTTTAGATTTTGCATATTTATCTCATACAAATTTAAATTTGTAGATTATTAGCAGGCATGCCTTATTTGCATTTTCAAATTACCGTTTCACAAGGTCATATTCGTAAGCACTTTCTTCTGTGATTATTTTTATTCATGAAAACCCCATATTTTATTTACAGCGGCCACCTCCCTTAATGGACGCACTTTGAAAAGCCTGTTTGTTCTTCCTATCTAATTAGTGCATTTGGTGCTTACCGTAAGCAGCTGCGGGCACCTTTTTATACTAAAAATGAGATTTTTTGTAAGCGGCCAATCGAAAAAGTGATACTTATTGCATGGACTTATGAATTAGAGGTGCATGTTTATTGTATTTCTTTATATATTAGCTTTATTTTGAAGAGGTTTTAAAAACATTACTATGAAGAGATGAGAAAACTACACAGATTTCGACCGACCATTTTTCATATGATAACATTTTTTTTAATTTGTCTGAAAATGCTAAAAAATACTAAACCACCTGATTATAAATAATAATAGGCCTACAATTAGCTGGAAAATTGAGAGGCTCGTTTCGTTAAGAATATCGTATATAGCCATAATAAGTGATTTTGGCCCTTTACCGGCAGAACCTCCCGTAAGGGGTCACCGCCCGTAAGCCGCCACTTTTCCAGGTCACTTACGGGAGGTTCAATTGTATTTAAAAAAACAATTATCCTTAGTTATGCATAGAAACAGGTTCTAAGATAACATAAATAATACATTTTGACATAACTTGACCCAACAAATGACCCTTTCACAAGGTCAGACATTTTCTGGGATTCACAGTAGATAAGTAAATTTGGGAAAAGGTAGTAAAGCTATGTAATCAATTGTTTGTAGTCATGAAACCCCATATTAAAAATATTGTACTTAGTTACGTATAGAAACAGTTGCTACAATACACTATAGGTAAAATGTTGATGTCATTTGACCTCAATATGTAATTTTTTTTTTTTCATGAAACTCCATATTTAATTTTTTTTTTTTTAATATCATTTGTTACATAAACAGGTTTAAGATAACACTAAAGGTCATTTTTTTTAACCTTTATTCAGATTCGTCAAGACTTTCTTTCTGAGATTATTAGGATTCAGTATTTAAAGTAAATTTGGCAAAAAGTAGAAACGTAAAACTATGTAGAAAAAATGTTTTGTATTTATGAAAAACGCCTTATTTTTTTGAAATTTTCGCATAGAAACAGTTACTATGGTAAAATGTTGACCTCAAAATGAATGAATTTACAAGGTCAAGTTTGTCATTAATGGAATGCAGTAGAAGTAAAATTGAGAAAAATTACAAATGCAATCAATTCTTTGTATTTATAAAAACGCCATTTTTTACGTTTAAAAAAAAATTACTTTCCTTAGTTACACATAGAAATGGTTGCTAAGGTAACACTGTAGGTAAATTATGAAAATTGTTATGAACTATCTTGTAAATTTTGATCAAACATTAATACTGTAGTTGTAGTAAAGTGGGGACCTGTCCTGTTTTGCATTCTGACCCCTTTTGACCTCAAATGACCTATTTACAAGGTCAGATTTTTGGGAGGTCTTTCTGTATCTCTTTACACAAAATAGATTTAAAAATTTATAAAAACCATTGACGCAATTATTTCCAAGTTTAACATTGTTTTCCATCAACTAAATATTTCAATGCAAAATACTGTTTTTCTGGCAATTAATTGAAATAAACCTGGCAACACATTCTCCTATTTTATCTAAACTATTCGTATGACTCTAGTTGCATTATGACAAGCCACATATACATTTTATTATTGGATTAGCCATATTTAAATTGTGTTTCATGTGTTTTGTTTGTTGATATTTTGTTATATTTTTTGTATTTTTTGTATTTTCCTGGCAACACAAAACCTATGTACAAAATTTACCCCAGTATTTTTTTTGTGATTATTGTTGACAAACCTATTGACTATCAAATTAAAAAACCTCATTGATTTAAAAACACCACTTTGGAAGTTATAGGTACGTTTATGAGGTATACTTTTATAAAAAAAATATTTTTCAAAAACACACCTTTTTGAAATAATGGTATCAACCAAACTCCATTTTGTAATTTATTTTTTTTCTACATTAAATGGAACTCAATACATGTTGTTTACACTGCTATAAACAAAAACTGTATACTGTAAGTATTTTTGGTTAAAATAAGTATACAAGTTTGTACTTTTTCACTATAGAAAATCTGTGAAAAATGGCAAAAACATCAAAATTTGGATAATTGACCGTTGTCATGGCAACGGAGGCTAAAAATTAAAATGAATGTTGTAGATATGCTTTTTATTGAAATGTCTATTCATGGTAAAAATTTGAGAGAAATCCATTTTTTTACATCTGCCACCAAATCTTTGATTTTTACAGACAATGGCTCTTAATATGTAACAAATATTTACAATTTGCTTATGACCCTTTCTCATTTTAACACTTTCTATACCTTAACCCCAACTACTATATCACTGTTATTCCTGTATGAACATAAAAAAAGTGCATTGCCAGCCCATGGTATTTGATAGTTTTTCAACACTGACAAAGCTGTAGGCCTAAGTATTTTGCAATTATTTATTTCTATGTTTAATTTTTTTTTTTTTATAAATAAAAATATAATTTTGAACATTATGCATTTTATCATTTCATAATGTAATAAGTGTTAATTGGTCATTAATTAAAGAGATTTAATTAATATAATTATTAAATACGTTCAAATGAATACAAATATTTAGAATTTGCTATAGAAATGGTGTTCATGAGAATAACACTTTATTATTTTAACATTCATTTAAAAAGATTTAACTATTAAATTATTAAATACATTAAGAAATTGTGTTTATGAGAATAACATTTTTCATATTTTAACAGTTTATTTTTGCCTAATTAATGTAAGCTCATCAGCATTTACTATTTAGATCGTGTCCCTGAAAGACTATAAAAAAAATCAAAATGTATATGAAAAATAAATGTTTATGATTAGGTTATATGCATTATTATTATTTGTTATACAAATTATGTTCAATAACACATTCTAATTATTTTAACAGTTTATTTTTGCCTTAATTAAAGTATACTCAATAGCATTTACTATGTAGATAATGTGATCAATACATACTATATACAAATATATTATTGATAATATTGGGTCTTCATTTAAAGGAATTTAATTATTATATCAAATACATTAAGATAACAAATAATTTGTCATACAAATTGTGTTCATTCATGAGAATAACATTTTCTTAATTTAACAGTTTATTTTAGCCTTAATAAAGTATACTAAATAGCATTTACTATGTAGATAATGTTCCTATCATTGACTGAAAGACTATACAAATAATTCAAAATGTGTATGAAAAATAAAAGTTGAGATTCTAAACAGCTTGAATGGTGTAATTTTTAATGTACATTTTTATTTTGAAGGTATTTGGATTCTAATCTTTAGTAAAATATTTAACAATTATCAATAAATTATTCAATTTTTTAAGATATAAATAATTGAAAATTGGTCTTCATTTAAAGAGATTTAAAGAGATATATTAAAATAACAAATATTTAGAATTTGTTATACAAATTGTGTTAATGAGAATTATACTTTACTTATTTTAACATAGTTTATTTATACGAATTAAAGTATACTCATCAGCATTTACTATGTAGATAATGTCTCATTGGCTGTGAAAGTAAAACATAAAAGTTATATACAGCTTGCATGTAATTGCTACTGTACATTGTTTTCATTTTAAAGGTATTTGTGGGGTAACCATCATTTCATAATGTAATCAATATATACAGTATACATTTTAAAACCACCTGGCATTAGTAAAATGTTTAACATTATCAATACATTATTCATTATTAATATCTGAATTATCCAGAGGTACAATATACCTTTAATTATAATATAATATTAAAAACATTATGATGAGGCCAAAAAAAAAAAATAGTTTGTTTGCTGTCATCCGCCGCCCCTAATTTCGCCAAAAATTTGGGGCGGAAATAAGAAAAAGTTTTTTTTTTACGTTGAGGGCGCTTTAAAAAAAAAAGTTTTTTTAATGATTTTTTTGGGCCGAAAAGGTGTAAAAATCGAGTGTGCGAGGATGAAACAATAAAAATAATAACGTAGCGTATATTTCGGTGTATAATCGCACTTTTGACACGCAAATTTAACCTCTAAATTAAGGGTGCGTCTTATACACCGAACATAAATGCCTCAACACAGATATCGCCACCTCGTTGGCTAGGCCTGGGCTTTTTAAGGTAAGGCCTAGATAGGCCTATTAGTATTAATAAAGTCTAAAGAGTAGGCCTAGCCTAGCTACAGTGTACTAGCGTAACAGCAACCTGCTAGTTTTCAAGGCATTTTAGCGTGATTTTGTACTAAATATGATGAAAAGATTTGTTCATTATGGAGCTGTTTTAGGCGCTCCGATAAAATTTCATTTGAAAACGACGTTTACGATATTGGAATAGTATTATAGTTATACGCACGACCGTCGTACCCCCAGCGCGAGCGAGCCCTTCTTGGCAACCACATTGTGTACACAGTATTCGACTAGTATATTCTCCAGTTGATTATAGCATAGACCTAGCGTACACAGTACACTTCTAGGATACATAGATACTAATCGAATACGATTGTCCGTGAAAACGTGCGCCTCTCGATAAAAGGATCGAGCGAGGCTAGCCCACACACACGTGCGGTCATGCACTCGATGTTGCGGGTGCGAAACTCATTCATAACAAGTTAGAAAGAACTGACGGAATGGGGGACTTCCCTTCTTGTTGAGGCTGGGCGCGGCCGTCTTATACATCGACGATATACAAAATACCGATATTTTACTCTCAGTTAGGGGTCGGGTGCGTCTTATTATACACAGGTGCGACTTATACACCGAAATATACGGTACACTAACTTCTAACTAACTTCTTTTAATTAGAGGCCTGCTAACAACGACCTACTGTGTAGTAGTAGGACTAGCCTAGGCTAGTTTAGACACGGGGCCTAACGCGCCCAAAACAGAATTAAAATGTGAAACAAATTATGAATAGATGTTTGAGCTCGTAGTTTTATTCAGTGTGTTTTGTTACTCTCAAATTCGCGAGCAAATAACAGAGAAATTAACATTAAAAAAAAAAAAAAAAAAAAAAAAAAAAACTTTTTTCCACCCGCCCCCCCTACCAAAAAAAAAAACTTAACAGCAAACAAACAATTTTTTTTTTTAGGCCTGATAATATAACAAATAAATAGAATTTGCTATAAAAAAGTAAATTTGACATCAAATAGCTACTTTCTATTGTACATTGTTGTTTACATTTTACTCATTAAACTTTCTTTCTTGCAACATATACAAATAACAGTTAAATTTTAAAAAAATGTAGTCATCTAATATAAATTATTATAGTTTGATTAATTATAAATAATATAAAGAAAATTGAACCAGCACCAATAAGATTCAAGATTCAAGATTCAAGAAATTTTATTTGTCCATAAAAATGAAAATTCACTTTTAACTATACAAATAATTCAAAAGGTGTATGAAAAATAAAAGTTGAGATTCTGAACAGCTTGAATGGTGTAATTTTTAATGTACATTGTTGAATTGAAGGTATTTGGACTCTAACCTTTAGTAAAATATTTAACAATTATCAATAAATTATTCAATTTTTTAAGATATAAATAATTGAAAATTGGTCTTCAAAGAGATTTAAAGAGATATATTAAAATAACAAATATTTAGAATTTGTTATACAAATTGTGTTAATGAGAATAATACTTTACTTATTTTAACATAGTTTATCTATATATAAATTTACGTAAGGGCAAAATTCGGTAAATCGCGCCTTACTTCTATAATTTTTACTCGATGGTATATAAAGTTGGTTCGTACTTTCGGTACCGATTTTAACCACCTGATGTAACCCTATTTACTAATTAAATTAAGTTAGATAATTAGTTATTGACGATTAAAACGAATTTAGGTTCAACGATTTGCCCCAAATAGGGGTGTTTTCCGACCCTGGTATACACTGTCTAATGGATGGTCCATCTTGAAAAATACCCGCCACAAAAATGCGAGGAGGCTTCGCATTTTCCTATCTCCTCCTACGATAATTGTTTTTAATAGCTGAAAACCGGTTGAACAGCTAGAGTACACCATCATAATGTTGAAGACAGGCCGATTTTCTTTAAAAAATACTATTTTGATAGATTTAATATACGATTATACAAATCTATTGATTTGCGATGAATGAAACATCCCAATCTCTCAGTCTGCCAGAGTTTGGTTTAACACAAGTACTGTAGGTAAATTTATGAGCCCTTGGTTTAACACATACGGTAGGTAAATATATGGGCCCTTAAACATAGTTTATTTATACTAATTAAAGTATACTCATCAGCATTTACTATGTAGATAATGTCTCATTGGCTAAAAGTAAAACAAAGTTGTATACAGCTTGTATATTGTAATTGTTACTGTACATTGTTTTTACTTTTAAGGGATTTGGGTGGTAACCAAATAAGTACATTGCCAGCCAATGTATTTGATAGATTGACAGCACTGACATACCTGTAAGTATTTTGAACATGTCAATTTCTTTAATTTTTTTAATTTTACGTATTTGATAGTTTGACAACACTGACAAAGCTGTAGGCCTAAGTATTTTGCAACTATTTATTTCTATGTTTAATTTTTTTTTCAAAATAAATACAAATATCATTTATAAAAATAAACATTATGCATTTTATAATTTTATAATGTAATAAGCGTTAATTGGTCATTAATTAAAGAGATTTAATTAATATCAATAATAAATACATTTAAATGAAAACAAATATTTAGAATTTGCTATAGAAATGGTGTTCATGAAAATAACACTTTATTATTTTAACATTCATTTAAAAAGATTTAACTATTAAATTATTAAATACATTAAGAAATTGTGTTTATGAGAATAACATTTTTCATATTTTAACAGTTTATTTTTGCCTAATTAATGTAAGCTCATCAGCATTTACTATTTAGATAGTGTCCCTGAAAGACTATAAAAAAAATCAAAATGTATATGAAAAATAAATGTTTATGATTAGGTTATATGCATTAATTGTCATTATTATTTTTTATACATATTATGTTCAATAACACATTCTAATTATTTTAATATAGTTTATTTTTGCTTAATTAAAGTATACTCAATAGCATTTACTATGTAGATAATGTGATCAATATATACAATATACAAAGATATTATTGATAATGGGTCTTCATTTAAAGGGATTTAATTATTATATTAATACATTAAGATAACAAATAATTTGTCATACAAATTGTGTTCATTCATGAGAATAACATTTTCTTAATTTAACAGTTTATTTTAGCCTTAATAAAGTATACTCAATAGCATTTACTATGTAGATAATGTCCCTATCATTGACTGAAAGACTATACAAATAATTCAAAATGTGTATGAAAAATAAAAGTTGAGATTCTGAACAGCTTGAATACTGTAATTTTTTATGTACATTGTTGAATTGAAGGTATTTGGACCTTTAGTAAAATATTTAACAATTATCAATAAATTATGCAATTTTTTAAGATATTGAGAATAACACTTTACTAATTTTAACATAGTTTATTTATACTAATTAAAGTATACTCATCAGCATTTACTATTTAGATAATGTCTCATTGGCTGAAAGTAAAACATAAAAGTTATATACAGCTTGCATATTGTAATTGTTACTGTACATTGTTTTTACTTTTAAGGAGTTTGGGTGGTAACCAAATAAGTACATTACCAGCCAATGTATTTGATAGTTTGACAGCACTGGCATGGCTGTAAGTATTTTGCTCATATCAATTTCTTTGTTTAATTTTTTGTAAAAATACATAATAAAATAATTCATATTACTGCCTAATTGTATAATTTCATAATGTGATCAATACATACAGTATATACTTGTTTTAAACTTAGGTTTAATAAAATATTAACCATCAATATTAATTATTCATTTTTTAAAGATTTTAATTGTTAATTGGTCATTATTTAAAGATATATAATTATTATTTTATTAATAAAGAAGATAACAAATTTTTCGAATTTGCTAAAACAATTGTATTAATGAGAATAACATTTTCTTAATTTAACAGTTTATTTTTGCCTAATTAAAGTATCATCAGCATTTAATATTTATATAATGTCCCTATCCCTTAACTAAACTACGTATTTGATAGTTTGACAGCACTGATATCCCTGTAAGTATCTTTCTCATATTAATTTCCTTGTTTAATTTGTTTTTAAAATGTTATCATTTCATAATGTAATCAATATATACAGTATACATTTTAAAACCACTTGGCAGTAGTAAAATGTTTAACATTATCAATAAATTATTCATTATTAATATCTGAATTGTCCAGGGTTACAATACCTTTAATTATAATAATTAGTTTATTTTTGCCTAATTAAAGTATCATCAGCATTTACTATTTATATAATGTCCCTATCTCTTAACTAAACTATGTATTTGATAGTTTGACAGCACTGATATCCCTGTAAGTATCTTTCTCATATTAATTTCCTTGTTTAATTTGTTTTTAAAATGTTATCATTTCATAATGTAATCAATATATACAGTATACATTTTAAAACCACTTGGCAGTAGTAAAATGTTTAACATTATCAATAAATTATTCATTATTAATATCTGAATTGTCCAGAGTTATAATACCTATATAATTATAATAATTAAAAACATTATGATGATAATATAACAAATAAATAGAATTTACTATAAAAAAGTAAATTTGACATCAAATAGCTACTTTCTATTGTACATTGTTGTTTACATTTTACTCATTAAACTTTCTTTCTTGCAAATAGGTTAGCATTGTTGAATTTACAACATATAAAAATAACAATTAAATTAAAAAATAAATGTAGTCATCTAATATAAATTATTATAGTTTGATTAATTATAAATAATATAAAGAAAATAAATTAATAAAATATTGAACCAGCACCAATAAGATTCAAGAAATTTTATTTGTCCATAAAAATGAAAATTCACTTTTAACTATACAAATAATTCAAAAGGTGTATGAAAAATAAAAGTTGAGATTCTGAACAGCTTGAATGGTGTAATTTTTAATGAACATTGTTGAATTGAAGGTATTTGGACTCTAACCTTTAGTAAAATATTTAACAATTATCAATAAATTATTCAATTTTTTAAGATATAAATAATTGAAAATTGGTCTTCAAAGAGATTTAAAGAGATTTAAAGAGATATATTAAAATAACAAATATTTAGAATTTGTTATACAAATTGTGTTAATGAGAATAATACTTTACTTATTTTAACATAGTTTATTTATACTAATTAAAGTATACTCATCAGCATTTACTATGTAGATAATGTCTCATTGGCTGAAAGTAAAACATAAAAGTTATATACAGCTTGCATGTAATTGTTACTGTACATTGTTTTTACTTTTAAGGAGTTTGGATGGTAACCAAATAAGTACATTGCCAGCCAATGTATTTGATAGATTGACAGCACTGAAATACCTGTAAGTATTTTGAACATGTCAATTTCTTTAATTTTTTTAATTTTATGTATTTGATAGTTTGACAACACTGACAAAGCTGTAGGCCTAAGTATTTTGCAATTATTTATTTCTATGTTTAATTTTTTTTTCAAAATAAATACAAATATCATTTATAAAAATAAACATTATGCATTTTATAATTTTATAATGTAATAAGCGTTAATTGGTCATTAATTAAAGAGATTTAATTAATATCAATAATAAATATGTTTAAATGAAAACAAATATTTAGAATTTGCTATAGAAATGGTGTTCATGAAAATAACACTTTATTATTTTAACATTCATTTAAAAAGATTTAACTATTAAATTATTAAATACATTAAGAAATTGTGTTTATGAGAATAACATTTTTCATATTTTAACAGTTTATTTTTGCCTAATTAATGTAAGCTCATAAGCATTTACTATTTAGATCGTGTCCCTGAAAGACTATAACAAAAATCAAAGTGTATATGAAAAATAAATGTTTATGATTAGGTTATATGCATTAATTATCATTATTATTTGTTATACAAATTATGTTCAATAACACATTCTAATTATCTTAACATAGTTTATTTTTGCTTAATTAAAGTATACTCAATAGCATTTACTATGTAGATAATGTGATCAATACATACAATATACAAATATATTATTGATAATATTGGGTCTTCATTTAAAGGGATTTAATTATTATATTAAATACATTAAGATAACAAATAATTTGTCATACAAATTGAGTTCATTCATGAGAATAACACTTTCTTATTTTAACAGTTTATTTTAGCCTTAATTAAAGTATACTCAATAGCATTTACTATGTAGATAATGTCCCTATCATTGACTGAAAGACTATACAAATAATTCAAAATGTGTATGAAAAATAAAAGTTGAGATTCTAAACAGCTTGAAAACTGTAATTTTTAATGTACATTGTTGAATTGAAGGTATATTGTTTTTACTTTGAAGGTATTTGGACTCTAACCTTTAGTAAAATATTTAACAATTATCAATAAATTATGCACTTTTTTAAGATATAAATAATTGAAAATTGGTCTTCATTTAAAGAGATATATTAAAATAACAAATATTTAGAATTTGTTATACAAATTGTGTTTAAATGAGAATAATACTTTACTTATTTTAACATAGTTTATTTATACTAATTAAAGTATACTCATCAGCATTTACTATGTAGAATGTCTCATTGGCTGAAAGTAAAACATAAAAGTTGTATACAGCTTGCATGTAATTGTTACTGTACATTGTTTTTACTTTTAAGGCATTTGGGCTATAACCAAATAAGTACATTACCAGCAGGGAAAATTTTCATTTAAAAATTTTGTTTAGCAATATTGCTAATCAAACTGATTTTTAAGTCGGAAAACATAGTTTTGTATAGTATTTTTTGCTACACAATTTTCAAAATGTGTAGCAATAAGGTTGTTTTGTATACCTTTTTGCTATGCTACACTGGCGAAAATGTTCCCTGACCAGCCAATGTATTTGATAGTTTGACAGCACTGATATCCCTGTATGTATCTTTATCATATTAATTTCCTTGTTTAATTTGTTTTTAAAATGTTATCATTTCATATTGTAATCAATATATACAGTAAACATTTTAAAACCACTTTGCAGTAGTAAAATCAATCAATTATTTATTATTAATATCTGAATTGTCCCTCTGAATATTTTTCAGAGGGACAATATATCTTTAATAATAATATTAAAAACATAATGATGATAATATAACAAAACATAAATAGAATTTGCTATAAAAAAACTAAATTTGACATATTATTATTATATTATCAAATAGCTACTTTCTATTGTACATTGTTGTTTACATTTTACTCATTAAACTTTCTTTCTTGCAAATAGGTTAGCATATTGAATTTACAACATATACAAATAACAATTAAATTAAAAAATAAATGTAGTCATCTAATATAAATTATTATAGTTTGATTGATTATAAATAATATAAAGAAAATAACTTAATAAAATATTGAACAAGCACCAATAATTTTGTAAAATATTAACGCTATCAATAACTCCATGTTTTAATTGGCGTAGTTTTACAGTGGAATCATACAAAGGTTTAATTCAATACTTTGATTATGACATTAAACAAATTAGATAGTGTAATTGATGGTGAGTTAAAAAGTATACATTTCCAGTTAAAATAGTTGTGGTGTGAAAGCATTCAATATTTGGCTTACATAATAATTATTCTTATTGATTGATTTTACAAATTTAGTTATTTTTTATCTTATATGATCCAATGTGTACTGTTTAATTCATGTCCAATGACGTCACTGTTTGTTGTATTATAACCAGTCTAATAGTAAATCTCTGTTTTCACAGATTTGTTTAAAATCAATTGAATAATAATTATATATTAATTTTGTAGGATTAAAAAACAAACCGTTTATCTTCCAACAGGTTTTTACAGGAAAACGGTATAACTACCATAGAACCAGGTGCATTTTCTTCTTTTGCTTCATCACTTTCACGTTTGTAAGTTCATAATATTAATATATGATTTATAATTTAAATAACTCATGCCATGAAGTAGCTATTTAAGGAATAATTTAAACTGCAGGTTGTCATTAGGATTACAAAGCTAGTTATTTACTCTGAAATGTAAATGCAACTAGAATTGAACGAGAAACAAGTGTAAACATGTATTAGGTTTTCATCAAGATTCTTAACTTAATTTATTGCAACGCTAGAATGGTACGTTTAAATAGTTTATAAATGAAAACACATTCAACAATGTACTTTTGTCATTGATTATATTCATTCCAATTTTCCTTCTGGCTTCACCCATTATTTCACAAGGATGATATCCTATAGTACAAAAGCCTCTTGGTTATTAACATCCTGTACAACCCTTCATTTTGATATGTTAATAGTTTCAAAATTTACTATAGTTAATCATTGTCATTATTTAGAGATTTAGATGGGAACAGCTTACTTTATTACGAAGATAAAACTTTTGAACAATTAACCAACTTAACACATTTGTAAGTATATGACAGGTGTGCATACACAATGTTACTCTTCCTATTATTTCAAGGAAAATCAATATTTTTAAATTCTTAAAAGAATTTGAATTTCATTTAATTCGTACAACTGCATTCAGGAGGTCAATTTTCAACTGTAGTACACCTCATGACACTTTTGATTGGTCCGTTAATTAAATTAATTCATGTATGTTTATTGGTGTTCTATCATATAATAATTTGTCAATTTATGTCTAAAACGTCAGTGGCAACTTGCATTAAAAACTTTCAGCTATTTTAATAGGTTTAAAAACCTTTTTTAAAACAATGTTGGCACTGTTGTTTAACCAGTTTCAATTTTGTCATTGAATTTGTCAGTTTTTATTTTTAGCATGCTGTTATCAGTAATCATGTCAAATAATCTACATTAATAATTTGAATGTTAGATTATGTTCAATTTAAAATAAACATATTAAAATTAATAAGTAATTCCGATTAAATGTTATAGTTCATGATAGTATGTTCTTATTCTTTGTGTATTTATATTATATATAACACTACACATAATATTTTGATATTCAGAATAGTTATCAATTAAATGTACCTTCAAAATCTTTGAATATTCTACACCATCTTTATGATCGACAAGTATGCAAACAATAGTAAATTTTCTTCAAGTTTTATACTGTTAAAATGAAACTAAAAATCATTCACATTCATTTGCTATGTCTTTACTTTTGCTCTCATAGGTCTTCAGATTGTTCAAGACTGTGTTGCCTCGTAGGCGTTATTGATTACTGTCAACCATCATGTAAAGATGAACAAACAAGAGAAGTATAGATTTTTATTCTTTTCATTTTATTTATTTTGTCCAGGAAAAACAAAATCCACACAACGGTTTTAGTAAAAAGCAAAGAATCCCCATCAAGTGGCTCACCCATGGTGGAGTGAAAATGGGCAAGACATAATTAACCTAGTAGCCTGGGTTCAGAACAGTTAATATACACATTTGCGGAAAGAAAGTATAGGAAAATTTTATTTTGGTTTTTCTGATAGAGTATACCATATACAATGTTAGAAAAAAAATCCCCCCCCCCCCCACCAAAATGTTTATGCCACTTTTAAATTTTGGCCTATATAACACACACAAATGCCTATTAACACACACAATTAACGGGTTTTGTTACTTGGAGTTGTGTTATGACGATTAAAATTAGCCGAAGCTTACTTTAATAACTACTGTACTTCTCATAGTAGTTGATAAATTGAGTCGATATGGTGTCCAATTTTAACGTTAAAATGTATGAATACTATCTTAAAATGAAATGTATACAGAAATCCAAACCTCTAGTTGATGGTGGAGATTTGGTTTAAAATGTGGCTTGTAGGAGGTTTTTCCTCAATATTTTGGTATGGATCGATGACCATTGACCTAATTTACCACCCTAGTTCCACAAACATTTGTTTGCATCTACGGCAAATAATTAACTATAGCTTTAAGAACATTATAACACTTGACCTATTTAATATTTTCAAAAGTCCAAAACATACCGTACATAAAAGTAAACACAATATTCAAAAAAATGAATTAATTAATTAAAAAAAAAAATATTAAGAGAATCTGTACACATAATATTTTGGAGATAATTATTATGACTAGGCAATATAAAGATTGCACTGCCTCTGAAGTCCCTGAAAAGGATGATTTTATTGTAATTTCTATTGTATTTAACAGCATTGGGTTTATTGTAATTGCAGTGTGTTACCTCAAAGCATTCGTGTCCAATAAGAAATGATGGACAACTCTCAACGGAATATGAAACGACAAGATCAAATAAATATAAAAAGAAAACCAGGGTGGATGATGAAGATGATGATGATGCTGGTTCCGGATAATTGTAATGGTAATTGGTTCTGAGATGGATTGGATGAGGATTCCTGATGATATGTTTGGGCAGCGACATCGATCATTTCTATGAACCTCTCAGACAATACTTATCTTTACACAATTGTCGATATGTTTAAGTGCAAAGTGCGTCAACTGGCAGTTGAACAGATTCCACTTAATACAATGTGATTTAATTATTTATTGCGCAATTTGGTCTTGTTTTCGCTTACAAAATTTTCATCTATTGTATTCATGTAATCTTTAGCATTTAAAAATATTATATAGATATCTGATAACAATGGATTATCTTTAATTGTAATCCTTTTAAAATATTATACTGCACGTTTAAAGTTGGCAAACACTAATTGTTTATATTTTACGATTTTATCATTCACTGGTTTATATTAATACGCTTTATAAATTATTCAAGGTCTTTTAATTTCTCGACCTCACGAGTTGTTTGACATCTGTACAAATGATATTTATAGGCCTAACGTTTAAATACGTATATCATAAAAGTATCAAATAATATTATGGAAGTATCAATTAATATTATTTGGTTGTTTCTCAATCCATTTATTTACCACTTTACCTAGTATACTAGAAACATTTAAGTTTAACCAGATATGGATATGATTACATTGTATGCTAGAGGTATGGAAAGTCAAATGTCATAAAACGCCGAAATTTAAGTTAGAAAATAAAACATGTTACATTCTTAATAATGACTAATATCTGATTACAAGGTTTTGAATTTCATTCCTTAATTGTATTATATACAGTATAAGTAGATTTGTGAATATTTTAGTTTTTTTAAATGTGTCTAAAAACGTAACATTTTTTGATGAAGTTGTTTTAACTTCAAATAACTAATTATTTAACTCAAATCTAAAGAAACCTGAATTTAGTTACTTGGTAAAAATTGGTACTGAAGTATGTTGTATTAATTGTCTACAACATTGAGTAAAGACTTGAGAAGTTAATTTACATAGATTCATGTGAAGATTAAAATCATCAATTTTAGTAATATTATTATTTTATTTGACGATTTCGTAGATTTAAAGAAAGAATTGATTGATGTTGTTTGGTAATGTTATGACGTACTCATTTCATAAGATGTTTTGAATTTGAACAACTTAAGGAGTACCAAACTTAAATGCAAAAAACTTGAGGAGTATTTAATCAAAGTTCCATTATTATATTATATTCGTATTTGATTGTCATTAATATTTATTATTACTATTAAAAGCAGCATTAAGAAAATAAATTAGAGGGCAGTGTGTTATAATTTGAGAATTCAAACAAAACATCACAACACAGTTCGTCAAACAAAAAGTAATTTTAAAATAAAGCTTTATCGTGAGCTTGATTGTTCCTGTTTCGTCAATGGTACCATCTGCTTTTAGAGGATCACACACTATTGTTCCATACGGTATATCAAGATGTTTTCTATCGGTTGCTTTAACATACAGCTTGTTGTAACCATTACCAGGGAAGAGGGAAATATCACTCTTCCCTGCAATTACCAAAGATTGTATACTCACTTATATCATATCAAGCTGAACGCTAATATTTATTTATTTTATTTATTATGTGCAATGTATTTCAATATTTTAAAAGATGATGAAATAAAAGTGGGACATTGACTGAACTTATCAAAGTACAGTAAGGACTTATTTCCAAAAGGATCGGAATATCATCAAGTATAAAGGGAGTGTCCAGGAGGCAACCAGCCTGCTCTTAAAGAGGAATATATAAGAAAGTTCTTGTAGTAAGAAAATAATAGAAAAGATATTTAATACAATTTAATAGTACACAAATCTGCAAAATTTCCCTAAAAAAGCTCATATTATCTAAAGCCTCTTTCACACTTGCTTTGGTCTGGCTCCGGTTTATTTGCAGGTGTGAAAAACCCTTTAAAAGACGAACAGCCTTAATTTAATATATCGATTTGAAGTTTGAAGTGACACAGGAAAATAATAATGTAAAGTGTATTGCTTTCAATTATGTATATAACATAATGGCTTTGATAATGAATGCTTTAAAAAATTAACAAGATTCGACTTAGATTTGATTGGCTGAATCTTTGGTAACTGTTGTGAGTTGTTGATAGGCTGACTTGGCAATGTCGTTCCACTTGCGTATTTTGAACTTCCTGTACAACGACCATTGCTGCTTCAAAGCCACTATGATATGTGCATAATTGATAATACATTTATTTCTAATACTACAGTATTAGAAATAAACGTATATTTATTAATCCTGCATCAACTTTTATATTACTATATTGAATTCGTCTTTCTTCTGTTTAATACTTTTTATTAAAGTTTTGAGGTTCATCCTATCAACCAGTTTTGTATTTTTTAATCTTAATCACTTCTCTATTTTACTCAGAAAACGGGTTTTTTAAAATTATAAATATAAAATAAGTTATAAAAATAGATAAAACGTTCAGTACAATTGTCATATAGGAATTGTTATTATTTGTTTATTGTTCCAATACTTTCAGATTCAATCTAGACACAGGAAAATCACCTTGCATTTATCCACTTGTGTTTATACAAACTACTACAAACTATACAAAAAATAACCAAGCCCTTTTCCACAGAATTTGACAGCCATTCATATAAGCGTACTCTATAATGACCTTTTCAAGTTATCAAGATGATATTGTATTATTATTTGCGATAAAAATGCTGTACAGTTTATTACTTGGGTTAGATTCAACACTCCAGTCGTTAAAGCGTGGTTCCCACTAGGACGCAATCAGAAAGATGTAAGCACAACGCAAGACATTGACCGTTTGATTATTCAAACTGTCACTTGTCATTGGTAAACTCAGAATCATACTACTGTCTGGTCGAGGATCAGGTCAGGGCGAGGATCTCAGGAGAGATCTACCCTGCCACTGGTGACATGTAATCCAACCTGTCGCATGTCCTCGGCAACAAATCTGAGTCCCTCACTCTGGGACACAAGTCCTTGAGAGAGGAGGGGGTGTTGGACCTCCTGTCAAAAAAAAAAGACCAAGATCTGACTTAAGAACTCCTTTAGATCGAGGTCTTTTACAGGAAATTTTTAAAGCTTATTCTCAAACTTAATAAATCCACTGCAAATTGCATGGTTTATGGTAAAGTCGGTAGAGGAAGTATTAATTGTAATTGATAAAAGAATGTTACAGTTTTGTGTACGCATCATAAGTAGCAAACAAAGCAAATTGTCAAAAATTATGTTGCTAAATAAATTACACGATCAGGGTATTTATCTCTAAAAATGGACCAGCAAAATTCAAAATGCACTCAACAATTGTCATTGTCATAAGCCTATGCTTAATAGGTACTTCTAATATGTTATCCTTTAGATGGTTAAACGAGAACAACAACTTATGGAAATACAGAGATAAAACTTTTGAACAACTGACACATTTAAAAGAATTGTAAGTATGATATAAGTATGATAGATGTTCATACAAAATTATGCAGCTACTGTTTTATTCTTATTGCTGTATGTACAGTAAGCCATTTTATTGAATGTCACACATGTCGGAGTTTTACTTAAGTAAATTACATGTCATAATTTGAATATGGTAAATGTTTTTATTATGTTCAATTTAAATAGTTATATTAAAATAAATAGTATAATAATAATTCCGCTATGTTACATTCTATGGCATGTTTATACTCTCTGTGTAATTATGCTACAATACTACACAGATAGTAGTTTAGTATTCATAATTTATGCGAAAGCATCAAATAAATGTACTTCAAAATCATTGAATATTCTAAACTTTTACTCATTCTTTTTGGGATCGATAGTTAACAATTTGGGCCTCCGAAAAAAAAAAAACTATTCATATTCATTTACTTTACTCTCATAGGTACTCCGATTTCTCTTGTCTCTGTTGCGTTGTTGGTGTCATTGCGAACTGCGAACCCGTTGATGCCTTTGCATCATGTGAAGACTTGCTAAAAAGCAAAGTTCTCCGTGTATTAATGATGATCATTGGCATGTCATTGGCAATTTGATTGTCATCATATCACAAAAGTTTAAAAAGGTAACAATGTCAATAAGGTCCAAACCACAATCATTACTAATCTTGCAGAATGCAGTTATACATTATCATGGACAGTACGCAAAAATGGCAAGAGATTGGAAAAGCAGTTTCCTTTGCAGTTTTGCAGGGACTATTTCTACTCTCTCTGGACAGTGCTCAGTGTTCATTTTTTCTGAATGTTGATCGAGCTATTAACATTATTAATCCATTTAGTACCAAACGCTTCAATTGTGCAAAATGTAGAATCATTATCGGCTTTGCATGGCTACTATGATGGATTGTGCTGAGTTGTCCACCATTAGCAGCAAATGAACTAAAACTTTATCAATATTTCATATTTTAGGAATAATAACTATGGCAAAGAGAGTGTACCTTGCACTACCTCTGGCAAAAGTCATTGGCAAGGCTGAGAGTATGCATTCGCCATATTTATTGTACTTAACGACATTGGGTTCATTGCAATTACAGTGAGGTACCTTGTAATCTTCTTGTCCGTTCTGTCAACAGAACACAGAGAAGAATAGAACAATTAAAAATGGCAAAAAAACTAGGGTTGATCGTTTTCACTGAGCTCGATAATAGTAATGGCAATTAGTTCTACGATGGGTTGGATGACGATTCCTGATGAAATATATGTTTGGACATTCATCATCCCTATAAACTCATCAGCCAATTCTTATCTTACACAATTGTCTATATGTTTAAGTGCAAGATGCGTCAACCGGCAGTTGTACAGATTCCATTTAAAACAATGTGATTTAATTATTCATTGCGCAAACTCTACATTTGGACTCTCGCAGCATTACTTAATTACTTACTGTACGTTTGCCTCTCTCCACCCCAGATGTATAAATGGGTACCTGGGTAGATCAAGACACAACTTTGTGCTGATTAATAGCTGCATTATGGTATGTTTCCATAATTGCTTGATCCAAAAAATGACCGGGGTAATAATGGTCATTGTGAAATAAGTGCTATATAAGAACAAATATTATTATTATATTAAAGATGTATTGTCCCCCTGAAAAAATAATATGCTATTTTAATGTCACATAATAATTATCCACTTTGACAGCAATTGGTAAAATTATTTACCTGAAAAAAACTGTAATTTAAAGCAAAATAGTCAAATTGGCTGACAGCCAATGGATTTCGGGTTGAATTTAACCCTTTATTTTGTCATTTTATAAGTGAAAAAATTATTTTTTTTCCATTTTTTTTTTCTACAAAAGTTTTTTTTAAACTACAAAAAAAAATAAATTCTGATTTAATTATTCTTCATTTTTCATGTTTTTTGGGGACAATACATCTTTAATAAATGAAGAAAATAAAATAACTTTGCTACTGTAAGCATCTTACTCTACCGTATATTTCGGTGTATAAGTCGCACTTTTGACACGCAAATTTGACCTCTAAATTAAGGGTGCGTCTTATACACCGAACATAAATGCCTCACCACACAGATTGTACATAGGCCTAGGCCTAGGCTATCGTCACCTCGTTTGCTAGGCCTGAGCAGGCTAGGCCTAGCTACAGTAACTAATTAACGTAACGGCAACCTGCTTCTGCCTAGTTTTCAAGGCATTTTAGCATGATGTTATACTAAATATGATGAAAAGATTTGTTCATTATGGCGATAAAATTTCATTTGTAAACGTTTACGTACGATTGGAATAGTATTTATTTATACAGTAGTTATACGCACGATCGCCGTACCCCCAGCGCAAGCCCTTCTTGGCGGCCACATGGTGTACGGTATTCGACTAGTATATTCTCCAGGTGATTATAGCATGGACCTAGCGTACACACTTCTCGGATACATAGATACTAATCGAATACGATTGTCCGTGAAAACGTGCGCCCTCTCGAAATGATCGAGCGAGGCTAGCCCACACGTCGTACGTGTTACACTCACGGTCATGCACTCGATGTTGCGGCTGTTGAGGCTTGGCGCGGCCGAGCCTAGGTAAGAAAAAACCTAAATAAAGGACGCCGTTGCAGATATAACAAAATATATTATTACAATAATATTGATTACAATTTAAAAAAACATTGTTTTGATGAAATATAAGGCGCGTCTTATACACCGACGATATAAAAAATACCGATATTTTACTCTCAGTTAGGGGTGCGTCTTATACACAGGTGCGACTTATACACCGAAATATACGGTATGTCTAAAAAAAAATTGCTAATAATAAAACTAACCTCCAGCATCTGAAACAGCAAATGCAATTGTTTCGATGACGGATCCACATCCATTCATAACAGCCATCTAAAATAAAATTACTTTGTAAAATGAATTCATCTTTTAATTATTACATTCATGTTTTCAGGGGCGGATCCAAGATTTTGAAATAGGGGGCCAAGACACTAAGTATTTGAAACACAGGCCCCCTTAGATGGTCAGAATGGTACTCTTGCACATAAAATTCATGATAAATGGCACCTCCCACTATATTAAGGTGGCACCTCCCACTATATTAAGGTGGCCCGGGAATGACACTCCTATGTATTGTGCAGAAATCAGCAAAAGGAGCATACTTTTTCTGCTGATATACACAGCGACATAACATTTTTTTTGCAATGCGCATTTTCTATGTGGGAACCGTTGATTGTTTGTTCTTCAAACAGTCGACAGTGTTTGTTTTCATTTGCGGTAGCGCGAGCTAAAACCTGTTAGCTAAATAATGATTTGGATTGGAGTTGAGTGGTGGGTTCAAACATTTTGTGCCATGTATTTTTTTTCTGAACTAGTGTTGGTTGCAAAAAACGCCTAAATATATCTGTAGTTAATAACACAAACCTTATTAGGATCAAGGGGAGTGACTGCATTGGTTCTTTTCGTTAAAAATTCAGCAATAGTTTCTCGAAACTCATAATAACCAGCTATATTAGAATACATCAACATGTCTTTTCTCCATATATGTAAATCTGGTTCAGCCAACTAAAAAACAAAGCAGTTAAAATTTTAAATATTACTACTATACTAGGTTATAATGACAGTAGGTAGTATAATCAGGGAAGATGTAAATACCATTATCCGTGAACATATCAGGTACGGGGTTACTGACCAAATGAGGGAGAGGTGGGATTTTTCATACATCACACGAGAGATTGTATTGTGACAGAAATCTCACTGATCTATTTTAAAAATGAAAAATGAAACTGAAGTTCCCTACCTTTTTCGATAACACATCATACATAAGTTTATTTTCCGCTGTCCCAAGATTGATGATTCCCTAAAAAATAACAAAAGAGCGCAATAGTACTGGGAAGGTTCAACTATATTTTAACATCATCCACCATTTTGGATCCATGTTAGGGGCCAAAATGGGGTCAAAATTCCCCACTTTTCCCCACTTTCGATGTTTGTTCGTTATACAAATTTCTGTTTCTGCACGTAACCATACATAATGGTTATCAAAATGACCGCAATTGTAACGGAAAGGTTTTAGACTACATTTTAAAAATTCCTTGAGTCCGGGGGTTTGGGAGGGGAGCTGGGTTGAGTGGATGGTGAGGATTTTTGCTTGGGATAAGGGTAGTAGACTATCAAATTGACCAGAATTGTAATAGGAAAGTCTGTCTGGGGAGGAGATATAAGGTATGTTAATGGCCGCTGTGATGGGGAGAGGAGAAAGAAGTCTACAGTAGAGGTAATTCAGCAGTATCAAAATTAGATATTTTAATCATCCAATATGACACCTATCCATTAACACAGTTTGCAAAGTACTTAAACCATAGGCCTATCATAGCTATGTAACACCTTCTCATTAAGAAGCTAAAAGTAGTTGTTGAATTGAAATTTGTACTGGAAAGAATTTATTTTTTTTAAATCGTCCGAGTGTGGGGTGGAGGTTGGTGAGTATGGGGAGATACTGACGTCCAGGGGTTATGAAGTACATCAAATTAATCGGAATTGCATCGAGAAGGTTTAATATTAAAATTTAAACCCGCCATTGAGCGGTTATAATTGCTAGTATAGATACTGTATCAAGAAAGGTGTTTACAAAAGGATGTTACTAAAGTTAAGACCAATTTACACAGAAAAGCAGTAATAAACAGAAATAAAAAAAGGGTAGAAACAAAGTGCGAGGAAGCGAGGTATGTGCAGCAAGTCACAAATTTATGCGAGGCATCGTTTTACCATCATCAAAAAATGTGAGGCATCATTTTATCATTTCTCCAAATTGCGAGGCATGAAATTACCAAAATTGAAGTAGCCTAGGCCCGCTAGTAGGCTAGTTCCCTTTTGCACCTGCCTTGTATTTCAACTCGAAATTTGTTAACCATGCTTTATCGTGAATACCACACCTTAGAATTAGTAAGCCTACTTTAATGAAGAATAAATCCGTTAAATTGGTGATTTTACAGACGTTTTTCTCGCATACTGTTCGCGAATTTTGCACACACTCAATGTTCAATATTTTGGTTTCTATGGAACGTCAAAAGAGCAAAATTAATTAGAGGGCTAAAAACTCTGTGGAATCTATATATTTAACGCATTATTTGGTGAAGATTTTGTCAGTCAGTAAGGAAAAATGTTACTGTTGATACTGTACACGGTTTCGTTAACCTTTTAAAGAATAAAATAGAACAATTCATCATAATATCCTTAGTAGGATGTCCTAGGTCTAGGCTAGGTAGTGATGTTGATTTAGGATCGATTATTATTCTTTGAAAACAGAACAGTAGGCCTATCAGCAGTAACATTAATTATTACAGTATTTTTATTGACAGATTAACAAATATATTGAAATAAAACGTGTTTTTCACCAATAAATGCATGAGAAATTGACGGATTCCACTGAGTTTTAGTCCTCTATTATCGTAGAAACAAAAATATTGAACATACGTGAAATTCGCGAACAGTGTGCGAGGAACACGCTGGTAAAATCATTAATTTAAGGATTTATTTGTTACTTTTTATGTGATTCTTTCATTAAAGTACTCATGAGGTATACTTCTAAGGTGTGGTATTCACACGATAAAGCTAGTTATCAAATTTGGAGTACAAAATACAAGCGAAGGAAACTAGCGCCAGGTTTATTAGTACGTACATGGACAACAATAAATAAAAATCGTAATATACCTAGCCTACTAAAACAGGAATAGTGTATCATTAAAATATTACACCAATTATTATTATTATATAAAAATTGATTAAATTATTTTCTGCATAGGCCTCTAGGTTAGGGCTAAGCATATTATTAGCTAAAGTTTAATTTTAGGCCTAGCATTACGATTGTCGGACGTAAGTCTTTCTCACACGCGCTCTAGAATTCTCTCACAATTTTTTTTCTTTGCGGCATGTTATTTGATCGGCATATCAGTTACCTTTTATTCACCGCCAGTTATTGTACTTGTCCTGGCCATCGCTGTTCATTTTATTTGCGAGAGAGGTACACGTGTTGATTTCCTAGAGAATTGAATGTCAAAAATGTCTTTGGCACGCCGCTCAGAGAGAAGTCTGTGCGTTGCTGCTGAAACCATGTGCTACATAGGAGGGGAATCGCCACAAGGCCAAATCCTCTCAGGGCAGAATCACTCCGCCGCTACTTGCTAAATAGTAAAGAGGGATTTTCCATCTCTCGGGTCTACCGGATCAAGGCACGGGGGTGTGACAAAATATTATTTTCTCTCTGCTATGTTCGAGAGACATGTTAAATTAATTGTTAAGTGAACACGCTCGAAATGCCAACAAACATGGCAGTCACTTGATGATAAGTGTCGCTATAACAATTATTGTTTATCGAAAGTTGAAGACTGTGCAATGCATACCGAATTACAGATGCACAACTTTTGAACAGTTTTGGCACTTTTGTAAAAGTAAAATTTGACACGATATGACTTGAATGAAAAAAACAATAGTTACATAAAAATAAACATGTTGAGTGTATTGAATCTATTTAGATACGCTAGGCCTATTATTTTTATACAAATATAAATAATTGATTATTATGCCTATAATATAGCATAATAGTACGTTAAGATATGCCTCGCACCTTTTTGAAATTGTTAAATATATGTCCCGCATGCCTCGCATGCCTCGCACTTTTGAAAATGATAAAATGATGCCTCGCACAAATATTTGGCGTGCCGCACATGCCTCGCTTGCCAACACTCATACAAAAATAGAATCTATGTTTATATTCCTTATGCCCTTTTACACAAAGTTTGAAATGGAGAGGCGGTTTCCGCTGAGAAAAGTGACATTTCTACGTGGTGTGGGACAACCTTCATGTTTTTCTGCTCGTCTGTGTAAATTGCCCTTTTATAATGGTAGCGGGACGATTCGGCCCCGAGACAATTTGGCCCTGAGATAATTCAGCACACTTAAATTTATCGGCTTTGATATGCATTTTATAAGCATAAAATAAGCTTTTTTCCACAAACTTTATTTTCAGAGAGACTATGAGGCAGTACTACTAGAGATAAAGATGCAATAAAGCAAACATTTTGAAAACATTGTCGAAAATGATAATTTTTTAGTCACACGAACGATGTAAACAAGTTACGCCCGGCACTCTGTTGGCCGCTTGGTGAATGCACGAAATAAACAAGGTTTTTGAAGTAATAAATTCAATATAAAATGACGTTTTTTTAGTAATTTATTATATATATTATATCAACATTGTCAATATCAATAAAATACGGATTGTTAAACACCTTTAAAAACTTGATAAATACCAAAAAAAATGAATATGAATTTGGTCTAAAGTGAGACGTTTTGGGCCACAAAGTGGGCCGAATAGTCCCGGGCTGAATCGTCTTAATTTTTAGGGCCGAATCGTCCTGCTGGAACCTTTTTATTTTATAATAATAGGGATTTTGTTTGTCACATTGCATCAATTTGTTTTCTCATCATTAATAAACATTTATTTGAAGAAACTTGAACCTCATTTTTTATTGAGAAATGTAAATTTTATATTTTTTAGTTTTGGCCTAATAGACGCTAAAATACCAACTGAGTTGTATGGGTCGAAACGTCCCGGACTGAAACGTCACCGGGCAGAAGTATAGAGAGCCGCGGTCGGTGCCATACAGAGCAGAGGGTCGACAGTAGGCTCTAGCCTAGGCCTAACTAAAAATATTTACCTTTGGGTTATTATCTTTATGGTAGGGGTTTTTCGCTACTTCTTGAAAACCCTTAACCAAAAAATCCTTGTCTGCTATTTCCTGAATGTACAAACCACTTTTTGATAAAACAGACATGATGATGATGTTGTTTGGGGTTTTCCAGGAGAAGTTCTTATTTCTTTATTTTCATCACGTGTATGTTGGTATGGAACGCCATTAGCGTAAAATAGAATTTACTTCATTGATTAAGTCTGTTTGCATTCTACTAAACACAATTTGTCCCCTCTTCTCACTTTTTTTTTCAGAGAAATTCCGTTCTTTGAAAAAGAAAAAAAATATACCTCTAACTATTTATGTTCATTAAAATAAACAAATAATGATATTATTTTATTTTTGTCGGCGTATTATAAATTCCGCCCTCTTTATGTAGCAACAACAAGCAACAACCAACCACCACCAGAGAGTAAAAATTCACACGGTGTCACGCTTTGACAGTTTAGACACGACTGATGCGGTGAAACGTTTAAAAATATTTTAAAAGATAAAGTTACATAAAATCACCATTTGGTTGTTTATTTTATGAAGTTACTATTCTCAGAAGTCACGTTGAAAGGCCGTTTTAATGTTACGTAATAAAACGTTTTTGGTCATTCCTGACAGAAGATGATGCCGGAGCGGAAGCACAGTCCGAAAAACAGATAAGAACGGGACTTACCTGTGTCCTTTTGTCACTTGACACTGGGTGAAAACAGATGTGGAATTTCATAACACGAGCAAGCTTAGGCCTAGAATTCACAAGCCTATCACTGCTTGTCAAAAACTATGTACTATGCTGGGCCTAGATATTTTCTTATTAGTGAAAAAGGAACTTCATTGAATCACTCATAATGACTGTTCACCGAACAATGTCCCAATCCAAATCGCTCCTTTCCTATTTTTTCGTCTTGGTGACAATTGGAAGGTTGATACCATGTTGTGGTAAGTTGCTGTTTATTTTCTATAATAGCTTGTTGTTTTAGTTTCATATTATTTTATCATTGTGTGTGTGTAAACTACAAAGAAAATGTATATGTATATTAAAGCTCTGTCTATACACTATCAAAGTGTATATGACAAAAACAATGTGATGTGCCCAAGTAGTAAATTAAATGCTTAAATAGGATAGTGGTGACATCATCATGTCCATATATGGGCACATCACATTTTTTGTCACATACAGTAATGTTTGATAGTGTGTAAGACAGAGCTTAAGAATCCCTTTTACATATTAAAAAATGTATGCATATTTGTATTCTGTAGATTAAATTTTCATATGGTTCTTTAGAGATTTTGTAATCATTTCATTTTTGAATATGAGATAAAACTATATAGAAATATTTCCCAACTTTTCATAACAATGGTCGGTTATAAATTGCCATTCTAGCCAATACATGTTATAACAGATGAAATGGTTAATAGAAAAACATTACAGTGTACTTATTTTTAATTTTGCTTTCATGTCGGGACGTGTCTTGTAATTTTATTATTAGTATTATTATTAAGTTATTAAATTGTAAGTTGTTAAAATCTGAATATTTTATAGGATAAACTTGTTAGTGTACTCAAATAATATATTGAATTGATAAATAACATCTCTATATATATACAGTATGTATTTGGAGATAGCCTTGATTTGTTTTAAAGTTATTCTATATAAAAAATATATTAGGAATATTTAATAGTACAGAAATCAACTGTATACAATGTGGAATTGCTTTATCATACATAATGTTCAATGGTTATAGTACAGCACGCAATATAGTTACTGCAAAGCATTGAAAAAAGAGGAAGGCCATTTGACTATTAATACATGGCTTTAGGGTATAATAAATAACATAAAAGGCCAGATAGTGATTTTTGATTATGCAAAAGCTGTGCTGGACTCTTTTGTAAATATCACTATTCACATACAGGAGAGAGAACACAAAACTAATAACTAAATCCAATATTGTATGAGATACTGTGCTCAACAGATGTTACACAGGGAACATTTGTGGTTTACATGGCAACTGAATAAGTATTGATTGAAAACGAATTCAGTTTACCAATTTGATTTTTCAACATTTTTTTAAAAAAAATTGTTATAAATAGAAAAGAAATCGATGATATTTAAAAAATTGTATGCTGCTTTTTATATTATAAATAAATCTTTTGATTTTGGATTTATTATAGCATTTACTTTTCGCATCAAAATTGTAGAATGCAATTACTGTATGGTACAGTCCAGGGTCGGGATAACATTCATTTAAGACAATTGTATAATATGAAGGTTTTTAAATTTGTTTCTATGAATGATGAAAAGGAAATAAAACGACAAAATAAACAGTTAAATTCAACCAAAAACCCATGGCTGGCAGCCAATTTGACTATTTTTTGCTTTAAATTGCAGTTTTTTGGGTAAATACATTTTGTTTGATCCAATTTTTGGTCAAAGTGGATAACTATTATTTTATGTAATTAAAATGGCATATTCAACAACAATATTTTGTTAAGAATTTGTTTAGGGGACAATACATCTAATGTAAGTTTATCAAAAACTTAATCAACAGTTATTGTTGTTTGGCTGCAGAAACCATGGTTCCATATATAAAAGTTTTTCACATTTTATTTTTAATAGGCCATTTTGATGTTCCATAATATTAAATTATTCACTTTGATAAAAAAAATTCAACATAACAAAAAAATTATTTACCTGAGGAAATGAAATTTAATGCAAAAAAATAGAATGAATTTCTGTTGAATTTTATAAGTGAAGACACTGTTTTTTCTTTCTTTGTTAAAAAATCTGATGGGTATTAATACTTCATTTTTCATGTTTTTGTGGGGACAATACATCTTTACTGTAATATACATTACAACATTTTCTCCTTAAATATTTAGTTTTACTAATCATATATATATATACTCTGTATCTAAAAATATATCTTACTCCATGCTTAGAAAGTTATTTTTAATTTTAATTATATTTAGCACCAGCCATCTAAAAAGCTCTCGTATACTATACGACAGATTTTTTGATGGCTGTACTATATATACTATACTATACTATAGACAACATAGAAACCTTAGTTACTATAATTTCATGTTTTCCCTAAAATACCAAATTGACTTACATACAGTAAGCTGTCATTAAGGTAGTAAATCATGCAGGTAATTATTTAAGAATACAACTATTTGCTCATTTAATTCTGTCTATGGAGAAGTTCAATATTTTCTTAGTTATGCTGTACAATATGTATTGATTTTACTGCATTACACAACTCTCTTCATTATAAAGCACCTTTTGTGTTTTAGGAATCATCTGCTTCATTAGGTCGTATCATCGTCTGTTTCAACTTCAATAGCGTCCTTATGTTACATGTATATTGCATTATTTTAATAGGATAATTAATATCAATTTAGTATCTGTTGAAAGTGTAACAGGATTTGTTAAGCAATGTAATTAATTCTATGTTAATGTAATAAATCTTATATTTCTTTCTTATTTATGTTCTTATTAATAAGAAAGAATGATTATTTTTGTTCCCTAAAACATGAAAAATAAAGATTTAAAGGCTAGGTGCGGCCTTTTTTTTCAAATTCAGATTTTTATTTACATGCTATAGCAAAAATTATCCACCGTATATCCACCATCTTTTTTCACCTTCTAGGGAGTCACCAGACATGTTATTACATTAGGTTAAACTACCTAACTACTGAAAAAAAGTCTTCCTGGTTTTTATGGCAGAATTTTGCCAAATTTTGTATTTGACCAAATTAAGAGAAATTCATGTTTTTTCGTCTTGATTTCAGTTACAAATATTTGATTTATATACAATTAACCAGATATTATATTTAAAATTCATGCTTGTACATGAGCTTTAATAATAAAATCAAACTTTGAATACTGTAGGTCATTTTGTAGATTTATTATCAAAGTTATTCAGTTTTCCTGAAAAAGGGGATTGTGTTGTAAAAAAAAAAGAAAATTTTAAAACTGTTAAATTTAACCAGTAAATTAAAAAAATAATGTTTCTGTTAACTTGATTACAGTTTGTCAGGTAATTGTTTAATACTAAACTAATATAATTATAAATATCACACTTATTTGTAGTAGTTATAGTGTAGTACTGTATATTGTAGCAACAGTATAACTAACGCTGTCTATTGTAAAGCTCTATCTGCACTATCAAATTTGACAAAAAATATGTATGCCCAAATTAGGTAATGATATGACATCAGTTCCATATTATTATGAGCACATCAAGTTTGAAAGTGTAGACAGAACTTAAAATAAACAGATAAGTTGACCAATGTGGAGCTCTTTGAACGTCATCAATTGAACAAAAAAGCCATTAATTGTAACCAAGAAAAGAAACTAATGGCATAGATATATTCTGAGACATGTGTGTTTTACTTAAAGTATTGGAATGATGAATGGAAGGGAAGGTTCCAAGAGAAAAAAAGATTAAGGGTACGTTCACATGTACGGCATAATAAGACTGGCATGACTTATGCCAATGCTAAGCCATGGATTAAAATGCCAAGTTGTTCACACGTACGGTGTTTTCGTATATTAATAAATGGCTTTAAAAAACGAAACTGTCCAAGTATCGTTTAAAAATACATATAGTAAAATACATATAACACAAACAAGTTTAGGTAACTATCTTAAGGTAAAAATTATTCAAGCATCACTGGAGTTAGGTCCGTGGCGTTAGTTAAGATGGGTATATAGCTGTCATTAATAACGCCAAGGACGTGACGTAGTGAGTTGCGTTAATAACGCCACTGTCTAGTTCACACGCAAGGCGTAGGCTGCGCAAGGCGTACAGGCTACGCAAAGCTTTGATGATGGTGGATGACATCAATGAGAGTAGAAGAATTCATGAGAATTACTGTAGAACAGAGATCAAGTAAAATGGCAAAGGATTTTAGGCAGAATATTTTTAATGAAGATTTTCAACCTTCAACCAGTTAACTTGTTTTGTACTTTTTGGTGAATACTGAATGGTGAATATTTCATTATCATTAATTGTCTATTTTGTTGTCTTAAGTCCAAAATTATAATTGTGATATTAATTTTAAATTAAAAATTCAGAACTGGAATATTTGGCATTTGTTCAAATTTGGTTTGAAAACATAAATGGATGTAAAGCACTGAAAGATAGGAATTCATTTAGACCAGCAAAACTATAAAATATTCAGTAAAACAAATGATTTAAATTTAAATGCCGTTAAGCTATCTTTTGGTTCAACCCATAGAAAAACTAAGTGATTGTTGCCAAAACAAAAGTACTGTAAATAGAATAATAGTATTTTGTAAACAATTAACTGTATTCAAAGTGTGATATTCATGTAGAGTTTATTAAATATACACTCAACGTAACTGAGATAACTGTTGGTTGTATAATATACCCACATGAGTAATTGATTTTGACCAAAGTTCAAGCAACTGTTAATTTCCATAGCAACTCACTAAGCAACCATGGAGGTTCAATAACAAAATGATATATCTGAACTGGCATGGAACTACACACACATAAATACCTTCACAATACTAAAGTCTATATCGTGCCTAGCTTACCTGGATAAACCAACATAAGCCTCTCTCTCCGACGAGAGGTAAACATTACGATCTACTACACTTAGCTTCGTTTTCTTGCTCTATTCTTCTCCCTTCTCAGAACCCTCTGTATCTCGGAGCCCAAATAAATTTGGTTACGGGCCGTGCGTGCCCATCCATCGAGCGTGTGGCCAAGGCAAGAACTGCAGTGCTACATCTTATCAATGCTCAGGCTCCGACGGCGTACGACTGGCTACGCACCTTGGGGTCACTGGCCAGCTTCGTCGCCCTCGTTCCGTTCTGCCGGTTAAGGATGCGGCCTCTACATCTGCACCTTCTGGCAGCATACCGCCCAAGATCAGACTCTCTACACAAAGTGGTTCCAACGAATGCGTTCATTCCCACCATTGCTGCATGTTCAGGGGTTGAGGAAGACAGATTTTGGTGCCCAGTGCGGGCACTAAAGTTTTACATCAAACGCACAGAGTCCATTCGGGTCTCAGCGTCACATCTGTTCGTATCGACTGTTGCACCCTTCCGACCGGCTGCTCGGTCGACGCTGGCAAACTGGGTCGTGGCAGCCATCCGGGCTGGTTACGACTCCACAAATACGCCTCCTCCGGCACATATGCACCAAGTGCGTGGCATAGCCGCTTCATGGGCGCTGTTTGCTGGGGTGCCCCTTCCAGACATCTTGCAAGCGGCATGGTGGCGATCACAGTCCACCTTCACATCCCACTACCTGTCGGATACCTCCGCAAACCAGTCTACGGTGGCAGCTTCAATCTTGAAGCCCAGGCACTAGGTACGTATGACAATGTTTACCTTGCCTCCCGCCTCCGACTAGACTCTAGTCCGGTGCTACACTGGCTTATGTTGGTTTATCCAGGTAAGCTAGGCACGATATAGACTACACAAACCAACAGTGGTGTTGGTAGTCTATGAGTGCCGCTTACCTGGATAAACGCCCTCCCTACCGTCCCCTCAGGCAGGTGGTCTTGAGAAATGATGACGATGATAAGTGGGTGTGTCTCACTTGAGGGCGTACTGGTGGCGGACTGATCCATTATCCGACGGGGGTGGGGAAAAATTAATGTTATTAATGTTCTTCTTTTCGTAATGTTTACCTCTCGTCGGAGAGAGAGGCTTATGTTGGTTTATCCAGGTAAGCGGCACTCATAGACTACCAACACCACTGTTGGTTTGTGTAATTTATGTTTCAGAATTTACTGTAAATTATAATAATTAAAGTATTGTTACCCACAAAAAATAATTTTTAAACATTTTTTCGTTGAATATGCCATTTTAATGTCACATAATATTTATTCTAAAAACACATAATTTACCTGAAAAAAAAACAATAATCAAAAGGAAAAAAATAGTCAAATTGGCTGCCAATAGGTTTTTGTTGTTGAATTTAACTGTTTATTTTGTCTTTTTACATGTGAAAACATTTAACTTTGTTAAAACTATAAAATAACCTATTCAACGTCAGATTTTATTAATCTTCATTTTTCATGTTTTGGGCGGACAATATATCTTTAACACCATAAATTAAATTTGCCAATTTTATTCAATAATATGTTGCATAGAGTGTGGTTCCTTTTTTTAAGGATACAAGTTATTTTTAGAATTACATACTGTCTTTTTAAAGTATAGTATTTAAAAAAATGAATTGCATTTTACAACAGAATCATAGAACATATTTTTCTTCACTCAGTTAAAAAAAAATGATATTAGTTGGTTTTTTTCAAAATTTAGCCGTATATTAAAAAAACCAAATACATTTTTTCCACTAGACTATAGAACATAGCAGATAAAGTAGTGTTAAAAGGTTTTTATCAACATTAAATGTTATGTACTGTATATTCAATGTTTCATTTCTACGGCTATGAACATCACACATGTGATTAGTTTTAATAAGTAAAATGTATCAAGTACAATTTCTTTAAAGGAATCTATTATAACAAAGAAAATATTAAAAGTTACTTTGTGTTTCAAGAGGTGATCACACACACAAGTTTCATTTTGTTCTATAAATTATGAAAAAAATGATGGCCACAGTCAGATAGTATTAAAAAATCTGTTATATATTAAAATGTAATATAGTATATTATACAAATAATGAATGTTTATGAGTGCAATGGTACAAATAATGGCACGAGGTGAATGATGAAAGGTTATATCAACGAGGCAAAGCCGAGTTGATATAACCTTTCATCATTCACCAAGTGCCATTATTTGTACCATTACACGAATACAAAACATTCATTATTTGTTTTATATAACATCTAGACGTTTTTTTTTCGTACACAAAAATGTTTCAAAAAGTACTATTTAACGATCGTTGAATAGTGCGTACTATTGCACGCCATGTGACCCACATTCGTCCAATCAAATGACAGGAATTTATATAGGTGTTATATAAATATAAATAGTACATACCAAAACAAATACACGTTTTCCAGATTTTTTTGTCTGTATTAATTAAAACTTAAAAATATTAATTTATAAATAATAGTTGACAATTTACGTAAGGCAAATACAAAGGAATAGATATACAAAACAGTAGAATCACAATACCATTACCAGCAGAAATATTTCAGAATATCAATTATTGAAAAATTAAGAATATGCTGAATAACTACATTACTACTACTGTACTACGTGTCAGTCAATTAATCATCAAATACTAATAATATAGTAACATTTTTTTTCATATATTTAAATAGAATTTAATAAATTGAAAAGTGTAGTAATTAAACCTTGAGGATTATTGTGATTTTGTTACTATGACATCAAACAAACTTGATACATCATAAATAATAATATATAGTTTGTATAGTAATCAATATTTTAGAGCACATAAAGATATTAAGAAGTCTTTGGCATTCTATCCAACTACTGTACAGTAAAGTGTATAGTGTATTGTTGACATATAGAACACACCAGGTGTTAGCTCAAGATGAGCGAGATTTAACTTGTCATGAATTAAAAATGTACACTGTTATTTAGTCTAATTTGTTCTTTTAGCATGAAATAATATGAGTGACAATTGGGATGGGTACCATTTCATTAATATTGGCTTTATCCAGCAAACCCGAACATTTCTGTTGATATTTGGATGTACAGTATTTTGGCTTTGCATTCAATTCATATTTTGTATTGCCCGGCGGGAAGTTATTATACATGAAGTGATATTTCTCGCACGGTTTCTGATTGATAAGGGCATAGGTTGGGCCTGCAAAATTGTGTGTAGTACCAATGCGCACCCTATTGTTGATGTCGTGAATGACGCGCATTGAAGTTTCTGTGTCTGTTTCATGACTAGAGTCAGTGGCCGAGCGGTTTAGACAGTGGAACTGTTATCCAGCTACAACATCAGCAAGGGTTGAAGGCTCATTCGTTTCATGGTGGTAGAACAATTCTTCTCAGATAAATTTTTTTTTTTAAATTTTGTTTTTCTTGTAACTATAAATCGTAGGTCTAGTGTACACACATTGCTTGTGTGCACAACTAGGGGTTACCCCGGTGTACTTAGCCTGCACCTTATTTTTTTTTCGACACAACATTGCTTACTACAGCAGCTGTTGTGATAATAACATCATGTTTGCTATTGTGAGAGCTATTGCTTGTTGAAATAGAAAACAAAGCTATTCACCAAAACAGTGTGACAATTACAAGCAAAACTAAGCATCACATACATTTAGAGAAAATTCTACCTGTATTCTCTGGTTGTTGGCATTACGAAAGTTCACAGCTTGTGCCGAAATTCCGAAAAAAATTTGTTTCTGCATCCACATACAGAAATTAATTTAAGTCGGCAATGTAAAAGTTCAATAATAAATTTCTTATAAGATAATTTTTTGTATTGAATCTGAAAGAAAATTACAGGAAAAAAAATGACAGTGCTGTGGGTATCAATGGTACTGGTTCAAGTAACTGTCTTTAGAGAGCCATTTGGTAGCCATTGACATAACGTTGGCATTTGTATACCATAATTTTCGAGAGTGACTTTTAAACACATCGTTTTGCAACAATGGCTGGATTTCAATAAAGATACAAATAACATTTTTTTTAATCTCAATCAAAACCATAATATACTATTAAATTTGATATTGATATTACTGATATTTTGATATGATACAATCTTATATAATAGATCTAAAGAAAAATTGATTGATTCTTCAGAAAGATTTAATCATCATGTCATACTGTTAATTAACAGCCTGAATACACCTTCCTATTGGTATTGCTTTATGATTCGCTAATTCGTAACTCGGCTTTGCTTAATGAAGACGGTAATTGATATTACTGTTGAAGTGGCTGAATTAAACGGAAGGAGTGAAAAATCAATACATTGAATATTTCTAGCTTGACAATACGCATGATAAATATTTGTTTTTATAAGCCAATTATGACGTCAGTAGACATCAGTAGTGAATGTCTTTTTCGTGCAGATTACCTACAATATCATGTTCTCATCAAAGAGCGAGTTGTACGTCAGACATATATACTTTTCCATGTCTTGAAAAGTGGGCTGTGGGGTGCTCCATTTGAGGCGTTTTAATTTTTTATTCTTGTTTTTTTTTTTGAGTTTTAAGTTGCGCTTTGAGGAGAATAGGCGATTGACTTGTTTAGGCCTATCCAGGTAAAGCTGTATAAGACACAGTTATTGCTAACTTAGTAGGTAGGAACCAACTTAACGGGTAAAAACTAAGCCTAAATGGGCCAATCACAGTACGATTGGTAAAGGTACCATCTGACTTTTTCACAGAGTCGTTTGATAACCATGTGGCCTGCACAGAGATTGTTCCCTTTCCTTGCGATCACTGTACCACTTTATTTTTCATGGCTACAGCACTGCCACTCTTGGTCCATGTGCCAAGTTGTCTCTGTCAGGCTTACCTGGATAAACCAACAAGGCCAACAGCCATTAAGTCGCGTGCTACAATGCATAGTGATACCGGACCGACAGACAGACAGACCGACAGACAGACGGACCGACCGACATAGTGAACTATACTGACCGAAATTACTGAACATGTTTAAAAATGTTGAAATGTTTAAAAACATATATATTTTTTTAATTTACACGTGCGTAGCCTGTCACTTTTGACGTGCTCGTATAACGTAATTTCGAGTTGAAAAGTAAGTCAAGAAAACAGAAATCGGGTAAAAAGAGTGCGCAATAACATTTAACGCGCAGTGCGCGCGCAAAAATCTGCGCACTCATGGCAATTTTGTAAACGCTTAAAATTGCCTGAAACGTACTCTTATTTCATCGAAAATAAATTTTGAAAATTTTAAGCGCGCGTACGCATGCGTTACATGCGCTACGCACGTAATTGTATTGCCATATGATGATTTATGCCCTGAAATTTATGAGTACCAAATTTTATTTAATTGTGATTCATGGTTTTTAAGATATGATTACAAACGTGATTTCGTTAAATCGTGCGTAGACCGCGTAATTTTTTATTGCGCACCGTGAAAACATAACCACATCGATTCCTGGCCATAAGGAATATTCTGTGAAAAATTGACTTAGCTAGATTAAACTGATATCAAGATAAGGTCATAAAGCGATAAAACGCATAGTGATACCGGACCGACAGACAGACAGACAGACAGACCGACAGACAGACCGACAGACAGACCGACAGACAGACAGACAGACAGACCGACCGACCGACATAGTGAACTATAGAGTCGCTTCCACGCGACTAACAATAGCCAAGGAGAACTTCAGTATGTTATGATAGATAAACAATTATTTAGAATGGCATGAGTAAACATTTATTTTTCTCTGTAGGTTCCCAATTAAGTGACAGTCTATCCATGAACACTACTGAATTGTTGTCAACAGTATATGTCACCGAGATAGAAGTATTGTCATCAATGGAAACAACAGAACATTATCTTTCCACCATAGCAACCCCAAGCCTATCAGCTGAGGTACATTTTGTTTACCTATTTGGTTCTGTATCATAATACTGTATTTTAATTTGCATACAGTAGCATCTTCTATTTACATACCAGTATTTTACACACTCTTTCTGAATAGTGTTTTTCTTCTCTAATTGAAAAAAGTTCAAAAGCGTTAGATCAGGAATAATGGTGACATATCATAAAAGGACATCTTTATCTTGTCCATACAAATTTAACTACTGTAGCCACAATATAGCCATACGTAAATTAGCATTTGTAATAGGGAGATATTACTGTATTATTGATGCATGACAGTTTTTTAGAACATTTTGTACCCTTAACTTTGTTAAATGTGCATGTTTTATGTAACTTTACAATTACTTATATGTTGTGTTAATGCATGGTTGTTGTTAACATTGTATTGATGTACATGCTATTATTTTAATAATGTTTGTTAGTCAAAATGTGTGTTCAGTTTAATATAACATATTTCAATATTATTTGAGCCATTATAATATTAATATACTTAAGCTTAAATTAAAAAATATTCCTACCGCTATTAATAACAAACCTATTTGTGTTATAACCAACCAAATAATTCTTTAGTATCTAATTGTTTTATATATAGATTTAATATGTTTGCACAATCCGTTTATAGATCTCTGTGTTTGTACATTTGAAATTCATATTGACACCTGAAAATTAGCATAAATTTAATAAACCAGCTATAACTGTTTTAGAGAGATCTGTATTTGTATTGTCAATTTACAGTGCATCTGTGTTGTGAAATGCTTGTTGTGGTGTAGTAAATGTATTCACATTAATGTTCACAGGTGTTGTCAGCTTCACACTCACTTTCTGTCACAAATGGTAACATTGCTTTTAACATTCACTCTTCAATTGCTAGTCATGCTAACCTCAATCACGCACACTCACTTGACGATGAAAAAATGTCACCGTTACACTTAAAAAAGGAAGAAGTTATTGTAAAGACTGAATACATCACTTCTGAAGTTTTTGATACTATGTTTTATACTGCACCAACACCAAATAGCAACGAAATTTCACTTTCAAAATTAAAAACGCTTTTACAATCACCTTTTGTTACGTCAACTAATTTAATGACATCTGAAATATTTGAAACTAAATTCATCACAGAGACTGTTTTCTCTATTGAGTTTGAAACAGTTCAACCATCATCTTCATCTGCTCCTGTTCTGTCAACTGGTGAAATTAATCTAATGACATCTGAAGTATTTGAAACTGAATTTGTCACAGAGATCGTTTCCTCTATCGAGACAGTTCAACCATCACCTTCATCTGCTCCTGTTATGTCAACTGGTGACATTAATCCAATGACATCTGAATTATTTGAAACTGAATTTGTCACAGAAAACGTTTCCTCTATTGACACAGTTCAACCATCACCTTCATCTGTTCCTGTTATGTCAACTGGTGACATTAATCTAATGACATCTGAAATATTTGAAACTGAATTTGTCACAGAGATCGTTTCCTCTATTGACACAGTTCAACAATCACCTTCATCTGCTCCTGTTATGTCAACTGGTGACATTAATCTAATGACATCTGAATTATTTGAAACTGAATTTGTCACAGAGATTGTTTCCGCTATTGAAACAGTTCAACCATCACCTTCATCTGCTCCTGTTATGTCAACTGGTGACTTAAGTCTAATGACATCTGAGGTATATGAAACTGAATTTGTCACAGAGATTGTTTCTTCTATAGAGACAGTTCAACCATCACCTTCATCTGCTCCCGTTATGTCAACTGGTGACATTAATCTAATGACATCTGAATTATTTGAAACTGCATTTGTCACACAGATTGTTACCTCTATTGAAACAGTTCAACCATCACCTTCATCTGCTCCTGTTATGTTAACTGGTGACATTAATCTAATGACATCTGAAGTATATGAAACTGAATTTGTCACAGAGATCGTTTCCTCTATTGACACAGTTCAACCATCACCTTCATCTGATCCTGTTATGTCAACTGGTGACATTAATATAATGACATCTGAAGTATTTGAAACTGAATTTGTCACAGAGATTGTTTCCTCTATAGAGTTTGAGACAGTTCAACCATCACCTTCATCTGCTCCCAGTATGTCATCTGATGACATTAATATAATGACATCTGAAGTATTTGAAACTGAATTTGTCACAGAGTTTGTTTCCTCTATAGAGTTTGAGACAGTTCAACCATCACCTTCATATGCTCCTGTTATTTCAACTGGTGACATTAATATAATGACATCTGAAGTATTTGAAACTGAATTTGTCACAGAGATTGTATCCTCTATTGCGTTTGAGACAGTTCAACCATCACCTTCATCTGCTCCCGTTATGTTAACTGGTGAAATTAATTCAATGACATCTGAAGTATTTGAAACTGAATTTGTCACAGAGATTGTTTCCTCTATTGAAACAGTTCAACCATCGCCTTCGTCACCTCCTGTTATGTCAACTGGTGACAGTAATCTAATGACATCTGAAGTATTTGAAACTGAATTTGTCACAGAGATTGTTTCCTCTATAGAGTTTGAGACAGTTCAACCATCACCTTCATCTGCTCCCATTATAACATCTGGTGATATTAATCTAATGACATCTGAAGTATTTGAAACTAAATTTGTCACAGAGATTGTTACCTCTATTGAAACAGTTCAACCATCACCTTCATCTGCTCCTGTTATGTTAACTGGTGACATTAATCTAATGACATCTGAAGTATATGAAACTGAATTTGTCACAGAGATCGTTTCCTCTATTGACACAGTTCAACCATCACCTTCATCTGATCCTGTTATGTCGACTGGTGACATTAATCCAATGACATCTGAAGTATTTGAAACTGAATTTGTCACAGAGATTGTTTCCTCTATTGAAACAGTTCAACCATCGCCTTCGTCACCTCCTGTTATGTCAACTGGTGACAGTAATCTAATGACATCTGAAGTATTTGAAACTGAATTTGTCACAGAGATTGTTTCCTCTATAGAGTTTGAGACAGTTCAACCATCACCTTCATCTGCTCCCATTATAACAACTGGTGACAGTAATCTAATGACATCTGAAGTATTTGAAACTGAATTTGTCACAGAGATTGTTTCCTCTATAGAGTTTGAGACAGTTCAACCATCACCTTCATCTGCTCCCATTATGTCATCTAGTGATAGTAATCTAATGACATCTGAAGTATTTGAAACTGAATTTGTCACAGAGATTGTTTCCTCTATAGAGTTTGAGACAGTTCAACCATCACCTTCATCTGCTCCCATTATGACATCTGATGACATTAATATAATGACATCTGAAGTATTTGAAACTGAATTTGTCACAGAGTTTGTTTCCTCTATAGAGTTTGAGACAGTTCAACCATCACCTTCATCTGCTCCTGTTATGTCAACTGGTGACATTAATATAATGACATCTAAAGTATTTGAAACTGAATTTGTCACAGAGATTGTTTCCTCTATAGAGTTTGAGACAGTTCAACCATCACCTTCATCTGCTCCCATTATGTCATCTGGTGACATTAATATAATGACATCTGAAGTATTTGAAACTGAATTTGTCACAGAGTTTGTTTCCTCTATAGAATTTGAGACAGTTCAACCATCACCTTCATATGCTCCTGTTATTTCAACTGGTGACATTAATATAATGACATCTGAAGTATTTGAAACTGAATTTGTCACAGAGATTGTATCCTCTATTGCGTTTGAGACAGTTCAACCATCACCTTCATCTGCTCCCGTTATGTTAACTGGTGACATTAATCCAATGACATCTGAAGTATTTGAAACAAAATTTGTCACAGAGATTGTTTCCTCTATTGAAACTGTTCAACCATCGCCTTCGTCACCTCCTGTTATGTCAACTGTTGACAGTAATCTAATAACATCTGAAGTATTTGAAACTGAATTTGTCACAGAGATTGTTTCCTCTATAGAGTTTGAGACAGTTCAACCATCACCTTCATCTGCTCCCATTATGACATCTGGTGACATTAATATAATGACATCTGAAGTATTTGAAACTGAATTTGTCACAGAGTTTGTTTCCTCTATAGAGTTTGAGACAGTTCAACCATCACCTTCATCTGCTCCCATTATGTCATCTGGTGACATTAATATAATGACATCTGAAGTATTTGAAACTGAATTTGTCACAGAGTTTGTTTCCTCTATTGCGTTTGAGACAGTTCAACCATCACCTTCATCTGCTCCCGTTATGTTAACTGGTGACATTAATCCAATGACATCTGAATTATTTGAAACTGAATTTGTCACAGAGATTGTTTCCTCTATTGAAACAGTTCAACCATCGCCTTCGTCACCTCCTGTTATGTCAACTGGTGACAGTAATCTAATGACATCTGAAGTATTTGAAACTGAATTTGTAACAGAGATTGTTTCCTCTATAGAGTTTGAGACAGTTCAACCATCACCTACATCTGCTCCCATTATGACATCTGGTGACATTAATCTAATGACATCTGAAGTATTTGAAACTGAATTTGTCACAGAAATTGTTTCCTCTATAGAGTTTGAGACAGTTCAACCATCACCTTCATCTGCTCCCGTTATGTTAACTGGTGACATTAATCCAATGACATCTGAAGTATTTGAAACTGAATTTGTCACAGAGTTTGTTTCCTCTATTGCGTTTGAGACAGTTCAACCATCACCTTCATCTGCTCCCGTTATGTTAACTGGTGACATTAATCCAATGACATCTGAATTATTTGAAACTGAATTTGTCACAGAGATTGTTTCTTCTATTGAAACAGTTCAACCATCGCCTTCGTCACCTCCTGTTATGTCAACTGGTGACATTAATATAATGACATCTGAAGTATTTGAAACTGAATTTGTCACAGAGATTGTTTCCTCTATAGAGTTTGAGACAGTTCAACCATCACCTTCATCTGCTCCCAGTATGTCATCTGGTGACATTAATATAATGACATCTGAAGTATATGAAACTGAATTTGTCACAGAGTTTGTTTCCTCTATAGAGTTTGAGACAGTTCAACCATCACCTTCATCTGCTCCTGTTATGTCAACTGGTGACATTAATATAATGACATCTGAAGTATTTGAAACTGAATTTGTCACAGAGATTGTTTCCTCTATAGAGTTTGAAACAGTTCAACCATCACCTTCGTCACCTCCTGTTATGTCAACTGGTGACAGTAATCTAATGACATCTGAAGTATTTGAAACTGAATTTGTCACAGAGATTGTTTCCTCTATAGAGTTTGAGACAGTTCAACCATCACCTTCATCTGCTCCCATTATGACATCTGGTGACATTAATCTAATGACATCTGAAGTATTTGAAACTGAATTTGTCACTGAGATTGTTTCCTCTATAGAGTTTGAGACAGTTCAACCATCACCTTCATCTGCTCCTGTTATGTCAGCTGGTGACATTAATGTAATGACATCTGAAGTATTTGAAACTGAATTTGTCACAGAGATTGTTTCCTCTATAGAGTTTCAGACAGTTCAACCATCGCCTTCGTCACCTCCTGCTATGTCAACTGGTGACAGTAATCTAATGAAATCTGAAGTATTTGAAACTGAATTTGTCACAGAGATTGTTTCCTCTATAGAGTTTGAGACTGTTCAACCATCACCTTCATCTGCTCCCATTATGTCATCTGGTAGCATTTATCAAATAACATCTGCTCTTGTTATATCATCTGGTGACATTAATCTAATGACAACTGAAATATATGAAACTGAATTTGTCACAGAGATTGTATCCTCTATTGAGTTTGAAACAGTTCAACCATCACCTTCATCGGCTCCTGTACTGTCCACTGGTGACATTGATCTAATGACAACTGAAATAGTTGGAAATGAAATTGTCATTGAGACCCTTTCTTCTTTAGAGTTTGAAACTTTTCCATCACCTTCTCCGTCATCCTCTTTCAGTATAAATACTAATCGTTTTCTACCACAAACAACAGACACTCATTCTTTAGTGATCTTTCCTCAAACATCATCATACTCTACTACACCATTTACCAACCTACTAATGACAGAAACCGAATTTATAACCGAGTTTATAACTATAATGGACTCTTCAGTAATTTCACCTATTAAAACTACGGAAGATTTTATAAACGTCACAAGAATACAAGAAACAGGTGAGCCGTTCTTGCACACAATCTTAAACATCTGTTACTATCTATACTCCTAACCAAAAATCTTTAGTAATATATGTCACTATCTATCGAAGATGTTTAATTTCATATCATCAAGCTAATTTGTTTTCTCTCCATCCTAACATCTATTAACTCAACACACAACATTATACTACATTTGGTACTTCATCTCTGGTTATCATTTCCATACCGACAGAAACGGTATCTTCAGGTGTTGATTCATTTGACTTCATGACTGAATACATTACATTCACATCCACAATTGAAATGACATCAGTCACACCAGCAGCCTCTTTGGTAATACAGAAGGTAAGATTATACAAAGGGTAAATAGCTTTTAATTTGTTTTGGCTTGTTGAATGTAGATATTGTTTTTAATTTTGTATATTGCATGAGTTTTGGCATGAATATTGTATTGCATTGATGTTTTATTAAAAATACTTACACGTTTGATGAACAACAACCCTTGAAATGGTGTTTAAATCAGGTTTGTTTGTAGTACATCATATTTTTCCGAAAGGTAATAAAGAAAAGTTGAGAAATTCTTGACATTTTGGTGGTTATGCGACAACTGTTTCTGAAGTAATAGAGTTTATTGATATACTCTGTATGTTTTCCATGAAAAATTCTATTAGCTGGTTTATAGATGTTTTTTTAAGATTAAGATCTTTCTTAAGTTAGGAACAAATATTATTATACTTATTTTTGTCTTTCAGGTGTCTTCAGAAAAATACAACACAGACTTTCAACTAACATCTTCTACTGACAAATTGGAAACCTACACATCACTAACTTCAGATATTGAATCTTTGTGGAGTACTGTTTTTGAAACACAAGAAGTTGCAGCCTCTGATAACAACATGTGGTCAACAGTTACAGAAGAAAGCTCATATTTTTATGAAACAATATCAGAATCATATTTTCCTGAATGGAGTACAGTATTTGTAACTAGTTATCTTCACCCTACTGAAACAGAAATTGATTCAACAGAATTGGTTGAAATACAAACGCTTTTTATGACAGAATCTGTGGATGTATCGTTATCTAGTACTCAACCTACACTGCAATTAATGGAAACAGTTACTAGTATTATTCCAACAGAAGATAATTCTTATGAATATCAAACATTAACTGAAATAGATTCATCAGAATTCAGCACTATATTGGTTGAAACACAAACGCTTTTTATGACAGAATCTGTGGATGTATCATTATCTAGTACTCAACCTACACCACAATTAATGGAAATAGTTACTAGTATTATTCCAACAGAAGATAATTCTTATGAATATCAAACATTAACTGCAATAGATTCATCAGAATTCAGCACTATATTGGTTGAAACACAAACGCTTTTTATGACAGAATCTGTGGATGTATCGTTATCTAGTACTCAACTTACACCCCAATTAATGGAAACAGTTACTAGTATTATTCCAACAGAAGATAATTCTTATGAATATCAAACATTAACTGCAATAGATTCATCAGAATTCAGCACTATATTGGTTGAAACACAAACGCTTTTTATGACAGAATCTGTGGATGTATCGTTATCTAGTACTCAACTTACACCGCAATTAATGGAAACAGTTACTAGTATTATTCCAACAGAAGATAATTCTTATGAATATCAAACATTAACTGAAATAGATTCATCAGAATTCAGCACTATATTGGTTGAAATACAAACACTTTTTATGACAGAATCTATGGAGGTATCTAGTACTTCAATACCACAATTGATGGAAACAGTTACGAGTAATCTACAGAATTCGTACCAAACATTAACTGAAGTTGATTCATCAGAATTCACCATGTTGGTTGAAACTATTTTTATGACAGAATCTATAGATGTCTCTTTACCTCGTACAGCTACCCCATCACTAATTGAAAGCTTTACTACGGATCTAGAATCTTATATGCAATCAGTTTTTACTGAAACAGTTGGGGAAACAGACTATGTTGAACTTACAAGTACTGTAGAGTATTTAGAGACAGTTGGAGAAGTTTTCCAAAGTAGTGCAACTGAAAGTGGGGCTTCCAATTTTTCAAATAATATTTCTCCAACTCAATCATTATTTATTATTCCACCTTCAGAATCACTGTATGAGTTTGAATCATATTACACAGAGATAATTGAGTCCACAGTTATTGAAAATCTTGTGACGTCAGTATCTCTGGAAACATCTGGTGTATCCTCATTTCTTTTGTTGTCATCAGAAATGAGTCAATCGAATGATGTTTCATCAACAGAAGCTTTTGCAATGACACATACTCCAGATTTCAATTTATTAACTGAATTAATTGATTCACCAGAGTCAATTTTTACTGACATTGTGACAGCCACAGAATCAATACTTGATTATTCAACAATTTTAGACACTAACAGTGAAATGATAAGTTATATACAACCTACCAAATCATTAAGCAGTTCCATACCAGATACTGCTTCAATGTATTCAATATCAAGTATACCAGAGTTGTCTTCTGAAAATATTGATATAACACCATCTACAGAAATGTCTCAAGTTTCAAGACTTCAATCATCAATAGCTGTCTCAGTTTCTGCATCAAAATCAAGTAAATCAATTATTACTCAAATTTTGGAAACCACAGAATATTTTGATTATTCAACAATATTCGACATAAGCACAGATAGTCAAATGTTGTATTCAACTTCTGTACAACCAACCAAATCCTTAAATTCTGAGTTAACAGATTCACTCTTCACATCGTTACCAATTTCATATGTTACTCTTACAGAGGACATTATGGAATCATCAGTTTATTCATTATTAAGTATGACAGAATTGCCATCTTCTGATTTGACTTCTTCTGAAATGACCAGTTCAGTATTTCTATCATTATCAACATTGATGCCAACCCCTACACCACAGTTGTCTACAATTACACCATCACAGAATCAAACATCCCAGCCTACTACACCACAACAGAATCAAACATCCCAGCCTACTACACCACAACAGAATCAAACATCCCAGCCTACTACACCACAACAGAATCAAACATCCCAGCCTACTACACCACAGAACCAAACATTATCACCCACTACACTGCTTCTGGATCAAACCTCACCACCAACTACACTGCTTCTGGATCAAACCTCACCACCAACTACACCGGATCAAACAACTATACCACTAGAAAACCAAGTTAAGATAACTTTAAGTGTTGATGTGAACGTTGATGTACAGTCCGAATCATTTAAACTGGAGCTTAGCTATGACCTCGAAGAGTTATATATTAAAGGAGTTGAGGTTAAAACACGGAGAAAGAGACGATCTATACACCGACATGATTATGTAGGTGGTGCAAACAACCAAGAGTTTATTTTTCATGGACTAGTGGGTGATAGAGACAGAGTAAAAAGAAACATAGACAACTCTAGGAAAACACACAGAAGGAAAGTTAGGCAGTCAGACCCTAATTCTGATATTGAAGTTGTTGTGAGTACCATACTAATCATTTAACTCTGTATACTTGTACATGTCTTCATAATGTCTGATGTTTGTACCTGCATCTTATAATTAAGGATGCAACTTGTAAAATTATCCACAAATATGTACAAAGTGAAAAATAGAAACTACCTGAGAATAATAAAGATTAATAATAACTTCAAAACATGTTTATTCAGGTAACTGGTGTAACAAGAGCAGATGATGATGCAACTCTAACTACTGCCAACTATTATGTCGTTGAAGACAATGCTATTGTTCCAGCAGATACTGTACTAAATGCATATAATCAGTTAAACCAAAGTGATTATACAGATATATTACCATATGAGGTAAATTAATTATTTTTATAAGCATTATTGTTACCTTATGTAAGAAAATAACACATTTTATAGGTAACACTTATTTTGTCATCATTAAACAATATCAGCGTTTAAGATTACATGGATAAAAAGTATATTTTGTGCCAAGCTTACCTGGATAAACCGACATAGACCATTTCCTCTCTGATGCGGAATCATACATAACTAGAAAAGTATAAATGTAAACACCCCTCTGTGAGTAGCACAACGATGGACAACAATCAACCATACAGCATTACAACATCCTTTCCCTCCCTTCCCTAGCCCCCACTCGCCCTTGTAACATCCTAAATTCATGAAATAGACGTTTTTCCATTTACCAATTAATTATTCTTATATTGAAATAAATGATGGATTGAATTGTCTATAATGCATACAAACCTACTCTATCTTGTTGAGGGTGAAAGATGTTCGTTGTCCAATCAGTCATACAGTATGCCCCAGTGGTCTAATGGGGATCAAAGTAGCAGAAATGTCAAAGTTCCGGAGTTTTTTTCAGATACCCTTTTTAACAGTAAATATTTCTTATCTATTATTTATAAGCCAACACAGGATGTGTTGAATGGAAAGGCAGTGTCCTTCGGCGACAACATACATTATCTTGTTTCGCTTTCATGAGTAGTAAATTCAGCTAAAAGCAGTAATATCTATATTTAAACATTGAAAACATTTGTAATTGCCGCTTCACAGTGAACATAAATCATGCATTTTCAACATTTAAAATTGTTATATTAGGCAACAGAGTGTAGTAAATTTTCTTTTAGAGAAATTGACTCTTTGAAATATTTATTATATATTTTCATTCACTCTAAAATGTTGCTAAATTAAAACTAAAAATCTTTAAACTACGCCAGTCTTGACGTGATGATGATGTTTACCTTGTGGTGCCGTTGACATGTTATGTTGATTTTGATGAATACAGATCTAAAATAGTATCTACGATATTGTATGATGCCTTTTCCTTTTTACTGGCATGGATGCAGGCCAGTGTTGGGAGATACCAAATGTTTATTTTAAATGAGCACAAACTTTCCATTTTGGTTTATTTCTTTAAAATTTTAATTTAAAATACATTTTTAAAAAGAACTTTTTACAAGGTAAGTGAAACTATATGAAACATGGCTATGATTAATGAGGCTTTTAATGCTGTGTATGGCATATAGTAGGCCTATTTATAGAAACTTATCAATCCACTGTACTTGGCACTGTCATGATGTCATGCCAATACACTATTGTAAATTATACCATTTTCTTGATTATTAGTAATTAAAAATATCTCTTACAGAGAAAAGTTTTATTTTTACGTGCATTATTTTCAATACTTTAATTTTCATTTTTTATGTACTAATAATCTTTCCTTTAAACAAGATAGATTATTGAAGAATGCTACTAAACTAACTATAAAATAATACTGTATAAGAAGGAATATTCAGTTATCCAAATTTAATTATTTATATAGGTTGTGGCAATGCCAAGCTATGCAGTGTCTCTTCCTTCAACGACTTCAGCACCAACCAGAGAGCCTCATGCATCCCACGAGGATCAACTGGTTATGCTGATTAGAGTCGACAGAGATGAAGAAGAACCTGCTATTGTAGATTTGGAGAACAATCTGGAGATCCTTTACATTGAAGCCGAAGGACGTGATAGGAGGAAGAAGCGTGCTATTGGCCAATCAAATGCGGTTAAAATGTTAAATGAGAAACGATATTCTTCTAAATTCTTATCTCATGGGAAAATCTTTATTCGCAAGAAAAGAGCAACAAATGATCCAAGTGAAACGGATGAGATTTATGTGAGTTGGTTTAAATTGTGTTACACTTACAGATGTTGAGGAAAATGGAGAATATTTATTTCCATTTCTTCTTTGAATTTAATTGTTCTTGCAGATCACTGATTCTCGCAGGACAACTTCAACCTCTGACGAAGTGTATATTCAGTTCTTTGTTTACTCCAGCCAAGCAGTCATTGATGGAGAAACGGCTTTAGACACCTACAAACGTCTTACAACAGAGGATATGAGTGCACAGCTGGGATATGAAGTAAATGTTATTATGTTCTTTTAAGCTCTGTCTACACTATCAAACTTTATGTGACAAAAATGTGTGATGTAAACCAAATATGGTAATGATATGCCATATGGCAGTGGTATATCATCATGTCCATATATGGGCACATCACATAAAGTTTGATAGTGTAGACAGCTTTACAGAGTCTAAACTAAACACCACATGACACTACACAATGCTATACTGTATATAGTACCACACGCACCTAACCCTACAGGCTAGTATTAACATAAGCCCTAAATATAATGAACGTTACTACTAAATGTAACTTAACATAATCTTAACTTAGTCTAAATACTCTTTTCTAGACTATAGTGCATTAGTATTCTAAAACATATGCGTGTAGTTATTAAGTATAAGAGTGTACTTTACAGTATGTAGTGTGGTATTTAGGGACGTTTCCATATTGATTTCTTTTTTAACAATGTGCTCACATTATGGAGAGACTAGTTCAATGATTTCTTCATTTCATTTTGAATGCGATTCTCTTTAAAATATTCTCGCATTACGTTTATGTATCAGTTGATAAACGTGTCATAAAACAAAATTAATTGACAACGCCATTATTAATCACCTGATGAATTGACAAAATTGTGGTTTGTTTGCTATTAATCTTCATTTACAATTTTTTGAATTGTTTTTGTTTAAAGAACTTTGTATTGATTTTATTGTAATGGATTCCAGAAATTCTGTAATATTTGTCTTTTAATAAACAGCTGATTAAATACATCTTATGATTATTAGTTATTTAAACTCAACAAAATATTGAAATTAATATCTTTTGCCATAATAGAAAAATGTTGTAAACAAATTTTAAACAATGAATATAAAAGAATTTTAATTGTAATGTGTACCGTACTTCATCAATAATTATTTGTGTATGATTTATAGATTATAATTATACCGTATATAAACTTTATTTATTCACGGGACTGATGTACAGCACAACTCGTTCAATCAACATTTATTGTTTTTACACAAGTTTGTGATATTACACAATTAATTATATTATCTCAACAAGTTTTTTTATGTACAGTACTTTAGTCCAGCTCCTAAATTCTTTTTAAGACAATTTTTACTCTTCAATTACGTGAAAACACAAGTCTAGATCCTCACATGTGCGTACTGGTCTTACAGTATGCCCCTACTCCCATCTGTAATTTCCATTAATTTTTAACTTTCAGCCCAAAAAGTTCCCTGAATATTAATCAAATGAACTATAAAGTATACCCCAACATGTCATACCAACTAACAGAAACTTCTAAAATTGCCGCTGTATTTGCATTGTTGCTGCATCATACTTTTATTAATAATTTTAGTTACATTATTTAATTAACAGGAGAGTTTGTAGGGGGCCTTTATTCGAGGCGTTTCTATTTTTGCGTGTAATATGGTAACATGTGTAATAAAATAAATACTCCCTAGATATGAAAAAATACTACACAAATAATGTCAATGGAAGTCAACGAATTCTACTAAAAACTGAAATGTGTTGTAATACAATATATTGTGTGTTTATGCATGTGTTGGGACGTTTATTTGTGAGAAAAAAATAAAGGTCCTGGGGTGTTTAATTGAGGGTTGTGGGGGCGTTTTTTTCCAAACGATTTTTTATTGGGAGAGATGGGGATGGGCATTTATTCAAAGCGGGGCGTTTATTATAAATAAATACGGTACCTAAATATTGATGAAATAATCCATAGTTAACAGCGGTTGGAATTGTTTCTAAAGCTTCAAGGTGGACTAACATCTGTCTCCAAAATACATATTGTGTCATTGTTGGATCAAACTAATTAAATGTCTTTTTAAATTTGCCAGGTCTTGGAGTTAAAGTTACTTATAGAAGGAACAAGTTACATTGCTTTCTGGATAGCTCTGGCTGTTGTTATTATTTTCATTCTCATCTTCATTGCAATCGCAGTTTACTTTTACTGCAAAAAACGAACAGGAAAAACAGAAATAACATCTCTGGTAAGCAAATCTTATTTCTATATTTATTTAGTGCCAACTTTAAATCTAAATACTTTTGATCTATTTCCACAGAGTAAAGCTCAGTCTACACTATCAAATTAGTTTGAAAAAAAAAATGTGATGTGCCCAAATATGGTAGTAATTTGATGTCATCATGCCCAAATTATTTTGTTACTACAAGTTTGGTAGTGTAGATAGTGCTTAAGAGCTTAAGAAAGCCTCAACAGAAACATGAAGAATTTGGTTTATAAAACCATATGACAACCTTCCTCTTTTTTATAAGAGCTGTCAAATAGGCAGTAGATATTTATAGTCACCATTTAAACAGGCCAAGTGGTACACTAAAATTTAAAATTGTTTGTATCAAAAGGAATACCAGTTTACGAGAAATCCTTAAATATTTAATTTATATAAAGATGCATTGTCCCCCAAAAACATGAAAAATGAAGTAATAAAATAATTTTGTAGTTTTAATCAAGTTAATCACTTAATCACAAATAAATGTTTAAATTCAACCAAAAACCCATTTGACTGTTTTTTGTTTTAATTACATTTTTTTCAGGTAAATAATTTTTTTTTCAATCCTGTTTTTGCTCAAAATGAATAACTATTTTGTTGCATTAAAATGACATATTCAGACAAAAATTGTTTAATTATTTTTTCAGTGGGACAATACAAATAAATGAATGTCTTCGGTGAATACGGCTGAAGTTTATTATTTTGTGGTATAGAATGCTGTCGTGTCGCTATACAAAACGCAATCAATATAAAACAATGAATATATTCTGTAACAAGCAAATACTAGGCGCCACTAAGTATGACTACAAATTAAATAATTCTGGTCTAGCTTTAGCAATGACATTTCTATTCTTAATTTTACTTTTTACACCAGAACTGTTTCCCCCTCAGAATGATTAAGAATAAAAATTAATAGATATCTAAATAATATTTTCTGTTATTGCAATGATTAATGAACAAAATAATGTTTTTTATTTTAAATTTCCTTACAGTTTGCTAAATTCGCACAACTAAGAATCGATAAAATAACACGTTAATGTTGCAAATGAGCATTTAAATCATTTAAGATTTCAAACTTTTTTAGTCTAACGACCCTTTCCCGGATATGTTCCGCTCTTGTGTTCAATTTAAATGTATGGGATGTAATTCCATGTATATTGTTGAAAACAATAGACGGTTATCAATAAGGGTGGGTGAACATCTCAGGAATGGGGCTTCTCACATTTTTCAACATCTGCAGGATTCAGAACGGTGTAAGGCCTTCCATCACGTGGAAGAAACCTTCCTCGAACAAACAAATCTATAACTTAGGCATCAAGCTTGCAATATGATTGTTAAGTTAACCGCTTTACCTCATTCTTCATTATGTTAATTATTGGCTCATTTAAATACAACTGTGTAGCTAGTAGGTATGTACTCTAGGTGTTGATTACAGTTCCGATGATGAGAATAGAATTCTCGAAACATGTCACGTAAAAGACGGTCTGCATTTTCATTGAAGCCTTTTGATATTGATTCTCATGGGTATGATGGTAAAAAACACAAACTCTCGCCATAATCAAATATTTCCAACTTTATTTGTTCAAGAAAATACTGTGCATTATCCACTTTTTGTAAATATTTAAAATGTCTCCACGCCCACCACTGAATTTGCCATATGTTTTACCTTTGTATTCCCAACAAGGTTTATTCAATAGATGCAATACAGTACCATACATAACATTGTTTTAGGAGTGTGCAACGTGAGTCATATACATATGGACGCATCAAATTAGCAAATGTAAACCTCAGAGTTTAATTTATTTTGTGCCGCTTTTCAGATCGTATACTTGTTAATCTTGTATTGAAGTAACCTGTTATTAAATGGATTCTGTAATTTATGACTTGCTGCTATGACTCAAGATATGAATTAGTGAATAAAACTATCGCAAATATAATTTATTTTTTATCAAATTGGATCTAAAACGAATGTGATTAAAAGGATATGCCTACTATTTATACAGTATACTGTATATAAATATATAAAACCAATTTTAGAGTAAAATTCAGATTCAGATTACATTTATTCAGATAATAATGAATGAACATATACAAAAATAAAAAAAAGATATTAAAGTGAACATAGATAAAGTAGTGGAAGTCATTATTATCATGAATCCCTTCTAGAAGTTAAAACTTGTCTCGCAGGGACCCACAAACAAAACACATTACTATAAAAATAAACCTATAGTGTGATGCTAATAAAGATCATATGCTCATGGCGCTGTGGACTTGGATGTTGCACTTTTCTACCACATCACGGCCAGTGGCGTAACGGTTATGAGCGCTCACTGACCAAACCCAGGGGCCCCGGAGCTTAAAGGGGCCCCTGAGCAGTGTCCAGAGGAAAAAACGGGCATTAAAATATGTCGAAAAAGGCTAAAAACGCCCTAGGCCGCCAGTGTTGGAAAGCCACTTGGGGTTCCTAAACCAGGGGCCTCAGGCCTCTGTGTTGATCACGTCATATTGGTACAAATTCAGGTGCTCTGTCCACGACAGTGGCTGTGTGTAAAGTACCACTTGGTACCTTGGTAATCCCTGTACTTGTCTTGAAAGATGTACTGTAAAGTTCTTAGTGCACACGATCATTTTGTGTACGCTGGACCTACAGTATATAGTTCGAGAAGTTTCATACTACCACCAACTCAAACTCATGCCAATTTTATGACTATGGATTACAAGGAACCACTTTCTTAAATGCCTGGCCACTCACTCAGTTAAATCGATTGAAAATTTATATAATAGAATTACAGCACTTTTGCAAATTAAATTTATTTTATACCACTTTTGAAATTGGAATTGCTTATTTCCTATAACAATTGAATTATTGAATGGATTGCTTATACTTTACATAAATATGACTGTACAGTGAGAAAACACTATAGCAACATATCTTTAATTTATAACACTTTTAGAATTGGCAAACATTCAATTAAATTGCAAGTATTTCATATTATGATAACTGTAGCTTGAATCAAATCAATATTTATTTTTATAATTTATTTATTAATTTCATTAGATTGTTTGTTTGATTCAATTTATTTTTGTTATTGTGATTTTCAGTTTGTAATACGTTGATCTCTTTAATTTTTAAAACCTTTACATATTAATACATGTAGGAGTGTGTTAATCTGCTCAATCAACAAATATCTTTAAATAACCTGTGTGAAATGTTTATGATGTTATCAGCCTCTACTTCAAAGCATTTCGGTAGCATAATGTCATTTAAATTCTTGGTTTATTAACAAGAACGATGAACTTTGATGAAGTAAATGGATATATATAAATCATTCATTGTAGGCTTATTTTATGTTTATTAAGATTTAATGAAATTGAAAAAGCCAAAACGTCAAATTTACATGTATTCATCTAATATTAATTGTTGACTATGCATAGATGTTGTAAATGTATTGCTCACACTGTCTCACGAGATTCAGTAACATATCTCAACCATTTGAATTCTATAAACACCAATACATTTACACAAAGTAAATTCTCATTTGATACAAGGTTTGTGTATAGTAAAGCCAAATACAGAATAATTTGGAACGAAATTGGTATACTGTAAACACAAAAAATGCTTGTTCCCTAAACAATTTCAAAAGATTAATTTCTTCTTAATTATTTAACTGAGTTTTATAATTTTAGCATTTCTGTTTAATTTATATCTACTAACTTTAAATCTATTATCCAAAAATTATATAAATTTATACCTTTTTTTTTCCTCCTTTCAATTTATGATTTTTGATGTTGTTCATCATTTTGATAGTTGTGATAGTTGTATTTCTTTGATACGGCGTTGTGGAACAACACATTTTAAAGCCTCCATTTTAAAATAAAGATTTATATTTATTTTTATATGAAGCCATTTCAAACTCCTATAGTTACCTCTTCTAAAAACAAGACACCAGTGGCATAACGCAGAGGCCAGAGGCCCCTGATTCAGGGACCCTAAGTGACCTTGCAATGCTGGAAGCCTTGGCCACTTTCAGCCTTTTTCAGCATATTATTCTAAAGTCTGTTGTTTTCTTTAGACCCTGCTGAGAGGCCCCTGTAAGCTCCGGGGGCCCTGGGTTTAGCCAGTGAATACTCATAGCCGTTACGCACTGCCAGACACTTTTGGACTAGCCCAAAATGTCTGGTCTGGCATTTATCAATCTTTTAGCTTAAGTCAAGATTGTTTAGAAGTGCTTAAGTGAAAAACTGTTCTTTTTATCTTATAGATATACTTACTTCATCATCTAAGATTTAAGGGGGAAATGTAGCTTATTTTGAAAAAAAATAAGCAAAATCATTGATTTAAAACAATATGGAGATGATTTTTTTTTAGTACATGTTTGATACATCTGATTACTTGTATAACCTATACCTGAAATAAAATAATAATTACGCATTCCACAATTTTATTTGAGATTACATTTTTATTCAAAATAGCAAACGGTAGATCGAGCTGTATCTGCTCTTGAATTGGGACGTTTTAAAGTTAGTATTGATCGAGGGAAACTGATTGCCAGCGAAACTAGCTTCAATGAACCAAGGTACCGTAATGGTAAACATCACAGTCAAGGTACCCAAATGAAGTAAGTTTTTTTATTTGTTTAACCATATTTATTACCAGGACATTTGTTTAAGAGGGTTTTAGGGAGCAGTTTATTTAAAAAAAGCTTTTATTCAAGGTGGGCATTTATTTTTTGGGGTTTAAAACGGTAGCATATACTGTATATACTCAAATGAATGCCAGCATGATGTAAAAAAAATCATATTTAATATCAAGAAATTATCAAATGTAGTACTATAATGCTTTGTAATTTCTATATCATATTGAAGCAGTCAATAAATTCTAATATTATGTCGTGAGTCGAACAAACACGTCAAAGGAATAGACCAAATACTGGATACGTTGTTTAGACGTTTATTGGAACACAACTTCAAACTGATACAGATGTAGCAAAACGAAAGGATAAAAGTACAAACACCCCTGAAACACAATGTAAACAGAGAATAATCAATACGTGCATCATTACACATACCACTGATACCCCCAAATAAAAGGTTAACTTGATCTCTCATAGATCTCTTCTAATACAACCCCGTATCCATTACACAGCTTAACACAAATTATCAATACATATATAATCCATAGGCGTAAACGCATATATTTCCATAGCAATTATCTCATATAAAACTCAAGCATCTTAAATACTCTTTTAACTATTAATACAAGATCGAATACATAATTACAGTAAGCAACAAAAAATCGAACCTGCAATGCCCTCATACAAGTAGCCAAACAATCAAGAGTCAACTCCACTCTGGTACACAGTCGTTGTTCTTATCAATGCTCTAAATAAATATAACCAATAACAATGCAAATTCTTAATGTACAATCGCAGGCATAATAGTATCATCGCAAATTAATGATCATCAACATATAAGCAGCTACGCACATCGTATCTTAACTAAATTTAATTAACAATTAGGCTATAACAATCGTAGTCACAAAAATCCAATAATAAATTTAAACACACCCTTTCTGATTTTCTTCCTATTATTTGTGGAGTCCCTCAAGGTTCCCTGCTTGGGCCTCTATTATTTTTATTATACATAAATGATATCCATAATGCCTCAAATATGTTTTCTTTTCTGTTGTATGCTGATGACACAACCCTAATTTACACTGATGAAAATATAGATTCCCTTTTTAAAATATCAACCGAAAATCTACCCAAAATTTTAACATACTTTCTGTTAATCTAAAGAAGTGCTGTTGTATGGTGTTCAAAAATTCACAAATACCACTAAATACTAGTACTTTTAAACTAAAAATTAAAGATCAATTAATACCTATTGTTGAGAAAACTAAATTTCTTGGTGTTTATCTGGACTGTAAGCTAAATTGGAAACATCAGATTACTCAAGTCGAAAACAAAATATCCAAAAGTTCTGGTATCATATATAGATTATCATCTTTCATCCCTCAAAACATACTCCGAATTCTTTACTGTTCACTAATCCTCCCTTACCTCACTTACTGTAATATTATTTGGGGTAATACATACCCGTCCTACTTAAACATACTGTTATTGATCCAAAAGAAAACCGTAAGATACATAGCAAATGCTCCTCCTTTATCCCATTCCAATCCTTTATTTTCTTCATTTGGTCTTCTTAAAATTCAGGATATTAACCATCTTCAACAAAGTGTTTTCCTCTATTCATGGCTAAACTCGATCCTGCCATCATACTTTGATGATTTATTTAGTTTCAATCTTAATTTTCATAACCACAGTACTCGGAGCGCAAATCAAATACGTATTCCTTTTTTTTAAACTACTTCTTTTAAACATAGTATTAAGTTCACTGGTCCTAAACTTTGGGATAACGTACCAGTTAATATAAAAAGTGCTTTGTCTAAGAAGAGTTTTTCTTTTAAATTGAAACGGCACCTCTTATCTAGTTATGTTTAATTATCCTTTCACTCATTGTAGTTTTGATATTTAGTCTTTTCGGTACCCTGAATCTAAAAGTCTTCATTACTGTTTTTGTCCTGTTTCCGGTTCCCGTGTTGTCCTGTTTTGTTTTTTTTTCATTTTCTATGGGCTGCTTTATACAAGCTTTGCTTTTTAGGAATGTTGCCCCTCTTATTTTAATAATTTTTACTGTTAATTTTTATTTTCTATGAAAGACAAGATAACTAAATGTTACTTTGATTGAATAAAGCCATCGAAATGCAATTAGAATTAACAATAATCAATTACATAGTCATAAGCATTCATATTAATCATAATCAAGTAAACAGTAGATCGTATTATCAAAACGAACCATCCCAAGAGGCTAATCCTATCATAGGCGAACATCCATTATATCATCTTATAACAAATTAATATTGGGCCGAGCTATGAATAATCTCGTCATTAAACACCTTAAATCATGAACTTAAAATACAATCAGACAATAATCAATAAGTATAAGTTACAACGTACCGAATTACATCAAGTTACACGCTCATAAAATAGTAAATAATCAAGGTTCTCATCTGTCTCTGCCAGACACGTCTTGTCTCTCTCAAGGCAGAGTCTCAATCTCCCGCTCAGTGAGAGGAACGCGCTAGCCTAATTACTATCTCACTAGTCAAATAAACATCCGCAGAAGAAACTGTAAAACATACTAGGCGTAACGTTAAAATAAAATATCCCTCCCTCAGCAAAGTAGGTCTGGACAATCAAATAAATCCAGTCTCCGACAATTACATAGCCTATGTAAATACGTGAACGTGATTGGTTGAAACTGCGTCACATGACTACCGCTGCGAGGATCGTAAATCGTATATATCCTCAAGAATGATGATATTGACTGAGTAATTTTCGCGTAATTATCGTGTCCCCTGTCATTAATCATATAAATTCTCGAGTTCGATGATATTGACTGTGTAATTTTCGTGTGCAACACTCGCGTTTGCCGATAAATAAACAAAATTTACTGGATCTTAAACTCGGGATGGAATTGTCACTCCATCACAAGACAACGCTTCAACCGCTGCGCCACGGAACTTGCTTGAAGAAATTAATCTTTTAAACTATTTAAGCTATGCATACATAGCGCCCTCATTTGTTATTAGTCCTCCCTAAATGTGATGAAACACCGTTTGTGATTGGTCAAAACTCACGGTAGTAACCTAGTAACTAGTACGCGCTGAACATCCGGCGATTCGGCTCCTCGAAGAGAAGAAGACGAATTGTTTATTCGGCCTACCTGATTATAATATTATTATTAATAGGCTTATTGATGGAAATTCTTCTGTTAATTTAAACGACCTAGGCCTAAGTGAATATTTTATTGCCAAGGAATCATTAATTAGTAATTATCTGTATATTATTCTTCGCAAGGTAAGGTGTCTAGGCAGGCTTGTTTACATACAATACAAATACTATAGGAGGCCTAGCCTAGCTTCACCCAACCCAGCAGACTTGTTCTTGGCTATATAATATAACAGATATCGCCTTTTATATCGGTAAAATATAAGATTTGACATCCCCTCGGGAATGATCTTAAGTTCTCGGGGAATATATATTTTCCTCAGCTGGCGCTTCGGGAAATATATATTCCTTCGAACTTAATATCATTCCCTCGGGGATGTCAAATCTTATATTTAACCTCTAAGCAGTCAATATCTGTATACTATAAATAAAAATGTGTTATAATACAGCTGTATAGGAATCTGGTGGGACGTTTAAGCAAAGAAAAAAATAAAGGGTCTTTATTCTAGGGCTGTTTATATTCCACGGTGAGTGTTTATTCTAAATATGGTAATCCAAAGCTTATTAATTGACAAAAACAGTTTCTGCCTGGTAATGTAAATATGAAATGTATAACAATAACTTGTTATGGATATCTTAATTATACTTTACTCACTGGATCCTGGTTATGAAATCATTAAATATTAAAAATTAAGTAAATTTACATTTATATTCACTGTACGTCATCATACTGACATGATATTGCATATGATATAATATGCACAATGGTTGTTGATAATGTTGAAATATATGTAGACATTGTACATATTGATTTATACCAATGAACCACCTGTCGTCATTTTGCAGATATATAAACATTACAAAGCTATTAGATGCAAATTCAATTGTATCGATCACGTCTCTATAAATACAAAACCAACGTCTGACCATAAAATGTTTTAGCTTTTTAGTAATTTAATTAAACATTTTCGAATATATAACCAAAATAGAATGTAAAGTCTAATTTGCATAATTTTATAAAGTCAAACCAGGGAGTTGTTATTAGATAATAATAATAATAACAATAACAACTCCCTGGTCAAACTGTTATATAAAAGAAAGACAGAGAAAATGTTATGTGTGCTATGACATGGGACTTTTTCAGTTTATGTTAGGACAATGAGAGTGTTCCTTTAATTCATAAATATTCTTCCCATTCAACTCATAAAAATTCATGATTTATATAATAATTACTGTATAAGCAAATGGTGTTAGTGTCCATGATTCAATGATAATCCTAGCAACATTATCTTTGGATATCAGTAAATCTGGAGATTATGTTTAATGAACTCTTGTTTTCTTTAATTTTAGGGACACCGACCTAGATGAAGATATCCCTGTGAAAATTAGAGCATCCCGAAAACGTAGTGGAAGGATTCATCCGTCATCATCTAGTGTCACTTCAGAAACGTCGCATACGGAGATGGTTTGTTTATTTGTAAACTTTACAGCCACTGAATTTCATCATTCTGATTCTTTAATGTACACCAATAAAATAGAGAGCAGTATGTCCTTTTCTTCCCCACTATCAAACAATATAACAGAGACTCTCCATAAAGTCTGTTGGCTATGATTCTAAATTTTATGTTTGATATCTGAACCAATATAAATACCTAATGTACTTTCCCTCTTCTCTTCAGAAGATTTGTCATTTGTTCTGTACTGCACAGGCCTACTTTGCACAGAACAACACTAGAACTCCATGACTAGACACATATTATTTTTTAACCATTGGCTATTTCTATTCTGTAGCTTTTGGGGCTATTCTGGAAAATGTATTACGTTTAGTCAATAATTAATGTTATCAATTTGTAGGTATTTTTTATAATGATTTTTCATATAAATTCAAATCAAATCATACAGCACATACCATGAGTATAGGCAGTTGTAATAAAATTAACTTCTTTTTGCTTTAAATTAAAGTTCTTTTCATGTAAATGACTTTTTTTTTTTCAATTTTAAGTCAAAGGGAATACCTATTATGTAACATTAAAACGAAATATTTAACAAAAACATAAAAAAAAATTATTATCAATATATCTAAAAGTCTACTGGTGTGTGAAGAATTTGAGAAATGTGTTTTTGCTACTACAAACTTATAAACTTTCATTTTTTCTTCAGGATCAGCCTCTGTTCAGCCACGTTAGAGAACGGCGCCCTCTACCACCTGCCCCAGTACTTATCCAGAACAGGTCTCATTTCAAGAACTCGGTCGGAGTAAAAAATTCAGCAGGTCTGCCACCACTTGCAGGTAAACAACTTGTAGCGAATTATGTCAACGATGCAGACAATCAAACCAAGAAACAGCTCATGGTCGATGCTCGTGTACCTAAGGTTAGTAAATATATAGTTTAATAGGTAGGATATAAAGAGCTAGCTTAATAATGGACTAAAGAAAATCCAGGACTAAAGATAGTCCAGGACTAAAGTTAGTCCAGGACTAAAGTTAGTCCAGGACTAAAGTTATTCTAGGACTAAAGATAGTCAAAGACTAAAGATAGTCCAGGACTAAAGTTATTCTAGGACTAAAGATAGTCCAGGACTAAAGTTAGTCCAGGACTAAAGATAGTCCAGGACTAAAGATAGTCCAGGACTAAAGATAGTCCAAGACTAAAGATAGTCCAGGACTAAAGATAGTCCAGGACTAAAGTTAGTCCAGGACTAAAGTTATTCTAGGACTAAAGATAGTCCAAGACTAAAGATAGTTCAGGACTAAAGATAGTCCAAGACTAAAGATAGTCCAAGACTAAAGATAGACAAGTACTAATCATAGTCCAGGACTAAAGTTAGTCCAGGACTAAAGTTAGTCTAGGGCTAAAGTTTTATAGTGTCCCCTGAAAATTAAATCAGGAAACAGAATCATAATAATAACTAATAATGTTACCTTTAGTAAAGTAACTATGAGTATAACACGTAAGGTGGCTTTTCTCTCATAAAAATAGTTTTTTAAATGATTTAATACTTTTGCTGGTCACAACCCATTCAGGTAGTGAATTCCATTTATTGATTAATGCTCTGGTATCAAAGAAGTTTTTATATATTTTTATTTCAAAACCCAAACCAATAGCAAAATTAATTCTCCATTAAGAGAAAGGTTATACAGTAATGTTTAGTTGATTTCCGTCTAAGTTTTTAAAATGTTAATGATTTAAAGTTGTGAATAGATCTCCTCCTTTGTTTCAATGTAGAGCAACTTGTCTACAGGTATGTTTGTCTTGTAAACAGAATTGTCACCTTTGTGAAGGATAGTGAATTAATTCGCTTATGATTATCCTGGGCTATCCTGTCCTGCTTAAATATATAAAATCATAAAGCATATGGGATTGTGAAAATTTAAAAATAAATGAAATTATTTTATTGTTTCATTTTTTTTAGTCTTGGTATAAAAGCCACCTGTATCTAAATATTGAAGAACTTCAATATGAAATAAGCAAATGGAAAAAGAGACAAGAGCAAAGATCGAGAAGAAAAGAGAAAAAGAAAACAAGAAAACTAATGGAAGAGATGGAAAGACAAAGGGATGACAGAGAAAGGGCACAAAGAGAGGTTAGAAAACTGATTGTGTTTATTCCATAGTAGGAGGCCTACAAATTTTAATTTAATTTAAATATTCTAGCTGCGAATTCTAATTGTCACACATGTTAACAAATTAATACAGTACTAACATGGAAATGGCCAATTCATTCAACTCTACGAATACCTTGGATTTTTGCCCTGTAGAATTTAGATTGGCCAATCCATTAAACTTTCTGAACACCCTTGGATTGAAGAAGTTGTTTTTAGAATACATTTAAAAGAAAGAATAGATTAATAAGCTTTGATTCAATTCTCGTTTCCAGACATCCAAATTTGTCTATTTGTGTGTTCCCTATAATCCTTGCAACTTTTCATACTAATTATTTTTCACTTAAGTTTATAATTATTAATTTTGTATCAAAACGTACAGTCTCTGCTACCAATTTTATTTTTTTTGGCGTTTTCACTTAATTTATTTCTCCTATCTCTTTCTTTTCTCCCTTTCTTTTATTTTTATTTGCTTAAATATAATTTAGCTGGATGTGACAGACTCAACTGGTTCTGATGAAGATCAGGTATATGTTTAAGCTTGGTTCCCACTAGGACGTAACACAAGGACGTAAACGCAACGCAAGCGTGTTGACCAATGACAAACACCAGTTCATATGATGCATTGCTTGTGATTGGTCAACTGAACGCTGCGTTACGCCATTGCATTGCATCCTATAGTGGGAACCAACCTTTACTAGTTACAAACATGTCTATTTACACCCAATGCTAACACATTCAGTTTATTTTAATCTTTTCATCATGTTGCAACTTTCTCTCAACCATGTTCGATTTTGTTTCTAATTCATAATGCAATTTAAAATAAAACAAGGGTAACTCCAAATAAAGATACAGAACACATATTGAGAATTCAAAATCTCAATCTATTTGATCATTTTCACCATCAGAATAGATAAAATTAATTGATTTCTCAGCAATTTAATTTTGGAAACTATTCAGTGCCGATCTTGTGGAATAAAGGGCCTTTCACTGTGCTCCGGCGCCAGCAAATCAACTGTCAATGTTTCGTTTTCACGACACTCAACACAGCTATGCGGCAATCAATATGTGCATAATCGCGTGAAAACGAAACATTTTCATTCATTTTGAGTTGCCGGTCCCTGGTCGAAACAGTGCCGGAACAGGTGTGAAAGACCCTTAAAGCCGTTTTGTATAAACTTATTAAGGCTAATGTTCATAGATACCAAAACACCACTTTGATTTTGAAGATTCATTTTAAACAAACCAATAAATTACATTATGAACAGAATAGTTTATGATCATGAATGATTTCGATCATCACTCTGATAATGAAGGTCAGTGAAGGTCAGTAGTTTGTTGGGTAGTTTAAAATTTGCCATATCGCCAATTGTCCCAGCATGCAACATTGTGTAGTCAAACATCTGCGTTGCTGCTTTTATTGTTTCTAAACCAAAAGTACTGTGACTGTTGCCAAGAAATGTAATGTAAATATTACATGCTTTGCTATTATAACCATAATATTTTGTATTCAGTCACAATTTTGCACAATTATTACCTGTAGTAATTTCCAATTACCACATCTTGAATTATTTTAAATAGATGAAATACTTACATTAGCATGACTGTGATATTTTTATATTCATTGGGTGTAGAATTATAGCATGAGAATCTGGTCATTTTTGCAAGACTAGATATTCTATATAGCGCCCTCTATAATTTTGTTTGAAAATAGAAAGTGAGGATGTCTTGATGTAGTTATTTGTCTATCTATTTTTATGGTTCTATTCCAAACCTGAATGACCATTTCAGTAACAAATCTGCTGGCCAAACCCTATAGTAGAATTTTAACCCGGTGTTGACCATGAAATCACATTTGGAGCAAACATACGGTGTGTAGTTTCCAATTAAAATAAAATATTTTGTCAAATAAAGTAGTGGAATACTACAGTAGAACCCTTCTCTAAGACACACTAATAGTCAGGTGGCTTAGCGACTATTGTTACACAGCGGACAAAAGCACCAAATTTGGCAAGAGCCACACAATCCGTGAAAAGGAACAAGTGAAAATGTATGTGTCTTAACTTTATAGCCAATCCATGTTCAGAGGATCCGATTAAAGGGACATTTTTCTCAGAGTCCGAAAGGTGTTCCCTTAATAGGGGTTCTACTGAATCAATCAATTTTTGTATGCAATGAGACAAGCTTTGTCTTAAAGCACAATAGTTATTTACTTCCAGCCTTCAATATCAAGGGTATCACAAGAATTATTTCCTGGTTCTGTCTCGACAAACAGTATTAAACCTTGAGTATTGTTTTTCCATGACACATTTTTTAAACTTAACTCTAGACATATTATTGCATATTTATGACATGTGAACTGCTCATCCCTTTATTTTACGAGGTCCTACATTCAATAAGCTTTCGATTCGCAGCGACCGAGGACTAGCAACTAGCCTAGATCAGGTTAATCGATGAATCATCTCCACATGCGTACAATGAACTAACAGACGTAGTTTGGTCGTGGGTCATCGCAAATCTAAAGCTCCCTAATACAAAAGTGATGTATATTATCAACAATAGCTTCATACATGTTTTATCAGGAAAGATTTCTGTTGTACCCAAATATTCAACATAGAATGCATCATCACCAACATTTTTTTTCCACTGCATCACTAACTGTACATCATAAAGTTAGTTGCAATAACATGATACAATATATACTCTAGACAAAATGTTTGTATATGGTGACAAGTCCCTATTGTTAAAAAATACATTTATCTTAAATGGACATACCACTCATCTTTACACCTTTAATTTAATGACGTAGTTGATGTGGGTTTTATCCATATTCTGAGGCATCAGCGCTAATAATGGTTATTTGAATAATGTCATACTTTTATTATGCGTTTGTCTCATTGTTCTTATCACTCCTACGCAAAAGCTTTTTTTTCCCAATGGATATTGTTGGTCAATTGACCCCTACACCTGTTTAGGACCTTGAATTTCGATAAAGTTTAATCTGGAATCACGACAAATGTCTTTTACAGGTGTAAGTTTAGTTCTTCTGTAAGGACATCTAAAAATAAGTTGCAATGATGTCTCACTAGAATCGCTTTTTATGTTTATCTTACCCACAAAAAAAATGTCTGTAATGTGATGACAAATATAATACGTATGCTAATACAATATAATATGTATACTATATTGAATAGTGGCATATTAGCTTTGTGGTTTAACATGCATGCTTAAAACAGATTATCTGAGTGATGTGTTCGAAACCTAGCCCTGTACAATGATTTTCTTTTTGGGATGTTTTTTAGAAGAAAAAAAAGATGTTCCCTTAATTTCCCCTGAATTGGGTGTCTCAAACAAAAAGTTATATTTTCAATTTTGAGTTCATTTGATTCAACATGTTTGCTTAATCAAATTCTCTGAGTGATGGGTTCAAATCCTAGCCCTGTCAAGTACAATGATTTTGGATATTGGCTTTTTTTTTTAGAAAAAAAGGAGTAAAACTGTCCATTTACTAAGGCTTGTCCCCTGGATGGTGTGTCTGAAACAAATAGTTTTATTGTCAGTTTTGAGTTCATTTGATTTAAGCCTCTTTAAAATGTCTGGCATGATTAGTAGGTTTAAACCACAGGATTTCTGAGGATTACAAGATCACTTCAAATGACACTTCCCATATCTATCTTTTGTGTAGAGCAGATTATTAGTTTACTGTATTATATTGTTTTTATCGTTTATTAACCTTTTATAAAGGAAATGTTGATTACAGTAGAACTCCTATTAAAAGGACACCTTCAGGGCCCAACAAAGTATCCCTTAAAAGAATCGGCAGTGAAGTAGCCACAAGAAATAAAGTGGTCCAGTTTTCACAAGAAAAGGGAACAATCTCTGTTCAAGCCACTGGGTTTTCAAAGACCTCAGTTAAAAAGTGGTCATGTTGAAACCTTACCAACTGTACTGGTGGCTATGGCCGTGATGGGTGTTCCCTAAACGTTTGGCCCCTGAATAGGAGTTGACCATCAAAACATATAGTTTCCTGTGTTCATTTCATGGGAAAATATACCTTCTATAAATGGTCTCCCCTAAGCATGATAAATTATTATTTTATTATGCATCCTGTAATTTGCACTCGCTGTTGGATTCGTATGAAAAAAAGAAATGTTTATCTTGCATGTGCCCCGTCTTCATATAATGATTTATCGTTGGACAGGCAATGATAATTTGATTTTCTTCTAATGCCATATTTTATCTTTAAACACTGCTCTTTATTGGTTAGTTAACGTTAAACTACTTACTGTTTCAGATTGATTCGTTATTTGAAGAACAGAAATCGGCAGCTGCAAACCCAACAGCACGGTAAGGGTTGTATGAAATCGATAGATGGCGCTGTTGTAAATCTTACTAAAAGTTTTTAATTTGGATAAAATATTTATTTTCTTACAGAAATGAAATTAGTTCACAAAAAAATCGATGGAAAAGTGAAGGAGATGAACCATTACCTAGACCAAAGGTATTTTGAAAACATTTTTCGATTTTATAGTTTTTTATTGTGAATTTGTTTTTTTTAATGAATTTATTGTGATTTTTATTCATAAAGATTTTAGGGAGTTAATCTTATACAGTTATTTAGTTTTCTTTTTTTGTCTTGGTTGTTTTAGGTGTAGGAAACGTTCTTCCATATTTTTTTATGTTCTCTTTTATCATAAATCTTAACAAAACCCCTGATTTCTTCTATTGTTTTTGTTTTTCAGAAAAAGAAGAAAACTAAACAATTTGTTGCGTCAACTTCAGAAAATGTTGAGATGGTGTCCAGTAGACCATTGAATTCACCAGTAAGTGCTATTGCTAAATAAAGTGGTTTTATTTTTCCTGGTTTTTTTTTCATTGAACTATAAAATGGTAATTTATTTTAAAATAAGTTACTGCCCATTTTATGTTTGATTTGGAGAAAATTAAATTTGCAATTTTTTTTTTTTTATTTCTGATATTTTATGAGATTTTAGTTTGACATCATTTTGGTCACATCATTAACCGTTTTTCATTGTGCAAGAATACAGTTTGTTTATGTGTTTATGATAATATAAAATTAGTGGAGCAAAGAGTCCATTTACATTGCTCTAGTTCCTCTCATTCATTTATTGGACACTTTAATATTTACCTTTCAGTTTGGATATTTCTCTGTTGACAGAATTGCATATTTCATTGTTTTACATAATTCTGATAACGTATTTGTGAGTGAAGTTGGATTGAACCCAGACCCTGGGACTTTAATTTTAAAATCCCTGTCTAAAAGTTTAGTCTTATGATAATGATTCTCAATACTATAATTCATTTTCACCCTTGATTATAATTATTATGTATTAATGTTAGAAAAAAATTAATTATTTTCAAACACAGCAGAAAAAATGACAAAATCTCAATAAGTCAAAGATACAGAAATACATTTTTTTTTAAAAAACCTGACATTTATAGACATAGTTTTGGGTTTTCCCCAGTTGTAATTAAACACCTTTGTTATTATGTTCATTTAACTGATTAAATAACATAATTATACAACATCATCATTTTAATCACCCACATACAAAATGTGAAAATAACAGCATAGGAGAATGTTTTAATCACTTTAATGTAAATCTACAACACAAACCTTTAACCAGGGGGAGGGGCGCTACTAGCTTAGCTCATGATGATGTTTTCCCCTATGTGGTCAAACGAACCTCCCTATATGGCTATTACGTGCTTGCAATCGTCTTCTGGACCAAAATGTTCAGACATTCTAAACGTTACTTTATTATTGAAAAAACATGGTGTACCACTAGTATTACTTTTTTTTAAACTTTAGTTATAGAGGGTGAAACAAAACAGCAGATCCTGACAATTATTCAACCTGTTAGTGGCGGTTTCATCGCTGTTGGTTGACAACTGAATAAAATAAAATTTAAAAAAATAAAAAATCATGGGGCCCTCATGATGATAAGTGTCTGTGTGTGACAGTGGCTGTGTATAATATACTAGTACACTATACTACAGACATCACTAGATATTATTATCATATTACTTATTTATTTCCTATGCAAACATTTAAACACAATACAATACTGTTTTAACTCATCTCCTTTTAAATTTTGTACCCTAACAGAAAAATTAGTAAACAATTTGGATATCTTTAGAATTTAATTCACAACTGTCCCCTATGAACTTGTTGTTCACCTTTGTACAAACTGGGTTACACTTTGGTGTTATACAAATTAGTTAGTATTATGAATGTCCAGCACAGTGACCAGCCATTTTTGACCTAACTTCCTGTATTCTTAGTGGACTTCTAGGGACCTTAAACTTCCCATATAACTTCCTCCTACTAGTGATATCACAGGCGACAGACTTCTTCCTTCAATGGCATTATTGTGCTAATTTCCTCACCCCTGTTTTAACAGCTCGTAAAAAATTGAAGTAATTGTTATTGTAATTTATTTTACATTTTTTAATTTCTCTGATGGATTATTACAGGTCATTAATTAAATTTGTGACAAAAATCAAAACAGATAATAATAATAATAATAATAATAATAACTTTATTGACAAACACTTTTAGATAAGTGGCAACACACTCATTAGTGGTGCAGTCAACTTAAACTACATACAAAATAAAAAAAAACGTTATAAACCAAACAATTAAAAAAATTAAAAATTATTATTTCAATACGAGAATATGAAAATTACTATATAGAATTGATTATAAGTTAAATCATATTCAAATGTTTTATTATATATATTATATACTATTGTGTTTCGTTATTTACAGCCTTCTCTATAAAATTAGATTAAAAAAAAGGTAGGATTTTGACAACGTTAAGTGTGAGTTGCAATATAAATGTGATTGAAATTGTTATGTCAAAATGTTTGCACAAACTCTATGTACAGTACTAAATAGCATCAAGCACTATTTTGTCTAGTTCTAGTACTATTTAGTTATAATTCAACTTTTTTATGTAACTATAGATACATTGATTTGCATAGAAAAAAATATATGTTTGTGTCTGAAAGGAAACATTTCTTGTAATGCTTCTAAACGTAATTTCAATAATTTGGGCGGCCAAAGCAGCAGAACACAGTAAAAGTTGGCCATATCGGCCTATCGTATGTTCTGGAGGTAGAACAAGTCTTCTCTGATAAGGGCTTGAAATTAGAGGCCCATGTACACATCTGGCTTTTGTGCATTTAAAAATAACCCATGTGCATCCTAGGCTACCCCGGTGTTTTGACAAAACACAGCCTCATAGAAATGAAATCTTGCTTGAAATGAAATACTGTATGTATCCATGTTTGACTGAAATTAAAACATGCACAATACTCCAAAAGCTTTCAGGTTTATTTTTTAGCAATAAATATCCCTCTTTTGCATTCAGTAAACTTTTTTTATTATGGCTTTATTATAATGTTTATAGTAAATATTTATCTATTATTATGTCTAAATTTCTTGTTTTGTCTAATATAATATTGTACATTTCTGTGGCATTTATTTGTTTATAATAATTAACATTTCTTTTATATAAGTTATTTGAGGTTTTATATTAAATATCTGCTTGATAGTATACTATATATTTCACCAAAATTTGCTATATACTATAAGTATTAATAAAAACCTTTTTTCTAAATATGTTACTTTTTTATCTATAGATTTTTATAGCACGTTCCAGTAGTAACTACCCACCTTATGATCAACATTACAAACATAAAACAAAGCACAGAAGTCAACCTACGATACAAGAACCACTTTTACAACGTTCTGATGCCAACAGTGTCTTCGTAGTTCCTTCAGTTCCTAGCGCTTACTATCAGGTAAAATATTTGTTTTATAACGTACTGCTTGTCATTCATTCTTTATTTTAGAGTGGTTAGGACACTTGACTGTCATACAGATAGACCCGGGTTCAATTCCCGACAACTCCCAGTCCCAACTCTCAGCTGTAATATGAGTACCTGGTTGAAAATACTAGGGAGAAAAAAGGCGGCGTGGAAAGGAACTGGCCACCCTACCACATAATGCCGAGGCTTAGTACAATGAGCTCCTAACAGCTAATTCCCCTACGTTCAGAGAACACGGGACTCACCTTTACCTTTTACCTATCCATTAAAAGGAAACATGAACAAATATAGTGCTACATAAATCAATACTATTGTTGGATTATTTTAGGATTATTAGATTGAAGGTGAAATCACCTAAAACGAATCAATCACTTAAACGATCTGGAATACACGCCACCGAAACATTTTACAGGGGCAGGGGTTACACCATGCTTTCACTTCACTTTACCCTAACAAACTGTAAAAATCTGGTTTAGTAATTGTAAAACATATCCAATTCTTTTTTGGGCATATTACTACCATATTTGGGCACATCACACTTTTTTGTCACATAAAATTTAATAGTGTAGACAGAGCTTTAAATGGATTATTTTATTCATTAAAGTCTTTGTTAAAGAAAATTTCTCGTCTTTTATTCATATTTTGTAAAAATACCGATTTTAAATCTGCATTTTTCATATTTATTAAATTCTTTTAATTGTTTTCTTTCCTAGCATGTTGAAGATGAAGAATTTCCAACTAGAACTGAAGTCATACAAAGAAAATGGCATAAAGAACGGCAACGCCTTAATAAAATGTTAGACGAAGTGTTTGCAATTAGTACCATGGTCCAAGAATATCCAAACCACACATACGATTCCCAACAATATAATAAGCCACCATATTCAACTGTTATGTACAGCCCACAGTCATTTCAGGGAGGGTATCCGGAGCTGTATGATGGTAGTAGATATGAATCAGATCATGTGTCATCACAACCCAACACGAAAGTAAGGGAAAGAATGCGAAATACAGAAAGTTACCCTTTTGAAATTGAGAGTAGGAACATGCCAAGTAATAACAGAATTAACGTTGAAATGAATGGTTATGAGGAAGTACAACGCGAACTTGATGTAAGATTGAAAGAACTCGGACAAGCGAACACACTTGTGTACGATAAAAAACCTAAACAGGGGAGGTCAAATAGGAAAGTAAGTCCGAGTAGTGAAGAAGAATCAAAAAGTCAAAATGAAAATAATGGCACACCAGATCAGAAACTGACACAAACTGATAAATATGGATCAGAATCTGATCAAGTTAGAAAAAATGACAAAAAGGAACCAGTACCAGGGAGATCAAATAGAAAAATAAGTCCAAGCAGTGATGAAGGGTCAACAAATTCTGTTGAAGCTTGGAAAAACACTTCAGATCATGACTCACCAGATAAGAAACTAGCAGAGGTTAATGAACTTGATGACCTTAAGGAAAAGAACAAAGAACTCCAAAGGCAACTTGAACAACAGCAGCGTACAAATGTAGAAAAGACTTTGGCAGAAGTTGGACAGAGTGCTAAGTTAGGTTCTGGTGAACCAACCATCAGTGCATCTGCTGCTAGGCAGTCTGAATCACAAGAGAAGCAAGTTGCATCTGAATTGTCTGCCTTGGGAAGATTAAGAAAAACAATTGAGGAATGGTCTACTAAAGATACTCCACAGGTTTGTTTTCATTTGATAATGATCTATTAGAAAGTATTGTTATTCTTGAAATTCTATTAAAACATGATGGTTTCCAGGCTGTAACAAGAGGTTAAAAACAGACAAGGCAAAGATTCTTTAAATATAATTATTAATATAAAATATGACGATCTGTGCTTGGGAATTGGTGTGGTGGTGGGTATGGCCCTGACTTTATTTACAGAAGGGAGGGCGCACTAGGGGAGCCTGCTTTCTCGTTTTGACATATACATTTAAATTATAAACTACTTTTTTTGACAGACTATTAATATTAAATGTTAACACTCTCCGTTTAAAGTTTAACAAATTCTGTGATCTGCCCAAGATAGGTGGACATTTTTTTCTGACATCATACATATTGCTCTGTCCTCTGTAACAGTGTGCCGTATTGGCTTTTGAACCCTTCATTGGATTGTAATGACATTTGATTGAGTAGACAAATCTTGCTCTTGGTTTTAACTTCAAGACCTTCCTGTGGGGACATTAATTACAAATCATTAATTAATATCTGCTAGTGACACATTTTACCTGTTAGGAATTACACCCGACTACAAAATTTCCAACAACTTAAATTTTTATAATTATTTTACGTCTTAATTGAATGGCAAATTACGTCTAAAAATACTACATTGATATTTGGAGGTTATGGATTCATGCATTTTACTAGGTTTTTTAGCGTAATGGGACTTGCCTTCTAATCATTTTTATCACATTAACTCAATATTACTGTAGATAAATATGCAATAATTATTCCCTCGTTAAAACACTATGTCTGGTTGATTTGTTACTAAAGATTATGTTTAATATCCATGTTCTGAAGAAGAACATCATGCACTAACCAGAAATTCTTCCATTTTTTAATGGTTCAAGAATTTCTGGTTAGTCAATGATATGGTTTAACTTATTTATAATGCAAACATTTTCAGACTATACAGCTATTTCCAAAAAATCAATGCACTATTTATAGTGTGAGCATGCTCTATGGTGTGAGAAACATCGTAAACTCCCAATCATTGTCTTTGTAGTTACTGTACCGCTAAATGCCCAAAAGAAATCTATATTTTAATATGATGTGAAAAGGCTAGCAATGAATTTAAATACCATATTACTTTGTCTAGACACTATGTGTACCTTATATTCTGAACAGGAAAAATGGAAATCTCTACCATATGAGACATATCCCATCTTGGCCTGTCCTATGTATTGTTATTATTAAATATTTAGTTATATATATTTTTATTATTATTTTTTTCTTCCTCATTTTGATATTGTGGTCTATGCATTGCTGTTCCTTTGTACCATAGCTCATGTTGTTTTATGGTCAAATCATCAAGCTTGTATCTTATTTTGATCTCCCTTCACACTTCTTTGAATTCACTCATTATTACTCTGTATTCAATGTTTGAATTAAGTGTAGAGAAACCAAATACACGTAATAAAACAATACAAGTAATGAAGGTTTATGAGTTTGAATGGTAAGAATATTTCATTAGTTGAAAAATTGATTGATCTATTTTTAATGAGGCATAGACGAGGTGGAAATAGAGAAGTTCATTTTTTAAGATGTATTGTCCCCTGAAAAATAATTTTTGAAATTTTTTTGTTGAATATGCCATTTTATTGTCACATAATAGTTATCCTCTTTGACCAAAATTTAATCGAAAACAATTTAAAAATTATCAAATTGACTGCCATCCAGTGGGTTTTTGGTTGAATTTAACCATTTCTTTTGTCATTTTAAAAGTGAAAACATTATTATAATATATAATAAGTGATTAACTTTATCAAAAATACAAAATAATATATTCAAAATCTGATTTTAGTAATCTTCTTTTTTCAGGTTTTTTGGGGACAATACATCTTTAAATTAAATATTCTCTCCATTCAACGAATACAAAACATTCATTATTTACATTACATTGATTCAATGTATCCATCGAAAATCATTGACGATTTCTAGGCTGGGAAGCTAGGCCATCCAATTTGACGAATGCTAGGCTGGGAAGCTAGGCCATCCAATAATTGACGAATTCTAGGCTGGGAAGCTAGGCCATCCAATCATTGACGAATGCTAGACTGGGAAGCTAGGCCATCCAATTTATGCTAGGCCGGGAAGCTAGGCCATCCAATTTATGCTAGGCCGGGAAGCTAGGCCATCCAATTTATGCTAGGCCGGGAAGCTAGGCCATCTAATTTTGTACAAAGTACAAACAGTTATAGACAGCATACACGACAAGTTGATTTTCAAATGCGAAAATTCTCAAAATGTTTACAGAAAGCTGAACGTGCATTAGAGTGCTTTAATTACCACCATTAATAGATATCACTTTTTTGTTAGATAGGGCTAATTCCAGATGATACATGATGCGTAATCAACCAATCGAATTGCAAGAATACCATCACTTGTGTTATAATTAAAATTAATATACAAAATAATTAGGACGCATTTCAATGTGTATCAAATGCATGCAAGTCTATTTGTTTATATTATTAAACTTTGGCTGTATGCCATTGTGAGATATCCATTTGGTGTCTAACCCAGTACGTCATTCTTCCCAAGACAGTGTGTAGATATTTATATTTATCATTACTCATCTTTTAAGACAATACAAATATAAAAACAATGGTAGAATTAATTCATGGTTGTTTTCTTGCCAATTTTGTTTATCCTTGTGAGATTGTTTTGTTCTTTTTTTTTCTCATACGCATCCAACAGCTAGTAACTCGCCAATTACAGGATAGACAAACTATTTTCTAATTTATCATGCTTATAAACTAAGTCTCATTTGAGGCTAGAGTGGAGTTGAAAGTTACAACCCTGCACTAGACCAGCATTGAACCCTGGACCTTGGGATTGGAAGGCAAGCTCATTAACCACCAAGCTGCAACTCCACTACAGCTTCATTAAAAAAATTAAAGATGTACTGTATTGTCCCCAAAAAAACATGAAAAATTAAGATTAATAATAAAATCAAACTTTCATTAGGCCATTTTTACAGTTTTAAGAAATGTGTTTACTTCTGTAGAAAAAAAAACAAATAAAAATAATAATTTCACTTAGAAAAAGACAAAATAAACAGTTAAGGTTAACGAAAAACTCATTGACAGAAATTATTTTATTATTATTATTTATTTAGTTATTACTAATTTTTTGCCTTAAATTACAGTTTATTAAGTAAATACATTTGTTTTCCATCCAATTTTTGGTCAAATCAAACTATTACAATTTTGTGTAATAAGTTTTTCAGGGGATAATCTTAAAATAATTTTAGATTTTACAGCTATATTTTAAATTCATTCTGCAGGTGGCCGTTCCTCAATCAAAATAAATAAATACTACACGACAATGTTGAAGGAGAGAAATATATGCTCTAATTGGCATTATTCATATAATAGTAGTCATTTTTGGAGACCCACTGGATAGTTTGATTTAGTTCGCTTTTGGGAATCCTGTCTCTCTCTATTGTTTGTTATTCTTTGTTTATGTGAGACGAAATATATGAAAATCAATTAAAAAGGTTGGTGTTCAATTTTTTAAGATCAACAAAGATACAAGATAAGTTCAAACAAATTGATTTTCAAGCCTGAGAAAGAATATACAGATAATAATAATATTAAAGGTAGTCTTATATAGTGCCTAATACAATGTTTCTAGAGCGCTTTACAAACAAAAATGATCCATAAACCACATATATTTTTTTTAAATGGAAAATAACGTTTCTCACTTGTCATAGAAAATGCAGAATATAAAAATACATATTTAAAAATAGCCACAAATATTAAACAAAAACAATTTTTTTATTTTATGTTTTTCTAAATAATACATAATATTGCATGACTACCTGCAGATATTTGAATCACAACCACTCAAATTAGCACATAATTAGCACATAATAAAGATTTAAAATCCCTCATTGATTCATACCTCCTACTGCTATATTAAACTAATGTGATATAACATTCAGGCTTTTTTTATTCCAAGTATAATTGTATTTTTATAATATATAACATATGTGATATTGTTTCCCAGGTATGTAGAAAAGGATTATGATATTGTCATCTTGTGAAGATTTTTTCTTAAATAGTCACTGTACTAAAGTTGATCTGGATTAGTTTCAACTTTAACCCATTGTATCTTCCAAGACTTTCTCACAATGTCAAGTACCTAATAATAGAATATGTTAATTCAATTAGATTTGCCGTGTGTTTATTATACGTCGATACGTATCCTGATAGAAGGAATAATATAATAACTCTACAATCTGATTGGAACACTCGTTCAATTGGTCAGTTTTTCCGCAGTTTCATCGGCGATAATGGTATAATTTATTTCTGAAGTTTACTTTTTATTTAACAATTCAGATGAGCACAAGGTTGAATAAGTGCACCAAGTACTTCCTACCTCTTCTTAACTATAATTCCAAAACTTCCTTTTGCTGTGCATTTACCCTTAAAGATGGGACATTATATTATCCCAAATGGCACACATTGTCCTTCACTATACCAGATGTGCTCTATTCACGACAATTTTGTTTCAACTGCAAAACAATATTTAAAATATGTATTTAGTTACATTTCCTTGATAAAAACACATGTGTGTTACTGATTATATGCATTTATATATTGGCCACCTGTGATTGTGTCACTATATCATAGTTCATTGATTTTAGAGTGTGGTACCACATTGATTAAAAAATGATTCCTAATTTACCATTCAGCAAATACACTCATTAGGTATTTGGTACTACTATGCTATACATGCTAATCACTATGATTACCTACCTATAATAATACTATCTAGATAAATAAAGTCAATATAGGCTTTTTAGAGTTCTCCTTTTGAATAATCAAAACTAAACCCGAAACCAGCTGTGAATACTGCCACCACACTGACTAGTTCTGTGATAATCAACATGATGATTGGGGAAACTCATAAAAATGAAGATGAAGAATTAACTATTACAATTTGTTTATATTCCCAAAACTGTTCTCTCCCATTTGTTGTTTGCCGTAAATTCTGATATATTATTGGTGAATTTTCTCAACACTGCACCAATCAACCCAACAATAGTTTTATCGCCAGATCGGCCTCTTGGGAAAGTTGTGATAGACTAAGCGATACTACACGCCCTAATATTGCACCACTTCAGTAGCAAACAGGCCAAGGACGATGTTAACTAGACAGCCAATTGCCCTTTTACATCATCAGTACAAAACTCAATTATTAAAAATTAGTTTTATGCCATAATCTGTAACTTCGTAGCAGTTTTAGAGCCAAGGGACCTTAGTTGGATCCTTATTGGAATTTTTTTCTCATGTCTCGAATTATTTTTATAGTTCAGTTGTTGTCGGTTGTTGTCTTTTGTACAAATTAAAAATTGTATAAAAAATAATGAAAATGATTGTAAGGGAAATGAAAAAAGATTAAATACAGAATTAAGGGAACACCTTCAGGACCTAACAAGATGTTCCGTTGTTAGGGGTTTCTCCTGGAATAGTGGTTGGCCTTAGTGTTAAACTGTTAAACATATAATTACCCTTGTAATGTTTGTTTTATAGGAGAGTGTCCCCTTAATAGGAGTATCCCATTGAAGGGTTGTGCTTTATACTAACCATTTGCAAATCCATTTGCAAGCTATAAATAAATTATGTTAAATATAATGGTTTCATTTTTTTTCTCATTCAAATAATACCATCAAGGTATCATGTAATTTCCGGTTGGCCTACATCTGAACATCGTATTACCAACTAAGTCGTTTAGTAGGAGAAGATTTTAAAAAAGAATTTTAATTATCTCTTGCTATTGTAGTTCGTAAATTTGATTCTAAATATGGTTTTATAAAAATGATTTCTTTTCCATGATCTTCATAATGTTTGGGGTCAAAAGGTTAAGTCTGAAAGCAGTAGATAATTAGATATATTTGACCCTCCGATTGAGGAAATCATAGTTGTATAGCCACTGCATTAAAAGGAAGGAATCGTCTTAACATGTGAATTTCACGTGTAAATATAAATATGAGGTTAATGTTCTTTTGCCATTGGTTCTGTGACTTCAATGGGGTTTCCTTTATTATCCTTTATTTATTATGCTATCCAATTTATACGTGGCACTGTTGGGATTTATGAACAGCTACTAAATATAAATTACAAACTTTTTGTTTTGTTTAATATAATTAATCAAAGATATTAATTATTAAGTGGCATGCCATCTGATTTTTATTAATAATAATAATATCCTGAATTATAAATTTCCTAATGATCTGAAACCATGTACATATACCATAGAGACAATCTATATTTTAGAGTAGCACAAACTCGGAATTTGTTATTGTATCTCATCCTACTTAATATAACTGATAATCATGCCATTCAAGCAGGTACACCTCTCAAATAAAATGTATCCATTTGGCTATGTTTAGTTTATTAGAAAATTATTTTTAGACCAATTTCTTGCGACGTCCGAATGCAGCGTACAATCTGCCACAGTCATCATGACTTCACTAATAATGGTGCCAGTCAAGTCCAAATCAAAGAGGCTTTGAAGAGATATACTCCTACACTTGGCAATAGGCTGTTGAAATCCAAAGGTTTCACTGTTTTGCTTCCCCCGTATTACAAACCTTCAAGAGCATTAAGATCTAATCATTAGCTTAAAATACCTAAATTTAAAACTCAGGATGTCACCCATACCAACTTTAGTGCAATTTGTAAATAAACTTCATAGTTAAATTATATATATTAAAGCATTATTCTCAAATTGGATTTTAGCTAAAAATAATAAAATAATAAATCTTATATAAGCTTTAAACAAATAATTTATTACCTCTTTGTGCAATAGGATCTCATAATTGTCTGTATTTTTTTCAATGGTATTTTTATTTGGTTTTTATTGTTGCTTAATATTTTATTGATTTTCCAGCCCATAATGTTTTATTTTTAATATGTACATACAATGCTTTCAGCTTTTGCTGTTTTTTTGTATTATCTTTATACAGAAATAAAAAAAAAAGAAGTACATTTGTGAATGCTAAAAAAATAATAGAGGGTGGATCTCATTTAATTCCTAAAGAAAATAATTCATTTTTTTTGTAGAAGACAAGCATACCCTTAGATCAACAGGAAAAGGTAGAAAGAAGAGATACTAAAAATATTAGTCAGGAAGAAGCACAATTGTCACCTGTCATGGGGTCAAAGGGCACAGTTTTAGAAGAAAATCAACAAAAGTCAGATACAGGTAAAACATTTATTTTATATTAATTTACGTCATTATTGATTTTTGTTAAATCTTTCTTGATTGAATCTTTCTAGGTATGTATTCTGCCTAGATATCAACGGACCGATTTTTAATTTCTAAAATTTATTATTGGAATTAAATTCTCAGATGGAACTGGTGATCAGGGATCAATGGCAAGCCTTGTTCCTGGACAGGTATCAAACGAAGATGAAAACCCTACAAAGAAAGAGAAGGAAAGGACTGAAGAAGAATCAAATATGGAAGAAGATTCAGCTCTATCAAAATTGTGGAACTTTGTTAGTTCACCGTTTGATTAGATAATGGTGTTTGTTTCTTGTCATAAACTAAACTTCCATGTGATAGACATTCCAAAACAAAGTGTCTAGGGCTGTTCACAGTAACCATTATTTCAAGAAATGATTTTCTAAGCTACTCTAATGTCACTATTTGAAAAACAAAGAGCTATAGTGACTGGGTCTTGCTTTTCAAAGTAACACTTATTCCAAGAAATGATTTTCTAAGCTAAAGGTTATGTGACCATTCAAAAAAGAAAGAGCTATTAGTGGCTGGTTCTTGGTGTTCACATTAACCCCCTATTTCAAGAAGTCATTTTCTAAGCTAAGCTTATGTTACCATTAGAAAAACAAAGAGCTAAAGTGGCTATATGTCTTGTATTGTCCCCATTGCAACCTGATTTCAATGATTACTAACTCAAACTGATAAATGACAATACTGTAGATTGTGGTGCAACCAAAAGCAACTAGAAAATAGGAGTTGCACGCAGTTGTACAGCTGCAACCCAACTAAGATTTGAATTGCTGTTTGAAGTAAAAACTCACCAGTCTGAAGCAATGGTGATAGAAACCTTGTATGAAACTCATAACTGCCTCATGATAATGATGTAATAAAGGATAATGATAAATACTACATGTATCTCAATCATGCTCAGCAACGTCTGTTTTCTGCTCACACATCGCAACTCAAGGTGTATGTATTTAAGCGCAATTCTTGGAGGAATTTATAGTACAAAATAAATATTTCTTTGTATATTGGGCAAATCTGATTTTAAATAGCGAACTGTATGTTCAGGAAATCTAAAAAGTAAATCACAAATTTATTTATTGATTAAATCAATTTAAAAGAACAATTCAATTTAGAACTCCATTGGATACCTTGAATTTTTAACTACTAAAACTGGACACTGTTTGAAAAATCTAATTAAATGTTATTATATTCTTTGAAAATCTTATTTTGATGGTGATATAGTATTATAGTTGTAGTGAAACATATATATATACACATATATATATACATATATATATATACATATATAAACTGGACACTGTTTGAAAAATCTAATTAAATGTTATTATATTCTTTTAAAATCTTATTTTGATGGTGATATAGTATTATAGTTGTAGTGAAACATATATATATACACATATATATATACATATATATATACATATATATATACACATATATATACATATATATATACATATATATATACATATATATATATATATACATATATATATATATACACACTAGTTTATGACATTTTCATATAATATTTACATGAAAAACTGTTTGATTTACGATATGGTTGTTTTGTGAACTTATATAAAATAATATGAAGCTTTTGCACGTAGAAGAACTTTAGTTATATGCATCGAGAACCTTATTTCTGAAAAATAGCGTAAATGAAAAAATGAATTAGACTGCAGTATTTTTATTTATTATTACCTTATTTGTGTTTTAGTTAAATTATCTTTTACTTTGCAAAATGTAAAAGAGAGTTCATAACATTATATTGTATAATTAAGAATAAAATGTATATAAGTTTTTTTTTTAAAGAATAGTATTTTGTTATATATTTTTATTGATGTAACGTTTGCGGTAATAATTATTATAATAAAGTCATTCCCTTTAGAAAAGCTACACCTTGATATCAATTGACACAAATAATTAGAGTAGGAACAATGTATTATATATTTTAACCTAACTTATATAACAATTATAGTTGACAAAATTATTGAAGTTCTTCTGTGGATTATAACAAGGTGCTTTTTATGTGCAATTAGACGGTTTTATATGAAGAAATCTGTTGTTTATTTGGTTCCATTGGATTTAATGAATCTCTATATTATTGTATACAGTAGTATCCCATCTTTTGGACACCCCTAAGGGGACACTTTCCCACAAAACTACTACAAGAAGTTTTAATATAATTATACGGCCATTGTATTTTGTTATGTTGATTAAATTGTAGTAAGTATTTTTTTAGTATTTATGATTTTAAATCGTATCCTTTAAGCTCTGTCTACACTATCAAACTAGTTTGACAAAAAAAGGTGCTATGTGCCAAACTATGGTAGTGTGATGATGTCATATTACTACCATTTTTTGTCACATAAAGTTTGATAGTGTAGACAGAGTTTTAGTCTTGTCTTGTTTGATTTTCAAATACAGAATCCTACTAAAAGAACCAAACAAATTGTCCACAGCAGGGGTGTCCTCTGAATAGGTTAAAACATCATTTCCACAGCCCCACGAACGTTTCATTGTAAACTTTCACAGTGCCCCCCCCCCCCCCTTCCCCCGAATAGGGTTGGATGTCCCAAATGATAGGGTTCTACTGTGTTATTTATGTGCCATTTTGTGTTTTACATTATTATTTAGATTTTGTCTAATATTTTATCTAGTATATTGGATATAATCGAATTGTACTTTTTAGTTTTTACAGAATGTGCAATTAAATAACAATAACAAATTTGACGAAAGTAACAAACTATACACAGAATACTATATAGAAACAAAAGATGTTGTTCTCCAATAATATGTTCTCGTTTCTAATACACCCAACCAATTTCCTGAAAGTTTTTTTATGTAACTTATATTTGGATTTAGAAAATGATGATTTGTTTATGGAACGCCAGATGACATCACCTGATAAAAGGTGTATTTTATCTTTCTTTTTTTTTTAATTAGGAAACCCACACATTTCATTACTTCTGAAAGCAAAATGATGTATGCTATTTACTTTCTGTTTGCATTATGTATATTTTTTGTTCACAATATTTATTATAATGGAAGAAAAATATAAAGATTCGGGTTTTAAATATAAAGTGTTTTGACTAACCAGTAGTATTCGTAATTATTTCGTACTATACGTAATTACTGCAATTGTCTTTGTGGTGATGCGCGTCTGTGGAGGCTGTGGCCGCGACAATGGCGTTGTTAATGATTATAATACCAAAATTATGTTGGTCATATGAAGCTATGTCATTGGCAAGGAGGAGTTTAATTACATAAAATTGCAATGATAAGTTATATGTTATAACTCATCCCTGTAGTCTCACTGTACCTGTGTGTATTATTCTTTGATGTCGTTCCTGTTTTTGTTGAGGTGTTTGTGGGGAAGGTGGCGTATACGATGACGACATGCAGAAGGTTATGAGACTAAAAAACAATATTATGCAAGTACTACTTATTTATTGTCACCATTGGCGGTAAAGTGACGTAAACAATGACGCAATCAATTTGAAACAATTGTTTGGGTTTTTTTATTTAAAAAAATTGTTGTTTATTTAAAAAAAGTCAAACTAGCTAATAAATAAAGATACCTGCCCAGAGCGGGTACCAACCTTATCCCTCTCCCGCCATATTGAATCTAAAAATGATAGGTAAGTCTTATTTATAGTAGGCCTATAAAAACTTCTGTATTTTTTCCATCCATGTGACGTGTATGGATTATACATTTTCTGAAACAGTGCATTAACCGGGTGTTTACTATAATCCCAGACAATCATTACCAATCAAATTGATACCCTAAACAAAACGAATACACTTGCGTGCATACACGATTTATAATTGCTTCCGGATTGGCTGAAAGTTTCACGGTAACGTTCGTTAACTACGGAGCGCCATAATTAGCAATTCTGTGCATGAAACAATAAGCAGTCGGATCTATAAAAGAAATCTTAATGTAACGTTGTTGAGCACGCGTTTAATTTATTAAAACTCTTGATACTCGTATGATAGGTAAACTTTGTTCTGTTATAGCAGATTTTTTAAACCTTTTTGAACAATTCACTCTGGAGAATCAAACATCCGATCCCGAGTCAATATATGGCGACTTATACGGACCTTTAGTTTACTCTTTATGTTAATGTTTCCTATATATTGGTAATTTCTATCGTCTCTTGTGAATTAATTATTAATGCCTTGTTGAAAATAGGATTTGGCTTGTATCATAAAGGTTTTCGTAAAATAGACCTATTAACCCGTGTGAAATTCTCAACTTGATTGTTCTAATATAATGCTACTTTAAGAATTATGAATTATTAAAGGTGATCAAAAAATGGTTGAATAGACAGAACTTTAAAACAATTATCTTTCTCATAAGTAAAATAATGTACTGTGTAATTGTTAATAATGAAATAATAATAATGAATGTTGAGTTGAATAGTGACAATAGTAGGCCTATTCAATAAGGTGGAGCCGTGTAAATCAATATTCTGCTATTTAACGAATACATATTATAAATGGGGTACTTTTAAAAAGGCATGCCTTCCAATTTTGGGCGCGGAGTTGAAACGTTATACAGGTATATACGATAGGGTGCATATTTGAGTTGGTTTTCGAATGTACACAACCCACTTGAAACTTTAAATTAGAACTATTACATAGTATAGCACGTTTACCGTGCAATAGGACTACTATTGAGCGGAACTGATAGGAAGTTAACCAATCAAATACCAAATATCATGCGTTATCAAATTTATACAACCTATTATTGTAAGGACAGTAGAGGTTGAAAAAGATAGCACCATACTCTGAATACCCTTTCGTTATTTAAGGGTTAACACACTGAATTGAATGACTGTTCACTTTCCATCAAATACAAAGTACACTCGGATGTATTTATTCAATTCAATTTGTCCAGCTACTCTGCTTTGTGCTACTTTCTTTGAACTTTAGAGTCTAAAAACTATTGTTAAATATTTAATAATTGGTTTGTAATACTAAAGAACTTTTATGTTGCAGAATTTATAACATAAATGTAGTTGGTATTAGACTAAAATAAAGTTTACAAACCTCGACAGTAGGTACAAAATAATCCGACATTTTGTGGGCCAGTTCGTTCGGGTAAACCAAATTTAGCGATAACTAACCGACTTACCCGGGTAAACAGGGACTTTTAGAATGAATGAACGTGCACACGGCGGCCACGTCCACATGGGTCGTAGTCGACTGTTCTCGTCGACAGATATATGAACATTTACATTAAGTTGACGTTGACGTGCCAGTGAACGTATGACGTAATGACATCCACTAGTACTCATGTCAGAGGACGAACGTCAAAATGCCACTGAACAAGTGCTCCAATTTGCCAGTCGACGTACCAGTTGCCTAGCGCATGCGCCGATCATAAAAATGACGTAATACGGTAGCAGTCGACATACCGTAGTCGATGTAAAATCTAAAAGTCCCTAATAAGGTCTGAATGAGCTCATGGGTGTATATGCTGTAAATGAATTGAGTAAGATGAGATCAGAATCCAAACTGTTCATCATGGTTATTACGCATCTCACACATATCCCGTGCAGGTATACCACACCAAACTGTTCATCATGGTTATTACGCATTTCACACATATCCCGTGCAGGTATACCACAAACAGATTTCTCACCACATCAACATTCATATATCCTTCTTGGAAGGAAATTATCTAATATCACGATACTAGTTTTAGTTGAACCATAAAACCACCAATTATATAGGATAATGGTAATTGTTTGTTTGATTAAAAACAAACAATTACCATTGTGACAAGTGTCCGCTCCATCACATGTCCCTCAAGTGAAACAAAAACTAGACTTATATGCACGCCTATAGACAAACATCACATTTGTAGTATCTCCTCTTTACCCTCACGCTGTCAACGGATTACCACGCCAGTTTTTGGTTAAGTAAAATCGTGTTAACTCCTTCCTCATCTCCTTCTTTATTTTGTTTTCAGTTACGATTTTGAGACATGTGTATTTGGCCCTTTCACAGTATCCCAATGTTCCTTTTTGTATGTTTTCCTTTCACGTGTATGTTGCAACGATGACTTGTTATTCATATTAAATAACTTTATAACCAATACTGGTTTATTTCTATTTCTTTTTCTCTGTTTTTGTTTATCGGGCTCACATGTGTCAAAAGGCCCATATAGACAAACACCACATTTGTATTTTACAGATTTAACTTAAAAGTATGTATTAAGACATTTTTAATATGGCCCTGTTTCTGCTGCCAACTAAATACCGTATATTATACGGTATTTTTTGAATACCGTATATATACGGTATATTTTTGGCAGCAGAAACTGCGCTCATAAAAAATATACCGTATTTTGTATACCGTATTTTCCCCACAAAATTTGTGGATAAAATACGGTATTTACAAATTTATACCGTATTTTTTGTACCCGTTTCTGCTGCCAATAAAAAATACCGTATTTTTTTTTTTACATGACAAAAGGTCAACATTCGTGTTTTTATTTCTGTCGCTGTCAGCTGCTTTACACACGTGTATAGATATATTCGGCGAAAATGTGGAGCGAAGACGTCACAATTTTACTAAATAAATGTGTGTGGGGAAGCTAAAATTTCTGGCCAACTAAAAGGTAATAAAAGGGACAACCACATTTATAAAGACATTTCTAAAAAAATAAAGCAGGAGTAATGGAATAGACTGGTCTCCAAAGCAAGTAAACTCAAAGCTGAAGAGCCTGCGAAAGCAGTACAACATTGCAAAATACAATAACTCGGGGAGGGAACGAATTAATTGTCCCCATTACGATGCTTTCTGTGCTCTCACAACATCTCTATCACTAGGGCTAGGCTGTTGAAAGTGAAACGTAAAACTTCCTTTATTGCGACTTTTAATTATCGATCAAATAAATGAATGGCAATTGGGGTAAAAAAGATGAAATTTAACACGACCACCCAAGAAGTATTGTTAGCAGAAACGGGGTACTAAAAAATACGGTATAAAAAATACCGTATTTTATACCGTATTTTTATACCGTATTTTGAGCAGTTGCAGCAGAAACAGGCCCTAAGATTCACTTTTAAACATAACAATTTAAGCCTGTCTTTAGACTACTGTAGGCCTATATTATTTCCACTTTATGGGAACTTTCTCAAGTTTTGTGTCAGCATCAGGTTTGATAATCATTCTTGATGATTTCATTATGTGACTTTTCAAACGTTCGTGCCGACTTTAGTCCACTCTGGACTTCTGATGACCTTATTGTATATGGCGGAAGGATATAGTCAGATCGGGATCCAACAGACCAGCCGATTGACTTCACCCTTTTCCTATGTCTTCATTGTTTTATTTGCTGCAACCGGAGCCAACGAACAATATTATAGTTATTAACCAACAATCAGAAGACACTTATTCGAAATCCATCTGCAGTCATATCACTTTTTTTAATTGTAAGACTGTCAAAAACATGACATAGTAGTCCAACAGTTGAGGTTCACACTTAATGTGATTTACCACAACATGAACTTCATTAACTTAGGCTATTTCTTTCTTCTTTTTTTTTAATGCGGCTGACATCTTGGTAATTGTAGTACCGCCCGGCGTGCGCAAATGATTGAATATCACGTTCAGAAAGTTTGATGTTTGAATTTCCAGTAGACCTACCATGTATTCTGTTACACATGGAACCCTCCATTGCATTTTCTTGCGAACAAAATTCGTATTAATCGAATAAAGAGTAAATATGACAACTGGAACATATCTACGATGTCATTTAATGTATTTTTGCGCGACTAGAAAGAGTTTGCTATGCGCATGCGTATTCTTATTCCCATGTACTTTTTAAGATGCGAAAAAAATGCACAGCCAATCAGATCTCTTGAAATCACGCGGAAAACTGAATTATGCGATTATAAATATAGAATTATGTTTGAAAATACTGTATACATTTGGAAAGCAGACAAATGATCTGTCAAAAGATACGTCACACATTGAAAGAAATTACCGGAACATTACCTTGAACTTTGACATAGCAAAAAGTTGGTAAGTGAAATGAAGAATGTACGCCCTACATAGATATCTCACAGATTTCAACGTACATCCATGCATAGATCAATCACAAAAAGGCAAAGATTAATTATTTTAATAATTTCTTGATCCATCGTATTCGCGTAATATAGGCCCTACCTAATTCATTCCATCTTGCCTACAACTCCCCTCACCTAAATTTAACAGTAATGGGATTCAGTGTAACTTCTATAACCTCTCAACCCTTCCTAAATTATCAACGCCACATTATCAATATAAATATCAATATGAATAGGATAATCCGATCTTATTAATACAATGCATCATGTTTTAAGAAATAGATAGTCTCGATGCTAAAGATAATAATAAACATATTAAATTAATTGTTTTAATTATGGTAATTTTTTGTTTTACGTACATGCCTTTAGTCCAGATTATGATTTTTGTGATGACAACAGGTGTTTTTCGAGCACAAGTTGCTATATTCACGGAACGTCCCGCCCACTTTATATAAGCAATTGGTCTAGCACCAAAATGCTTCCAGTTGTCGGTTGATGCCCTCTCGGACCTCCAGTAAGGCACTTCCCTGCGTGTACTATCTAAGTACACTCGCTCGCGGTTTGCCCTTTCTATTCGACAGGATAATTCTATAACTGGTTCTGTGATTTTATACTTAATAATGCAGTGTTTTGTTTTATTAGGAGTCTTGTGCCTGTTTGCTCTGAGCGCAGCCGAGCCATGGCCTTATACTTATGGTGCAGTACAGGGTATGTAAATGTTAAACATTTTTTTCTGATTCTTAGTTTTTTCAATCTCGTACCGGAAAAAAGTTTATCATGAAAACTACATATCCGGAACGATATTTATTAACATGTATATACAGGATTTCATAATTCAGAAATAAGTTACAAATGCTTTTTAATGTGGTCCTGTTTAAAACTATATCGGACGACATAATTATTGTTTACTATGATTTCAATGTACAATATTACATATCTGATTTTTTTTAATCGTTTATAGAGGTGTATTGTCTCGCATTCCCATTTTTAAATTCATTCCTTTATATTGTCTTATTTTTAACAATAATTAAATATTTCCGGTTCCATTATTGCACGTACATTCAACAAGTCAACATAATTTTCCAGAAGTCGTTTAGTTATACTATACAGTACGTAGTCGCTAAATTCACAAATACTGTATGCATAATTGGTATCAGTAGTAGGAGGTAATGTTTGTATTGGCTTTAATGTAATAAAATCAGTAGGAAAACAAAGACGTGTGGTTTGCTAGATGAATCAACGGCCACTTGTAACCACATAATCAAACTTTTAATGACATCATCAAATTTGTAATCACATCATCGAACTTGTAATCTCATAAATCATTACTCCTAATTTATTTGATGTTAAAAACACAAAAGTTACCTCTTAACTAAACCTTTTTCACAACTGCCTTGTCACTAGCCTTGTGGCGGCTAGCAAGGACAATACTCATAGAAAAATGATTAAACAAACTGCAATGTTTCCTATAGGTATAGGAAACTATTGTGGTAGATTTGCGATCAATGGGACTTTATGTATGATTGATAAACTACTGAGAAACAAACGAGAAAATCAAACTAGTTTGACAAAGTTTTACAAGAAAGTGCGAAGTGCCCAAATATGGTAGTGATATGACATCATCATGTCCATATATGGGCACATCACTTTTTGGGAAGCAACAAATGAGGAAACGTCTACATCCAAACGTCACTTGTTTTAAGGTTGTGGCTAAAAAAACTACATAAGAGTTCGTTCATAACAATATTATTCGTAATTGGCTGAGAGTTTTTAAAAACACCTATACATTTTATAGATGTTTTTTTATTTCTCGTCTAACTACCATATCTACAAATTATTATTTAAATGGCATGCAGTAAAGAAATGATGTTTCACTACTCGGCAAAAGTAAATTGCTTATGGAAAGCGGTTTCTGTGGGTTTCTTGAATTATGCAAAATCAATTTGATCGTTCGATAAACATCTATCTATCTTTTCAATTACGACAATTTCAAAAGTAGGCCTACACTAAGCCACTTCCCTTACAGAACCCATGTTATTCCTACTTTATCAACACAAAAATGTGGTTTATTCATTTATATTTTAATGTAATTTCACATACACAGGCCTACTTTTATTGGTACAGTATAGTTCTTTGTGTTATGGCATTTGAGTTCTTCACGACGAACTGTGAATATATCTTGTCTTATAATGGGTTAATAGCACATATCAACTTAATGACATGATAACATGTCGGGTGACAGGTGTTCGTGTTACTCCTTTAAGGTGTTCCCAGGCTTCCATTTGTCCGGATTCTTGACAGTGAAAATGTTCTTATTTCTCGTACAGTTTGAGTATTTTCCGCCATTTCCAATCGTTGATTAAGCCTACCGCGACTACTACAGTACTAGCCTAACTATCATTATTATCATCGTCATTATTGTCGTCATAATCTTGTCTTAAATAACAACAATATTACTACGTCACAATTGATATCAGGAAGAACATCTTAGCAACATTACACCTTAAATACTTTGATTACCTGTTTAAGAATCTTTACTTTAGCCTATTGGAATGTAACTTAATATATACGTTCTACAAGCTAAACGTCTTGTGGAGTGTTGAACAACGGTATAATTGTGGATATGAAATTACGTAATTTCGTGGAAATTTCTTCAAATTTATTCCCAGTGAGTTTGACTACCTTGTCCTACATCCTCGTTACAACGAGAGATAGTTATAATAATTCAATTTGAAATTAGTGTTGACAGTATTATAAAATACCTTTTAATGTGGAAGATACTTCCAGCTAGGCTCCTGTTTGCAGTGAATTACATTACTGCTGAGTGACTGCCGTGCTAGCTGAATAAAACAATGGTACCCAGTATTCCAAGTCCATGTACAACTTGATGTATGCCTACACTAGACGTAGTTTATTCTTTAAAGATGCACTCTTTTCATAAAATTCAAAAGGTTAATTTTTTTTTTCAATAGTCTTTTAGCTTTAACATTTTCATTTTTTGTTGTCAATCTTGTATTCGTAAAATTGTATGGCATTTAAAAATCAGATTCAATCTTTTGGCAAAGTACCCTTTAGGTTTTTTATACCTCAAAATAAAACCAAACCCAAAAGTTCGTTCTTTACAGACATTTTAAAATTCTTCAATTTTGTATAAGTAGGGGGAGAATAGTTATTAGTTTGCTCTTCTCAGGTTATATAGAATAACCAAATATATATAGGCCTACAACAATGATTCGTTGTAATAAAAGTTGAGAACGTCGATTGCACATATGTAAGCTTGTATATGCGAGACATTGGCTTACATTTGAATATTAACAAACTTATGTGAGATTGTGAAATTTTGATGTAGGACTGGACTTCTTTTCATAAAAATCTCTTAGATATTTACCGCATAATAATTACAATTTTTGTTATCCCAATTATGACGTGACAATGTCTGTACCAAACAGTAATCCTATCTTATGATATATAATACAATATCCAGGGTGGCCTTATGTCTTAGTTTAAGTTTTCCTTGAGGATTGCCTGTAAAACTATGGGAAGCTAAATACGGGTCCTTGAGTTGGCTAGAAGATCAACTGTGGCTTAAAGCCCGGCCAAGGCTCTTCCAGTTATATAGTTATTAAACAGATGTTCCCTGGTGTCCAAACTCTTATTATTGCCTATAAATGAAAACAAATATCGGTATCTCAAATACACATATAATTATTTAATATCTCCGTCCAACCAATTTCAACTGACCCTAACCTCCAATGGTTACTATTTATATGATAGCGCATGCGCCATTTCTTAGTTATCGTCTGCGCGCCCCTGATTTTCGATGCCACGTCTTCGATAGGCTGCAAAGCTCAATGGGTCTTTGATCTCATATAGTCATATTAAACTTTACTTGTTTCCGGGATCAGATTCAAATCCCTAAATTCGCTGTAATTGCCTCCGTTGTTCTGCTGTTTAAATCTCGGCACAGTAGTTTAATTCCTTCTTGTTTTGTATTGTATTGTCTGATTCATTTCATTCAGCAGCTGTTTGTTACTTTTTTTAAAGTAAAATGGTTCTGTGACCGAGTTTTACTCAATTAATACAGCTAAATTAATATAAAGACTGCCCAAATAAGAATCTGGGTGCTATTTACAACCCGCAATATGTCCTTATTATATAATTTAATTTACTCTAATATTTCATTGCGCTTGGTGAGAAATTTCTATTAATTTAACATTATTATTTTTTTTATGCCTATTAGAGTTTAAAATATACTGTAAGTGTATTATAATTATGTTTGTGTAAAAAAAAGTTATATCTTCATAGAATATAAGCAAAGAAAAAACATATTAATGAAAACGTTACATATAAAATTATTATATTGTAAAAGATATTTACAAAACTATGCATTTTTATACAAGAAATAAAAGTGGGCGAACTCCCCACAAAAAAGAAAAAAATTCATTGCGCTCATTCAAGTTCCGCTGTCTAGTTTTGTAATTTAAAGCCAGATGAAATTCACATTTAGACCTACAGTACCTAGGTTTTTTATTTGCATAAAAACAAAATGTTGGCCAATCATAAATTTACTTTTATCATTTTCCAAAATGGCCATATACCACTTTTACCTAAATGGCCATACCACTTTTACCTAAAATGCACCTAAACTGCCCCTTTTTTCAGAAATGTACCAAAACGGTATAATAACGTTTCATTAAACTAACGTTAAATTATATATGAGAATTAATGACGTTTATTTATGTTGTTTGTAGATTGTGCAAGTGCATCTGTTTGTGAGTCCGATGGATCGCCCGTTTGCGGCACAAATCAGGTGACATACGATAATTACTGTGAATTACTAAAAGCCGTATGTGAAGAACCCCGAGTCAATCAGTATGTCACTGTACGATATGAAGGAACCTGTGGATGTAAGTAGGTTTAGGCCCCATTCTTTTCTACTTTGTGTTTGTGCGCCAGACAGTGTCAAATTTACGGTTGTTAGTCGCGTGCAAACGCGACTCTATAGCTCACTATGTCGGTCGGTTGGTCGGTCGTTTGGTCGGTTGCTCGGTAAACACTAACTCAAGTTTGCGCACGCGACTGCAGCCAAGTATATGGCCTTGTTAATCTATAAACCAATGGCGTGAAGTGTACACCAATGTATTATGTAGTTAGCGTAATGCCAACTTTTTCCCCACTTGTATGCAACGCAGGGCGTAAGCGCAACTCTGAGTAATTTAACCAATCCCGTTGCGATGGATAATGCTTTATCGTGCCGTCAAATTACTTACGTCTTGCGCTACATCCTAGTGGATTGTTATCAATCACCAACTGATGTGTATCATCCAAACTGTTGCTTTTGGTCAACTCCCTTGCACGCTATTGGTCAGTTTCGTCCAAGCTGGTAGGCACTGCACTGCTGGCTGCCGTGGGTCCGTGGAAGGCCTAATCCGAATTTCCTTTTTTTAAGGACGATAAATACCCTTATCTTTGCTTTATTTTCTGATGTTGCATAATGTTTTTCCTCAATTCACCAACCGCTCCAAGATCAATCAAAACCACTGCTTAGTGCGTTTCTAGAAAATGTCCAATATTTTTATGAACGGACGACTGGTGTGCATTGACTGATACTGGTATCTAGTTCTGAAAGCGTTATAACATTTTTACAGCTATATAAATTTATTATTGCTAAGAAAAAATACGAACTGTTGATGTTATGGGCAATAATACACTAATAATTCTGATAATATTTTTCAAACAATATCTTTTGTTTTATAGATCCCCGATCTTGTCTATGGGAAGGACAGGAATATGGCTATGGTCGGGCAGTTGAAGGCAACTGTGGAAACATGTGGTAAGTTAACACATTGATAATATTCTTTTACGGTTATTGATGATAGAGATGACGCGGTGTTATGGGGGAAAATTCGGATGCGGATTGTAATTCATCGAAAAATTCATGAAATCAGACAATAAAAATGAAATAGTCATGATGACAGTGTTGATGATTCAACTAATGACAATTGTTACAATCTTAACGAAAGAAACCTGTCAATTTAATTTTCAGTATCTGCCAAGGAGGACGAAATCGTTGGTATTGTAACCCATGTCGTAAGTAGATACGTTTTGATACAGTAGGCCTACTAACTTTTAATTCGTCTATCCAATTGTATTATTATACAATCGACCTGTTTGACAATATGGTATAGAGAGGAAGCATGAGAATTAAATAAACAATTTCAGTAATAATATTTGTGAAAATATTACGGTAGAGACCCCCCCCCCCCCCAGGGGTGTCCCAGAGGAATGGTTCTACTCTATACTGTTATTTGGTATCATAAATGCCGCCCTCATTTTTCAATATAGGCTGCTCTTAAATAATAGTAGAATAGTATATGAATAGTAGTTTAATGTATAAATAAGTTTAAATATTTCAAATAATGTTGTCTTTACAGCCGACCCACGTGATTCCAACTGTGCTGCCCCAAGAAGTTGTCCCGACTACGGTGTATATTGCAACTTTTTGAGACCAATAGACCCTAATGGTTGCCAAGCACCAAACTGCGAGTGTATGGCCTATGAAATTTACCTATACCTCTACCACTTACAAATCTGGTTCGACCAGTTTAAGCCCAGAGAGGATGAAAGTGGCGCTAGTGGGGAAGGCTCCGGATCTGGAGCTGACTTGGAAACTCTTTTCGCCGAAGCCAAGTTTAGTCCATCTTTCTTGCCAAAAAGTATCAACAAACGTGATCTAGAAGCCGATCTTCGAAGGATGATGAAAGATCTCTTTTAAATTCTTCCTAAATTACAAATTATTTTTTTCAGTTACAACTTTTTTTCATTCCATTTTGGGTAATACGGGATATTCATTTGAGAAGCCGCATACTGTTATTTGGGAAGATCGACATGACGCAATCAATTTTTAAAAATAGATATTTACAAATGTCTGCTGTACATTGTTAAATAATTGTCAAATTTAAATGTAAATGAAATATGATATTCCGAGACATCATTCACAAACGACGGCCGTCGTACGTAGGTACGTAAGCCTACGTGTTGTTGACACCCTTACCTCAGTTCTAGATGAACTGTCAATTTTGTACATATGTTTTTCTATTAATACCGCACTTTTAAAAAAAACATGATTATCCGGCTATTAGAACTATATTTTATTAGAATAATTAAGAACAATCTATGTAATTCAATATGAAATATTCTGTTATGAATAGTTTGATCAGGAATCGAATCGTTTCAAATGACGCTATGAGAACAGAAAGATGGTGAGTTAGATCTGAAAGGATTAGGTTTCTTTAGAAAAGTTATAATAAATGTTAAATGTATCCATTCCAATATCCCTGTAGGTTATAACGTAAGTTTATTTAGTAGAAGACTGTGGCTGATTCTCGTAACTTTGAGTGTCTCTGCGCTCTATGTTTAACACATGGCTCTCTCACTGAGAAAGATCATTCACTATAGCTTGGTACCCACTTGGATGTAACGCAACGACGTAGGCGCAATGCAAGTGAGTTGCCTAATCACAAGCGATAGTTCGGATGGGCCATTGCGTCGTGATTCGCCGTGTGCTCACTTGCGTTGTGCGTCCTAGTGGTAACCAAACTTAAAGAGCGTCGCTTGGGGCAAGCTTTCGTTTCGGGCAGTGGCGTAACTGCTATGAGCGTTCACTGGCTAAACCCATGGATCTTATAGGGGTCCCTCAGCAGTGTCCAGATGCATTAAAATGTGTCGAAAAAAAGGCTAAAAACACCCGAGGCCTCCAGCGTTGGAGGGCCACTTGAGGTTCCTAAGCCAGGGGCCTCAGGCCTCTGCGTTACGCCACTGGTTTTGGGACGGTAGACGACGGAGACGGGTAACATCATGACGAGGGGTGGAACGTGCATTATCGTCTCCAGCGTCTACCTCGAAACGAAACCTCGCCACTTACGTTACGTCACGTCACGTCACACAGACGATTAAGAGTCATGCTTTACTGTAGATAGTATTTCTTTTTTTTTAAATGCCAATATAATAATTTTCTACAAACGGATATACATTTCATATTTTTCTATATTCAACATTAATCCTCATAGTTTTTGTCTTCAGTTATATCTTTATTTTATTTTTTAAAAGCATCGACTTGCGTGCGCTAAGTTCTTACTTGAACGAGTTCAATTCAATTTTGATGTTTATAATAAATAAAATAACACGTTCCCAACTTGTATATATAATGTATGAATTATTTCTACGATTTACATATTGAATTTTGTGAAGGTTGTTAGGTAAAGCGAATGCATCACAATTCCTGATAATGGGTTCATTGCAGGTGCGTTATTTTTTTTTTCAAAATCAGTATTGTTATGAATTTTCATGACATTGTTTAAAACTTAAGAGTAGTCATGACGCGTGTAGTGATATGTTATGACAGAAATGAGGCGAATCGTGGCATTTAAAACACAGATTTGTGGAGATGACAATTGTAGAAAACCCGCGTGCCTCAGTGATATGTTACTAATGATGCGATCACACCAACTAAAGTAGGTTTCCGGAAAGAAAATAATTTGACCAATCACAATAAAATGGATCATCAAAAATTACTGCCATCGCTTGTGATTGATCAAGTTTACTTGTGATGAGCACACGTCGTACTAGCCAGGGGAGTTTTGACTTAGTATTAGTAAAAAGATACATATTTTGGCACATATGGCGTTTTATACGTATACCATGTAAACTCCTGTATTTTAGACAAACATCGAAAAGCTTCGAAATAAGTACACACTTCGGGCAAGTCTAACGTCGTGCTTGTTTTGCGTCCTTAGTTGAAAGTGGAAAGATATACAGTACAACAAAACTCTAAAAACCTTTGTTTTGTTTTGATCATTTTGTATTTATTCAAATTATTTAGAAATCAGTAATTTTTGCTTTGGCGTTACTTTATGGTGCCAACCTCTTTTAGTATCCCTCCCTAAATGATGATTCCTTGCCAGTTTTTGAAGGCTTTTGGTGGTTTAATTTATCACATCAGCTGAAGACGAATACTTAGGCTTACTCGTTTTAGAGAACCTTAGAAATGGAGGGTGAGGTAGGCAACAGATCATTTGTTATATACAACTTATTCAGTGCTTTCTACATTCAAACTCTACTTCCAAGTGCTTAGAAGGGCCTCGTTGGCAAGGAATGTTGAAAATACTATCATGGGCCTTTATCCAACAACTGTGTTTTCCATTGCAATTACTCTTAGCTACGCTAAGTGCGTTAGTGGCGCTACACTCATTTCTGAGAGTTAAGCCGAAGCGAGTTTGTTGTACTGGGTTTCTGCATCCTTGCTGGTTGTTGCGTCCATAGAATGCTGACAGGATGTTGATAGTGGTGCCAGATGGGCAACGGATGTCCACTTGCTTGTTTTCACAAGCAAACACTAAGTAAACAAAGAATACAAAAATACTCATGGTATAAGGTGCTTTCACACTTGAAAGCTCACGCCTGGAAGTTTATTGGACTAGGCTAGATAAGCGTTAAATTGGAATAAAGTGCATCGTAAAACGGTTTAAAACTCCGTCTACACTATTATACTAGTTTGACAAAAAACGTGTGATGTGCCCAAATATGGTAGTGATGTGCTCATTATTATAAACATCGTTTATTTGCGCTATATAAATCTATCTATTATTAAATATGGTAGTAAAATCATCTTGTCCATATATTGGCACATCATCATTTTTTTTTGTCAAATAAAGTTTGATAGCCATGGTGGAAGTAAGCCTTTTCCTTCGTTATTTAACTTAACACAGCTGAGGGGACATTATTTGTTTTGAGATGACTACCTAATTCGTAAATTCATGTATGAATACTATATTTATTCGAGTAAACGCCCCGTAATTGAACTTACCGATTGTTCCTCTGACGCATCTGTATTCAACTTGCAGAGCAGACGATCCACGGCAGTTCCTGTCGAAGATGTTGTTCTTTGCTTTCACCCAACAGTTTCGCTTTCCTTGACACTGGTTCCTTACTACATCAAATGATCGTCTGGCTGAGCAAATTGGTTTCCATGGATCGAAGCTGTTGGTACACAGACTACCAAAGTTGGCGCCATAAATAGCATAGAGAACGTTTATCGTTTTACCAGCACCACAACGGATATCTATTTGCTTTCCTTCACAAGCCCCGACTACAAAATAAATAAAAACATAAATTATAGTATGTACTTTAAAATATTATGTACGACAAGCGTAACGCAACAAAGTTAATTGAGAAGAAGCGACGCAACCAACACAGATATCCCGCTGGAAATGCTCGGTAGGCCTACGTTTGTGTGGCTAACAGTTCGGATCTTGCATGTAATATGCCTGTTCCAATAATGCAAAGTGTTATAGTATAGCTCAAATGTCTACCAGGAGCTTTAATTTAGCTAAACAACTATAACTTGTGGCACGTATCCAGTTAAAATAGGGAGGTCTGTAAAGTGCCTGAAAATTTTGAAATGAAAGGAAACACTTACCGATTTCATAATCTACGCATGCGTAGTGAATAGTGAGCGATTTAAAGACTCCAACACATGGATCTCCAAAAACAGAATTTTTAGCTTTTACCCAGCAGTCCTTCTTGCCTTGGCACTCTTTGCGCACAACTTGTAGAGACTTTGCAGACTCGCATCCCCGAGTAGGTTTGCCATAGACGTGTGGGCTTCCACAATCTCCACCTATTGGTGATCCGTAGCGAGCATACAAAATATTAATTTCTTTATTTCCACAGCGAATATCAATCTGTTGATGTTCACACTTTGTTACTGAAAAGAGAGTTTTAAAATAAGTGTAATGATTATATTAATTGTTTGGCATGTCATGTACTAAGTAACAGGTGCGTATGTTTTATGTGCACATTTACAAGTGTTTGGAAGGATCAGTTACTGCACTAGTGGCTAATCTGGATCTGTAATCAGAAATTACTGTAGGCCTATGCATGCGCGCGCACTCAATCATTCATTTGTTCAGTATTTTATTCAATAAAAAGATTAGTATTCGTTCGTACGTGCATTTTTTTGCGTAGGGGATTATTCACCATTTTCCATATAAACGACGACGCTTGTAAGTTATATGTGTTTTCACGTATGATACAGTATTGCAAAAGGCATAAATAAAAAGAATGGACATAATGTACGTGACGGTTTGTTTGTTTGTTGTTTGATTGTTTGTTGTTTATTTGCCTCGTAAAAATACAAATAATAGATAAGGCTTCCGCAGAGGGAAACTGTACTTTGTAAATGTGAATAACACATGCAGAGAACTAGACAGTTGTGTGAAGTTGTTTCAGCTGAACTCCAAAACGGTGAGTATAATTTATTTGAAAATTATGTTTTAGGCCTATAAACCAAGTTAGGAAGTGTTTACCAATTCTAACTTTAACCTCCCATTGCATGCAATAGGCTAACAATAGCACTCCCGTCAACTGACATGCATGCCCAGCATTGTTATTTTTCAGAGCATATGTTTAGTTATAGTTAATTGTTTGGTTTTACAAAATTGAATCATATTGAATTATAACGATTCACTATTACGAGATAACAAATTTTCACCCAAGTAACTTCGGCAGCCTATTTACTACCATTTGAACACTGAGGTTGTTCTGATATCAAACCTCGAAAAAGAAGCACATCTCGAATAAAAAAACCTTTGCCCATCCAGGAGACCCAAACAATTAAGAAGCACATGGGCTTCTTTTCGAGGTTTTACGGTATATGCAAGTTCAATTGATCCTCAATTCTAAACCATAGTATGTTTATGGTTACAATTATTTTAGCTATTCTAATAATACAATTAATATATAGCAGTACCTTTTACCACTGAACGAGGAGTGCCTGTGGCGTGTGCAGCAACGATGAAGCAACAGAGGAGGATAATAGATTTCAAAGCCATATTCTAAAATCAATAATAGATGAAAATAAATAATATAAATGACAGCATCCATGTATTTACGACATAATGTGAGCATCATTCCATTAATGCTCGTAAAACTATAAATCATAAAAGTCAAAATATACAGTAAAGAAAGAAAATAAAAATATATTTACCAATGTTGGTATATTTACCAAGAACGTGGATGAATCGTTGAACTTAAGTAACGATCGTCTGATAACTGGTGCTCCTTTTATATCAAAACGAAGGCAATCAACCTATTTTTTCTATAATTTTATTTTCATCGAGTAGTTAGAAGTTATTGTTTTATTTATGAAACATATGCTTTAAGTGCCCATTAGATTTCAACTTGACCAATATTGTGTTTTGTATAGCACGCCTCCTGTATCTCTTCCATTATAGGATATGGTCAAGAGCAAGTGTGCGTATTGTTGTTATAATTTTCACGAGAAAGTACTTTATTATCATTTATCGTTTCTATAATAATCCAAGATTATTAATACAAAGAAATGACGATTTACACTGTAAGTGTCAATGTTGCAAAACTGCAAGTCACATTGTGGTATCATTTTCTAAAAAGCTTTGATTTTTAATTACAATTGGTCATATTTTTTGCCCAATTCTGACGTAATTTGTACTTTATACTAAGTACATTGATAATACGTGCGAACAAATTAGCAAGTAATTCTCTAGATTACAAGTCTGGCGTCCATACCTCTAGGCCACTAAGCTTGCTCTGATAGTTGGGGTTAGAGTAGGGCAAAACATCTGACCAATTACTCAACACCCTGACGCAAATCTACTCCACAGTAGTTACAAATAATTACAATTTTAATCATACAAACAAATTTAAAATGTGGCAACGTGAGGTTGATATAAATGCTTTCTCACAGTTCTAGTTAGTCTGGGTTTTGACTTAATAGTAGTAAAAGGATAATTATTTTGTCATATATTGCGTTTCATACGTATACTACTTGAGCTTGTGAAGTATTTCAGACAAAAATCTAAATAAAAAAATAAAAAATAAAACAATGTACTACCATTTAGGGCCTCAATGAACTATATACTACAGCACTTTTTTTCACTGTGACGTCACTGACAATTTTCCGAATAATTTCAAGTTAATAATAACATCTAGAGTGATTAGCTGACTTGTTTTGGTTTGTGCATTTTATTGTCAATCATTCCGATTAAATATTTACTGAAGTGACGACGTATTGTTGCATTCAACATTTATTGCACGTTTTTATCTTTTAAGAGTATGAATTAGCCTCAGAGATTATTATCAATACTACACTAGTTACAGTCAAGTAATTTCATACGCAACAGTGTTCACTTTTACATTATGGATATTTGTCAGCCTACATGTTCAGAATCATTTTGCTCTCATCTTTATTTACTCATCTTTTCCAATGGAAATATTTTTATCCGTGACACCATTAAAAGATATATGATTAAAGCTCCGTTCACACTGAGCCGGAATTGCTGTGACCGGATGGAACATCATGAAAATGTGTGACGTGTTTAATAATAGAATCGTTCACACTAACGCATTCCAGATTTCATACAAAGGTGTAATAATGTTTGATCGTAAGACGTAACGTACTGTAGTTTTAACGCAAGCGCGTTCACACGCTAGATAAAGTCGGTTTTCCACTTACTTATTCTCACTAACCGATTTACTAATGCGCATGCGTATTATCATTTAGTTTTTGTAACGTACGGATAAAAATGTTCCCTTAATAGTCCATTGAATAGGTGTGTTTCTCTAAATCTACTCTGTCTACACTATCAAACTAATTTGACAAAACAAACTGTGATGAGCCCAAATATGGTTAGTGATATGACGTCATCGTGTCCATATATGGGCCTATCACATTTTCTTTGTCACAGAAAGATTGTGTAGATAGAGCTTTGGAAAAACTTTTTTAAATATTCTAAACAATTTCCATAATAATATCATGCGTTTTATTCGATGTATCTTTTTATTTTATTTATATGACGTTATATCTCAATTGACATCATGGTTCATCAACCTGTTTGGTAACAACATGAAACACTGATTTATTCGATTATACAACATTTCTAATTGTGTTAGCACCTTAGCATACTTCATTTTTCATAATAACAAATCAAATACGACAATACAAATAAAGAAATGATCAATGCCGTACGGTAAATGTATATTGATCGCTGTTTATAATTACATTTTGTATTGTGTTGAGATACAAAAGGTAAATAATTGACTTCGGTTAAGTTGATAAGTATGTGTTCTCGGTCTTAGAATGCCTCTATTAGAAAGGTAATCGACCCGCGGTATTTAGTAATAGCATTAGCCTTTAGTGTTGTTTACAACCCAATCATCCTAATTTTTGAAGTATTACAATAGGTATAAATCAGCAGTACGTCATCCATAATTCAGTAAGAATGTTTTTGTGACTCAACCAAAATTCCTTCTAGAAATAGAACCTTTTTTTATCTATATATATAAATTATGGTTAATTCTGACATAGGCGAGCACAAGGGAAAAATTTCGGGACAAATCTCTACCTTGGATACCTACCTGATCTATCTCAGAGGATACCGTGAAATGTAAATTTGATAACATTAGTTTTCACCTATTACGATAATTTCTATATTTCTATCGAGCGACTATGAGTTCACTCTCTAGTATTTTAAATTTTGCTATAAGTTAAAATGTATTAACATGTGTGTGGGTCATTGCTACATTATTAGGGTTAAGCTACATACTTCCGCCTCCTAAACCAACCCACCCCGACACCTAATACTACTGTCATTAGGGGAGTGATTGGCATAACACCACCGCCCCCAATATTGAAATTACATCTTAAACCCCGCACCAAACGCTACCAAATCATCGTGTGATTTAAAAAAAAGGAAAGGTCAAAACATTCACTTCCGGTTGATTGAATGTATGACGTGCTTACTATTAACTTAATCTTGATTAAGAATAAGAATAATTTCTATAATCAATTTGCTTGTAAAATTCAATGACCTTATCTTTTTCTAGAATATAATTTACAAGTAAGGATGTATTATTTATATCCCTGTGGTTACTCTGGACGTGTTTCCAACGTGTTGCCAGAGTGACAACGACAACACCACGCTTGAACGGTCGACGTTTTTAGGAACTCTTCCGTGATTAACGCACAGATTTAGACAACGCGCGCAATAATGTTCTCCACCTTTAAGAAATAGAAAATTCAATTAACGTGTCCAGGTTGTATCAATATCTTACTAATTTGAACACGTGGAATTATTATAATTTTTTTTGTTTGAAACTTGTTAGCTAACACCTCGTACATGTAACCGGTGATATTTAATGGATTTCAATATACTTCGTCTTTCATTTATGCAACATCGTCATTTGCATGCAGACGCGTTTTGTGACATTTCATGTATTGGTAAGTTATACGTCCGTTTTTTGATTATTTCTATAATTATTATATGTTAAGTAACATTATTTAACGGTCTTGTAACGCGGTCTTCAATTTTACTTGTTGCTATTTTGATATAAATTTCTTCCTAACTTTTAGAACCAGTAACTCTAAACTGGTATAGTCTTACCTTTGCGTTTAAATTTGATAACACCAGTTATTTACTTATTTTTATAGGTAACTACTACAGTATTTGTAATAAAAATAGCATTTCCCGTTTTTGTAATATTGATTTTTCTTTTGATATATCCTTTTTTCATGTCTCTAAAGATGTATTGTCCCCAAAAACATGAAAAATAAAGATTAATGAAATCAGACTTTGAATAGATTAATTTGATTAAAATTACAAAATAATAAATAAAAAACAGGGAAAAATAATGTTTTCACTTATAAAATGACAAAACAAATGGCTGAATCCGATCGAAAACCCATTGGCTAGCAGCCAATTTGACTTCTTTTTTTCGATTCAATTTTTGGTCAAAGTAACTAACTATTTGGTGACATTAAAAAGGCAAATTAAGAAAAAAAAATTTTTCAGGGGGACAATACATCTTTAAGTTTGCTTATAATGTTGGTAAATATCCTATCTTTATAACATTTGGTGGCATGAGAAAAAGTTCTGTAGCACCACTTTTAAAAAGTTACCGCTGTTGTTGCAAAGATTTACATTTATAATCAACCATTTTACACCCCGGAGCTACTTTTTAACTTCTCAAATAAGATGAGTTTTTGTCTAGATTGACTAGATAGTGGGTATTCTAAAATGTATACGTAGTATTCTATATTGATTGAACTACATTGGAAATATCTAAAATTTCTATTTAAAAATAATATTTGCGTCGACTAACCCCGGCGCTGACAACAATTTAGAATTCTCACTTTTAGTCGGTTTACCATAATATTTATTTTTACCTTATTACGTTATTTTACAAAAAAAGAGTAATATTAGTCCAGTACTATAACAAAGCATACCGTACAGCTTTATCAGCTTGTAAAATTTAATATAAAATTTGCAAGAGCAATATAAAAGTAATATCAATATAAATTAATCATGAGGCTTATAAAAATGACAATGAATATAATTGGAAACGAATCGAGAAACGAAGTAAATGCAACCATGACAGACTTAGTACACTAACCTTCCCTGTTGACGAGTCAGCGCTTTAACTTTCCAATCGGTAGACCTGGTTCGAATCCCAGCGCGGTCTTTTGTTATTTTTGTTCATGATAGTAAGATATTATTATTATTTAGAAGGTTAGACTAATATGTATGTGTTGTTGGTTCGAATCCTAGCGCGGTCGTTTCGCTTTTTCATATAGTAAGCTATTATTATTTAGAAGGTTAGATTAATATGTATGTGTTGTTGGTTCGAATCCCAGCGCGGTCATTTCGCTTTTTCATATAGTAAGTTATTATTATTTTATAGAAGGTTATGTTAAATTAACATGTATGTGCTATGGTATGGTCCTGTTGCAGTCAGCAGACACGATACAGCATTATGTGTATGATCGATAGACATAATGCCGTACTAGAATCATGTGACTGATTAAGAAAGTACTTATTCGTTTTAATCAATGCCATAATAATTCTAGAAACAATTCAAAGGTTTATATTGATTGAATTTTTATAATGGTTATCTTTACAGGTGTTACTAAGACACCTATGTTATATCTATTATCATAACAATGTTTTTACTTGCGCCCATCAATAGATTTGCAGATGTCTTGCATCGTATAATTACAGCCAATGTACTTCCAAAAAATTCGAGTTTTTAATTATTTATGTTTTCGTCAAAACACATACTAATGTATACAGACGTCACTCATTTCTCGTTTTCCATCGGTATTAATTATTTTTACAAATGGCTTATTAAGCTCGATTGGACTCGACTTGTCCGTCAATAGAGGCACTATAGACTCTTTTTATACCGTTTTTGTTGCATAACATTGTTTTAATATTAATGCTAATGGTTATAGCGACTAGGCCTATATCCAGTGAGCAAAATATTACTTAAAATTACTGTCCGTCAGACGTATAACAGTCAACTTGGCGGTTTTGCAAATAATTGTAAATAAAAAATAAATAATGATTTTGGAACACACTATGAGTGTATAATTGTAGATTTAAGAACAAACCCCACTTTAATATGTGCATTCTGCGACAGGATATGTTCACGAAATGATATTTGCAATAACACAACTTTCCTATAACTACTTTAGGCAACATATTGGTTCAAAACATTTTACCGTTTTCAAACACATTAACTGTATGTATTCTACTAATATAATAATGCGTGACATAATTACGTATAATATTAACACGAACTGATGCTCAAGGCCTTAAACACGATATCTATGATTACGCTATGCGCCGTAGTACGCATAACAAATGATCGGTAAGTGGGCGCCTTGTATATTTGGAACGTGCGCAATAAAGTTTAGAACTTAACTTTAGCTATTTAGATTTAAAAAAAAAACAACTACAGTATTTAGAATGACGAAGAAGATTAAGTTCTCTTTTCGGATTCCTTTTAAGATTAGTTTTCTGTAAGATGAAAAAACGGTTAGTCTCGTCTGAGCTTGATATACGACAAATACTTAGAAGAAATGTTGGATGTAGTAATTTTGAAGACTAGCTCTCGAATTCGTTACTCTAAACTCGCTACCACATCATGTAAATAAGCAATAAATTTTATTTGATAGCAACCTTAAATTTTTGAAATAGAAAAAAGCGTTAATTGACATAGCGGTACGGAGAATGTTCAATGTACAAGAAAAAACTTAGATTACGTTTAAACTGTCTACAATTGGTTCTTTAAATGTTGCGGTTTAAACAAAAATATCATCATTTATTATAATTGTATACTGTTATACGATTGTTGAAGTTTCGAGTGTTAGCGTGTTTTCTCATTGTGTTACTTTTGATATATAAATTATTTTCTGAAACATAGTTAATCAAGTCAATACAATCATTACAGTTTCGCAGTATTAATATACATAAACCGTGGTTCAGTAATATCTATTCAAACGAGTGAACATATAGTAATTCCATCGTCTGTCCTACATTATAATCATCATGATACAATAATATTTATTGTTTAAGCTTGTATATATAATTATATCAGACGATAAATAATTAATGATTATTGTACGGTTTATCACGTGCTTCAGGATTCTTCATTAAACAGCAGTACGGGTAACAGCAAATTGAATCTGCTTTTTTTTCAAACCGCAACTGTTAGTGTAGACTAGATTTTAATAATTGCAATACAGATCTCTTAATTAATGGAATAAATGCACAAATAATTAAATGATGGTGTAAAGTGTTTGGTTCTTTCTATAATCTGCCGATTAGCCTAGTCTACACTAGCAAACTCCGAGTTTCAAAGTTTGTTATAGAGTGTAGACCAGTTGGGCAAACTATAAAACAAGTCTCTAACCTGACCAAACTCTGGGTTTGGCAAGATAAGTTTACTAATTCTTTGTGTCAACTACACCTACGCGAGCAAACTTGAAAAAACTCTGGATTTGTCAAGATAAATTTACTAATTCGTGGTGTTAACTACACCTTCACTTAGCAAACTTGACCAAACTTCAAGTTTGGTAAGATACATTTTCCAATTCGTGGTGTCAACTACATCTACACTAGCAAACTTGACCAACTCTACTCTGGGTTTAGCAAGATACTTTTTCCAATTCCTGGTGTCAACTACACCTACACTAGCAAATCTTGCAAACTTTTATTGACAAATAATCTCTTATAAACTATTTAATACTGTGATATATTACATGATTTTGGTGAGTCTGTTGTGTGTGTTTTTCTGTATACGCCCCATAAATAAATAATTCTATCTAGCTAAACGTAACATATCAAAGGAAGTTGCTGATCAAAGGTTTATAGAGTAAATGTAAAATTAAATTGTTGTTTATAAACATACGAACGTACGAGTAAAATGATTTTGTGAGTGGACGTAATGTCATAACAATTTTCTAATCATATTTAATTTGCATGCAAACTGGTATTTCAAGGTAAACCTTAGTTCCGGATCATCTTTTTTGTGATTAAGTTGATCTGTTATTAAATTATAATGTGATTTAGTCTCTGAATTATTCAGTATTAATTTTCAATATGAATGAACCTTTTTTTGGAATTGTTTTTTTATCAAATTATTAAATTTATTTATTGACAGAATCTGATATCCACCCGCTTTCCAAAATGTTTTAATATCATTTTTTTTTTACATAATTACATGTAAGTTAATATTTGATAAAAAATAAATTGAATATGCCATTTTAATGTTGCATATTAGTAATTCACTTTGACCAAAAATTGGACAAATACATTTTTACATACAAAACTGTAATTTAAAGCCAAAATAAATGTCAAATTGACTGCTAGCCAATGACTTCTTGTTCGTTTTTCATGTTTTTGTGAGACAATACAACTTCATTTATATAGTATATGATACTATGTGATACATGTGAAGAACAAATATTCCTATGATACTGGAGAAATATAGATAAGTACAATGAGTCGGGTGATATTAATGGGTTTAATAAATTATATTTTATTTTATTTACATATTAGATAGTGAAAATGTGGAAGAATACGATGGTAGTATCAAACGCATTAAAGTATGTTCTTTTTAGCTTATTGGTTGTACTGTGTTCAACAATGAATTCTGTGAGTACAGTTTATTTTGAATTTATTATTATGGCCTATAAAAACCAAAACGTTCGATAGAAACATCAATATCAACCTATAAACGATTCTATTTTTTCATTACATGTTTTATTTTTTAGGATGGCGAAGGAACAAACACCCTTTCGAGTGAGTAATGTATTAATAATAACCATTTTAATTAAATGTATGAGTAGGGCCTAATCATTTTGCGTCAGGGTAATAAAAAAAAGGCAGACTTGTTAAATACGCAGCTCCCGTTTACGAATGGAAATTGCTCGAACCCATCCCTATCCCTGGTATCATACCGAATGACCACTATACGCTCATTCTTGAGTAACATGCTTGGGACACGAGCCATCGGGTACTATAAGGTAATAACTGTTCTATTTAAAGAAACAATCTATGTTTTGTTTACCAATTAAAATAAAGCACGAATGACGTCATATCATTTTCTTCTTAACCTACTAAAACATATGGCACTTAAACTTAAGTGAGTTCATTATATACAAGGCTACGTGTGTTACAAAAAAAACTTAAAACCTTATTTCTAGTATTATTATGCGTAATAATTTTTTAAATATTATACAGATTCATTATAGAATAGAACCTGTACAAAGGCGATACATTGGGTCATAAAGTGTTTCCTTCGGGTTCATTATTGAAATACAAATTTTAAAAAGTAGTCCATTTAAAAATTAGCCGATTTAATACAGAGTACAGTAGGCTTAGATATATTTACCCCGGGTGAGTTGGCTTTACCCACCAAAGTTAGCGATAACTGTGAGTACCCTATGAAATTAGGTCTACAGATGTGGACATCGAAATGACCATTAATTTGTCATTGGCAGAAATTAAAATCGAAGATTCTATGACCAAGAAAGAAGATTATCTTAACAAAATATACATACGAACATGGAGTGCTCGCCCACGACCAATAGGAAAACGGACACTAGTACTTTACGGTCAGGTAGGCCTATATGTTATACAGTTTGCTTCCACCAGAGAAAATACTTTCCCCCACTTCAACATATAAGTAGTAGGCATAAGCATGGAAAGAGGTTATTATCTCTATATGACTAGATTCATTAGTCTGCATTTTACTTAGTTTCGACTTCAAAATCAACATCAACATTCTTAATGTTAGTTTTCTGTTTTCTACTTTTTTTTTGTTTTCTTTATTTCTGTGTATCCTGTCTTTTGTTCGTCACACATGAGCACTCGTCCGACTTAAGTTTCAAACAAACTTTTCACTCTTATAGGAGATTTTTTGAAATTTATTACAATACGTTTTCATCATGATTTTTAGTATTTTTCCAAAGAAGAAAATAATGTTATTTTCGACCGTTTGGTTCAATACAATGTGAGGCTTAATAAGCACCTCTATTAATGTAGTTGGTATATATAGTTACATAAGTATGCTAACTATGTCATTGTCTTCCAATTCTTGAAAGAGAAACGACTACAACTTTTAACGTGAATTGTTATTATTTTTCCATTTTGTAGCGTAGCTCACAAAGTAGATCTGATTTTCCAGGTAAGTTTTAAGTAATAATTAAATTGGTTAGAAATAAGAACTAAAAGAACATAGAATAAATAACATGAAATAAAAGAACATGAATAAAAGAACATGGAATAAAAGAACATAAAAAATAAATAACATGATGAAATAAAAAGAACATGAAATAAAATAACATGAAATAGCAAGAATATGACATAAGGAAAAATGAAATAAATAACATAAAATAAATGAACATAAAATAAATGAACATAAAATAAAAGAACATGGAATAAAAGAACATAAAAAATAAATAACATGATGAAATAAAAAGAACATGAAATAAAATAACATGAAATAGCAAGAATATGACATAAGGAAAAATGAAATAAATAACATAAAATAAATGAACATAAAATAAATGAACATAAAATAAATGAACATGAAATAAAAAAACATGAAATAAAAGAACATGAAATAAAAAGAACATGAAATAAAAGAATGGGAAATAAAAGAACAAAATAAAAGATCATGAAATAAATGAACATAAAATAAATGAACATGAAATAAAAAGAACATGAAATAAAAAGAACATGAAATAAAAAGAACATAAAATAAAAGAACATGAACTAACGAACTTGGTCCAGAATGAAATTATAAAATTAGAAACATTACAAATATAACTATGTTTAATTATTCAACGTAACGCTTACTATACAGGTTAAATGGGGTTAATGTATTCACCAATATACCGATGGGATATCAAATTATGAATCTATCAGCGTTGGATGGTAAATTAATGAGCTACTAACTTATTATTCACCATTCTGATTGCTTATGTTATTGGATTACAATCGAAAAATCAAACACACAAATCACAATTATGCTCAATTAAAGATTTAATCCTCCGTTAAATAAAAAAGACATAAGAAATTGATAATAAGTAAAGAACCTTAACGATAAGATGTAGGGCTGCTGTCACCCGGGCCTCGCAAGATGGTTCAGTAGAGGCAGATTACTTGGGCTTGAGCGACAACAAATGCTAATCTTGCAAATAAACATGAAGAAAAATAATTATATTACCGTAGAAGATTTTACCAAAGTCAATAACTGTAGGATATTATACAATGTAAACAACACTTTACAATATTAAATTTTAAAACTTGTATTAAATTAATTCGCTGCGTCCGTTTTGAGGGCTGGAAGCTGTAGGGCCATTCAAAAAGGCAGCGCTGCAGTAATAATAAGGTTTGCGAACGTGGATTAGTCACCAGCCTAGCATTGCACATTAATGTTTACACAATGCTGAAGATGCAATATTACCATTGAATATCACCATTAAATATCACTTTTCACGTGATACTTAATTCACTTGGGTATCTTATAATCAATTTTATTTATTATGAAAAAGTTTATATTTTATTGTTTTACTATTATGTTATATTTCTTTTTATTATTTATTTATTATTTTACTTTACAGTGAACGTCATAAATACAGTTTAACGAGATAATAGAATGTATAAAATATTTATAGTATAAAGTTATGGTATAATTATGTTTTTAGTTCATATTAATAATTTCCTTCAATTAAGAATTAACAAGAGCGTGCTGAGTTATACTATACAAAACATCTTATGATTCAAACCAATTAGCCTATTATATATTTATTATATCGACATTGTATTGTGTTTGCGATAATCATGATGATGTAAATGTAGACACAGTTCGTGTCTGTAAACCTGAAAGTGGGAGTTAATATCGAACACGAACTTCACAGTGAACTATTAAAACTAATCCAATAATTATTAAAATCTATATTAAATGATTATACCGTCATTTAGTATTGTATATTTTACAATAATGTACGATTATCTCGCAAAGGCCTGTTATTGCGCGAATGAACTACTCCCAAAATGCACAACATTTTAAATAGCATACACCCTGTATTGCAAAACACATGAAGCATTCCAGGTGTAAGCCTCGAATTTTGCTCCAAAAAGTAGACATGAGCATCTGCCATTTCAACTAATTTACATACTATAGGCCATACGCCTAATTTATAATAATTCATCATCAAACAAACAGCAATATGTGCACCTTTATTGAATTTCATTAATGAGGTGATGTATACTTTTTCATATTGGTATATTAATTTATTATTATATATTAATTAAAGAAAAGGGCAATGCTGTGTTTATCAGTAGCTGATCTCAGCGGAGATATGAGCAAAATAAGCAAGAAGGTAAATCAAAATGATAAAGTAAAACTGTCAGAAAGTTTCGGATAACACTACTCATTCGCCAGGGCAAGGATTTTTTTATTTTAATTTTATTCATTTCGGCAATAAACATAAAATAATAATTACAAAAAAATAGAAATATATATCCCTGGCTCCCTTTGTCATATTCCTTTTATTCCTGTCCACCCAGGCAGCACTTGCCAGCTTTATACTATGACGTTATCCAAATTCCTTCACTTGCACTGATGAAGGGCTAGTGTTGCCCGAAAGCTCTGTTAACTTTTCTGGCTGTTTACTTTATCGTTTTGATTTAGCTTTTCGCTTTTTATTTTTGTATCCCCATTGAGATCCAGCCACTGATACCCACAGCATTGTCATTTTTTTCAGTAATTTGCCTTTGAATTTATATATATATATATATATATATATATATATATATATATATATGATTTATATATATATATATATATATATATATATATATATATATATATATATATATATATATATATATAAATCATACTGTAAATTATAGAAACAGTGCTCATATTTGGAACATGATCTCATAATCGCGTCGAGCATAGCTCATTGGCGAAAGTTCCGTATTTTTTAGTTGTATGAAAAAATGTCTCTGGCAGGATTCGAACCTGCAACCTCTCGCTTACAGGGCGAGTATCATACCACTAGACCACAGAGCCATGTATGGTATTATCACAGATTTTTACCCACCAGATACATTCTCTCATACAACAAATGCCCTCACAATCAGTGGAGGCTTAACAAGTCAGAATAAATTCCAACTTTAATTCGCAACGGTTTTTTAAATAATATTGTGTATATGTAAATCAATGATGTTGCGTAGCACTGTGTAAATTATATATAAATCATGAGAAATGAGATCATGTTCCAAATATGAGCACTGTTTCTATAATTTACAGTATGATTTATATATAATTTACACAGTGCTACGCAACATCATTGATTTATATATATATATATATATACACGGCTTCGTGTCTTGTACTTTATATATATATATATAAATATATAAATATATATATATATATATATATATATATATATATATATATATATATATATATATATATATATATATATATATATATATATATATATATATATATATATATACGAAGTACAAGACACGAAGCCGAGGAGAGACAAAAGCATTAAACAAAACGCTGTCACCGGTAAGGTGTGTCTCTTCAACACAAACATGACAAATAACAAGAATATATACTAAAATAAAACATTTCACAAGATACAAAAAAAAAGGATTTAAAAAGTTAAAAAGTTTCTCTCCGACATTTAAAATATAGTTACTATGATATTTATATAACAATATTTATTTAAATTTATTTGAATAAACGCCTCCCTCGAATAAACGTAGCCCCTCCCCATTAGAACATCATTTGAATAACCCAATAACACATTTCCGTTTGTAGTAGAATAGGCCTTATCATTGATTGACATGATCTACAATTTACCAAGCATTTTAATACATTTTTTACTGTATTTTCACTTCTCGATATTAATTGTGTTGTATTTTTTAAAATCTATGGGGTATTTATTTGATTATACATGTTAACACCAAAAAACAATAAACGCCTCCCCCAAATCAACGCCTCACTCGAATAAATGCCCCTAAAAACACTCGTGTTTATTCGAATAAATACGGTAATTAAATTGAAAGAGTGTCTCTATTTAAATTTCAGGAGAGGATAAAGGTGAAAGTGTGTTATTTGACAAAAACCCGCGAAGAATTCCACTGGAACATTTTCTAAAATCGCCCTTCAATGACGAGGTAAGTTTTTATTCAATCAATCAATGTTGAACTATATATTGTATTAAAACAAGGCCATATACATGGCTGCAGTCGCATGCTCAAATTTGAGTTAATGTTTACCGACCGACCGACCAACCGACCGACATAGTGAGCTGTAGAATCGCGACAAAAACGACCGATTCAGTGAGGACTCTTCATAACATGCGGATTTTCTACGCTACAGTAGCATGACATGATGTAACAATCGAGTTGTTCTGGAAAAGGGGTCTTAAGTAAGATTACGTTTCGTTTATTTGAATTAATGACGTTGTTAAGAATTGGTGAGAATATTGTACTTCGACACGCATGCGTCAAATGTGATGTGTGTTATTAACTGCCGAATATTCACTATTACTAGAATTTACTAAAACAATACATGTTCGTCATTTCTAGGATAGAATTCTGGATTCAAATATGAATGTATTTGGTAAGCAATTAATTTACATTTATTCCAATATAATATCTTTGAACATGGAGGTATAGAAGCATGCATGTTAAATATTAAAATATCCACACACTTATTCTTGGCAACAAAACTACCAGAAAGATAAATCGTAAAGTACAGGCGGTAGATGGAGACATTTAAATTTTTGGGAACAGTCCATGCAGAATTTTTTAAATAAATGAAATGAAAGCCCTCAACGTTGTGACATATGTAATCATTGTATCCAGTTGTCTCAAGATCATGCATAGTTAAATTAAATAAATACATTTAATTAAATAACCATGCCTTTATATTCTACAAAAAATGATCTCATTTCTATATTTATCATGACCAAACAACTTGGATGTTATCTCCCGCGGTAACTTTAAATATCGTCTTATTTTTTTAACTAGGAGGACAATCGAATCAACCACAAAGTGACGATTCCGAGCCATCAGATCATTTAGAGTGGCCGGATGTGTTATCAAAAGGCGCCAATCTGATTCAAGCAAGACCACTTGACCATTTGGATCCTACTAGGAGACTGTCCGTAGTAGACTCCGATAGGAATATTTTAGATGGATTTAACAAACGCGTCTGGACGGCACGAAGACCACCATCCTGGACACGTGCATTGAAAACCGGTAAGTTGATTATAATACAAAGTGACACTTGTGTCTAGTCATTGTTCCTTTTATGTAGTCTAGGTTCTAGGCCGAAATTAGTAAAAGAAAAATATTTTGGCACATATGGCGTTTCATACGTATAATACATGAGCTCGTATTCAGACAAAAATTCAAACGCCGACTGGTGGACAAACATTAATGTGGCATACATTACTTTTAGCTTTTTTATTCTTTTACTTTTAATTGATTTACAGCATTTTGGAATGCTATTTAGTATTTTGTTGATTTGTTTTCGACTTTAAATGTGAATAGACAAAGCGATCGTTTTGATTTTTACCCTCTAAAACTAGTTTTTTGCTCAAGTATAGTTTATAAAACGCTGCATGTGCCAAAATATTTTTCTTTTGCACAAATATTAAGCCGAATCGCCGTCTATACAACCAAGTAAAGTTTTAGCGAAACCAACCCAATTGAAAAGCTTGAGATATGCTTTGTATTTGTTATTAAATTGATAAACAAGACCAGAATATTACAATGATGTCTCCACACTTTCAAACTTTATGTGACAACAAAATGTGATGTGCCCATATATGGACATGATGACGTCATATCACTACCGGTACCATATTTTTGCCCATCACACTTTTTTTTTAAACTAGAAAAACAGAGACCGAGCTTAAACAGTAGTGTTATTATTATTATTATTATTATTTCATAATATTGTTTTCAATTCAGAAACCATTCAAGGACGAAAAGGACAAGAAGGAACACGACGTACCAAAATATCAGGTATGTAATATTAAAATTAATACGAACACATTACAAAGACATTATCTTGACATTGCGCCCTCTGTGATAAACCTTAAAAGAAACTTTTATATAAACTATAGTCAAGGTTTAATAGACTTGTTATATCCAGACCCAATTAAGCACTCCTTAAACAAATATCTTGGTGGTTGTATAAACGAACAATTATAAAGATATTATCTTGACATTGCGCCCTCTGTGATAAACCTTGAAAGAAACTTATACTGTTTCTAAGTTTTATCCTAAGTTGTATCCAGACCCATTAAGCACTCCTTACAATGAGTGACCGGGAAGCGAACATTTTGTTTTTAAAAACGTTCTGTAAAAATTCTAGAATAGGTTATGCCAACGATTTTCTGCGCCCAGTTCTATGGCTGAATGGTATACTATACTGAAGTTCGAAACCCATCATACTGTTTTTTATTTGTTTATATTTCAGAGAAATATTTAGTTTATATGTTCATATAACGTTTGCGGTACACCACGCATATATTTATTCTGAAGAGAACTGTTAAGTTTCTCGACGTTTCGATCAACAAGCTTTGATCAAAACATAAATGACCGAAACGTCGAGAAACGCAACATTTCTAAAACTATAGGCTATACGTGGTGTACTGCAAACGTTATTATCAAGATATTGATTTCGCCATGCAAACCTTCAAACAATATATAAAGGTTATGTTCAGTTATAAGCATATATTTTGCAATGTTTCGAATTTTCAGAGAACATCTTTGGGAACAAAATTAGGTGACCGCGGGAGAGCTTCTTGTAAAAAAAGAACTATACATTTTTAATAATCGGCCTATTGTTTTTCAGAAGTTCTTATGAGATTACGGCAGCTTGGAGTGTTATCATGGACATAGTATTTACAGCATTACAAATATGTCTACTACTGCAATATTTTTTATTTTAAGACATCTATAATATTATAAAAAATAATGTATTGTTTTTTCTTCATGGTTAATTATTATAAAATTATTATAAATATTTTGTATTTTCAATTGTATAATGTTTAGATTAGCATATATTTAAATGGTCATTATTAGGCTTAAAGGTGTATTGTCCCCTGAAAAAATAATTATCAAAATTTTGTTGTTGAATATGCCATTTTAATGTCACATAATAGTTATTCACTTGGACCAAAAATTAGATTTAAAAAAAATGATTTACCTGAAAAACCGTAATTTAAAGCATAGTCAAATTGGCTGCCAGCCAATGAATTTATTTTGTCATTTTATAAGGGAAAACATTCTTTTTCGTTTTTATTCTACGGAAGTAACTTTATTAAAACTACAAAATAACCTATTTAAAGTCTGATTTAATTAATCTTCATTTTCATATTTTTAGGGACAATACATCTTTAAACCGAAACAAAAATTTATTATTTGAATCGGCTACTGTGTTGCACCCTCACTCTTGTGTTTTTAATTTGCAAGGCGTAAACCATCTTAATCCTTACTTAATGTTCCTTATTTGCATATCCATGGGTTTAATTATTTAGGTTAGATATTCACACTTTTACACGCATAAGTTACTTCCAATATTTAATACCCGCTGGCGTTCCATAGAGTATAAAAAAAGTGCTGTAACTGTTCTCAATGAACCAGCTAAGATGGAAACTACCGGAAGTGCCTGGCAAATAACAGCACTAAGAACATTATGATTAGATAAAGTAGCTGAACAATAAGCCGAGATAAAAGTAGTCCTAATCTTGATTATTTATGTGAGTTGATTAAATGATTTAGTTAATACACGTATTTGTTATGAAATAAAATAGTACGGTATAAAGTCTCTGCTCCTTAATACATATTTAAATAAGTACATATAAATATATAAAGAATATGTATTGGTTATATTACAATATAAGATAGAGTCTCTACAAACTTGATTCATTAACTATTGGGTATTCGTTTAGTTTATGTTTGTAAAATTGTACATTTTAAAGAAAGTTGTATTATTTTAAGATTATTGCAAAAACCAAGTTGTGTTACTGTTTGTGTTACTTCGTTGTAAATGTTAATGCTTCTGCTTTATAGACTCACCGTAACCAGTCGAAAAAATAAAAGGGTAGACATTTCAAAATATATATTAAGTTAACATGCGTAGAACATGTGCTGTGCGTCTGCGCATGTCAAATTATGATATAGTAACCAGTTATGTCGAAAAATAAAAGTGTAGACATTGGCCAATTTTAGGAAAAAATGAATTTAAAAAGTTCGTATTGAGGTAACATGCGCAGCACATATTCTGTGCGCTTGCGCATGTCAAACTGTGATATAGTAACTAGTTATAGCAAGAAAATAAGGGTTGTAATTTTTCGTAAGAATCTCTGTAAGGGATTTTTTTCCAAAAATGGACAATTATCGACTTCTTAAAAATATATATTGAGGTAAAATGCGTAGAACATGTTATGTGCGTTCTTGCATGTCACATTATGATAGAGTAACCAGTTATGTAGAGAAAAAAATGGTCAACATTTGGTTATTTTCCGTAAAAATTCCTGTACTAAAGTACAGGTTTTTTTTCGAAAATTAAAAAAATATCGACTTTTCTAAATATTTATTGAAATAATATGCGCATAACACATTATGTGATAATGATATTATTGTAACCAGTTATATCAAAAAATAAAACGGTCGAAATTTTGTTATTTTTCCATAAATATCACTGTACTGCAGTACAGGATTTTTTCGAAAATTGACAAAATATCGACTTTTCAAAATATATATTATTGAGGTAACATGCGCAGACGCACATAACGTGTTCTACGTATGTTACCTCAATAATATATATTTTGACATGCGCAGACGCACATAACGTGTTCTACGCATGTCAAATTATGATATAGTAAATTTGGTATTGAAGTATGAGATAATAACCAGTTATGTCAACAAATATTTGTAAAAACCACTATAGGCCTACTAGTACAGGAATATTTTCGAAAAAAATGACAAACTATTTTTAAAATATTTAAAAATCAATTATTATGCGATAATATTGCCATATATGCGCATATTATTGCGTTACCATTACCTTATAATGTCATAGTAACTAATTATGTAGATAAGTAAAAGGGTCGAAATTTTTCAAATTTTTGGATAAAAAATGCTTATAGTGATTTGAAAATGTCAATTATTATGCGATAATATTGCTCTATAATGCGCATATATTTCTGTTTATCATATTTAATAAGGTTGATCCATCCAGCAATTGCTGATCATTAGGGACCCTCAGAGGTTCACACGACAAACATATACACAAGATGCTTTACATAAACAAAGTCTTATTACAAGTCTTTGGGAGTGGAGTTGTAATTTTGTCCTTAGAAAAATCCTGACATGTGACGGGACTTGAACCCAGGACCATTGGAGTGATAGCCAAGCATCATAACCACCAAGCCACAACTCCACTATTATCGAGAGGCATACTAACAAGTTTTATCGGAAAATAAAAAATAATCCCTTTTTACAGTAGGCCTACAAGAATTTTTGTATGTTTTGAGTATTTTGTTTTTACTTCACTTGGTAGCCTATACTGCTTAGCTTCTTTGTCTGTTGTCTCTAGTCTTGTATGTTCAGAATGTTGGCGCTAAAATTATCTTACAATAATGTTGCTTAAATTGTGATTACAAATATATTCCAGTTAACAAACACTTTTTTTGCCAATATGTCACTGTTCATTAATTCTAAATAATGCTATTTATAGTTTATTCATTTAAATGTTATTAAACAGAATTCACATGTTGTGGTGATTCTTAAATCTTGTTTCACAAAAATAATATGTTCATAAATGACTATTATTTACATTTAATCTTTCTATTTATATCATTTTAACCTATCAATAGGGAGGTTTCGCAACCTTACGAATACGATAACGACAACGGATACGTCACGCACACGTATTCGTTTTCGTAAGCCAGTAAAAATCTGTTTCGCATGGCAACGAAATATCGAGGCGCGTCCAAAATATGACTGCGGTAAATTTGAGCGAAGCGCAGTGCACGTGTTGCTTGGTGCTTTGCTGCCTAGGCCTAGCGTAACATCAAAGCGAGTGAAGACTTTAAAAACTGCTATTTATCTAAATTGACCTGGCATTTTAGTAAATTACTTTAGTAAATGACTTTCAATAAGGGTATAATTATATTATAGTCATGAATCATTCCTGATTCAAATGAAAAATGTGCAAAATAGATCAAAAACTATACTCGTTTTGTAGTTACGAATATGACTGGTGATTTACGAAAAGTTTCACAAATGTGTGACGTATCCGTTTTCGTTATCGTATTCGTAAGGTTGCGAAACCTCCCTATTATCTATGAAACACATAATCAATTCTGAATGGAGTAAACTTCAGTCTATGGAACGCCAACTTGTACTAAATCGTCTGAAGATGTATATTCAATGGTGACTTATATGTAATTTAAACTTACTCGCTAATCTAGTTGCAATTGGTTTGCCCTATCGTTCAGTTATTATTTAGGTATTCTAGATATTTTCAGGGCATTTTCTCGTTTCTTGACATAATACAGCCCCGTAGTTGATTGATCGACAAGTGCAATTTTAGTTTAGTCCGTATCAAGACATTAAACTATTCTATTTCAAGTGATACGTAGGCCTACTCATTTGAGCCCATTAAATGTTCATAAAAGAAAATACGGCACTACAATAACCATTTAGGCCTAGGCCTATTAAAACAAGAAATGTGATATGCGCAGAATGTCTTTAAAACCTGTTTTTCACTAGACGAATATTATAGTCAAATGGTTGTTTCTTTTTTCGATGGAATCATGAACACGCATGCACATTAAACCCTTCGATCTTGGAGAGTAAATTCGCCTAGTGAGAAAACAGGTTTAATATAGCTGTTTTTTTAATTATATCATAACAATGTGTAGTGACCTAAACTTGTGTTCTGTTTAAATAAAGTAAAACCTAATCTTAATTTTGATATGCATATCTTGATAAACTTCAGTAAAAAATAAGATCACGTAGACATATACATTTAAAAAGTGAAATGTTTCTTGTGTTTACAACTAAAAATATGAAGTAGACAGCGTTTATTCGTAATCTTTTTTACCAAATGGAAAAGATGGACGCAGATTTGTTCTTCCACCACCGCCGCCTCCACTGGTGCTTCTTGTTTTGCTGCCTGAGGAAGGTCGTTTAAATTGCACACCACGTGACCCCAAAGCGCGCTTTCCAAATGGTAGTATACGCAAGCACGCGTTGTGTGAACACGAGCTTGTCTGTTTTGGTTTTTTCTTGATACGAAGACATCGATCTCCAGGACAGTTACCTCGTTTTGACACATCAGTTCCGTCACTGCTTCTAGTCGTTTCGTATTCCATATCGTCTTCAGTAACTGCAACATTCGACTCAGACGGCGAGTCATTGCCTTCGTATGGTTTCATCTGTAAAGCCTCGTTAGCTAGTAAATCCTCTGCAGCTGCTTTTATTATATAGGCCAGCACATGCTTCTCTCTTAAATTGTGTAAAAATAACGCACGGTCGAATCCTTGTTGAAAAATATCGTTTTCTAAATCTGTAAAAAAAAAAGAAACCTGTAATAATGTAATTTTCTTCGTCTGACGATAAAAATGACAGCCTATAAGGAGACTGATGGATCAGGATGAACTCTTAATCATCTTATTGAATGTCTCCACTCGTATTATCGATTAATATGTGATATACATTCATTGAGAAAATGGTTTAATTTGGGAAGTGTAAAATAAAGGTAGGCTAACATCTTCTATGCAAAAGTTATCAAACTATAACGATCAATACCTTATTAACATTGAATTAAGAAGAAAAGTTTCTGCAAACTTTTTCACGAAGTAATCTAATGCAATTACGAAAGTCTGTCGACAGATTTTATACAATGTAGTTATTTTTATGTAACAAAATTTGCCAAATCAATTGCGCTACCTGGGTTCCTCAGTGCTGTTGGTGTTTCGTCTGTGAGAACTGTACATGGCCATAATAATGCCAAGCATAGAATAACTAACTGCATGATTTATTTGTTTACAAATCTGCAAGATAAAATAGGACAGTGATGTGATGCACCTCGTTCTAGTACGATGTCATGCCTAACAACAGAAAACAGTGAGGAAGCTTCAAGTAAAGTAACAGGGTAATCGAGACAATGGCATGATACAAGAGTTATGATACTGTACGATAACCTTGTGTCTTCGTATACAAGATCCAGCAATTTGTTATTGTTCAGTATCAAAATTGATATGTGTTTACATTGCAACAATTATGGCAAACGTTGGAAGACATTTGGAATAATTAGAATAATGCTTAGACTGAGTTTTGACTTAATATTAGTAACAAGATAAATATTTTGGCACATATGGCGTTTCATATGTATACTAATTGAGCTTGTAAACTTGTATTTATATGTATATCGAAACTTCGACTGGTGAACTAACATAAATAAGACAATAAGTACAGACTTAGGGCAAGTCTATAGAACGCGGTGCACAATTAGGCCTATAGTGGATGGCCGTGCTAAACGGTCAATAATTTGACAAGTGTAATGTCAAGAGAGCTGTCACTTACTAGATAGGCCTACATCTCAACTGACTATCGCAAGTCAGTTAGACACAAGTATATTATGTATTAAATAACATAGAAGCAGGTGGCTGATCATCGACTGATTTCTCTCACAATCATCCAAAATTAAATGAACCTAACAATTGTCGAAACATTTATTAATTTTTGCTAATCGAATCTGATCACAATTATTTTCAGATGACGTATGTTTTAATATTGCTAAATTACCATTTCTTTGGCCACCTGAGACGTTTACAAGAACGAGTTATCGAACTCATCACTTAACTAATTATGTTCTGTTGACGAATGAACAATTCTAGATAAATTGATAACGCTAAATTCCTATTTAGATTGTTTTGATTTCAAAGAATCTATAAAAATATTTTGAATAGCACAGTCTACAATAATGCGAAGCCGCAAATATATGCACTATGTATTGTGTGAAACTTATTTAACGGTCATTAAGCTCTGTCTACACTATCAAACTAGTTTTACCCCCAAAAAAGTGTGACGTGCCCAAATATGGTAGTGCTAATTGACGTCATAGTGGCACATCTCTTTTTTTTTGTCTGATAATGTAGACAGAGCTTTGGTAGACATATTAATAATACTTATATTGGTAGGCTTCTGTTTTTTAATGTTATCTAAACGCTAGTAAAGGCCAACGTACACAGACGAATTACGGTAAAGGTAAGTGGAAAACCACATAGCTGTCCCACATAGAATCAATATCTATCCTAAATGGAAAGCGCCCGTCCGCTCCGCGTTCTATGTTAATGGTCATTAGAAATAACATAGATTTTATATTTGAATTACCGTTACCGCTCGTCTGTGTAAATTAATCTTAACGATAGGCCTATAAATAATTTATATAGATTGAACGATTTTTAATAATATATGGATGCCTTTAGAAAACTGTGTTCTGTGGACTAAAATATTTCCTTTGAATAAAAGTATGCAATGCAATGCAAACGTTCAATGGATGTTATCAAAGAACTTATAACACAAGAATCTCCTGTTCTTCAATTTGCATTCAAAACACAGTATCGGAAGTACAGGGTTAAAAGGTCAAACTGGGCGACGCCATTTCACAGCATGGAGCAGCTCCCCCTCCAAACTAGGAAGTCAATTACTTTTACCCCCCCCCCTCCCCCTAGAGTATTAGCAGATCCTCTCTATGATTTTGACTTTCTAATTTGATGCGGGCGCCCTACTCCTCAGTCAATTACTCTATCCCCCCCCCCCCCCTAGAGCATTAGCAGATCCCCTCTATGATTTTGACTTTCTAATTTGATGCGGGCGCCCTACTCCATCCCACAATGCCTTTCGAAATTGTTACGCGCTTCGGACGAACAGGAGATTCTTGTGTTATAAGTTCTTTGATGTTATTGTATTGTGATAGTCCTACACATTCTTGTTTACAATCACGACATTGCTGCCCGCTATAAACAAATTATTGACCATTTAACTTTGATGCACATAGCTTAATTCATCATTCAATTTATCAAGGAGATAAATCAAATTCGTCGAGTTGTTTCTTTTCATTTATTAACTCCATTATCCTATTTGGCTTGTAATTATTATTGTTATACGATGATTCCACCATTTCAATTTCAATGCGTTCGATTTGGATTGTTTGGTTACATATTATTACTTTAGATCATGATAGATTTATTTGATATTTTAAGTTTTAAGTGATATGAGTTTCAACTTAAGCTCTGTCTAAACTATCAAACTTTAACTGACCAAACAATGTGATGTGTCCATGGACATGATGACATCATATCACCATATTTGTCAAACTAGCTTTAGAAAAGTTATTCTAAAGCGTGGTTCCCACTAGCGACGCAACGCAAGGACGTAACGCAACGCAAGTGAATTGACCAATCACAAGCGATGGCTTATTCGCTTGTGATTGCTAACTGTCTATAACTTCGCTTGTCGTTGGTTAAAACGCTTGCGTTGCGTTTACGTCCTTGCGTTACGTTCTAGTGGGAACCAAGCTTTAATGACAATTGTTGGTCACAACAGGTCAAGAAGTTACTCGTTTCTACTGAATTTGGTTATAGCTGTAGAAAAGTTGAAAGAATATTGAAATTGAAAAACAAAAATGTATTCCAAAGTATAGTTTACATCATAAGTTAAGGTTCTTTTCTCTTTATAAAAAAAAAATATGTTTAAGTTATCATTTGACTAATACCATTAATTTTAATCAAAGAAAATTATTGACTAAGTTACGTTTAGAGATAGAGCATGAAATTGAAAAGGAAATATGGGAAGGCTTAGAAGAGAACGTGTAAAGTATGTAAAAATAATATTGTTGAGGATGAATTTCATTTTATTTTATACATTTCATAATGATTTAAGAAACAAATTTATTCCAAGATTTATACATGTTTATCCTTCTATACTAGCTGTGTTTATAACTTTCAAACACAAACTTTACTTATAAGTTAGGAAAGTACGTTTACTTTGCTTTGAGAGAAGAAATAATTCTTTTAGGTTTTGGTCTATTAGTTGCTGTATTAGGGCCATATAAATGAATTGAATAAATTCCATGAAACGGAAAGAAGAAAAGCACATAATATTGATATCAGAATATTTGTTACAATTGTTATCTGTTTATGCGATTATTACTAAGTGCTTTTTAAAAATTTATTTAGTCAAAAAACAAAATATAAATGACAAACGGACAAAAGATAAAGATGATTTCGTAAGAGAAGACCGGAAAAAGTCATACATGATATTTTTCCATTCAAGTTAGTTTCTTTTGAATTTACGACGTGTATATACACCGAAGTATAGTATAAAGAGTGAAGATTGTCACTTGGGAATCTTAACAGCGTCACACATTGTAGAGAACGGTAAAACATCAACCAGTTTTAAAATGTGATACATAGATGCTATTCTTATTAGACTTGACAAAACTCAAACTAACAGTAACCCATGTGGAGAAGTTGTATGAGAGCAGACAAGAAACTGAAATTCATGTTTGTTATCGCTAGACATGATACAGTATCATGTTGATATTAGATATGAACCTCATTCCACAAAATGTATATCCCAAACATTTTTTGTAATGGTTTATAAATATGAGTGTATTGAATATTTTGCCCGGTGAAAAGTCAGTAAAATTTAATACATACAACATTTAGAAAAGTCATAAAGAGAAATATTTCACGGTTTACAGTAGAAATTATGAAAGTATATCGTGTGTGATGTTTTTTATACATTATATTTCTTAACTGCATTACGTTTAATATATGAAATAGAATATTCGAAATAGCATAATTTGCATTACAAAAATAACTAAATTGTAGAAAAAGAATAAGACAATGAAACATTAAACGGTTGCTTTGATTACGAGATACTTGTGTATAACATTGTTAAAATGTATTTCTACCAAAAAGAGTACCAACTTCGTAATTGTGATAAAAGAAGATTCATCAATATTTATTACTGAAAGGTTTAATCAACAAATTAAATACAATGCAAAATTATATAATCGCAAATTTACTTAAACTACAACACCGGTATTTTTGGATATAATCCTAATTTCATTTGTATTTCAAACAAAACATTTTACAATTATTTAATTGCACAGTAAAGGCTTTACAATTATAAATAATGTACTAAAATCAGTGAGGTAATGAAGAGGCATCAACCCGCTTGACTAAAATCGATAATTATGCATTTTGTACGCGCGCGTAAATTACAACATTTTGAAGCGGCATTAAAACAATATCACTTACCTAATAATGAATGTATAGAAATATGAAAAAGTTGAATCCAAATAAAAGATGTTCAGTTTGGTTAAAAGATTCCACCAGTGACTGCAGGTAGCAAATGAGCATTGCTTTTATTACACCACAGGTGCACATGCGCAGTATGAATCATCATTATCATCATCAATACGATGAGCAGCGGTGCTCTCTGCGGCGGTGGTGTGATATCTTTAATAGAGGAAATCATACAGGCTGGCTGCAAGCTATTTTTCGATAATTGTGGTATCAACCGTTTTAATGTTTGAATACGTCAACTGATTACGTTTGTCTTAATAATTCTGTGAAATTGACCAATATGATTATATACAATAATGTGTCAAAAAATCAATTTTGTTGTGAATTAAAGTAAGTTTGACACTAACTAAGAAAGTTAGGACTCGTAAATAGTACTGCTACCATGTCATTGTATTTAAGGTTATTATTGTTATCAACCAATCGACCCATCATTTTATGTAGCGAGGACCACTCGCGACCGACAAACGAAGTAAACGAAATTATTGTTGAAAAAATAACTCGACTTACAACGTTCACTCGCGAGTCTCTACACGAATATTAGATCCCTAGTAATCAATCAATCATCGACATTTTTATTCTATAATCAATATAAAAACATATACAAATACAATACAAATAATATGATAATGGAATGGGATACAAAATAAGCACAAGTGCTTTAAGCATATAACCCTAACAAAACAGATGAAACATTATTTTGTACAAACAAGAAAAGAACAACCCAAAATAACATAATGTGATTTACTTAACCTAAATATTTCTATTGTTATAATGTTGCTTTAATCTCTGTTTAAACAAACTTAGAGTGGGGGATTGTTTTATATAATCTGTTAAATTATTCCAAATATGTGTTCCTTTGTAGGAAATACATTGCTGTCCGACTTTGGTGCGTTTTAGTTGTGGTAATCAAACAATAATTCAATCGATTGATTGATTGATTAATTATCTACCAATCAGTTGGTTGGTTAACAATACAAATCGATTAATAAGTTGATTGATCAGTTGTTTTCTTTATCTGACATTAAACTGATTATTAGAAATCTGGCGAGGAATCCAGTCTTCTATTAAAACAATTCTCATCAACAAACGTCACACAGGATCTAATAATGAAAAAATACGCTATGTTAATCTTCAAAAATGAAGATCAGAATGCGCAAGCTTGGGGGGGGGGGGGGGGGAAGCGGCACCCAAGTATGTCCTTAACTGAAAAAAAACAAACATTCTCTCAAGGCAAGAAACTTTTGTGTTGATATATTATACATTTAAAAAGACGATTAGCACACAAGTGCCCACGCATGCGATGTACGACGTACGTGTACGTTAAGCCAGCACCTGGTTTGTATTAAGCAATAATATAAAATACTAGTCTTTAAAATACCTGTCATAATATAAGCAATTTAAAGTGTTGAATTGTTTCCTCGTTGACCCATATCTATAAGTACAGTTCCTGTTTGCTCCTCTCTTTGAGAGCCTAGTCGTTCAGCAACACCGCCAAGGGGCTAGGAAGCGACGAACAATCCCAATTCTATATTCATGTCTATTTTAGAAAGCCCATCATTTATACAGGTGACAAGATACAAGTATATAATACGTCGATGGCGCAGCGTTTACGTGAGGTCTGTATCAGTGAGCCGCGAGTTACTTTGCTTTCTAAAGAAGTTAGCTTACAAGTTAATTTATCAAAATCAATTGGCAGCGCAGACAGATAAATAAAACAGTTAATGTCATTTTGTTATTATCTTTCCTTATTATGTCTTGAAGAGAATTATACAACATTCAAACATTTTCTACACATGTTTAACAACCTTTGATTTGATGATTAAATGTGTTAGTACTGTAAGTTGTTGATTTGCCGACGCATCGTCGCCATTAATTTCAATTACGACGTGACGTAAAGTTGACGCATACGTAATTGTCAGAACTTAAACGCGTAGGCCTACGCCATGCCAACGTTCTTTTTCTTGTTGGTTTAACATATGCTGCGTCTGATTCATACAGATGCGGAGTTATATCTAAATTAACGACACGGAAAAATAAAAGAGATAAACGATAAAGCAAGCACTTCCGTGTCGGAGTAACTCTGATATGATTCTAATCCGTCCAATGCCTATAGTACGTATGAACACAACTTAAACTTGGTTCTCACTAGCGACGCGACGCAATGCACGGACGTATTGCAACGTAAGTGATTTGACCAATCACAATCGATGGATTATTTGAACAGTGGCTTGTCATTGGTCAACTCGCTTGCGTTGCGCGTACGTCTTTGCGTTGCGTCTTTGTGGGAACCACGCTTTAAATAGCTACCGTAGCTCTACAAATCGCATAGGTAATTATAATCGGTCTAAATTTTCATCATAATGAAGCATTCCTTTTCTTCCAAAGATTATACTTAATTTGAAAATACCATGATCCAGTAAACTCACTGTTGATATGAAAAATTATTTTTACTTTTATAACGGTGAATTACATTCATTATATTAAATTGTACTGAATTAGCTCCACGGTATAATAATAATACGCATTTACAGTATTAAGCTATAAATCTAAGATATTTCCTGAAACATGGATATATTAATGATATTAATATTATACGTCTTAATAAGCAGCTGCCAACAGATTGATCGGAGGAGGAAAGAGGAGGATTCGATCATTTCACACCTGCGTGTTTGTGAAGATCTTGTTAGGTCATCACACGGGTGACGCGGCGGAGACTTTTCGATAGTCAACGCACGGCGAAAACATACGAACATTTGCGCATGTCTACAAATAATCAGTGCTGTGTGACAAAACAAAACAATCTGACGCACGTCCTAGTAGTAGTAGACGCAACGCCAATGCACCGCAAGTAATTTGATCTCACGACGCGCGATGGACAATCCAACTGTCGCTTGTGATTGGTCGTCGCACTTACGTTGCGCCAACGTTATTAGGTTACATTAGTGGCGGCGCGGCGGAGACGAATTCATTATGATCATTTGAGCATATCTACGCCAAGTTATGATTAATTTACTTACGCTTTCCATAGGTTGTTTTCATTATTTCGTCTGTTTAAACTTGGACGCAACGAAACGACGTAAGTGAGTTGATTGGTCAAAAATACTTGCGGTGCGCTACTAACATTATTGTATGAAATAATTTTCTTCATTGCTATTTTATTTTGTGCGTGTTTTTTCCGTTCTTCATTTGATATTGATAGTTTGGGAGACAGTTTATATATTATATTTTCTCCGTGTAACAGAATATTCCTATTTCTTCCCTCGATCGCAGCCGTTCATAATACATTTTTGATAACTTGCGCGCGATAAACGTGGGCATCAATGCTAATTATTGTCGTTATAACAGCTTCCTTTTATCGTGTATTGATTGTTCACCAGGTGACTGCAAACTCAGCTGGTTAATCCGAAGAAAGATGATTGGATTTTCATTTTGTATTTTCTTAAATTTCAATTACACTATTGTCACCAGTCGTTAGAAACTAATTTACGGCAACGTTGCAGCTATACGCTAAACGGCGTTTAATGTTTTCTAATTCTTTAAAGAGCCGTTGACTCATTGTCACTCATGGTGCAATGTATTTGATGTTTTTGTTTTAATGATGATGATGATGATGATGATGATTAACCGGGAAAAGGTGTAGCCAATTATTGGTCATGTATCTTTGAGTGGTCTATTACTATACTGTTCCATGGACTAAAAATAGTATTTAGTCCATGATATTCATAAGCCGATAATCTACCATTAACCTTACCACCAGGCGCCATTATAATACATATATAAATATATGTGTTGCTATGATACAGTATTGGAAAACTCATGTTATGTGGAGATACAGTAAATCATAATGACGTCACCCTACTGCCTAACTGAAGTGAGTGAAAAAGTACTGTATTGTGAGATTTTTTCTTTTTAAATACTAACATCCTTTAATTTATTTTTAGCGAAGTTGTTAAATTTAGGTGGGTTATTGTTCAGCATGAAAAGCTACTGAAAGTGTGTACAGTACCATATCAATTCGGCAATTATTAACTCCCTGGGAAAAAGGCTTAGTCTAAATTCGTTTTAAGTCTTCCCTGTCACCTCAGGGAAGAGAATTTCACACTTCCTTGGCAAACTGGACTGCATTTAAGTGGTTAACATCAGCGCGAAAGATTTAGAAGTATAATATTATTATGCGCGATAAAAATTTTGTAAATTTAGATGGAGCCAATATATTGGATCTGTATGATGTTTTATTTTGGTATATTAATTGGAATATCGGTTCATTTTATTATTAGATCGAATAGTTTCAATTTGATTCAAATTGGATCAATTGTTTAAAATAAATTCAATTCATTTTAAGTTTAATTATAGTTTATAGTAAGAAAATATTTACGAAAAACAATGAAATAATCTGACCACAAAATCACCATTTCGATGCTTTTGCATATAAGCAGTTCAGATTGAGTGCTTTGTGTTTAAGTTATCAAAAATTGAGTATGACGCAGACAATTTCGTGCGAAAGTAAATAGCAACACTTTGCAATTTGCCGACTTACGTCAGAAGACAAAGCATTATAAAAAAAAATGGTTCAATCAAGTAAGGTGTCTTAACTTATAAATCTATAATACGAGAAGTTGTGGACATATTTATTTCCTGAACAAAGATGGATTGTACTGTGTGATCATTGTTCTAAAGATAATAGTAATTATTGATGATGAATCAAACGTATTAATAACAAATAATATGATTTTCTAAAATAGCGCATTTGTAAAATCATAGTTGGACTTAAGATACCAAAACAATGGTCCAAATTAAGAGACAAAAATAGGCTTATTGTAATTTTATTAATTATTATTAATATTGTTGTATTCGCCCCAAGGGTCTATGTATATAATAAATGTCCTAGTCCCTGTTCCTAGGAAGGAAGGAAAGAAAGAAGAAAGAAAGAAAGAAAAGGAAAGAAAGGACATTATTAATAATTCATGTTTCGATTTACTGTATATGACCATTTTCAAGAATCTAATGAGCATGACTCATCTATTTCCATATTCCATTTCTAATTATTTACAAAAGGATAACCAAATGCATTGAGATGTATAGTTTTATTTTATACACTAAAGACCTTCGAAAATATCATTTTATTTTACATACACGTAAACAATTCCATCATGGACGAATATAACGAGATGCATTATTGCAATTTTTACAAAGAAATCTTCCTCAATAAGGAAGATTAGATTAAAATTACTTTTGCTATACAGAAAACGAGTCGAAACATTACAAAAAAAAAAGATTTTATTGGATCGTTTAAGTATCACCAAATGAATAACAACTGTCTTACAAATAAAATAGAATTATGGTAAATAAATTTAAAATGACCTTTTGAAGATCAACAGAATTATGATTCATAAAAAATATATTCATTTTATTATCACATAAACGTATAAAATATGCATTCAACAGCACTGTGTAATTTTATAGTACGTTGTTTTCTATTTTTCCACTAATATGCAATATTGTTATAGACAAAGGGAAAACTTCACAAGAACTTTGAAACGAACTAAGAAAAACTCTACCAAAAAAGAGAGTCAAACCTAGTACCGTTTTCAGGTCGACCCGAGTTTCGATTTAGGTCAGCCGGGTATCGATTCAGGAAACCTCGAGTATCGACTCAAAGTCACTACGAGTATCTGTTCAGGGTCGCCCCGGGTATCGGTCAGCAGTTCTGAGTATCGCTTCTGGTCACCCGAGTATCGATTAAGGTCAGCTTGGATCGCTACGAGTATCGGTTCAGGTCACCCCGAGTATCGAATCGGGTCACCCCGAGTATCTGTTCAGGCCGCACAGAATATCGGGTCAGGCCGCCCTGAGTATCGCTACTGGACGCTCCGAGCTACACATTCAGGTCCCCCCGAGTATCGAGTTAGGTTGACACGAGTCTCGATTCAGGTCGCTCTCCGAGTATCGAGTTAGGTCAGCCGGGTATCGATTCAGGACAACTCGAGTATCGATTCAAAGTCACTACGAGTATCAGTTCAGGTCGCCACGAGTATCGGGTAAGGTCGATATGAGTTTCCATTCAGGTCACCCGAGTTTCAGGTAACCTCGAGTATCAAACTCAATCGCTTCTGGTCGCTACGAGTATCAGTTTAGGTCGATCCTAGTGTCAATTCAGGTCACCTCGAGTATCGATTCGGGTTGCTCCGAGTATCGCTTCGGGTTGCTCCGAGTATCGGTTCGGGTTCCTGAAATCATTTAATGTTGAAATTACTACTAAGCTGTGTATACTATTATATTTGGTGCAATTACGGTCCAACATTAAAAAGAACATTTTAAAGATTTTATTCTATAATGGGATAAAGCACGTTGTTTTTGGAACTCTTTTTCCAAATTTGCCGCTAAGTAGTACTTATGACCAGCAAAGTTGCAACAACACCATCCCACGCCTTTACAAAAGGCAGATTTTATTACTTTTTCCAAATGTGTTGGCGTTACATTTAAATGTATGTATACTTTCCTGTGATTGGCCAGAAATGTAACGTCTCTGATTGGTTAATAGTTTCAATACTACCAAATTATAGTCACTAATAAAAGTTTGAAAAAAAAAAATTTTCGTCACTTAAAAAGGTAAACGTCAAATGAAATACTCCGGAGAGCAGGACAGTTGTAAATATATGTATGACATCAGTAACTGAATACCGTCAATAACATTGTTAGAATGAAAAAATATGAAAAATTCAAAAAAAATAGGAATATATTTCAAAACAAATCGATGCTTAGGCCTACATTATTATTTGCGATTTGATGGAGTGAACCATTATGGACAAAAGCTTTAAATTTCTGGTTTAAATCCGATGGCATGCATTTTAGTTGTTACCGTAGCTTAAATCGCAAGACCTTCTGTACGGGCCTCGTTGTAAGAGTTTGTATAGGCCTACACTATGTGCTATTCGTGTCCTTTAAACGGATTACCAGCTATTAAGACATCAATTAATTACAATACGCCCAAAGGGATATCTTAAAAATAAGACAAGAACAAATAATATAAGAGAATATAATTCGAAAATAAACTATTCATAAATGTGAAGTGCCCAGTGATGAAATTACTTGATTAGGGCAGTAATAACTCAATTAACGACGTAACAGAATGAATTAATACTTAATGTAAATACTATGTGTATATAACGACATTGTCACACTTACATCATAATACTTGTGTATTTTATCACTTTATAAAGAGCGTCACTTTCGTCAACATCGATGTGACGTCAACGTAATCAACTGATTGTATAACGTTCACCTGCTTGCTGTTCCGCCTACACTTTAGAATACTATACCTGTACAGCATTCAACACTCGGTGAAACCTTTGCTTCCATTATCGGAAACTATACCTGTACAGAATTCAACACTCGGTGAAACCTTTGCTTCCATTATCGGAAACTATACCTGTACAGAATTCAACACTCAGTGAAACCTTGCTTCCATTATCGGAAACTATTCCTGTACAGAATTCAACACTCAGTGAAACCTTTGCTTCCATTATCGGAAACTATACCTGTACAGAATTCAACACTCAGTGAAACTTTTGCTTCCATTATCGGAAACTATACCTGTACAGAATTCAACACTTTTGTTTCCATTATCGGAAACTATGCGCTTTTACGATTAGTTCCACTGAAACGTGTCATATTGCAAACAGTTGGCCGTTTACTTGTTTTATTTATATGTATCTTGGTTGATATTATGGAGTTATTGTAGTAATTAAGGTTTGGGCATCTTTCAAATCCGGGTAGAGAGCTAAAGGCCAATTTACACAGACGAGCGGTAACGGCAATACAAATATAGAATCAAATGTTATTCCTTATGACCATTTACACCCAACGCGGAGCGGACGGGCGGTTTCCGCTCAGGATAGTTACCGATTCTACGCGGGAACAGCTACGCGGTTTTCCGCTAAAGCTTGGTTCCCACTAGAACGTAACGCAAGGACGTAAACGCAACGCAAGCGTTTTAACCAATGACAAGCGAAGTTATAGACCGTTAGCAATCACAAGCGAATAAGCCATCGCTTGTGATTGGTCAATTCACTTGCGTTGCGTTACGTCCTTGTGTTGCGTCGCTAGTGGGAACCACGCTTTACCGTTACCTCTCGTTTGTGTAAATTGGCCTTAACTCGTTGAAAGTGTTGGTAATAATGAAAACACAATACGTTCGTATATAGAACAAAAAACTACAGTACAATACATTAGTGATTGTAATTAAAAACTAAAATGAGAAATAAAATACTTTATTTTACAAGTATCATTATACACTGTAGTGTCTACATACAAATCAACTTCAACCCTGCTTATGGTAATACAATGTGATCAGATATCTAAGAAAATTAAGGCTGTGAGAAATAATAATTCTATTTCATGATAGACTCAGTTAGTAGGACCAGCTGTAATGGTTTTAGCTATGTAGTATACAGAAATCAATTGTAATTTGGATTTAACCAAAAAAAAGATACAAAATAATTCTCTTTCAGAACACGACATGTTGACAAATGCATCCCAATACAAACATATATCTATAATTAAAGATAACCTCTTTCCTCAAATAATGACGTTTTATGACCTTTTTATTTGCTTACGAATATAAACCCATTACAGTCCGTCCTCTGTGGAACCCAAACCTAGTTTGAACTAAGCAAAGAAACAGTTTTTATTAATTTATAACTTTCCTGTATTTTTCCAACACATATCTATGGTACATTATTGCATTTGAGTTTCCTGTGAATTTTCCTGATATTTTTAGGAGCAGGGGGTCACCTTCTCATTCCGCCAGACATTTTTTTAGCTTGCCACAAATTAAACTTGCTAAACGCCCTTTCCAATAAAGCATCTAAATGTAGAGTAAGCTATAAAGAAACATAAAAATATTTTTATTAGAAATTAAACATTAAAAAACAAAATTTAAATTATATATTAGTTTATTTTAGTTACCATTTTTTTTTCTTATTTTGAGTTTAATAAGCCTACTAAAAGTTTACATTATGTTTCATTTAATTTTCTTATAATACTGTCTAAAGCTCTGTTTACACTATCAAACTTTTTTGACAAAAAAATGTGATGTGCCCAAAATATGGTAGTGATATACTTAAATATGGTAGTGATATGACATCATCAGGTCCATATATGGGCACATCACATTTTTTTGTCACATAAAGTTTGATAGTGTAGACAGAGCTTAATAAATTACATTTTACATAATTACATATTTTCATATACAATATGACCCTTCCATTGATCCCTCCCCTTAATTTCAAGAGAAACTGTCCAATAACATGAACGAGAGAAAATATATGTACACTAATACCAACACATATTCAGGGGACACCTCTATTAAAGGAACACTTTTTTGTGTCCTAATGGTGTCTCCTTCATGTATTGGCTTTTATACTTTTCCTATATCATTATTTAAATAATGTAAAAAAGGTATAAATAGAAAGGATTCAAAATTCCGAATATGTTTCAGTAATTGGTGAAATCACATTATTACAAAAGAGCCACAGCAATAACTGATATTTTGAGGCGTTACATTTATAGAAAAATTTGAATGGCAATAAAACAGAATGTTCAACCAAATAACACACAAAGTAGATGTTTCCCTTTGGGATTACTAAAACCACAGGAACAAAACGAAAAGCCGCATGGCATCGGAAACCACTTACGTTTCCACCAATATGTTGTCTTGCCAAATCTATTTTAAACGGTTTTAATTTTTTCTCTTTGAATTGTTCCAAATTGGCTTTCATGCGGCATAGCCGGTCTTCTAACGTTTTATTGGTAACCGGGAAACAAGCCCAGAAGTGTCGTAGAAGCTCTGAGAGGCTGGTGTACAGACGTTTCATCTCTCGTTGGATGTCTTGAGTGTAGAGAGCTAAAAATTAATTTTTGTTAATAGCTACATAATAATTATAATACCACATTTCTATAGAGCCCTTTCTATGAATAATCATACTCAAAAGCGCTTTACATAACACATTATTACCCTGGTAATTTTAAGGATCAAACACATTTGGAAACATACTCCCACAATGCAGTTAGTAATCAGCGCAAAGTTGTGTCCTGATCTAACCGGGTACCCATTTAATACACCTGGGTAGATAAAGGCAAATGTAAGTAAAGTGTCATGGATACAAGCAATGCGGCGAGAGTTGGATTCGAACCAAAATCTCACGATCAGTAATCCAGCATCCAACACACTGCGCCACACGCCCTCACATAAATCTTAATCAAGGGTACTGTTACAATAAGCCGTTATTTGAGTTTTTCAATAAAAAAAAATACCATAGAATGAAACGAGGTCATCCGGCAAAAATAAGTAAAACAATTTTTCAATAATAGTAACATACAATGCAATGGTTTCTGTGCGCTGGATGCCATTAACAGGCCTCCTGGGGTCAGCTCACTCATAACTGAACTTGACAAATTGCTTGGAACAACCTGCAAATAAGAATAACAACAACAGAATATATCGTAAATCAAGTAATTTTACTTTTACAAATTTTTACAGATTAAAATTTATTGTAATTTATTTATTTTTATTCTGAAAAGACAACATTTCGTTTTACGGTTGATAAAATGAAAAATCTCATGAGATAAAAAAGGTGATGTCCAAACAATATTATTATTATTTAATATAAAAATATAATTTTAAACATAAAACCAAAATAATTGCAAATAAATTAGGTAAAGCCCTTATATAAAAAAAATTAAATGACATGATTAAATTTATTTTCTTTTCTACATTCTTTTTCCCAGTCAGGTGGAAGCTTCAATTTCAACAGATTTCTTTCCAAGTAAACTTTAAAAATTGAATCGTTTAAAATATTTGTTAAAATAAATTTCTAATTTTATTAGCAAAAAAAGTTAATAATACAACGATCCCTTTGCAGATCATAATGAAGCTATAATGGGATTGAGTGCAAGTAATGTGATTTCATATTTTTTGGGCTTTTCTATATTTTTTATCATTGGAAAAAATGTTAAAATTAAATAAAAAATTCCAGCTTAAGATACTATCTTTAAAGACCTTTATGTAAGAATTGTGTACAGCTCTCAGGACAATTAAACACTATAATAATTTCCAGTACAAGCATTTAAATGTTTATCTTAAAATGGTGACAGATATTGTACCCTAGTGGAGCCTATAAATGTTGGATGAACACATCACAATGAAGATAAACTATTCATTAGAGTATTATGCATAAAGTGTAGATACTCCCAACTGACTGTAATAGCCACACATTACGTAAGGTTGAATGACAGGGCCAGAGAAAATGTTAAGTGCTTTAAGCTATTCAACGTGGAATGCAATAAATAAATTGAATATCATTAATGTCTATATTGGATGAAAGTAGAGAGCCGATAGGAAAGGCTGAAGAATTTAGGTGTATCAGTTATATAGCTATAAATAATATCATTGTTATTCAATTTTTGTCTATTGCCCTGGGTGAAATGCTACTACATTATAAGCTATGCTGTCTACTTTCTCAAAACTAGACATAGTAGAGAGCTTTTGATTTGCGATACACTACAGTTTTTGTGCTGTCGGTCAACTCCTAAATATAGAATCTGCCAAAACTGTCCAGATGAATCAAGCGAGGAAGCACCCCAAGACCACACCAACACCCCTGTCCCAAAATCAGCTCTTTTTCCAAGTTACAAAACGTCCCATATTCTTTTAATTTCTATTCAAAACAATAAAATAAAAGAAATTGGGTGGATTCAGAGGTGGTGCCTGGGTGGATTCAGGGGTGGTGCCTGGGTGGATTCAGAGGTGGTGCCTGGGTGGATTCAAAAGTGGTGCCTGGGTGGATTCAGAGGTGGTGCCTGGGTGGATTCAGAGGTGGTGCCTGGGTGGATTCAGAAGTGGTGCCTGGGTGGATTCATAGGTGGTGCCTGGGTGGATTCATAGGTGGTGCCTGGGTGGATTCAGGGGTGGTGCCTGGGTGGATTCAGAGGTGGTGCCTGGGTGGATGCAGAGGTGGTGCCTGGGTGAATTCAGAGGTAATACCTGGGTGGGTTCGGAGGTGGTGTCTGGGTGGATTCAGAGGTGGTGCTTGGGTGGATTCAGAGGTGGTGTCTGTGTGGATTCAGAGGTGGTGCCTGGGTGGAATCAGAGTTGGTCCCAGTCAGCTCAGTCCCTCTTTTGAAAGGGCTTTTAAGAAATGTTTTAAGGAGCAGAAATAACATGTTTCCTTTTCTTCAGTTCAGTTCTTCAGTTTTCTATAAAAAAAAACCGTTCATGCTAAATGCACTACCCATTGAAATCCGAAACTCAACATCTGACCACAAAAATCTGTTATGGCTAGACACTGTCGGAGTGTTTCAACATTTTCCCACTTTAATGCTCCTATTTTTGTAATAAATATGTTTATATTTATATATATTTTTATCATAATTATTAGTCTGTTTATTTTCTTTTTTGTGAATCTTCTCTTTTTCTTGTTTGTATTGTTATCGTATTAGTATTGCGGCCCTCATGTCAGCCTAGGTTGTTTTGAATCAACAAACAAAATTTAACAAAAAAAATTTTGTTTTGAACAGCCCTTTTCTCAGATCCTATATCCACAGTTGATCTGAATTCAAAGCAATACTTACTCCAATTAAATTAGACCTGAGAGGCATCGCCATTTCAGCTTGCATAGCGGATGTTGCTTGAACAACATCGTCTGTAGTCTCATAACTAACATTAGTAAGTGGCATAGGTCCATGATAATACCGCTCCGTCCTTTCAAGACGTAATGATACAGGGCGCGCTGATTCTTGCGTAGATAAGTCCTCGTAGGTTGTGGAAGCTTTTAATCGGATGCGTTTAACAGCCGACTGATCTGTAGTGGAATTATTTTTGAAATGATTTGGTTCATTGCTATTGTCTTTTGATTTATCTTTATTGGTTTGTTTTGCTAAAATGGACGTTTCAGATCTGTAGGAACAAAAAGAAACAGAATAGAAAAACATATATATAAATATACCATAGAAAAAAAATTACATAAATGTATCTTCAGATCACCAGAGTAAAATGCCTAAAATCAAAGGATTCTAATGAAATACACAAAAAAATGCATTACATACATACATACATTTTACAAAAGTATTGTTTACTATAATAATAATAATAATAATCTAGGCTTATATAGCACATTCTGCAAAGCCTGCGCTTAACAGTAAAACTAGAAATTGCAAAGTGCAAATTAGTGCTGAAAATAGATTTATATAACATAGTTTTGATGGTACAGGACACAAAACAACGTCTATATTAGAACGCTTCTCATTGGACAACAAAAGACCTCCCATGAACTATGCAGTGTACAATCGTACAATCGTACAATCGTACAACCGTAGGTCCAGTGTACACAACTTGCTCGTGGGCACTTTAAAGAACCTAGTACATCTTTCGAGACGAGTAGGGGGTTACCCCGGTGTATTAGTACATCACAGCCACTGATCACCAACTGGGCCCTCTGGGAGACCAGTCTTTGACTGAAGAGGTTACCCAGTATAAATATATATTTCAATCAATCAATCAATCAATCATCGCCTGCAATAATTAATTTCACCGGCATAGAGCAAAAGCTGTAAACTTGGCCTAGGTCGTCTTAAGCCAACTTTTTTTAGACACACCATGACCTTTCGGATCTGACAAGAAATGAAGTGTAACAGGAGCTGAAATTGCTGTCCAGAATATGAATGGCTGCTACACAAATGGCAGAAAATTTTGAGTAAAAAAGTCAAGTTTTGACAAAAATTCGGGTCAAATTGTTTACCATTTCCATTATAGAAATAAAATATAAGCAAAATAGAGATATAGGTAGCTTACTCTGTGACGCTTAGTACCCTGGTGCTGTGGTGGTTGAACCTTTTGATGAGGGCGGCATCTACAGATGTGCTTGTTGAGGGTTGCTTATCGACTGAACTTCCATAGCCCTGAAACAATAATAAAGTATTATGATCACTGAATAGACTCGAGTGAGTCAAATGGTCGAGCAGTAAAGGCAGGGGTGCCATTTACCGTACAAAAGAGTCAACAATATTGGCATGGGTTCGAGGCCAACTCACTCCTAATGCTGGTGGTGGAAGAGAAACCTTGTTCCACTGTACAGTGTACAGTTAAAAGAACCAAATTCATCATTCGAAATGAGTAGCGGGTTACACCGGTGGATGGAATTCACAAAATAACCCCTGTATCAGGAGGATTACCACATATCTGATAGGACAGTGATTAATTTACTATTGGTAATCCTTGGCCACATAAAAGACATAAAATAAAATATGAACAAAATAATTTAAATAAAAATAATACAAATTTTTAAAATAGCAATATTTCACTTACAGGCACATGTGTTATATCTTCCATTCTATCAATATTCAATAACGGGTCATTTATCTGATGCTCTATGTCATGTTGCATCTCTAAAATAAAATGGTTAAAAGTTGTGTTTTAATTCTGAGGTCCTGGCTTCAAATCCCCTGCCTTTTAGAAGAATTTGGGTGCTAGCTAGCCTGTAATTTGATTGTCACAATGTAAATGTCATTTAACTGAATATCAACTGACATTCATTTGTCCAGCTGGAAGGGAATTACCCTCTATAAATAAAGTTGAGATAAAATAAATAAAACAAACCTCTTTCATCACTCTTAGCACATTCAGCAAACAAATCTTTGCTTCCTGTGTTAATCCGATCACGGTGGAAATAATGTGATTGAAAGAACCGCTTCCAGAACTCAACTTCACTGATCTCACCTGGAACCTTCTCCATGTGTGTCTTTTTGACTATCGAAAAAAAAAAAAATCAAAAAATTATCTACAAAACAACTAGTAATATCATTTGATTTATATTATACAGATATTGACTGCTTAGAGGTTAAATATAAAATTTGACATCCCCGAGGGAATGATATTAAGTTTGAGGGAATATATATTTCCCGAAGCGCCAGCTGAGGGAAATATATATTCCCCGAGAACTTAATATCATTCCCGAGGGGATGTCAAATCTTATATTTAACCGATATAAAAGGCAATATCTGTTATATTATATAGCCAAGAACAAGTCTGCTGGGTTGGGTGAAGCTAGGCTAGGCCTCCTATAGTATTTGTATTGTATTTAAACAAGCCTGCCTAGACACCTTACCTTGCGAAGAATAATATACAGATAATTACTAATTAATGATTCCTTGGCAATAAAATATTCACTTAGGCCTAGGTCGTTTAAATTAACAGAAGAATTTCCATCAATAAGCCTATTAAAAATAATAATATTATAATCAGGTAGGCCGAATAAACAATTCGTCTTCTTCTCGATCTTCGAGGAGCCGAATCACCGGATGTTCAGCGCGTACTACTTACTAGGTTACTACCGTGAGTATTGACCAATCACAAACGGTGTTTCATCACATTTAGGGTGGACTTATAACAAATGAGGGCGCTATGTATGCATAGTTTAAATAGTTTAGAAGATTAATTTCTTCAAGCAACTTCCGTGGCGCAACGGTTGAAGCGTTGTCTTGCGATGGAGTGACAATTCCACCCGAGTTCAAGATCGAGTTGATGACTTTTGTTTATTTATCGGCAACGCGAGTGTTGGCACACGAAAATTACACAGTCAATATCATCGTACTCGAGAATCTATATGTTTAATGACAGGGGACACGATAATTACGCGAAAATTACACAGTCAATATCATCGTTCTCGAGGATATATACGATTTACGATCCTCGCAGCGGTAGTCATGTGATGCAGTTTCAACCAATCACGTTAGCGTATTTACATAGGCTATGTAATATTAATATATATATACTATTTATTTAATAAAGTAGGACCATTATTTATGGGACAACTTTGTGATCCAACAAAGTGGCTGTATAGTGTTGACAAATATAGGAGTGTCCCCTGAATAGAGACATTTGCCGTAGTGTTAGAACAGGTGTAGTGTTTGACATATAAAGGGGTGTCCCTTGAATAGTGGTGTTTTCCGTAGTGTTAGAATAGGTGTATTGTTGACACATATAGGGGTTTCCCCTGAATAGGGGCTTGACGTAGTGTTAAAACAGGTGTAGTGTTTGACATATAAAGGGGTGTCCCCCTGAATAGAGGTGTTTTCCGTAGTGTTAGAATAGGTGTATTGTTGACACATATAGGGGTGTCCCCTGAATAGAGACATTTACCGTAGTGTTAGAATAGGTGTATTGTTGACACATATAGGGGTGTCCTCTGAATAGAGACATTTGCCGTAGTGTTAGAATAGGTGTATTGTTGACACATATAGGGGTGTCCTCTGAATAGAGACATTTGCCGTAGTGTTAGAACAGGTGTAGTGTTTGACATATAAAGGGGTGTCCCCCTGAATAGAGGTGTTTTCCGTAGTGTTAGAACAGGTGTAGTGTTGACACATATAGGGGTGTCCCCTGAATAGGGGCTTGACGTAGTGTTAGAACATATATTTCCTCTTGTTCATCTTAAATGAAAGTATCCACTAGGTGTCCCAAAAGAGGGGTTATTACTAACTCTATTTTTATAAATGAAACATAAACTGTTCTATGGAATCTCACCAGCTGGGTATGTTTTGAAGATAGCCTGAATGTCATCCACTGTTAGATTATATTTCACCCCATTGCATCCATCCGCCTGTGGTTTGATGTCAGCTAAGAACGCTGCTGATACACCAACTTGTTGGTTATTTTTCATTCCTTCAACTTGCTACAATAACAACAAAATTGTTCAACTGTTTTATATATAATACCTTATTTATTTTATTATTATTATTATTAATATTTCTTTATACTGGGTAGCCTCTTCAGTCAAAGACTGTTCTCTCAGAGGTCCCAGTGGCTGTGTGTGACAGTGGCTGTGTGTGTACTAGTACACCGGGGTAACCTTTTATTCATCTTGGAAGTGCATATGGGCTAGATGTGTACACTGGACCTACGGTTTATATAGTAGTCCTTATCCAACTATTTTTGGGTGTATGGTAAACAGGAAAATTGATTGAACACAGCTAGAAAACAACTTGGACAAATGATGTAATGCGTAATTTACGCCCTAGGTTGCTTCCTATCAATGTAAATGAACCTACTTCTTTTCTTGATGACCAAAACTCTTCAGCGGTTATCACGCCACTTACTACTAAATCTTTGTATAGATTATATAGTTTAGGGTCTTCTTTTAGCATTCTATGGAATAAATGATCAAGATTTATTTTTTTTTACCTTACAAAAATGTGCATAAAAAACAACAAAAAGAGAATAAACAAAAGATAAATTTTTTTCTTAAATTTCTGTTGAAAAGAATTTTTTAAATTTCATAAAGCTCTCTCTACACTATCAAACTTGATGTCACAAAAAATGTGATGTGCCAATAATATGGACATGATGATGTTATTTCACTACAATATTTGGACATATCCCTGCCATATTTGGACATAACCCTGCCATATTTGGACATATCACTGCCATATTTGGACATATCACTGTGATATTTGGGCATATCATACTTTTGTCATATAGATAGTGTAGACAGATCTTAAGACCTAATTAAAATTGTTCTACCAACCTGTTTTTCTCTTCTAATTCTTTATTTGTTTTATTCTTAAACTTTGGTAGAATTTGTTGAAGTAACTCTTTGACTGAATTTCGATCTTGTAGCTGTGCACTTTGACCTTCTCGGTTGTTGAACAGAAACGTGGCCGCCTTGTCATCATGCAGTACTATCTGTAACTGAATCTTGGGCTTGCCTTCTGGGCTTATCTTTTGCTCTGTGAAACAAAAAAGCATTAAAGTATATTTTTCATATATAAATTTAAAAATCAGACATTTTAGAATAGAACTATTGAAATAAAGGGCACACATGAAAAGCGTTTTGGGGTTAAAGTTTAGGGTTGAGCTTTATGTCGTGTTATGGTTAAGGATATAAGGTTATCAAGCTTTGGTTTCATCAATAACACTGAAAAACAGTTTGAAATTTTATGCTCAATTTGAATTGAGTATTTTGAATTGTGAAAAACTGCGCATAACAATATAGGTTCAATATAAATTTGTTGATGCAAAAATGTGCACAAAAAAAACAAAAAGAATAATATAAATAATAATAAATTAATTTCCTAAAGCTCTGCCTACACTATTAAACTTTATGTGACAAAAAATGTGATGTGCCTATATATGGACATGATGATGTCATTAAAAAAAAATGACCATAATTTTAAAAGTAAATGATGTTAAAAAGAGAAAAAACATGTCATGCAGAATGTTGAGACTTACGGCGTATATCTGCATAGAGGTAGCTGATAGCAAAATGATCAGCATGTTGGCCTTGCCATGCTAATCGTTCTGCCATTAAATAAAGACTTCCGTCAGTTTTCTTGTGTTTCACTTGACCGACAATCAACAGTACATCTTCAGATGATGTCATCCTATTATGTGACAGATAGAATAACCATTCCGTTTACATCCAAATAATAATGATATGTAGGGTCTAATTATTTATTTAAAGATGTATTGTCACTCAAAAAAATTAAGATTAATGATGCATTTTCCCCAAAAAACTTGAATAATAAAGATAAAAAATTAGACTTTCAATATTATTTTGTATTTTTAAGTTAATCACTGTCATAGAAGAAAACGGAAATGTTTTCACTTATAAAATGACAAAATAAATGGTGAAATTCAACCAAAAACCTATTGTATTGACTGGCAGCCAATTTGACTATTTTTCGCTTTAAATTACAGTTTTTTAGGTAAAGATTTTCTTTTTGGTCCAATTTTTGGTCAAATTGGATAATATAACTATTAGGCCTAGGAGTAGGTGAGATTAAAATGGCATGTTAAAAAAAAATGTAAGCCTAGCTAGGCCTAGGTCTATCTATATAAGTAGGCTATATCATTCTGTATTAATATTTTACTAAAACATATTTGCAAAACAAAAATGTGCAATAAATATTATTTTAACATAATATTAAAAATTAGCTAAAACTAAAATTAAGTTCAGGCTAATTAATATATGGCACAAACCTTGATCGTTTTACTACCTAGGTCTATCGTATAGGCCTAAAAGGAGAACGGAACAAGTTGAATCGGGCAGGGGGAGTAAGTGAGATGGAAACTTGAAAGCAACACTCACTACCACAACGAGTAGGGCCTAGCCTAGCAAGGCTGGCCTAAAAGTAGTATTATTTAACAGGGTTGTATCGCCCTTTATCTGATGAAATACTTAACGCATAGCAAGGTAACATTGATAGTCTGTAATTATGTTTTGAATAATAAATGCAACCTAGGATATTTCAATCACTAAGCCTTCCTTCCTGATCGATTTTCGTCACACAACTTTTATGAGCGCTGACATGTTTTTTTTTTCTTCATCTAGTCTTTCAATTCCAGGCCACATGCATTTCCATTTTCATTGTCTGGTGGTTTAAAAGGCTAGACCCTTTCTCAACAAAATATTCCCAACAACCACTAAACTCTATATTTATTTCAAAAATAAATATTTGTGTATATAGATAAATAATAATTTTAGTATTTTGATTTAAACTTAAATAAATAGTATGATAATTTGTTTATATCTAATTGTATATTTATGTAAAATGAGAGAGGTATATAAGAGCGTAAGCCGTCGCTATGGCAATGGACATCAATAATAAGCATCGACTTAAAGTCCTTACACAGAGGGAACAACAAGTTATAATAAAGGAGTAGAGAACTAGGAAAAGTAATCGCAATAATCTTTTAGTTTTAAGGAGGCCTAAATTTTTAATGGCTTCAACGACTCTTCCATCTCTCGAGGGTAAGTTATGTAACTTAATCGTGTATTATCGAGGCTGGTTTTGTTGTTTCAATTAATTAAATAACTATAGTAACTACACAAAAATAAGCTATAGTCTAGGCCTTCCAGTAGCCTGTAGGCATAGAGGCCTACAACACTAAATTATTGTGTAGTTTTAGTAGTCCACTAAATATTCCTACTGGTATGTTTTGAGAAAAATGTTGTTATTTTATATAATTATTTTTATCTTAAAATATTTTACAATATGAACACAAATATTATTTAAATAAATATCTAAAATTTTAAAATATCTAATAATATTTGTCATATAAAAAAGGACTTTTTTTTCTTTTAATCAACAGCTCTTCTTGGAAGAGAAAAGAAAAGCAATGTATCATTTGGAACTACTCAACAAAGACCACTGTTCCCTGGAAATTTACCACCGAACCGTATGGGGGCTGAATTAGGGTTAGAAGAAGCACCACATCGGGCGCCAGGGACTTATGACAATGCAGAGGTAACAACCAGTCATTTTAACATAATGGAATTTGCGCTATATAAATGAAAAAATATTATTAGATGTTTATGATTGTCCTCTCCGTTTATGATTGTCCTCTTGCTGCTTTGTTTAAGTTGAATAACCAACTCGTACTCGCAGCAAGTGTTTGCTTCACGTTCCTTGTGGTCGTGTTGAATGCACAAAACGAGGTATCTTTCAGCGGTTACCTAACACATTTAATAGGTTACTTGTTACTTGTTTGGATATTGATTTATTTTATGATAGTTTAAATGTATTTTAGGGTAAAATTGTTAAATCTCTTTAATGCTGTAATCTCTGTTTATGTTTGTGTTGTTTATTTGAATACATTTTATAGTTTATTATGTTTAGATTCAACCTGTTAGTGGCGGTTTCATCGCTGTTGGTTGACAACTGAATAAAAAAAACAAAAAAAAAACAAAAAAACCATCTAAACCTTTAAGGTTATAGGACCTCAGTCCTCAGTTTGTCTACCCTCTTCTTTTTATTTTGTATTTATATATGCATTTATTTATATTTTTGGAGGAAAATAAAAATATAATAATAATTATATAAATGTTGATACATTTTTTACATTATTTTTAATTAAATGTAGAAAAGATTCAAGATGATAGACACATATAAATAAATACATTGTAGACAAAAAATTACTGAAAATTGGTAACATTGTATCTTATTCTCCACAGAAAACTACATTCCTGTATGAAATTGATAAACAAGTAACAAGTAAACAAGGGTATTCAATGGGTGCAAGGACAAATCCAAGGTTTAATAAAGAATTTCAGGTAAGAAATTAATTAAACATGTAAATAAGTAACTATTTGGGTGTTAATGTGTATATCACTATCAGGGGGTTTACGAAATTGGCAACAAAATAGTGGGTGGGATAATATTTGAATTGCAATTGACCAAAGTATTCAATAGTCTAAATAAATGGGTGGGATTATACCGGGGATTATACTCAAACACAGGATTATTGCTTACACTAATGCCACCTAAACAAAAAGAATATACTATCGTTTTATATTTTATTTATCTGTGTTTCTTTGAAAGTTGTTTTTTAAAAAAATGATTTTATTTATATGTTTTAGACTGTCACACCTTGTCCAACAACTTATCAGAAGTCGACCACCTTGCCAAGGACGTTCAAGCCAGCTTTCAAGTCATTCCATGTTGGTGGTGACAGGTTTTTTCGCAAGCAAATAGACCCAGAATTAACACCTGGGTAAGATAAATATACCATACTTACTGTTTGTTTAAAGCTCTGTCTACTCCTATCAAACTAGTTTGACAAAAAAAGTGTGATGTGCCAAAATATGTTAGTGATATCATCACATCATCATGTCCATATATAGGCAAATCACAATTTTTTGTCACATAAAGTTTGTTAGTGTAGACCATGAGCTTAAAATATTGTTTTGATGCTATTCATAAAAGAAACAATAAATGTCCTTGACATTTGAGGTTAAGAAATGAACAGTAACCCTATCAACGTTCAAAATATGATTGGATAAGCATGGACATGATAAGGTGTTTAAAAAGGCTCGCCTAGAAACCAGTGTAAGAGAACTTCAGTCCTAATCATTAATTGCTAAGGTTTACATTATAAATATACTTGTTTTTTCAGAGCTGGAACGTACGAACATGACGTTCCAAAAAACAGGAAAGTAGCTTATCACGGGACATTTGGCGGACCTCAACATCTCAAAATTCAACCAGATGACTCGATATTACTGCCAGAGCACTGTAAAGGAACTACAACAAAGAGTCGTTTAATGTCGTATAAAGATAAACGAAAATTCGCAATACGTGAAGCATATTTAAGTCTATACTATTAATTTAATTTGTCATCTTGTAAATAATGTGTATACTTTGGTGATGATACGAACAATGTATTGTAATCATGATTATGAATAAAGTATCAATACCCAAAGATTTAATATGCAGTATTTTAGTTTTTTCTCTATAAATTAGAACTAACTAAATTTCTGCCATATACAATACAAAGAAAAAGACAAAACAAAATATAAAAGGCAAGGAAAGACCAAACAGGTGCTAAACACCTATGCTAGTTGGTCAACCCAGAACAGTGCACAGAAATAAACAAAATAATTACATTTTACAATTAAAGCATTTACAAGAAAGCGACCAACTACAAACATTTTTAACATCAAAATTATTTTTAAAATAAGTACAGGTATTGAAATAATTTAATAATTTGGTTTTAAAAGTATTAACAGATATATCTAAGTTCCAAATTTCACCGGATAAGTTATTACAAATTCTGGTAACACATGGGATATGATTAAAAAGAAGATTCTGTTCTGCAGCGACGAATATCAAAACGAGTGCCAACAGAAGGGCTACGAGTAACACGTTAAATAAATTGTCAGTTTTACCAGTAATCTGTAAAACTAACCACCAAAGTCCAATTCCGCTAACTAATATCATTCTTATATAGCGCTTCACATTATTACTCCGGTCATTTTTTTGGATAAAACATGTATGGAACACTCTCATAATGTTGTTTTTGTATCAGCGAAGTTTTGTTTTGACCTTACCAGGTACACATTTGTATACCTGGACGGAGAGAGGCAAGGATACAAGCAATGCATAATCAGTAGTCCAACACCACACTGTTAAATTTTGTTAAAACTAACAAATAAGTACCCATGGCATTAAAATTATTTACCATTTTTTAATTTAAGTGATGAACAATGTTAAACATAAAAATGAAGAAACATATAGAAATATTGTTAACATTGTGCTAAGCAAATTTATTTGATAAATAAAAAACGTAGCATCAGTCGCTAGAACTTATAAAATTAAAATCACAAAATGATTTACTTGCATAACATCATTTACTAAACGCAATTTCCCAACCCGCCCCAGATACTTATCCTATATAGTACAATATATTGCATGTTTGTATAAAGTTTGTTTCACAATATAAGCATTAAAACTAAACTGTTGCTAGCATAATAAAAATGTTATAAGGTATCCCTCAAAAAACAAACTATTTTTGACATGAGACTTAAATTCCTGTATAAAGTACTGTGTAAACACCAGCCTTTAATTATAGACCACATGGGCACTGGTATTTTTACTTGTGAAAATAATGTTTGGTCTTTGCTTGTCCACATCTATAATTTTTGTACTAACTAACCTCCTGGCCAAACAAGCCATCTATCCTTTGGCATTTGGTTGAATAAAACATAATAAAAATGTCCGTCAGAAATCAATTTCTTAGAAAAATTTGTTTTAGAAAATGTTATCCACGATATTCGAACATGTATTGTTTTTCATAATAATTTGCATTTTTTCTCCTACTCTACACTCAAAAAATAAATTTCATGCAATCATCTATGTAATCTATGATACTTTTTACTAAATATGAACTAAACATAAAAATTAAAAACTGCATAATTTGGCAACTGTAACAAAAATATTAATGTAAGCTTTATACATGCACTGTAATAGCTGTTATTGGTTTTATCATAAAATCATATAAATATCAAATGTACAAAAATACAATTTTTTTAAGCTAAACTAACTCTAGTTAAAAATCACAAAACAATCGGTCCTAGAATAACAAATTACCGATACAAAATAATCAGTATTTTGTGAATAAAGTGGGATAAATAAATAAACAAAAACCTGAGAATTCTCCCACAAATACAATCATTTTACGGGGATGTTACTACATTTTTGTTTGTTTATCTCTACACAGAAAAAGCTAACTTATTTGACTAAAACACATCATAACATATAATTAAACTAATTATCAACAATTGTAAAATAATAGCACCACAAAAAATAAAAGATTTAGTGTTTGACATAATTTAAAACTCATCGTGCTTGATAAGAGCTTCTCCAAAATCTGTGACTTGGCTGCCGACAAAAAGATCATACTGATCCATAATTTCTTGTTTGGTCAGTTTCTTATCCTGGAAATAAACAAAAGTAAACCAATAAATGCACTGATTATGTTTAAATAATGAGAGTGAAGACTGTTAAACTATTGAGTTTATTCTATAAAGCTTGGTTCCCACTAGAACGTAACGCAAGGACGTAAACGCAACGCAAGCGTTTTAACCAATGACAAGCGAAGTTATAGACCGTTAGCAATCACAAGCGAACAAGCGTTGCGTTACGTCCTTGTGTTGCGTCGCTAGTGGGAACCACGCTTAAGTATGCAGTAAAAACATGTATGGGGTTGTACAGTATAGTTCCAACATACAGTATATTGTGCAAAACCATTCCAAAACCAGGGCCATAGCCAGCAAGAGGCAGACGAGGCACTCAATTTTCACCACCCACCCCAAATCCACAGCACAGATCGTCATATTTAGGCTATATGCATTATCATTCATATAACCTTGTTTATAATTATATTCAAAGTAAATTTGCCTTGTCTGTTTTTAACCTCTCACTGTGGCCTTGAAAGCCAAAGCTAAATAGAACTTCTGCCAACTGACTACAAGTATGGTCGTCTGTCTTTAATTTTACACCCTTCAGATGGAGTGTTAAGCCTTTGGTCTTAGATTCATAAAGTACATTGGCAGATCCAGGATTTCGAAATAGGGCCTAACAATTGTTAAAAGTGTCTTGCCTTCGCATTGAAATTATCTAAATTTAGTGAAGGAAGTGGTGGGGTGGGGGGTTGGATGTCTGCCTATGAAGTGTGCATAACATACTCAAAAAGAAAAAGACAAGACAACAATAAGCATTGTCGTAGCCACGAGAATTAATTAGTGCGGTGGTCACAACGAGAGGGAACAAGCACTTGTGTGAGCCACAGGGTTGTGAAGGGCCTTAGAGTTAAAAAGTGGTCAGTTGGAAACTGTACCAACCGTACTGGTAGCTACGGCCTGGAGAAAATTTTCTACACTGGTGATGAATAAATGACTTACATTATCTTTGTCTGACTCATGTACTAAATGCCTTGCTTCTGCTTCAGCATGGTCGTAGTCTCTGGGCATAATCCAGTCACCAACTTCGGCCCTGTCCATGATTCCATCGTTGTTCTTGTCACGGTACTCTCCAAATTGTTCACGTTCTGTCTTTACCCAATCTGGTTCGTCTTCTCCGTTTTGAGACACAAACATATCGCCTGTAGGTCATAAAATATATTAATGTGTTTTTACACCACAAAATAAAAAGCTCTGTCTACACTATCAAACTAGTTTGACAAAAAAAGTGTAATGTGCTCAAATATGGTGGTGATATGCCAAAATATGGTAATGATATGACATCATCATGTCCATGGGCACATCACATTTTTTTGTCACATAAAGTTTGATAGTGTAGACAGAGCTTTAAGCTAAAATGAAGAGTCCTTGAGGCATTGGTGACCATTTGTACCTGGCTGCTTAAAATAATCTGTAGCAGAGCATTTATCAGGGAAGAAATGAAAGTCTTACCAATATATTCTTCAAGCGAGACATATCCATCATTGTCTTTATCAATATCGTCCATTGTCTCATCAATGACAACATCTCGCATGTGATCAAACTCCTCAGGATGAAGGAATGCAGAAAACTCTTCTTTGTTTAAGCTTCCGTCCCTACTGGTATCAGCGCCAACCCATCTCCTTTTGTCTCTTTTGATCATTTCTCTGAAGTCAATCTGCTCGGCTTCATCAAGTTTCAATAGTTCTTCCTCTGTTAAAAGTAAAACAATCTTTGTCAATACTACACAGAATACATGTTTATTATATACATCAACATTTTCATTTTTTACACTTTTTTACACAGCGCATAGAGACTATTTGTATTTTGCCCTATATAATTATAAATTTAAAACCATTACATTTTCTATATAGGAAAAGGTGTACTGAAGTATTTCCTCTGTTAATTATAATTAATCTATTTATATCAATTCTTAAAAAACGAAACACAGAATTGATACAGTATGTCTTAAGTTGGCAGAGGCTGTCCATTTGAGGATCACATGACTTTACTGTAGAACATGTAATTATCCAGTAACACAACTTTACCTAAAAAGTGGAAAACTTTGAGTTTACCAGGTAAAAGGCCTAATAATAGTAATAAACACATTTAAATAATTTAAGCTTTAAAATTAATTGTTCTTACCAGGTAAGCCACTGTATGATGTTTTGTTATATTCATCAAATGTAATTATATCATCGCCATCTACATTGTGGCCTGCCCATTGTGCGTCAACATCTTTAAATACATATGATTTCTGAAATAAAATGATAATTGAATAATAATTAATACCTGTCATAATATTATGTATCTGATTTCCTGTGGTTAGATAAAGGATGTTTCAGACTAGGTCTGCTTAATTTATGAGTCAATCAGAATAGTATAATTTTGGTGGGAAACTTTTGGAGGCAACATTTGGTCCTCCTCAGAAGCCCCTAATTTGCATGTCAAGTATAAGTAGTAAAATGTTATAGATATAAGAGGAGAAGAGAATATAAGATGATAGTAGAAAGCAATAGAGAAGAAAGGTCTATTCTGATAGAAAGTTGTATTAATTCTGAGTTACAAGAAATACAAGTTTTGTATGTGGAATCATTTTGGCAGTCAGTGTACGGTCTCGTAGATTTAATACGCCAGAGAAAGCATATGCTCGGAACCGACTATATAAAACCCACTACAATACCGTACTAGTGAGTGGCAAAGCGGTTAAGACAGTGGAAGGAACCGTAATATCTATCCATAACATCAGTAAGGGTTTGAGCCTTTACCCACTCCATGGTTAAACGAGTCTTCTCGTTCTGTAAACCGTAGGTCCAGTGTACACATATGGCCCATGTGCATTTTAAAGAACCTAGTACATTTTTTGAGAGTAGGGGGTTACCACGGTGTACTAGTATACACACAGCCACTGTCACACACAGACACTTATCATAACTCATCATGAGGGCCCCTTGATTGTCAGCATATGCTGATTAGGGTCACCCTCTATAAATAAGGTTAGATAAAAATAATCACATGTTTATTCATTCATTGAATATAATATGAAAAGGACCTAACAAATAAATCTACAGTTTGGTTCACACTAGGATGCAACACACCCATGATAAAATTCCTGTTTAATTATAATTTAAATATTTTACCTGTTGTTTTTCAATCCATATTTTCAATTCTTGGACATCCAACTTGCCATCACCATCATTATCAATTTTTTCAACAATTTTACTGAAGTGAAAACGATGTATACTGATAAAATTAGCAACTTTATGATTATAGTAATAAATAAATTATAAATTTTAATATTTTATATCAATCTGGTTTTACCTTTAATATTTATTATTATAGTTTTTTTTTGTATGTAATATTATAATTCTTAAATAAATTGAAATTCTTTTTGAAAAACCAATTCTTTATTATGTTTAAAAACAAATATATTACCATTTTTTTTTAGTCTATAATACATAACTGTACTGTAAAATTTAATTCAACTATTTTACTGTAGGTAGTTTTTCACACAAGATTATCTTTGTGTTATCAGTTCAAATTTGTTTTGAATTCATATTTCATTTCATAAAAAATATATAATTAATTATTACAAGTGGATGCTTGCATAAATTACATAAATAACCAGTCTCTTTTTGTGTCATATTAAGGTACTTTACTCAACTGCCTTACTGTGACTTAGATTAGATTGCTAGTATCAGTTCACATTTGTTTTGAATTCCTATTAATATTTAATTTCATTAAAAAATGTATGATTAATAAAAAAGATGTGACAGTGTATGCTTGCATAAATTAACTAAATAAATTCTCTTTCTGTTTTTAGTGGAGGATCTAGGATTTTGAAATAGGGAAGGGGGGGGGGGGGCGGGCTGGTCGCCTAAAAAATGGTGAAATGATGGCCTGAGGTTAATTTGATGTCCTATCTTTTGCATTACAACAATTTGTGAAAAATTAGCCCCCCCCCCCCCGCCCCCCCTGGATCCACCCCTGGTTTTATAAAGCTTTATTTTGCAGACAATGGATGAGAGATTGTCATTCCATCATTAAAGATTCTGTAGCATGGAGACTATAAAATTACCTTTTTCCCACAAACTTTATACCTCTATAGTGTGCAATATTATAATTTTGAAATTTTAACTCATTTATTTAAGATTATTTACTATAATTTTATCTTTTTCTTATTATACACAATTGTATTACCAGTACCTTCTGCTTGTGCAGAAATTAAACTACCTTCTACTGTTTCCTCAGCAGCCAACGTGGCAAAATCTTTAAGGCATTAAAAGTGACCTGCCACGGGAAATTAGATCACTGTGTAACCATAGCAACAATAGTTTGATTGGTTGATACAATAGGTGGGTGTAGACGTTTATTATTACTGAATACTGTACTTTCCTCACAGCAAACCATTGATGCAATTAAAATTATTTTATACCATTTAAATAAAAAATAGCTTGCACTGTGAAAGAGTTAAGTCTACAGTATCAAACTTAGTTTGACAAAAAAAGTGTGATGTGCCCAAATATCGTAGTGACATCATGTCCATATATGGGTACATCATATTTTTTGTCACAGAAAGTTTGATACAGTAGTGTAGACAGTACAGAGCTTTAGTGCTCTGTAATTATTTTTTTTCTGGCTCTTTTATTTTATGAACTTGATACCCACAGTATTGACATTTTTATATCTCCTCCATTGAGATACACAGCCACTGATACCCATAGTATTGACATTTTTTCAGCAATTTGCCTTTTGAATAATTATAAAATAATATATTTATATAATATTTTCTGTTGATTGTTCAGCGCTTGTTATTATTATACAGTTCAGTTGTATATTTCAGCTTTTGTTTATGGTTTAACATGCATTATATGAAAATGCAGAATCAGGTAGCATATGTTTTCCATGCAGAATAACTTGTCTGTCTAATTATGTAAATTAGTTACAATTCATTTACATACTTATTATATTGTTTTTTTTATTTAAATTCATGAATGCTATAATAAATCTATTATTATAGATTGTATATCCATGCAACAATATTTAAATGTGGAGAAAGTGTACAAGATTATTAATTAATTTCTTGGTGTCAAAATTATTTAACTTCATTCCTAAGTAGAAATTATGAACAAATGAAATTAATGATTAGTGATGAATATGAATGAATGTAGAACTTTGATTGTTTAAATACCCATAAACAATAAACAAATGTATCTTTATGAAGTTAAAGAGTGCAATCAACATTGTTGATTATTATAATGCTTTCATTCATTAAGTACACAAAGAAATAATAATAATAATAATAAATACATTTGGTTGGTTAATGTGATAAATAATGCTATTAAGATATGACATGCTACAGTATAATATCAATTATTATTAGTAATATTAATACTAGTTATTATTAATATTTATTAGTCTAGTAGTAAACATACCCAAGTCTGGCTTTGCTTTCTTCTGGGCTGAGATCTTCGAATGTTCTTGCCTCTTCTTCTCCTAAAAATGCATCGTGATCATAATCATTATTGTGACCATCACCATCAAAATGATCTTCATGACTTAATTTAGGGTCTTTAACACGTTCTTTACCATGATTGTCTGCAGGCTTGGCTGAAACCATCCAAACTAGAAGGCAGGCTAGGCTGAGGTGGATGATCCTCTTCATCTTTCTTGATTGTAGTAAAGAAGGAGGACAAATCGATCGAGCCAACTTGATTGAGATGTCAATTATTTTGCTCTCTGAGGTGAGCCTGCAGAAACTGTATCTGTCAACGAATTTGAGGAAGTCTTTACACTATTGGAATATTGTTTAAGATTGTTACAGAACAACTGCCAGTATATACCTTCTTGGCTATTTATTTTCACAGTCTAATTTTATAATATAGGAATTAGATAAACATCGTACTTACCAATTTCTGTATACGTGTGTGTGTATACTTCGTGTCAATGTGCCAGCGTGGAAAAATAATTGACTAATCACAAGAGATAAGCTGAGCCACGTGTAAACTGATAGCAAATCAGCTGCAAGGTTCTACAATTCTTGTTGTTCTAGACGAACAGAAACCAAATGTATATATAAAAAATGTTTTTATTGGTCAGATATTGGAGGGTTGACAGCGGAGTGTACTCAAGCGTTTTGATTGGTCTATTCTAGCCACGTTTCAATCTCCCAGGGAGTTGTGTAATCAATCTTTTGCAGGCGCGGGAGGAAATTATAAAAGAAAAACTTGGGTCTTGTAATAATAGTTGAATTGATTGATGATATATGTATACTTCCGGTATTACTTTATTATTACGAATAAAAAGCAGACCTTTGTTCCATCGGATAGATCAAAAGAACAATTAGATATGAACTTAAATAATGTTTTAAGAATATTGTATGTATATGGATGTATCGTCCCCCCAACAAAAACATGAAGCAAGTTATTTACTTCTCTGTGGAAGAAAGAATCAATAAATATTTTCACTCATAAGAAGACAAAAGAAACGGTTAATTTAAACCAAAAACCATTGTCTGACAGACAATTTAGGTATTTTTTTATTTCAATTACTGTACATTTGTTTCATTTCGATCCAGTTTTTGGTCAAAGTGAATATAACTATTATGTGACATTAAAATGGCATATTCAACAAAACAATTTTTTTTAAATATTTTTTTAGGGGGATATATATCTTACTATTAGAATAATATAGGCCTACTCCCGATCCGGGCCTCTATAATAGGCCTATAAGATTTCAGACATGATCATAATTATTTCCCCTACCTATCATATGTAGCCTAGTGATGTAGTTTTGTTCTCTATTATACCAGCGAGTAACTCACCAATTACAGGATGGGTCAAATATGGAGCTATCATTACCACCATGGATATGTCAGGGCCAAAACCATGTTTTATGCAACTTTATCTTTTATAAAAGTCCGAGAGGATTTGAAAAAAACATTCATAGAGGCCTATTCATTTTTGTCTTCACCAAATTTCCCATATTTGCCAATGGTACATGGTATCAAAACGGAAAATAAAAGACCATGTTGTAAGTTGTACATTGATTAAATATTTGTTTGTACATTATTAAAATATTATCGAAATATTAATTATTATTATAATAATAATAATAATAATAATAATAATAATAATAATAAATTTAATTTATAAAGCGCTTCATAATGACAGAAACAAACTCTAAGCGCTGTACATAAAACATAAACATCAGCTTAACCTAAAACAATCAATACTACGCTCGCGCTAAGGTCAAATTTTCGTTCGCCAAAATGGCGAAAGGTTTTGAAAAACATTAGCCAAATTGAAAATCCTTTAGCCAAATTTAAAAAACCATAAAAATTCGCAAAAATGTTTATTAAATAAATAATGCATGTATTTGTTATTTTACTTCTTTTACATTTATATTATTATTATTTATCCCAATGAAGCTGATTTTCGTTACCGCGATTTTAACACGTTCGTGAAATTTCAAAAAGTGACGTGTCTTTGAAGTTAAAAATATACTATTTCTTATGAACCCATGAGAATAAAAATTATATGCCTGGAAAGATCTTGTTTAAGGGATTATTTTTATATATTTTTAATCTATGTTTATTAAATATTTTAATAGAAAACACGAGTTAAAAATGAGGTACAAAAGCCGGCGAGCCGAAATCTGCGCGCTAAAAATAACTTTGGAAAACACCTACCCATTTTCGCACCCGATCGCACGAGGTCCATAATAGGTGGTGGAGTAATTTTTGTTGCATGTTATCAGGCTTTAAATACTCTTTATTTTGATATGTAAATCGGTTATTATTATTATGTACATCCGCCTCATATGTCAATTTTAACGATAACAATTTTTTAGCCTTTCTCATCAAAATCTGGCTAATTTAGTAATGAATTAAAGCTAATTTATATTTCTGTTTGATAAACCACATCGTTTTATTTGACTTTGCGTGGACCTGGTGCGAAGAAGCCAACAAGACCAACCACTGAAAAAAATAATCCCTACCATAAATATCAGTGTTTACCATTTTCCTTACGGGGGATTCAGTTCTCCGCTTATTACTAAATTACCGTCGCCTAGGTATTAGCGCGTTAATTAATGATTGGATAACCCCCGCACAGTGGACTGTTCCATTTTCTGAACTAGTATTCGCCGCACACGAGGCATGTCGAAAAATGTCGCCTCTCATCATGGAATACTTGCTTCGAAACGTCAATTTTACCGATTTATTAAATTATTTAATAAGTGGAATATTTATCAATCTATTATATAAAACAAGTACGTTAGGAAGAAATGTACCACAGAAATTTAAGAAACTTTGAATTTGCTATGCAGCGGCCGTAACCCATTCTATGTAGGCGGCCGAAACGCGCTTTGGCCAGGGTTGCCGTTGTAGTATACGTTGTTTCTTAGCTATTAAGCGCAACTTTCGGTTAGAATAATCGAAAGGGAAATAAAATTAAACATGTTAACATTATACTATTGAGGTAATTACTTTGTTAAATTTAAAATTCCCCTTTTTAAATAACAGAACAGCCTCGTTTACGGAAGTATTCGTCCACATGTTTCTGTTTACATTTTCTTCTCGAAGTTCATTTTCTACGTCGAAGAATAGGGACTTCCCCTTTTATTCGCTCATCATCACGTCGACGACGATCGACCGGCCACGAACCAATCACATTAACTGTGTGTCATTAAAACGTCATCGAGGCACGCTCTGCGCATGTTTAAACAGAACTAAAAAAATGAACACGGCGATCGTGACGTCGTCACATAAAATGCTGTTGTGGTAAAAAGTGTACCCGAGTCAGAAAGTACCGAAGTGTGGCGAATTCTCGCTTCCATAAGAAGTCACGCCGACCAGGCTAGGCCTAGGCTTGGAAATGTATTTTCGCCAATTTGGCGAACGAGGCAATAATTATTTTCGCCAAATGGAGACTCCAGTCGCCATTGGCGAATTGGCGAGCGGTTAGCGCGAGCCTAGCAATACCAATAATTTAAAACTTTACACAATAAAAAAAAGACATATTATTATTATGTACTATTAGTATAGGCCATAATATAATGTTGTTATTATGATTTAATTAATGATTTTCCACCACTTTACTAGGTAGGCCCCTAATAGTTTCCGAGTTACTTCTTTTTGGAGTTAAGTGTGTTATTTATTAGCTATAGATTTTATGAGCATTTACAAGATAATTCCGAAAAAAAAGAAAAGAAGATTCCATGCGATTCTATTTTCTCGTGTTCTGTGAAGCATAACATAATTAAACCTATACTCTGACCTTTCGTTTTGCTCCTCCTATTGGTTGATTGATTCCCGGTTTTCCCAATTACAGATTTTAAACCGCTCGTTTATGAACAAATCTGTCGCGAAGGATACTGTAATTTGTCGGTTATTTATGTTTTTTTAGATAACATAGGTTTGTATGATTATAGATTATAATTTACCGATAACTGTTTTATGAAAATATGAGCTATATTTTAAAGTAATAACTGATAAATAGGTAGCAATGTGTTATTTTGTCAATTCATTTCCTTTATCGAGGCTTTAGAGGCCTAACTAGGCCTCGTGTTTCCCCTTTGTTCGTGTTGTTTTTGTCTTCTTGTGCTAGCCGGCGGCGAGTGATGGTGGTTGTGTGCTCTGTAAGATGTCCTGTACAGTTGTGTATAGGCCTAGGCCTAGTTAGGCTAGCCTACGCATCGGCATTATTATATTTATATATAACCTCCTATTCAGTCTCTCAGATTTGGTGGGCCTACAATAAGCTATATAATAAGTTTAAGCTTTATAATTTAAACTGAAAAATAAAGTTTAGTATTAATGAGGTTTAACACACACACACAGCAGAGCAGTACTGTTTAATGCAATATTTTTTAATTATATAGGCTATAGGCCTACAAGGCCTATATGCCATGCTAACTGGCTAACTAGGATTTTATGATTCTAGCCTGGCTAGTCACTAGTGTAGAAAGAACAAAATAATAAGAATATTAATTCAATTAGAGTTGGTATAATTTCCTACTTTAATTACTACAGACAGTAAGTATCATAAACAGTTTATTTCTTTTTATAGACAATATATCAATTCATAATGCCAATATCAGATTTAGGAGGATGGATGTTACCATCACAACCATGTTTCCAAGTGTATGGTACAAAGAGGAAAAACACAGAAAACGAAGATGAAATGACAGCAGTAGTACAACCAGAACCATTGGTAGGATTTGGTGATGTCATAATAAGTTGGTATTTAAAAAAAACAATGTATAGCTATAATAACATGATTGCCCAATTGACCCAAAGCAAATGTTTATTTAAACAAATTCTAATTCAATTAAAAATTAGTAAATTTATTGAATAAATTCTACTCTAATATTATTTAGATTATATTTGTCCAGCTGAAAGCCAGGATTACCATATATACTGTATATATATAAATCCAAAGGCAAATTACTGAACAAATGACAATGCTGTGTGTATCAGTGGCTGGATCTCAATGGAGATACAAAAAAAAAAGTGAAAAGCGATAAAGTAAAACATTAGCAGAGCTTTCGGGCAACACTAGCCCTTCATAAGTGCAAGATATATATATATATATTACTTTATCGTTTTGATTACTTTTTGCTTGTTTTATTTCTATCTCCAATTGAGATCCAGCCACTGATATCCACAAAATTGTCATTTTGTTAGTAATTTTCCCTTGGATTTTTATTTGATATATAATTCATTTCTATTATTACTGTATTCATAAATTATAAATTATGTTTTAAAATTGCAGGTGTTTCCATTTGCTAAAAGAAGGTGCTTTTTACCAAACCAAAATCAACAGGAAGTAAATACAGACACGTCATTCACAAATAACCTAGAAATGATGGATAATACAGTAGATATGGAAGCAACTTCAATAGAACATCAACAACCAAGTTTTCAACAATTTGAAATGTGTCCACAAAAAAAATTAGAATCTCAGGAATTTGGACGACAAAGAGAACTTCTCATCAAACGTACAGAAAAGTTAGAAGAACAACTGAAATTTATACAAGTACGACTTCCTTGTTTATAACTACAACGTTCATGTTTAGTTTATTTTCTTCACTTCAACTTTAGTTACTAGTAATTTATTGCAAGGCAATCTAACAACATAATGCTGAGCTCTGGAGATCAAAGGGTTTATCTGTGGCTGTGACACGATTAGATCATCCACAACCTTTAACAGACACGCCATGGAGGATATGTACATAGTACAGTATTGTTGGTATTTGTCGCAGCCAGACATAAGATCAAAGGACTGTTACGAGTTCCTATCTTGGCAAGGCGAGCTTAGTGTCCTGTTAGATTATCTTGGTTTTGTTATCGCAGTATGTATTTGAATGTCATTTTACTATTATTGTTAGTATTACAATCTCTCCAGGGGCCAGGCTGTTACTCTTTTTGTCATACTGTATTTTGTTGTACAATTTGTGTTATGATGACTTTAAAAATCAGTATAGCGCCCTCTATTCTGTCATGAAGAAATCGATAGTATTACAGTACTACTGCATTAAACTGTCTATCAATTTCCAACATAAAGTAAAATAAAACAATTACTTATTATACTTTAATATAATAGTAATCTACTTACTTGATTGAAAAGGCTAAATTATTCATACCATTTTTTTTGCAGGAACAAGAGGTAGAGAGTAATGATTATTGGGCGGCACCATCTGATAGTCAACTTACAATGCAAGATGAATTAGAACAAGCCAGGATACAGATGGAATCAGACTTTGCCCCTGACCCATATCAGTATAGCCAAGCTGGACCAGATACACTGCCAATGATGGGGTAAGGGCGATCTATCTCATTGTCTTAAAACCCTTTAGGGCACAACGTTTTTAAGAAAAGCACATTATAGTATACAGTGTTTTTTTTTTTAATTTATAGGATAGAATGAGTAATTATTAAAACTGTTTGAGAAATGAATTATGTTATGATTGGTACTATAATCTAACTTTTACATTTTTTTCAATTTTGCAATTTTATTTTATCAACCATCATCACTTGCAATATAATTTATGCAATAGTTTATGTTTTTTTGTTTTTTTAAATCACTTGTTATTTTGTTATGTATATGTTACAAAAATGATACAAAATTTAAAAAAACAAAAAAACTTTTACATATTTATTTTATAGTTTTGATACCTTCACATAAATATTCTAAATTGTTTTTTTTTTAGATATGATGTTAGAACCAAAGTACGGTGCTACTGCAAACCAACGTGGGAGGGCGTCATGAATCAAAACTGCTACATTTGATGATATTTCAAAGTATTAAATTATTTGTTTATTGTTGCGAGCCTTTTATGTGGAGCCAGAGAGTTCCCCTTTTTGAAATGTAGAAAATTGTTTGCTCTGAGTCTATCACACAAAGGCAATCTAATAACAGGACGTTGAGCTCCGGAGATAAAAAGGGTTTTCTGTGGCTGCGACACAATCAGTTCCCACTCCCATAACGGATACTGCGCATCACAGAGAGCAAGTACTGTTGCTATTTGTCGCATGCCAGATCAAAGGACTGTTACAAGTTCCTATCTTGGCAAGGTGGGCGCACTAACTGTTGTTAGATTGCCTTGATCACACGTCAGAAATGATAATGCGTGTGTGCTCTGTTGCATGTGAGTGCAATTGTCTCAGTTCAATATTCTGTAATTACTTTGGCTACCTCAATTACAACACATTACTTTGATTGTGTGTGTAGAACAAAATTACTTTATCTGTTAAAAAATGTAAAGAATAAATACTGTAAGTGTAAAGAGATTGAATGTTTAAAAGAAGTCAGTTGGAATGACACTGTATTACATAATGTATCTATGGTATTCTGGACACATAGGTACAGTATTGAGTACAATTGTAATTTGTAAAAAAAAAAAGAAAAAACATGTCGGATACTATTATATAATTCCATATTGTGAAAAAAAAAATACATTTACATATTATGATAATTTTTTTTTTCAATTTTATGGTGTTTTTTTACAAAATATTTTGTATGACTATTAACACATTGCTGCATAATTTCATTCATAAAGAATTTTAAAACTCTCAGAGGTCATCGTAAAAACAACAGCCTGAGATATATTTTCTGCTGTTAAAGATGTATTGTCCCCCAAAAACATTTAAAAAAAATTAAGATTAATTAAATCAAACTTTGAATAGGTTATTTTGTAGTTTTCATAAATTTCTGTAAAAAATAATGTTTTCTCATCTAAAATGACAAAATAAATGGTCAAACCCTTTGGCTGGCAGCCAATTTGAACAATTTTTTTGCTTTAAATTACAGTTTTTTCAGGTAAATAATTTTTTTTCAATCCAATTTTTTTTTTGTGAATAACTATCATGTGACATTTACATAGCATATTTAAAAAAAAAAAAATGTAAAAATAATTTTTCAGGGGGACAATACTTCTTTAAAAAAATATTTTCAAATAATTATTTTATAAGACATTACTAGTTTGTATAACTGTAAAGAGTTATTGGTTAGGTCTCATTATTCTTACCTTGATTTACGTTTAAGAAATACAAAAGAATTGTGATTATGTTTTCCCTTAGGTTATAAACCTATTTTATGTTATGTATTTAAGATGTGATTATATGTTTTATTTTGAAACTAAAATGTGATTTAGTTAATATAAAACCATAAAAGTAATTTCATACGTGCTCAACAATGCAAAGAGAAAAAAATGATTAATGTTATACTAATTCATGTTATTAGACTTAAATTACAAGCATTGGAACGGTTTCCATAAGGTGGTGTTAACTCAGTTTTATAATTATTAATGTGTGTGTGTGTTATTATAATATTCATTATTGTTATGATTTATTGTTGATTCTGTTAAATGATTGTGTGTTTTAGTTATTATAGCAGATGACTGCTTGTAAATACATTTTTTTATTTCAAATATCACGCATGTTTGTTTGTTCTAAGCAATGATATTTTGTTTGTTTTGTTATTTTTAGTACTGTATTACTTAGAATGGTTTTGTGTTTATTTTTAGCTACAGCATACATTGCTGGACAACGCCTGTAGTCTTGTCATACCTTTTTTTTTTTGTATTTTTAGATGATTTAGACATATTTTGTACATATAATTTGATCTGGGGTGTTATGTTTTGGAGTAGGTGGGAATGACCATTGTATGACTGTAGCAAGGCAATCTAACAACCGGACACTGAACTCGCCTTCCCAAGATAGGAACAGTTTTTTGATCTTATGTCTGGCTGTGACAAATACTAACAGTTTTCTCCGCGGCGCGCTTGGAAACTGATCGTATCGCAGCCACATATAACCCCTTTGATCTCCGGAGCTCAGCGTCCTGTTAGATTGCCTTGATTGTAGTGAGAAGCGTTGTAGTTGTGTATCGAATACAGTGAGGGTTCGACGGCCACTGTATTTAGTGAGGTTGTGTGTTACTCTATGGTTGTAAAAAGTGATAAAATACGAATAAAAAGGGAAAGCTATTGCTTCTGGAAAGTAAACTGGCATATTGTTTTCTGTCTTTTTTAACAAATTTCTAACTTACTCAAACAAATTGAGGTTTGAAAACATGATTTTAAAATTGAACATTTTAATTAAATAACGGAATGTAACATTTGAAGGAACACTATTTCATAAAATGGAAACTTAAAATAAAAATAATTATAAATTCAGAATAAAAATATGAAATGATGCTTGCATACATTGTTAATTCAAGGAATGTAAAATTGAAATACTGTATATAAAAACATTAATTCAACAAAATAATAGAGAAACTTGACTTGTGACTTGATCATATAAATGTGTTCAATTTAAACTAGACCTACATAGCAAGTATGAATTTAATTTGCACAATTGTCATAATATTTACTTTACAGGAGAACCTTGTTTTATATAAGTATAATATTATGTACTTTAATTATTTGTTTACCTTTCTAAAGCTGGTAATAAAAAATGAGAATAATTTATTTAAAAAATATTTACGAGAGGATCGTCCGAACTGTCGCCTTGTGATTTTCGTCGTTGCGCTACGTCCAAATAGGAACCAGGCTTTTAAATAATTTGACCAATCATGACTTGATGGATCATCAAAACTGTCGCTTGTGATTGGTCAACTCACGTTGCGCTTACGGCGTTGCTGATTTGCGTCCAAGTAATAACCAAGCTTTAGCTCAGTCAACAACACTATCAAACTTTATGGGATAAAAATGTGATGTGCCCATATGGACATAATGGCGTCATCACTACCATATGGGTACATCACATTCTTGTTTTTGTCAAACTAGTTTGATAGTGTACACAGAGTTTGTTTTTGTCGAACTAGTTTGATAGTGTACACAGAGTTTAAGGATAAACATAACCATCATCAATTTACTACGTTAGAACAGAGAGTTGTATAAAAAGACCTTTGACAGCATTGTTGCTTTAACTCACTCTATATACAAACTTCATTATTAAATAATCGAATACTGGATAATCTAATAAAGGATTTAAAGTTAAGCTAAATGTTATAGTGCCTGTGGCGATACGTAATGTTATGATTGAATGAATTTCACGTTAAGCTCAAGAGCGTGAGCTAATTCAATGTTAATTGCTTTTAGATACGCATGGTTTGGCATAATAATTACCTGATTCTCCATAAACCTGACTCGTAATAAGATAATATTCGGTATTTATCAATATTTGTTTTGGATTTCTTAGTAGAGTGCAAATTACATTTTCAAATCAAATAAAATGTTAATAAATTGAAATGTAAAAAGAGAAAAATATTGATCATAAAAAATGTATTGAAAATTAAAAAAAAAAACACTAAATATTATTTCAATATTACAATTACCACTTTTGCCTTTCTTTGGTTTTATCATCTAATTCGATATTTTATATTTAAATATCTACAATCCAAATAAAGCTCGTACTAATAACATCTAAGGCCTATTTCTGATCTTAAGTAAGCTAGCTATTATTAAAAACAAGTCTATAAGTTAAGCCTATCCGAAAAAAAAGAGAAACTCGCCAAACGAAGATACTGCAGTCTGTTGAAACTGTATCTCTATACCATGGAGAAAAATGTTTATTCCATGGCCCTGCTTATTATACTTAGGGCAAACGCAAAAAGATACAGCGATATTTTCTTCAACAAAATAGGACGGTCGTCGTATGAATAGAGATACACACGGAAAATGATATTAAACAACAAAGAAATCCTTCTTTTCATACTCCCGTGTAATTTTGTCATAAGCGTAAGTGCTCCAGTCACATTGTGCATTACAATCATATTTGTCTTGGCAGTCTATTTGCCTGGCATGAGGGTTAACATTAGCCGCAAAATACCAATCGTGGAACGCCTCTTGAGGAGACTGATCGTTAAATACTGCTTTATTCCATTTATGGTCACATTGAGACTGATCTTCCACAAAGCAAGACGTCACATACATGCCGTCTTTCTTTGACGCCTGTACTGGTGAAATGAGGTTAATGAATTCGCTTTGATATCGATTGATATTCGCCTGCTCTGCCTTGCATTTGGACGGATGACATCTTGTGTTTAGAATGTACCACAGAGACCAGGCGTTATGCATCGAATCGAGAATGAATATCTTTGATTTTATGTGAGGGTAGACGAACTCTGGGAAGAAGCATTGCCACTGTGCTTCACTTTGAACCTTTGACGCAAGACAAGCCTTGTTAAGTGATCCTGTGAAAACATAAAGGTTTTATAATGTTGTCATAAAATAAAATAAAAATAGTCTTTGTGGTTATGCCAGGCTTTCAAGGTCCCGGATTGTAACTCATCAGTCGGACTAATTCCACTCTACTCCTTTAGGCTCAAATAAGACTAATATAGTTTATAAGCATAATAGTAATATTTGCCATCCTGTAATTAGCGAATTTCTTTGTTGGATGCGTATGACATTTTTAAAAAGACCTAATTCGTCACTTGATTGACTATTCTATTTTCCTTTGTTTAAATTGCAAACATAGTTTTAGTAGGCCTATTGCTGGACCCAGGCTCTGGATCCACCTCCATTTGAACAAACATCATTATTGAGCACATGTAAATCACTATTCAAAACTCACATTTTCTGATATTATAGGCCTATTAATCGAACGATTGATTGATTGATGGCGTAACCTAATTACTTGAATTATGGAAAAACTTTAAAATATTTCTTTTAGTATTATTGACGCACTTTCGAAAGATTTTGCTAATTAAGATGTTTTAAAAAATGAATATTTATATTATGTTTAATTGGATAAAACAACAGCATCGGTTTAACGAGAGGTCGTGCACGTAACTGCTGTAAGCCCTAACTATGATGCATTACTTGGTAAGGTAATCTTGCTGAAAATGTTGATGAAACGAGCCAATTCAGTAACATAACTATGTCTATGACGTATTGCCTGACGTGCTAGCCGAGTAAATTAGTAATTCCAAATAGCCGACGTACAAATCGAAAAGTTGTTTCCCTTAAAGATGTATCATCCCCCAAAAACATGATTAATTAAATCAGACTTTGAATAGGTTATTTTGTATTTAATAAAGTTAATCACTTCCGTAGAAAAAGAACGAAAAATAAATCATGTTTACACTTATAAAATGAAAAAAAATAATGGCTGGCAGCCAATTTGACTATTTTTTGCTTTAAATTACAATTTTTTTCAGGTAAATATTTTTTTTCGATACAATTTTTTGGTCAAAATGGATAAATATTATGTGACATTAAAATTGCATATTCAACAAAACATTTTTAAAGAATTGTTTTTTTGAGGAGGACAATACATCTTTAAGCTTGGCCTAATTACCTGTTAAAACTTGATGTAAATTGTAAACTCGTTGTAAAGAAACCATAAAGTTCTGGTAGTTTGATGTGTTACGTATCATTGGTAGGAATCCACCATCTGCAAGAGCATGGAACTTAACACTCGGGTCGAACATGTTCCGAACGTGATCCGAATGGGCAAATACTGCTAAGCCGCCACCTAATATAAATAATATGATAATATAATGGTAATAATATTTAAAATAATTACATTTTGAATAAGAAATGACATGCATAATGATAAATAAATCAATATGAAAATTAAATTCAGTATGGAATAATTAAAATTTCAGGTCCTATTCTCCGAGATTATTATTTATTTCGAAATTGAATTAACCGATCCAAAATTCTATAAAAGCAGACACAGTGGAAGGATGGAATATTACACCACACGACGATAATGCATTTTTCTTTATATTGCTGTTGATTTAATTATTCTTAATTAAATTAATTCAACATTCAAATAAAAGATTATCTAGTGGTAGGTTATGCCATGGTTGCATTGGTTAGGCCTAGCCATTAAAACATAGCCATAGAGCATGCAACGGTTATATTTTGTCAATCGGATGGACAAAGTACAATATTATCTGGTTTAAGCTCTGTCCACACTATAAAACTAGTTTGACAAAAAAACGTATGATGTGCCCATGTTAATGATATGCTTAAATATGGTAGTGATATGACATTATCATATCCATATATTGGCACTTCACATTTGTTTGTCACATAAAGTTTGATAGTGTAGACAGAGCTTAATATAGTATCAATAGCAATAATAATTGCCGGAATTCATTTCTAGTATAGGTAAAAACACAACTGCAACATCATGGTAGTATGTTTCCAGGCGGGTTTGATACAAACAAGTGGTAATTGAAGCGCTAAGAGGCTTATAAGATCGACGTACTATTATTATTATTATTATTATTATTAGTGGGAGAACACTGATACAGGTATTAATTATAAAATAAATTACTTGATGCACCGCCGAATATCACCCTTGTTGCCGAGTCAAGACCTTCCGTGTCCTTCAGGTGCTTCATTACAGTATCTAGTATCCTTATTCCTCGTAAGTACAAGTTCTTATTTTTGTAATTTACTGGAAATGATAGATTGCCTAAGGAAAAAATACATATTGTGTTAGTGAAGGTAAAGCATAAGTGACAAAGATTAGTGATAGGATATGATGACACGTACTGTTATATTCATAAATCAGAATATAATAAATCAAACGCTCAGAAACTAAGCGAAATACAAATTCAGAGAGCTATTTAATATTTTGTTGACGACTTAAGCTCTGTCTACGCTAGTCTACAAACTAGTTTGACAAAAAAAGTGTGATTTGCCCAAATACGGTAAGTAATATGTTTAAATAATAATGGTAGTGATATGACATCATCATGTCCATATATGGGCACATCGCATTTTTTGTCTACACTATCAAACTAGTTCGACAAAAAAGTGGGATGTGCTCAATATCGTAATGATATGCCAAAATATGGTAGTGCTAAGATATCACCATGTCCATATATGGCCCCATCACATTTTTTGTCTACACTACCAAACTAGTTCGACAAAAAAGTGTGATGTACTCAAATATGGTAGTGGTATGCCATATGATATGTGGTATGGTAGGGCTAAAATATCATCATGTCCATATTTGGCCGCATCACATTTCTGGTCACATAAAGTATGATAGTACAGACAGAACTTTAGAAAAATATCAACACGGGGCAGGTTTCAAAAAGTCTTCCCAGAATACCCTGTGTGTTGGATACGGGCAGTAATAGCAAACATTTGGAAAACCAGGAAAAAGTGAAATTAATTTCACCCTTCCCTGGGAAAACAAATCCGTACAAACGCTTTCTCTTATGAGATACAGATAACTCGAGATTTTATTAAGCTTTTTTAACGTCAGCAATATATCGATATTTATGGAAATCAATAAGCATGGTCTGTTGGTTAAGGCCTATAGTTTAAAAGCAACCAGGATAAAAAACAGTGGACGATGTCGTGCTAACAAACATCAGCAACAACCATCATTGTAAGTGTACTTGGAACATTCTTACAAACTAATAGGAAAGTACTATTAGACTGCACTTACCAGAAAATGAACCACCATCACAATATTTTATCAATACAGCATTCCAGTTGTAAAAATCTGGATTTACAAGTCTATCATTCGACAGTATACCGTTAAAGTCCACTTTATCAGGACCGTAGGTAGTGGAGCCTAATGTAGTGAGACTTCTTTCATAGCAGTCTGTAACATTCCAACACCAGTCACCACCTTCTAAAATGATCACCCACGATTTTTCGTCTTCTTCTCCAGCTGAAATTAGATGATAGCATATTAACTAATACCCTTTCACACCAAAAGAAAAACTCCGGAGACACTCCCGAGTTGACGCCCCGGTGTTTTTGGTGTAAGGGGTGTTAGGTACAATTGTCTGGTCAATAGACAAACGAATTTAGATAAAGGTTCTTTTGCTCACGGATGATCTAAGGTTCTAAAGCAGGTAGAGGTGTAGGTCTACCCTTGAAAGTACATTTATCATGGTGTTAACATGGATATTTGAGTGTCTCTTATAGGAGCGCTCCTAATACTTTAGCAGGGAAGAATGAATTTAATTGAATATCATTTCACTCTTTCCTGTTTAATAGTATTATTTTTATTTCATTGGCCGTTGAAAGTTATGTACTTTAATTATTTTCTTTATCATTCTCTGTGTGTTTTATGGAGTCTCGAAATTCAATATTTTAACATGTTAGGACTGCTTTTAATAAAACATTTTTAAAAACATTAACAGAAACATTTTCATGGTTAAACCATCGTGTCCAGCAGAACAGCTCTCTAATTATAATGATGTAAATAGAGACATCAGTTGTCAAGAGAAGAGTGGACGGACGCAAACACTAATAAATCATGGTCAATTAGAAGTCAGCTAATTAAAACGAACGTCACTTAGTTTATTAAGAGTACTATCCATCAATATTGGATAAGTACACTTGCTATCTTATGGAATTCTTGTACAAGTTCAGTTACAAAGTGATGGGTGTGATATCTCAAGATCATGTACAAACTGACAATTGTAATCAGATGAGACAATGTGAGAAAACCGTGAGAGGTATAAATTTCGCCAAAATGATTATAATTGGCAATAACTGAAGAATTAAGATGAAAAAGATGAATTAATTGGGAGGTTTCAATTTGCGACAAACTTGAAATTAAGAACGAATACGTCATTTATTTTATTCAACCCTATTTATAGAGGGTGACCCTGAACAGTGTATGCTGACAATCAAGGGGCCCTCATGATGAGTTATGACAATTGTATGTGTGTGACAGTGGCTGTATATAGTATGCCTACACCGGGGAAAACCCCCTACTCGTCTCGAAAGATATACTAGGTTCTTTAAAGTGCACATGAGCTAGATTTGTACACTGGACCGACGGTTTATAGTCTTTATCCTCTAGAAGTCTTGTTCTACCATCACCCCAGCGCAGTTCTGTCCGGGCGTGACCAACGGCACAATAGGTCATATGTCCTGTCGCAAATTAAAAGCTTCCTAACGTAATAATGAGTAGGCTTAATACCTTTTCTTATATAGTAACCAGGCGGAGATCCATCAAGACAGAAAGCACCTCGACGATTGGCCACTTCCATCGGCAACGTCACCAGCTCCCCGTGCTTCTCGACGTCACTTATTGCGTATATCCACAACACGAACCAGATTACCCAGCAGACAATGATCGCAGTGGCCATAGTATACGGGCTGCAGAAACATCTTCGACATCTAAACTTCATCTTCTTATTCCTTAGTGACTTCGCTGCGTTTTTATTCCTATCTAGTTTTACATAGCCTTCCTCAACAGCACGGATATGTGGAGCCATGCCTTCACAATCTAAAAGGTAGCCTATTAGTTTCTGTCACCTGTAAAGATCATTAAATATGAGCGTTATTCATAAGCATTTTCCAATATTTGTCATTGTAAATTGCACCCATGTAGCCTGTACATGGCCATTGTATTATTGCATTGTGAATTGCCTATTATAGCTTTTGTTACGAGCAATAACCATTTTCATATAATTATCCTTAATCTTCTTATCTTTTCATCATCGATTTATTATAGTGTTAACATCAATACAACGTGAATTGGTTTTGTGGTGATAGTTTAGACACTGATAATGATACAAAACATTGGCATGATAATTATGATAATCTTTATCAGCCTATACTTCAATATAATAAATAACCGATCCTCGGTACTGTAAAACAGTATCACAGGCACATTCTGTGATACAGTGCATGTATCACATGAGTAGCCTGTATCATATGCCATACGCCTAACCTAACCATAAAATTAATACATGCACCATATATGATAATGTTACACTGATTACAGAATTTGGCTGAATATACGGTAACATGATGTCATTATGGAGATACAGCAGGGGTCTCTGTACGGCGAATCGGGTGTTCATTAACGATATAAAAATGATTATTATAATTACAGTATTATCATCCATTTTTGTCTAGGTGAAGAGGGAAGATACTTTATATTCCTCCCCTGAGTTTATAGACTCTCTACCCAGACAAGGACACGAACAGAATAAAACAACAATAACCACTTTTTCATAAGTACGTTTTTTTAAAAATCAATTTTTATCCTCATTTTATTGCAATCTATATATTTTAACTAATTGTATTTTTAAAAATGTAAATAAATGTAATTGTGGTTTCTTTTTAACATCAAAATAATCTTAGCCTATGTATATACTGTTTAAAAGATATGTATTTTTTAGCAATGTACCTTATAAATAAGAGAAATATATAAATGTGCATATATATATTATTATATTTATAACAGAGAACTATAAGCTTATAGGTCAAGTTCAATATTGAATATCGAAACGTGGCAGGCTGAAGGCGCTTGACCTTTGACAAGATCGCCTAAATTTTTAATATATTAACTTTACAATACTTAGTATTGTATATTCTGGTACAGCCGCTCCATAATCTCTTTGCTTTTCTTCCTTATATCTATATTTTTTAATTTATACTAACAAATATCTTTTTTATTAATATAATAATAATAATATATCAAAAATTTATTAAATAATATTCATCGCATAATATGCAATCTACGATAATTTAATTAATTGATATAACAAATTTATTAAATACATAACATCATTGGAATAAAAAGAACAAATCACATATCTACACATAATCATAACATCGTATACTCTATCTCTAACAATTTATTCAATCTTCTATCGACTAAAGCCGAAGTATAGTCGTTATCTCGGGACCGTTCTATGGCCACCACCAGGTAGGCTTACTTCATTAAGGCTTCTATGAATGGATGTACTGGTTGGGAGCAGGAACGCTAGTAGACCAAACCCAGTACCGTTTTGATTACGATCAATCGGGAAATTACCTCATGACGTAATAGGGACGAACCCACACAAGACAAAAAAAGTATATTATACAGTAGTTTTCTTATATTCGTAAAAATAGATAAATATGAGATAAAATAAATTATGTGGACGTGATTTGTAACAATATAAACAATTATCTGTAAACAGGAAAATGAAATCTTAAATTAAATATTGCCGTTTTTTTTCTATCAAGCTTCATTCGTACAAATAGACAGATTGGTAATAAACATTATTCAAACAATAAACATAATTTGTGATAAGCTATAGGTAATAAAAACATGAAAGCCGATATAGAATTGTATGTACGTGATTTGTAAGCAATATAGAGAATCTGTAAACGAGATGTCCTTTTAGACTTACAACTTCATGATTGCTGAACAAATTATTCTCATGAGTTTGGTAATTGGTCTACGTGTTTTTACATTATTTGGAGTGCAATTATATAATGTAGTCTATAACCAGGTGCGTGTAGAATAGCGGTATTAAGTCACGGCTGTGATTGTAATATTTAGTTTTTACTCTAATATACTCCTTACTCAGCGTGTTTACATTCTCAGTGTGGACATGCAGTAAAGGAGTATAATCTATGGATGTCGAGAAAACGAAAATTGTTTTTAATATACCAAAATAATATCATACTGAGTTTTATGAAATTAATATGATATCAAGGGAGTTATAAAATGATGCATATTCAAAATGTAATTTTGATTTTAGATTATATGGTTGTTTGGTAAATTTACACAGTGAAAAATCAATATAACATTTGACAATATCATATTAATTTTTTGTTTACACATTATTTGACGATTTCTTAAATAGGAAGAAATGATAGTGTTAATAACACACATTGTTTATGTATGTCGACGGATGGGGGAGGGGGACTGTGTTGGCTATATACCATCTGTTAAAAATAATATAATAATCAAATAATAATTTACATATTTTTACATATTCTTACTTCCCAGGACTTGTCAATGCTTGGTTGGCACTGCGCTAAAGACGCATCGCAAGGACGTAAATGGTTTGACCAATCACGAGCGACGGATTATTCGAAATGGCGCTTGTCAATTGGTCAACTAACTTGCATTGCGTCTATACGTAATTGCGTTACGTCTCCGGGAACCAATCGTTTATACTGTTTATAGGGTAATTTTTCTCATTTATTGGACAATAAATATAAATAAATTACTATCATTAAACTAAAGGAAACGAGAGATGATATACGTCAGTATTTGTCTATTTGTGTAACGAAACAGGTGTACTTACTGCAGTAATGTACATTTAAACAGTGAATAATCTTGTATGACGCTATAGTAAGAATATTAATTGTGGTAAGGCACTGTTTAGAACTGTAAACATATGCATATTTGAGACAGACTGGCTATACGGTATTAAGATTGGTATAAATGTACTCACTTTAAGACTTCTACTCTAATAATAGTTTTATATAATACATACTATACATAAATAATAACTGTAATATTTTTGTATAATAGTGAACAATGAACAAGACAGTATCACTACAGCATGAAATCGATGTCTTTTTACATGCGGACATACACATCCTTGCTAAAAAACGGTGGCGAACACAAAGTAAAGCCCTGTCTACACTATCAATGTTTAGGTGACCAAAACATGAGATGTGCGCATATATGGACATGATGATGTCATATCACTACCATATTTGGGTATATCACTACCATATTTGGGCACATCATACTTTTTAGTTTAATAGTGTAGACAGAGCTTGTAGACTGATGATGAAACGTTGTATAATAGGAGAATTTATAGTACCATATAAGTACAATGCATCGAATAATATTATTCTAGTATAAACTATAGTGATATTGCGATTTTGCCTGATAACACCTGAAGGCTCGCAAGTCATTAACTGAACAAAAATGCCATAGATTGCAATCTCGCTATAAAATTAAGTTATGGTTTGATTTCTGACGATTGTAATGTTCATCTAGAATGTTTACATGTTATGAAGCCCAGACTGAAAAACCTCAATTAACCTTTTACGAACAAAGAAAATGTATTCTTAAGCCCTGTCTACACTATCAAACTAGTTTGGAAAAAAAAGTGTATGTATTCAAATATGGTGGTGATATGCCCAAATATGGTAGTGATATGCCATCATAATGTCCATATATGGGCACATCACATTTTTTGTCAGTGCAGACAAGGCTTTATAATTACTGTTTTGTTTTGATTCTTTTTCTATCCCGGTGATAATTATTACTTATACTTTTATTATAAATGAGAGGAGATTATGCCTACTAGATCATCTGATTACAGTCGTCGATTGGAAGAGCTATGATAATCACAATTAAAAATATAATTTGGTTACTTGGTATTTGGTTTCACACCAAATCTGGTTTTTTTTTTATTCCAGAAGAGTTGACACACTCATCAGGTGAAATAGAAAACTTGATTATAATGTATTTGTATAATTGAAGAAAAAATTGTTTAAATGCATCCAAAATGTCAGATCTCTGATCCATCCAACATGCTGATCATTATGGACCCTCAAACAATACAAACAGTAAATACAAAATAAACTATAAAAATACAAAATTAACAAATATATAAAAAATATATATATGTGGTCTAACGGTTAGGACATCTGCATATCAAGCAGGCGGTCCGAGTTCGAGTCTCGGTTGGGGCGACTTTTTCTCATTCTCACAGATTTCCTCATCTTTATCGTTTCAAATTAATTAATTAAATTTCAGTATATTACCGGGCGGTTTAGAATTAATGTTCTATGCCTATATATATATATGCCTAAATATACATAGTAGGCTATCAGAGAGAGAGAAAGAAAGATGTATTTTGTCAAAAGAGATTTAAAGGAGAAGAAATTGTAAGAGTTACGAATTCTTATGGGTAGAGAGTATTAAAGAAAGATTTTAAGACGCTCAAGGAGCTGTAGTGCTAGTGCTATGTTTGTTGATAACCATGTTCCCTCCTTCTATGAGTACATTCGGAAATCAATTTTTTGTTTCAAAACAAAAATTGAAAAAAGCTGTAATACTTTAATTACATGTATTTTTTCTCGTATTCTAAAAGATTAAAAGTTGCATAGAAAATGGATAGAACTTTTGTATATATAATCTCATGTATACTTTTACGTGTGTTAACTAGTATCAGTATAGCCATAATAATGTGTTGTTTTTAAACTATAGTAATCAATAATATAATAATGTCTACAGTCTACATCCAATAAATCCCAAAACATAATCCACATGTATTTTAAGAGGCACTATATGTCAACAAATAATTATTAGTCCTCTCTCCATGACGGTTGTCACATAATGCTTTGTATTATTTTTTATTGTATTTATATGTTTCATATGGACAGTTTGTCTGAAATAAAGTTGAATTGAATTGAAACTACAGTAAAAGAAAGTTTAAAGATTTCAAGGTAAGGACGAGGGATAAGAAGATCTCCTTTAGTAATTTGCCTAGTGTTGGAAGTAACTTAAGTTAACAGCTGACAGATAGTAAGTGGAGCAGAGTTAAATGTTCAACCATTTTTGTCTAATTATATAGATTGAGGTTTCACCAATGTGAAAATACAAACAATTATAAAAGCTGGTTCAGACGTACTTTCACAACATGCTGTAGGCCTATCACACGTGTACTGTTCTAATAATATGATAAGAACCTATACTGCTATATTGCATTATTGATATTGTAATATCAAATGTACCGACCGACACTTTATGAATATTAATAACATGCATGCTTTACAATAAAGATAATATAATAAACTGCCTAGAGACACTTGTACTGTACTAAAACAAGCAGTGAATTAATTCCCAGATCCTCAAACAATTTTTAATTAAGAGGCAAATTTAAATATTGTTGCAAGTTCTTAATTATTATTATTAATCAAACAAACGCATGCGGTAGGCCAATTTAATCATTTAGTTGTGTAAAATATTAAAAAATATTCGACCCAATTTGTTGGGAAATTTGACATGCAAAGAAGAGAGACGTGTAATCTAAGATAGGATGGCAAAGGGTTATTTGAAAGGTGATTGGTGATTGGTCAATAACCAGATAGAGACTTAATGACGATAATTAAGACTTCATAATTCAGTCTACTAATCTATAATGTATAGCATGCCTTGTCTACACTATCAAACTTTATGTGACAACAAATCTGATGTGCCCTTATATGGACATGATGATGTCATCCTTTCAACATTACTTCATTTTGTATTAAAGGATGTTATGATGATGATCAGATTCTCATATTACGTGTACATACTATCAGCTGAATAACCCCAAGACACTTTCCAATGTCGGTTAAGTATCCCCCAAGATACTCAAATCAAATACGGTTAAGTCTCGCACTGTCAACACTGTAATCGTGTACATCTACATTAGGTAATATACATATTTATATAAAGGTAAACGAAAAGATGTTATTATCTAATACGGTATGATATCATTAAAGGAGGTATATATAATGTACATATTTATGTTGTTTTATATCGTTATCGAGTCATATAAGGTAAAATAATGCAAAACACCGCAGGACGCGCACGTACAAAAGTCGTGTATGTTTTATCAACGTCTGACTCGCGTGTCAAACGTTTTTTGACGATATATCAATTTAATCAACATACAACATTCAAATATATATAATGCATTAGTTGGCCCGTTTGACTGTTAAATTAAACATACATAATTTTGTTTAAAACAACTGGTGAATATAAATAATTAGTTATAAAAATTAAAAATACATCTTGCATATAATACATGTAAATATAGTTAACCTTTATGTTTATGCTCACCTTTCAGTACGGTATTTAATTCCAGTGGTGTCGGTGCTCCATAACAATCTGTATTGAAATAATTAGTCAGTTTATGTCGGGCACGGGAGTATAATAAATCCGTTTTGCATATGAAAGCCAGGAACACAATAGGTTTAGATGAGCTGATGACAGATGGTTAGATTTATACAAAAACCTGTTCACTGTTTGTACTCAAAAAGTCTGCTGCATCACCCAATCGATATTCAATCACTTACGCGCGCCTCTCATGTTCCGAAGTGATTGATCAACACAAGATGCACAGCTCGAAAGATCGATAAATTGAATGACGTCATTAATAGATAGCGCAGAAAGTCGAATTACTATATTGCTTTTTAACGACGCATAAAAGTGTCGATTAGGTGTTTACCGTCGTGTAACATCCAGAGCCTATATGGTCTGACTTTTATCTTGCCGACAGAAAAGTAAGACGCGCGCTGGAGCAATTTCAATGACTACTCATACATCTTCATATGCTCATATTAGGTCACTCGTAAGGTTTTCTTTTTATTATTTGTTGAGCATGCGTAAACGGATAATCTGGATAGATTACAACGTTATATATCTGTCAAGTGTACGCATTTTCGACATGTAGCTAACAATCTACAAATTACTACGAGGTATTAGGGAAATTGCAATTTTAAACGATGCATGCAATTTAAAATGCAAGTATATGTTAGAGAATGTCTCTTAGGTCGTTCATTCATTTATTCATCCACGTACCCATCTATACTTTTACACACACGCGCGCCATCCACGTACCCATCTATACTTTTACACACACACGCGCCGCCTATTTATAAGGCAATCCCACCTCTCTGCCAGTCACTAAATAATCCAGAGATATGTATCTATTAATATTATCATTTCGTCACCCATCTCCGTGCATTGGATCATCTACCCATTCTTCTTTCTTTGATTTCGTTGATTCTATGTTTGTCTGTCTACCCGTCTGTTTCTAAATGTCCATCCATTCTAACTCGCATCCATCATCCCGGCCAATACATTTCTTTATTATTCACATTTATTCTATTCTCTGTCCAACTGTTTACAAATATAATCAGTTTGTCTGTCTGTCCCTCATCCATAAAACTGGTCCTTTCTTATAAGACATGGTAGATATATTCAAGAACCTAGACGATTTTTTTAAGTAGTTTTTCTCCGTGCATTAAAGGATAGGCCGATACGTTTTCCATTGATTAAGTGTACCGTAAAAATCGACTCTTTCTTACAATTATCATTTAACACGTCGGTTAATAAAATGTTAAGTGGTTTTATATTTTGTGTAATTGATTCATTTTCCGGCTGATTTAGCTCCTAAACGCCTTAATCAATCGATTACTCTGGGATCACCGGCGGTCGATCGAGAAGTAGCCTAGCTGCACGTGTTGGTATGTTTGCTGCCCCATGAGTAAAAACGATTCATTTGTAATCGTTGTGAAAATCATAAAGAATTTTGCCATGAATAAATAATCATATGCAGCTGCAATACATTGAAGAACCTCATCGCACGAGTTCAGTTTTAGATATTATGGAGTCTTAATTCTAGAACTTAATGTCTCGAAACGAAATTGGTATTGATTATACGTAGCTTCTATAATAAACAAAGATGGAAATGGTTTAAGTGATTTTGACAAAGAATCATTAATCAAAACAAAAGGGTTGGTATATTCTATCTACTCGATTTGATATCCTTAAAACTTTCTTTTATCGCCTTCAGGCTACCCAACCCAAAGTTCAATTGATTTGATATCCTCAAAACCTCGCCTCCAGGCTATATAACCAAATATTAAATCACCCAAAAAATTCATCTTTCATATATTTGGGCCAATTTAAAGGTGTGTGGAAAACGAGGGTATCTTACAGACGGATCCGGGATTTTGAAATAAGGGTGGGGGCCTAAAAGTAGCGAAATGAAGTTCTGAATTTAATGTCCCATCTTTTGCATTACAACTTGTGAAATTTAGAGGGGAAATCCGCCCCGGCCCCTCTAAATGCGCCCATGTCTTATAAGGAATTCATAAGTTGGTTTTCATAATCTAGTTTTCTAGACACCTCGATTTATTTTAACCTCAGATTTTCGTTTAAAGCCAGGCCTGACGTAGGCCTATAATCAGCTTATTGATGGGAAGTGTTTCTTCTTTCCTTTCAATCGATTCTTTACATCTAATACACACACCACGCATCTTTCAATATGTTTTAATATCTTTTTAATTTATTTCACTATCATGTGAATTACATCTGTGCTGGTATTTTGCGAGAAGCTAATGAAGCATCGTTTCGTAGGCGGATATTTATTTAATGTTTCCTATATCACGTACGTGATATATCAATGATATTTCTGTAACGAATGCTTATTAGTATTTGTAAAGATATATACAGTATACTGTAGGCTTATATGATTATACATACACGAAATACGTACATATGATGAAATACAGATCGTTAGGCCTAATATTTTTAGGGAACCGCAGTGACGTCAAATGATCTAATCGATGCTCAACGCATTGTTTAGGGCTATGTTCACAAACACATAGAAAGTGTACCCTATATTATTAGGTCACCTTTGGGACCCACCAAAATGTCCCATAAATAAGGATGTCCCCAGAATAGGGGTTGACTATAGCGTTAAAAAAAAATTCATTCGTTTCATGGGAAACTCTTACTTCTAATCGTGGTATCCTCTTAATAGGAGTGTCCAAAATTACGAGTTCTACTGTCTTTTACATTTTTTAATATATGCATATACTGTACATGTATATTAAGTGTAGGGCTATAAATTATGTTAGTTGCGCGGATTTGAAAACTTGTTTTAATTTATGCTTATGCCTGAAAAAGAAAACAAAATAAAACTGTGTATGTATTTTTAAAGTACTTTTACTGATAAATACTGTACATAACGCTTTCAGTAAAAACAAATTAACAATTTTTGTAAACATTTTTTTACATTAATATAAAAGGTTCAAACATTATCATAAAAAAATCAGATTTTTAGTAACACAAGCATCTTATATGTACACTCTTTCAAAGATAAAGATTTCTTTTATCTTATTATCTTCTTATCATATTATGTATACTGTACATGTAGGCCTACAGTATAATTACACTCTCTCAAGTATCCATGACATGAAAGCTAATAGAGGTATGAAAACAAGACTTGGCAGTTCATCAATTTGAATCTTCAGCCTAAAATGAGAAGTAAAAACAAAATAGTGTAAAAAATCCTAAAAATCAACATATCAGGACAGGCGTTGATGGTATTTGGATAAGATAAGCAAGCTTAGTCTGATATTAATGCACTTGTCAATTGTATGACCCACTATACGACCCCCGGGAGAGGTGTGTCATTTGTCCGATGTCCGTCATACCTTATGAATGACACACCTGTGCGTTAAAAATATGACTTACCTTTAGGTGACCATGAAACACCCATTTTGACACACCCATTTTGACGCACTGTGACCATGTTGTTTATGATATGGAGGGTGGTAAAGTGACGGACATTGACACACCATTGTTCATTGACTGCGTCAATAATTATTTGTAAATGACGCACCCATGACGCACCTCTCCCGGGGGTCGTATAGTGGGTCGTATAGTGGGTCATACAATTGGCAAGTGCATAATGATTAATATAATGAGGAGAAAGATAATATGATGATGATGAATGATGATGATGACATACATGAGGACAATATTCATGAGGAAGATAAAATTGATAATGATAATTGATGATAAGGAAGAATGAACATGATATTGATGATGACAATGATGATTTTAAATATATTTCTAAAATATCATTTTCCCCAGATTCATTTTTTGTTGTAAAACTATTAAATACACACTATAAAATCAACATTTATATTAAAATAATTAAATACTGGTATGTAGATAACTCATATATGCTTACTCGAATACTGTTAACTTCTCTCCTTAATTCTGTTATTACAGCAGCCAATGCTTCTGGGTTTACTCCCTGTTCACAAAGCCTAACGCAAATTGACAGTGTTTCTGCATCTAAACCAGTGTTAAGTAGGTTAGACATCTCCTGTAAACCTAAAAGAATAAAACGTAATGTTCATCAATTCACAGATACCTCCCACCCACTCTATCACACTTTCTTACCCATTCTTTTTTCAACTTCCTTTCACTCGGCCTACAGTAGTCTAGGCCTAGCATACCATTCTTGAGGCAACACCAAGCCGGACAAAACAGCGACCGATCCTCATTAGGCTAGCTGTCTAGGCCTAGCCAGGGCCTAGTAGTGCCGTGAATCTAGCTCTAACACACTAACCGAATATTTTGTTACAATAGACTTAATAAAGTGTTACTTTTTATTTTGACTTTAAAATCTTACACACTTACAATCCATTGCCTGGCGTGATGAATCAAAATTTACGTCTTTTTTATCCGCCATATTTCGGTGTCTAAATAGACGTCTTTAGTAAATTTCATCAACATAATAATATTCTTGATATTGTACCATTGTTATTTTAATCTTTTTTTAATACTCAAAATACTAAAAAAATAAATATTTACACCATTATATTTTGTTAGTACATAGTCTAATCATTTATGCTAAATCTTAAATTATTAATAAATAATCAAAAGACATTTTGCTAATGTCAACCTAATATCGTCTTTTGATTGGTTCGTCAATCAGTTTTGGCCTACTGCTGTATTTTTGGCGACATTTTTAAATGTGGTTAACAAAGTTTACCGCCACAAACCTTGTCCCTAATTAAACTTATTTTAATGGTATTGCGTATATGTATGTAGGTAAGTATATAGGATATAAAATGTTTTTAGGCCTAGCTAGTAGGCCTATCAAAATCATTCAATCATTATTGTATTGTTGCTAGCCCGAGATAGGGCCTGGGGATATAGTACTAGGCCTAGGCCTAACTAGGCCTATTAGTAGTCTGGATGTACCACCATGGTCTAATGAAGTTCGTTTAGTAGTAGGCCTAGGCTAGGTATAGTATTAGTAAGTAGGAAGAAGGTCTAGCTGTACTTCAGAGTGTCCTATGATGAGTATGATAGGCCTAGAACTGTTGTAGTAGCGGTGTCAGATGAAATCGGCCGTGCTTGAAATCGGTCGCGTTTGAAATCGGTCACGATAAAATCAACATCCGGTATTTTGTATGGAGCACCGCTAGATACGCTTTTTATCATAATAGCTACGTTTGATATCTGTCGTGTTTTATTTTGGGCTAATTTGTATTGTAGTAGATACATTTTTTATGAAAACGCTAATTATGTTTTTTAGTTAATTTTGAATAGCAGACGCGCCTATTGCATATTTTTTAATCACAGTTAATTACGAAACTCATTCTATACCTGCAAGTGGATACCAGCTCAATGAGGTTTATGCAATAAAGGAAGATGATGCATGATGATGATTTTTGCATTCGATATCCGCCACTCTGACGTGAGCATGGTTGTAGAATACTAATAATAAAATATATAGATAATATGCCGTTATAAATCAATCTCCCGGCCCTACAGTAGGACTGATGTACAATGATAGATGTGAGAATAATAATGTAGGCCTATGGATAATAAAGGTGGACACGATTCTCAAAGAGGTAATCTGCACTGATATTTAAACATTAACATTTAGATTTACGAACGGCGTATGGATGTGAGACACTGAGTTTTATTTACTTAATTATTTACATTAAATGATTATTATAAATGAAGAAATAAAAGATATTCAAATTAAAATCTCTAGTATCGCCGACGTATACACGAAAACATGTGCAGGAGGCCTATAGACGTTTCAAACGTATGGTTATTAGTAATAGACGTCATCTTTACCTGGTCATGGACAACGATCGTACATGTTTTGTCCATGATTTGACACACTAACAAGTGCATGTTTTTTAAAATGGGGAAACCCCGTCTGCAAAATGACGTATTGTTAGAGGAAACAGGTGCACGATCATAAAAGACGCATCACCGACATGGCTTATTCGAGGGTTTATGTCAGTAACTCGCCTTTTAACCATCCGCATATATTGATCCTTTTACTAAAAACTATTTTAAACAATAGAAATAAAAATATACACGTGATTTGCCTCAACAATAATCATTAGCCCTACACTTAATATTATCCTACATAATGTATATAAATAAAATAGAAATAAAAATAAGGTGATTGAATAGTAGGCTATGTTGTTAATGTTAACGACATGGATATGATAATCTGCCACAGTATGCATAAGTATAAAAATGGATACGCTGGCTTTACGGGCTATACTGTACATTGTAAAAATTATTGTTTTAAAATAAATTGTTCACTTTTACGTAATTTTTTGCATAATAAAAGACAGACGTATATAATATATTAATTACTTACAGTACATATAAATAGAGGTAAATTATTATATGCCTAATATAATATTTAAACATGTTTAGAAATGGCCATTTTGAAAAGACACAGTCCTTCTTCGAGACCTGTGAAACCAAATAAAAAATATCCACATAAATATTAATAATGAATAAAGTAAAGAAAATGAATATCCCGCTAGCATGCATCCCACTCCATACAAAATAGCGCGACCAATTTCAAACGCGACCGATATCATCAAAAGTATACTGTAGCTCTAGTGGCGCGCCATACAAAATACCAGAAGTTGATTTTATCGCGACCGATTTCAAACGCGACCGATTTCAGACGCGATCGATTTCATCGTAAACTGTTGTAGCTGCCACCACCACCATATTATTATTATACAGTAGATATCGTCTAGTCTACCTGCCATATAATATACCAGATTATATGCCCGGGCCTAGGCTAGTAGTAATATATATAGGGCCTAGGGGAGCTGAGTCTCACATTTTATAATTACGGTATTATGTGACAATAAAGTATATCTATCTATGTCTATGTCTATATAATTTTAAACAAGTATTAAATACATACAGTAATGTTATTCAACTCAGCTGTTTATTTTTAACTTTTATTAGTCTAAAATAAGTACCAACGTCCGTCCTATCCTAGATAGCTAAGTACTGTACTATCAGACAGTTGAATAAACACTTTTCTTTTTACAGCAGAACAGAGTTAAGAAATGACCACTTAATAACCATGGATGAAAATAGTGTATCTTGTTCAGATGTGTCAATCAACCCTTTTGAAGCTGAGAGCACTGATAGCCTTCACTTGTCCAAGTTTAGTCCATCTATTTTCAAAATAAAAACACCGTCATCTACAAAGGTAACAAACTTCAAATTGAATAAGAAAGAATGTTTGAGAAAACAATTTAATAAAGAGTTTAAAAACCTGTAGATTACTAAGTAAAATTCAAACTGATTTTCCTACTGTATTAAGGCTGTGTTTCCGCAGCCAAAGATTAACTGATAATTAACCCATAATAATTAACTAATAATAATTAACCAATAAACTGCCTGTGGAAACAGGGTTTAACCGATTGCGATCGAGACGAATTAACCGATAATTATCTGATTCAAATCGGATATTTATTGGATAAATGAATTGATTTTTAACCTTTGACCTGAGGACAAATTGTTGTGTTATGATTGGGCACTTGGTTGTTTGGTAATGACTGATTATGTGCACATTATTTTAAAATGAATTACCTGATTGGTTAAAACATTAAACAATAATTTTTATTTTGGCTACAGAAACACAGCCTTAGTCGCACGTACATTAATAAAAATAGTGAGAGTTTGAAATGTCTGTTCGATTACTGTATGTAACAATATATTTTTCAATTTATTTATTTCATCATAAAAGTACAAAACATAAAAATACAGAAAAGAAGAGTTCAAAATCCTAATGAGGTGTTAATACCAAAAAGCAAAAATAAATCAATGTCAATTGGCTCACCAAAATGGAAAATGAAAAGAGATATACAATATAATTAAACTACAGTACAATAAAATGATTAATAAATAATTTTAAATTGCTGATTTGTTTATGGATTTTAATTCTAAAATCATGGTGACATTTCTTTAATAAAATATATATATATATATAACCTGCACTGATGAAGGGCTAGTGTTGCCCGAAAGCTCTGCTAACTTTTCTGGCTGTTTTACTTTATCGTTTTGATTTAGCTTTTCGCTTTTTTTTTGTATCTCCATTGAGATCCAGCCACTAACACCCCACAGCATTGTCATTTTTTTCAGTAATTTGCCTTTTGGATTTATATATATAATAACCTGATATATTTTCTATTAAAGAAATCACCCAAGTTTCGGTGGTCAATCGATCAACTGGCTATTTTGAAACCAGCTGACATAGATGAAACCCCACAGCAGGACACAAACCTAGATCAAGACACTGAACAACGTCTTCAGCAGGCTATTGACCAGGTATATTACACCACCATGCTTTATACTTGATTGAGTGGTACAGTACCAGGCCCTGCTTGCTTGAGTGACTCTCGCCTAAGCATAACTACTGTATATGGGGTCTTTCTCGAGACAAGAAACTTGTTTTCTTCTAGAGAAGACCCCAAATGATGGCTTATTACTATGTTTTCATTTATGTACACACCTATAATTATATTATACTGTATAATGCCATTGTTGAATAAATAAATGTTTTTTTTTAACTTGATATACAAAAGCAAAACAGAGGATTTACGCAAACTGTATTGGCTAAATTCACTTTAGGATCTACAGTAAACTAGCATGTACTGTGCATAAGTATATTTTTTGGAATTGAGAGGAACAATATGATTGTAAAAACAAAACAGAGGGCTTCCACCTTAAAAACATACTACTGTTGTTACTACATTCTATTTTTAACAATAAAACGCATTGTCTTAGTTTTTCAGTCAGAAACAAGTAGCTCCTTCGCCTTGGTCTTCTGGCAAACTTGTAAAACATGTTACGTTTTCACCACATCCACCAAGTACAAACTGTAAGTATACAACTCAAAATATTTAAAGACATTACCCCAGATTGTACTTATACAATGTCTGTTAAATTGTGAAGAGGTATAAAATAGATACCTCCATTGTTAAGCTAGCATACTGTTATACATTACAATAGTTTGCATTGATTCTATTTTTAGATTATGAATCAGCTGACAACTCTGGTGCTTCGTCATGTGACACATCCTTTACCAATAACAAACCAAATATGGTTGATGGTATGTCTTTCAAAAGTTATTAAATCATTTTATCCTTCTAAAAATATTTAATATACTACCTGTACTAATAATATAATGTAAACTATACACTTTTTTTAGATGCATTACTGTTATGAATTTTCAGTATTTAACATGTAACATTATTTTAGATCTAACAGATTTTACTACTTGAATACAGTTCAGCAAGTGTATTTGGTTTAATATATTAATCTTAATTATGATTATACTTTTATTGTTTTCTTTTTTTAACCTTTGCCAATAGCATCTTCTCAAACTTGCTTAACACTGCCGTTGGATTTTGATCTACATGCATTGCTTTGTAAGTAAATATTAACAATTTACAAGTTATTGGTTTACTGACACTGAATATATATTCTCACACTGAAGTATAAAACCAGTGCGCCTTTGCACAAGTAAGACCAAATTGTCTAAAAAGTGATAGATAATGTAGGTCTAACAAACCTCACAAGTCTCCATATTACAAGTGATTTCTAGTATCCCACTGGTGCAATTTCTCCCAGTTGTTTAGGATATGAAAAGAAAAACAACAAAATGCGATAGTCCATAAATTTACCATAACATACTAGTAGTAGGCCCATTTTGGTTGATTAAATATGTATTGTCCCTTGAAACACAAAAAATGAAGGTCAAAATATTCTAAATTTAAATTGGCCACATGAAAGTAATATTAAAGTTATTCACTTTAAGTTGAAAATTTGAGCCAAAAACAACAAGTTTACGTAATTAACAGGTAAATTAATTTGATTACATTTCGTCTGGAAAATCGTCGCGAGCGAAAGTAAACAAAGATTTCAAACCACGAATATGCATTATGCATGATGCTAATTAGGATTGTTTACAACTCGTCACGATTGAGAAGGTGTTTTCACACAGATCGCGAGAAAGTTTTATGATTATGCATACAGTGTAGCCAAACAAGCGCGTTGCATTATGAGATATGATTTGATTGAAAAAACGTCTGTATTTCAGTTAAATGATTTTTTTTTTTTCAACTTATTTTTGCTGAAAAGTTAATAACTGTTATGATACTTTTAAAGGACCCACCTTTTTTCGAAATATTAAAACAAATATTTTTTGGGGAATTAGTCAAAGGGACAATACATCTTTAAAAGGCAACTTTTTTGGCAATTCATTTGCCACCTTTACGTATATAACAAACATACATAGCTTATTTAAAAAATGTCCATTGTTTTCCTAAGCTGATGCCTAAGGTTTTGTTAATAGCACCCTCTATTTTTCCATGCATATTTAGCAAAAGTTATAATGCCCTGAAACTCAAAACTTTATTTTGCTTTTAGATCAGCAGCACATATTTGTAAAAGAGAGTGCATTCAAATTTATTATATTAAAACAATAAATTAAACTTAATATTAAAATTACGAAATGAATGGTAATTAATTATTTGACTACACTTTTAAAAAGTCTTCCATTATATTTTTTTTACATTTTGGTATACCTCCAATGCTAATTAAACTGATTTTCTCCTGAAGATGGTCGGATAGCATAACAACCAAATTGCCAATAAATTCTCAACCATACCTACCATTATTAGTTATTCAGACTAAATATACATTTTAGTTGTCTCAAAGGTTCAAAATTCTTTCATCAGGCATTTTAGAAAACCAGAAATGTTAGGTATTTTGTTTATGCCCCACGTCTCTCGTGAACGACAATGTCAATTAGTTTTACATTCATCTGAATAACGGATGAAACTAAGCCAGGACTGTTTAAAGCACCTTGATTGGTCCTAACATTGATCATTGATCTCATCCCACCTTGACTAGAGGAAAGGCATGGGCCAATACATCTGAGGCAGATACTACGCCATCACACTCACACATACTCGTGTATTATTGTTGTTACAGTGCGCCACCTTGCGCCCTATCGAGAGACATTGTTTTCACTTAGCAGTGGCGGATCTAGGATCTGACGAGGGGGGGTGGCCACGAAAGTGGCAAACGAGGTGCTACGCACCGAGCGGGGTAGGGTTCCGGAGGGGGTGTCCCCCTCCCGAGGCTCCGAAAATTTTTGAAAAAATAGATGCTTACACACTGTTTAATAGGCTAGAGAAACTGTTTCCATCACACTTAATAACAAATATTACATAATGTAAATTTAAATACATCCTTCCTAAATACTGTACGGATCTTTTTCGACGAACTAATAATAAACTTTGATCGAAAAACCTTCAAACAAAATGAACATTTGGTAATGCGGTACTCCGAAAATGCCTCGATAGAGAGTGCATGTGTTGTGTGTACCGTGTTTTGGTGGTCTGTTAACCTCAGAGATATATACCCTACAGCCGGGTGAATAACTCAATGTAATTTGGTATACAATGATCGCAGTAATCGCCGTGTCTATAACACAAATAAAAAAACGCCAAATACGCCACATACTTTTTTCGGCCGTCCCGCCGTGTACATACAAGACATTTCATGTTTATTTTATGCCTATAAAATAATAAAAGAACACCATGTTTCTCGTTTATTTTTATCGTTTATACTGCATACCATAATATTATACAAAAAACTTTCATGCGCGAGAAAAAAGTTCCCGATATTACACTCCACTCAGGGGTGTAAATATACCACGCTAACGCTTGTGCACACACGGACCACCAGGGCGGCGGAAATTAACTGCAATGGAAAATGGTGTATTTTGGAGAGTGATGACGTCAGCATTAAAACGAGGAGCGAGCTTGACAACGTGACGCTGGTAGTTTTAGGAGTGCGTGTGTTTTGAAAGTGGGTACTTTCCGAAGATTGTAAATCGTGTTTTCTTTTTAAACTCTTGAATTCATAATAGTAATTGAACTCTTAGCTCTTTCACTGTGTAGGCCTATTTACACACAACTATTAATGCTAACCCTAGCTCTAGTAGGGCCTAGCTAGGCCTAGTACTCTTCTTAATTAAAAGATTAATCCACGTCTAGCGACGGTCAATCGCGATTAGGTTGCATCTTTTTTTTTTTTTTTTGAGAATTAAGGGGGGTGGCTAGCCACCCTATTCACCCCCCCTAGATCCGCCACTGCTTAGTATTAGTTGGTTCGTGTTATACTATATAGGCCTAGTGTCGGTTGATATTATATTTGTTTATATTAACGTGTTCATAATACATAAAATTGATGAGTCTTTATTGCCGCTAGATGAAGAGGCTGACATCAGTCAGCAGCGCTGGTTCCAAATGCCTAATGGAACCCATGCTCCATTCAGCACCAAATATTCCCAGATGGTCTCCCATAAGCTCTAACCAGGCCCAACGCTGCTTAACTTCGGTGATCTGACAAGAACCGATGTTTCAACAGGGTAAAGCCATAACCCAATCATAAATAACATGTATTTTTTATTAGGTTATATGCATTATCATGTAATATAACTACATTGTTTATTATTGTTCTCAGCTTCCTTCTACAGTTACCAACAAGGCAGCATGAATGAGATTTTATCAACGTCATCCCTCCGTCGTAAATTGTTTTTACCAGCAGGTTCAACGACTTCTGAATCTAGTCCTAGTATGAACTATATCCAGTCCAGCCAATGTGAGAGTGCCGTGTTTCCTGAAAAATTGTTATCGCTTTCGCCAATCAATTCAGTTAAACAGAGAGCTACAGCTCCCGGTCGAGAGACACCAAACACACCTGCTTCAGCTAAGGTAAGATTTTAGAATTGTTCATTTTTTTTACTGTATAGCATAACAATTAAAAAATATATTTTCATATTAATAAAGATTGTAGCTTTAAACATTAAAAAAAAATGTTATTGGAAGTTTGAAAAAAAGATTCAATGACAGAAAAATTTTAATCTTTCGTACAAAATATATTTTCATTGCTGTGTAAAACGACGGCGATTTTCCACAAACTATGCGCTGAAACATTTGTGGCTTGAAAAAAAAATATGATGATATGTCAAAAGCGCCTTGCGCAGCTTACAACAAGAAGTAAAATGTCGAGATAATATTTATTGTGTTTGATGTTAGCCTACATGGTTATGTGTTAGGCCTATGTGGTTTGAGGAGCTTGCCGAAAATTATCGTAAACATACCAAATGCAATTGATGCGGTGTGTAGTAATATAATAATACCACATTTCTATAGCGCCCTTTTCATGAGTAATCATGCTCAAAGGCGCTTTACATAGCATTGTTACCGGGCCATTTTTTTTTTATTAAACATGTATGTTATACTCCCATTACTCGGCGCAAGTGTCTTGATCTAACCGATAACCATTTTATACACCTGGGAGGAGAGAGGCAAATGTAAGTAAATTACCTTGCCTAAGGATACAAGCAATGCGGTGAGAGTTGGATTCGAACCACGACCTCACGGTCAGTGATCCAGGAACTGGGCTGAATTTTGGTGGATCATCAGCATGCACTTAATACCTTCCAAATAAATTATAATGCAATTTCCAGGGAAGCACAGGTACATATTCTTAAAGCCCCATTCCCTACGTTTTTTAGATCTAATTTAAGATCACAAACTATATTTAATGTAAAAATAATACTATATGGTCCTATTGCGATAACTTTTTTCGTCTTTAAAACGGTTAAAAATGTGAAAAATAAGTCGATTCTAATAATTATAGCGGCCCGCTATAAATCCCAAAATGCATTGCGCGCGGATTGATATTTTTGTTTTTCACCTGTAATTCGCCCACTTTTCGATCGATCGTGAGGCCAAAACAAATGGAAGACTCCTAACTTTTCAGCGAAAATACCGGGTTTTCCCCAATTTGTATCAACGGAGTCTGGCAAAAATAGAAAGACAATTAATGCAGCAACTATACAACGTCAGGCTAGGTATATAGCTCGCGTACGATGTTCGTACGTTACCGATGTTTACCAGCTAGGCCTACAAAACTAAGCCTAGCTAGGCTAGGCCTAAGACCGTCCACGAGAGGTCGATCGCCGCGAGCTACTTAGGTAGTGCATTGTTTCTCACTTTTTATCATAATTTACCATAAAACGTACATTTAAGACAAGGAATGACATGGTTTAATGTTTTTAAAGTGATATATATGTATTATTTTCCAAAAAACGTCCAAAATTGCAGGGAAGGGGTCTTTAAAAATTGTTCTTACCTCATACTATTTTATTACGTTGGTCCAGCTGGATTTGCTTCCGGGAACCGGATTTTAGGCCACAAAATAAAAAAGCTAAAACCTCTTTTGAGTATTAGTGCCTAGTCGCACATGGTCATGTCACATTTATGCAGCCAAATTACTTTCTTATAAAATTGTTCATGTTTCATTTTAAAAAAAATGATGATGTATACAGTAGAACCTCCATTTTACGTACGGTACGGGACCGAAAGGCGTACGTAAAACAAAGGATTCGTAAAATCAAGGTTGACCTTAAATTGACCCCAAATACGTAGAGACCGTAGCTATAAAGGCTACCCTGTTTGTCTACTTTACTGAACAGCATGCAGGTTGTCACTAGCTAGGCCTTGCCTAGACTATTCAGGCCAGGCTAGCAGGCCTAGCAAGATGTGAGGCCTAAGAAAAGTACAGTACTGTACAGTATATACAGGCTGTGAGATGTTTAAATAAAGTGTGAGATGTTTAAATAAAGTGTAAAATATCAATGTTCTTTTATTTTCTATCAATAAAAACAGTCGCTGCTTAAATGCACGTGCGTAGCTTGTCTCAAACACACAGCAGAATTCCTCTCACACACGTACACACACACAGCCACAGCTTTGTTGTGCTTTGTTGTTGTTAAATTGCGCCCTCAATGTAAGAAAATGATGACGTCATCGGTTATTTTAAGCGTACGTAAAATCAAGGGAACGTAAAATCAGGGTACGTAAAACACAGGTTCTACTGTATCCTACTTTATATCATTTTTTATCAATTATTTCCATGTTTAAAACCATTAAAAATAAGTACCTATTTTCATATAATAATATCGAATTCTCAACAATTTTGAATTGTAGAGATAGATAGATATGGAATGGATATGTATTGGTAACCTGACTGTCCAATAGAACTATTAGTCATGAAATTATTCTGCCTATTCAACTCATAAATATTCACTATTTTTAATAACTACTGTTCTAAAGTAATTTTTTTTTTATTAATTGCCTGCTTCAAACTTGAATCGAATGTGTCAGATTTTGGAATAAAGCAACAGTTTTACAATCACGCATTAGTCAGTAATATCACATGATGTTCTGACTGATTGAGTTACAGTATGACTTGTTAGAACATATATTATACATGTCTTTAACAATTAAATTATAGTGCAGATTAAAGGGGGATTCTGGGTTTAAAATTGCTTTTAAATATCGTTTATTTATTAAATACAAAATATTATAACAATATAGACATGTCAGAATGAAGAAGTAATAACGAGAAATTAAAAAAATTAAATTTCATATACATTTTAGGGTAAATTCATGGAAAGTCTGTTTTTCAGCAGCTTAGGGAAGCTCATTAATATTCATGAGATATTCACAAAATCACGTCATCAGTGGATTCCAAACTCGCGACGTCAAGCTTCTTGTACGTTGTGTTCTCTCTCCCCTGTCAAACGACGACCACCCGATCATTGTGAAATACATTTTTTGTAGATTTTCTGAGCTGGGCCTAAAGTGTAGCATATATTTATTTGACATTTAATGAAATACAAAATTTAGTACAGATTACGGAGTAGTACAGATCGTATATCGGCTTCACGTACTAGGCTAGGCCTAGCCTAAATCATTTCATTCATAGGTGAGAGCCATTTCTGACTAGGGATTCCATGCCACGATGGCTACGTTAAAACATTGGGGCCATTATGGGCCTAGCTAGCCTACTACTAAACGATTGGCCCATAAATAACAAAACTCAGTGGATTCCAAACCCATCCTATCAACCAAACTCCTAAACAATCTAAACTTAAAACGTTCTACAAAATCGGTTGTAAATATTGAGGCAAAACAAAGGTCCGATCGCCGTCCGCACGTATAGTGTCCCGATCGTCTAATTAATAAGTAGGCCTAAAAAAATAGGCCTAGGCCTAGTTTACTCTCCAAAAAAGCGGATACTGCATCAAGCAAGTAGACCTCCTAGCCGATCCGGCCCAGTTAAAAATTGAGCTAGCTAGTGTTGTAGTAGACCCTATGCGAATTGATACTACCAGGCCTTTTACTATATAGGCTACACTTGTTAAAATTAGCAATACTTATGTTTATACAAATATTCTAACTCTCTCATTCGAGCTATATTATCTATACCATTCCGGTAAGTCGAGTCGACCTTCAATCAAATACTGTACATCGTTCATGTTGTGATTATAGACGGGGTATACTCGACCCGACCAGTTTGGTATTGTATACTGTATCTGCTTATCACGTGACGATGCCAGGCATGGGGCAGAGAGAGCACGTGTATCGTCGTCTCGCTCTCCTCCTCGCTCAGCAGGAATGTATACGTTACGCTTCATTGATTTTGAAGGCTTTCCCTAAGTCAGTGCGAAAATCGGCAAACGTAAAGTGCAAACCTATCTAATTTTTCACTGTTTTGATGGATTTTCATAGAAAATTGACTTTATAAATGGAAAGACCAACTAAAATTACATCAGATAAGTATAATTTTACAAAAGTAATTGATATGGTTAATGATAACGAGTCGTCGGAAGATTGACCATTTCACGAATTTCCTATTCTGTAACCACAGTGTGATTTTGCCGTAGCTGCACTTGTAATCTGGCCTGATTTCACAGCCCTCGTTCTGCTTCACTGGGCGCTTATATAAATTGAAACTTTTACCGTTCAAGAGACAAACAAATATATTTTACATTTTTTACTATTCATTTTAAACCCGGAACCCCCCTTTAAATGAAAAATGTTCATGCTGCTTGTTATGTTACAGTATATTAATAATAATAAAAAAGTTTAGTTTAGTTTAGTACAATGACATTGTTGTTAAACAATCCAGTTGAATTCAACTAAAAGTAAAAGCAAATACTTCAAACAGTAAAACAACACAGTAAAATAGTACATTTTGGAAATACGTTTTAACTTTTAATATGACTAAACTAAGTCTGACTTTAGTCAAACAACTAAGTGTGGTGTTTTCATAACTAAGAATGCCTTGCATCAATGACTTTATAAAGGTCATTACACAAAGCAATATTTATATATAGCTGTAATGGAAAATCTAACATAGTTAAAAAAAAAACAAGCATTTAAGGAGTGGTAAAATCAGTTGTGATTATCATGAAAACTTTCTATAAATAATTGGTATTCACTTTGCCTTTTTGGTTATGGAGTTGTTTATTATCTTCGGTTTGTATGCTATTGTAGCAATTATTCAACATCAGGATCCGTATCAAGTGTTTCAGATTGCTGTAATTTGTACATTTCGCATCTGGCTTTTGGAAATGTTATTAGATACGAGTATAGGTGTGTATGTACTGTGGATCGGAGCTTGGGCAATAGAATTTATTCAAACAACAACGTGTGGTGTTTCCATAACAAAGAATGCCAAGCATCATTAATGATTTGAAAGAAGTCATCAATGAATCAATATGTATCAGATATCTATACAGTATCTGCAATGGAAAATCCAACATAGGCCTAGTTCCATAATCAATGTCTCTAGGGTAATTGCTGTAAACAAACAAGAATTTAAGAAGTGGTAAAACCGGTCATGAAAACTAAATTTTCTAATGATAATTGGTATTCATTTTGTCATTTTGATTATGGAGTTATTAAGATTATTAATGATCTTTGGTTTTTCTGCTATTGGAAGAATTATTCAACATCAGGATCCGTATCAAGTGTTTCAGATTGCTGTAATTAATACATTTAGCTTCTGGCTTTGTAAAATGTTATTAGAAACAACTTTTGGTGTGTATGTACTATGGATCGGAGCTTGGGCAATAGAATTTATCATACATAAATGGAAAAGTAATTTTGATATTGGCCCAATAAGCATTTCGTTTGCTGTTTTTATATTTAACTATTACCGACGTGACCAATTGGAAACTATATTATTTGAATGGATCATCTTGTCAATTCTACTTATCTTAAACATAGAGCCACAATTTTACCTAACACAGTGTATGATTGCACTTTTAGTTTTCATCTATCAATCCATTTGGGAGTCTGTACTATGTATTGAACTTTTTTTAATAGACATTTTTTTTAATTATTGGAGAATTAATTATTATATTCAACCATTGAGGTTTAAGATTGCTGTTTATATCCTCCGTTACCGATGTAACTCATTATGGGAAGCTATAGGATGGATTGTACTTTTAGCAATAGAATTTATATTTATGAGAGCCGAGGATATTAAATCAATTAGAAAACGTGTAGATGGAATTGCAGATATGTTACTTAAATGCGTAATGTCAACTCAACACCTTGACATTGCTAGAAATAGAATTCAACAGAAACAATGTGATGCTGTTTATCAACAATTACCATGGATATCACGTCATGTATATTTAGTAGGAAGTTTCTTTGAATCGATGCCTAAAGAAGTTTGTGCAGATATAGATTTAATGTATAATTATACTCAGTATCCAGTTGTATTGTGGCCATTTGAAATAGAAAGGATGTATCACAAAGGTGGTTATGTAATAGCTGAGCAGAATCCAAATGAACCAGTTTATTTAAAGCTTAAAGTAAACAGTAACAGACCTTTGCATGAGTCTTTAATAAATACTGTTAAGGATGGATATATAGTGAACAATGATTTCATAGAGACTAGCAAACTTACTGGATTAGATCCTTCTTCTTCTTTTCGAAGACATGGTCCTTCACTGAAAGTATTGTGTAGTAATTCCAAACCTAGTGAAATTACATTCAGTTTGCAATGCCAGTCATGGCCGTTGTTTTCTCAAGAATTTTTCACAAGAAAAAGACTAAATAACTGGCCATCAAGTGGGGTATTAAAAAAGGTTTCTGATCTTGATCTTCTGGTTGTTGGAGTTGGACACCCATGTACCGCATCAAAAGAAATTGAATGGAGATTGTCATTTTCTGTTGCAGAAAAAGAACTCTGTTTTGAACTTAGTAAACCATATTCAATGTGCATATGTGCCCTTAGAGCAATAAGAAAAAGGCATCTTGACTTGTATAGTGAATCTGATTCTCCAACACCATTCTGTTCTTACTTTATTAAGACGGCTTGCTTCTGGATGTGTGAGACAGTTCCTCCTAAAGGTCATAGTACTATGGACTTGATCAGGAAGACGCTTGATTGGCTGATAGATTGCTTTCAACAAAAATGCCTTCCTCATTATTTTATTCCTGAACAAAATTTAATTGGACATTTATCAAAGGAACGTTGTGAAGATGTGATAGTCTTTTTAAAGAAAGTTAAAGAAGATATTTGGTGTAAAGTTATGTCAAGTATTGCTATTGATAATGATCCCTTTATGGATACTTTCCTGGAAAAGGACATCTCAACGACCAATAGTAATGACTTTACAAGAATTGAGTCTAAATTGCTACACAACCAATTTGCATTGAAGGATATTAAAAAAATGACGGTCAAAACAACTTATTACATAAACAGAAAAGTAAATATAGTTTTAACTACATTACGTTTTCCAATCTTGCAATTGGCTGAATTAGAGAATCATGAATTTCTTTCATTAGAAACACAGAAACTAGATGACATATTATTTTCAATCTCATCATGTATTGACGAGTTAGTACCAAAAGGCTACAGCATCATTTTTAAACATCATTTGTATTGTACATTAGGGGATGAATATACAATGTTGTTAGCAGCATTTCAGCCTAATGCCTCTAATAATCTTGATAATCACCTCCATTGGCCATTATGCTATTATATATTAGGATCAGAGATGGTGTGCCCTAATTGGTGTTGTACCAACTACAAATGTATAAGTACCCAAATTAATGTGATTAAATGTTATTACTTAATGGGTAAACATGAACAAGTGAAAGAGATGCTAGCAAATTTTGAACCAGTACTTGATGAAATAAAAAGAGACAGGCATATGTTATGTAGGTTGAAAAAAATATGGGTTACAAAAGCATTCTCTGGTACTACTGGTTGGTCCATTGATGAGGATATATCTGAATTTCTCAACTTACAACAATTACATAATGAATTTTGGATAAACCCAATATTTTTTATATGTTATATAAAAGCAAAAATTTTGCTTGAGAATGAAGACATTGAAAGGAGATTTGCAAATTTAGATGACATGAAATTTTGTTTAGATATATGTTTTGGCATGCGTGAACAAGAAGTGACACAGTCATTGATTGATGTTGTAGAAATTAAATTCCGTTAAACCAGCAATTAAAGGTGCACAGACCGTCACAAGTTTTCTCAATTATGTGAGCATCTAACTAGACAATTAAAAACAATTCGATAATAAAAAGTTACATACATCAAAATTATTGAATGGATCATCATTTGTTACAGGTGTGTGGTCAAAACAGTTTAATTGTTTGATGATGTGTAACCAATTGTCTTGTCTTTTTTAGTGTCTAGTTGTTTCCAAAGATACCACATTGTTTTTATACCATTTCAGTGTATTAAACAAATTATATGTATCAGTGATTACATTTAATTAAGTGAAAAGCTAAGGGTGGAGATGTTTTCAGTATTTCAAGCATCAATGATTTTAAAAGGGAATATCAGTGGCCCTGTTTCTGCTGCCAAATAAATACCGTATTTAATACGGTATTTTTTGAATACCGTATATATATGGTATTTTTTTGGCAGCGGAAATGGCGCTCATAAAAAAATACCGTATTTTGTATACCGTATTTTCCCCACCAAATTTGTTGATAAAATATGGTATTTTCAAATATATACCGTATTTTCTGTAACCATTTCTGCTGCCAATAAAAAATACTTGAAAAAAAATTGAAAGTGAGGCGTAGAACTTTGTGTATTGCGACTTTTAATTATCGACCAAATAAATGAATGGAAATTTGGGTAAAAAGAATGAATTTTGAGCAGTTGCAGCAGAAACAGGCCCAATGTGGTAATAGTTTATTTTATTTTATTTTATTTCGTTTTCTTTCAGTAGGGTAGCCCTCTAAGTAATAAAATAAAACTGCTCTTCCGAGGGGCCCTACGGCACATTTAAACAAAATTTGAAAACAACTTAAACTAAACTTAAACTAAACTTCAATGCATGTTCTCATTATTATTATAACTTTTATACCATATTTAAATATATTTCACTGCAACCATCCTAGACCACCGGCAACAATAAATGAATCTTAACAAGTGATTTAAAACGGTTATAATTGTTTTGTTTTCTTAATTCATAAGGTAGGCCATTCCAGAGTGAACTTCCATAATAAACAAAACTACGTTTGTATATTTCGAGGTTACAGTACATCTGGGCAAATACAACAGATTATTTTCATAGTTTCTGGTTTGAATATTGTGTACACTACTAATATATTGCAAAACATCACATAAGTATGAAGGTACAGATTCTTGTAAACATCTAAATATTGTACAAATTGTATGATATTCAATTCTTGTCTTAATTGTTAGCCAACCTAAATCATAATGCATTTGTCTAACAGGATTTCGAATATCAGCACCTAGTATTAATCGTGCAGTTCTATTTTGTACCCTTTGCAATTTTAAAATATGGGCGTTTGAACCAGTACCCCAGAGTGTTGAACAATAGTCAATATGTGATAAAAATAGAGCATTGTATAATCTTTTAATAATTTTAGGAGATGTAAAACTTTTCAATCTATAAAATAGGTGTAGAATTTTTGATAGTTTTGCACATATAGAATCAATATTTACTTTCCATGAAAGTTGTTCATCAAATGTAAGTCCCAAATATTTAAACGTTTCAACTTTCTCAATCGGAATGTTGTCAACAATTACTGTTTCATCTGTTGTTTTATTAACACGTGCATTAGTACCAAAAAGCATGTATTTGGTTTTATCAATGTTTAGAGTTAATTTATGTATATCTAACCATTGTTTTACATTTTCCAACTGTTCAGTTAAAACTGTTGTAAGCTCTTCATTTGATTTACATGCATAAAAAAGCGCAGTGTCGTCTGCATAGAGGACTGTTTTACAAATCCCATCAACACTATAATGTAAGTCATTTATGTATAAAATAAACAACAAAGGGCCAAGAATTGAGCCTTTTGGTACCCCATAGTTGACATTTAAAATTTCAGATTTTTTCCCATTAAAATTAACAAATTGTTTGATTTTTTAAATAATTACTGAACCATGCAAGCTCAGTGTTTATCATTCCGAAGGTGCATAATTTACGTAATAAAATACCGTGGTCTACTGTATCAAACGCCTTTTTTAGATCAAGAAAAATTGCTCCAGTTACCAAGCCATTATCAATATTTTTATATATATAATTGCATACATCTATCAGTGTAGTAGAAGTTGAATGTAACGACCTAAAACCAGATTGATTTTTACATAATAAATTAAACTCATTTATATGATTCATAACTTGATTATGGATGCATCTTTCAAAAACTTTCATAACAATAGGTATAACAGATATTGGACGGTAGTTGTTAAGTTCATGTTTACATCCTCCTTTATGAAGCGGAGTAACCTTAGCACATTTCCATTCACTTGGAATAACACCAGATCTTAATGACCAGTTAAACAAAAAGGCAAGACTTTGAGAAATTTGTGAAGATGCAATTTTAAGTAACCTAGCGGAAATCCCATCAATTCCAGTAGCTTTTCCAATTTCTAACTTTTCCAACAAAGCTTCAATTTCATTTCCATTAATATCTTTAAAGTTGAAACGTTGTTGAAATTGTGATAACGATTTAACGGTAATATCGTTTTGGTTGTCATTAAAATGTGATGCAAGTTCATTAGAAATTGAACAAAAATATGTATTAAAATGATTAGCAATATCAGTTGGATTGTTTATTTCATTACCGTTTACATTGAGGGTTGTTTTAGTTTGTTTCTTTTTATTGGGTAAAAAGTCTTTCATGGTTTTCCATAATGTTTTAGTGTCATTAACACATTGACTGCCAAGGCATTTTCCGTAATTTCTGTCCCAGTGCCAAGTCCCGTTTATTGAGTGTGAGGGCGCCATCGTATCAACCATATTCAATGCATGAGGGAATAAACACAAACAAACATATGACATTTATTTTTAGATTATCGTTTACGTACATCATTCATAAACTGCCATGCGATAATTCCTGTTCCAATCACCACTGCCAGCGATTCTACATACAATACAAAAGTGCTACGATTTTGACGTAGTATTACGTCTTGGCAAGTAGCGACACGCAATTTTTGACGTATAAATACGCCGTGGCAGTGAACGTGTTAACATTATCCTTTAATTTATTTTTTATATTTATAGTCGCGTTTTAGTGATTTAGACAAATTATTTTATTTATTTCTTGCCTTTTTGTAAGAATTCCAATCATCTATGTTCTTAGTTTTTTCGGCTTTTTGTTTTAAATAATCACGGTCACGAGAAAGGGAAACAAATTCGTCTGTAAGCCATGGAATATCTGTTCCGTTCCTCCTGACCGTCACCATAGGAGCATGAATATCACAAATATCAGTAAAAATGTGTTTCCAAATGTCCCAAGCCTCGTTAGCGTCCTCGGACGCCTCACAAATACTCCACGGAGCAGATGCAAGATCAGAAATAAACAACTCTTCGTTAAATTTCCGGAAGGTTCTCGTATGTAAAATACGCGGGGGCAATTTTATATTAATTTTTTTACGTATTGCATATATCAATGAGTGATCGCTAATTCCAATTGGTACAACTCCAGTTTTGGTTATAAAGTCATCCCTATTTGAAAAAATTAAATCAATACAACTACTACTGTTTTCCATTACGCGCGTTGGAGTTTTAATATACTGGTTTAATTGGAAAATTTGGTGGAGGGTTTTAATGTTCCGAGAATGCTGTTTATCAAATATATTCCAATTTAAGTCACCAACAAAAATAATCTCTCTTATACTATCTAGGATAAAAGATATTTGATCATGCATTATATCAACAAATCCAGTACACGAATTTGGTGGTCTATAAACATTACCTATAACGAACGGTTTAGTGTTAACCGGCTTAATTTTTATCCATACCGATTCAATTGTATTTTCACCAAAATCAATGACATCAAAATCAACATTTTCATTTACATAGATAGCCACCCCACCTCTGTGTCTATTTCTGTCTGTTCTAACTAATAGGTATCCTGGGATTGCAAGTTCACTATTATGTATGTTTTGATCTAGCCAGGTTTCACTAATTCCTAAAACATGGAAACGGCATTCCGAAAGTAAACTCTGAACATGGTCCACCTTATTATAGAGACTTCTGACATTTAAATGACCAATTTTAAAACCCTTTGTACAATTAATCTCGCATAATTTGCATAGTATGCCAAAAGCAGGATAAACAATAGAGTCGTTACGTAATTCAGCGTCGTCTACGTCGTTGTCTAAAAGGCTTCCCGTACTATGTTCGTTTAACAATTGAATTGGTTGAAATGGTTTATTACATGCGTTACAAATAAAATCTAAAATCATCTTATCTACATAAAATACAATACAAATTTAGGACATTTAAAATACTCTTACACATTACCTTTTACATTTAGGTAATTGTTTAAGATCGGAAGTTCTGGATAAAACAACTTTCTCGTTACTGCCAGTGATTATGGTATGTATGCGACCATCTTGTGTCCAAACTGCAGATACCACTGATGCATAGTTTTGCTTTACAGTACGTAGTAAACTTGATCTTTTGCTCGTAAGGTTTTCATGAATGTAGATATGGCTCCCCTTTAATTTTTTCTTTGCTCTATATACTTCATTTCTAACATTATACGAACTAAACTTTACTATTATTCCTCTTGCTCTTCCGTTTTTCTTAACTTTTGGCCCCAATCTATGACTCCTTTCTATGCATGTTTTATCTACTTCTACGCTTAGCTTTTTCTTAAACAAATCCAAAACAATATTGTCTGTTATCTCACCTTGTTTCTCTTCTATTCCTTGAATAATCAAACAGTTCCTTCTTGAATATTGTTCTGCTTCATCAAGCTCATTTTGTAAGTTCTCTACCTGTTGTTCTACTTTGCTGAGACGATCTTTAGTATCGTCAAGTTCGAAACGTATTGCTTCAATTGCTGCATCTGTTACAATTTGTGTAATGCTTTCAATCAGCTGGTGTTTAACAATGCTCGCAATTTTCTCGGCTAGGTCATTGAAAATACTCGTATTTCCTTTAATTATATTGGAGATTTCATTTTGTACAGTAATAGTAAGCGGTTCCACATCAATGATAGGTGCTGTATCAGTGTTCAGTTCGCAACACTCCTTACCGCTGTCCTTTTTACCACCTTTCCTTGTATTCTTTCCGGCCATGATGGTGTATTAATACGTACATATACAGCAGAAAAACACCGGCAAATAAATGCTAGGCTACAGGAGTGCCCTAACACAACAACTGTCCTGCGGGAAATTTGAACTGTCACCGCGTAGTGAGGCTGAAAATGTAGTGAGGCTAGAGAGAGCTTTAGTTAGTTAATAAAAATATTATTCATTTACTTTCTCTAATCTCCATTTTCAGTCTTGTTATATTCTGCTTATCCTATAATGAATATTTTAATTTTAATAGAAATGTGATAATTTTCATTGGTGATAGCTCAATTATTAAAATGTAGATTATTATTCAAATTAAAATCAGTGTTTTAAATTACTTTTCAATTTATAGACAAATGACAATGGGAGGAGACCCCGGGGTATCTTCCCCCCCCCCCCGGGGGTTGTTGTTATTTTAGCGAAACATATAAAGAATTATGAAAATAAATAACAACAAATTGCGTCAGGTCTAGGCCTAACCTTGTACCACCGGGGAGTCGCCGTTATTATTCGCGAAAACAAAAAAACGCTTACGAAATGAATAGCAATAGATCGCGTCAGGCTTAGGCCCTAGCCAAGGCTTATTAGATAGATGCCCCAAAATCTGAATTCCACAAAAACAGGCGCTTCCTTATTTAGGCCTAATCCCTAATCAAATACTGTAGATAAATTATTAGCCTAGACCTTACTACTTGTTGCTCGATATAATGTTCGTGTTCTTTTGCGCGAGAGTTTTTTAGCGTATTCGCGAATTCCGGATTTTTCGTTTCACAACTGTGCGGCAAGCATGTAGTGCATGGCCGGCAAGAACAGACACGTGTTTATGGGTTAACTGAAGTTCAGCAACCTGAAGTTATCCCAGGGACGTGTAATTATTGTAGCATGCTCGGCGATCATAAACGAACGAACTTGCCCGGTCTCACTGAACCATGCGCATGTTTTTAAATTTTTTTTAATAGTTCGTAGAGTACAAAAATGTAAAACTAGTAACATAATATAATTAAAGCAGGGTGACAAAACATTCAGCAATTAAAAATGATTTTGTTTGGGTCTATGTAGTTGTACATTTTTAATTACTGCGTACTTGTTTGTATTTTTAATCTGTGCAAAATAAAACGCTTGAATGGTCGCTATGTGAACTTTAAACTTGTAGTTGTACACTGTGCTGTGTAGCACGTTGTTCGCCATGACTCACAAGCTGTAACAATGAATACCAGGGCTGGGTAGGCCTGGTATTGTGTTACAAATAAAGTAACGTACGTAACCACGGAAACATTTGCTGTAGTCTTTTGTCTTTATCTATATGAGGCTAGCTTGTCTGTTATTAACGATGTGCTAGGTAAAATGTTTTAGTACAAATTTTAGTTCGGCCTAGGCCTAATATAAATATCGTAATGATTAATAAATAATAGTGGTGGTCGGCAGCCTGTAAATCCTGGTCGGAAATGTTGAGTGCTGGTCGGGGCCGACCAGCGTGGTGACATCCCTGAATTGAGTTTGAACAATACCATGAAAGCCCCAGTGGTGTAATGGTTAGGACATCTGCATATCAAGCAGGCGGTCCGAGTTCAAGTCTCGGTTGGGGAGACTTTTTCTCATTCTCACAGATTTCCTCATCTTTATCGTTTAAAATTAATTTATTAAATTTCAGTATATCACTGGGCGGTTTAGAATTAATGTTCTTTGCCTGATTTGTTTATATACATAAATATATATATACTTTTGTACTGTCGGTTCCAAAATTTCAAATGAAGTTTATAACATAGCGCGAATTAGCTTGAGCACCACAGCTTACAACAAAGACTGAAATGTTGAGATGATGAATGGTGTTTGATGTTAGCCTATTGTTATGAGTTAGGCCTAATCTTGCTGAAAATGATCGTAAACTTACCAAACACAATTGATGTGGGGCTAAAATTACGGTGACGTGCGAAACCCTGAACTGTGCTGTATTTCGGTGGATCATCAGCGCGCAAGTTTACCTTCCAAATCTACAGGTCCATATTCTTAAAATTTTTCTTACCTCATCCTCACCATGGTGGGCTGAGGCGGTAGACTATTTTGTTATGTTGATCCAGCTAAACTGGATTTTAGGACGCGAAATAAAATGTTTGCAGAACATGTAGAACATCTTTTTTAGTTTTTTAGTTTTAGTCGGACATGGGCTTGTCACATTTGTGCAGCTAAGTTTCCAAAGTACTTTCTTAAATTTGTCGTATCATTTAAAAAAAAATGTTTCTACATGTTACTGTATGCTACTTTATTAATTTTTACCAACTATATTTCCATGTTTAAAACCATTACAAATAGTACTATTTTCATATAATGATAATATCGCATTCTTAATAATTTACAATTTGTAGATAGATACCTGTATGGAATGGAAGTGTATTGTTAGCCTGACTGTCCCATGAAATTATTCTGCCCATTCAACTCATAAATATTCATTATTTGTAACTACTGTACTATTATAAAGTAAATTTTTTTTATTAATTGCCTGCTTCAATCTTCTTGAATTGAATGTGTCAGATTTTGGAGTAGCGCAGCAGACAGCACACACTACAGGTTTGTTTTTCAATCACGCATTAGTCAGTCAGCACACTATCATGTCGTACAAAGTTCTGACTGATTGAGTGATGTACTACATGACTTGTTAGAAACACATTCTGTATAGCATTCATTTGTGGTTACAACATACATTATCCATGTCTTAAATTATAGTGTAGATTAAATGAAACATGTTCATGTTGCTTGTTATATTAATAATATAAAAAAAACACAGTACAGATTTTTATAAAACTCAAAGAAAATAAATAAACGACACAGAAAAATAGTACATTTTGGAAAAGGGTTTTGAAATATAATATGTCTTTTATTCTGACTTTATTCAAACAACAACGTGTGGTGTTTCCATAACAAAGAATGCCAAGCATCATTAATGATTTTAAAGAAGTCATCAATGAATCAATATGTATATCTATACAGTATCTGCAATGGAAAATCCAACATAGTTCCATAATCAATGTCTCTAGGGTAATTGCTGTAAACAAACAAGAATTTAAGAAGTGGTAAAACCGGTCATGATTATCACGAAAACTAAATTTTCTAATGATAATTGGTATTCATTTTGTCATTTTGATTATGGAGTTATTAAGATTATTAATGATCTTTGGTTTTTCTGCTATTGGAAGAATGGTTCAACGTCAGGATCCGTATCAAGTGTTTCAGATTGCTGTAATTAATACATTTAGCTTCTGGCTTTGTAAAATGTTATTAGAAACAACTTTTGGTGTGTATGTACTATGGATCGGAGCTTGGGCAATAGAATTTATCATACCTAAATGGAAAAGTAATTTTGATATTGGCCCAATAAGCATTTCGATTGCTGTTTTTATATTTAACTATTACCGACGTGACCCATTGGAAACTATAGTATTTGAATGGATCATCTTGTCAATTCTACTTATCTTAAACAGAGAGCCAAAATTTTACCAAACACAGTGTATGATTGCACTTTTAGTTCTCATCTATCAACCGTTTTCGGAGTCTTTACTATGTATTGAAATTATTTTAATAGACTGTTTCTTAAATTATTGGAGAATTAATTATCATATTCAACCATTGAGGTTTAAGATTGCTGTTTATATCCTCTATTATCAATGTAACTCATTATGGGAAGCTATAATATGGATTGTACTTTTGGCAATAGAATTTATATTTATGAGACATGAGGATAATAAATCAGTTAGAAAATGTGTAGATAAAGTTGCAAATATGTTACTTGAATACGTAATGTCAACTCAACACCTTGACATTGCTAGAAATAGACTTAAACAGAAACAATTTGATGCTGTTTATCAACAATTACCTTGGATATCACGTCATGTATATTTAGTAGGAAGTTACTTTGAATCAATGCCTGCAGAAGTTTGTGCAGATATAGATTTTATGTGTAATTATACTCGCTCTCCAGTTGTATTGTGGCCATTTGAACTAGAAAGGATGTATCATAAAGGTGGTTATGTAATAGCTGAGCAGAATCTAAAAGAACCAGTTTATTTGAAGCTTATAGTAAGTAGCAACAGACCTTTACATAAATCTTTGATAAATACTGTTAAGGATGGATATGTAGTGAACAATGATTTCATAGAGGCTACCAAACTTACTGGATTTGATCCTTCTTCTTCTTTTCGAAGACATGGTCCTTCAATGAAAGTATTGTGTAGTAATTCCAAACCTCAAGATTATACATTCAGTTTGGAATGTCAGTCATGGCCCTGGTTTTCTCAAGAATTTTTTAAAAGAAAAAGACAATATAATTGGCCATCAAGTGGGGTATTAAAAAAGATTTCTGATCTTGATCTTCTGGTTGTTGGAGTTGGACACTCACGCACCGCATCAAAAGAAATTGAATGGAGATTGTCATTTTCTGTAGCAGAAAAAGAACTCTGTTTTTAACTTAGTAAACCATATTTAATGTGCATATGTGCCCTTAGAGCAATAAGAAAAAGGCATCTTGACTTGTATAGTGAATCTGATCGACCAACACCATTCTGTTCTTACTTTATCAAGACAGCTTGCTTCTGGATGTGTGAGACAGTTCCTTCGAAAGGTCATAGCGCTATGGACTTGATAAGGAAGACGCTTGATTGGCTGATAGATTGCTTTCAACAAAAACACCTTTCTCATTATTTCATTCTGCAACAAAATTTAATTGGACATTTATCAAAGGAACGTTGTGAAGATGTGATAGTCTTTTTAAAGAAAGTTAAAGAAGATATTTGGTGTAGAGTTATATCAAGTATTGCTATTGATAATGATCCCTTTATGAGTACTTTCCTGGAAAAGGACATCTCAATGACCAATAGTAGTGATTTTACAAGAGTTGAGTCTAAATTGCTACACAACCCATTTGCACTTGGGGATATTAAAAAAATGGCGGTCAAAGCAACTTATTACATAAATAAGAAAGCAAATACAGTTTTAACTTTACATTTTTCAATCTTGAAATTGGCTGAATTCCATAATTATTATTTTTTGAATGAATTTCTTTCATTAGAAACACAGACACTAGATGACATATTGTTTTCAATCTCATCATGTATTGATGAGTTAGTGCCAAAAGGCTACAGCATCATTTTTAATCATCATTTGTATTGTATGTTAGGGGATGAATATACAGTGTTGTTGGCAGCATTACAGCCTAATGCCTGTCATAATCTTGATAATCACCTCCATAAGCCATTAGCTTATTATATATCAGGATCAAATCTTGTGTACCCTGATGGTTGGACTGACCACAGATGCATAGGTGAACAAATTAATAGGATTAAATATTATTACTTAATGGGTAAACATGAAAAAGTGAAAGAGATGCTGGCAAATTTTGAACCAGTACTTGATGAAATAAAAAGAGACGCGGATATGTTATGTAGGTTGAGAAAAATATGGGTTGCAAAAGCATTCTCTGATGCTACTGGTTGGTCTATTGATGAGGATATATCTGAACTTCTCAACTTACATAATGAATTTTGGATAAACCCAATATTTTTTGTATGTTATATAAAAGCCAAAATTTTGCTTGAGAATGAAAACATTGATAGGAGATTTGCAAATGTAGATGACATGAAATTTTGTTTAGATATGTGTGTTGATGTGATGCTTGAACAAGAAGTGACACAGTCATTGATTGAAATTGTAGAAAGTAAATTAAATTAGACAAAGCCATAATATTGTCTCAAACCTAATCTAATAAGTTGTGGCGCAGTGTGTTAGGCATTGGACTCCTGATCACAGGATCAAGAGTCTGAGACCAATTTTCGTCGCATAACTGCATTCCGTTAAACTAGCAAGTTTTAAATTGCTAGTTTAACGGAATGCAGTTATGCACAGACCGACACAGGTTTTCTCAATTATGTGAGCAACTAACTAGACAGTTAGAAACCATTTGATGAAAAAATGGTACATAAACTGTACATCAAAATAATTTAATAAATATTATCATTTTTTACTGGTCAAAACAGTTTAAACTGGTTTATGACGTGTAACCAAAAATGGTGAGCAACTTGGCCCATTTTAGAGGTTTTAGTGTCTAGTTGTTTGCAAAGATAACACATTGTTATGATACCATTTCAGTGTATTAAACAAATTATATGTATCAGTGATTACATACAATTAAGGGTGGAGATGTTTTCAGTATTTCAAGCATCAATGATTTTAAAAGGGAATATCAATGTGGTAATCAATGTAAAAATTATTCATTTACTTTCTCTCATCTCCATTTTCAGTCTTGTTATATTCTGCTTATCCTATAATGAATATTTTACTTTTAATAGAAATGTGATAATTTTCATTGGTGATAGCTCAATTATTAAATGTAGATTATTATTCAAATTGAAATCAGTGTTTAATTACTTTTCAATTTATAGACAAATGACAAATACTGTATTTTTTTTCTAATTTTTGAGAATTAAACAAAAGATGTGAAAAATGTGTGTTAATATTTTTCTCTTTAATAGATTAATTAAAAGTAAAAGTCTGTTTGATACATAAAATACAATCAAATCATATAAAATTTTAAAAAAAAACACATTTTTTTCTCTAGAAGTCTGTATTTTAATAAACAGACTTCTGGAAAAAACACATTTATTTAAATATCTTAAATACTCTAGGGGTCGGACTGGACTTTTTATAGCCAAACAACACTAGTGTACTAGGATACCAGTGTACTACTACCTGTATTCATATACAATGAATTCCATGCATCATTGATTTCAAAAGAGTTAGCAATGAGGTTAACAGGAAATTATAAAGTTGTATTGTAAAATCCACAGTTCCATCCATATTATACCTGTCTATAAAACAAACTAGCATTTTGGAAGTTGTGCCAAATACATTTAGATTGTGAAAAATTCATATTAACATTTATCTTATCAGGGGTACCCCAGGGGTCAGTTCTTGGCCCTCTTTTGTTTCTATTGTATGTGAGTGATCTTGAATATGGTATAGAATCTTCAATTTTTCAATTTGCAGATGACAATACCATTTCAAGACCTATTCATGAATTAGAAGACTGTATAAAGTTACAGAGTGATTTAAATAAGATTTATGAATGGTCAGTTTTAAATAAACTACCATTAAATGCATCAAAATGTGCAGCAATTAGTTTATCCAGGTGTAAAGATCCCATCATATTTGCTTACGATATCAATTCCGATTCAACGGAAAGAGTCCATGAATTCAAACTACTTGGTGTATATATCAACAGTAAATTAACATGCCACTCTCATGTAGATTTTGTTTGTAGTAAGGCAAGCAAACTTCTTGGTTTTGTTTCAAGATGTAGTAAAGCAATGTCTTGGATGGCAATGCTAAATCTTTACAAAGCACTAATACTACCTGTTGTGACTTACTGTTGTTGTATGTGGGCACCTACTGAAATATCTCATATGTATAGACTTGAAAGGGTTCAGAGAAAGGCCACTAGAATAATTATGTACAGAAAAGAAGGAAATTGGGACACTTCATATTTATATAGGTTAAAGACCCTAAATATTTTAAGTATTGAAGATATGTTTAAAGTGTATAGACTCACATTAGGTTTTAAAATAATGCATGGCCTCTGTCCATCATCCTTTAATGAGTTTGTGAGATCAAGTGAGAGGTGTGAAGGGCGGTTAATACATTGGAAGGCAAAGACCAATACATTTTTAAATTTATCATTTTCCCTAGATTATGGGAGCAACTTCCCAATGAAATTAAACAATGTGCTACAATTTCAGACTTTAAAGCCCAACTCATCAAACATTTGATCTCAAAATATTAAGTTGTAATTGTTTATATTGTTTATTCAATGCAGCTTATTTTTAATTGGTGTATCTCATTATAACTTTGCTTTGTTTTATTTTGACTTAATTTGTGCTACTTAGTTTTGTTATTGTATTTTATAAGTAATGATGGAGTAAGAGCAGTTTTCTGTTTGGGCTCATGCCTATTACTTGCTCCTGGCAAGATGAATTGTAAAATGTACTTTATGAACTTTTGCCGAATAAATATTATTATTATTATCTTCCCTTTGTATTGCCTTTGTGAATATGTTTACTATAATTGAAGCAGTTTCTGCTGTTTGTAGAATTCTTCAAAACAAGTATGCTTATGCACTGTTTAAGGTTACTGTTGATATACTTCTATTCTACCTATGCAAAACATTATTGGAAACAACTACAGGTGTATATGTACTATTTATTGGACCTTGGATAATAGAATGTCTCTTAAACTTGAAATGTGTTGATAAATATAACCAAGACAATGTAGATGAAGTTGCGAATGAGCTTCTTAACCGGACAATGGCTTCTCAATTTCTTGACGTTGCTTACAATCGAATAGAACAGAAAATATTGGATGTTGCTTTCAGACAACAGTTATCATGGCTGCCACATCAACAGTATAATGTAGGGAGTAGATTTGAAGCAATGCCGGCAACATTTTGTGGAGATCAAGATATAATGTTAATTTCTAACAATACTCCAATTGTGCTGTGGCAGTTTGAACCAGAAAGGATGCATCATGAAGGTGGTTATGTAATAGCTGAGCTGAATCCAAATGAACCAGTTTATTTAAAGCTTAAAGTAAACAGTAACATACCTTTGCATGCGTCCTTAATCAATATTGTTGATGATGAGGGGTATATAGTGACCAATGAGATTATAAAGGCTGGCAGATTCAATCCAGTTAATGCCTCTACTACACCTAGAAGACATGGACCTTCAATGGAAGTATCCTATAATGATACCTATACGCAAGATGTGACATGCTGTTTGAAATGCCAGTCATGGCCGTTGTTTTCTGAAGAATTTTTCACAAGAAAAAGACTAAATAACTGGCCATCAAGTGAGTTATTAAGAAAGATTTCTGATCTTAATATTCTGGTCGTGGGTGTTGGTCATCCAAATAGCTCGTCAAAAGAAATTGAATGGAGATTGTCATTTTCTCTAGCTGAAAGAGAACTTTGTTTTGAACTTTGTGAACCATATGCCATGTGCATGTGTGCTCTTAAAGCAATAAAGAACAGGCATCTTGATTTATACAGTGAATCTGATACACCAACACCATTCTGTTCTTACTTCATCAAGACTGCTTGCTTCTGGATGTGTGAGATGATTTCTTCTAAAGGTCATAGCACTATGTACTTGATCAGGAAGACGCTTGATTGGCTAATATATTGCTACCAACATAAGTACATTCCTCATTATTTTATTCCTCAACAAAACTTAATTGGACATTTACCAAAAGATCGCTGTGAAGATGTGATAGTTCTATTGAAGGCAGTTAAAAGAGATCTTTGGTGTAAAGTTATGTCTGGTATAGCAGTTATGGATACATCCTTTGTGGATACTTGTCTGCAGATACTGAACCTCCCAAAGACCAATAGTTTTACAGACTATACAAGAATGGAAAGTACCTTACTAAAGAACCCATTTGCACTTGATGCTATAGACAAATTGCTACTGAAGACAAAGGATGTTTATGTTGAAGAACAATTAAATCGTTTAACTACATTACATTTTTCAGCATTTGATTTAATTCTACTAGCATGTATGTCGAATCTTGGATTTCATCCAATTGAAGCACTAAAACTCAAACTAGATGATATACTTTTATCAGTGTTAGCATGTATTGATGAGTTAGTACCAAAAGGCTACAGGAGCGTTTTTAAACATCATTTTTATTGTACATTAGGTGATGAATATACAATGTTGTTGGCAGCATTTCAGCACATTATCTCTTATGAACATTTTGCTAATTATTGCCAAAAGCCATTAGAATATTATACATTAGGATCAAACCTTGTGTACCCTGATGGATGGACTGACCACAATTGTGTAGGTACCCAAATTAATGTGATTAAATATTATTACTTAATGAGTAAACAGGAAAAATTGATGGAGATGCTGGCCAAGTTTGAACCAGTACTTGATGAAATAAAAAGAGACAAAGATCTATTGAATAAACTTAGAAAAATATCAATAGATCGTACAATATATTTGGACACTACTGCTTGGGCTATTGACGAGGATGTATGTAAACTTGTTAAGAGTTCTCGTACACTGTTTAGCATGAATCCAATAATTTTTATATTTTATATAAAAGCAAAAATATTTCTTGAGGATGGAAACATTGAACATGCATCTGCAAATTTAAATGAAATGAAGTTTTGTTTAATAGGAATCAATGACGTTATTGACGATAAAGTTACACAGTCATTAATTGGAATCGTGGAAACTAAACTAAAAAACAAAGCAATATTGTAAACAGTATCTCCCAACTTGTGAGAATTAAAGTATACTGTCTCAACTCTGTCTACACTATCAAACTAGTTTGACAAAATTCCCAAATATCGTAGTGATAATATGCCCAAATATTGTGTCAATATATGGGCACATCACATTTTTTGTGACATAAAGTTTGATACTGTAGACAGTACTACTGTATGTGCGTAATATTTATTTAAGAAAAAAATGTGATTTTAATAAATTGCAAAAAAAATAAATGAAATAATTTTGTAATTATTTTTGTGTTGTTTGGTGGGCAAAAGGTTCGTCTAGTACTGGGTATACGCAGTGAAAGGGTTTATTGCTATTTATTTTGCTTATCCTTACTCATGTAATAATGAGGATTTGTTGTTTTAGACTTGAGATGATCCAAATCATTGTTACAGTAGCTAGTATGTTGTTAGTAATTCTTTCCAGTCAGATTATTAATCTGATAGTTTATTTACCTTGATGCATGGAGATAATATTAAAGCACTAAAGTTCATTGCAAAAGTATTATAGTATATATAAACAAAATCTTTTTCAGAATGTGTTATTTACAAAATTTGTACCAATTGTTTATTCTGGTATTTTTGATAAAAGACTGTAGTGTTTGCAACATATAGAAACAAAATAGAATAGAACATTCTGGAAGTATGTTGTAATCTACTAGTCAGTCAGACTTTGTACCAGGTAAAACTCAATGATTTACAAAGGGCATATTAATAATGCCATACTTGTATATAGCTGTTTTAATATCTACAATATTGGTACAAAATTAGTTTATATTGGAAGAATTTGGCGAGGAGTTGTTGCTTTGAAAAATCCAAATTTGTATTTATAACTGCCATTCCCATTGTTTTGCATTTTTGTAGGATGTTGTTTTCAATAATTGAAGTAAAAAATATGTTTATGCAGAGTTTAATAATGGTATTACCAAGTATTGTTGTACTTTTGACACTAGGAATTATCGTTAAACACAGATTTATCAGACATGTGGTGAATATATCAAACCAAGAAGACGTTGATCAAATTGCAATTAAGCTTCTTAGAAGCTTTATGTCAACTCGGTATATTAGCATTGCTTACAGTAGAATTCAACAGAAATTATAAGATGTTGGTTTTAGAAATTTTTGTCAGTTGCCAGTTCAACTGTATTAAGTGGGAAGTATGTTTGAAGCAATGCCTAAAAGAGTTTGTGGAGATCAAGATATCATGTGCAGTGGTGGAAATACTTCCATTGTGTTGTGGCAATTTGAACCAGAAAGGATGTATCATAATGGTGGTTATGTAATAGCTGAGCAGAATCCAATGAACCAGTTTATTTGAAGCCTAAAATAAAACAGCAACAACCTTGAGTCATTCATATCCTTATTAGATACTGCTGGTAATGGGTATTTAGAGATCAATGATTTTATAAATCTGTTTAAACATGATTCAATAAAACAAATGAGAAGACATGGTCCTTCGTTTGAACTGTCCTATAGTAATTCTAGACGTGTGCAAGATGTGACATTATGTTTGAAATGCCAGTCATGGCCGTTGTCTACCATGGATTTTTTCACAAGAAAAAGACGAAGTAACTGGCCATCAAGTGAGTTATTAAGGAAAATTTCTGATCTTGAACTTCTTGTTATTGGTATAGGACACCCAAGTACTGCATCAAAAGATACTGAATGGCGATTATCATTTTCTCTAGCTGAAAGTGAACTCTGTTTTGAACTTTGTGAACCATATGCCAGGTGCATGTGTGCTCTTAAAGCCATAAAAAAACATCTTCATTTGTACAGTGAATCTGATCCACCAACACCATTCTGTTCTTACTTCATCAAGACAGCTTGCTTTTGGATGTGTGAGACAGTTCCTTCTAAAGGTCATAGCACTGGACTTAATCAGGAAGACACTTGATTGGCTGATACGTTGCTATCAACAGAAATACCTTCCTCATTATTTCATTCCTCCAAAAAATATAATTGGACATTTATCAAAGGAACGCAGTGAAGATGTGATAGTTTTATTAAAGGATTTTCAAAAAGGTCTTTGGAGTAGAGTAATGTCAAGTGTTATTGCAGTTTTTGATCAAAGGTTTTCCTTTATGGATACTTTACTCAAGATGCTGAACCTGCCAAAGAATAATAGTTTTAGTGACTATACAAGTCTAGAGTCTACCCTACTAAAGAACCCATCTGCACTTGATGCTATTAAGATATTTCTGCAAACCTTAACTAATGATTTTGACACTGAGTGTCAATTATATAATTTAACTTTATTAGAATTTTTTTGTGGATTTAATGTAGAAGGAATTGTATTTGAGGAATCTATATTTTATAACTTTGTTTCACTTAGCCTCCAACTAGATGATATACTTTTTTTCAATCTTAGCATGTATTGACGAGTTAGTTCCAAAAGGTTACAGAATCAGTTTTATACATAATTTATGTTGCTGTTTAGGTGATCAATATACAGAATTATTATCAATAATACAGCACACTTTTCTTGTTGGTTTACATGCTTATTTTCTGCATAAGCCATTAGCTTATTATACATTAGGATCAAACCTTGTGTACCCTGATGGTTGGACTGACCACAAATGTGTAGGTACCCAAATTAATGTCATTAAATAATATTATTGGGTAAACAGGAAACATTTTTGGAGATGCTGACAAAGTTTCAACCAGTACTTGATGAAATAAAAAGAGACAAGGATGTGTTTTAGACTGAGAAAAGTACTTGTAACACAAATACGATTTGATGGTATTGATAAGGATATATCTGAACTTGTCAACAATTTACATCAACCATTTGTTATAAACCCTATAGTTTTCATATTGTATATACAAGCAAAAATAATGCTTAAGGACAGAAACATTGAAAGTGCATTTGCAAATTTAAATGACATGAAGTTTATTTTAAATTTCATTTATGACGATAGTGTGGAAAAAGATAGGACACAGTGGTTAATTGAAATTGTGGAAAATAAACTAAACAATGCCATATTGTAGATACCGTACTGTACCAAAAAAAAATTGACAACAGAGATAAATTTTTTCAAAGTATCATTCTTCTCATGTTTCAATACTATTTATGTTATGTTTTGCTTATCCTTATGTGAATCAACTTATATGTATTATGTACAGTATATTACAAAATCATCATTAAAAATAAATCACAACATGTTTTGATCGTAGCCTATTGTTGGGTGAATAAGACATGAGTGAACAAATAGGAGTCAACAAGATATCACACTAAAAGGATACAGAATTAAAATACAAACAAAACATATCAACCTCATCTGCCTCATTAACATGTATACAAGGAATGGTATACAATAACAAAAAGTACAAGAATACTCAGTTAAATATATTACTGTATTACAATAAATTATGAAGGATTTAAAATGTACATTATACCTTGCAATGTGAAAGTTCAAATCTTAACACCAGAAAAAGTGATATTATTTAATATACTGTATTTATTTGAATAAACGCCCCGCTTTGAATAAATTGCCTCTCCTCGAATAAACTATACCCAGCCCCTTCACCCCCCACCCCATTAAACATCATTTTCTTGTCACTAGTGCAGCTCAGGTTTTGAAATATGTACCGCAGGACTGGCACAATATATAAGCTGAGCCAGTTTAGTGGAACACGCTTGTTATTAATAAAATAAAAAAAGACCACAGTACAATTTTGTTATAAAACAATCCATTATAATTAAAACTGAAAGCAAATAAATAAATGACACAGAAAAATAGCACGTTTTAAAAATTATGTGTATGTATTATTACGACTTTAGTGAAACGACTAAGTGTGGTGTTTCCGTATTAAACAAAGAATGCATCAATGGTTTTAAAGAAGTCATCAACGAAACTATATATATAGCTGCAATGGAAAATCCAACATAGTTCCATAATCAATGTTTCTATGGTAATTAGTATAAACAAGCATTTAGGGAGTGGCAAAATCAGTCTTGGTTATCACAAACAACTTCAATTTTCTGAAAATAATTGTGCATTTTTTTAGTATGGAGTTATTGAAATTATTAGTGATCTTCAGTTTTTTTGTTATTGAAGGAATTATTCAACATGAGAATGCGTATCAAGTGTTTAAATTGTATGTATTTTATACAATTCACTTCTGGCTTTGTGAAATGTTATTAGATACGATAGGTGTGTATGTACTATGGATTGGAGCCCGGGCATTAGAATTTTTCATACATAAATGGAAAATTAATTTTCATATTGGCCCAATAAGCATTTCGATTGCTGTTTTTATATTTAACTTTTACCTACGTGACCAATCGGAGACTATATTATTTGAATGGATCATCTTGTCAATAACATTGCTCTTAAACGTAGAGCCAAATTTTCGCCTAACACAGTGTATGATTGCACTTTTAGTTTTCATTTATCGATCGTATTCGGAGTCTTTACTATGGATTGTACTTTTTTTAATTGAATATTTCTTAGATTGTTGGAAAATTGATTGTCATATTCATCCACTACGATTTGAGATTGCTATTTTTATCCTTTTCTACCGATGTAACTCATTATGGGAAGCTATAGGATGGATTGTACTTTTGGCAATAGAATTTATATTTATGAGAGCTGAGGATATTAAATCAATTAGAAAACGTGTAGATGAAGTTGCAAATATGTTACTTGAATGCGTAATGTCAACTCAACACCTTGACATTGCTAGAAATAGACTTAAACAGAAACAATTTGATGCTGTTTATCAACAATTACCTTGGATATCACGTCATGTATATTTAGTAGGAAGTTACTTTGAATCAATGCCTAAAGAAGTTTGTGCAGATATAGATTTTATGTGTAATTATACTCGCTATCCAGTTGTATTGTGGCCATTTGAAATAGAAAGGATGTATCATCTAGGTGGTTATGTAATAGCTGAGCAGAATCTAAAAGAACCAGTTTATTTAAAGCTTAACGTAAACAGTAACAGACCTTTGCATGAGTCTTTAATAAATACTGTTAAGGATGGATATTTAGTGAACAATGATTTCATAGAGGCTACCAAACTTACTGGATTCGATCCTTTTTCTTCTTTTCGAAGACATGGTCCTTCAATGAAAGTATTGTGTAGTAATTCCAAACCTCAAGATTATACATTCTGCTTGAAATGCCAGTCATGGCCCTGGTTTTCTCAAGAATTTTTTAAAAGAAAAAGACAATATAATTGGCCATCAAGTGGGGTATTAAAAACGATTTCTGATCTTGATCTTCTGGTTGTTGGAGTTGGAGACCCACGCACCGCATCAAAAGAAATTGAATGGAGATTGTCATTTTCTGTAGCAGAAAAAGAACTCTGTTTTGAACTTAGTAAACCATATTTAATGTGCATATGTGCCCTTAGAGCAATAAGAAAAAGACATCTTGACTTGTATAGTGAATATGATCGACCAACACCATTCTGTTCTTACTTTATTAAGACAGCTTGCTTCTGGATGTGTGAGACAGCTCCTTCTAAAGGTCATAGCACTATGGACTTGATAAGGAAGACGCTTGATTGGCTGATAGATTGCTTTCAACAAAAACACCTTCCTCATTATTTCATTCCGCAACAAAATTTAATTGGACATTTATCAAAGGAACGTTGTGAAGATGTGATAGTCTTTTTAAAGAAAGTTAAAGAAGATATTTGGTGTAGAGTTATATCAAGTATTGCTATTGATAATGATCCCTTTATGAGTACTTTCCTGGAAAAGGACATCTCAACAACCAATAGTAGTGATTTTACAAGACTTGAGTCTAAATTGCTAAAGAACCAATTTGCATTTAAGGATATTATAAAAATGACGGAGAAAGTAAATGGTTACATAAGCATGAAAGTAAATACAGTTTTAACTACATTACGTTTTCCAATCTTGCAATTGGTTGAATTAAAGGATTATGAATTTCTTTCATTAGAAACACAGAAACTAGATGACATATTATTTTCAATCTCATCATGTATTGATGAGTTAGTGCCAAAAGGCTACAGCATCATTTTTAATCATCATTTGTATTGTACGTTAGGGGATGGATATACAATGTTGTTAGCAGCATTACAGCCTAATGCCTGTCATAATCTTGATAATCACCTCCATAAGCCATTAGCTTATTATATATTAGGATCAAACCTTGTGTACCCTGATGGTTGGACTGACCAAAGATGCATAGGTGAACAAATTAATAGGATTAAATATTATTACTTAATGGGTAAACATGAAAAAGTGAAAGAGATGCTGGCAAATTTTGAACCAGTACTTGATGAAATAAAAAGAGACAGGCATATGTTATGTAGGTTGAGAAAAATATGGGTTGCAAAAGAATTCTCTGATACTACTGGTTGGTTCATTGATGAAGATATATCTGAATTTCTCAACTTACACAATGAATTTTGTATAAACCCAATATTTTTTATATGTTATATAAAAGCAACAATTTTGCTTGAGAATGAAGACATTGAAAGGAGATTTGCAAATTTAGATGACATGAAATTTTGTTTAGATGTATGTTTTTCGATGAGGGAACGAGAAGTGACACAGTCATTGATTGAAGTTGTACAAGGTAAATTAAGTTAGACAAAGCTGAAACCTAATCTAATGGGTGTGGCTCAGTGTGTTAGGCTGATCACAGGATCCAACAGGATCCAACACCATCACGCTAATGGTGAGCAACTTAGCCCATTTTAGAGGTTTTAGTATCTAGTTGTTTCCAAAGATTCTTCTATGTTTTGATACCATTTCAGTGTATTAAACAAATTATATATTGTAACAGTGAAAAGCTAAGGGTGGAGATGTTTTCAGTATTTCAAGCATCATTGATTTTAAAAGGGAATGTCAATGTGGTAATAGTTAATACAAATATTATTCATGTTTACTTTCTTTATAATAATGAGTATTTTACTTTTAATAATTTTCATTGGTGAGATATACTGTAGCTTAATTATTTAAACTTAGATTATTATTCAAATTAAAATCAGTGTTTAATTACTTTTCAATTTGTAGGATAAATGACAAATACTGTTTTTTTTTCTAATTTGGAGAATTAAACAAAAGATATGTGAAAAATGTGTGTTAATATTTTTCTCTTTAAATAGATTAATTAAAAGTAAAAGTCTGTTTGATACATAAAATACAATTAAATAATAAAAAAATTAAACAAGAAATATTACACAAAACGCTGCTTGGCATTGAACTGAATACCATCTAGAGACAACGTGACTTCATGGCGGTACAAGTGAGAAATTCTTCTCAGTCTGTTGATTCGCGTCAACCAATCATAGAGCGAGAATCCAAAATCATTCAACCGTGAGCCCTCATAGGCTCTCTTTTCCAGAAATTTTTTGGGTCCAGCAGCTGGGATCTATAAATTAAAGTCGAGTTTACAAAGTTGCAAAACTGTCGGCCTTAGATACTATAACTGCTGCTTGCTTTAGCTTCTGAATTAGTAGTCCTCATGAGACGTAGCTGGCTAGAGCAGCAGCGTGAAAAAAACAGATTTTTTTCACTAAAAGTCTGTATTTTAATATAGACTTCTGGAAAATACAAATTTCTTTAAATATCTTAAAGCTCAGGTACAGGCATGAAATTTAAATATAATATCTGGTTAATTGTACATAAATCAAATATTTGTAAAATATAATATCGGAGATCTGAGTTTTCTAGACGCCCCTTCCATCTAGATGATATACTTTTTTCAATCTTAGCATGTTAGTTCCAAAAGGTTACAGAATCATTTTTATACATAATTTATGTTGTTGTTTAGGTGATGGATATACAGAATTATTAGCAATAATACAGCACACTTTTCTTGTTGGTTTACATGCTTATTTTCTGCATAAACCACTAGCTTATTATACATTAGGATCAAACCTTGTGTACCCTGATGGATGGACTGACCACAAATGTGTAGGTACACAAATTAATGTCATTAAATATTATTATTTAATGGGTAAACAGGAAACATTTTTGGAGATGCTGACAAAGTTTCAACCAGTACTTGATGAAATAAAAAGAGACAAGGATGTGTTTTAGACTGAGAAAAGTACTTGTAACACAAATACGATTTGATGGTATTGATAAGGATATATCTGAACTTGTCAACAATTTACATCAACCATTTGTTATAAACCCTGTAGTTTTCATATTGTATACAAGCAAAAATAATGCTTAGGATAGAAACATTGAAAGTGCATTTGCAAATTTAAATGACATTAAGATTATTTGAAATTTCATTTATGACGATAGTGTGGAAAAAGATAGGACACAGTCGTTAATTGAAATTGTGGAAAATAAACTAAACAATGCCATATTGTAGATACTGTACCAAAAAAATTGACAACAGAGATAAATTTTTTCAAAGTATCATTCTTCTCATGTTTCAATACTGTTTAATTATGTTATGTTTTGCCTATCCTCATGTAAATCATATAGATAAGAGATAATTATTTTAATTGATGTTTTATTGGGGAGGTGTTCCGGGCGTTTATTCAAATAAATACCATCCTAATTGGTATAATTAATACATTATTCCGTGACACAGTGGCCTAAGAAGGAAGACGTTTTAGACGACTTGCAACATGGACAGAAGTCCTGACGGGACACAGATAGCGCACAGTATACATAAAGTCCTGGCAGCTTACTCAACAACTCGGCTATCGGGGTTTCATTCAATTTCAAAACAAAAGCTCTTATCATCAATTCTCTCGATGTAATGTAATTTTATACAATTATTTCCCACAATTTACTCCTATGTTTCATAAATGTATTTAATTTGATCTTTATGTACTACTATACCTTCACACGCGCGGTCCGAAAATAAACAAAAAACCAAAATGGCTATCGCCACCAAGCACCAACGGCCAACTTAGTTGAAACAGGTAGTTGAAACCAACACCTTACCGTGAACCCGGAAATTACTTCTACCGCGCGTAGAGTTAAAATTTACCGATTGAAATCAGAAAATTTCTTATAAAACCCTTTATAATATCTTCCTAAGATAGAAATATGGAACAATAGCGTCGATGTGAAAACCAATGTTATCAAATCTATGTTTCGCGGTACATCTGAGATAGATAAGGTAGGTATCCAAGGCGGAGATTTGTACCGAAGTTTTTGCATTGTGCTCGCCTATGTCAGAATTAACCATAATTTATATATAGATTATAAAATCATCATTAAAAATAAATTACAATCTGTTTTGATCGTAGCCTATTGTTGGGTGAATAAGACATGAGTGAACAAATAGGAGTCAACATTATTAAAATACAAACAAAAACATATCAACATCTGCCTCATTGGCATGTACACTAGGAATGGTATACAGTAACAAAAAGTACAAGAATGCTCAGTTAAATATATTAATACTGTATTACAATAAATTATGAAGGATTTAAAATGTACATTATACCTTGTGTAATGTGAAAGTTCAAATCTTAACACCAGAAATAGTGATATTATTTAATATACTGTATTTATTCGAATAAATGCCCCGCTTTAAATAAATTCCCCCTCCTCGAATAAACTTGCCCAGCACCCCCCTCCCCCCACATTGAATATCATTTGAATGAACGCAGCCCACATAGAACATCATTTCCAATACCTAGACCCCACCCCCTGTCTTGAATAAATAAATCTTTTCAGTGCAGCTCAGGTTTCGAAATGATATGTACCGCAGGACACAATAAGATGAGACAGTTATGTGGGACATGGTACACTGATTATGAACACAAAAGAGTGCACAAACTCAACGAGTGTGCTATGCATATACTGCATATGGGGCGAATAGTTTTTGTCATTCCACAGATTTTCTCAGATAGTTTCATATTAATTAATTTAATTAAACTGAACAGTTTAGAATTAATGTTCTGTCCCTGTTGTATATAAATTTGTCTCAAAACTGTTTAGACAGGCATTCTAGTATGCATTATAAATACAATTTACTGTAGATCAGTTTGGCAGACATTTTTAATTTTGATGGCAATCTTGGATTTTGAGTCGCATACTGAATTAATATGTGATCAGGAGGGTATATTTACTCTAAAATGTTTGTAAAGGTTATTTAATAGGCATTATAAATACAGTTTATATCAATTTGGCAGCCATAAAAATTCTGATGGCAATCTGTGGCTGCCATCGTGGCCAAAATTCGGGCCACAAAAAAACTTATTTCAAGAAGTGTACAGTGTTAGGATGGCAAATCTGCTAACCTTGACAGGAAATAATGGCAGGTTTTTCTTAGCTTGAATAATACTATTATATGTACCAATGTTCATTGCAAAAGTATTATTGCTGGATAATACTTTACTACTATGGAACCTATTGTAATTCTATAGTCAAACTTTACTAAATAATTTACATTGTTGTATTGAAGCAGTTCTATATATAGCTGTATTGTAAAGTCCACCAAAACGTTTATATTGGAACAAACATTTGGAGTGGCAAACAAGTTATTCCTTTAGTTTTGTCTTTTTCAGTATGCTTTTATTAACTGTAAAAGATTTGTTTATGCTGATTATATTAAGTATGCTGTTACTATGTACTGTATATTTTGCATTTGGAATAATTATTCGTATTTGCTTAAGTAGTGCAATATCTAAGAGGAATAAATCAATACAAGAAGACGTTGATCAAATTGCAGTTCTGCTTCTTAGAAACATGATGTTATCTCGATATCTTCACATTGCTTTCAGTAGAATTAACCAGAAAGTATCAGATGTTGTTTATAGAGGATTTTATCATATGTCCTTTAAAGAGTATTATGTAGGGAGTGCGTTTGAAGCAATGCCTCTAAGCACGTGTGGAGATAGTGATTTCATGGTAACATCGTTGGAATTTCCTGTTGTGCTGTGGCCATTTGAACCAGAAAGGATGTATCATGAGGTTGGTTATGTAATAGCTGAGCAGAATCCAAATCAACCAGTTTATTTAAAGCTTAAAGTATTGAGCAATAGAACTGTACACGAGTCCTTAATAATGGTTAAGGATGGATATATAGTGACCGATTATTTAATAGCGGACTATAATCTAATCAATCCTGTAAGGAGACATGGTCCTTCAATAGAAATATCATTTAGTGGTAACTATAGTGATAACTATACACATGATTTCACAGTGTGTTTGAAATGCCAGTCATGGCCCTTGTATTCTGAAGAATTTTTTTCAAGAAAAAGACTATATAACTGGCCATCAAGTGAGTTATTAAGAAAGATTTCTAAACTTAATCTTTTTGTCGTTAATATTGGACACCCAAGTAGCACATCAAACGATACTGAATGGAGATTATCATTTTCTCAAGCTGAAAGAGAACTGTGTTTTGAACTTTATGAGCCATATGCCAGGTGCATGTGTGCCTTTAAAGCAATGAAAAAGCATCTTATTTTGTATAGTAAAACTGATTCACCAACACCATTCTGTTCTTACTTTATTAAGACAGCTTGCTTCTGGATGTGTGAGACAGTTCCTTCTAAAGGTCATAGCACTATGGACTTGATCAGGAAGACACTTGATTGGCTGATAGATTGCTATCAAAAGAAATACCTTCCTCATTATTTTATTCCTCAACAAAATTTAATTGGACATTTATCAAATGAACATTGTGACCATGTGACAGTTATGTTAATAGAAGTTAAAAGACATCTTTGGTGTAATGTAATGCAAAGTGTCAGCGCACTTGAAAACAGTAACTTTATGAACGCTTCTTCTTTTAATGACTTTAAAAGTCGAAAGTGTACCCTACTAAAGAGCTCATTTGCGCTTGATGCTATTATTAAATTGGTACGGCAAGGGACTGATCTTTACGTTGAGAAACAATTATATTATTTAACTGCATTAGAATTTTCAGGATTAAGGTTTGAAGAAATTCAACATGGGGAATCCACATTGTTTGTTAGTTTACTTAACCTCCATTCCTATGACAATATACTTTTTTCAATCTTAGCATGTATCAATGAGTTAGTACCAAAAGGTTACAGAATCATATTTATACATAATTTATGTTGTATGTTCGGTGACGAATATACACAATTATTGGCAGCATTACAGAAAGCACATCCCTCTTATCATATCTCAGATAATTTTATGCAAAAACCATTAGATTATTATACATTAGGATCAAAGCTTGTGTACCCTGATGGTTGGACTGACCACAGATCTATAAGTACCCAAATTCATGTGATTAAATATTATTACTTAATGGGTAAACATGAAAAACTAAAAGAGATCCTGGCAAAGTTTGAACCAGTACTTGATGAAATAAAAAGAGACAAAGAAATGTGGTGTAGACTGAGAAAAGTATTGGTATTAAAAAAGATGATTTTTGGTACTACTCCTTGGGCTATTGATGAAGAAATAGCTGAACTTCTCAAAAATTGTTCTTGTGGATTTTGGATGAATCCAATCATTTTTATATTATATTTAAAAGCAAAAATAATACTTAAAAATGGAGACATTGAAGGTGCATCTGTATATGTAAATGACATGAAGTTTTGTTTAAGTTTTAAATTAAGATGGGGTATGAAAGTAGCACAGTCAATAATTAAAATCATAGAAACGAAATTAAACAAAGCATTGGCAGATCAAGATCAGTGACATTTTAATTTATGGTTGGCAAAGTTTAAAGTTATAAATTCCAAATTTCATAGGTGGTAAGAAAGGGTACTACCGGTAGTACATACAATTCTAAAGACTATAGACAGACTTTATTTCATGTAAATACAAACGTTTGAAAAACAAAATATGTGTGCAAAAAAAATTATTCATTCACTTTCTTTAATCTTCATTTTCAGTCTTGTTTATATTCTGCTTATCCTATGAGTAATACCTTTTCAAGAAATTATCTCTCATTATTGATAATAGCTCAATTATTTAAACCTAGATTATTATTCAAATCAAAATCACTTTTCCATTATAGGATAAATGACAAATACTGTATTCTTTTCTAATTTTGGAGAATTAAACAAAGGATATATGAAAAATGTGTGTTAATAGTTTTCTCATTCATAGATTAATTAAAAGTAAAAGTCTGCTTGATACATAAAATAATATAAAATTAAAAAAAAAACCACTTTTTTTTCTCCAGAAGTCTGTATTTTAAAATACAGACTTCTTCTGGGGAAAAAATGTTGTTTAAATATCTTAAACTAGGGGTCAGACTGAACTTTTTATAGCCAAACAATACTAGTGTGCTAGGATACCAGTATGCTACTGTTTTCATAATAAAGAATATCATGCATCAAAAGGAGTTAGCAATGAGGTTAACATGAAATACCTATATTATAAAGCTGTATAAAATCCACAGTTCCATCCATATTATACCTGTTTATAGAACAAACGAGCATTTTGGAAGTTGTGCCAAATAAATTTAGATTGTGAAAAATTCATATTAACATTTATTTTCCATTTGTATTGCCTTTGTGAATATGTTTACTATAATTGAAGCAGTTTCTGCTGTTTGTAGAATTCTTCAAAACAAGTATATTTATGCACTGTTTAAGATTACTGTTGATATACTTCTATTCTACCTATGCAAAACATTATTGGAAACAACTACAGGTGTATATGTACTATTTATTGGACCTTGGATAATAGAATGTCTCTTAAACTTGAAATGTATTGATAAATATAACCAAGACAATGTAGATGAAGTTGCGAATGAGCTTCTTAACCGGACAGTGGCTTCTCAATTTCTTGACGTTGCTTACAATAGAATAGAACAGAAAATATTGGATGTTGCTTTCAGACAACAGTTATCATGGCTGCCACATCAACAGTATAATGTAGGGAGTAGATTTGAAGCAATGCCTGCAACATTTTGTGGAGATCAAGATATCATGTTAATTTTTAACAATACTCCAATTGTGCTGTGGCAGTTTGAACCAGAAAGGATGCATCATGAAGGTGGTTATGTAATAGCTGAGCTGAATCCAAATGAACCAGTTTATTTAAAGCTTAAAGTAAACAGTAACATACCTTTGCATGCGCCCTTAATCAATATTGTTGATGATGAGGGGTATATAGTGACCAATGAGATTATAAAGGCTGGCAGATTCAATCCAGTTAATGCCTCTACTACACCTAGAAGACATGGACCTTCAATGGAAGTATCCTATAATGATAACTATACGCAAGATGTGACATGCTGTTTGAAATGCCAGTCATGGCCGTTGTTTTCTGAAGAATTTTTCACAAGAAAAAGACTAAATAACTGGCCATCAAGTGAGTTATTAAGAAAGATTTCTGATCTTAAAATTCTGGTTGTGGGTGTTGGTCATCCAAGTAGCTCGTCAAAAGAAATTTAATGGAGATTGTCATTTTCTCTAGCTGAAAGAGAACTTTGTTTTGAACTTTGTGAACCATATGCCAGGTGCATGTGTGCCCTTAAAGCAATAAAGAACAGGTATCTTGATTTATACAGTGAATCTGATACACCAACACCATTCTGTTCTTACTTCATCAAGACTGCTTGCTTCTGGATGTGTGAGATGATTTCTTCTAAAGGTCATAGCACTATGTACTTGATCAGGAAGACGCTTGATTGGCTAATATATTGCTACCAACATAAGTACATTCCTCATTATTTTATTCCTCAACAAAACTTAATTGGACATTTACCAAAAGATCGCTGTGAAGATGTGATAGTTCTATTGAAGGCAGTTAAAAGAGATCTTTGGTGTAAAGTTATGTCTGGTATAGCAGTTATGGATACATCCTTTGTGGATACTTGTCTGCAGATACTGAACCTCCCAAAGACCAATAGTTTTACAGACTATACAAGAATGGAAAGTACCTTACTAAAGAACCCATTTGCACTTGATGCTATAAACAAATTGCTACTGAAGACAAAGGATGTTTATGTTGAAAAACAATTAAATCGTTTAACTACATTACATTTTTCAGCATTTGATTTAATTCTACTAGCATGTACAGTATGTCGAATCTTGGATTTCATCCAATTGAAGCACTAAAACTCAAACTAGATGATATACTTTTATCAGTGTTAGCATGTATTGACGAGTTAGTACCAAATGGCTACAGCAGCATTTTTATACATCATTTGTATTGTACATTAGGTGATGAATATACAATGATGTTGGCTGCATTTCAGCACATTATCTCTTATGAACATTTTGCTAATTATTGCCAAAAGCTATTAGAATATTATACATTAGGATCAAACCTTGTGTACCCTGATGGATGGACTGACCACAAATGTGTAGGTACTCAAATTAATGTCATTAAATATTATTACTTAATGGGTAAACAGGAAAAACTGAAAGAGATGCTGGTAAAGTTTGAACCAGTACTTGATGAAATAAAAAGAGACAAAGATCTATTGAATAAACTTAGAAAAATATCAATAGATCGTACAATATATTTGGACACTACTGCTTGGGCTATTGACGAGGATGTATGTAAACTTGTTAAGAGTTCTCGTACACTGTTTAGCATGAATCCAATAATTTTCATATTTTATATAAAAGCAAAAATATTTCTTGAAGATGGAAACATTGAACATGCATCTGCAAATTTAAATGAAATGAAGTTTTGTTTAATAGGAATCAATGACGTTATTGACGATAAAGTTACACAGTCATTAATTGGAATCGTGGAAACTAAACTAAAAAACAAAGCAATATTGTAAACAGTATCTCCCAACTTGTGAGAATTAAAGTATACTGTCTCAACTCTGTCTACACTATCAAACTAGTTTGACAAAATTCCCAAATATCGTAGTGATAATATGCCCAAATATTGTGTCAATATATGGGCACATCACATTTTTTGTGACATAAAGTTTGATAGTGTAGACACTGACAGTACTACTGTATGTGCGTAATATTTATTTAAGAAAAAAATGTGATTTTAATAAATTGCAAAAAAAATAAATGAAATAATTTTGTAATTATTTTTGTGTTGTTTGGTGGGCAAAAGGTTCGTCTAGTACTGGGTATACGCAGTGAAAGGGTTTATTGCTATTTATTTTGCTTATCCTTACTCATGTAATAATGAGGATTTGTTGTTTTAGACTTGAGATAATCCAAATCAGCTAGTATGTTGTTAGTAATTCTTTCCAGTCAGATTAATCTGATAGTTTATTTACCTTGATGCATGGAGATAATATTAAAGCACTAACGTTCATTGCAAAAGTATTATTGTTGGATAACACTTACTAAAACTAAACAAATAAATTATACAGTACTTTGTAGAGTTTACAAAAAAAATCTTTTTCAGAATGTGTTATTTTACATAATTTGTACCAATTGTTTATTCTGGTATTTTTGATAAAAGACTGTAGTGTCTGCAACATATAGAAACAAAATAGAATAGAACATTCTGGAAGTATGTTGTAATCTACTAGATGGTTAAAACTCAATGATTTACAAAGGGCATATTAATAATGCCATACTTGTATATAGCTGTTTTAATATCTACAATATTGGTACAAAATTAGTTTATATTGGAAGACTTTGGCAAGGAGTTGTTGCTTTGAACAATCCAAATTTGTATTTATTAACTGCCATTTCCATTGTTTTGCATTTTTGAGGATGTTGTTTTCAATAACTGAAGTAGAAAATATGCTTATGCAGTCGAGTTTAATAATGGTACTTCTACCAAGTATTGTTGTACTTTTGACACTAGGAATATTGCTAAACACAGATTTATCAGACATGTGGTGAATAAATCAAACCAAGAAGACGTTGATCAAATTGCAGTTAAGCTTCTTAGAAGCTTTATGTCAACTCAGTATATTAGCATTGCTTACAGTAGAATTCAACAGAAATTATAAGATGTTGGTTTTAGAAATTGTTGTCAGTTGCCAGTTCAACTGTATTATGTGGGAAGTATGTTTGAAGCAATGCCTAAAAGAGTTTGTGGAGATCAAGATATCATGTGCAGTGGTGGAAATACTTCCATTGTGTTGTGGCAATTTGAACCAGAAAGGATGTATCATAATGGTGGTTATGTAATAGCTGAGCAGAATCCAAATGAACCAGTTTATTTGAAGCCTAAAATAAAACAGCAACAACCTTGAGTCATTCATATCCTTATTAGATACTGCTGGTAATGGGTATTTAGAGATCAATGATTTTATAAATCTGTTTAAACATGATTCAATAAAACAAATGAGAAGACATGGTCCTTCGTTTGAACTGTCCTATAGTAATTCTAGACGTGTGCAAGATGTGACATTATGTTTGAAATGCCAGTCATGGCCGTTGTCTACCATGGATTTTTTCACAAGAAAAAGACGAAGTAACTGGCCATCAAGTGAGTTATTAAGGAAAATTTCTGATCTTGAACTTCTTGTTGTTGGTATAGGACACCCAAGTACTACATCAAAAGATACTGAATGGCGATTATCATTTTCTCTAGCTGAAAGAGAACTCTGTTTTGAACTTTGTGAACCATATGCCAGGTGCATGTGTGCTCTTAAAGCCATAAAAAAAACATATTCATTTGTACAGTGAATCTGATCCACCAACACCATTCTGTTCTTACTTCATCAAGACAGCTTGCTTTTGGATGTGTGAGACAGTTCCTTCTAAAGGTCATAGCACTATGAACTTAATCAGGAAGACACTTGATTGGCTGATACGTTGCTATCAACAGAAAGACCTTCCTCATTATTTCATTCCTCAACAAAATTTAATTGGACATTTATCAAATGGACATTGTGACCATGTGATAGTTATGTTAATAGAAGTTAAAAGACATCTTTGGTGTAGCGTAGTGCAAAGTGTCAGCGCAGTTGAAAATAGTAACTTTGTGGATGCTTCTCTCAAGATTCTGAACCTGCCAAAGACTAATAGTTTTAGTGACTTTACAAGTCTGAAGTCTACCCTACTAAATGAATCCCTTGCCCTTGGTGCTATTATTAAATTTGTACGGCAATGTGATGATGCTTACGTTAAGAAACAATTATATTGTTTAACTTCATTACTATTTTCAGGAATAAGATTAGACCAAATTCAACATGAGAAATCTACATTGTTTGTTAATTTATTTAACCTCCATTCCAATGACAATATACTTTTTTCAATCTTAGCATGTATTAATGAGTTAGTACCAAAAGGTTACAGGATCATATTTATACATAATTTATGTTGTATGTTCGGTGATGAATATACACAATTATTGGCAGCATTACAGAAAGCACATCCCTCTTATCAATTCTCAGATAATTATATGCAAAAGCCATTAGCCTATTATACATTAGGATCAAACCTTGTGTACCCTGATGGTTGGACTGACCACAAATGTGTAGGTACACAAATTAATGTTATTAAATATTATTACTTAATGGGTAAACATGAAAAATTGATGGAGATGCTGGCAAAGTTTGAACCAGTACTTGATGAAATAAAAAGAGACAAAGATATGTGTTGTAGACTGTAAAGTGTCTGTAACACCACCTACCAAATTTGGTACCTCTTGGGCTGTTGATAAGGATATATTTGAACTTGTCAACCATTTTGATAGAGCATTTGTTATAAACACTGTAGTTTTCATATTGTATTTACAAGCAAAAATATTCCTTATCGATAGAAACATTGAAAGTGCATTTGCAAATTTGAATGACATGAAATTTGTTTTAAATGTAATTCATGACAGCTGTATTGAGGAAAGATATGTGATACAGTCATTAATTGAAATTGTGGAAACTAAACTAAACAATGCAATATTGTAGATATTATCACCCAACTCTTGAGAAAATCGAATAAAGAAATAAATTTGTTAAAAATATCCTTCTTCTCATGTTTTATTAGTATTTATGTTAATGAATATATGCCTATTAAGTAAAACAACACAACTATTATTTTTAATTTTTATTTGTAATAATTCTTTACGTTAAACCATTAATAAATATGTACGTGTCAACAAATCTTCATCTGGCAATGACTAGTGGTTGCTAGGATTAGCTTTGCTAGTTGTACAGCAGCGCCCCCACTAGTAACCTTGGTTTACAAGTGAAATGAGTTGGTCATATGTGAGAAAGCGAGAACCCACCGTCATCCCTATTCATGGTACATTTGTTTTTTTCTGATCCATAAAGATTCTTTTAGTATTGTGCATTTTTTTTCTGATATTTTTGTTATGTCCCAGTTGGGGTGTGGCTAAATCTGTTCATATGATCCGGTTCTGTTTTTCAAGTTGCTAATGTTCAATCTTTCTTGTGTTCTTCCATCCTGGTTTTTAACTTTCTTCCAGTTTCTCTAACATATACAGCTTCACAGCTTAGACATCCTATTTCATAAACTACTCCACAAGTACTGTCCTTCGAGATTTTATCTTAGCAACCACTAACATTATAGTCATTGCCAGATGAAGATTTGTTGACAAGTCGAAATGTCGCACACCTACGCATTTATCAATAGTTTAACGTAAAGAATTTTATACAGATACTGTATATAGATTTTTAAAATATTATTTCATATCTAAGCTATAGATGATGTATAGTATATTTTGTACCAAACAGGTTTGGAGATAATAATTCAGAGATAAACTCTATTTTTCTTAGTGTGAAATAGACTCTGTAACACCATTCCAACTCTGAAACCATAATAAAGTCTGGTTCACACTAATGTATTATTATCAATATCTATTTTTGGTTTTCTTTACTGCTGTAGAGTCAATTTTCATCCAGTCCAAAATCAACTCCATCTTCTAAAAAGTATCATTCGTTAGTATCGTCAGATATTGACTCTCCTCTAATTTCACCAATAAAGATGGACTTGCTTGAGAATCTTTCAGATAATAACAGAGGTAGGTTAGCTTGTGAAGAAAAAATAAAATTATTTATTTATTTATATTGATTTACACAGTGCTATGCAACACAATTGATTTGTATATATGTATGTGTGTGTGTATGTATATAGCTCTGCTAACTTTTCTGGCTGTTTACTTTATCGTTTTGATTTAGTTTTTCGCTTTTTTTGTATCTCCATTGAGATCCAGCCACTGATACCCACAGCATTGTCATTTTTTTCAGTTATTTGTCTTTGGATTTATATATATTTGTATATATATATTTATATATTCTTTGCCTGATTTGTTTATATATAAATATTGTATATTTATATATATATATATATGTAACTGAAAATAGTCTATATAGGCTATATATTTATATTATATTTCCTCATCTTTATCGTTTCAAATTAATTAATTAACATTTCAGTATATCGCCGGGCTGTTTAGAATTAATGTTTATTGTCTGATGAGTTTGTGTGTATGTATGTATGTATATATGTATATATACATATATATAGGTGTGTGTGTACATATATACATATATATACAAATAAATAAAATAATTAAATTAATGTTAATGTTCTTTGCCTGATTTGTTTATATATATAAATATGTATATTTATATATGTGTGTAACTAAAAATAGTCTATATAGGCTATATATTTATATTATATTTCCTCATCTTTATCGTTTCAAATTAATTAATTAAAATTTCAGTATATCGCCGGGCGGTTTAGAACTAATGTTCTTTGCCTGTCGTGTTTATATATTATATTAATGAAATGTATTATTTGTAACTCGTACTTACTTTTTTTAATACCTTATTCAGTTGTTTTATTATTGAATGAAAGAAAGAAAATAAATGTTTACGTTGAGTTGAGTTGAGTTGAAGAACTGTAACAAATGGCCATAAGTGAAAATATCTATTTTTTTTTTTAATAGACCCTTTGTATTGCCAAAATATTACAGACTGCAGATCAGTGCTATCCATAATCAGCCCTACATTTATATAAACAAAAAGACAACCTTGTATCCAAAAGATTATGGAACATTGCAGTATCAAAGCATCATGCCCAGAATTGTCAAACTTCTTATGAAAAAGTGTAGATGTAGATGTGCTCAGCAGAAGTGTACTCTAAGTTGCTTCCACCCGATATTCAATTAAAAACTTCCACATCGCTTTATTGTATATCATTATCAACATTTAGTACTGGTTAAAGGTCTTGTACCATCCATATTCACTGTTGTGAAATCTAAAGCGCTAGAATAGTCTGCACTATCAAATTTTAGGTGACAAAATATGTGATTAGATTAGTATTTTCTAGCTACATATCTCAAGAAGATACATTTTTTCTTATTCAAATTTATTCAGCTGTTATATTATATTTAGTGTAATATTAACATATTAATACATTATTATATACAGTGTGGATGCATCCAATAGAAAACACACCATGTGGAAAGACTAAGTTCTACCTACCACCTCCTGGAATATCACCGATTCCTTGCTTCTCAGGCAATGTATCAACATTAGGCAGTAGTGGTAAAGGTAAACAAACAGTTATTATTTGAATTTTATTACACCATATAAAATAGTCCACTTGAAAACAGGTAGTTGTTCTTAGTCCACTGCTAGTTCACTGACTCTCTGTACTCACTAAAATATAGCTATTATGGTTTACTTATCAACAAAAGACTACTGGTATTAATTGGTTATCTGTGGTCTTTTTGGGAATTCTTTTTCAGGTAAGGAAAATAAATTTGGATCAATGCCAAAAAAATCAAATCTGAAAGTGGCAAACTCAGGCAATCTTCCAAGAGGTGCCGTAGCTAAGCTAAACCTGATGACAGTGTTGGATAGACATGCTGGTTGTACCACCAACAAATATCTTAAAGAAGTCAACATGCAGACACCAGTCAGCAAATTATCAAAGGAAGTATTAATGCCAGAAATGTTACTACCAATAGAACCTGTATTGGACAGTAATACAGAGAAAAGGGAAGTTAGTGATAAAGAGCACCAAGACTTGCAGATGGCTTCTTCCGCAACCACAGGATATGAGAATCAACGGAAACTGTCGCAAGTTGATGCTAGCATGTTGGACTTTGACGCATCACCAGATACATTTGACAGTGACACCAATGCAGCTGAGGAGTACCTAACAAGTACTATGAGAAAAGACTATTTTTCAGAAGTGCCAAAAGAGAAGAGAGAAGAATGTAGCTTTCCAGTCAATAGTTTGTCAGACAACGATGTTGGTTGCCATTTGAATGCTGTTCAGAAGTACCTGACAAGTACCATGAGAAATGACTACTTTTCAGAAATGGCAAAATGTAATGAAAACAATGAAGAATTTAGCTTTCCAGTGAATAGTTTAACAGAAAATGATGACGGTTGCTTTTTAGGTAAAGAGAGTGCAGTTGATATGAGCTTCTGTCCAGAGAATGAAATGGATATATCACAAGAAAGTCTTTTACTTCCAGAAAGTGACCATCGCTTGGGAACTCCAGTTAGTGAATGTAATAATATGCCAAGCCTTAACTCAATCTCTGGTCATAATCAGCCCATTGACTCGGGAGTTAATGGCATGACCAACAGTGGGTCAATACAAGACGATTGTAAGATGGCGTCGGAGAGATGCGACATGGAAATGAGTATGATTGAAGGAGGTTACAATGCTAATACCCCACCAGCATCAACACTACCTGTATAATGTAAGATTCATTACTAAAGATTGTATTAACAGAGGATTAGAAATGAATGTTTCTTGAGGAATATGTTTAAAGGGTCTTTCACTCCTGTTCCGGCACGGTTCCAGTCCTACGCGGTTTCAGTCTGGCGCCGGCAAATCAAGTCGAACGTCAAGATTTAGTTTCCATGACGCGGCTATGCTCCAATCAATATGTCAATTGCGTAAAAACGAAACATTGATGTTCAATTTGATTAGACGGCGCCAGACTGGAACAGGTGTGAAAGACCCTTAAGAGTATTGTTAGTGAATATGTTCAGTTAAAATAAACACCTCAGATTCAATGATTTGCTATGGTTTATGGTCGGACAGTGACATTTTTTAATTGTCTTATATCATAGCCTTATCAATAGCCATTTTCAACTTTTAAATTATTATTGAATGCCGTATGCAACCGGTTCTTTCCTTTCTTTTGTTGTTTTTTAAACAATACTTATTCTTTAATCATTAATACTCATTCCTTCCACGTTTTATACTTTATGTACTGTACATCATGAATAAATTACATTTTCAACATTCCAAGCTATCATACCTTAAAGAAGTTGTAGATAAATTTTATATGTAAATTAATAACATTAATGTTAAGTATCAATTAAAAACGTTAAATTTTGTATTAAAAGATTAAAATTGAAGTAGTGTGTAAATTACCTCAAGACCTAAGATTTATGCAAATTAGGTGATAGCAAAACAATATTTCTACTCAAATACCAAAATAACGATCTGAAGAAAAATCAGTTTCTGTTGATTATAACTGATATTGATTAATGAATAATTAATGAACGGGTCTCAAGTGAAAGCTGGTGCTATAGTATAAATAAATGTTTTTTTTCAATAATGTATGAAACTGTTATTTATTCAATATACAATTTCCCGAAATATTTGTCTTTGTTTAGGCAGTTTCCCCAAAATAGAACACGCAACATTCAGACCACCAAGCTTAGGACAAACAACAAAATTAATAGTTAAATTATAACAATATTTAAATACATTTAATAAAACCTCTATAAATCGATAACTACAAACCAATGACGTTATATTTCAAATAAGATAAGCAAGGTATTTGTGTTTTTACCCTTTTCCTAAATAAATTTAATAATGTACTATTTTCTTCATATAACTGTATCTGATAGGAACCAACTTCTGTTTTATTACTCTTTCCTTCATCATTCCATTTTAAATAATTAAGTGCTTGGCTAGCTGTATATTTTTGGAATCATGGCACCACTTGTACATATTTCTCTTGTATCAATATAAGCTTCTGTATGAAGTATATTTGGCGAGTCCACCAGGGCTAGTTTGGTTATATTTATGTCAGTGACAGTTTTTAACGTTCATACTAAATCAAACGTTGATCCAGCATTGGATGCTAATTCCCAAATCTTGGCCTCTAGTTTCAGTTGGCATCATCTGAAATTGAAGAAAAGAAAAACTTATTTTTTTGAGGAACATACCCTACTGCCTAAACAAGTTATTAAATCCTAGTGTAGATCATATATATATTTATAGGGTGGAATTGAGAACAGATGTCATCAAATTTTCTTAAGTACCAGTACGTATGGAATCTTTAATTGGAAGGAAAGCGTAGTTGCATGCTATTTGATTGGTAATCTCCCGAGGTTTGACAGGGGTCTCTTGTGAAATTTAGGAGAATTTCCAGAAAATTTTCTTCACACGATGAAAACCTGGTTACAAGTCGTTACTTTTTGCACCTGTGAAAGCATTAGGTTATCAATTTTCTCCTGTCATATAGAGAAGAATTTTGTAATATACATCAACTGGCAATATTACCTTTGTTCGTTTGATTGCTCTGTGACATATCATCAACTAATTCCTCCACTATTAACTTCCCTTTTGGCTCTGTAACTCCTTCATCTACAACTTTACTACCGTCATCACAACTAATTTCCTCAATCAACATTCTTCTCATTGGCTGTGGTTCATGAGGATTAATAATGAGACTGTCTAATGCTGTACTGCCATCATCAAGATCAACCAGAGATGAATCATGAATTGGTTCTCTCTTTGTGAACAGAGGTTCTGCAGCGTTTTCTGGTGTGGGTTCACTGGCATGGATCTCCTCTGTGATGGGTTCACTGGCATGGAGCTCCTCTATGATGGGTTTTTTCAGTGTTGGTAACTCTTCATCTTCGTTTAATATTTGAATAACGGGTTGGAAACATTCCTGGAATAACCAAAATTGTATATTATTTCTTTTAAATAAATCAAAGAATAAAGTTCAATTGTACAGCAAAAACAGTGTTATTACAAGACTTACTTTAGGTGCTGTATCTTGAATATCTATTTCCACTTCTTCTAAATCTGGAAGGTCCTGTAATTAAAAAAAACAAAACCATTCAAAATTCCAAGGGAACAATTTACTGTAATATATATGTATAACACTACAAACAACTTTTTTCAGGTTTGATTTTTAGCTCCAAATACTTTAATTCTGGTTGAAGAAAAATGTGGCTACAGTGTTGTTACTGTAGTTATTATATAGTAATTCGTACTCCAGGGACTTGAACCAAGGCAATCTATGTGTTGCCTTGCTTCATCACACTTGGTATTACTGTATTTATTACAAAGTGATGGTATTTCCATATTTGAAACATAGCCGTATGATAGCTTACATCAATGTTAATCTTTTCATCTTGGAGTTTGATGGTTTCAACATCATCGTCCATTTCTGTTATGAAAACTGGTTCCTTTGATGCACCATCTTCAAGACATTCTGAATAAAATACATCAAGATAGTTTGTTTCATAAAGGAATTATTTAAAGCAGAAAAGACAAAGATTAAATACAGCTAAAGTGCTTTAAAATAATTATATATGCTGGTCACCGACTTTTAAATGTAAATTAGGCTGTCAGCGACAAGCTCATTAACTTGTGCGCATGACGGTCTACTTCATAACAAAATGTCTATTATTAATTATGGTTTCACCTTGTAAGAAGAATTTGGGACGCTGAGCACCACAGTCAAAGAAGTCACTAAGAAAGATTACCTACCTTTGCAATTGACATCAAATGTTAATTGGATATCTTCATCTGGTGGGTAGAACTTCTCTTGTGCAACCACTGGCTTAGGTCCTGTATCACCATTTGCCTGGAAGACAAAACATTAGTTATGTAACTTATGTAACTGCAGATATGCATGATTGACTGCCGGTGATTTTTTAAAAATTTCATTTTTTTTAAATTTAATTTTTTTATTTTATGTCTTCTGGCACATGGTATCCCCCTGAACAGGAGCTATTTTGTTTACTAGTTCACCAAGGTAACCCCCTACTTGTCTCGAATGATGAACTGGGTTCTTTAAAGTGCACATCGTCCTTATCTGACTTTTCTATTAAATGGTCATTTCCCTTCTTCCCTAATTGTCATAAATGGAGTGCACTCCTACCTACATTTGTACCTCAAAAATAAATTATATCTATACCACTAAATAATGCAATAACATACCTCAGCAATCTCCTCCCGTTCTTTTCTCAGCAATTCTGCTCGTCTTCTAATTTCAGTCAAAGCTTAAATACAAAAGGAAATGAAAATTACCATTTATTTAAAATACTGTAAATTTATAACATAATTGATAAAAACATATCGGGTATAGATGTAGCACCTGTTTTACATTGATCTAGTTTTTACAAATAAAAGGTTAAAAACATACATAAAAACTCTTAAAACTTGCTAATAAAAATCACAATACAAAAACATAATGTATATATATATATATATATACATTGCGTGTGTACAACTGAGGAGTAGTGCTGTTCCGCCGTATCACGCCAAGAATGTTAAAGAGTCGCTATCCAATCGAGTTTGAACAATACCATGAAAGCCCCAGTGGTCTAATGGTTAGGACATCTGCATACCAAGCAGGCGGTCCGAGACTTGGTTGGGGCGACTTTTTCACATTCTCACAGATTTCCTCATCTTTATCATCTCAAATTAATTAATTAAATTTCAGTATATCACCGGGCGGTTTAGAATTAATGTTCTTTGCCTAAGGTATATATATATACATTGCACGATATAAAGAGTGAAAGAACAAAATCGAAACATGGTTACTTATAAAGTGGCAAAAAAATAGTTTAAAAAGACAATCTCTAAATGAATCCCTAAATAAAATAATATTATTACTAAATAATAAATCATTCAAATATCAAGTTTAACATTATATATTACAGTAAATTTAAGATAATAATTTAATTATAATAATAATAATCATCCTACCATCAATGCTAGCTTGGATTTTAGCCTGTTCCTTTGCAGCCCATCTTTCTCTTTCAGCTTTCTCAGCCTCACGACCACCTATTGCCCTAAAAAAGATTTTCATTTTTTAATGCACTAGGTAACAAAGACACAATTAAATTTTGAAATTGATTTCTTCTTTATACTGGGTGAGCCCCAAGAATTTTTATCGTGCACATTTAAAACAATTTTTTTATTTATTTATACTGGTGACCTCTGCAGTCAAAGACTGTTCTTTCAGATGGCCCAGTTATGTGTCAGTGTCTGTGTGTGACAGTTGCTGTGTGTGGACTAGTACACCGCGGTAACCCCTTACTCGTCCCGAAAGATGTACTAGGCTCTTTGAAGTGCACATGAGCCAGATGTGTACACTGGAATGGAACTATGGTTTATATATATTATATATGTTCTACCACCAGAACCATGGAACGAGTGAGCCTCGATCACTTGCCGATGTTATGGTTATGTAATTATGGTTCCACTGTCTTAACCGCTCGGCCACTCACTTGCTATGTACAATATATACACAGGACCAAAATAATTATTTACATTACACTTTTACTCCAAGGCAATAAAAGCGATATCTGTCAGTAAACAATTTTTTACTTTATATTAATTTATATGCATGAACAATATCAATATTCATCATGAAAAACACTCCTGAATCACATGCTATGTAAACTTACCATGCTTCTGTGCAGGCCCTATCTTTGGGGAATACTGGCCGGTCATCTAAATATGTTAATGTTTTCTGTAAGTAGAAAGTGTTGTACACTATAAATTGTATAATTTTTTAAATATTTGACATATTAATGCTACTGAATTAATGGTACTGTATAATAATAAGAGGGACCCCTATCCTTTACAACATGTTATATAAAGTAGTACAGTAAAATATTCTCTGCAATATCATGGAATATTTGGATAGACAAGAGATGAAAAAGAATTCACAAAATAAAAAAATTTATATTTGACACAAAAAAATGTACAAACCACTTTTAGGATGAGTGTCTTTCTATAATTCTTTGTGTGTTTGATAATTGGATTTCCCATCAGGTTTAAAACTCGCTGAAAAAAAAAGGGAAAAATGTTTATCAAAATAAAACTTTTACGGATTGAATCTAACGCTATGTACAGTAATGTTAAATAATGTACTGTTATCAGCTAAAACGCATCATTAAAATTTGAACATGATAGCACAAATACTTATTATAGTACAAAAATATATATTTACCAGGCTTTCCATACTTCCAAGTACATCAAAAATATCTGGATCATCGAGTCGGTTATGTGACATGTCCAGAACACTAAGGTTTTTACATTCTTTTAAATGTTCAATATCTTCGGCTTTTACAAGTTTATTATGAGCAATGTTGAGGGTGTTGAGAACAGGAAGACAACCTAAAAAAATGAAATAAGAAAACTTTTAATGGTTGATAAACTGCAGACACAACAAGGACATACGAGCAACATAAGTAATTTAATCATAAAGTGAAAGGAGTATGCTGAACATCACCTATAAAGATAGGAAAAGCAATAAATTTGTCAGGGAGCAAACCGATATTCAAGACATACTCGAAACTGTGAAAAGAAAAAAGTGGACATGGGCAGGTCATGTTTCCAAAAAAACGAGTCCTAGACTTGGGTACCCCGAGTAAAAATGATACATAACATTACCAAGATTTTCGATCTTTGTGATGAGGTTATTGCTGACATTGAGAGTGTCCAACACCTGAAGGTCTTCTAAGTTCTCCAGCTTGTCAATCAGGTTCTGCTGCAAGAACAGACATCGCAGCTCTTTCTGGTTACTCAGGTTCTCAATTGTCTTAAACCCATTACACTCGAGGTAAACTGCCTTCAAGCCAGTATATTTCTCAAGACCTTCAAGCTTTGTGTAACCTACAAGAGAAATGTAACCATTTTTATTACTTCATTTCCTACTTATTTTTAACAGTTAGGAATGTTACATGATCTTCAATCAATCCACCATTTTAATCTCTGTATTGGATGTAAATGTGCAACTTTTAGCTGGCATTGCAAGATGTGCTTCTAATTCCCTATCAGGATCTCATTCATATATATATTTTATTTCACCTTATTTACAGAGGGTGACCCTAAACAGCGTATGCTGACAATCAAGGGGCCCTCTAGATGAGAGTGACAGTGGCTGTATGTATACTAGTACACCGGGGTAACCCCCTACTCGTCTTGAAAGGTGTACTAGGTTCTTTTAAGTGCACATGAGCCAGATGTGTACACTTATTACACTCCTTATCCGAGAAGACTCGTTCTACCACCAGAACCATGGAGCAAGTGAGGCTTGAACCCATGCCGATATTAATATGGCAAGGTACTACAGTTCCACTGTCTTAACCGCTTGGCCACTCACTCAATATTCTTTTTGACTGGTTGTTTCTGCTCCAAAATTGGGGAGGTGCGACATTTGTCCAATGTGTGTCAGACCTTATGCGTTTAAAAAAAGTGACTTACCTTTAAGTGACCATAACGCACCAATATTGATTCACCCATGTTGTTGTTCATGATATGGTGGATGGTAAAGTGATTTTTTGGCGTACTGCGTCAATAATTAGTTTAAATGATGCACCAAAGATGTACCTTTCCTGGGGGGTCTATAGTGGGTCATACAGTGGACAAGTGTATAATTGTTCCGTTATTTAATACACAATTACTTGCTTAGGACGAATATCAATCCTAACAATATTGAATTAATTTGTTTAATTGAAGAAACATACCTTTATAATGGAGATACAGCACATCATTAAGCTCTGGCGTTCTGTAAAGACCATTTGCCTTGCAATGGTCTTTTAAGGCCTTCTCTGTGATTCTACACAAAAAAATATCTCAAAGTTAACCAAAACTATTATTGATAAATTGTTGTATTTAAATAGAGTAATTTTTATATACTGTAGTTCACCTCAGTCCTGTGACAGTGAGTGAGCTAGCCTACCTACCTGGGATATTTATTTTTATCTTTTTGTTTTTCTTCTTCCATTTGTTTCCTTTCCTCTTCATCTGTTTTATTTTCTGTTACTGGTATTACAGCAGGAACCTCCTTGATACCTTTTTCCTTCATTGTGATCTCTTCTTGTTGATCATTATTCTCAATTTCTACAATGGATGGCATCGTGTTCTCCTTCGATCCCTCTTGGTTTCGCCTATTTTATGATTTCTGTTAAACAAACTAGAAAAAAATTACAAAAACAATACTAGGCCTAGGACTAATTAGGAAGATGTACATCTCCCTGGCCTAATAATATAGGCTAGCATATAATAAAAATGATTTAAATAGGCCTAGCCTAGGCCTAATTGAATTGTAATACTAGCTAGGCCTACCTAGGCTATATGCTATTGTATTGTAAAGCGCTTTGAACAGTTTTATTGAAATGGCGCTATATAAATGTATTATTATTACAAACGCATACAATTATACCTAGGCCTACTACTATAGCCATTAGGAATTTAGGATGATGGCCTGCTGCTGGGCTTGGATAGATAGGCCTCTAAGGCCTAGCTAGTTAGTATAGGCCTAGGCTAGGCTAGTAGGCTAGGCTAAGAATAGGCAGGCTACCTCTAGGCCTAGTAGCTAGCCTTTATTGATGCTTGTTTAGGATAACCTTGTTTTAAGAAGGCTAGCTTATGTTATAATAGATAATAAGAAATGTATTATTTGAATAAATATTGTTTAATTCATAACCCTACATACCAAATATTTAAAAATTAATTTCTTCTTTCCATCAGCAGAAAACTTCCGCCGTACACTATACTACGAAGTGTGGTGTGTGTAGCGTACATGTACTGCTTGGCAACAATAAACATTATTCATTATACTATAGAGGGCGCTAAGGACAAACATTATAGCAGCTACAGTATATCTAAAAATGAGTCGCCAAAATAAAATTTCATTATTGACTACTGTATATGACATCACATGTGATTAAGTGTAAGAAGGACATCATTTATCTTTTCTTGAGTTACACTTATTTTCAGTTTTCACTTAATTTTGTTTACCATTCTGAAAACCTAAAAAACACCCTACTAAAACACCCACCTCCCATCCCGCATTCTTCTCTCTCGGCTGCTGTGGCTGTGTGTGGGGACATTCCCCTTCCATCCGCGCATGTACGCAAACTGCGCGTGCTGCGCACACGCGTTATTTGCTAGGTGATATCCAATGTTATGACAACAAAGTTTAGTCCCCGGCCCCCATCATAAATCCATACATTTTTAGCAAAAGAACTTCGTAATAAATAGGCCTAGGCTTAAAAGATGTCTAGTAAAAAGTACGAACACAGTTTCTGGGATATTGATCAGTATCGAATTATCATAGAACGAATAGAAAACGGTTTTAAGTAAGTTAAGTTTATTATTATTTGAAGTACTATAGAAAATAAAAAAAAAATATTGTAAAAATAAAATTGTAATGTTATTGATGATTATTGATTATGTAAATACTGTTCCATTGTGTAGGTCATGTGATGATTTTATGTCAATGATACAAGAGAGGGCGGAGTTAGAAGTGCAATACGCAAAGAAACTGAGACGATGGGAAGAAAAATGGACAACTAATGTATTGAAAAAAGGTACGCAAACAGGTTGACGGCTACTGTAAAATAGTCTGATTATATCTAGGTACTATAGAAAGTTATTTTTCACAAAATATGCATAATAGTCAGGATGGCCGAGCGGTCTAAGGCGCTGCGTTCAGGTCGCAGTCTACTCTTGTAGGCGTGGGTTCGAATCCCACTTCTGACACCATTTTTTTTTTATCATTTTAAATTACGTATTACGCTTTGAAAACAGGTAAACAATGTTTATTATAGGTATTCACTTGATTTAAACCAACTTTTCATATTTTCAAATTAATAACAATAATTATTTCTCAGAAAAGATGCATGGATAGGCCTCCACGTCAATGTGTTTCCCCATAGAGATATTCTATGGTTTCCCCGAAGAAAGGGAACATGTAGTCAGGATGGCCGAGCGGTCTAAGGCGCTGCGTTCAGGTCGCAGTCTACTCTTGTAGGCGTGGGTTCGAATCCCACTTCTGACAATTATGTTTTATTATACAGTATTACGTTATTTTTTTGATTTAAAAACATCTCAATATCCTTTTAATTGACACCTGCATTTCGTGTTATGAATAACCTAAGCTATTTATTGTGGGAAAAAAGGCCTTACCAGGGTAAAACAAACAGAGGGCATGTAGTCAAGTCAGGATGGCCGAGTGGTCTAAGGCTGCGTTCAGGTCGCAGTCTACTCTTGTAGGCGTGGGTTCGAATCCCACTTCTGACACTAATCTTTTAGTATCATTTTAGGCCTATATTATGTTATTTTGCTCAGAAACCACCTATTCTGATTCAAACCGACATTTCTTCAATATAACAGAGTTCATGAATATTATAGGTCTTGATCTTAATGTGTCGTTCAAAAATAATTGGCGTGTAGCCTTTTAATTGACACCTGCATTTTGTGTTATGAATAACAAAAGCTATTTATTTGGCGAAAACGCCTTACCAGGGTAAAAAAAAGCGGGCAGTCAGGATGGCCGAGCGGTCTAAGGCGCTGCGTTCAGGTCGCAGTCTACTCTTGTAGGCGTGGGTTCGAATCCCACTTCTGACACTAATCTTTTCGTATCCTTTTCTATTATGTTATTTTGCTTAGAAACCACCTATTCTGATTCAAACCGACATTTCTTCAATATATAACGGAGTTCACGAATATTATAGCTCTTTACCGTGTTAATTTTTCCAATTAATATAAGGATTTATTTCCCAAATAAAAACATTCATGAACTTACCACCACGTCAATGTGTTTTCCCCAAATAAGTGGACACCGGATCAGGATGGCCGAGCGGTCTAATCTTGTAGGCGTGGGTTCGAATCCCACTTCTGACACTAATGTTTGTTATACAGTATTACATTATTATTTTGATTTAAAAACATCTCAATATAACACCTGCATTTCGTGTTATGAATAAAAAAAACCATTTAATTTGGATAAAATGCTTAACCAAGGGTAATGAGTTTTAAAATAAAACCGGGGGATGTAGTCAGGATGGCCGAGCGGTCTAAGTCGAATCCCACTTCTGACAATATTTTTTTCTAAAAAATAACGTAATACAGTATTACGTTATTTTGATTTAAAACATCTAAATATCCTTTTAATAGCACCCGCGTGATTAATTTAAACCAACATTTCGTTTGTTGAAATTATTAAAGCTATTTATTTTTTACTAGAGTAATAAGTTTTACAAAAATTAGACAGAGGCATGTAGTCAGGATGGCCGAGCGGTCTAAGGCGCTGCGTTCAGGTCGCAGTCTACTCTTGTAGGCGTGGGTTCGAATCCCACTTCTGACAATATTTTTTTTATTATACGGTACTACGTTATTTTGATTTAAAAACATCTAAATATCCTTTTAATTATGAGCACCCACGTGATTGAAACCAACATTCGTTTATTGAAATTAATCAAGCTATTTATTTTTTTACCAGGGTAATGAGTTTTACAAAAAAATACAGTGGCATGTTGTCAGGATGGCCGAGTGGTCGCAGTCTACTCTTGTAGGCGTGGGTTCAAATCCCACTCCTGACTCTAATATTTTTTTTTTAAATTATACGGTATCACGTTATTTTTATTTAAAAACATCTAAATATCCTTTTAAAGCTCGTGTACAGGCATGAATTTTAAATATAATATAGACTGGTTGATTGTACATAAATCAAATATTTGTAACAAAAATCATGACGAAAAAACATAAATTTCCCTTAAAATGGTCAAATACAAAATTTGGCAAAATTGTTCTATAAAAACCAGGAACACTTTATTTCAGTAGTTAGGTAGTTAACCTAATGCAATAACATGTCTGGTGTCTCCCTAGAAGGTGAACAAAGATGGTGGATATACGGTGGATAATTTTTGCTATAGCATGAAAATAAAGCTCTAAAGTTGAATAAAAATACAAGAAACGTTAAATTCAAGTTATATTATTTATATTTAATCATCTGATAACATTTTAATTTTAAACAACCTAAATATCCTTTTAATAATAGGCACCCACATTATTAAAACCAACATTTTGTGTTATGGAATTATTAATAGAGCTATTTATTTATTTTGGAACAAATAGACCTTACCATGGGTAATGTGTTTCATTTTTAAAAAGGTATGCAGTCAGCCCGAGCGGTCTAAAGCGCTATATACTTTCTATCTTTAATCTCATTGTTTTCATGATCACTATTTACCATTATATTGAAAATATCCATTTGTTGTTTCAGGTTATGAGTATGGTTCGACGTTAGAAGCACTATGTTCATGTATACAAGAAGCTGGACACAGAGCCAATTTACACGAGCAATGTCAGAAAAGGCTTCTAGGAGACGAAGGACCCTTTTCTTTCATGCAAAAGTAGGTATCAGAATAGGCGTGGCATGTGTGGACGACAGGTGCGAAGAATAATCAAAATAAAATACACTGTATTCAAAAAGGCAATCTAACAACAGGACACAGAGCTCGCCTTACCAAGATAGGAAAGTGTGCGAAAATATTTGTAACTGTACATTACACTCTGCGGCGCGTAGTGTCTGTTAAAGATGTATTGTCGCTTTGACTAATTCCAAAAAAATAAAAGATTTCGAAAAAAAGTGGGTCATTTTGAAGTATCATTAACTTTCACCAAAAATTAGTCAAAAAAAAAACATTTAACTGAAATACAGACGTTTTTTTGTTCAAAAAATAACTTTGACTTAACCTCCAGTCAAGGTTTTCGATAGGCCTATTTATCATAATGCAAAGCTCTTGTTTGGATACTTGCATAATCATAAACTTCCTCGCGATCTGTGTGAAAATACCTTCTTAACCGTGACGAGTTTTTGAGTTCTACGAGAATTCAATCCATTTGTGAGAATTCTATCAAATCCAAGAGTGAATTCAAATTAAAAAACGAATTATATTTATCCTATTTCAGTTAACATGAAATAAAAATGGATTGAATGTTTGCAAGTTTGTGCTAACGTTAATTTTATTTTTGTAGATGGAAAAAGTCACATTGTCATAAAACAATATTTAGTGGAGTCCAAGAAATAAGAAAATTCGAAGAAGAATTCTCAGATGCACAAAGTGGCTATATGAGGTTGTTATCGAAAATCAGAAAAGCTAAAAAAGTAATTATTTCATTTGTATATTTTTGTTAATACAGTATTAATTAGATAATCGTTACAATACGGGACGCCGTTTGGGACATAATTATCTAAACGGCGCCCCGTAACAGACAATATTAAATTAAGTGTAATACACTTCTAAATTATGTAGGCCTATTTGTATATTTTTTTCTTGGTGCAATTTTCTATTTTCTATTGACTCCTCGCTACCTGGCGTTATAATTGAAAACAAAATAAAATAAATTTACGTTTTTAATAAAACGCAATTGTATCTAATTTTGTAGGCGTATCACATGGCTATAATTTCAGCGCACAAAGCCAATAAGTTCGCCGAAGAAGAAAGTAAAAAAGAAGGGATTGGAACGGAAACGAAAAATAAATTATACAAACGAGCAGAACAATTTGCAAAACATCGAGACTCTGCAAAGGAATTCTACCTTAAAGGCATATTGATGTGTAATGGCAACATCAAGAACAAATACTATAAGGTATAAATAGAATAATGACAAGAGTCACGTGGCATGAGAAGCACTCAATAAGTGCGTTAAGTTTGGTTCCCACTAGAACGTAACGCAAGGACGTAAACGCAACGCAAGCGTTTTAACCAATGACAAGCGAAGTTATAGACAGTTAGCAATCACAAGCGAATAAGCCATCGCTTGTGATTGGTCAATTCACTTGTTGCGTTGCGTTACGTCCTTGCGTTGCGTCGCTAGTGGGAACCACGCTTTAGTTTGGTTCCCACTAGCAATGTAAGAAAATGCCATTCTAATAATTGTGTTTGCCCTCGCCTGCGTGAAAGCAAACCTACGATGTTTTGCAGCACTATTGCGTCGTCGGTTCCCACTTGTGATTACGCAGACGTACATCACTATGTCAATACGTCGCTGCGTTGCGTTCTAGTGGCTACCACGCTTATATAAACAAAAGAAATAAATATATAATTCGAACTCGGGCATTTCCACCTAAGTCAAGAAAAATACTAAGTTAAAAATAGAATAATGTCAATAGTCACGTGGCATGAGAAGCACACAATAAATGGTACGCGTTAATGGTTCCTACTAGTGACGCAACCTAAGCGCCGTAAGCAAATGCCATTCCAATAAATGTGTTTGCCTCCGCCTGCGTGAAATCAAACCCACGATGTTTGCAGCACTAATTGCGTCGTCGGTTCCTATGATTACGCAATTAGCACTTTGCGTCGATACATCGCTGCGTGGCGTTCTAGTGGGAACCACGCTTTAAGCAATAAAGAAGTCAAATACATTACGGTATATATAAAAAAAAACTAATGTAAACTTCGGAGTCTAATTGATGCACTACAGCATTTTTGCATACAATAACACGAATAGGCCCTAATACTCGCAATTCACACGAATATTTGACATTGAGAGAATCTAGTTTTATCGGGTACACAATCACAGCGCAGTAATCAGATGGATATGCAAGTGATGATCCGAGCTAACATTTTCCAATTTTCTACTTAAAATTATGTATATTAATTATTATAAAACCTTGTTCTCTTGAAATGTTTTTTTCTTCTTCAGAAAATGTTGGCGCAATTTGATAAATGTCAGTTACTTGAAAAGGAAAGGCTTGGAACCTTAAAGGAGGAGATGCTTAAGTTTGTCAACGCACTTGATATATCCGCTTTACCTGGGTAAGTATTATACAGAAAACATTCAACTTATACGTTTAGTTTAGCACGCGTCTACAGTGGTGTATCGGAGCTTATGAGGGCCCCTGAGCAGTGCGCAGCGGTAAACAAAAAAACATCCATTAGGCCTAACATAATGTCGAAACAAAGCGTTGGAGGGCCACTTGCGCACATCTGCGTTACGTCTTCGATACTGCGCGGTACCGTATTCTTCATTATGCGTGATTACTGACGTAATGCATAATATACATACGTAGCAAGCTGGGTAGGCCTAATTGTTCATGTACCGGTGAATCGATTCGACGGGTCCTCCTAAATACCAAGACCTACCAAGACCTTCCAAGAACTACCAAGACCTACCAAGACCTGTCAATTTAAAGTATTAATTTAACGAAATATGATATATATAGACTTCTAATAGCATTTCCAACAATTAAACCTCAATTTCAGCGCGATATAGACACCAAAAATGTTACAAAAATGTTAAATAATCATAAATCGACAAGCTTCGCGAAACGAACTAAGTTTTTGATGCATACATGCGTCACAATGTACGTATTGCGTCAACTAGAGTATGGCTCACTAACACTCGACGCAGCTCTCCTGTCGTAGGCCTACTGTCTACATTAAAAATTGTTGGTGTCTATATCACGCTAAAATTGAGGTTTTATTGTTGAAAAAGCTATTAGAAGTCTACATATATCATATTTCGTTAAAATAAAACCTTAAAATTAACAGGTCTTGGTAGTTCTTGGTAGGTCATACTAGTTGACGCAATGCGGACATTTGTGACGCAATGTATGCATCAACTCAGTTCGTTTCGCGAACGCGAAGCTTGTCGATTATTTAACATTTTTGGTGTCTATCGCGCTAAAATTGAGGTTTTATTGTTGGAAATGCTATTAGAAGTCTATATATACTGTATCATATTTCGTTAAATTAACACTTTAAATTGACAGGTCTTGGTAGTTCTTGGTAGGTCTTGGTAGGTCTTGGTATTTAGGAGGACCCGATTCGACTAATAACAAGCAATCGTTGCTATTTTTAGATATGAAGATGTTTATCAGAAAATAAAGAGTACAGTTGCATTGGCAAATGCTGCCGACGACGTTCAAACGTGGAGCGACACCCATGGAGGGACATTGACACCCTACTGGCCAGTGTTTGAGGTAAATTAGAGTGGAGCGACACCCATGGAGGGACATTGACACCCTACTGGCCAGTGTTTGAGGTAAATTAGAGTGGAGCGACACCCATGGAGGGACATTGACACCTTACTGGCCAGTGTTTGAGGTAAATTAGAGTGGAGCGACACCCATGGAGGGACATTGGCACCTTACTGGCCAGTGTTTGAGGTAAATTGGAGTGGAGCGACACCCATGGAGGGACATTGGCACCTTACTGGCCAGTGTTTGAGGTAAATTAGAGTGGAGCGACACCCATGGAGGGACATTGACACCCTACTGGCCAGTGTTTGAGGTAAATTAGAGTGGAGCGACACCCATGGAGGGACATTGACACCTTACTGGCCAGTGTTTGAGGTAAATTAGAGTGGAGCGACACCCATGGAGGGACATTGGCACCTTACTGGCCAGTGTTTGAGGTAAATTTGAGTGGAGCGACACCCATGGAGGGACATTGGCACCTTACTGGCCAGTGTTTGAGGTAAATTAGAGTGGAGCGACACCCATGGAGGGACATTGACACCTTACTGGCCAGTGTTTGAGGTAAATTAGAGTGGAGCGACACCCATGGAGGGACATTGGCACCTTACTGGCCAGTGTTTGAGGTAAATTGGAGTGGAGCGACACCCATGGAGGGACATTGGCACCTTACTGGCCAGTGTTTGAGGTAAATTAGAGTGGAGCGACACCCATGGAGGGGGACATTGACACCCTACTGGCCAGTGTTTGAGGTAAATTAGAGTGGAGCGACACCCATGGAGGGACATTGACACCTTACTGGCCAGTGTTTGAGGTAAATTAGAGTGGAGCGACACCCATGGAGGGACATTGGCACCTTACTGGCCAGTGTTTGAGGTAAATTTGAGTGGAGCGACACCCATGGAGGGACATTGGCACCTTACTGGCCAGTGTTTGAGGTAAATTAGAGTGGAGCGACACCCATGGAGGGACATTGGCACCTTACTGGCCAGTGTTTGAGGTAAATTAGAGTGGAGCGACACCCATGGAGGGACATTGGCACCTTACTGGCCAGTGTTTGAGGTAAATTAGACAGGCAAACCGGAATAGTTTCGTACCAGTATCAGTTGAACCAACCAGAAGCATCGGTGGTTCAGTGGTAGAATTCTCGCCTGCCACGCGGGGGACCCGGGTTCAATTCCCGGCCGATGCAATTTTATGCTAGTTTGTATAGTAACAGAATAATGTTTTAGATGTTTATATTTTTTTAGGATATTGATGTTAACCACCTTGACTCTGATAAAATCAATATGTTATTGAAAAATGGTGGAAAGGATGAAGATCAGTAAGTTATTGCAATATACTATATTATAATTTTGTTTGTGTTCTTTGTTTTATTTATTGATTTCATCATCTCATTCAACAGCGGGAAACTCACCCCTTACAGAATGGAATGGAATAAAATATACTATATATATCTTAAGACCTAACGTTTTTATCAGCGGAACGCGCACTTAATATGTCTAAGTATGTATAAACAAGAAATAATATTTCTTACAAATTATAATTAATAATTTAAAAGATGATTTATTATAAATTATTCTAGTTTAACAATCAGTACTATAAAATATTATTAAAACAATAATATTTAAAAGTTCAGATAATGGAACATTCCACGTCCTTGTAGACAAATTATATCCCGTATGTGTGTAGTTGTAATTTCTCAGCAGTTGTCCAGGGCACTTAAGTTTTGCTAAATCCTGGCGGAAACTAAAGTCACTTTGCGACGTGGCATCTCAAACTTTTTAAGGACAAATGACGAATTGCATATCAACCTTTTTAGGCCTAGTTTAAATATTCTGAAACCTTGTTTATCGCTTTAAAAACACACAATATAGTATAGGCCTACAAAATTATTAATATACTTTATCAATTAATGTATTAAGAGATATTGGATTTGTTTCTGTTATATTTTTAAAAAAGGGTCGATTAGAATATTCGATTTTTATTGAAAATTATATTGTAATGTTTCTTAATTTTGTCGAAGGCATCGGTGGTTCAGTGGTAGAATTCTCGCCTGCCACGCGGGGGACCCGGGTTCAATTCCCGGCCGATGCAAATTTTTTCTTTCTTTAGGCTATTATTTCTCCAAGGCGATTAAGATTTGTTTTGACTAATCCTGTCACAACAAATTACATACACAATTTAAATATTCTATTATTCTTGAGCATTTGTTTTACCTAGACATAAAAGTACAACCTAAACATAAAATAATTAAAATGTTATAATCAATTATTTATTTACTTATATTTTACATATGGTATCTGTTAAACGGTCTTTTTCGAACTTGTTTTTATTTATTTTATTTTATTTATTAGTATATAGTTGTAATGTGTCTTTTATCTCTGGAAGGCATCGGTGGTTCAGTGGTAGAATTCTCGCCTGCCACGCGGGGGACCCGGGTTCAATTCCCGGCCGATGCAATTTTTTCTTTATTAAATCTCCAGAACAATTAAGTTTCCCTTGACCTAATATTATTAATTAGATACCAGGCCTACTTATGATAATAATAATAATAATTAATAATTATAATAAGAAAAATATAATAATATTTATTTGTTACTCTCCTTTAAAACGGAGGAACTCTCTCGTACTAAGAGGTTTGACCCATACAAAATGTTTACAGTTATTACAATATAGGCCTATATTGCACTGATGAAGGGCTAGTGTTGCCCGCCGAAAGCCCTGCTAACTTTGTTGGCTGTTTTAATTATCGTTTTGATTTAGCTTTTCGCTTTTTTTTTGTATCTCCATTGAGATCCAGCCACTGATACCCACAGCATTGTCATTTTTTCAGTATATACAGGTACAAAAATTTAATAATGGTCCACAATTACATAATATTAGGCAGCACAAATTCTACTGATATCTGTTACTATAATATGCCTATGTTTCTATTAAAAAAATTATTTGTATTACAATATAATTGTAATGTTTCGTGTCTATTCCGAAGGCATCGGTGGTTCAGTGGTAGAATTCTCGCCTGCCACGCGGGGGACCCGGGTTCAATTCCCGGCCGATGCAAATTTTTTTAAATTCTACATGTAATTGTTTTGCGAAAATATATTTATCTTTTTCATGTTTTTAGTCATACTTACGTATTTTTTATTCATACGATGACAACATTTTTAATTTTCATTTTTTTATAACATTTTCGAATTAAAATAAAATGCCATACTAGCGTAAATCTTCTAATATAGTAACCCACTACTCTAATAGAACCCAGAGTCACTTATGATGCAGCCGTAAAACTTAAGTAAAACTTATGATGCAGCCGTATTTTGAAAATAAGGAGATGTTGATCTCGGGAGTGGGGGAGGATTGAGTGTTTTTGAGTTTACCTTAGAGTTCAACCTAATTTGTTTATTTGTACTTTTTTATTATTTTGCTATAAGTTGCTGACCGGAAAAGTTGGGGTGGGTTACTATGTTCAGGTGGTGTCTAATTTAAGATTAGTAATCGTAACCAATACTCTAATAGTAACCCCCTTCTAATTGTAACCCACCCTAAAAAACAATCAAAGAATAATAACCCAGAGTTACAATTAGAAGATTTACGGAAAACATTCTTATGTTCCTGTTTTATTTTGTTTTCGCAGGTGGTACAATATTTTTCAGTCAGATTTTGAAGAACAGGATAGTGTAGATAAATCATGGAAAGGTAATGCTTGGTTCCCACTGTATACATTTTTAATATTTAACGCAACGTAAAGCTCTGTCCACACTATCAAATTTTATGTTACAAAAAAATGTGATCTTCACATATATTGACATGATGACGTAATATCACTACCGTATTTTGGCATATCACTACCATTTTGGCACATTTTTTGGGTCAAACTAGTTTTATAGTGTAGACAGAGCTAAGGTGACTTGACTAATCATACTGCGATGGATCATCCAAGCTATCGCTTATGATTGGTCAACTCACTTGCGTTGCGTACGTGGCAAGTGGGAATCAAGCTTATGTGTTAAAATAGATGACAATGTACAATGTGAGAGGAAAACCTGGATATTGGAATATTCTTATGACACATTATATTTTGTTTTCCTGTTTTAATCCTGATAGACATTGTTTGTTTATTTCCACAAACAAAGTATAATGAGCTTAAATAAAATTTGTAGGCCTAGGCCTAAAAGTAAAATAAGTTTGTGGAAGGTATGGTCACCGGTTAAATAGGTCACAAACAAAACTAATAACGCGTTGAACATGGGTAATTGTATCGAGGCAGAAAGAATAATAACGCTTATTTTGTTATTCTTTTGGGATCAAACACGTATGGAAACATACTCCTATAATGCAGCAAGTAATCAGCGCAAAGTTGTGGATACACACATTCTCCGTCTCTGGTTTTTTCTCCGGTGGTACACCAGCTAGGCCTACTACATACGTACCGTAATTATTTATCAGTCATTTATTTTTGTCTTAGACTATGTAACCAAACACTTAATCGAGACTGACAGAAAGCGAGTTTCTCAAAACTTAGCCATATCAGCAGTCCAGCAACGACTTCTTTCACTGGCACACCAGAAAGCCACTCAGCCAAGCGTCACGTCAACCCAACGATCACAGAGTACCAGTGACGCAAAACCACCAGTCGACCACCAGGATGTACCATCTCCTGTGACATCACACGTCTTTGAGCAACACAGCAGCTCTCACTGGAGCACTGATACCTCTGGCAGTAAAATAAATTCTGCTCACACTAATCATTCTCATGATCAACGTAGTTGGTTACCAAATAGTCGGTCATGCGTAGTCCATAGTTCTGAAGCTCGTGATCAGTTCCGTCGTACTGTCAGTCGAGAGACTGGCAGTGATATACCTGGAAAAAATAGTTTGAATAAAATAAATGATGACGTCGCAAAAAAGACCAAGTCGTATAGAAGCTTTCATATAATATCGCTGCCTTCAGACCAAACAGAACACAATGTCCAAGCATTATGGAACTTTGAACCTGGCCAACATGATGAACTGGCTCTTCAAAGAGGTTGGTACAGCACCATGCTTGATCAGATTATTTGCTTTTTGGTCTCTTTTTTTTAAAATTACAGATATTAATTTGTTGCCAATCACTTTATCTTATTGAACCATAGAACAATGCGTAATGTAACTTTATAATTTTTTCGTCTCTCGGTCATCTCGATAACCTCTCTGTCTAAAACCACAACAAACATAAAAATCACTTTAGAACTCCATCCCATACAAAGTCATGGTTCGTACACTTTTATTGGCAGTGCTTGGTAGGGCAGGCCCATGTTTGGGATTTAGGAGGACCCGTTTTTAAGGACCACAATGTAAACTAATTCTTTGCAAGGGCCATAGAGATTATGATGTTTTTATGTTTTTATTTTTTTTTAATGCGCCTTGAGCACTCTTGAGTGGTATGTGCGCTATAAAAATCCTGTTATTATTATTATTATTATTAGAGACTATGATGAAAATATCTATCTCTATGCAAAGATTAATTGATTTGCCTTGAATCTATTTTCTTTCTTGTACTGTATATATAATAAATTCGATAAAAACAGGTCTAACAAAGTTCTTGTAGCTCAATACGTCATTTATCTGTCATTTTTCAGGTGAAGTCTTTTCCCAAATCGGTCCTACCAATGACGATGGCTGGGCGTATGGTCGTATCGGCAGTAAAATTGGTCTCTTTCCAGCTGGTTACGTTCGTATATTAAAGCCTCATTCAGAGGATCACCTGTCAAACGTCAACATTGTGACGTCAACTCTGTCTAACAATATTTCATCCATTGCACATTTGATGTAAAACGTCTTGTCGAGATATATATAAAGAATTAAAAAGAATCTATTTATTAATACATAAATTGTGTTTGCCTGCGCCCATTTTCTTTAAATTCCCAATTTTGTTCAAGAAGTTGATTTTTACTTTCCCTGAATAAAATGAAATGATTACGTCATCATGAATTTGTATAATACAGAAGTATAGCGTAAGGAGCGATAACGTTATCGTTCAAAGTTCAACAACACGAGCTATTGAGAATGTGAGGCATCGGTGGTTCAGTGGTAGAATTCTCGCCTGCCACGCGGGGGACCCGGGTTCAATTCCCGGCCGATGCAATGTTTTTTCTTTATTATTTCTCCAGGGCAGTTTAGTTTTCCTTTGACCTGAACTTGTCACAATTTACACAATTTAAACATCGAACATTAGTTCCACAAATTATAACCTAAACAATATACAAATTAGTGTTATTATTTATAGTTCAGTTCCCGGCCGATGCAATTTTTATACAGCATTTTTATTAATTGCACATTTTCAATTATCCTCTTTTTATAACTTTTCACGCTGCTGCTCTAGCCCGCTACGTCACACGAGATGACTCATTCATTAGATGAAATCAAGCAGCAGTATAGTACTACACTTTGAAATTTTTGTTAAAATGGAAACTCGACTATAATTTATAGGTACCACCTGTTGAATCCAAAAAACGGCTGGGAAAAGAGTCTAATGACAAATCCCAAAGCATTTCTGGTATTTATGAGTCCCATGATATTACTATAATTCACTGTAATTATTATCAAAACAGTCCATTGAAGTTTTTGTTTGTAATAGGATACTTGAAGTATCTAGGCTTGACGAAGTGACCCCCAGACTTGACCTTAGCAATAACAATAAGCAAGCAGCGTTTTTTTGTAAGAAATATTCTTGTTTATATATATTATTAATATACAAATGTTACACGTTTAATTAATGATCCAATTAATTTATGAACCAATTGTCATGGCAAATTTTATTTCCGTTAAATTAAAATAATAGTAGGCCTACATTATAGTAATTAAAGATGTATTGTTCCCCACCTAAAACATGAACAATTTAGATCTGAATAAAATCAGACTTTAAATAGGCTATTTTAATAAAGTTACTTCTGTAAAAAAATAAAAAATAAATAAAACTATTGTCTGACAGACAATTTAAGTATTTTGGCTTTACATTATATTTTTTCAGTTCTTGGTCAAACTATTACGTGACATTAACATGTCATAGGCCTATTCACAATTTAAGGGGACAAATGTCTTTAATGGATATATTAATCAGTCTAGGCTGGGGCTGGGGGGGGGGGAGACTAATATAATAAATAAATAAGCAAGTAAAGTAAAGGCCATACAATAATACTATTATATATAACATGTAGCATCGGTGGTTCAGTGGTAGAATTCTCGCCTGCCACGCGGGGGACCCGGGTTCAATTCCCGGCCGATGCAAATTTTTTTTAATTACTACTATGTAATTGTTTTGCGAAAATATATTTATCTATTTTATGTTTTTAGTCACACTTACGTATTTTTTATTCATACGATAACAACATTTTTAATTTTCAATTTTTTATAACATTTTCGAATTAAAGTAAAGTGCCGTACTAGCGTAAATCTTCTAATAGTAACCCACTACTCTAATAGAACCCAGAGTCACTTATGATGCAGCCGTAAAACTTAAATAAAACTTATGATGCAGCCGTATTTTGAAAATAAGGAGATGTTTGATCTCGGGAGTGGGGGAGGATTGAGTGTTTTTGAGTTTATCTTAGAGTTCAACCAAATTTGTTTATTCGTACTGTTTTATTATTTTGCTATAAGTTGCTGACCGGAAAAGTTGGGGTGGGTTACTATGTTCAGGTGGTGTCTAATTTAAGATTAGTAATAGTAACCCAATACTCTAATAGTAACCCCCCCCCCCCCACCTTCTAATTGTAACCCACCCTAAAAAACAATCAAAGAATAATAACCCAGAGTTACAATTAGAAGATCTACGGAAAACATTCTTATGTCCCTGTTTATTTTGTTTTCGCAGGTCCTACAATATTTTTCAGTCAGATTTTGAAGAACATGATAGTGTAGATAAATCATGGAAAGGTAATGCTTGGGTTCCCACTGTATACATTTTAATATTTAACGCAACGTAAAGCTCTGTCCACACTATCAAATTTTATGTTACAAAAAATGTGATCTTCACATATATTGACATGATGACGTCATATCACTACGGTATTTTGGCATATCACTACCATTTGGGCACATTTTTTGGGTCAAACTAGTTTTATAGTGTAGACAGAGCTAAGGTGACTTGACTAATCATACTGCGATGGATCATCCAAGCTATCGCTTATGATTGGTCAACTCACTTGCGTTGGGTACGTGGCAAGTGGGAATCAAGCTTATGTGTTAAAATAGATGACAATGTACAATGTGAGAGGAAAACCTGGATATTGGAATATTCTTATGACACATTATATTTTGTTTTCCTGTTTTAATCCTGATAGACATTGTTTGTTTATTTCCACAAACAAAGTATAATGAGCTTAAATAAAATTTGTAGGCCTAGGCCTAAAAGTAAAATAAGTTTGTGGAAGGCATGGTCACCGGTTAAATAGGTCACAAACAAAACTAATAACGCGTTGAACATGGGTAATTTTATCGAGGCAGAAAGAATAATAGCGCTTATTTTTTTGGGATCAAACACGTATGGAAACATACTCCCATAATGCAATCAGTAATTAGTAATGGCTGGGCGTATGGTCGTATCGGCAGTAAAATTGGTCTCTTTCCAGCTGGTTACGTTCGTATATTAAAGCCTCATTCAGAGGATCACCTGTCAAACGTCAACATTGTGACGTCAACTCTGTCTAACAATATTTCATCCATTGCACATTCGATGTAAAACGTCTTGTCGAGATGTATATAAAGAATTAAAAAGAATCTATTTATTAATACATAAATTTTCTTTCAATTCCCAATTTTGTTCAAGAAGTTGATTTTTACTTTCCCTGAAAAAAAGGAAATGATTATGTCATCATGAATTTGTATAAATTTGAATTTGTTCAAAGTTCAACAACACGAGATATCGAGAATGTGAGGCATCGGTGGTACAGTGGTAGAATTCTCGCCTGCCACGCGGGGGACCCGGGTTCAATTCCCGGCCGATGCAATGTTTTTTCTTTATTAATACTCCAGGACAATTTACACAATTTAAATATCGAACATTAGTTCCACAAATTATAACCTAAACAATATAACAATTAGAGTTATTATTTATAGTTCAGTTCCCGGCCGATGCAATTTTTATACAGCATTTTTATTAATGGCACATTTTCAATTATCCTCTTTTTATAACTTTTTAATATATATTATTAATATACAAATGTTACACGTTTAATTAATGATCCAATTAATTTATGAACCAATTGTCATGGCAAATTTCCGTTAAATAAAAATAATAGTAGGCCTACATCTATTATATAAATTTACGTAAGGGCAAAATTCGGTAAATCGCGCGTTATTTCTAGAATGTTTACTCGATGGTATATAAAGTTGGTTCGTACTTTCGGTACTGATTTTAACCGCCTGATGTAACCCTGTTTACTAATTAAATTGAGTTCGATAATTAGTTATTGACGATTAAAACGAATTTAGGTTCAACGATTTGCCCCAAATAGGGGTGTTTTTCGATCGTGGTATACACTGTCTAATGGATGTCCGTCTTGAAAAATACCCGCAGACGATAATACGAGGATGCTTCGCATTTTCCTATCTCCTCCTACGATAATTGTTTTTAATGGCTGAAAACCGGTTGAACAGCTCGAGTACAGCATCATAATGTTGAAGACAGGCCGATTTTCTTTAAAAAATACTATTTTGATAGATTTAATATACGTTAATACAAATGTATTGATTTGCGATGAATGGAACATTCCAATCTCTGTTCCACAAGTGTCTATTCCGTCAGGCGTCGTAAAGGCAACTACTGTATACTCATAACAGAAATTCGATCCATTTTTTTTTTCAATCTGTGCTGCAGAGGTTGGATATAAATTTTTTTTAAACGGATAAAGAGCTAGCGTTTTCACTCGCCGTATATTATGTATAAAATCTTTATTATTGCAGTTAAACCACCCACATCATCACCCTTCCCTCACTGGCATGAGTAGCGTTGTAAAACCAGTAGAGGATAGGCCTACGGTACATCACATGCCCTAAACGCAGAACAACTTTGGTGGGTAGGGTAAGAACCAACTTTTAAGTATGAATTGGCTCTAAGAAACAATTGAAAACCATTAGGCCTACTAATTAAGTTGAGTTAGATAATTTAATATTTATTGACGATTAAATCGAATTTATGATTTTCCCGAATAGAGGTGGTTTTCACAAATTGTTTTACATTATATAAATATACACGTCGTAGTGATGTATCGTTACATGTAGGGCCTACTGTACTATTTCAATCGACTAGGACGGTGATAGTTTCAACAAAGTATTACGTCGCAATGTTTTACTGTGTTTAGTGGTATATTATTTGTAAAACATGAAAACAATAATAATAATAATAATAACTGGTACTTGATATAGCGCATTATGCTGAAAGCCTCAATGCGCTTTACAAAGACAGAACAATTTAGAAATTTACAAATTAAAAAGTGGGTTTTGAGGAGAGATTTGAAGACACTGGTGGAAGTAGCCTGACGGATTTCAATAGGCAACGCATTCCATAGAGAAACAGATGCCGAAGAAAATGAACGATTTCCATAAAACTTAGTGGAAGGATGAAATATATGGGCAAGAAGAGACTCAGATCTAGATCTCCGAGACCGCTTAGGAACATAAGGTTGAATAAGTTCAATTATATTTCGTTACTAAATGGATAAAGAATAATATTTAAAAATTGTTCCTCTTTGCACCCATCCTCTTCCCCATCCCTCAACCCTAATGTTACATACAAAACACAAATTAAGTTTGTTTAAATTTGACTTAAACAATTGGTTTCTCTTTCGGAAGTAATTCCCATGGTGCTAATTTTAGTTGAGTACATAAATCACAGTGTCTATTTATTCGTTCCTGTAGCTGTAAACGACATGTATTATTGTCCTGCGATACGTACATTTGAAATCGCCAGTTTTTTAACGCTGAAATTATTATGTATTCGCGAACCATCTGTGGGCACGACCTAGATGGTACGCGAGCGAAGCGAGCGTACCATTTAGTTATAGTAATTAAAGATGTATTGTTCCCCACCTAAAACATGAACAATTTAGATCTGAATAAAATCAGACTTTAAATAGGCCATTTTAATAAAGTTACTTCTGTAAAAAAATAAAAAATAAATAAAACTATTGTCTGACAGACAATTTAATTATTTTGGCTTTAGATTATATTTTGTCAGTTCTTGATCAAACTAATAGTTTATTACGTGACATTAAAAGTGTACAGGCCTATTCACAATTTTAGGGGAAAAAATGTCTTTAATGGATATATTAATCAGTCTAGGCCTATAGTACAGGCTATATGTGACATTTATCCTATGTAACCTTGAAAAAATTCTAATAAAAGGTCTTTTGGTATTTTCTTGTAGCTTTAGGTGTGAATAAATACCAAAAAATTTGCAGCCTTCTAGTTGCTGCGTTAGTGAGATATTGAGGGTCAAAGGTCAGTGACCTTTTTGTGGCATTTGATGGCTTATAACTCCTCAATTCCTGGGTTTAAAAAGACAACTGTGGTGTCTACATCTATGTTTTAGTGGTCAAACAACAAAATAAAGTTTTTGCAAATTTCGGGTTACTTGTGCCATTGGTCAGATAGTCGGGTCAAAGGTCATTGACCTTTATTCATTAATAACTACTACTAGTTTAGGACCTGGGTAAGATTTGTATGCATTCAATTTAGGAGAGAATATCTCAACTGTTATAGGATAATTAGACCCCAAGGAACAACATGGGATATGTGCCAAATTCGTTATCGGGGGCGAACATGCCCAAAATCGGGGTCAAAGGTTAGAAATGTGTGGTTCTTATATCTCGACAACCAAATCATACAGATTTGCTTTTGGTGTCAAATTGTTCAGAAAATACATATTTATATTCAGTCTAACACAACGTTTACCCCAAAAAATGACCGGAAATGCTTTTGCTGACCTTTGACCAAACTTACTTACTTAATGTCATCCCACTATTAAGTGGGTGCCATGATAATTTGTCTCCACACATCTCTATCAAGCATGCTCTTTCTCAGTTCACTCAGGTCTAGTTTGGTATCTTTCAACAGAATGTCGAGCGAAGTCAGTTGAGGTCTTCCCACTTTCCTTTTCTCTTCTGGTTCCCAAAGGAGAACTCTTGAGGCAGGCTCAGAGCTTCTTATAACATGACCGGCAAGGCCCATGCGACGTCTTTGAATGATGGTCGTAAGACGGGGAAGGTTGGCATATAGTGTCTTGTTGGTGGCGTGTGAGGACCATGGGATGTTTTGGACTTTCCTCCTCAGCATGCGGGTGTATGCTCCATCCAATGATTTTGAGAGCGATGAAGTAAGACTCCATGTCTCACAGCCGTAAAGAAGAATGGCTTCAAATGTTGACTTAAAGAGGCGGATTTTTGTGGACTTGTTGATACGAGATGCCCATATTTTTTGAAAGACTGTTCAGCGCACCCCATGCTTGACCAAGTCTTGCTTCGAAATCATGGTTAGTGGATGAACAGTAGCTTCCGAGGTAGCTGAAATCCTCTACTTGTTCTATTGCTGATCCATCCAGTGCGAGAGTTATAGAAGGTGATGAGGGGTTAAATGTATGAATTGGGTCTTCTTGATGTTTAAGTATAAACCTATAGCTTCTGTGGCTTGTTGAATTCTGTGCAGTAGATTTTCGGCAACATGTATGGAATCTTCAAGAATGGCGATGTCATCGGCAAAGTCCAGGTCTGGTAGTACTTCAGCTGGATGTCTTCTACTACGGCGGAGGGTGAGACCGTCTGATGATGTAGTTGCTGATCGCACTACATAGTCAAGGCAGACAATAAACAAGAATGGAGCAAGAGGGTCTCCTTGAACTACGCCAGAGTCGATGTTGAAGCAATCAGTCTCACCATCTGGAGTCAGGACAACTGCTGATGTATTGATATACATTACTCTGATGGCTTCTACAATTTTATGAGGGATGCCGTATGCTAAGAGGATCTTCATCATGATGTTGCGATTGATGGAATCGAAGGCTTTGCGAAAGTCAATAAAGATAATGACTGCCTCTTTGTGATGGTTCTTAACCTCTTCAACAATTCTCCTCAGTGCAAGAATGTGCGTAGTTGTTGATCGTGCCTGACGAAAGCCATTCTGGTTGGGGCGTAAAACTTCATTAATCACAGGACGTATCCTATTTAAAATCAGGCGATTGTAGATCTTTGCAGCCAATTTTGATAATGAAATATCCCTGTAGTTATCTGGTTTTGAAAGATCACCTTTTTTCGGGATATGAACGAAATTCCCCATTCTGATGGCCTGTTTCCATCAAGAATTTGATTGCAGAAAGAAGTGAGAGCTTTCTGGGTGCCAGGTAATTTCCATATTTTGATGGGAAGACCGTCAAGACCAGGTGCTTTGCCAGATTTCATCTGTTTGCAGGCAATTTACACCTCGGCCTCGGAGAACCTCTCGGAGCTTATCTGGTGGTTAAGTTGAAGATTTTGACGATATCCATGTCATCTACCACTGAAGTCTCCACCGATAGTAGTTTGTGGAAGTGAGTTTTCCATGCTAGAAGACGATCCTCTCCCATGATGCAGGCACTTTGAGATCTCTTCCCTGAGAGTTGTTTGACAAGTTGCCATGCAGATCTTAAGCTGTTGGCCGATGCTGGTTGACCGAAAAAAATGACCAAAAAAACACATTTTCTGGTTAAATTATTCTTTAAAATGTCAATGGACACACTGTATGGTATAAAATGGAAGCATATACAATATGCTACCCATTGCTACCCAACTTGTATTGAAATTTTTAATTAGAAATATAACTTTATGGAAAATGTGCATAATTGACTTCAGTATTTAGAATTATTATTAATTTATCTTTATCAACTGGTACGACCTTTCCTGATGATTTGAAGTTGGGTCTAGTTACATTTATTTTAAAGAAACCTTCACTGGATCATACTTGCATGGCAAATTTTCGATCTATTTCTAATGTCGCTTTTTTATCTAATTGATCCTTGAGAAATGCGTTGCTTTAGATCTCATACATTTTCTTGACGACAATAATCTGTTCGACCCTCTTCAATCAGCATATAGAAAGCACCACAGTACAGAGTCAGCCATTCTCTAGGTGCATAATGATATTATTTTAACTCTGAATAAAGGTAATTGTCTTTTTTCTGTGTACCTCGACCTGTCGGCAGCTTCTGATACCATGGACTATTCCATTCTTATTGCAAGACTCTCGTCTATTGGTATCCGTGGATCTGCTCTAAATTGGTTCAAGTCATATTTGTCTTCTAGGAAGCAGCAGGTCCGGATTGGTAATGTCAAATCCACCTCTATCGACCTAAAATGCGGTGTTCCTCAAGGATCAATACTGGGTCCAGTATTGTTTTTAGTTTACATCTCGCCCATGAGTGATATCATTAAGAGACATTGTGTCCAATATCATGTGTACGCAGATGATACACAACTGTACATCAGCTTTAATCCAGCAGAGTTTAATGAGGCGAAATCGGTTATCGAAGCTTGTGTTGTTGATGTTCAGGATTGGCTAACTAAAAACATGCTCTTTTTAAACCTGGTAAAACAGAAATCTTATGTCTTCATTCAAAACACTTCAAGAAATTGGCCATTGCTAGAAACATCAATCACATCATCGTTGGAGGTTAGATATATCGGAGTTGTATTTGACTCAGCAACGATTATGTCCAGACATATCAACAACATTAGTCAAACTGATACCTACCACCTTCGTAACATAAGACCAATTCGCAAACACACTCCTCGCTTATTAGACTTGTCCATGCACTAATAACATCACAGTTAGATTACTGCAATGCCATTTTGTTTGGTCTACCAAATAAAGAACTTAATAAACTACAACTAATTCTTTTCTTTTTTATACCAAATATTTCATTACAACGCTAGAATTATTTCACCTAAAATAAACTTACATTAATTTATACTCATTTTTGTCTAAATTTAATAAAATATGCATATTTTCCAAAAATAACATCACATAATTAAATACAAGTTGGGTAGCAATGGGTAGCATATGTATATGCTTTCATTTGATACTATACAGTGTGTCCATTGACATTTTAAATATTTAACCCGAAAATGTGTTTTTTGGTCAAAGGTCAGTAAAAGCATTTCCGGTCATTTTTTTGGGTAAAAGTTGTGTTAGACCGAATATAAATATGTATATTCTGAACAATTTGACACCAAAAGCAAATCTGTATGACAAGTGGTTGTCGAGATATAAGAACCACACATTTCTAACCCTTGACCCCGATTTTGGGCATCTTCGCCCCAGATAACGAATTTGACACATATCCCATATTGTTCCTTGGGGTCAAATTATCCTATAACAGTTGAGATATTCTCTCCTAAATTGAATGCATACAAATCTTACTCAGGTCCTACACTAGCAGTAGTTATTAATGAATAAAGGTCAATGACCTTTGACCCGACTATCTGACCAATGGCACAAGTAACCCGAAATTTCCAAAAACTTTATTTTGTTGTTTGACCACTAAAACATAGATGTAGAAACCACATTTGTCTTTTTAAACCCAGGAGTTGAGGAGTTATGAGCCATCAAATGCCACAAAAAGGTCACTGACCTTTGACCCTCAATATCTCACTAACGCAGCAACTAGAAGGCTGCAAAAATTTTTTGGTAATTATTGACACCTAAAGCTACAAGAAAATACCAAAAGACCTTTTATTAGAATTTTTTCAAGGTCAAACCATATATAGCCTCTACTACTAGGCCAGACTGGCCTAGGCTGAGGGAGCGGGCTATTATAATAAAATAAATAAGCAAGTAAAGTAAAGATTATACAATAATACTGTTTTCTATAACATGTAGCATCGGTGGTTCAGTGGTAGAATTCTCGCCTGCCACGCGGGGGACCCGGGTTCAATTCCCGGCCGATGCAAATTTTTTTTGACACCCAACAAAACTATAATGTCGCCCTCTATAGTAACCGGCTTTCACATTTTTTCCATGATTTGGTTTTCACATGCTAGGCCCACCACACATTTTACTTGCCTGGAGAGAGTATAATACTTGACTTGGTAACTCGTTAGCTAGCTGGCGCTCATGAAAATATATTGAACAACATGGCGGAAACTACTGGTAGTACTGTGGAAATTGAGAGCCAAAATGAAGGTAAATCTTGTGTGATGTTTGTTTATATATTTAATAATGTGAACTCGAGTGATTGATTATGTCATTTTGTCTTTAAAAGAGCGATTCTGGCCGGTACGGAATATACAATCTGTGATTGACCAACCTGTATCCAAATTGACAGACGATAGAACTTTGTTGCTAGGCCTAGGCCTAGGCCTAGCCTAATAGCCAAGATGTCGTATTTCATTTGCGGCACTGGAACGTTACATTTGGTTACTTAATTTTAGATTTTTTCTTCAACATAAGCATTGCTAGGGCCTAAGATAGGACTATCTATGCAGGATGCTAGCCTATATTAGTCTTCATTATAATATGAATAAATAAATTGAACGTGCATATAGGCCTAGGCCTAGACCTAGCCTAGGCTAGGCCTATAATCAATTCACTCACAAAAGGAAAATCAAAATTTTTCTTTTTTAATGACAGATCCAGCTAAGGCCCAGGCCTAACTCCCCAACCCCCACCCCATCATGACATATTTTTGCAGTGGTTACTCTTCAATTTCAATGTTCCATGTCTAAATTTAAGTAGCCCGATGTTGAAAATCCCGCTATAGTAAGTTGATGAAATCAAAAGAACACTTTTACTGACCTTTGTGCATTGTGATCTGTTTGTTAAACTAAATCCCTATGCTTAAATTTTAACCGTAAAAACGCCATGCATTATGAGTTTGACTTTCTTAATCAATATACCATGTCAGATGTTGACTGCATTCAGTAGGTCCGAAAATTCATCTGAAATAAGTAATGAAGAAGTAAAAATGTAGACATTTTGGTGACAGACAGTAAAGTCAACATACCATAATGTCAGTAAGTACTTACTTACACAAAGCTGATAAGCAAACAAAAGATAAGGTACTATTATTATTGAACATTATACAGTCAATAACATCCTCATATGATACCCCAACCTTGCCTTCCAAATGCATGAAAACAATTTTAGTCTGTGTAATACTAATAGTTGTATGCTTTTAACACCTTTTTTCCCCTCAATGTTTGAATAGACCAACATCGTCTTCTGTTGTCTCCCGACCTTTAGCTGACAGATCCACAGATGACAACCCCTTTTAGCACTATCTACAATGTGTACAACACCAATAAAACAGTTAAAATGACATGTATTTGTCTATACATTGAAGTATTACATAAAATTACTTTAATTTAGGGTAGGGTGAGTGTTAAGCTCTGTCTACACTATCAAACTTTATGTGACAAAAATGTGATGTGCATGCCCTATATATGGATGTGATGATGTCATATCACTACCATATTTAGCTATATCACTACCATATTTGGCCATATCACTACCATATTTGAGCCCATCACACTTTTGTCACTAGTTTGATAAGTGCAGATAGAGGTTTAAGGAGGTAGGGAGAAGGGGATATTTTAATGAGTATGGTCAAGGAAGTGTTTAAAGAAGGCAGGGGATATTTAAAGAAGGTGTTATTAAAAAAATGTATAAACCAACCTTTTTTGTTTTCTTTGATGAAATTTTAATGGGAAACAAATCTTTTGAGGTCTAATGATAAGATAACATCTACTGTATGAATCCACTAAGGAAATCCAGCTTGTTATACTGCATTGTAATTACTGTATGACACTTGACAGAATAAGGATGGAGCTATCTAAATAAATTGTATGTGCTTTATAATGATTTCTGCAATCAATAGCGTCGATTAAATTTATGAACCAATAAAATGAACTAACATTGTCTGCAACTATCTGAGATGATAAAACAAGTGCATAGATCAATGGTGTGTGTAGAAATTTAGGCCCTCAAGGTCATTATGCTAATAGGTTTAGGGGTCAAGTTGAATTCATTTCCTACTTGGAAATGTTGTTAATTTTTATCAACAAATAGGCCAAGTATTAGTACTAGTGTGAATTAAAGTGACTTGATGTATACACTACAGTAGGCCTGCCTATACCAAAGATCTGAATGACAAACAATGTAGTATCTGCAAATAATTTGTGATACAACAAGTACTGCAGTACGGTTCCAGGCTTTGTGATTTCAGGTGTGTGATCACATTGTAGGGACATTACTGAGGTGTGTGATCACAACGTACATTACTGAGGTGTGTGATCGTGCTTCATCCTATTACCTCAGAACTCCTGAGGATATATTTCGTTCATTTGCATTAGGTGTGGCGGTCAATTGTTATAATTTGTTATTAACATTGCAAGAATTTTTTATTTTAATCATTGAGTTTCATTTTCAACTTTTTAGTATCATACCTGGTTAATTTTTCAATAAAAAATTAATGAATAATAATGAACTAACTGTAACAAGATATATAATATGCAGAAGGTTCCAGGTTCGAATCTCGGTTGTGTGCGGCTTTTTCTCATTCTCACAGATTTCCTCATCTTTATCATTTCAAATTTTTTCATTTTCAGTATATCACCGGGTGGTTTAGAACTACTGTTCTGTGCTTTAAAAAAAAATATACTGTATATTATTAATTATTATATCGCATAAAAATCATTAACAGCCTGAATGATTTTGTACTATTTTCTAAAATTCAAAATTTCAGAACATTTAATATTAAAAAATTATAGCTCGTAAAAATATACACTATCTTTCGAGTACTGATGTAAGTCAGCAGTACATGTAAATTTATAATTTATAAAAAGGTCACATATATTGAAAATTCATTTTAAAATGCTGTCACAAACTACAGTACTTCAAAACTGACATAATGACAGTCTGCAGTAGCTAAGAGTTAAAGCCTTGTTGAGAGCTACTAGTCGCTGAAATAATGTTAAAATTCAGTATTATATTATCATTGATAAGTAGTTTTTTTTTTAACTGTAGCCTTTAGTATAGTCTTTGAAAAGGAAGTCGTTTTGGCAATTTATGGAGGCCAAGTATATTCTGTGCACATATGTGTATCATGTATGTAATTACAGTAGTGGATTTGTTAGTCCAGTGAGGCTAGTTGTATGCTAATAATATGCTCCTAATGGCCTCTATTAATATGCCTGTATATTACTAACTATGCTAGGAACTTTTTGCACACTTTCTCCTACAGCTATGGGATGATAATGATATGTTGGGAATAACGATATATTGCTTTGCATAACAATTAATATCATACTGTATCTGTATAGAATAGGTTGATGTAATCCAATGATTTTAATCCGTTTAGTTACAAATTCCTTTGTAGGTATAATAAATATTGATGGTACTATTATGTAATTGTAATTTCATCATAAATAATAATTATGATTGACACTGGCCAGTATACAGTAGTTTAAGTACACTAATTTTGTTCTGAACCAAACTGAAACTGTTTTTAAAATTTCAACTCTGCACCTATTCATTTATTCATCGTTATTGCAATCAATATATGAAAAAATATAAGATTGGGATATTTACAATTCATTTTAAAAAGCAAGAAATATATAAATATAAAAAAGTACCGTAAAAAAAAGTCACAAACAGCAAAAAACAAAGCCGGGTATCCAACTGTGCAAGGAAAAGGCAACTACCAAACATTAAAGATACCGGTGTTGATAAAAGGCAACTACCAAACATTAAAGATACCGGTGTTGATAAAAGGCAACTACCAAACATTAAAGATACCGGTGTTGATAAAAGGCAACTACCAAACATTAAAGATACCGGTGTTGATAAAAGGCAACTACCAAACATTAAAGATACCGGTGTTGATAAAAGGCAACTAACTACCAAACATTAAAGATACCGGTGTTGATAAAAGGCAACTACCAAACATTAAAGATACCGGTGTTGATAAAAGGCAACTACCAAACATTAAAGATACCGGTGTTGATAAAAGGCAACTAACTACCAAACATTAAAGATACCGGTGTTGATAAAAGGCAACTACCAAACATTAAAGATACCGGTGTTGATAAAAGGCAACTACCAAACATTAAAGATACCGGTGTTGATAAAGGGCAACTACCAAACATTAATAATACCAGTGTTGATAAAAGGCAACTAACTACCAAACATTAAAGATACCGGTGTTGATAAATGGCAACTACCAAACATTAAAAATACCGGTGTTGATAAAAGGCAACTACCAAACATTAAAGATACCGGTGTTGATAAAAGGCAACTACCAAACATTAAAGATACCGGTGTTGATAAAAGGCAACTACCGAACATTAAAGATACCGGTGTTGATAAAAGGCAACTAACTACCAAACATTAAAGATACCGGTGTTGATAAAAGGCAACTACCAAACATTAAAGATACCGGTGTTGATAAAAGGCAACTACCAAACATTAAAGATACCGGTGTTGATAAATGGCAACTACCAAACATTAAAGATACCAGTGTTGATAAAAGGCAACTAACTACCAAACATTAAAGATACCGGTGTTGATTTAAGGCAACTAACTACCAAACATTAAAGATACCGGTGTTGATTTAAGGCAACTAACTACCAAACATTAAAGATACCGGTGTTGATAAAAGGCAACTACCAAACATTAAAGATACCGGTGTTGATAAAAGGCAACTACCAAACATTAAAGATACCAGTGTTGATAAAAGGCAACTACCAAACATTAAAGATACCAGTGTTGATAAAAGGCAACTAACTACCAAACATTAAAGATACCGGTGTTGATTTAAGGCAACTAACTACCAAACATTAAAGATACCGGTGTTGATTTAAGGCAACTAACTACCAAACATTAAAGATACTGGTGTTGATAAAAGGCAACTACCAAACATTAAAGATACCGGTGTTGATAAAAGGCAACTACCAAACATTAAAGATACCAGTGTTGATAAAAGGCAACTAACTAACATTAAAGATACTGGTGTTGATAAAAGGCAACTACCAAACATTAAAGATACCGGTGTTGATAAAAGGCAACTACCAAACATTAAAGATACCAGTGTTGATAAAAGGCAACTACCAAACATTAAAGATACCGGTGTTGATAAAAGGCAACTACCAAACATTAAAGATACCGGTGTTGATAAAAGGCAACTACCAAACATTAAAGATACCGGTGTTGATAATAAAGTTCTTTGATCTATATGGTATTGTACTACTACTTGATAAAAAATTCAGTGACTGATCTCAATTGGTATGGAACAATGTGTGGTGACTTGGTGTTTTCAGTTTTCCTTGCACAATCGAGTACGACGAGCTTTTAAAGCAAGGGAATAATTAAAAAAGAAAGGGACCTAACAAAGTAATAATAATGATTTCCCTTGAATATGGGTTGGCCGTAGTGTCCCCTTAATTTTATATGTGTGTCCCCTAAATAGGGTGTGTCCCATAGGAGGGGTTAATGTATTATTGTTTACTAAATTGTAATACACAAAGTGTGAACTAAGCTCTAAGATTTAATGACATTTTACAATGAAGTTCAATAGATAGAAAATAGATAAAATGCATTGAGTTAAGTATACAGAATAGTCAGTTAAATATTCAAGAAAATAATATTATGATAAATTATTCCCCCAGCTATTGATTTGATAAGTAGATTTTTATTTTTGGTTTTGCTTTGCTGATTAGTTGCACTGTATACTGTAATTATTCAACCATATGGGAATTTGTGTATACATACTAAAGGTCAAAGTTCATAGAAATACTGTACAACATGCATCCTTATGCATAACTTTGTATAAATGCACAGCATGTGTTTAAAAAAGAAAAACACCTGTTGTTATTGGAATCATAATTCTATTAATCTCAGTCTACACTATCAAACTTTAATATGTGACTGACATTGACAACAAAATGTGATGTGCCCATATTATGGACATGATGATGTCATATCACTATTATATTTGGACACATCCCACTTTTTTTTTCTAAAACCTTTTCTGTAAAACTAGATACGAAATGCCATTGCCAAACGTTTAACTGTTAATTTTTAATTAAAAATCAATTACTACTGTACAACAAAAACTTCGTGCCTAGCTTACCTGGATAAAATACATTAAACAAATGATGACGATGTTAGGTGGCTATGTCCCACTTGAGGATGCTATGGTATAGACTATACCATTATCCAAAGGGGATGTGATATTTTAATGTATGTATTAGGACTGTAATGTATTTCCTCTCTTCGGAGAGAGAGAGGCTAATATTGGTTTATCGAGGTAAGCCAGGCACGATAGACTACCACAGATTTGTGTATTTTAGCTTAAAAACACTAGCGACTATTACTGTACTAAGTAGATCATTTTTAAATTTTTCTTATAATATTAATTATACATTTAACATCAATTTAAAAGTGAAATAGATAATAATTAGGTTTCTGTTGCATGGATTTCCCATCAACATTTTCATGACATGTGAACATGGAAGATTGAGCAGACAAAGAGATGAAAGCAAATGACATGTCATTAGTAAGGATTACATCACTATCAATAGATTCAATTGATTTGCAATTTTAACTGAAAGAAAGGAATGCACAATAGCAACTGTGGCATCGGTAATTGGATTAGTTCAGTTTTAAGTCTATACCGTAACCTGATTAATTTTTTACATGATTTTCAGAGTTTATATCGTGCCTAGCTTACCTGGATATTCTCCGAGAAGAGAGCTACTGTACAAGTCAAGATAATAAATGGTGTTTCCAGGGTTGTTGTGTGGGTGGGAGGGAAAGATGTGGTTATGCATCGACAGTGTTTCTAGGATTTTTGTTGGGGATTGGGAGGGAGTGGGAGGTTGTGGTTGCAAGGGAGGATATGTAGAGATGCATTAAGCAGTGATGAATAATATAAGCTACTTACAATGAACTGAATTAAATTGTTTCATCGTAAATTTAGGCTTTATCATTGACAACATCTAGTGGAGTTGTAGCTTGGTTGTTGTAGCATGCTTGCCTTTCAATCCCAAGGTTAAGGGTTCAATCCTGACCTACTGTTACAGCTACAGTAAAGTTGTTTTTCATGACTGTTGCGTTAAAATAGAGACTTTATTAGCTTGAATCCATCCTATAATTAGCTATAGTTGCTTGCTGTAGTGTTAGTACACATTGTATAATATTAAAATAATAGTTTTTTTTTCACTCTCTTGTAAAGGTGGATTCTCTTTGGCTGAATTCAATTTGAGGTTATTGTTTTACAGAACATCTGGTTTTCAAAGAGTCTTCATAGATTACTAAATTTATATACACGATAATGTCTCAAAATCAATTTTGGCTTTGGCTATTTGTTGGAGGTGAAAGTAATAGTTTTAGGCTTTAGTTACCCATACAGTACATACTATTACTAATGGACCTCTGTATCTTATTCTTTAAATTATGATTGTAAACATTGAATAAGGTACACATAGTAATTACAGTAGTATTATTTCACATTTTGCTATGATGTCTAGGTTCTTGAAAATTCTGAGTGAAGTCTACCCGAAAGAATATTGCATCCGTTTTTATTCAAAACAAAGGCAAAACAAAGTGGTAAATTAGTTAGAGTTCCTGTCACAATTTTAGCTAGCGTGCCATCGGAAATCAGCTCGAAACTTTGCTCACAGGAACTGAACCAACTAAGGTATGATAAATCGCAGCAATAACAAATTAAACCAATCATAACATCAGCCATTATATTATTTACAGTTCTGTTTGAAATATTATATAGTACAACAAAAGCATTAATATTTTGTACTGTATAGCTATAACTATAAAAGTTTCGCTACATGGATCTTTCGCGAATCGGCTACTTGGCCATTTTTGCAACATAAAACTTTTTAGCGAATTTGAAAAATATAGTAATAAGTAATAAAGTAAATACTGTAACAAGATCGCGTATGAGCGACCTTTATGGTTTAAAGATGCTAATACATAAGCTATTGTATACAGTAGTAGGCCTACTGAAAATTATTCGCGGCATGAAACTTTCGCAAATTTCAATCACTCGCGAAAAGTTTAATGTGTGCGCAAAATTTTCTGGTTTTACAGTAGAGAGTAAGTGTAGAACTTTCAATAGAAGAGTAAAACATTTGATAGTACACATCACATTTTTTTGTCACATGAAGTTTGATAGTGTAGACTGCAGAGCTTTAGGAAGTTTGGGCAACCTCTATAATTATACGTATGGGTAAAATTTGTGTACTACGTCGGTGTTGGTGCAAATGTGTGAAAGATTTTTATGGAGAATGTTCATAAGTTTGTATTGATTAATTAATTAATAATAATAACTAAACAATTTGTAACAGTTAGTAATACAGTAACAACATTTCAGAGGAATTGGAATACAATAACACATTGTTAAAGAATTGTTGGACAGCAGTGGATCGATCTTAACGTGCGTGTCCCACTAATTAGCCAAAAACTATTTAAAGAAAGTTAATTTGTTCCGGCAGGTAATTAAATCTTCCGGTATTTTGCAAAATGATGATCATATTCAATGAGGCATACAAATAAAAGGCACCCTGGAAAGGAAAAAAGTGGATTTTAAAAACTTTACGATGAGTCATGTATTTCATTCAACAGGAAGTATATGGGGCTTTTATTTGTTTCATGTGTAGTCCATTCAGTACACTTGACTTCCCTGACAAAAGGTCAGCCCAAGCCACAGACTACCTGCTATGTGGTAAAACTTTTGTTGATTGTTTAGTACCACAAATCAGCACAGAAAATCTGTTAGTATTTTGCTTCTTTACCTGACTGATACTAGTATATCTGACAGTTGAGCATGTTCCTTGGGAAAAGAAAAAAAACAAATTTGAAAGAATAGAATTTTCTTTCCCTTTTGAAAAGAGACCTTTACCAATAAAAAAAAAAGTGATCTTAAAATTAAATACGGTTTTAAAAACCCCATCGATTTCAGTCTTGATGGCTAAGAATAGTTTTTAAACCAGTTTTTGCGGAATAACATTTTGTCTGAATGTAATCACGGTCTGAATTTATTACGTTCTTAATTGCCGTGAACATTTTACTTGGAACTGTTCGTGGATAATAATGACGTTATTCTGCAACAAACCACAAATGATCACCGAATGAGAATCCAGTTTTAATTTAATAAATAGTAACTTGCTAAATCTCTTTGATGTTGCAAACAAACTAGTCTCAATGAATAATTTGTTTTAAAAATTGGCCCTTTATGAATCCCAATTACCGGAAATCAGAAAAAGCTACCTGTAAAAAGCCATCAATGCTCAGTACCTTCCTAGAACCCACATAAAAGCTACTGAGGTGGAAAAGACGCCCGTTTTTAGGCAATTGTTTGTGATGTTTTTTGGTAGAATTATGGCTTCCTAGGAAACAAATCCATGTTTTGATGTACGTAATCCAGGGCTTGTTGTCGCTCATGGCTGTTTGACACATAGGGGGTCGTTATTAATAAGCCTACTTTACCATAATTAATACCATGACCTTATTCTACTTTAACATTTACACAAATATTATTTTTGTTATGATTTCCTGATAGCGTATCATTGTTTAGTCCTCAAATCAAAGTAAATTCTATAATTAATGCTATGACCTTATTCTACTTTTTACATTGTAATGACACAATTTTTTTATGATTTTCCTGATAATAGATTGTTTACACTTAATAGTCCACTTAAATCTAAAAAGTAATACCACTGGTTACATCTTTCACTTCAAATTAAATTGTTACGGATTTCCTTGTATCATTATACAATACAATGTCACAAAATTTAGATTACCTCTTTTTAGCCAAATTGAATGTTAATTTTGGTATTCGGTTTTCCTTATTGGAATACATTTATCATTTACTGGTCCTTTTCTATGAAAATTCATTTTTCTAATCATTATTAATATTAAATAGTGCAGTTAAAACCCATGTGAAGTCATATTAATTAATAGTCTGTCAAAAATAGATCAGAAAGTTCATAATTTGATTAAAAAAGTGTTAGGTTATGGTGGCGAAGGGGAGCATACAGCCCTAGACCAAGGCAATCTAACAAGGCACTGAGCTCGTCTTGCCAAGGACTCCTAAAAGTCTTTTGATCTTATGTCTGGCTTCGACAAACAATACTGTACGATATACAGTACATATTCTCCACGGCGCAGTGTCTGACATTTGCGATTAGCAGCAAAATTTCTTGATATCTCCAATCACTACTGACTGCATCACAATGCGTGCATGTCTGGTCGAGGATATTACAGTAGTAACAGTGTACAATATGATAAGTGACGCATTTTTCAATTTAGCCATTTAATGATAACGATGTCGGCAGGTTGCTTTGCTTAAACATATCCAATTTACAATACCTGTGTCTGCTCATTATCAACATCTTCCACTACGTTACCAGAATACAAAAGATTTGATCATTACAAATATAGACTAAATATAATTCAAGTAGGTCACGCATTTTCCAGACAGATGTTGGCGTAAGCAGCTAAATATTATTATTAGGTCAACATATTTTATAATTTCTAAGTGCCTGGATGATACAGTATGTGATTCCTAGGTTAACATTTTAACTAAATATTGTAATAATTGTACTGTATTTGTTGATGACGTTTTTACAATAATAAACGAAAATAATGTGCGTTAAAAAATAATTAAACAAATTAAAACTCATTGAAGTTGAAGTAGTGTTTTGAAATCAAACATATAAATTAAATTAGTTTTGACAAAATTATATTAATGTAGTATTTTTTAAGGCATAAAGTTATGGTTGTGTTCACTAGTACACAAATACAGTATTAATTATTAATTATTATAGACATCAGATACGCTTTTCGGCATATTGAGTTGGGATTTCCAATATGCTATCACGGTGTGTTACATTCATGTTTTGATATCGGAGACTTATTGTGAAATATTACTGGAGATATCAAAGTTTCTGCAAATCATTGATTTTTCACGGGTGTCCTACATTACTTGACTAATAATATATTATAGAACCGTTACTTTCATTAGAATTCTAAACTCGTGCTATAAGATGATTTAACATTTCGGGCAGTGGAAATATACGAGTGTAACATTTTAATAATGATGGTGTCTGTATTGGAAAAGCTACAACAGTTGACATGTGAGGTCATGATATAAGACAGAAAAACCAATAAATAAGAATTGGTTATATTTTGGTAATGTTTAAACGACCTTGTGAATTTTAATAAAATGTTATAACCTTGAAATTTGCGTGTTAACAGCTCGTAATGAAAGCCTATCAATAAATTTATAGCTGAAAATTAGCATTATACAGTAGGAATATTGTACTCTTTAAAAATAACTTTATGAGGATGCATAATATTATTCCAGCATCATTGCAGACAGAGAAAGAGTGCCCTCTATTGGCAGATCTGTTAAAATAATTATAATGCTTTAATGATATGTTGTATTTGATGCATATTAATGGCATGGTCTACTTGCCTTTACAAGCTCTGTGAAATATGCAATATTTTCTAACAAATTGTGAAATTGCTTCTTTCTTTAGTAGTACTCTAGAATACAAAATATAAAAATTATTTCAAATTTGTAAGTGCTAATTAAGCCCTCTGTGAAGCTAATTAATTAGTTTTATGTAGTATTTAATATCACATGGGTTGAACCTTAGGTATTTGGTAAAACCAACCTCCATATTTTGTATTGGGCATGTGTGATGTAGATTGTCTACCAGGTGGACACCATTTACAGTAGCTGGACCACGATGATATACTATTCCTTAGGCTAGACAAAAATGAAAAATGATTGGGCTGAACCAAAATGAGTCACTATAGTGTTTAGCTGAAACAAAATGAGTCGCCATAGAGCTGGAGCAAATTGACGTTTTACTGGACTGGCCCAAAATGGGGAAAGCATTTGGCTCGACCAAAACGTTGGACCATTCCTCAGGCTAGACCAAAATGAAAAAAGATTAAGCTGGACCAAAATGAGTCACCATAGAGGTGGAGCAAATTGACACATCACTGGACTGGCCCAAAATGGGGAAAGAAACGCACCATTTGGCTGGACCAAAAGACATCATTTGGCTGGCCTGACATGAGATACTATTAAACTGGAGTACAAAAATGAAACACTGTTTGGATGTTATACATTAATAGGTCTACTAGTGTAATACCTGTCATTTCATCCATAAGATTGATTACATTGCATTGATGCCTACTTATCAACACTTCAGGTATGCTGATCAATATTTTGTAAAATGCATTCGATATAACGATAAACTCAAGCATATCACAGATGCACATATTTTGACTGGCTAAATATTTTGCAGAGAAGAAGATGTAGGCATTGATACCAATGATGGATGCGATTATATTTGCATTTGAAAGTGTTATATTCCATAGATATTACTGTGAATTTTATAGAGGCTATAACTATGTAGGTAGATGTGTTATAATCAATGTTAAATATTCTGTTCAGTGCAACAAGCTATTTACTAATAAATGTTTTCAAATCCACACCCTAAACTCCAGTAAAACCTCTATTAAGGGACAACTTCCGGATTAAAGTTTTTGATTATGGGTGTCCCTTAAATAGGAATTGACTGTAATGTTAAAACATTGCCCCTTTTTCTTTTCACTGGTAAGTCATCTCTTAATTGGAGGTCTTCTTGAAGAGTGGTGTCCAAAAGAGGGATTTCCCAAAAAGAAAAGTTTACTATATTACATGAAAAAAAATCAACTGTGCAATGTTTACTCCTTAATTTCATGGCCGTACATTAGAGTACTATACTCTACAAGCAGCTTGATAACTATAAAATTAATAAATAAGATTAACACTTTGTTGTGTTATATTTTTACAGATACTGTAGTTGATTTCACCATATAAATAACACACCACAGCAGCATCCTTTCACTATTAATATTAATGCGCATACATTGTTTTGGGACAAACTAGACTTTATTTTGTTCAATGTAACATTTCAACAATACAAACAAATGGTTTGAAATTCTGGACCATAACAAACTGATAACTATTATTGTCAGTTATGGATGAGTTAGTTGTTGTGGTCTTTTGTAAAACTGTACCTGTTTACCTTCTCTGATATGCCTCATTCGCTATGTATCTGATTGGCATTTAAATTTACAGGTTCACTTAGCGACAAATACTACGTTTTCACCATACGCTGTCCTGTGTGAACATGTGCAGAAGATCGAGTGGAGTTAACGTAAAATCCATGCTATATAGTTTGCTCGCTCACGTGAAAAGGAATTTGTATCGAGTCACTATTAGCCTTTTATAAACACTTGGCCAATTATAACACCTGTCATAAAAGAATCATATTATTGTTGTTTTAATCTAGTTCACATACAATATCTCGTTTGAAAGTAGTGGTAGAGTAGGTTAGTGCTTTTTTGTCCCACAGGTTTAGGTTCGAATCCATTTAAGATTTCATAAAAAGACAGATTATCATAGATGATACATGACAATGGTATATTATGAGATGCCTTATTTGTTATTATTATAATAAACTATTTTAATATGAAGGGCTAGTGTTGCCCGAAAGCTATGCTGCTTAAGCTTTTTGCTTATTTTATTTTGTATAGCTCCATTAAAATCCAGCCACTGATACCCACAGCATTGTCATTATTTTCAGTAATTTGCCTTTAAATTAATATGTAATAATACAGTTATTAATTATTATTGGAAAATAATAATGCAATGTTTTACCTTCAAATCCTGTTTTAAAACCTTATCACAACATAGTAGCATCAAGTACACAATGCAAATTGTAAATGCCCTTATGTTTTCCGTTAAAAAAAATTATCTATTAATAATTATTATTAACAGTAAATTTATGCAAATTTGACACGCCTCTTAAATTGAAACCACATAAAATATTGTAACGACAAAGCACAATTGTTGTTTATCTCGTATTTGTATGGTATCACATTTTGGTTGGTTGGATGATAATCTTGGTATAAGGGGTCTTTATTTGATGCTAATAACGTGTGGGATTGTCTTTGTTATTGCTAGCTTAAGGATCATCCAGCAATAAAAGGTAGTTTAGTTTATCTATGCTAAGCTTGCCGAGTAACAGACACGAGTGCAATCTATTTCATCATAACTGCACGCAAGTTATTTGTTACTGAACTCGGCGTAAATTGAGTTCTTGCAATTAAAAGGTAAAATGGTTAGTTTTTTTCTGAGTAATCATTTTGTTTTGAGGATGTTTCCATCAAATCGTTGCACCAATTGGAATATATTACATCTTGGATAATTTAAGTGAATAACTAAAAGGGTAAAACATATGATTCAGTTATCTAGTTTAGTACAACATTAGTAACTGTTCATTTTGAAGGAGTTTCTAACATATTGTTCAAAAAACCAATTCTTAATGTTAGTTTTTTTTGCCGAGTATATATACTGTAACTGCTCGTTTTGCCGGCGTTTTCTGTCATATCGTTAAGTGAATCAATTTAAAGATAAAAAATGGCTGAATAACTGCTCGTTTTTTAAGGGTAATTCCATCATGTCTTTTACCATAAGTAGTTGCTTTTTTTTTAAAACATAGTCTAGATATTTTGAATTGTTTTAGAAGTTAAAATATGGTTGATTTTCTTGGCTAAAGATAACTGCTATTACAGTAAGTATATTGCTTTCAATATGTACCATTGCATGCAAACCAGTTGTACAGATTCCTTGTGGGCCTGTCAATAACTCCCTTTTTAAACTACTAAATTTTATGGATGTGATTTATTGTTGTCTATTAGCACTTTATGCCATTGTAGAAGTATTCAATGGTTTCTTTCAATTGCTGTTTTTTAATTGAATACTTTATCTACTGACAACAAAACAAACTTTTCACACAGAACTTCGGCAATATTGCGGTAAGCAAGCCGGCGTTATTGCCGGTCTAAACCCATTCACACAAAAGGTAATATTACGGTAATTTTACCGTCTTCTGTGTGAAAGGCCACAGTGAAAAGGCGCAATATTTTAAAGATTACAGTCTTCATAAAATAGAGGTCGCACTTTTAGAGAAAAAAAAAATGGCGGGCACCGGCGACAAAACATGCCATGCGCGCACATGTTTGCTGATGTTGTTTTGTGTGTCCGTCGTTTAGTTTTATTGGTTTTTATTTACGATGCATAAAATCTATATTTTTGCCCAACACCACTCCGTGCTAAACTGCCCGATCGTGATGGCCATTCTACAGAAACAAAATCTATTAGGCCTACAAATAGACGCGAATTTAATTATCAGAAGCTGTTATGAGCTAGCACCGGGGAGCGCGCACCGGAGGATGTTCCTGCTAGAACTATGCTAACTAGGGCCTAGGCTTACGTATACAACGTTACAGCAAGTTAAATAATCTTTGGACCAATGGCAATATATGTTATATTTTTTTTATTATTGGCCGTATTCTTCCATTGTATTATTTACAAACTAACCTAAAAATATATATATGGATATAATCTAATAATTTGGCCTAAAGTAATTGCCACAGTCTTTCTCAATCAAGGAAAATGTCCCGAATTTATCCTTGCTTCACTGCGTAAGCAGGCGTTATATCGTGGACTCTTTCACACAGATCAGGCTTACGACCGTGACGGTAATATTACCGCGATTTTACTAGGTCCAGAGGCGGTCTAAAGGAAGCCGGCATTAAGGGGTTTTTACCCTTTCACACATAAGCCGGCGTTCGCGAATTACCGCAATATTACCGTCTTACAGCTCTGTCTGAAAGGGGCTTTAGACAAATTGTTCGTGCTTCTCTTGTGATATATTATATAACATCAAATAAATTTCCCCAAACATTCTTTCTACTGAATCTCCACATAATTTATATATGGGTGTTTCCATAAATTAAGGGGCCAGTGGGTATTTTAGTATTGGTGATAGTTAGTTTGCTGTTTACTCTAAATTGGTAATAGTTATTTAAAAAATGATTTTATCATATGATAGAACAATAATATGGGTTAATACTATTACATGTAGGAAAAAAAAAATTGAAAAAAAAAACGATTTAAAAAAAAATATATCGTGGTGTCTAGCTCATTTTATTAAAATATGTGTGACATTTAAATACACTGACATATCAGAGTTTAAAAAATATACTACAGCAATAGTTATTTTGTATTTATTTATCATCACAATAGAGTACAAAGCAACGTTAAATATAAGCTAATTACAATTTCCCACGATTTTTTGTTTTCCACACAACGGTCCGCGACGTCCAGCATCACAACGTAACATTTCGTGTCTCACTTTGTTACGTTGTTAGTACGATCTTTATTAGTGAACAGACACAAGAAGTACCACTATAATGACGAAAATCGAATTACATTCACTTCAACAGATCACTGAAATTTACCTTACACAATGTTCTACAAAATGGCGATTTTATTTAGTCAGTTACAGACGAAAAACTATTTTTTTAGAACATTTCGTGTCTCGTATATTCGTTACGTAGTTATTCATAGACCATCGGTGGTGAACGCCGCGAGAGCTATTTCTGAAGTTGAAGGTCACGTGATTCAAGAAGCAGGCGAACTAAAGTCTCGGCAAAAAAATCATCGCTAGGATCCGCGAACAGATATGTCTATAATTGATTAATATTTAACAAATTAATGAGCAAAATTGCAAAACATTTTCCACTAGGCAGGTTACAGCGTAACATCGTAGAAGATACGCCGTGTCTTGTTACGTAGTGTACTAGACCTTATACTGGTGTAGTATTTTGCAAATAATTAGCAATTAGTTACCATAAAATCTTTAAATTTTACATTATGTGTTTGCTATTTGGTTATTGCTTCTATATGACACAGAAAAATAAAAAGTTATTTAATTATTGTCACAAGAAATAGGGATAAAAGTCCATAGTTTACAACCACTTTCAGAATAAAAACAAATTCGTCGTTTTTGACTATTCTATTTGTTACTGTGGGAAAAAAAAGAATTGTATTTGGTTCATTTCAGTTATAATAAAAAACATATTACACAAAATAATGTGTAATATTAGTACATAATTTTGTTTATTTATTTAACGTTGCTATTCAACAAGATAAAATATGAATTAAATGTTTACTATAATATACATTTAAAATACCCTCCACTATAGTGAGCGAGTCCAAGCAACTTGGTTGTCGCGTATGCGCGCCTATCATATTTGGGCGATTTCACTTGATGTGTAGGGAATATTTAAGTTGTTTCAATCTACGGAAGATATACTAAGGTTTTATAAATTTAATAATAATTAATAACTTTATTTAAATTGATAAAAACAATTACATATAGTATAAACGCAAGGCTGTGGATAACAATTTATTATGAACGAAATCAAATCAAAACAACAAAGAACAATAGGTTCTCCTAATAGTAATAGGATAGTATTACCACGTGCTTGGGCAATGAACTCTGCTCCACATTGCGATAACTTTATTTTTAGCTGGCTCGGCGACTCCGAAGCTGAAAGGGGTGACTGGTATTTCTACAGGTCTGTACGATAATTATTAAGGGTTTTCCGAAATATCACGTGCTTGGCTAATGAACTCTCCTCCACATTGAGATCGGCGACTCCGGCGGTATTTCTACAGCGACAGTGTATACTCCATGTACGATAATTATTAATAGGGTTTTCCGAAACACCACGTGCTTGGCTAATAAAATTCTCCTCCAAATTGAGATCGCGTTTATTTTTAGCTGTTCAGTTTGATGAACCTTTATTTTTTAATTTTTATTGAAAACCAACGTGATTGCTGGCTCGGCGACTCCCGGTGCTCAAATGGGGTGACTGGTATCATTTCGGTCATGGTTCGGTGAACCTTTATTTTGTTGGCCAAAACCCACACGCTTCCTTCGTCGGCTCCCTACAAAGAGATCGCGCTTAGTTTAATGGGGAACCTTTATTTACTCTTCGTTTTAAATATATTCCATAGACTTCAACATTATAACTAGTCTACTGTTTTCCCGATGTGGTTTTGAAAACAATTATAAAAGAATGAGAAATAAAGTCAACAGACATTTTACAACATTTAAAAATAATACGTAAAAAACATTTATACCCAGTATAACTAAGACAAAATAATCAGTAACATATTAATTTTATTATAATAATAAAATGATAATAATAAATATTTGATGAATAAAATTAATATTTTAAACTAATAATCTGAAAAGAAAGCAATAGTTTTAGTCAAATCAATTTATGAGCATAACTCAAGAAAGACAAGTGTTCATTTATTGTTTTATAATTAATAATAATAAATATTATAATCCATCAACATAAGATAAGAAAACTCTTTCTTTAGTATAGTAGGCCTAACATATTTTATAATAATAATAGATATATTTATTTTTATTTAAATTGGTATAATTTATATTAAAAATACTTAATTACATACTTTATATTTCTATATGATGATGAATCAAATTTAACCCAGATGGGCAAATCTAATGTTTCATTGTCATTTTTTTCATCTATACAGATCAGCAGTTTATCAACAATGTTACCGTTCCAATTGAGAACTGCATTTAACCCAAAAATAGAGATGCCGCATCAACAAAAAGACCAACCAAAGAAACATCAGCCCACAGACGGTTCTCGAATATACAGTAATTTCAGCATAAAAAAAAATTACATAACTGAAATTAAATTATTAAACAGGGTTACTGTACATCAGGTGGTTAAAATCAGCACTGAAAGTACGAACCAACTTTATATACCATTGAGTAAACATTTTAAAAGTAATGCGCGATTTACCAAATTTTTCCCTTACGTAAATTTATATAGATTATACGTTTTAATGATTGAACAAGAGTGTTAATGCGAAGTATATCCAAATGTATTCTCAATGATTTTACTGTAAATGACTATTAATAGTATATTTTAGCAGTTTGTTGTGTGCAGTAGTAATTACAGTTGTCACACTTTAAAAATAATGTAGTAGTTCTTGTTGACTTATTTAAGTGAACTTTTTGGTGTCTCTGTTACACGTGGAAACTTCAATTTTTTATTGCATGAATTATATTGTTTTATTGATTAAAAGATAGTATTTGATATACTATTTTTACCAGTTTATCAATTGTATGCAGTAGTAACCACATTTGTTACACTTTAAAAATGGCTGCATATCAAACCATTTCATAAAACATTGTGACGAGTTAAAGTGAACATTTGGTGTCTCCGTTACACGTGAAATCTTCCATTTATATTTCATGAACCATATTGTTTTATTTCCACATAGAGGTATGATCCTGATTTGACTTGTTGCTAGTAAATGTATATACTTGAGGTATATTCTGTTCATTTCTGTATTGTTTACATGTAATTTTTAAACAGCAGTGACTTTACAAATCTTTTATATAGAAATTAAGTCAACTTTAACGGCTTTGCATAATTATTTCATAAGCTATTTTTTAAATTTGAAAAGGTGTGATTTAAATGATATTTTTCTGCATTGAAGATGTTCCCAAAAGCTATTTAAAAATCCAATTTAAACAGTTTTAGGTTATTAATAATAACTTATAAAAGGGGTAGATAATGTGATTTTGGTGTCTCCGTTACACGTGAAATTTGCTATGCATGTTGATACTATATAAATGCTGTTACATAGAGACAACAGATTTAATGTGTATTTTGCTTTTTTTTTTAGTTCAAGTACATGATATACTATTTAGAATTGATTATTAGACTTAGAATGTCACACTTTGAAATTCTGACCCTAATGTCACACCTTGGCCCCTTTATTTATGGAAACACCCATATTGATTGAATTGATTGATTGAAATATATATTTATACTGGATAACCTCTTCAGTCAAAGACTGACCTCCCTCCCAGAGGGCCCATTTATGATCAGTGGCTGTGATGTACTAATACACCGGGGTAAGCCCCTACTCGTCTCGAAAGATGTACTAGGTTCTTTAAAGTGCACACGAGCTAGATGTGTACACTGGACCTATGGTTTATAGTCCTTATCCGAGAAGACTCGTTCTACCACCACAACCATGGAGTGAGTGAGCCTCGAACCCCTGCCGATGTTATGGCTACGTAATTACGGTTCCACTGTTTTAACCGCTCGGCCACTCACTGTACATACTATGTACAGTAATCCATAGGCAAATACTGTAATACAGCGTCACATATGTATCACACATTGTACCTGTATTAATTTCACAGTATGTTATTGTTACAGTTCGGTAAGGCCTATTGCCTATGATACAGGCGGCATGTGGTATGCATGTGACACGGGACTTGCATAATTTGTGATTCATTTCTGTACAGTGTATATACAGTACCGATAATTGGCTAAAATTTGGTAAAGAAATGTCTTTAATAAATTACAAAAAATGAATAAATTTTTATATTTTTTGTATTGCAATATTATGGTCTCACTTAACTTATTAGATTCTATTTTACTAGTGGTGAATTCATTTCAGTTTTTTAGTATGGTACAATCACATAAATTTACAACATTTTACCAATTTGCCAAAAAGACATAATATAATATGACGTCAAAATGTTGAGCCCAGCATGATGTCATGTCATAGAGAATATTATTATTAAATTTTCTTTTGCCTACTGTGTATTGTACAGTGTAATATTATGTGACCTTGTTTTTGAAGTGGACAGCATATTTCGTCATACTGCTCAAGTGAAGTACCTAGTACAATATGTTTATAATAATAGTGTATATTTTGCTATAAGGATATCCTTTTCAAAATAGAATTTAATTTTCTCTAATACCACCATCTCCACTATTAAAAATATTAACATTTTTCTTCAGTCAATTTGTAAACAAATTTTATTCAACAATGGAGTGATTTTATATAAGTTTTATAAAAAATATTATTTGTTTACTAATTACTATTGTACTAAATGTCAACAAGCATTCATGCCTGATAATACATTAAAAATGTATGGTGTTTGCCTTTCAAATAGATTATTATTGTTATTAGTTATTTTTGTTTGCACATTCATTGTACAATATCCTCTGGGTTTAGTACTTAATATGATCTTAACATGTCCAAGAGCATGTGTATTTAAACTGGTCTTTCATTGATACCTTTCTTTTGTATAAAATTAACCTTGATACGTTGCTATTGTACAAAATCCTCCTCTTCATGCTTCGTGTATATCGACCACCACAGATTCTTTTATAACTTTTTTGTTACGTTTACGTAATCCACAACCTTGTCCTTATTCAACTAAATGCACAATATTTGTTTTTTTGCTACTGTTGTTTAAATACCATCATTATTGTCTCTTCTTTTCACTTTATTGTTCATCAAAAAAGCCAATCTTGACCCAAATCCAAACCAGATTGATATAAAAGGAAATCCTCAACAACATTTGTGGTAATTTATTTCTGGATATATCATACCTCAGATCTGCTGAACTTCACTCGCTACAGTATTTAAACGATTTCTAAAAACTTCTTTAAACTAACATTAATTATAGGATTTACTGTATCACGGATACATTGTTGTAAATTAAAGGTATGTGTACTACTTACTACTAAACAATATTAAGGTAAAACCAACAAAATGTTCTTTTAATAGGGATGTCCCCTAAATGGGGATGTCCCTTAAATAGGCATATCCCTTAAATAGGCATATCCCTTAAATAGGGATGTCCCTTAAATAGGCATGTCCCTTGAAAATGGTGTCCCTTGAATAAGTGTGTCTCTTGAATAGTGGTGTCCCTTGAATAGGTGTGTTCCTTGAATAGGGTGTCCCTTGAATAAGTGTGACCCTTGAATAGGTGTGTCCCTTGAATAGGTGTGTCCCTTGAATAGTGTGTGTCCATTGAATAGTGTATGTCCATTGAATAGTGTATGTCCCTTGAATAGGCGTGTCCCTTGAATAGGTGTGTCCCTTGAATAGGGTGTCCCTTGAATAAGTGTGTCCCTTGAATAGGCGTTGAATGGTTGTAAATCATGTTTCGCACTTTGTTTTTAAAGTGTCTACATAATAGTGTTGGCTATTTTAACTGTGCTGGACATCAGTGATAGCCTTTAAGTGCAACACACTGCTAGTCAGGCTTTCGTGACCTGTCGCCTTATATCTACAAGTGTATAATGTAATTTCACTCTTCCCTGGTACTATTACTTCTGTACACTAGTAGGAATTAGGTGGCATCTAATTATGACTACTGTACAGATAATAATTAGATTCAAATGAAGTCTCTCTTCAGTTCAACGATGACTTGATTTACCGCTTGACTTGGCAATACTATTCACTATTTCTTCATTCAGTTCTCCTCAATGGCATAAACAGGAAACGAGAAACCTGTAAAGAAATCGGCCACGTCTTCCTGTGTAGGTTTCCACCAACCACATCCTACTCGGTGGTGCCAAAACAACGATCAAATTCTTCCCGAAATCAGAATGTTTATTACATATAAAATAGTAAAAAAAATAGTCCATGATTTCATTTTAGCTGTGAAAAAAAGGAATTGTGCAAGTCTACTGTGTTCCCCCTGGATTTACCCATGATGTGTTTAACGGACAGTGGCCAAAATACTACTGTAAATCAGGAGATATTTTTCAATGATTAGTTATTTCAGTTTTCTGTTTGCTAGAATATAGAAAGAAAAATAGTATAGAAATGACGATAAGACGTTTATATTTTATAATTCTGTATCATAAAATGAACAATTTCTAGTTACATGTTTAAATAATTTTGTAACATGTAGTACAATGAATGTACAGTATCAGTATAGTGTACAAACCCATCCATATAAAATATGGTAATCGGAAAATACTAGATGACTAAGAACAATCTAATATAAAATTCACACCACCACAATAAATGGAACAGTCCAATTCCTGACTTCTGCCATTCAAATCTGTCGCAAAGTTCAATATTAATTCAAATGTTTCTGCTACAATTATTGATATTCGCACACTGTTGAGCGTTTGTAACCTTGATGATTGTTCTGGCTTCGTATTGACCCGTCCAGATCATTCGTCGTTCACATATTTGTCCGAGCTTGAAGCCTGTACATGTTGTTTGTATTTTTAACAAGGCTGACCTTAACAAACCATCCATGTTTAAGAAGTTTGATTATTTATGGGCAGGTATGTTTTGATATTTTGTACACATTTTTGTTATGAGAATATTCAATATAATTATAAATAATGCTTACAAAATTAGCATTTATTTATACCTAAATAGAACTTTTACGGTTTTCCTCACTTGGTGTTACACCCCCCAACCGCTCGGACTCACCCCCAACCCCTCAGACTCACCCCCAACCCCTCGGACTCACCCCCAACCCTTCGGACTCGCCCCCAACCCCTCGGACTCACCCTCAACCCCTCGGACTCGCCCCCAACCCCTCGGACTCGCCCCCAACCCCTCGGACTCGCCCCCCCCCTTTTTTTCTCCATCCCTATCTCATATACTGTACTGTATCCTAATAAAAGTCAAGAAGTAGAATATTATATTCTACTACAGTAAACTCACTGTACAGTATACTGTAACAAGTGAAAGGTGGCATTTGATGGGTGGAGCTAATAAGTGACAAAGTGTCAGAATTGACACTGTCATTTTTTAACGTAGGTCATAGACAGGTCAGCATAAATTCTTTACCATATTGTATTGTATTATAAAGTTATGCAACAAAATTTGACTTTGCAATCAAATGATTTTTAATTTGTGGTTATTGGAGAATTAATAGAAGTTTCAATTTTATTTATTCTTTAAAATCACATTTATTTTATAACTAGGCTTACATCAAAAGTTGTAGAACAAATCACAAAGAATTAAATAACATGAAAATTAATATATAATTCAAAAATATAAATTATATTTTCAAAATCTAATAGTATAGTTAGACGAAATGATGGTTTCTTTGCTTACCGTAACTTTTCTCAGTTGACAATTATTTTTTGTCCACTTAAAATATGAACTGAGTTTAGAAAGACAAAATATTGGGTGGTTTTTGTCCTAAGGCTTTCTTTGAAAACAAAAACTAGACTGATTAAATTTGGCTGATTTTTAACTGCGATATGGTTAAGGAGGATTACCAGTATTGCCTTGACCAGAATTCCGAGTTGATTCAAAGTTCTTTTTTTTTCCTTTTTTGTAATAAAAAGGATTAACATTTTTATTGTATGGATTTGTCGTTTTTGTGCTACTATTTTGACTTTATTTATTTTTAAATTAAACAAATTATTCACAATATTTTGCATGAATGTCATTGTCATACAAAGTTAGAAAAATCAATATCATTCCAACCTAATCTTTTTCATTGTCATCATCTTTATTGTCATAAGTTTATCATAATTGCGCTCTTTATCATCATCTGCCTTGTAATTATCATTATCATCTCGATTAATGTTTTTTTAAAATTTTATTTGATTATCAATTTTTATAATTGATAAAGTAGATTACTTATAAACTATAAATGTTTAAACCAAGTTTAAAGTTTATTGTTTCACACAATACAATATACAATATATACAGAACATAAATTAATAAATATAATTGTGGGAGGAGGACGCATGTATTGTCTATTAGAGTCCAGTACTACAGTTACGTAAAGTACTAAAGTAATGGTGTACAGTAGTAATATATGAGGTTGTCATTTTGACTCTGATGGTCCTGACAAAATAATGACAGCTTTTAATGTATTCACAGCATGTACAAGTGTGAATTTCTAAAGGGCGTGTTTCTAATAGTATAATAAACAAACAAATTAGGCTTTCATAACCGACACTACCGCCTTACAGACTTAACAATATTTTAATTTGAGAGGTATTGAAAGTTTTATCGGTTGATTAGCTGATTCCTGAGCTTTTTCTCTTTGTGCATTCATACAGCACTCCGGTTTCGTGCTTCAATTATTATGCCTGATTACGAGTAGATGCAAAATATTCTACGCTTTTGTGTAACGATATTGTCCATTTGTGTATTGATGATTTCGTGATGATCTAATTTTAACAAATGTTTTTGTTGAATGTTCATTGTGACTTGATGAACATGACTACTTGTAATGTTGCTGAAAGGGCAAAGGTCATTCTATCAATCAATTTAGAATGCTTGTAGAGTTATCAAAGGAATATTACATTCTAATTTGAACTATTTAATTGTGATAGCAATGTCCTATTTTTGTTATTAATATCTTACACGTCCTTAATTCTTTACAAAAGAATTTTTATTTCAATCATATGAATAAAAAATAAGTAACTAGACGAAAATAAATCAAATATTTCAAAACCGAACTTAATACTGAAATCTGAAAACTCTCCCAAAAATTAATTGAAATCTTTCAATAGGGACATTGGCTAAGACCGCCAACTTAAGAACAAGTTGGGTCATGTAAATTAATTGTACGCATGCGAGACACAGTTTTTTTTTTGGTTTCTAGGTCCAGACGACGACCGACAATGCATTAATTCATAGGACTTTAGGTCAATACAAATCAAAAGCTCCCTCAATGACATTCGTCAAACAGTGCAATTTGCCATCAGTCCAATTACTTTGTTGCATAGACAACCAAGCCTATAAAGACATAATTTGTGGACATTTAAAAATATAATAAATGAATACGATGAAAACAGTTATTCTTTATGATGTTCTTCATGCTTTAAAAAAATCACATAAGTTTGTGCCTAAATATTAATGTTGTAATTTAATGTGATTACTCAGTTGTACAGTCACCGATACGACCCACTCGGTGGTCACAGGACCTTAGACACTGACATACTTATTTACTGAACCTGAAAATGTTGTGTTAAGATACGTATCGGCACATCAAAGTAAGACTGATACTGTGCACAATAAGGGGATTATGCTCAACTAAGATTTGTCCTTTCCTAGTTTTGTTGAATTCATTGAAATAATAGATTTTTTTGTTTTAATGTTAACAATCTATTCAAGAGAAGAAATCAATGGTAGGACGGTCGATAATCCTGTTGATATCGACATGTTTTCATTTTTTTGTGTATTTTGTGGGTAAAGTGGTAAAGTTTCAATAAATATACAATCTATAAGGATTGTCCTAGTATCTACAGTAATTCACGTCCTGGTATCATGGAAAATGATTCTTGACAACACAATTCAATTTTTAAATTTTTCCCAAAACACTTTTAAAAATTACAGCAAGACAGTAGATATACTGTTAATCTCTGATGTCAACACTATCAAACTTTATGTTAAAATGTAATGTGCCTTTACAGTATATGGACACGATGATGTCATATCAGTACCATTAGGCATGTCACTACCATATTTGAGCATCACATATTTTTTGAAAATTAGTTTGATAGTGTAGACAGAGCTTTAATTTCTATGATAATTTCTTTGCAGACTTTTTTTGTTAGAAACCATGGTTATAATTTTAAATCTATTAAGAATTTTACTCATTTATTAAAAAAAAAAACATAGTACAGTAGGTACAGTAGCTTATAATATTTTATTTGAAAAGTTTTTGAATAAAATTGGTCAACGGTTTTAGTGTTCTCTATGTTTTTGACTTATTTTTACCATGAACTAAACAATGTACATAACATTATCATCAGTGTTTACAAGTACCATAATGTCTTGTCAAACCTAGCCAAGTTTCACTTGTTACTGTGAACTTGTGTCCGCCGGCTGTTTACAAAAGCTCAGCCATTTTGGTTTGTTTAAAACCAGCCAAGTTTCTAGGCTGATATCACGACCTTCCTTCCTGTTATAAAGGGCCATGCATCTGAAGTCACTTTATTAATCTCCCAATCCACCCTTTTTCAACGTGATGCCAATTTGATCATTGGATAGATATAACAAGATACCAAATTTAACATACTGTACAAAGTTAGGTAATAAGTTTCAAACTATAAGTTAAGTAGTCTTGTTTTAATGCATTAGTTTATACAGTTTTATTAATTTTTATTGAAGCTGATTATTCCTTATTTCCTTCATAAGACCTTTTATAAGAATTAGTTTGTGAATAAGTTTTTATAATAAGATAAAACATTTCATCATCATTGAGTTTGGAAAGATAAATGTCTAATCAACTGTTACTCTATTTGTTTAGTAAACAGCAACGTTTCACGACCTATCCAGAAGAATAACAGTATCCATATTTGTATTCATTATCATTGATTTCACTGATTTTGATTGTGATCATGATTATTACTATGATGATAATTATTATCATGATAAGTATTGTTAAATTTGTTTTTCTGTATAATAGTGAAAGTCTATTTCGTGCCTGCTTACCTGGATAAACCGACAATAGCCCTGCTCTCCAATGGAGTGCTTTGATACAAAAAGTTACATTATTTAATAATAGTAAAAATATTGTATTCTTTCAGGTGCATATAATGGCAATGAGGCCGAAGCACCAAGCCTAAACGACGCCTCTAAACCAACAAGTGACACCGAACCCCAAGACACGCCTTCACACCATATCGTAGACGAAAGTGGAGACTCCCTAGTACCTTTACAAAACACCTTTTCTACCACAGATTCCGACACCGGAATCACAGACTCCGAAGCCGGAATAACTGATTCGGAGCCCATAGTCACCGACTCGGAAGCAGGAGCTACTGATTCAGAAGTAGGTGGCGCTACTGATTCTGAAATTTTACCAGAAGACCCAAGTAAACCAGAGCAAACTGAGACCATCCCTGCTGACGGCACACCAGTTGATGGTACACCAGTGGACATACCAAGTAAAGAAACAGCTGAGAAAGTACCAGACACTACTCAAGGTGCCGCCAAAGAAGGTAAGAACATTAGCAACTATCAATGTAAAATGGTGATGTTTTTCTAAGGTTTCTTGCAGTTTACTACCATCAGTATTTAAAGGATATGAAGCTGATTTTGGACAACGTAGCCTCTGTTAATATACCTTCTGACAGAGCAACATATCTTCTCAAATCTCATGCTTACTTAACCAACCAGCATTGTTATTTCATCAACTATAGAAAGAATCAATATATTTTGTAGTGGCTGAATCAATTGGTTTGTAACCATGCAATAAAGATCATACATTAATACTTAGCAGCTATGTAGTTGTTCGTATTAAATACTAATAAAATGTGTATTCATTAATGAAGGGCATTGTAAAGAAAACATTTGTCTTATCTATCTAGGTGCTATTTCATAATAGTTATTACTTCCTTTGGGAAGTCTGGTTTAACCCCAGAATTGAGGAAATGGGACGAATACGGAATACATAGGATTGTTGTTTCCCTTGTTGAATTCTGAAAATAACATCAGTCTCTGGTTTCTGTAGTTTTGTTTTGTGTTTCTGACAATTAACATTAGTAATATTTAATAATAAAATAAATTTGTATTATATCAGTATTCAGTAGAACCCCTATTAAGGGTACATTTAAGGACCCCAAAAATGTCCCCCTGAATAGGGATATCCCCTTAATAGGGATGTCCCAGGGTTTCCACTGTAATACATTACACTATTTTAGATTGCCTGCCTGTTGACTTCACCAGATTCTCGTTTATATGTTTCGTGCAGTATCATAGGAAAATTCCATAATACAGTACAGTACATCAACACATGTGTCACATGTCGCCTGTCGGTCCGTCCAGAGGTTGACTTACCCTTCCCTTTCCCACCTCAATTATTAGCATTGTAACTACGGTTATGTTGTGTTTATATTTCACCCAATTCTCTGTAATTATCTAGATTTCAGTGCTGTCATAGGAAAATTCCATAATACATTATCACATGTGTTTCACATATCGCCTAGTATCATACTGTAGACCATCACCTAACCTTAAGGCATCACATACTATGAGAAACTGCATGCCTGAATAACGGATGCTGTACTACTAGACAAATATTATTACTTTACTTTGGTTTTATTTTGTGGAGACACAGCAAGCCCGTAGCTAGAGGGTTTCGAACCCCCTTTTTCTGAAGTGCCCATATCAACAGAAAAAGTGCAAGTAAATAGGCCTAACTTAAATAGCAAATTATTTTCATTTACTAAGCTAGGCCTAAATCTGTTTTCTTCAGTTGCTTACGCTTGTACTTGCCCCAATTCATGCAAAAAAGAACCACCTGTAAAAATCCTGGTTACAGGCTTGTCCACATCATTTTATGTATTTTTTTTTTCATTTATTGATTGGCCTTGTCATTTTAAATATTGCTGGTGGTACAATATCATTATTGATGCAACCTGTATCACAATCTCATTATTAATTCTTTTTGTGAATTCCAGCTGTTCAAAGGAATACTACAAAATGTCGATAAACACACCAGCATAATTATTTGATGAATACTGTGAATTTTCGTTTCATGCTTGTTTTGGAATTTAATCTGGACACAGTTTTCTTGCTATCGGGCTGGCTACTTGCTCGTAGTAATGGCATTTGTGGTAGCCCGAAACAGACCTCACAAAATCATATTGTATTGAACAGGCTTATGAAATATTGTCTGATCTGTTGTCTGCCAATATATTGGTTGGATAGGTTGCCATTTTTTCTCTTGTCAAAATGGCTAAATTGAATAAAATAAAATTCTTTTTTTTTTTCCGCATTGTACAGTACATTGCCTTGCCTTTGGATTGCGCTAACTTTTAAATTCAATTTAAAGCACTGATTGGCCTTTAAATTGATAGACATTTTCTACGAATGGAAATGGCTTTAGGAATTTAAAAATAACAAAATGATTACTTAAGACACTACGTGAATGCTGTAATTTCTCTGTTTAATAAAGACAGCAAATTATATTAAGCAACGTTTATTTGTTCCTGTAAAGAACCTAAGTCATGGGTCATGTGATCTGTCACCTGGTCATAGTCATGTGATTGAGCCGATCTTTAAATGATTGAAGTTATTATTGTACAATAACACTACTTTAACAGTAATTAACATATTATTTTATTGTATGATGTACTTGGCAGACACGGTCGTTGAATATTTATTCATTCGTTTTATGAGAAAATTAACCTACTGGCATAGCAGCAATACTAACTAGCATTATTTAATGTATAACATTGTAAGGAAAATACTGAATGCATAATATTAAATAATATTTAACCATCAAAAACATTTTATATTACTGGGTGGTTTATAACTAATGTTCTGTGCCTGTGTGTCAATAAATACACTGATATAAATTTAACATTATCCCTTATTATTTATAAATAGATAAACTATAGAGGGCAGCATACATTATATCAAGAATATGTAATTTCTTCTGATATTTTGTACTGTATGTTAATTAGATGCAATTGTAAGATAATTACAGTCTTTCTCGAGTCAGCTGATCTCAACTACTTGTTCGCTATGTTGATTAATTAAAGTATAGTTGTCTGTAATTAGTTTTTATTCAGAGATTTTGTTAATTGGGCACTTTAGGATGGTTATTGATACTAACAAATGTAAAATAGAACTTAAATGTTGTATGGTGGCTACTATTATATAAAATGATATGTAGGATGTGACTTTACAAAGCCTGGGTTCCCACTAGGACGTAATGCAACGACGTAAAAGCGACAAAGGAATTTAACCAATCACAACCAATGGATTATCCAAATTTTCACTTGGGATTGGTCAACTTGCTTGTGTTGCGCTTGCGTCCTTGCGTTGTGCCCTAGTGGGAACCAAGCTTAAATTACAATAGAACCCCCATTAAGGAGACACCACATTCAGGAACCAACAATGTGTCCCCTGAATGGGGGTTGACTGTAGTGTTATACATATTGCCCATCATTCATTTCATGGTAAAGTGTCCCCTTAATAGTTGTTTGACCACTGAATAGTTAATACTTCATTATGAAAATCATGTTCAGAAGAATAAATATTATATTATATTTGATATTGAATAATATTAACACTAAATAAATTGTAAAATCGTTAAATTTAGATCTAGTGTACTACTAGTACTATATTGTAATCAAAATTAATTGCTTTGATAGAATGTACAGTAAAATGGCCTCATCTTATTCTATAGGACAGAATAACAATAATCATCTTCTGGTTTTAACTCTTCTCATTGTACTGTACGATCCCTTTTCATGAATCATCACACAAGTGAGACACTATAATAGAACATAGAATAAAACACATTATAATAACAGTGGGTGTCTCACTATTGCCATTATCTAATATATTTCTAAAATTGAAAGTAATTGTTATAATCACATGATGAGGATGCAATAGGTGTGAATTGTTAATATGTTTTTGTTGATGCTGTCATCATATTTCATTTATTGTGTTGACTGAAATTAAAATTCATAATTACTGATTTAATCAAATTATTATTAAAACATATTATTATTAAAACATCAAACCTAACCTGCTGCCCACTCTCGGTAGATTTCCATAATGAAATCACCATATCTACCATTTTTTATTTAGGTGAGTTAAAATGGCATGGTCATCCTTTATTGTTCCATTTTATAAATTTGAATGCCACACCCAAACTTTACAATTAAATCTTCTATGAAATATTTCTCTAAATATTTTAAACTTACTGTATCTATTTATTACATTACATATCTATATTAAATATCTATATTAAATATATTACATATTAAATATCTATATTTCACATATTTATATTTCACATATCTATATTTCACATATCTATATTTCAATACCAAAAGCTTAGTAAGAATCAGCACGCTCCTTCGGCCACAAAACATGTCCTCCATCCACAAACTAATGACATTAGAGCAACCAGACTGTTTATTGTCAATAAACAGTCTAGCTGTGACTGCAATACAGTCTTTGGCGTATAATGTTGTCACCGCTTCGCAAGAGGAAACTTAACATGAATGTGTTTATCTTCTGATAAGAATTGTTTGTTCGCGATGTTGAAGAAAGAGCACAACTGGCCGAGAAAGCACGCTATATTTTTAATTTTTAAATTCAGACAAAGGAAATAGCATGTAGCCACTTTACTATGTCAATACATTGCACTTGGTCATTATGTTTTTCTCTCTTTGTTATCTAATGTTAATATTTAATGTTATAGGCATCGATTTGATTAATTTTTACTAGTATCAACATTTAATTAAAGAATCAATTTGCCACACCTAACTCGGATGATAACAATATTGATATTGGTTTCGATATTTTAAACGTCGTTCATTGTAGGCTTAATTGATTGTTTTTTTAACTTTGAGAAATTTAATTTTAAACTTAACCTGCGATTACTATGTTTACAATAGAATTATTTCAACATTCACGAAAAATGTTAATTCAACCTTTATTTCATTTTCTACTACATGAGAAATAATAAGAATAATATTGCTAGGTATTACGAGTATTGGATGCGTATTATATTGTCAATAAACATAACATATACATAATTATGCATTAAAAAGGGGAAAACAGTATTTTTATTAATGCATCGTATCCGGTTTGATCTCATCTACTGTAAGTCGGCAATTACTGTTTTACCAGCAGGGTAGCAATTTGACAGATTATGCTTTAAGAGATTTATCAATACAACAAGGTTAAAGGTTATGACCCCACATTTATGTTGATTATCTCGCTAAAGGTCAAGCTTTAAATAGTGTGTCTGACTTGAGGTTGTTGGAATGTGATTGGAGATTCCTTACTAGCTGTGTGAGCAGCATGAGAAGCAGATAGATTGGTAACAATACATACAAGTCTGGTAAGCCAGGCTAAGGCAAGAAGCTGTATAAGTGGATAAGAATTGATTACAGTATAGTGCATAATTACTCGCTGCTCATTTTCGTTGTTGGGTTATCACGTCGAGTCATCTAAACAATCATCTGTTTTTGGAATATGAAGCTGTAGAAAAATTTTGGATCATAGTTTTGATGATGAGAAGTTCATAGCATTGTGTCTTTCAGTAAAACAATGAGATTATTATTAATCTTTAGGATTAGCTGGTTTAAGGATTAGTAAATGTTCTCAACAAGAGGGTAAGTCACTGCTTATCAAACAAACAATGTACACACACTATAATAATATTGTTTGTCATATTTGATGACTACACCTTCAAGATGAGCATATTTCATAGATAGTTCCTTCTTGATAGGTAAGCAGATAGTAGACAATACAAAATGATATTGTCTGAGAAATGCATATACTGTATTTGCTTTGATTGAAAGATATTGTGGTAGTACTGTAGCCACCTGAAGATTTTCTATTTTGAAGTTAGTGAAAAGATGGTGGTTTGTAACTTTTTTTAGGGAGGACGGGATACAGAAAATGGTGCATCTTGATTGGTGTTGAGTGTGTCTAATATCCAATAGAGTTAATGTTACTGTAGGTAAATAGACGTGTGTGTACTTCAAATAGAGTAGGTTAGGCCATGATATTGTGTACCCTATAAAACCAGAGTAAGGAATAGTTTCCTGGTGAGTTGATCATGGCACTGTGCTGTCTTAGAGGGCCTGTTTCCAACTAAACTAATACTGTGTTGAAACACTAGTTCTCGTCAGATCATGAAAGTTAAGCACCATTAGGCTGAGTCGGGGTGGGAGACCATCTAGCAATGGCAGCAAGTGCTGTATATTGTACCAGTGTGAGTGATGGTGTAATGATAATATCGTACTAGAATGGGTTTGAGCCTATCCGTACCATACTGATTGCATCCTTAGGCAAGATTTTTTCTCATTGCCTCGTGCTTCGGATGGGATGTAAAGTCTTTGGTCCTGTGTAGATATAGAACTTTGTACACTATTCGGAAAGAGTAGGGGGTCGTCTCCCGATGTACTGATCTGGTAGGCGCTGCACTGCGGTTGCCGTGGGTCCGTGTAGGGCCTAATCCGAATTTCCTCAGTTTCCAGTTAAGTTTGAGGACCAAGAATAATTCATTTAATATAAAGCTTAGTTACCAGTGAGATTCAATGCAAATATGTGCAACATAAGTAAATTTACTAACACTAACAGACAGATCAAATGATCAATCACTTGTACTAAGTAAAATTGCTTTGAAGGAACCAATCTTATGAAAATTAAATAAATTTCTACTTCACATTTTTATCTGAATCATAGCCTAGGTCTTTTCCAATATCCATATTGGGTACTATACAAGTACAACACAATACAAGTGTAGTGCTGCCTTCATACAATATTCACAATTCATACATAAATAATATTATCTTTTTATTTTGAATGCTAATTTGATATGATTCACAATTGTACCGTCTAAAAATGAACTTGAGTTTGCTTTACACTCCGACGTTGTTTACATTTCATGAGTGCATTGAAAGTCTACCAACTGCAGTGTAGTGAAATAATATAAAGGGGACTTTGAATACGACAGATAGATCAATCAATGTTAGCCCTGTGATCACGAGGAGGAAAATCAGTCTATTGTCTGGTATAATGTGAAGCTAGATAGGTAGCAGTAGTAGGAATTGGATCGTAATGCGACAATGCCAAGTAAAGGTTTAAAGACTACAACGGTTAAACATTCATGTCCATTGGGTAAGATCTTGTGTTCTTGCTTATTATTTCATACTGTACTATTAAAATACAATAGCCAATATCTACTGTATGTGTTCAATATAGTACGATTCAGGAATATTTCAATTCAAGTCATTTAAATGTATCTACTTTATAATTTATTTTAAATTGAAAACTTCAGATTTTGTTTGTGACTGAAAAAAGTGTTGGAACCGCAGTGGTACTCTCCTTCCCTGAATCCTATAGCGAATTTTATTAGGTGCTGTAGGTGCTGTTTGTACTTAGGTGTGTAGAAGTTTACCAAATTTAAGCGTGTTGTAAATCGCACTCCTCAAGGGCAGTTTAGGAGTGTTAGGTGAGTGATCGCACTCACTCGCCATAAAAGACAAGGCTTGAATTGGCCTTTAATCCAGACTCTCTTTCTGGCCTGCTTTTGTTCACTGCCAGACAAGCACTCTTAGACTTGGCCTGCTTGAGGCCCAACCATTTTGTGAAGTCAGATCGGTAGTTACGAGCCTACGCCCCAGTTTTATAATCCTGTTGTCTTATGAGTTCTGACAGATTTATGTATTGCAAGTGATGATTCTATACTACAGTAACTGACTATAAAGCAGCTGCTGCAATACAACTATTCAATATATTGCAGACATGATGGAGCGCAATACTTCAATAACAAATAAACATTTCATTACAAACTCAAAAGCATTTACTACACACGACACCTGCAGGTGAACAACTATTTAATAACTGCGATAATGATTCTAAATTTACCATTGGAATATTAATTAATACACTGTATACAACATTCTGACCGATTCATAGATTTTTATTATAGTAGAACCACTATAAAGGCGACACCTTGTGACTCAACAGGGTACCTCCCACCCCCTTCTTTAAATAGCCTGGGGTGTCATCTGAATCTCTAGGCTGACTGTAAATTGTTAAAACGACCTTTTCATGGGAAAGTGTACCTTTAATTACGGTCTCCCAAAGAAGAGTTTAGCTACTGTATCTTGTTTTATAGTTCACAATCATTGTCCTGCCCTTATTTATAGGCCTTATGTCCAAGTCACTCACGATACAAATTCCCATGCATACGTAGCACTACAAATATTTTACAATGGAAAGATAGTTAAATTGTAATCAATTCATTGTTGTTGTTACTGTGCATACAGGTAAACAAAAGGATTTTATTATTCATTCGGTTTTATTTTCAATATCGTTATTGATTTACATTTTTATTACCTCCTGCTACACCTATTGTAAAATTAGTGTCTGAACTGTAGTTATGCAACGCAATGCCGACAAACTGGCATTTCAACACGTTTTTTACAAACAATACCATAATGAAAGTGGTGTAACTCAGGGAGCAAAAGCACCTGGTTTAGCACACCTAAGGGTCCTCCAACGCTGGGTGGTTGTGCGGCTCATGCTCTCGGGTTCTTTAATCTCTGGGAGCTCCTGGGTTTAGCCAGGGAGTGCTCATAGCCGTTGCACCACTAAATACCGGCATACTTTTGAATGTACAGTACAAACAGATTTGTAATTAACACAAATAATCAATGCTTAGGATTTAATTTCTACAAACATATATGTTGTAATAAAAACTCAAAATAAAGTATTTATATTGCTAATTGGCAGCAAACAGATGTCTGCTTTCACAAGAACACAAACCAACAACTTTATTTCTATCATTTACTTTATACTGGACTTATAGTCTATAAACATTTGAGTAGCTGCTTGCTATAATAAAGATAGGATTCCAAATGGAAGAATTTGTGAACACTTTGGCAGACAAAGTAGCATTGGCATGTGCATTTTAATACATAATAAAAATAAAAATTCCAATTTTTTACTATCAGGCAATACCGTAGATGCTTTACTTGGAAAATTCATTATCAATATTCTTGATGATTTAGAATTAATTTATTCCTTGCCATGGTTTTCAATAATACAATCAAAATTGTCCTAAAAACAGCATAATTTAAAATTCAATAAATATTATAATTTACGAAATGGCAAGAAAAACCAATTAACAAATTGTAATTCATCACAGACATTGCCACCATTATTAGAGCATTTGTAATAAAGAATTGTCAATGAAATTGATAAAATAGTTGGTAAAACGGTATGTTTTAAGGCAAGTAAGTGGCCGAGTGGTTAACATCGGCAAGAGTCCCACTCGCTCCATGGTTCTGGTGGTAGAACAAGTTATTCTCGGATAAGGACTATAAACCATAGGTCCAGTGTACACATCTAGCTCATGTGCACTTGAACCTAGTACATCTTTTGAGTAACCACTGTGCAATTGGGACTGGACAGATTTAGAGAGGTTTTACCACGTGTTGTTTGTCCCATCCTTCAATAATGTGTACATTTTAGTGAAAATTTGAATATATAAAAGGTTGTTATTACGTTAAATTGCAACTGTAATTCAAATTATTGGTTTTAACAGGTAATTTGAAATACTGTATTCACTAGTGCTAATTCTAGCAATTAATAATTATGTAAATATTATATTATATAATTATTAATGCATTATGCCTTTTCTGTGTAAGTTTAATATTTGTTTGAATTTTTGAAATTCCTCATTGATTTCTGTTCGTATTTTCATCGTTGTTATTGATTGGTGATATTTGCGATTAAAACGCTAGACCTCTCGTTGACTCGTGAATTAGTCAATACAGTATGATTGGAATTTGTTAATGTTAAGTTGCAGTAGGCAGTAGTAGATAGTGTTTTTATAGCTTACCAAAACGAAACGAGTCCATGAAATATAGGAGTAATCTCAAATTGTTTACATAAATTAAGGTACAGTATATTAGTACTAAATTACATATACTGGACGATTGTATTAGTGTTTGTTATGGCTGATAAAGAATAACACTTTCCTTTTCCATAACAATGATTTTGTACTACTGAACTAGATAGCTTTATGTTTTTTAGCCCATATAGATGTAGACCTAACGAGGCTCCCTCAGACTGCCTAAACTTTTTACTGGACAACTGGGCACAATCAGATTGGGATAGCCTAGCCATGTGCAACCATCCCAGGTTCATACTACACTACTAAATCTGCAGGAGATATTTTTAATACTTGGATTAATTCAATACCGTATTTATTTCAAATACGCCTCCCTCAAGTAAAAGCCCTCCTAAAAACCCTCCTGACCTAATTGGATCTGTGTATAATTGGCATACAACACTGCTTATTTTGTATTTAACTGGACTTTTTACCACGAAGCAAAAGAATTTATCAAACATCGGTGTACAAACTAGCATTTTGAGGACCATGGGCTTATATTTGGTTTTAGTCCTAATTAACATGCACAGTATTTATGTTTGTCATGCAATCATTCTTTAGTCTGCAATGTGTAAAATTCTCACTGTTGGAGCAGTGGGTATTTGAGTATGTGTCTGTACATGTTTAAAGACCCCTTCCCTGCAATTTTGGACGTTTTTTGGAAAATAATACATATATATCACTTTAAAAACATTAAACCATGTCATTCCTTGTCTTAAATGTACGTTTTATGGTAAATTATGATAAAAAGTGAGAAACAATGCACTACCTAAGTAGCTCGCGGCGATCGACCTCTCGTGGACGGTCTTAGGCCTAGCCTAGCTAGGCTTAGTTTTGTAGGCCTAGCTGGTAAACATCGATAACGTACGAACATCGTACGCTAGCTATATACCTAGCCTGACGTTGTATAGTTGCTGCATTAATTGTCTTTCTATTTTTGCCAGACTCCGTTGATACAAATTGGGGAAAACCCGGTATTTTCGCTGAAAAGTTAGGAGTCTTCCATTTGTTTTGACTTCACGATCGATCGAAAAGTGGGCGAATTACAGGTGAAAAACAAAAATATCAATCCGCGCGCAATGCATTTTGGGATTTATAGCGGGCCTCTATAATTATTAGAATCGATTTATTTTTCACATTTTTAACCGTTTAAAGACGAAAAAAGTTATCGCAATAGGACCATATAGTATTATTTTTACATTAAATATAGTTTGTGATCTTAAAATAGATCTAAAAAACGTAGGGAATGGGGCTTTAAAATACAGTTTGCATCAGTGTTAAACCATGGAGTAAAGATTTACTCCATGGTTAAACAGTACATTTCTATCTACAAAATTATTCCCTCTCAGCGGGTAATTTGTTTTGTGTGATAATTGTGATTGCTTGGTGATGATTATGGCTGGCATTGATGAGGATTGGAAATCTTGCAGTTGGCCTCCGGGCAAGAATTAAAGGACACATGGCCGCCGCAGTGAGGAATTATTTCACCACTACTTTCTGAATTCATTGTTTTAATGGAGTCGTATCAACAGTGGAGTCTGCTGCTATGCAAATTATAGATTTCTACTTGATTTTATTCATGCAATATGTTTGCAGTGGTCACTCAGAATATGAAATCAATATACTGTACAAAGTTAAATTTGTTATAATACGATATTAAAATAAAAGATTAAAAATATTTTCTTGACTCTCGCAGATTACGCATCTTCAAAATGATGTATTCTATACTATGATAGAGTTTACATAAATCTTTCCTGACATTGATGTGTTGTTTGTACAGGTATAGGATGCTGTGTGAGTATTAGTACGGAAGATGTATGTCGGTTCTACTCTATGGTTTTTCATCCTCACAGGGTCAGACACTTCATTTTTTTAGGTAGATCACCTTAGCAATAGTTCAGTGCTATTTAATATACTCAGTTAGCAGCATTGCCTATGCGAACGTAAGGTGCGAAAAGATATTTGTTGCTTTACATTTTACTTTCATGTTTCTAAAATTTCTTAGATAGAAAACAGGGTTGCACATTTTGCAATATACCTGATTATAATATGGTTGTCTAGCAAGACAAGTTTTGGCTGAGTATAATTAATTACTCAAGTAGCCTGTCGCTAGACTAGCCAATGTATGCAAGGAGTCAATCAATAGTCAAACGCATCTCATCATGATTTCCCATGTGACCAGGCCAGTAGCCATATAATTTAACTATACGATACCTGGATGTTTACTTGTGTATTCTACAGCTATGGATACTGGCAGCCGTACTAAAAGCCTTGGGACAGTACTGGGTTGAGTGTACAGTCAGTAGGTGAAAGTTTATCGGAAGACTTTGATAGTTGGTAACCTAGCCTACCAATAGCTATTACAACTACTGTACATGCTTATACTTTATTTAATATGCTCTAAATTCTATGACATGAATACAATCGATATTATTTATATTATTAATGCTCTAAAAATTATACTTGAGATATTGAAGTTATTAATTAGTTTACCAGATACAATTGTTATAATAACAATAAAGCTCTATCTATACACTATCAAATTTATATGACAAAAAAATGTGATGTGCCCATATATGGACATGGTGATGTCATATCACTCGCATCACACTTTTGATATTGTAGACAAAGCTTTTGAATCCTCCTTTTGGACACCTATTCAGAGGTCACCCCTATTGAATGTATCCCATTGTTTTTTCAAAGCCGATTCTGAATAATTTGGTATTTTGCTTATTGTTTTTAAACTGATTTCTTTATCTCCAATATGGGTTCTACTTAATACCAGAGAACGCATTCATATTTAAACAGACTTTTTTTTTTAATTATGAGAAAAATATTTATTTTAAACACATATCCTGGTGGAGGCACCAGGATTTTTAAATTCTTACAAATTAATTTATTGAAAGTGAGCATTGTATTTGATTTACAGTAGCTTGATGATTAAACAATGTCTGGAACCGTAATAAAATATTCTAATATTGTAGTAATGTCTTATTTGCTGAAAACATTAGAACATCATAAATGAATACATTAATGTTAAAATGACTACTGCTTTTCATGTCATTTATTGTCTACATTATTCACTGATTTCAGCTGCTAGATTTCATTTCATAGTTTTGTTTTTGTGAGTTTGAAAGAGTATTTCATCAACAGCAATACTAAGTGACTGTCTCAGCCTCAGGAGACTTTGCCATACATAATGTACATCTATAAATAACATTTATTTTCAGTGTGTATTGTGATACTTTTGACAGAAAATATGAGAATTTTATCAGTTGATTGTAGGTACTGTTAAGGGAAATTTTGTTATTTGTTAATGCAACTTTAATACCACGTTTTAAAGATTGTCCCCCTGAAAAATAAAAATGTTTGCTTGACTATGCCATTTTAATGTCACATAGATATTCACTTTGACCAAAAATTGGATACCGTATTTTCCGGAGTATAGGTCGACCCCAAGTATAAGTCGACCCCCAACTTTGACCTAGAATATCGTTGATTTTGGTATGACCTGAATATAAGTCGACCCCCAAAATCGGCTAATAACACAACTTACTTTAAAGTTCAAAGAAGGCTAGAAATGTATGAAATGTGGTTGTTTGTTTATACAATTATTAAAGTGTAGGCCTAATCAATATCGGACGGACGTAATCACAACGGCTTCGCCGCCGTCTTCGCCAGCCTATAATAAATGACAGCGATGTAGCGTTACAGTACTTGCCATCAGCGATGTTTTTTCGCGTCACTCGAATAAATTAAAACGAGTTTTTCGTTAGGAGGCTTATTAATTGTACAGGCGAGTAGTTGTAAATCGCGTTATCTGTAAATGTACACGCGCCGGACTGAGGAGAATTTATTTTATGAATAGACATGCGCAGTAATTGTAATTACGAACAAACAAACAAACTGCGCATGTGTATAGATGAAAATATCGCGCAATAACAAACATGCTGCATGGACATTCCAACATCGTGTAGTTCGTTTTGTGGTGTGTGTTACGATGTTTTCGCGAGTGAATACGAAGCATATGAAACACAAACGAAAACTATTTATTCTTAATTATTTTAATAAAAGCGTAATATAAACATCAAAATTAATCTTTGTTATATATTAATAGTACTTGTACCAGTACTTGTTGGAGTTGTATTATTTTGTACAATGTAGGTATTATTAAATTGAAAACTCCTGTGAGTGATTGATGATAGGCCACTGACCTTGCTAGGCCTTGACAGCTGACGGCTTTTGAACGAATTTTTTCGGCTTGATTTTTTTTCAAAAATCGCATGGTCGGAGTATAAGTCGACCCCCTGATTTTGCAATTAAAATTTTCCCACAAAGTCTCGACCTATACTCCGGAAAATACGGTAAGAAAAAAATGGTTTACCTAAAAAAGTAATTTAACGTCAAATTGACTGGAATTCAAAGGATTTTTGGTTGAATTTAACTGTTTTTTTGTGTCTTTTTATTAGTGCAAACATTATTTTTGTAAAGTTTTTTCCAACGGAAGTGATTAATTGAAACTGAAATGGCCTATTCAAAGTTTTTTTGGAATACATCTTTAAGAGTATAGTATTTTAAATGAATTAGTACATTTTTTAAGCTGTATGCATCAAAAGTACTTTTAAGCTACCACTTTTTTTTAGTGAATTTTAAATACAACAAGTAAACAATCGGTCTAGATCCTGCAGTAAATTGAATTACTGCAGTAACAACCTATAACGTCACTAGTACTAATTCCATTTGGTAGCATTAGAATAGAACAAAGAAGCGTTGCTAATGTTGTTAAGCTTCCCGTTTATATCATATCTCTATGATCAACAGTTTTCAGACCTTTAGACTACTACTTATTATCACCAAATGTTAATGTTACACGAACGTGACCAGTCAGAGGCTTCCAAACCGACCAAAATTCATCAATGTCTGACTCAACTACTGAATATAAAGTGAGCAAATATTGTTTTAGAGGGGTAGCTTAATTTATTTAGAACACACTGGTTGTGACTCACAGCAATGTTTGATGTATTTTTTAAGCCAACTATTGTTGATAATTAATCGTTGCAGTTTGATTCTTAGCACATGCATCACCATATTGAATGTATTGAACATGTGTAAGCAATGCGTACAACTTGAGCATGTGTAAACATTTTGTTTTCAGTGTAGGACATCAGAGGTATGATCTCTTTTCATCAATTATTATGGTATGTAGGTGAAACTGCTATTCAGGTGTCACCTTCAGGACCCAACAAAATGTCCTCTTAATAGGGGTGTTCCCTTTATAGGGGTGTTCCCTTTATAGGGGTGTTCCCTTAATAGGGGTGTTCCCTTTATAGGGGTGTTCCCTTTATAGGGGTGTTCCCTTTATAGGGGTGTTCCCTTAATAGGGGTGTTCCCTTAATAGGGGTGTTCCCTTAATAGGGGTGTTCCCTTAATAGGGGTGTTCCCTTAATAGGGGTGTTCCCTTTATAGGGGTGTTCCCTTAATAGGGGTGTTCCCTTTATAGGGGTGTTCCCTTAATAGGGGTGTTCCCTTAATAGGGGTGTTCCCTTAATAGGGGTGTTCCCTTTATAGGGATGTTCCCTTTATAGGGGTTGCAGATATGCCTCTTATTTGTTTCAAAGAAAAGTGTCCCCTTAATAGGTCTGCCTATTGTAATCCTATAATGATGACATCACATCTATTGGTGCCTGCATGGCGTTTTAACTACTGTAGTCACTAGAACATTAATATTAAATACCACTATAACTATAAGAATATTTTACTATGAAAATATAACCATTAGATACTTTAATTTATGTGTGCTATGCTTAGTTGATGTTGCAATACCCAATAGAGCCTATGTCATTGTGTAATAACTGCATTAATTCAACCCATTACTAGATTGCAGTATTCGGTATTATTGTCACATTGTAATACTGTATGTCCAGGGATATAGGTACAGATGTCTAGGGATTTGTGTAGAAAAATAAGGATGGGCAGGGAAAATATAAACAGTGCTTTTTAATAATAGGTACCCAACATTGTTTTCGGCTGATCCAGGATTTTGAAAAAACAAGCACGAATGTGTGATACTCGGGGTACAGCAAAAAAAGCTGTAATGACGTCATAAGATGGGATGTGACATCACATACACATCAATAAGCTTGCAACTACTGTAATATGGCTATACTGTACCATCTTCGAGACGTCAGATGACTGCATCCGGTTTGAAATTAAACTATAACTTTGAGGACAAGTCCCTGTAGTATACCCATGCCAAATCCCAGCTCAATACTACAACGAATAAGGAAGGAGTAGTACTTTATAAATCGCACTTTTTACTCAATATTGTCAGGTGGAAGAGAAGATAAGAGAGTCCTAGACTCGGGTACCCCGAGTAAAAAGGGCGGGAGGTGGGGGAATGTGCCTAAACATTGATATGAAGTTCTGAATTTAATTTTATGTCTTGCATAATACAATTTTCGAAATTTTGAATCCCCACCCCCTTGGAGTGGTTGCTGTGGTAAAATTAAGCTGTGTGGAAGACTTCAAAAAAATGTAAGCTTTAGATTGGGTGGAGGACTCCAAAGGTGGTATCTTTGCCCACGTCAGCCAAGCACAAAAACCTCCACCCAATCTAAACAGTGGGTGAGTGGCCGAGCGAGTGGAACCGTAATTATGTAGCCATAACATCGGCAGGGGTTCGAGTAGGGGGTTACCCCGGTGTACTAGTACATCACAGCCACTGATCACCAACTGGGGCCTCTGGGAGACCAGTCTTTGACTGAAGAGGTTACCCAGTATAAATATATATTTCAATCAATCAATCAAACAATTACACTGATTCTGATTTGAAATAGTTATTAATATTAATATATTTCATCATTCAAGAATTGAATCCGTGATTTATTGAAGACACTCTATACTTACTTAAAAACTAGAGTATTGATTCAAGACAGATCCAGTTTTATTGATTTCTTTAAGTAGTTGAAAGTCTATTTTCTTTTAAACCTTTCACATTTCACTACTTAATTCTGTCAGTGATGCTCATCAAAAACTTCCTTAAAACAGTAAATTATGAAATGTGATCCAGGTATGACACCTATGTCAAAAGATCAAATTACAATCAGTAGCTTATGTTTACAAGAGAATCAGTCTTTTCATAGATTTTTCTGTATGTTGTTTAGTGGCCTGATTAGTGTGATATCTTCGGTTCATACAGTAGTGTTGTCAGCATTGTAGGTTGAAACGTTATTTTTTAGGGTTGTCCGCATTAAGCCGTGTTGTCATGATGCTGTACCTTTAGCTGGGTAGGTTAGTAGTCTTTTTTGTTATTCACACTAAAGTAGTTGTCAAGATTCTAGACCAACATGCCATCATGGTGGTCATTCTTTTAAATTAAAATTTAAGTTCTCACGCACAAATTGGATGAGGGACTCATTTGGTCGAAAAGCTATTATATTATGGAATTCGTTATCGGAGGATGTAGTAGCTTCAAGATCAACCAATCAATTTAAGTCCGGTCTTGAACGGGCATGGTCCAACCACCCTCTTAAATTTGCGCCATATTCAAGAGTTGATGTAATTATCAAGAGGGGCTTATAGGCATAGCCTAGCCTCGACTCCGGACCCAGCATTGCTGAGCTCCGGAAACAAGTAAACAAGTAAGTAAGTAAACAAGTAAACCTGTTTCCCAGATCATAAAGCTATGTTGTCACTGATACCTTTCATATGGCAAGTCAGTAGTCACTTTAGCTTATTAGTTTTCAAGATTCTAGAGCAAACTACCATTATGGTACCTGTAATTAGAAAGCTATGCTGTCATTGATATCTTTAGCAAGTCAGTAGTCTCATGGTACCTGTGCACTGATGAGCAGTCTCTCCAGGGTTGTCAGTACAAGGCGATGTTGCCATTGTGACTTTCACTAAAACCTATATTATAAATGTTCCATGGTGTTTTTCAACCATGTTACGATCATCATCTAGGTTATATGCTGACAATGGCATATTTAACAGCATGTTATATCGTTCCTTACTACTGTCATACTGGGAAGAATTTGTAGAGAGCTGTGTATTCTTTCAACTGTACATACTGTCACTGTTTAATATGTGTATATACCAGCGCAAGTACTTTGATCTTAATACTGGGTCTTCTGAAGTCTATCAAAAGCATGCCCCCTGAATTTTCACTATGCTGGTGCCAGCAAACTAAAGCTCTGTCTACACAATCAAACTTTATGTGAAAAACAAATGTGATACCAATATAATGGACATGATGATGTCATATCACTACCATATTTAGGCATATCATTACCATATTTGGGCACACTTTTTTTGAAAAAAAACCAGTTTGATAGTGTAGCTTTAGACCTGACATGTAAATAACTCTTTTCTATGTAAAAAAAATTGAAACTCCTTATGTATTGCACATTCACCTTTAGCAAAGAATATATATCACAAGAATGAGTATTCCGCGATTTTTGCATGAGAAATTTGTAACAGAAAGCTCCAGTGAGTGATACCCGTCCTCATAAGGGCGGATTTATACATACTAGATAAGACTTGATTTAATAGATATTATACATGTCACATTAAATAGAATTATGATAATATATTTTGCAATTGTAAACTATGTTATAATACATATTTATTAACAAACTAGTGTACATTCACTTTTACAGACAATTATTTACTAACATGCTTCTAAAAGGCCTAACACAGCAACACCAAAAATCAACGAATCGTTACTCAGCACGGCCTATTCTTTACCATTGCCGCATACTACTCTACGCCCGGTAAATTAAGTATTGTTTTTATGATATAAATTAGTATAAAATACATGTTATTAATAGGACAAAATGTCAAATGTCATTAACATTTATTTGTTTTACCAGAAACAAGTTAAATATAGGAATATTATTAAACTATCCTTTATGAAAACGCCTAAACACCAACACGCCCGGTCACGCTATCGTATCGCCCGGTTGATAAAGCAAACTGTTTATACGACAGTTTTTACTAAATAAATTGCATAAAACGAACAATTAAATATCCAAATAGTATTTAACATGATGTTGGCATGTAGTTGATTTTTTATCATGAAAATACTACCGGTGGTCCAGCCTTTGATTAGTGAAACCGTCACAAAAAGTTGTATACATCCCAGATACATCCACACTTATGGCGGCGCCCTACCACATGGACAATATTACTGTTACAGGGAAAATCGCGGATTACTCATTCTTGTGATATATATTCTTTGCCTTTAGGCACTACCTAGCCTATTAAATATCATGCTGTTTCTATGCTTCCTAGGTACAAGATTTGTAATATACACAGTGATGTACACATGTTACTTTAGTTTCGTTTATCATTTCTCCTTGTATGCTATTAGCTAATTACAACATGGATTAGACACTTTCCTGTCCTCTTTAATTAAAATGAGGTTAACGCTGTCTTACACGATTATTCTCCAAACCCAAATGACATCGTTTTGTAATTAAACTGGCTAGCCACTAATTGTAATTATTAATTAAGTTTTAATTAACAGAACGTTCTATACCTGTTATTTTTGTCAATTAACCTAATTTATACTTAAAAGTTTAAATTTGAAGAATAAAGCCTTGTTCACACTGACATAAAAAATTGAAGTAATTAAGTCATGGGTACTTTGCACTTGGATTATTCACATGTTTAGTTTCATCATGGTTTTGCCTTGATGTAACTTTTTAACTTTTAATAGTAACATGGTTAGTACCTTATGTTGAAAGTTATACTAAACAGAAAGTGGTTGTTAAGTATCAGTTAGCTTGGTCAGTTTAATTGAAGACACCCTATTTAACCAAATTCAATTAGTCCAGTCTAATATCAGGCTGAACTTAAGCTCTGTTTAAACTATCAAACTTTGACCAAAAAAATGTGATGTGCCCATGGACATGATGATGTCAAATAACTACCGTATTTGGGTATATCACTACCATACGGTTTGTATCACATTTTTTTGTCACAAACTTTGATAATGTATTCAATAAACAAACAACATCTTTTTATGATCTTATATTTTCAAACAGACCCATCATTTCATATTAATGTTGACTATGTTTTATTATTTGTATTGTATTTTACAATATGTTTTTTAATAATTATACTGTATATTGTTTATTTTACAGTATATCGGTTCATATTTTTAAAACAAATATTGCAGATAATAGTCTCAAGTTGTGCTGAATATCTGAGAATTTACATTCTCTTTGTAAAGTTTTGAATAAAATGCTTTTAATGATGTTTTTCTTTCATTATCCAATCCAATAGATGTTGACAAATGTATTGTTGTTAATGTGATGGAATTATACATTTTATGTCATTTAAATAAGCACTGTAATATTACCAAATATCATTTGCCAATTTATGCAATTGCATGTGTTTTTTTACATATTTATTTCTTATTAATACATCATTAAACTAATAATCATTTCTTTTTCACGCATTTCTTTAAAAAACAAAACATTAAAACTTTTTCTTTTCACCTGCTTTATTTTTAGTAACTGGACTGAAAACGCGCCACGTTCATTTTGCGAATGGTGAGCCTTACTGGCACCTTTTGTTGGATCATTTTGTACTCTGTCGTCACTTTTAACATTTAAAAATACTTTGCATGTACCCATAACATTTTGATTAAATTCAGCCCTTTTTTAAAAATTATTTTTTTTGGGTCTTATCTTTCAGTTTAAGTAACTGTTACTATTATCAATTAAATGCTGTAAAAACCTATGGTATTTTATGTTGTTGATTTCGGTATTTTTAAAAAACAGAACATTTTGTGAAGAGTGGCAAAAAAGGTCATAGCACCAACTGCTAGACATTTTTACTGCAGTAATCAACCATTGATGCAGTAATTTCAAAACAAGATCTAAAACATTTAGTACATGCAGAGTGTACGAGTATGAATTTTGTGCATAATGTTCAATATGTGTTTTTTTTGTTGGTGATACTTATTTTGCTTTGTTGTCTTTCTGTTGTCTGGTTTTATTAGCTGTCACTATCAGTCACTTGGCACGTTCACATTGTTTAATTTCATCATGATCAACTCAGAATATGAAAATAGCTCTCATAAACCTTTGGGAGTGGTGTGGGAAAGATTTTCTGTGGGAAATTTTGCCATTTTTTAATCAGACCTACTGTTTTATTGGGCAACAGCACAGTCTTATTATTGGCACCCTCTATGGTACTACTGTGGTCAACCTGCTGACCATTAACTACTTGACCATTACAAGTGGTCATTCATTCTAAAGGTTTATCTTCACTTGATCCTTTAATATTCACTCTAAGGTCAGGATTTCTTACAAAGCACTATTCTGAATTTTAAAATTTTTTTTTATTTATAGATTTCCTAAATTTAAACAAAAATATGGTCAACTTTTCCAAACCAATCTTCCTATAGCAAAATGAGCAAGCAAATAAAATCTTAAATAAAATGCAATTGTTAAAACCCAAGACACAATTTGGAAAAGCCCTATTATTGTGTCTAATTTTTGGAAAGTTGACTAAAGATTGCTTTGGTTTGATTCCTTTAAATATTATTTCCTATCCACACCATTCCTTTTTTTATATACCAATCCTAATTTATCCTAACACTTTCCCTTATCATTGTATATATTCATTAGATTTAATTTTTTTTTTTCGATTGTTCAATATTTTCCACAATGCGTGTGTTAATATCAATTTCTAGATACCAACGTGATGATGATTGTAGGTGTGTTATTGAAATGAATATATTAAGTATATTTTTTTATTAACTTTAACAGGAGGTTCAATTGTAACAGATATTATAATATGCATCTTTGCAAGGCTAATGTTTATAATAATCACTGTACTATAATATCTGCAGGGCTTTGGGTATCCTGTAAGCCACATACGCCTACCTTAATAAAGAGTAATAGATTAATATATACTGCAACAGACTGATTGTGAAAGACGAACGGGAAATGGAGTAAGAGTAAAATCTATAATCTCAAGGTTGTTCTCATTTTTACATCTATACTATACAGTAATATTACTACAATATCATAATGAAGTTTTAAAAAAAGGCTATATACCTTATTATATCCTCTGGTTTAATCCACTCCCTAGAAAATGAAAATGGGCCCATATTGGGATGTATACCCAGGGAAAGCCTGGTTCACGAAAAAAAAAAATTATTGCTAAGCATTTCTTATAAAAACTCATCTTTAACTGGCTAAAGAGAGGACTACACCCCGACCAAAAGTCAATACTGGGACTGTACCCGGGGATATGAATGTTTGTGACATAAATTATGACAGCTGTATATCCTTAATTCAATTGTCATGTAGATTTTAATAAAAATTTTTATATTACATAATCTATATGTCTCAAGGTCAGAATTCAATTGTTAAAATGTATTCACAATATAAAATAGCCATTGTAGGCAATTAATCGAAAGATCTGAGGCCATAACATACTTTCTCATTTGTGGACCTTCATTTATGATATTTAAGGGTACAGTGGTCTGATCTGTGCTTACACTACAGTCGTAACTTAGTTTTACCGAAACCAACATCCACTAATGGCTCTATATTATAGTTATAATGACATTATCATAATATATCCTTGATACAAGTGCTATGTCTCTCTGCAAGTGGTAATCTCGCATACATTTAATACACTTCACATGAAGTCTATCTAATGATGTATTTTACTATTACAACCAAATGTATTGAATTCATCAACAGCTTTCAGTTACCAATTAGTAGCTAGCCAGGATTTTTTCAGGGGTTCTTTTTGCCGAAGTGCCTTTTATCAACCTAGAGACTAGTAACAGTGGAAGTGGTGGTAAATATGCCGAACTAGCCTACGTAATTTTGATTGTTTGTCTTTTTTTGTGGAAAAAAGGCCCGCCCTATATCCTGGCTACAGGCTTGTTTTCGTCAAATTTTAGTAATTTATAATATCCTGGATTTATAAAGCACCTAATGTTGTGAAACCAAGCACTGTACGTTGTATTACGCTGGTCAATATGGGATTGGCCACGTATGGAACATATACCCATGATGCAGCTTGTGATCAGCTCAAAGTTGTGTCTTGATCTAACCAGGTACCCATTTGTACACCTGGGTGGAGCGAGGTGAATGTATAGTAGAGTGTCTTCTTGCCTAAGGATACAAGTAATGCGACAAGAGTTGGATTTGAACCCACAATCTCACTATCAGTAGTCGGACACTGTGCCACACTACCGGTGCATGTTCTGCAGATTTATACAAAGACACAACCCATTAATACATCTGACTTTATTGCGTAGACAAGGTCTAATGAATATGATAATTTTTGTCATTCAATATCCCATTAAACAGCTGTCATATTTGTTATCACAAGAATTGAACTATGTCCTTTGACTTTGTTTAAAAAATTTCAAAATATCTAGTTATTTATTATTTTTATTTTAAAATTTAAAGGATTGAAATGAAGGCAAACCTCATTTATTTAAGGATGCAAACAAGTTACATTAATAATATAATAGTAGTAGTTATTATTTATTAATATAGTTATTGTAAAATCATCTTTTGCTAAAATAAATGATCAAACTATGTCATTTCACTAAGTAAAAGGGTAAATCATAGTGTAAATAGGGTATTGCATTTGTGTATTACCTTTTTGCTTGCTTCCGAAATAATCTAAAGAAATTGTGTTCTGTTCGTTGCTGTTCAACTTGCATAATTTTAACTCGTTTGTCAAAAATGTGCTAAAATAAATTGGCTTATAACAATGTGTAGAATCCATTGCTTATCCTGCAAGCTTGTACCTAACGTAGGCTGTGTAATGATCCATTAACATGCCTCCTTGTCTGGTCCTGATTATTACGGAACCATAATATAAATAAAGCTGATCATAGGCAGCTGTAGCAATATCCAGGCACTACTTGTATACATTGTAGTCCTATTTAAATAGGATTGCGATATGCAGACAAGCCTGTAAAAATATTGGAGAAGCCTGTTCCTATATTTGGGAAGCCTGGTCCTATGTTTTGGAAGCCTGGTCCTATATTTGGGAAGCCTGGTCCTATATTTGGGAAGCCTGGTCCTATATTTTGGAAGCCTGGTCCTATATTTAGGAAGCCTGGTCCTATATTTAGGAAGCCTGGGCCTATATTTAGGAAGCCTGTCCCATATTTGGAAAGCCTGACTGATCTTATATTTGGGAAGCCTGGTCCTATATTTAGTAAGCCTGGTCCTATATTTAGGAAGCCTGGTCCTATATTTGGAAATCCTGGTCCTATATTTAGTAAGCCTGGTCATATATTTAGGAAGCCTGGTCCTATATTTAGGAAGCCTGGTCCTATGTTTGGGATGCCTTGTCCTATATTTGGGAAGCCTAGTCCTATATTTGGGAAGCCTGGTCCTATATTTGGGAAGCCTGGTCCTATATTTGGGAAGCCTGGCCATTTGTTGTTAACGATGCCTAGATATTGGCGAGATATTTGAATTCCAAAAAGTTGGTACAGTATCTATTTAAATAAGAATTTTTATAGTAATTATCATAAATTGCTTTTTGTATTAAGCTGATGATGTGTTTTTTAATTTTTAAACTCATTGTGTATGTACAGTAATCATTGTGTTTTTATAATACCTAATGAAACCTAGTACAGTATGATGTAATTTACATGTCACTATATGAACATGTTCACTGTCCAAAAAGACCTTTTTTTACAGTGCTCTTTCGTTTTCCTTTTCCAGATACTGACGACAAAAAAGAAGAAGATAAAGACAAAACCACTGACAGTGACAATCAAGCAAAGCATAGACGACCTGGTAGGTATTACCTAACCCCATCCTTTACAATGGATCCGGGGGGTGGTGTCTGTGAAATCCAGACACCTCATCCCTACCTGGTAGGTATTACCTAACCCCATCCCTTACAATGGATCCGGGGGGTGGTGTCTGTGAAATCCAGACACCTCATCCCTACCTGGTAGGTATTACCTAACCCCATCCCTTACAATGGATCCGGGGAGGGGGGGGGGGTGCTGTCTGTGGAATCCAGACACCTCATCCCTACCTGGTAAGTATTACCTAACCCCATCCCTTACAATGGATCCGGGGGAGGGGGGGGGGGGGTGCTGTCCATGTAATCCAGACACCTCATCCCTACCTGGTAAGTATTACCTAACCCCATCCCTTACAACGGATCCAGGGGGTGGTGTCTGTGAAATCCAGATACCCCATCCCCCCCACCCCTAATAAATCTACTTTGTTTTTTGTGTATATAATAATTGTGAAGTGTGTTTTTTTTCTCTCTCACTTAAATTAAATAATCATATTATTTATATATACTGCAGATTGGATATATCTTTTATTTGGAGGACCAAACTTAAAGCCTTGGCTTAATGCATCCTCTTCACACAATTATATTTATTAATTTAGCAAATCATCTGTATATTTTCTTATATTATATTCTGTGAAACACTAAACTTGAAACTTGAATTTTTAACCCCAGGTTCTTGTAATAATAATACGTCGTTCTTTTAGTGCTTAATGCACAAGGCCATATTATTATCCCGGTCATGTTTGGATCAAATGCGTCTGCAAACATACTCCCATAATGCTACTACTACTTATACACCGCCATGCTATGGCCAGGTTTATCAGATAACCAACCTATATTTAACAAAAAAATGTATATAAAACTCCCTAAACATCCCTCCCCTTCCCGCCATCTTTCAGCCTCAATGAGTACAGTAGATGGCTTCAGTAGTCAGTTTTGTCAGTCTACACAATCAAACTTTATGGGACAAAAAAAATGTAATGTGCCCATGGACATGATGTTATATCACAACCATATTTGGGCATATCACTACCATATTTGGGTGCATCACACTTTTTTTGTCAAACTAGTTTGATAGTGAAGACAGAGAATTACAGGAAAAAATACTCTTTTATGTTGGTAGCAGAATATGAACAGTCATTGGTTGATGTTTAAGGTTGTGTTGGCTGATGCTAGGAATCACTAGAGCTGTTAATAATATGAGCTGTGTGAATACTTGTGTAGTACATACATTAGCAAGTATGTATGTAAAATTAATGATGTGGAGCATGACGACAAAATAATGATGTAAAATGTTGGAAGCTTATGTATCGAGTGTGTTGTAATTCATCATTGTAGTAATAATTATGTGGATCTAGGGTGGGTGGTGTGATGTTTTTAGAATGAATATATATTATATGAGGATTGTTGGTGAGGCTACTATTGAAGTGATGTGAAAAATTTGATTAAAGAAGCTAGTTGGTGAAGCTACTGTGCCATAGGAGGTAACAATTACTACAGGGCCTTTAATAGCTACCAGAACGGTTGGTAAGGTTTCAACCTGACCACTTTTTAACAGAAATGTTGACAACTGGAAGGTGTTTGAGGGCTACACGTTGTAGAACAAAACGCTTTCTTAATTATTTTATTCCGTACTCAATTAGACATTTTAATAACCGTTGTTATGTCGTTGAATTTTGTTGCTATGTAATTTTATTGTATTAACCTTTTAACTTTGAGAAATTGTATGTCACATGAATCCGTATGGACAGATTAAATGAACTATGAACTGCATGGGCTGGAAAGGGAATTATTCCCTTTTTTGCGACCACCTCACCACTTTATTTTCCTGGATATGGCACTGTACTAAGGCTTGTTGGCTAGTTACTAAATGTTGTATCTACTGTATAGACTTATCAGACAATTTAGAATGTTTTGCCCCACCTCAAATTAGTGCAAATGCATCATCATCATGATAAAGCTATTTCCAACTGTTTATTTTAGTATCGACATGTCAAATTCCAAATTATTATAAAGATAAATGGACAAGTTAATGAAACCAAATTAATACTTTGACTATTAAAGTATCTTAAAATTTTTTCGTTGTATTGTTTGGTTGTTTAAAAGAGATTTGAGATTGGTACTTATAATTCATAGCTTTGTGTAGGTAATGTCGGTAATTTATCACCTTACAATAGAGAATTGTCAATTTATAACAAGTTGTCATTAATTTTCTGTTTATCAGGGCATCATTTATAAGGAGCGCCTGCGCGACCGCGCTCCTCCGCGCTCCTCAACAGGCTTCGAGGAGAGCAATTTATCGCGCTCCTTAATTTTCAAAATAGAGCCTAGATTTTGACAGTGTTGACTTTTCTGTCAAGAGGCCTAAAAACACGTGGATTTTTAAAAGTTAAAACCAATCTAGGCCTAGGCTAATAATATATAAGCTAAGTTATAAAGCTACAAGCCTAATGGCAGTCCCTCGTTTTTAAGGATCGCGAGCGCGATCGCAATCAACAACCTTCGAAAAGGAGAGCAATTCATCGCGCTCCATCTCACAGTGCGAGGTACCAACAAAGGGGATTCCCCTGCCTGCGCGCATTCAAGGGCGAGTTTACTTCATCGCCTCATAGTGCAACCAGTACGGTGTCATAGAAACACCTCCTTTACAGGAAGATCAAGTCCCAACCAATAATTTTTCCCTTTATGTTTTTATGGAACGAGTTAATAAAATATATTTAATTTTAAAAGGAAACATTAATATAGGAGGCCTAAATATAATGTTTATTATTTAAAAAAGCTTAGCTGCTGGTTGCTTTAATTAAGTCATTTTGAAGATGGATTATTTCTTCGAAAGTTCTAACCAATTTTGGTCACTCAAATCCTCCTCAAAACACGTGCTGATGTGTGACGTCAGCATCTTCTAGAAGCTCTCTCAGCCCTCCCCTATTGTGCGTGCGCCCATGTGTGACACATGTAAACACGATCAAATATCTTTCTTAATTATTTTAAAATGACACTTTGTAACTTATTATCAATATTTTAATGCCTGTTGCATGTTAGAATTGTATAATTTATGAATTGCAGGTAAATACTTTTCAGGTTTTCTGTCTGATTTCTAGGCCAACAAGCTAGGCTAAAGCCTAGGCATATGATATAGTTGGCCAGGACAGGATTCTCCAGGCTCCTGAAACCCAATCTACCCAGGCAGGCCATAAAAAAAAAATTGGCTTGAGTTTTTTGTACTGTAGAATAATACGATCCCCACGGAAAATATTGGGCGCTAGTTCCGTTTCGCACCTGTTTTTATTTCGACTTCTTTTTGACTCCAAATTGTTAAGCAGCTTATTGTGAATACTACACCTTAAAATTGGGCCTTATAAGTACTTTTATGAAGAAGAATCACATAAAAAGTAACAAATAAAACCTTAAATTGATGATTTTACAGACATGTTTCTCGCGCATACCGTTCGCGAATTTAGCATACTCGAAGTTCAATATTTTCGTTTCTATGGAGCGCCAAAAGAGCAACAACAATAGATGGTTAAAATCTCAGTGGAATGCGTCTTCTTTTAATGCATTTTTTATTGAAATACACGTTTAATTTTAATATATTTTGTCAATAAAATGCTGTAACATTTTACTGCTAATAATTTGCTGTTTTCAAATAGCAACCACCCCTAGCTAGGCCTAAGAGTAAGACTAAGACTAACAGGAATATTATTTAGATCAGATATACCCCTACAGTACATGTAATATGATGATGAATTTGTCGATTTTCATTCCTAAAAGTTCCTGCAAAAACCATGTACAGTATCAACAGTAATATTTTTGTTGCATTGACATTGACAAAATATGATAAAATTGAACGTAATTTTCACCAATAAATGCATTAAATATACGCAATTTACTGAGTTTTTAGCCCTCTATTATGATTGCTCTGTTGGCGCTCCATAAAAACAACAACATTGAACATGGAGTATGCGAAATTCACGAACCGATGTTCGAGAAAGACGTCTGTAAATTCATCAATTTAAAGGATTTGTTTTTTACTTTTTGTGTGATCTCCTTCGTAAAAGTATTTTTGAGGCCTCATTCTAAGGTGTGGTACTCACGATAAAGTTACTTAACCAATTTTGAGTCGAAATAAACGACAGGTGCGAAACGGAACTAGCGCCAAATATTGTGTGTAAAGGTGGGTGTGGGGGATTTTAGGGGAGAGGTACAGTATACATTTGTTGTGCCCGGGGGGGGGGGGGGGGGTTATCCCCTGTCGGGCAAAAAAATGTGTACAAAAAATTAATAAGGGCCAGCCATTTTTAATAAGGGCGACCATCCTTCAACTTCAACATAAATATTTGAGGAGAGCGATTTAAAATTTTTGCAAGGAGAGCGAATTGCTCTCCTCGGTGATTTGAGGAGAGCGATTTGTTGCTCTCCTGGGTTTTGCATACGTGATGCCCTGGTTTATTAAAATTGACATAATACTAATGATAGTATAGTATAAATCTGCAGCCTTTTACTTTTATAACTTGAGCAACATAGTTATTTTGCACTGCTAAAAATATTATTAGTAATATTTTATTTTTCCTAATTGTTTGTCGCTTGGTAGGACTATCGTAATAAAATCATAAAATGTTTTTCCTCAACAATGTTTTCTATAAATAGTGATGTTTTGCGTAATGAACAATAAAATTAAATCCTTTATTTTTAAAGTCAGGGAAAAAAATAGTTTAGTTTAAAAAGTGGTATTAACTTTTTTTTTCTATTTTATTAATTAAATTTATTTTGTTTAAAGTCAGAACCTACAAATAGCCTTTTTTTCTATTTTACTAATTAAATTTAGATGTACTTCCATTGATAGTAAATTGGTGTTCCTGGAATACACATGAATGGTTGTGAATCATGCCCTCTGTATTGCCTCACATCAAACCTCAAATACCACTATTAAATTGATTAATAATTCCTACAAACTGGCTATTTGACCCTGTGACCTTTCCATCAAAATCAGTTTACATGAATCTAGCGACCTAGATTTACAGTAAACAAAAATCTTATGCATTTGTCCACAAGCATGTTCAATCAAATAGGTATAATATTTGATAATTTTGTAAATAAATTAAATGTTATATTCTTGTTTGGCTAAATGATTATAAATCTATCTACTGTATAATAAAAAGTAATTCTATAAGGGACCAACAACTGCCATAATTTGTAAGGGACCAACAACTGCAGTAATTTTATAAGGTACAGTATCAACAACTGCAGTAATTTTATAAGGTACCAACAACTGCAGTAATTTTATAAGGGACCAACAACTGCAGTAATTTGTATACTCTAAATTAACTAGTTTAGGCAATATTATTAAAAACCTTTATGGGTAATTTCGACTGCCTTTAAGCTTCTACAGTACATAGAAACACACTAAAAAAAATGTAGTTTACTGCAGTAATTGCATGAGAACAATTTTGACATGATCATAAAATTATGTACTCTATTCAAAATTGTTTTTTTATTTCATTTTTTTTTATTTCTGAGTATATTATTAGAAATCTTTAGTAACAATCTTCTTTCTATTAAGTCATTAAATCTTTAAATCACATTGCCTCTAACTTGGGAAAAGTAAATCGGATTGTATGTCAGATAAGATTTTCAACGAATCTTGAAAAAAAAATATATGTTTTGACGGAAATGTTGTGTGTGTTAATAGTTTGAAGTGTGTCTTGAGAGAACAGTTTAAGAAAATCGCTTTATCACATGATCACATTTGACCCGTGATAATTGCGACAAATGTTCGTTTTTCCCCTTTTTTTTTTTTCCATGAAAGTTGTACAGTATTACTTTCAATCAGTTTTTTTGCATAAAAAAATCAAAAGCAAGAAGTTACTGTAAAAAACTGTGACTGGGACTCAATTTAGCGTAGGGAAAAATTGCTTAAATCCATTACTATATTTTTGTGTAGTAATCAAAGAATAACGCTATGATTGAGAAACGCCCAGATTGAAAAAAAAAACTCAATTCCTTGATCTGTTTTTCATTAGATTTGAAAGCAGTATACTTACTACAAGAGAAACGCCCTGATTTTGTCAAATGTAAATCCTCGATCAGTTTGCAATTAAATTACTTTTGAAGATATTTTTTTAGATGATACTATTTTTCATTAATGTACTATTTCAGAATTTTATTTTTAGATTAAGAATTAGGTTATGAGATTCATTTCTTTGTAGTTTAGTTTCTGATGTATTTAAAAAAAATACTTAATTTTCATTCAATAGACAATATTATTTTGAAATAAAATTGATTGATGTAAGGAATAAATTTGAATTTAATTCTAAACTATTTCATGATACAGTAGAACCGCTATTAAAGGGACACCTTAGGAAACTAACAAGCGTTCCCTCAATAGATTTTCTTTAGTAGTGTTAAACATTTTTTTCTCTTGTTTGTATTGTTGTCCCCTTAATAGAGGCTGGCCTTAGAAAACACCCTTTCCTTCTTTTCAGTGAAAATTGTCCCCTTTATATTATATAGTGCCCCAGCTGAATAGGGAGGTAAGCCTTAGTGTGTTGGCATTTCCCTTGTTCGTTTCAAGGGAAATTCCCCCCCCCCCCCTTATGTTAATAGGGGTGTTTGAAATGAGAGGTTCTACTATATGCCAACTTGGTGATTGCCTACCTACCTAGCTAAATAAGGATTACTCTGTACATCGCAATTATCTATCCCTCTTCAAATCCAGTCATATGGAACTGTTGAGAAATTTGATAAGTAGGTGTGGTTTATACCTGATGGAGAACAGGAAGTTAGAGTGATCATACTAATAATATTCAAATGTAGGATGGGACAGAAAGGTGAGAAATAGATAGGTGCGATGTGATAATTGGGTACCATCAATATTTCAACAGGAAAAGCGTTAGATAGTAGTAGAGTGCCTGTGATGACACACATGAACAGCTTTCCACACATATCTATTTCATCTGTTAATGTATGTTTCAACATTTTTTATCAAAATATCCTGAGGGAAAATAAAACAAAAACGTACAGTATGATGGAGGTTGATGTGTCCTGATGTACAGTATAGCCTTGATTTATTAATAATATCATATTTTGTAAATATAGTAAACTAATTTTGATATAATAGATCTATGACATAGAAAACTATTAAAGATTGTTACCATTGTCTTATATAGGTGCACAGAGTTTTTGCTATTTGCCTTAAAAATTCATGTAAAATCTGGATTTAATATTGAAAGATTCAAGAAGCATAGCTTGTGGCTGCACCTTCACTTTTTGAAGAAAGGGTTCATTTCCTTAGATATTGCGTTATCTAATCGTTATTATTTATTTCACCTTATTTATAGTGTGACCCTAAACAGCGTATGCTGACAATCAAGGGGCCCTCTTGATGAGTGTGACAGTGGTTGTGTGTTACAGTGCCTGTGTGTATACTAGTAGTACACCGGGGTAACCCCATACTCGTCTCGAAAGATGTACTGGGTTCTTTAAAATGCACATGAGCCAGATGTGTACACTGGACCTACGGTTTATAGTCCTTTTATCCAAGAAGACTTTTTTTAAATTTTTTGTAAATACATTCCATTATAAACTGTATCTTAAGTATAGGTAATTCTATGTTAAAAATAAGTTTATTTATTTTACAGTTATAGATGCCTCGAAATTAAAGGACAAATCTGTTTATTTATTTTACAGTTATAGATGCCTCGAAATTAAAGGACAAATCTGTTTATTTATTTTACAGTTATAGATGCCTCGAAATTAAAGGACAAATCTGTTCGTCAACAGAAATATAGAAACAAGCAATTACAACTACAAAAGCAGGCGATAGACCAACAAAAACAAACTAAGGAACAGAAACGACAAGCCGTTGAAGAACGTAGAAAGAAACAGGAGGAAGAAAAGAAGGTATTTTGTAGTTGGTGGTCTTGCTAGTTTTGATCATTGAAATGTGTCTAAAAGGCACGCAATAATGAGTCAAATATTAATGAAACATACAGTATAAAAAAATATTTAAAAAAATGATTTTGTCCATTATGGTTTTTGTTCTGTTTCACCACCTGTGTGAGTGATATGGATACTTCACAGTAAAATCTCCTGATTAATAGCAATGATGCACCTTTGAGACACGACAAAGTCTCTCCTTAATTGCCTCATACCCTTTTCACGTCTTCGCAAGTGGTAACCAGGTTTGATCTCTCAATTTATTACACGTTTCCATAAGCGCATGCAAACCGTAAGAAATCTCGGGAGAAAGCATAGTTGTGCGCTATTTGATTACTATGATTGGTCAGTTTAATACAAGGGCAAGACACGCACACGCAGTAACATCTTGGAACAAGTGTTTTCTTCCAAAATTTCACAGGAGTCCCTTGTGAAATCTTGAGAGTGTCTTTGCAAACCTGGTTAAAACGTGTTATAAGTAGTTTTTTTTTTTAAGGTGTGAAAAGGGCATTAGTGTTAAAACATACATTGCCCCTTGTTCATTGTTCTCTTAATAGGGTGTTCCAAAGGAGGATTTCTACTTGATTTAATAACTGCATTAACTGTACTAGATACATGTTAAACTCACTAATATAAACTAAAAGATATAAAACCAGACAGGGAGAGTGAATCATAACTGATGCATTGTCTATTATTGCTAGCAGTAGGTGACTCATTCTGAACTATCACTAACCTGGTCAATTGTTTGTATTTTGTTCTGCTTCGTTTAAAATTATAAGTTATTTTGAAGCTCATTCAAAATATTAAACCATTGATAATCGTGAAAACTAATTGTTTTTTATCTTAGGTTCATCGGGAATCTATAGTACGTCGGTCAATAGAACGATCGCAGAGTGCAGGTAGCCGTGAGAAAAGGCGATCGTGGGACCCGACTAAAGAGGTTCCTGTGAGTGCGCCACCTAGAGGTCGCAGTATGGAACGATTAAACGACACACCAGAGGTTGTACCAGCCGGTGGGGGTGTCAACAAAAGACTATCTTCTTCCGTTTCAACACTATGGAATCCTGTGCAGCTTGTACGACTTGGACCTAACGAAAACGACTGGTTTGAAGTACACACACCACGACCAAAGGAACTAAGGAGCCCTTCACCAGGCATTGATGATTCCAATAGCACGTACACCCCTCGCCATCACTCGTCATCCCCTAATCTTGCATGTAAGCGTTAACTAAACTAACATCCATAAAGTAGTGCTTTAATAATACTATTCTTTTTAGAACCTTGTAAATAAGATTGTTAGGTTTAAGTATAATAGATTTAATAATCCTTTGAGGTCATAACGTTATAAAAGTTTAAATTGTTTGGTTGGGCACCAGTACTACAAACAACATTAAAGCATATATCCTATGACCTGTGATAGTTTACTCTTACCCAGGTGATTTTAACCTTTGACCTCAAAGGGTTAGCTCACAAAATTTAGCTTGAATAGGTATATTTACATTTACAGTATTTGCTTTTAAAGTTGCTAGCTTTCAAGCATTGCTTTTGGCATTATAAAGCTTGTGTAAAAATAACTTAAATTATTTATTTATAGTTTTTATTTTTTAGAAAATATTATTTTAAAATTTAAAAAATATTTATTTTTGTTCAGTTTAGAGTTTACCGTAAGTAACATATTGCAGTAAAGACATAGTTTATAATCATAATTGTTAAAGTCTGTTCCCCATGTTTAGCATAAGTTTTTATTTATTTTTTTTTCTTTGCTTTAATAGATTATTTTAGTAGATAGTGGAAGACTATACCTATCTCTATCAGGTTTAGCCTAGCCTTTCCTAGAATAAAAAAAGGACCCTTTTTTATAATTTGTTCTTAGTTAATTCTTACCAAACTCATCTATTCCATCTTATTTTTGTTCGAAATGTCACTATTATTTTTATACTTGATTTTTCTCTACTTTTAGTAAATACAACTTGGGTGCGAAGTACCCTAGCAGCCTTAATCGAACTCCCTCCACACGTTCAAGGTTCATCCTAAGTTCTGCTTTAAATTATCATTTCAAATTCTATTTTCTTTTGCTTTTCACTATTCCGTTATATCTTTTTATTTTCAATTTTTATCTTCAATATTATTATTTTGCAAAGATCTTCAAACAATTTGCTTCGTACCATTCTCATCCATCCTTTATTTATGTTGCTACATCTTTCTGTTATTGTTTTATATATTTTTATTCTCTCATGTTAAGTAGTGGCGGTGCAGAATCTAAAAAGGACAGCTAGCGCAATTTTAGAATTACTGCCTTATTTCTAGTAAAATGAGATTAGTTTAAGTCTTGGGATTTTCAATTCACTGTTTAAACTAGTGTATTTTGTTACAAATCCTAAATAGTTAGATATTTAGTTTAGTTAATGCTATTATTTATAATAGGGTTCCCTCTAGACTTGCAATATGCATTTCAGCTGTTATAGTACGTCAGTCAACACATTGGGTTTGCCAAATTTATAAAAGTATTTTTTTTTTAGGAAAAATTGTTTTTATAAGCTAGCCAAATATCGATAGGATATTGATTTATAGTAGAATTAATTTTTAGTTAAAATAGAATTTTCACCATCATCCTTGCTTTCATCATCAGCATCGTCATCATCTTCAATATCATCATTATTGTCCTCATTTGCAATATCATGACATTCATCATTATCATCATCATTGCATTCATCATAATCATTATTATTATCAACATCATTGTCAATTGTTATCATCATTGTTAATATCATCCCACATAGCGTAGGGTATTATTATTTGATTTTAGTTATTAACACAGTGTTTATAATATAAAAATCAATACGCTTATTACTTTAGTATAAAAAATTGATAGTTTGATCAGCTTAACTGTAAGTCTACCGCTTAATTTAATGTTTTATTTCTCTATATATAACATTTAATAATATTGTTTTGAAATATATATTATATAGCATGTATATTTAACCAATATGTATATACATTGATGTTTGATATATATTTGATATCTTTGTTTATTTTATTTAGATTCATTTTATGTTGCTACCTAACCTTTTTGATTGCTTTTTTTACGTTTGAACGTATACATTCAGATTGTGATTGTGTCAGTTTTGTATTGCTCATAATCATACCATCAGAAAGCAAAGCAGAATTTTCCCATTTTAAAATGATTTATAGAAACTAATAATCGCTCCGTTTTTTAATTGATGCTGTCATTTAATCTCCTAACAATAAATCCATTTTTTTTAAATGTCTCAATTAGCTTAGTTCGATAGATTTATTTTGTGATACATAAAAACAAAAATATTATTAGTTGCTGCAATCAATTTAAAAATAATGCCCTACTAACTTTTTTTTTCAAAGAAGAATAACAAAAGATTAGAAGTCAAATATAAGTCACTATACTAAATCTATTTTAAATTCTAAAACATAACAATGGGTAATTTAATATTTATATGTCACCACTATTTAATTCTTCAGTTTTCTTATTTTAGACTTTTAAAGTATGATTTAATATTAACAATATATTTAAATATCTTAGGTAAACAAATACACATCTTTAGTAATTCTGGAAAGAACACTAAAATTCTATTACACTCCAATTGTAATAATTTCTTTGACTGAAAAGTTTCACCCTGTAATTAACAGTTTTTGAGGGTGTTGAATACTTGGAGGATTTTGAGGACATTTTAGAGGAGGAACACGTCGGCGAGGCATTTCCACAAAAACACAGATATGCATGCAGCACGGCAAGCAGTCGTAGCCGAATATGTAACTTTGATGGATTTTATGATTTGAAGTGTCCTTTCCTCTTGTAATCTCTCAACCTGTTCTCTCTTCTACTTTTTGCTGTTGGGTCTCTTATTGCTGATCCTCTTAGCAACTTGCTCTTCTCATGATCCTTGCTTTAATTATTAAAAATCATGTTTGTTGTGTGCCATCATAGATATATAGTGAGTGCACACTCTAGACTGTGCTTTACAAAAAGGCTAAATTTGTTCTTTTTACACACGATTTTTATGAAAACACAAGTTTTTCTTTAATTGAATTTATCTAGATTTATACTAACATCTCGGTTTTAGTTTGTCTTATTGTAAACAATTTAATCATTACATTTAAATAATTAATATTAAATTAAACTTAGTTTCTATGTTGTCAAAAAGTGGCAACTGCTCAGAGATGAATATTACGAGTTTATTTTCTTTCTAATTATATTTCCCTCTTTCCTTATTAGGTTTTGGGTTCTCAAGTCACAATAGCTAGTTTTCATTTCTTTAGTTAGCAGTGTACATCTTGTTGTCTAGTAACACTGTAGTATTGTGTCCCACATTGTTATATTGTTCTGATTACAAGTTATATGTTTATTGAGGGTATATCTTATTAGGTTTCCAAATGATAACTTTGTTTGGTGGTGGTTACCCATTCTTATTAATTAAGTCTCTTCTTTTGCTCTTTTGTATTTTCTCCCAAGTTGTTAGTCAAATTTGGAACCTTTTTCATTAAAAATATCTGTACTGCGTCTGATAATAGTGGGTGTTCTTTAGGTGATGGTGTTCCTTGTATTTTGTTATTTATAGTAGACCTCTAATTACCATCCAAATTTTTTTAATAACACATTAGTTTTGGTGGCCTATTTTTGAGGTTCTATTCGTAAATATTCGGGGTCCTGAGTAGCCAACCAATGGGATGCTTTGCTAGTACGAGGATTGCTATGATATGTTTGAATGCTTTACAGTGTTCTGCATGGCTATATTGTATCGAGCCGAGGGGTGTATGTTACGTATTGTTTCCGTTGATTGTAAACATTAGATTGTATAATACTGTATTTTAACATAAACACTGAAAGAAAGCAACCTATTTTCATATTTACATTTTTAAAATAATTATTACCCTCTAAAAACTACTTTCTTATCTTTAATTATTTTATGTAGATTGCTTTTTTTTTAAATTTTACAAATAGTGTAAGGCTTGGGTACCACTTGGACGCAATGGAAGGATGGAAAGTGTGCTGCAAGTAAATTGACCAATCGCGACGCTATGGATCATCCAAACTATCGCTTGTCATTGGTCAACTCACTTGCGTTGGACTTGTGTTCTTGTGTTGCGTCTAAGTGGAAACTAAGCTTGAAATAGAATAACAAAAATAATGCGCCCTACTTTTCTTGAAAACCAGATTTAATTTCAGTAATATTTTCTTTTCAAATTGTGGTCAGTTGCTAATTCTCTAACCCAATACAAACTGGTTTGCATGCTTTGATGTGTGAAGAACTGTTATATTAGTTTTTTAACATTAAATACAGATTACAGATTTAGCAACTGTATCATAAATTGACTTTAACAACCCCCTCCTCCTTTCCACCGACATAACATTTCCCTGCTTAACAACAACGTTAACAAAGTGAAATTTACCAATCAGTTGATCACAAATTAATTGTTTAATTATCTAATTCAGGCCTACATAATCTGCCTCATTTAAATATTGCCATCACATTAAACATAGTTTAGTAACTCATCAGCTTTCCACAACACTACATACTAGGAAGCAACAGAGCGTAACAAACATGCCGACTTACAAACTAAGTAGCATTGTGATAGCTTCCGTAAATACCCAAAATTCATGAATTTGCTGTTGGTTGTAATAGCTATCACAATGCAAATTAGTTTGTTAGTGTACAAAGGTGTTTGTTTATTACGTTGCTTTGATGCTATGTAGTAGTAGTACAAATATAAAGGTCCCATTAAAACATTTTTATCATTCAATTTTCAAAACGCAATAACTCGTATATCAATCCCATTCCTACATCATTCTATATCCACATTCAATACAATATTATTATTAAAATATTATTTCAAATTTTTAATTTTAAATTAACTTTAATTATTTGTTTTGATCAATTTTAGATGCCACTAGGAGGCGATATCGTGGTGAGTCTATCTCATTACCATCATCATTCCCCGATCACATGACCGTATTGTCTTGGTTTTTTTGTCTATGTTTACGAGATTGTTATCACAGTGCTGTGTGTTGTACTTGCTGTATTATGGTTCTTTATTGGATGGGTTTTGTGTAGATTTTTCTTGATAGTTTTTACAGTTTTGTCATTCTATCTTGTAGTATGTCATTCTTATCTTGTAGTTTTTCATCATAGTTATATGTATATTGTCGTTGTAAAAGACAAAAGACAAACATATATGTATTCATATACAATAATTATATTTAAGCTATATCTGTTGTTTCTTTTTATATAAATTTCTTTAGAAACCTAAATATATATTACTGAGTATAAATTATTATGCTTTTTCTTACAATTTGGGACCATATATTTATTTATTTTAAAACCCAACTTTAATAGGGTAAAGTTCTAACATAAATTTAATTTTAATGATCGGCAAAAGTTAAAGTCTCTAAAAGGTAACCAACTATATTGTAAATTCATATACACATAAATCTATTTTAAAATAATAATTTAGGAATGCCTCGAAATACTTTTTAATAATAATAATTGGTTGAAAAAATATATACAGCAAAATGATTATTACTTTGCATAATGAATGAATTTTATTTGCTTTCAAATCATAAATTTTACTATTATTTCTAATAATAATCTGATAATTTTAAACAGAATATTTTAAAATCTAACATTTGTAATGGCTTACCTTTTTTTATACATTGGGATTGTTTTGTCGGCATGCAGGTGAAATCATGAATATTTAAAATATTCTGAAAGCTAAATTTTGTTTTTCTTATTACATTTTCCTTCTCTTTGCTTCTTATTATCTAAAATAATTTTTTCTTTTCTTGCTACTTTTTTGATTTACTTCTCAAAATTAACATATACAACTGTCTTGTATCATTTTATAGCTGCAACTTCCCAGAATAAGTCATCACCAGGCACACCTATACGAAGGACTCCAAGCGGTAGTCGTGGGCGCAGTACAGAAAGAAAGACGCCTTCTCCGGCACAGTCAGCAGCTAAAGCTTCACCACCTGAAGCAACAGCTAACAAGGTAAATATAAGAACTCTTAAAGGTAACGGTATTCATTCTGGTCCTCAAGCTTAACTGGAAACTGAGGAAATTTGGTTTAGACTCTCCACGAACCCACAGCAGCCAGCAGTGCAGCCCCTACCATATCAGCTCACAGGGAGACGGCCTCCTACCCATTTTAAATAGCGTACCAAGTTCTTTAACATACACTATATGTACACAAGACCAATGGCTTTACATCCCATCCGAAGGACGAGGCAATTATAGTAAAGCATTTTGCCTAAGTATGGCACAGATAGGCTTGAACCCATGCCTATCATGCTAGTTCGATATTATCATTACCATCACTCTCAGTGTATACATTCAGAACACAACCAGGCCATCCGGTGTTTCAATGCAGTATGGCCATATACTGTATTTAAAGTAACTATAACAAAATCTACTTTGTGTTAAACAAGTCTACTCGGAATAAATCCACCAATTTTTTTTCTTGTGCCATTATAAATTAATACAATTTTTCCTTACAGACTCAAAGACCGGCTTCACCTAAAGGTATTCGAGCACCCTCTCCTAAACCCTCAGCGGGTACACCAACTAGTTCTAATAATTCCAGTATGCATGTTAGACAACCATCGCTAAGATTGAAGAAGAACGCAACAACGGTAGACAGCAAGAGTCCAGCTGATAAAAATAGTAAAACACCAGGTCAGTTCACATCAGTATTTATATTTACTTTCCAGATATTGCCTTTGCCTATGTTGTTACTGTAACCATCTAAATATACACTATCAAAATGTATGGACATGATGATGTCATCACAACCATATTTTGTCACATCACACTAGTTTGATAGTTTAGATAGAGCTTTAGTAAAGTTAGCTTTGCTGTGTATACTATGTGTTTCCAAAAAAGTTTGAGAATGACTTTATGATACAACTAGTAATGCTAATCAAGTACTAAGTTGAGTCAATATAATGTAGCAAAGATAATTGGTCATTACAATGCAATAAACTTGCAGAGTGCTAATCAGGCCTATTAGTTCACACTGAAACAAAGAAATTACAGTTGTTAAACAACTAGATCCTGTTAATGTTATGTATTTATTGTATTATTAGTGTATTATTTCCTGTATTTTACAGTATCCAAATCAAGTCAGCCTCCTCCAATTAAAAAGGCATTGACACCAGCAAAATCATCTCCAACACGAACCCCTAGAACTCCAAGTACTAATAAAACTCCAGTATCCAGTAAAACACCAACTACTCGAACATCGGGCGCTAAAACCCCAACAAGCCTAAGGACGTCGACTGCAAAAACACCAGCCGCCAACAAATCAACGCCTAAACCAGCAGCTACACCCAAAACGGCAACAACGCCCAAAACTGCAACAACGCCCAAAACCACAGCACCACCCAAAACAGCAACAGCTCCCCCCAAAGCAGCGACAGCACCCAAAGCCGCAGCTACTGCACCTAAAGTTCAAGAAAACAAAGAGCCTCCAAAAGCAACAACACCAAAAGAGGAGGCACTTCCTAAATTTGACGCTCCACAACCTGTAGAACAGGATAGAAAAAGTAGGTAGATGACAAATATATCCCAAAGTATTGGCAAAAAATGGTATAATCCCTGTCCCACAGCTCAACATGACACTGTATTTATTTATTAACAATTTTGCAAATAGCCCAAGAGGAAGGCTCAAAACAGAAGTGAGTACCTCTTGTATTTATTGTGTGTTGTATAATATTTAACAACGGTTGTACAACTATTTTGTAGGTCCTGTTTCTGAAACAAGTAGCCCACCACCTGAATTAACAGCTGAGGAAAGGGCAAAACAGGCTTTGGCAGAGAAGAGGCGGCAAATGAGAGAGAAAGCTGAAAGGGAGGCAGAACTAGAAAGACAACGTATAGAACAAGAAAAGTAAGTCTTTTGTGCATTTTATTATTATCGTTGTTGGCAAAATGTGTCGGAAATTCTGTTTGTAGATAAGTCTATTATTAATTAAGATTCAGCACTTTTGGGATCCAAAAAAAAAAGGATAGTGTGGGGTGTCCCCTGAATAGGGTTGTCCCAAAGGAAGGGATTTACTGTATATTGTATTTCATTGAATTCAATTTGTAGTTATTCACACGTTAATATTTAAACCTCTTAGAAAAGACGAGGAAGAACGACTAAAGAGAGAGGAAGAGGAAAGAATAAGAGAAGAAGAGGAGCAACAAAGAATAGCAGTGGAATACAGAAAGGCAGAGGAGGAACGGTTACAAAAGGCAATAGAAGAACAGGAAAAAAGGGAAGAAGAAGAAAAATTACAGCAAGAAGAAGATGAGAAAAGAGTAAAGTTTATATCTTGCAATTTAACATAATAAAATTGTTATTATTTACCCCGGTTATTATTTTGATCAAATACGAATGGAAACATAATCCCATAATGCAAACTTATCGCAGTGTGGATATGTACATTGATGTACCTTCTCATTAGTGTTGGAAATCTTTGGTCACTGTAATTTAATTTTTTTGACATTATTTAATTTTTATATTTTTAGAAGGAAGAGGAAGAACGAGTCAAGGCAGAAGAAAAGAAAAGAAGGGAAGAAGAATTAACAGAAAAATTAAAGAAGGAAGAAGAAGCACGAGATGCAAGGAAGAAGGTACCATCATTTATTTACTTTAAAAAAAAAATTATTTTGGTTGTTTAGTGCTGTGCATGTAGTAAGCATATGTCTTTGGCACCATCAGCGAGATATCAATGCTTAATTATAGCACCATGGTTTTAACATTTTCAGCATTTTGTAAAACATTTTTTTTCTTTTATTACAGCGTGTAGATGAAATTATGAAAAGAGCAAGAAGAACCACGCCAGTAGCAAAAAATGATGTAAGTGTTTATATGGACATGTTGCGTATCTTCTCGTTATCTTTTTGTTTTGTTGTTGTTAGTGTTCCATGAAATTAAATTTGGTAGAATTTTTAGATTAGCTGGAAGAAGATAAGATGTAGTATTAACCATCATTCATTCATTCTTTCAGGATGAACGTGACAATAGAGATGAAGATAAAGATATCGATACACAAGCAGAAAACGAGAATGGAATAGAAGGAAATATATATTTAAACAATGATAATGATAAATATAGAAATTATATTGAGAATGGATCAGCGGTAGCCAGTCATGAAGCTCTGTCAGGTGAGATGGACGAGAGGGTGATGGTAGAGGATGACACCACTTCTGGGGAAGGGGAAGAAGTGGCACCAGAGGGGGGTTACCTTGAGGAATCTTCTGAAGGTGTGAAAGAGTATGAAAGTGAAGAGTTGAAAGAGGATGAGGAGACAGAGGAGAAAGAGAGTGAAGAAGATGATCAGAAAGACAGTGAAGCAGTGGGTGACCAAGAGGATGAAGGAAGGGATAAGAAAGAAGATGGAAAAGAAGAGGAAGAGGTACAAAGTGATCAGGGATCTGATGATCTGTTCTTTGAGAAAGCTGTGACAGAGGAAGTTGGTGAGAAAGAAAAAGATGCTTTGTTGGTAGAGAATAAAGACATTGAGACATTAAAAGTTAGGGATGATAGTTGTGAGTGGGAAGACCAGGAGGAAGCATTAGTAGGTGAGGTTCAACAACCGGTAAGGTTTGCTGAGATTGTTGCTGCTGATGACACCCCTGAAAATGGCGAGATCCCAGTTTTTGAGGCCGTTGGTGTTGAGAGTGAGTTATCTGCTAATAAAGAGGCTGTAGATCTGCTTGGTGAGAAAGATAGTGCAGATGGTGCTGTGTTCTCTATACCAAAACCTGAAAGTGATGTTGAGTTTGATCCTTTAGGTACCGATGTAGATAATGGCCTAGGTGGTAAGTATGAAGGTAGCAGTGTTGATGAAGATGATGTAGTACAGGATTTACATCAATATGATGTGAAGAAAGCTTTCAATCTTGCAGTTTGTCGTCAAGAAAGTGATGCTACTGAAGATGATGATTCCACTGCTGCACAAGCAGGAGATGTTGACACCTCAACTGGTGAGATTGATATCTCCCCAGTAGAGTTAAACCCTTCAGCTGGTGATGCCGACATCAGACACCCATGTGATCTTGACCCAACAGGTTCTGATTTTGATACTTGGTCTAACCCGAATGATGATGAGGATAGAGTTGAAATGACATATGATCCACAAGGTTTGCAAGACATCAATGAAGAATCTCCAGAAGAGGATGAAGATATTAAGGATGAAGTGAAAGAAACTGCACATGAAAATATAGGAGATGAAGATGATGAAGAAGAGGAGGAGGAAGAGAATGAGTTATTGCAATCTAACTCATCTGAAAGGTTTGTTGTCATTGATGAAAAATCTTTAGAAAAAGGTGATGAGAATTCTGATGATGGGTCTTTCAAAGGCGAGGAAATCCCAGAAGATAGTAACCAATTACTTCCCATAAGTGATCATAGTGAAAATATTCCAGAGGATGAAATAGAACAGAGTGATCATGATGATGAAGAGGTTGTTGAGGCACCTAAAGATGTTGGCACTATTCCAGAAATTACCTTAGATGAAGTAGAATATGTCCATCAAAATAGTTCTGATGATGAAGTAGGTAAAGAAGATGAACCAGTTGCGGTACAACGTACTGGTGATAGTGAGGATGAGGGCATGGGTGATAGTGGCTTGGAAGCTGCTACATATGAGGACCAAGTTGCTCAGGAGAAAGAAGTGCTGGAAGAGGATGATGAAGAAGAGAAGAAAGTTGGAGATGAAATAGAAGAAGAGGATGAAATTGAAGACGAGAAGGAGGAACAAGAGGTTAAGGAGGAAGATGTAGTTGGTCAAGAGAAAGTTGCCATTGATGAGAATGATGATAAATTAGAAAGTGAAATCTCTGATCAAACAATAGATCAGGTCGAACCTGAACAAGTAGTTTCAAATTTAGATGATGCAGCTATAGAAAACTTTGAATCTAATGAGGCAGAAATTCCTGAGGAGGAATCTAAAGAACTTAGTCCCAGAGTAGATGCTCTTGAACAATATGATGATGATGATGATGATAATAATGAAGATGATACTAAACCTGTTGAATCTAATATTGCAGAAGGTGTTGCTGAAGATGATGTTGATTCACATTCTAGTTCAGATGATAGTCAAATTGAGTCCCCTAATGTTCAGAAATCTGCCTTTTTTGAGGGAGATCAGGGAAATTTAGATTACCGTGATAGATTGTTTGACCAAAGTTCTGAAAAACTAAAAGATGATTCATCTAGTAGTTCTGATAGTGAAAATGAGCATAGAATGAAATTTAATAAAGATGGTCAGGGTCATACTTTCCAGGCTGATGCTAGCTTAGGATATCTTGCAGATGAGGAGCGTGCTCAGAGTAGTAGTCCTGACATTGCATCTCGTAGCCCTAGAGTTGATGATGATGAAAAGTTGGATTTTAATAGTAGTGCTTCAGAGACGGAAGAAGCTGCTGATTCCTTCCCTGAAGTATCAAGTCTAAATGCAACCAGGGGTAGTCCAATAGTTGATATCAGTGTCCAGTCTGAAGACATTGTTGATCAAGAAAGTGATAGAGTTGTTGGTGATGTAGAAGAGACTCCTGAAGTGGATGTAGGTGAAGAGGTAGAAGGTGAGGGATGTGAGAGTGGTGAGCCTAGTAGTAGTGGAGATTTATTGGATACTGATAGTAGTCTTGCTGATGTTAGGCCCCAGTTTGAAGATGAGGAAACCCCTGATGAGGAAGAACAGTTGTCGTATGATGATGAGAGTTCGTCTGACCGTGAAGGTGTTGAAAAGGTTGATGGTGGTTCAGAGGATGTAAAGGTTTTGGGGCAAACACCTTCAGAAATCCTTGTAAAAAACCAATTCCTCTCTGGAGAAGACCACAATGGGAATTATAGTGATGAGGATGAGGATGATGTAGATAGTGTCAAAGAGGTAGAAGAGCATGTAGACCGAGGGGAGAATGGTATGGGTGGGCGGCAACTAACTTCATCTCCCTCAACTAACTCCACCTCATCTTCTGAGGGCAGCTACACTGCTAATCCTGTAGAATATCATAAAAATGATGATTTAACACATGTCAATGATTTACCAAATACATTTCAACAACATCCTGCCAAACACATTGGAGCCGATCAGGATCATTTCCCTGCCAAGGGCTTAGATGCAGTCATGGAGGTCGACGATGATGGCTTGAATGGCCGATCAGCACAGGCTGATGACAATGAGGAAGAAGTGTCGGTCAGCACTGAATTGTGAACGCCATTGCCATACGCATCAGGTACTTCCATGTAGCCTCAACACTGCCCTTTTTTATTTTACTTCTTTTGCTTGATCAACTGGTTATAGTAGATTTTCAGTTCTTTTTCTTTATTTTTAATCTATCCCTGTGTGTCTGTATTAGTTTGTTCACATTGTTTTTAGTGACGTTTCATTCTTCTGTCGTTGCATTGTACATTTAGAACACGTTGCAGTTTTGTGAGTGAATTTGCCATTTCGTGCATCACGCTTTCACTTTTATTAATCAAAAACCGAATTTGACCAATTTTACTGTCAAACTAAACTTTCTCAATGTACCAAATTTTTTATTTTTTTAATGTTTTAAAATTCCAATTCTTTCCCTTTATTATTTTTAAAAAAATTTAGTTCTTTTAATTATAATTAATTCTAATAATTATAATGAATCCTGCTCAATAAGTGTCAAATTAAGAGAAATCAAGAAACAGTGTTCGTCTGTGATACCTGTAGTTCTAGTTTTGCACCTAATTGTATTTACATTTTACTTATATGTTACCAAGAACATCAATAGATTAACGTAACTGTCGTCGTTAAATATAATTTTTTTTATGTTTGCATTGTCATTAGTTTATTTTTAAATAGATTTTTCTTTATTTTTACTTATTTATTTGTTTTTATACTTCATTTTGTAGGTTTCTCTTTTTTCTTTCATATAGTTTTCTCTTAATTTCCATCCGAGCCAAGTGATGTTGTTCTCCAAAGCTGTGTCCATCCACTCCTGTTATTTCAGTGCTGATGCCACATTGAACATTCCATACATTCAGTACATACTAACATGTTCATGTCATACATAACACTAAACAATGATCATGTGATAAAAAGCCCGCCCTCAGAACTCTACTTAATTTTTGCATGGTATGCATGTATTAGTCCTTTAACCTTTAACCTTTTGGCCGTACATAACATCAAAGTATTGCATAGTTTATTTGCATTAGTTTATTTTTTCACTTACAGATTAGAGATATTTGAGATTTAGTATTTATCATTTTAGTAAGCTAATCATAGATTAATACTGTGGTAGAATTTTGCATATTATACACATTGGTTTGGTTCAAATCTTAACACAAGTCATTAAGTATAAGATTTTAATATGTTGTGTAATCTTGAGTTTGTTGGGTAAAGTACCACTCAAAAAGTAACCTTTTTACTAGCACTTTCATCCATTTAGCTCATTTCATGCGAGGTTTAATTTTGGGGCATATTTACAATTCATTTTTATACATTTGAAAGTGAACACATTATTTTGTTTGGTAGATATTTATATAATTTTTATCAACAATGACATGATTCTGAGTCCTCTAGGATGCTTTGTATAGGTTGCATGGTCCAGCCTTCATAGATAGTATATCACTTATAAATTTGTTTTCTTTTAATTTAGTTTTTTGCTTGAATTAGTAGTTTGAACATAACAGTGTTAGATAATCAGGGAAAAAATGTGATTTGGTGGATTATTATCTTGGACAACAAATTGGATTGTTTTAAAATTAAATTCAAGATTTCTTCATATATTTCACTACCATATTTACTAACTTTATCTTGTAAATTGATCATCCATTTTACAAGTTGTAACCATAACTAGACATGTAACTCGTCACTTTGACGAGTTTGGTTATCCGCCGCGCAAGTGGTGCAACATTAACATTAAGGGGATAGGTTGAGGACAAAAGGAAGTGTTCACGTTGGCATTATGACCTGAACTGAAGAATATGATCTGTTGTTATTGCTGAATTTTATTATTTAAATTCATATATAGTATACACAGTATAATCTGTATCCATATCACATACAGTGTAGAATAGGTGAAATTACGGGACCCGCTATTTATTGCAATTTTTAACATGTTGACGGTTTTAAAATGAAACGCGAAGTTAGCAATTCCGAAAGGAAATTATCTCAGCAACAACGTATTAGCGTGTAGAAGAAATTTGAATACGTTAAATATTGATGCGCGCTCTTTTAAATGTAATGAATTATGACGCAAAAGATGAAAATACGACCTTTTTTATTTAACTGGCCATATGATGATGTCACAACATCCGATTGGCAACATTTTTACATAATTTCATATCTGCAATCCAATAGCTTCCAGAAAAAGTTTTAATCGTGATTATCACATTTTATTCTTACGAGCTATAACAGATTAAAATTTACTGTAAAGATGAAATTGATGCCACACGTGATTTAAATTTTTAGGCATGATGACGTCAAAAAAATTAAAATATTTTTAACTCATGCGAAAGATAGTTGATTGACCTAGACAATATCAAAATCGGGGTGAAAATGGAAAACGGATAAGTGGAGATGCGCTCTATTCAATGTGATGAGCTATGACGAAAGATATAAAAATACTAAATTTTATATTCGCGTGGCCATACGATGACGTCACAATGTCCGGTTAGCCATATTAATACCTGATCCGATATCTACAACTCATCTACTTCCAGAATATGTCATCCACAAAAATTTGACCGTCTAGTTTAGAAATTACGACTTTTTAAAAAAAGGAATATTTTAAACGAATTTTTTAACCTTTTTATAAAAAACGCGCGCAAATTGTCCAATTCGACGTGCTCGTATGACGTATCTTTAAGTCGAAATTGTTTAAAATTTGGTAAAATTACTAGAAAAGGCTGGAAAAACATAAATCACGCGAAAAAAATACGTTTTCAATGCTACGTGCGCATCGCACACGTAGAAATGTGCGCACGCGTGGGAATTTTTGACATGCTTAAAACGACATGAAACGCGTAGAAAGTTGATTATAAATTAATTTTGCGCATTTTGAAATTTTAAATGTGCGTGCGCGCGTAACTTTGTGTAAAACACGCAATTTTTTTTCAACAGAAATTTAGCGCATGATATAAATTAAACTTTTGAATAGTTTTACTTTAAAATGTTATTTGGTTTTCGACATATGTTAAATACGATAAAATCGTTAAATCGCGCGTACGTCACGTTGCGCAATTGTAAACATCATGAAAAGCTTCGCTTGACGACGTTACATAAATGTCAAAATGTTAACATAGTTAACAAAATGTTATGTTTGCGAGTTTTAGAGAAAAGCGTTACACAAAAATCATACAGAAAGAAAGAAGAAGAATAAAAAGTTGATGATGATGATGATGATGATGATTTCGTACAATCACAAGAGGTTATCCTGCAACTTCGTTGCGGATAACCAATTAATCAATATGAATGCATTTCATTTCATCTAAAAATGATTTATCAAAGAACTTTTGATAACATTAATATAATTTGTTTTGCTTTGCACTGCAACAATATTTCTTTTTGCATGATATTTTATTAATTCATCTGAATTGCTTACTTTTTTCACTGTAGTATGTTTCTTCACGGTGTGTGGGTATTGAGTATGGTTTGCTTGTAGTGGTTATGGTGTAAATCAATGCTAACATAAACATTTACCCTCCGCCTTCCCCTTCTGGCTTACGCCCCTATTATATGTGTTGTCTTGTGATGGAAAGAGTTTAATGGTTTGTGTGCTACTAACAACATATTATATAAATTTTAAATAATAATATAATAAATATTATTTTTACTATAGAAATGTGTAAAATAGTACAGTAGAACCCCTTTTAAGGGAACATCTTTGAGACCCAACAATAGGGATGTCCCCTGAATAGGGATGTCCCCTGAATAGGGATGTCCCCTGAATAGGGATGTCCCCTGAATAGGGATGTCCCCTGAATAGGTATGTCCCCTGAATAAGGATGTCTCCACCCCCTCCCCCTGAATAGTGGTGTCCTCTGAATAGCGGTGTCCCCTGAATAAGGATGTCCCCCCCCCATCCCCCTGAATAGTGGTGTCCTCTGAATAAGGATGTGTCCCCTGAATAAGGATGTTCCCCCCTCCTCCCTGAATAGTGGTGTCCTCTGAATAGCGGTGTCCCCACAATAGCAGTGTCCTCTCAATAGCGGTGTCCTCTCAACAGGAGTGTCCCCCCGATGTCCCAAAGGAGGAGTTCTACTGTATTTCCCTTTTCTCTAATTTACACATTATTTAGTTGGCTTTAACATAATATTAATAAAAATATATTTAAATATTGACATACTAGTTTATATTTGATATTTGTTATTGTTTACAGATGCTGTGTGAGAAAGATCGAAGTCATATGAGCAGTAATCCACTAATCACGATGGGTAACCTCTGACAACAACCAAAAGACCATCAGTGATCAAAGAGACTCCATCTTTCAATGGATTACTGAATACCATATCAAATAAATCTAATAAACTGTTCATCAGCATCATATGAATGGCCAAGCCATATATGATCAAGAGGTCGTCATGCTTGACTGCCCATGCACATCTTTTTTGTGTTTTTATGTGGAATTTGTTTGACTTCTTCCTTATAAATATATTGATGACATGTACAGACGGAAGAAGCAGTGTAAATGTGTCGACAAAATACTTGAAAAGGTGTGATATTATATTATTACACATGACTCCATAGTTATTTTGCATGAGTACTTTTTTTTTATTTGACAATAAAAACTAACCATAAGGTTATATTCCATTGATGTATTGTGTATTGTTAAATAAAAATGCATTTTAATGATGTGTAACTTCACGGAGGACTTCAACCTGTGATGATTTTAAAGTTTTACTTTATTTTGTTGTTCTGATGGCTTTTGAGAAGGATCTTGCCAAGTGCAGTGATTGGCTGCCGTCAGAATCGGCAAAACATACATCACTTCTATGTCAGACTAGAGATAAATTTGCAAAAAAAAAACCCTGTGAATAGATTATACAATAGTAAAGGCTGTGGAATCTGTGTTAGGATCAAATTCCCTTTGTTTAGCTGAGCAAGTCTGTTCGTTAAAATAAAGCTCATCTTAATTAAACAATGGCAAGAACAGCAAATGTAAGAAACTGATAAAGCTTGTGTAATGTGTGTTAAGTATACTAGGTTTACAATGAATTTACCGTGTTTAAATTTTTTCCATTGGTGTTTAAAAAAATGTTTAAATATACAAGGCCCGTTGAATATTATAATGACTATACTGTGTTGTATACAAACACTGATTAAACAATTCATTTAATTTAGTGTACTATTAAAAAATGAGTGTACTAGATTAGAAAAAAAAGAAATAAATGTCTAGCCAATAATTATTATACAAATACTCTGTTGCAATATTTATTATCATGTTCAAGCTGATCATGAAGCGTAATTATGTGAATATTAATTAAGGGGCAAAGGTTGCATGACCCTTATGAATATTAATGAGGGACTGTATATTAATGAGGGAGACTGTATACAGCCAAGGAGTGTACTGCAATCGTATGAACTAGTATGTTATATATAAGAATTTTTAAAGTGGTTTATTTTGTGTTGGATCGTGTTAAGATGCAGAATTCTTGGGTTATTGTCAGTGGGCCATTATCATGCTTAAATAAAAACTATGAAAATAATGCAATCCAACAGAAATGTAACCAACTTTATGTAAGATAACTAATCAATTAAAAATTAGTGATATATTTATTTCTTCATGTATGTAAATTGTTCTTTAATTAGTTTTAAATACATTTTTTGGTGTTTATAAAGTCTGGCTTATAAGTTTAATAATGTAATTTCTCGTTTCATTTCTGTTGGTAACTAAGCTTGGTGTAAATTGGCACCGATTTGATTTGATAACTAAAGATTTAAAAGATGTTACTGAATTCAAATAGCATAGTACTGTTAAAAATCAACTTAGCAAAAGCTGGCCTGCTCCAGCGAAGTGCGTAATAACATTTGATGTTGTCTTACAGCTTTCTGTAGTGATGTTGTCATGTACAAAAAAGGTATAAAAGCAAAGATTCAAATGAAAAACAGTAGAAATAAAACATGTGGAATTTGTCCTGCTGGGACTGCATTTATGTCAACAAAGAGATTTAAAGAGAATGTGTTGTCGCTTTTTTTGTTGTATTACAATCACTAAGATGCAATTTTTGTTCCAAGTTCCTCAATTCTGTTGCATCAGATTCTCTCGGTATATTTTGAAGGCAGCAAAAATGGTGCACGAAATAGACGGTATATACTATTTTGGAATATACCGTATAATATAATAATAATGCAGTTAGTAATCAGCACAAAGTTATGTCTTGATCTAACCAGGTTGCCATTTATACACCTGGGTGGAGAGAGGCAAACATAATTAAAGTATCTTGTCTAAGGATACAAGCAATGCGGCGGGAGTTGGATTCGAACCTCGATCTCACGATCAGTCCAACACACTGCACCACACGCCCTTACAGACCTATTCATTACGCCTATTTTATGAATGCTGCCATAAAAATATACCGTATATCATTCACAGCAAGAACAGGGCCAAATTCAATATTTTACTGTTTCCACAACCCTGCCCCGTTCTATATTCAAGGCCTTATATCCATTTATCATCCACTGTTAAACTTACCAGGCAAATTCCACTTCTGACACCACCTTGGAATCCATTACCTTATTTTATACGTAATTCGTTAAGTTGAAACAGCTTTTTGGTAAAGAGCACCTCTATTCATATTATTACTGTTACGTAGTTCCTCAAGTCCTCAATCCGGACAAGACAAGTTTTGAGATTGTGTCAGGCGTAGTCTTTAGGTTGTCGGGAGGACATGGTTAATTTTATCCTGAATTTTATTCATGCACAATTATAGGAATTATAATCTAAGTCTTCTATTCAGGATTGTGCAATTTGCAAGACTATGTTGATTATTGCAGCTTTGACAGAAAAATAAAAATTCTTAAAATAACATTTCACAAAGATTTTATTCAAAACTGTACGACAAAACTATGGTGAAATGACAAGAATAAATTGTATAAAATGTTCACCTATTGTGAATCAACTTAACTATTGAGGTTTAGTCATTACATAGTACAGAGCTGGCGACCATGGCACTGTACACTGTTATTATCCATCTTTCGTTTTACAGTACTGTACTACTGTATCTTGTGTTGAGACAATTCATTTCCACTGGTTTATATATAGGGATATTAGATCATTTTCCTTCATTGAATGTTTTTACAACATTGATACTTGCACTCATTATTTTAAGGTTTAAAAAAAAGGAATTACCTAAACAAAAAAGGTCAGAATCAGATTATATAGGCTTGATCTTAAAGTGTAGACCAATGAGAGAGAAAACAAAGCACTTAAGGTCCTGTACCAGATAGTAGAATGTTCTTAGCCCTTCTGCATCCCTGAAATTAAACAGAAAATACAAATGTTCTATATATAGTGGAGCTGTAGCTTGGTGGTTAACATGCTTGCCTTCTTGCCTAAGGTCCAGGGTTCAATCCTGACCCTACAGTACTGTAGTACCAGGGTTGTAACTCACGACTTAGTACGCACGATAAATAAATAGTTTATCCATCCTGTAATTATCGAGTTACTCACTGTATGTTGGATGCATATGCAAATTTAAATGATGTTAAAAACATGGCTCACAAAATGAATTAAACAATTAAAGTCCAATATATCCCCTACTTACTTGCTATTATTTACATCAATTAAAGATCCAATTTTGCTTGTTGTAAATGAGATATGTTCATCACCCATGACAATTTCTAACTCTTGCCTTCCAACTCTGTCTGGAGGTGGCCACAGTCCATCGTCTTCTTGCATCACTTCACTGTCTTCTACCAGCCTCTTCAGTTCCTGCGTTACAGCTTTGTGTACAAATGCCTATAATAAATACAATTTACAGGTTATATTACACTTTATTAGCGAGAGATTCCCGTAACCTGTACCCACACACATTGTGGCTAGACTATAGTATTATCCTTGATCTTAACCCATTAGAGACTGGTGTGGATGTGTGTTGGTAAAGACAAGTAGGATCCAGACAAGTATGCCAAGTTATTTTGGTCTAAAAAACACCAAATTTTTATGTAAATGTAGGCTAGTAGTAGGGCCTTAGGCATATTTAGTTAATGTAGAGTAGACTAGACCTGAACTGGCGTCAGATGAAATCGGTCGCGATAAAATCAACCTCCGGTATTTTGTATGGCGCGCCGCTAGAGCTATACGTTTGATGATATCGGTCGCGTTTGAAATCGGTCGCGTTATTTGCATGGGACGCACTAGATACATTTTTAATGAAAACGCCAATTATGTTTTTAGTCATTTTGAATATAGAATTTCTAATACCTCGACCGTTATTATTTTTTTAGTACAGTAAATATAAATATTTATCTCATTATTTATAAATAATTTGTGTTTTCATTTTATCTTACCTCTTACCTAGGTGTTGTGAATAATTGTAATGTGTTCGTTTAGAAAATATTGTTTAAGTTTTTGAAGATTAGCATGCCACTGTTAAAAAGTTTTGAAAATTTTGAAATAATTTATAGTAGACGCGCCTATTATGCAATAAAGGAAGATGATGTACGACGATGATTTTTACGTTCGATATCCGCCACTCTTACGTAAGCATGGTTTTAGGATAATACTAATAAAATAATATGCCGTTATAAATCACGGGCAGGAGGCATATAGATGTTTCAAACGTATGGTTATTAGTAATAGGCCTATCTTTATCTGGCCATGGACAACGATCGTACGTGTTTTGTCGATGATTTGACACACTACTATAGTGCTTGTTTTTTTTTAAAAAGGGAATCCCCGTCAGCAAAATAACGTGCAGTTAACGGCTGCACTATCATAGAAGGCGCATCCACGATATGGCTGATTTCGGGGTTTATTTCAGTAACTCACCTTTTAACGATCTGCATATAATAATCATTTTTACTAGAAATTATTTTAGGCCTAAACATTAGAAATAAAAATATACACGTGATTTGCCTCAACAATAATCATTATATACTTAATAATATCCTACATAACGTACGGACATAAATTAAATTGAAATTAAAATAAGGTGATCCAATAGTAAGTTGTTAACGACATGGATATTATATATCTGCCACAGTATGAATAAGTATAAAAATGGATACGCTGGCTTTACGGGCTATACATTGTAACAATTAAATTGTTTTAAAATAAATTGTTCTCTTTTACGTTTTGCATTATTTGCATAAAAAAAGACACAGACGTATATTCTCAGTACATAATAAAATAGTAGGTAAATTATTATATGCCTTAAATAAAATATTTAAACGTGTTTCGAAATGGCCATTTTGAAAAGACCGTCCTTCTCCGAGACCTGTGAAATAAAAAAAAATGATTGATAATAAATATTTATTAACCAAAATAAAAAATATCCACATAAATAATCTAGTTTCTACATAAAAAATTTCAATTAAATCTAGATTATATAAATTTTCAAGAAGAAAATGTATATCCCGCTAGCATGTATCTCGCTCCATACAAAATAGCGCGACCGATATCATCAAACGTATAGCTCTAGCGGCGCGCCATACAAAATACCGGAATTTGATTTTATCGCGACCGATTTCATCGTAAACCCCTAAACTTACCTCTTTTCTGATCATAACATCGTTTTTGTAATTGGAATTATTTGCATATCGAAGTTTTCCTGTTGTGGAAGAAATGTAATTCATGAAAAATGTTATAAATTCCAATGAAAAGGGGAAAATAATAATACGCAATGTTATGTTTGTTATGTTTGGCCTAGTAGGCCTAGTGATAAGAGGGGTAAGAGAGACGCCTCCAACAAACACTTCGACAAGCCACGTACGGGATCAGGTAAATAGGATACTTTTTAGGTACGCCTCGCGTTGTACGGCTTGGTACTGTAGCCTGTGGAAAACCCCCTTAATCACAAGTTTAAAAGTAATAATTTTCTTTTTATATAAAATAGATTTGTTCCTTATGTAACAAACATTCTTACCATCTGGTCTAAACTCAAATTCAAGAAATTCGTGGCCAAATTTTCCTTTATGACCAACATAATATCGAAGATAAAACTCACTGTTACCGCCAGACGCCATGCTTGGTTAAAAAATCAATTTGATGGGGCGCCCTCATAATATTGTACTTATTTTTATTATCTTTTCTACATGAATTTTAGAGGCTTCCAAAACGGATGCCTTGAAAACTAAGATCTAGAAAACTAACTTTTTTTAATTTTTTTAATTTATTAATATCTGCTAGATAGCTTTTATTAAACCAAAAATATAGACTTTTAACTCAAAATATTTTTTGGTGGGTATCATGACTGTAATAACCTCAGAAACTGACCAAGTACGTTATAAAAGTGGTATGTAAATTACAGGTTACTGTACAAAATCTTTAAAACAAAGTTATAACCAGTTAAGTTTATTTTACAACATAGAATATGCTAAGGTTAGTGTATGTTGCAATAAACATTGTTTCGATGTCAGGTTTACATACATTTAATTTCATATGAAATCTGTCATGAGCTTTCGCAATGCGGCTTGAGGTTGGTATGCTGGTTTCTCACAATATAACCAGCAACGTATACAAGTGTGTTAAGTTCTGTTATGTCAATTTATCTAAACAACTTAGACAATCATCTGCTCTAATGGAGCCATCGTGTTCAATTACATCTGTGGTGGTTTTGCGTATGCCCGATGTTGTCTATGGCACCAGTTGGAGTGTTGCTTGGTCAATATGGACAAGTTGCATGCTGATCGGAATCCGGCATACAATTGGAATTACCCAAAGGAATCATTAGTTTGTTACACGTATTTCTTTTCAAGATGTTTGAAACTCATGGGCCATCGGATTGTATCTGTAACCATCTCTTCCTCTAACAATTGAAAACAGATTCTCCAGGAAATCTTGGTTTAACCTTCCCGCTAAAACGAACTTGAAGCCATCCGTTGATACAAGCTACTTTTTTTGTTGAGCCGTCATTCATAACATTCTTCCCAAAACTTTACATGAAATGAATCTTTCGTAGCAGCCCGCTTTTAGATGTTCGCATTCTTTGTATGTCGAGCATTGCATGAGTCAAAGAGCTTGTCCATCCTTGAAAAATTCAACAATGTGGTCCCATTTTATGACATTTCCATCCACAACCAGTTCGTGGTTCTTCAGGTTGTTGCGGACACTTTTTATCAAATGTGGAGGATCGAACAATGTGTACACCTTGTGTTGGTGAATGGTAATGATAAAAGTAAGGCTTAGTTTCACATACACCCATGATATTGTTGGCCTACATTCGTCTATATTGTTAGACCCTTGGTCAACTATAACTGCCTTTACAGTTAAACCAGCAGCCTTAAATAAACGACGAACGCATTCTTTCAGACGGCAAGCCAATGTACCCCCGGGCGTTGCCCCATTCGCCAAAAATAGCCAAGTGGTTGCTTCCATTTCGAAGTCAACCCTCGTAACATAAAAACGAGGGCCTGTGTTGCAACCTTTTTTGTTATGCCAATGCTGCCGAAGTCTTCCAGACCTTCAATACGATCGTTGTTCTTATCGAAATGTATGACTTATTTTATAGACATTTCGTCGATTGCCAAAACGCATACGCGCTCTCGATAATCCAAGTTTGTTACTTGTTTTTTCAACGATGAAAATGTGACATCATTGAAACCTGGCCCTATCTTTATATTACGTAGCCACATTTTGAGGGATTTTGGATGCGGTAGGTTGAATTTTTTCTACAAAACTTATAGACTCTGGCCCCTTGATAGCGCAATGCCATTGCAAACAGTTTGTGTGATGTGGTATACATACGCCCCGTTGGTTTTCTTTTAAATGTTTTCAATTGATCGGAAAAAAATCTAAAGTTCTCTTTGGCATACACTTAGCCTTACCGATGATATTATCAACCATGTGACATTTTTTTAGGTCTTTAATGGTGGACTTGCTTCTTCACTTGTGCTTTAAGTCGCAATCGAAACATTGGACGTATAATTATGTTTTAATTGTAAACACTGATTATACATAACTATTAAACAGTTCTTTTGTTACAAAACAATGAATATAATGATATATGATGAAGGAGGTCTACTTACTTGTTGTACATCCTTCACCTACACAATGTGCTGAAGTAGGAGTTAAAAGATATTGATGATGCGTATGTGTGATTGCAATGAGAACGAACATGCAACAACAAAAAGTGTCCATCCAGAATAAATATTGTAAAAATACATAAAAAAATTATTTATGACATTGTTGATTTGTACTTAACTATTATTTCCAACAGTTAACCAGGGAAGAGTTAAATTACTTAACTCTTCCCTGTGTTAACAGATTGAAATACATCTTCGACGATCTTTGTTGGCAGTTTTCGACTAATTGTCAAAGTGCGTGGTGGGTTCGGAATGTTAAATAATGTGGGCACCGCATTCCACACTAATCGTCCCGGAAACTCCAAAACTTGTGAATTTTCAAAATGAAGGCTACATAATGGAAATTGCGGCGGTGAATGTAGGAACTTGTTTTTTTAAATCAATTTTCTGAACGTTTTGTGTTTACGGCCCATCTAGCACACCTGAATTATTGATATACGGTATAATGGGTATAATTTTATTAATAATGATAAAATGACTCAATGAATGATACTCATATGCCTATTTTTTACTAATAATAACTTGATCAAATTGATAATGTTAAAGGCATAGACTACATAAATATTAGGCCTATCCTATATAGGCTTAAGTATAATAATACTGTATAAATATAGGCCTACCCTACTATGGCCTAGGTCAATAAAATATAAATTAACAGGCACAGAATAAATTATAAACCGCCAGGTGATATGCAGATGTTATCAATAGGCCTAGGCATAAAATTTATATATAAAATATTAAAATCAGTAAAAAGCCCAAAGAATTGATTTAAGCCTCATCTAGGCCTAGACTAGGCCTAGGTAAGCCATAAATAGGCTAGTCAACTTGTTAGCTAACATTTTACCTGTTTTTATCTTTAGGAAAATTGAAAAAACTAAGTTCTGGATTACTCTTTGCATTGCTTTTGTAATTAATTGCTGCACAGTATCTGCCTCTACTTTTTATATTTTATCCTTCATAATTAATAACTATTTATTAATAATTTATTTAGACTTAGTTTCTTCCTCCATTCAAATGAATAAGTGATCGTCACGCTGTGAAAGTTCGAAACTTGTCTAAGCGTGAGAGCCATATGGCTCTGACGCTGTCACGCATTTCGCGTAGAGTGTTCCATCTTTACTTTTCTAAGATCTTTGTTTTGACTTCCTAGTTTGGAGAGGGCGCTGCTCCATGCTGTGAAATGGCGTAGCCCAGTTTTGACCTTTTAACCCGTGTTTTCGGGGATCGAACTATTTAACAGAAGATTCTTGTGTTATAAGTTCTTTGGCGAAATTCGCGAGAAGGCTTTAGAAGTAATTAATAGTAAGTTGTGTAGAATGTTATGTTATGTGCGAAATAGAAACACGTCTGTAAAAACTTATTCTAAGGTGTAATATTTAGGAGAAAGTTAATGGATCGATCCAAGTAGGTTAACAAATTTGGAGTCGCAATATACAAGAAAGGTGCGAAAAAGGGAAGGAGGAGGTGGGGAGGAGGCCACAAGATTAAAAACATCTCGCCAGCAAAGTAACAGGCTGGCTGAACAGTGTTGTTTATACTTCGTCGAGTTGCAATAGACACGTTTCGCGCTCGCGAGGTCACCGTCAGTTTGACCTTTTAGTGGGTATACAATGGTAAACAAACACAGCGAGAGAGGTATGTAAAGCATGGGAGAACTGAGAGATGATCATCTTAAAAAGCAATCGTCAAAACTAGCCTTTGATGGAATGGCATGGTAAGGATGTTATTTATTTTCTAAACTTATGTTTTATATTCACTGTAGAATTATTTGGGCATTTGGTTCGGAATCATCGACTTTATTTATGTATATTGTCATTTTTGGTTTGACACATAGGATTATATTACTATTTTACGGTGCATTTAGCACTTTGACTGCCAAACACGAAGATCTTCGTTTTTGGAAACACAACGCTTGACTGCCAAACACGAAGATCTTCGTTTTTCGCGTTTTTTTACAAAATCCGGTAGATAGGTTAATTATTGGTATATTATATAAATAGGGACACTATATATTCGGTCTGGACCGTGAATATTTTACTTTTTGAAAGTAACTAATCTGGTTACGAACGATTGTCAAAATGGTATCTGTCGAAATAACATACACTCAGGGGCGCAGCCAGTGGGGGGGTCACGGGGGTCCTGACCCCCCCCTTTTTTTTAGAAAAAATAAATAAAAACATGAGACAACAATACAGATCAAATCATCCTGGAGATACTGTGGAAGATTACTACCGAGCAGTATTACCAAATCAACTTCTTGATTACAAACCGAGTTAAAAACCCGTTTTTCTGCCGATAACAGGCCATGCTTTAAAATATTTGGCGTAGCACCCGAGTCTATAGTGAAGTGTAATGTTGAAGAAGTCTTCAAAGAACTTGAATTTGGTACGATGATCTGCCAAGACACGAACATCTTCATTCCGAGCTTCAGTGATGGAAGCGACTGTGTAAAATTAGCGGATCCAAATGTGTTCCCGAATGTGCGTGCACTTCTTCTAATCGCGTAGGCCTATGCCCGTAACGTCTGCTGAAGCTGAGCGGAGTTTTTCGACTTTATGGAGAACGAAAACCTGTTTGGGAAATCACATGTCTTATGAGCAGCTTTCGGGATTGTGCCTCATGAACATACACTTTAACATGAACATTAATACAGAGAATGTCATTCGCAAATTCTGTCTCCAAGCCAAGAAGAATGTTCCAAACTTATGTTTAAAGATGCATCACGCGATGTCAAGAGCGCCGTTATAGTAACTAACGTAAAATGTATGATAATAATTTAGAAGTTAGTTATTACAATTATGTATAAGCTATCACCTATACTATACATTCGAACAAAATAGGTATATTTTTAAACAAAATATTGTATGTACTGGGTATGATAAGCGTCTCACATACACATGGAGCCAAGATAGCTTCTTGGACTTGCACAGTGTATGAACTCTAACCTTACGGTTCTCATTTAATAATATCACTCCCTCCATGCTATCATTCTAATTTCTTTTTTCAAACTTTTGCATCTCTACGTTCATTTCATGCAACTTTTGTATTGGTGAAAAGGGAGGAATTCAAATAATTCCTCCTCTGAGTTTACAGCCTCTCTACACAAATCAACAAACAAGCAAGAAAAACTTGTGTTTGTCTGTGGCAGCCTGGAATATAAAAATGTTATGTAATGAAAATGAGAGTTGTTTTTTGTTTTCTTTGTTTCAGTTTATTAGTGTTAACATTGTCATATTTGTGTGTGCGTAAACCGATTCAAATGATCTAGATTGCCCTAGACCGCCAAAGCTTCCAGGGGGCGAAGCCCCCTGGACCCCAACCGGGGGCCCTTGGCGGCCCCCTGGCTCCAAGCCCATGGTTGCTCGCTTCGCTCGCAAAATACTCACATATTGGTTGACCCCCCCTTTAATTCTTTGCTGGCTGCGCCCCTGACACATACATAGTTTCAATCAGCTTTAATAAAAACATCGAATTGGGCTATAAACGCTGGCGGTGGCAGTTTCTAACTGGAAAAACCTCTGGCAGTCAAAGTGTTAATACATGTTAACTGTTGATTTTATTTACAAATGTTGCGTAAATATATTAATTATTATCTTTCATTCTTCTTCATGCTCCTATTGCATCTTCCATGTATTATGTGATGTTCTTCGGTGCTTAAACAGACACCCAAGCCTCCTAGGCCTAGTAGACGAAGTACCGCATCAGGCAACGCCACCGGGCGGGCGGAGAGACACGAGCACATCGTGGACGTACCTTTCCTTGAAAAATTTCCAAGATTTTGCGCCACTATCCTTCGGAGCCGACGCAAACCACTCAGCAAGTGTTTGAAAATTAAAAACAGGAATATTATTCAGTGATTTTGTGTAGTTAAATTCACGATTTATCCAACATATACAACATTTATGATGCACCTTGCAACAAAAGCACTCGGCAGTCGCCATTTCGCTATGCTTCAACACGCACTAGGCGAGAGGTGTTCGGTTTGTTTACAAATCTATACCCACTATTTCTGATTGGTCGCGAGCGCGAAACGTGTCTATTGAAGTCGGAACGCGTCAATACAAATAGCGAACCTGAGAGGATCAACCAGCCACACGTTATCCTATATCTCATTGTTTTGTTGGTTGATTTGTTATTTTTTTATTGTCAACTGTTCACATTGTGTACGTGCTTGTTATGCAAAATAATAATAATAATAATAACAATAATAATAATAATAATAATACAGTATGACAATCTGTAAATACATTATATAGTTATTACATTGTCACAATTTGTAGGAATAAACGAAAAGAAAAACCAACATCATGAAATATAAATGTGAACATTGTGGAGATAAATTTGAGTTCAGTGATTTGGAGAAACATTTAGGAATACATACAGACAGACAAGTTAAAATGTGAACGCTACCAGGAGACACCATTATATGAAGATGATTTTAAAACACAACTGAGTGATGTAGATATAGATGAAACTGAACATTGTGGGAATAATGTGAGAATAAACACAGAAGAGGCACCATGTGAGTGTGAACATTGTGGAAAGAAATTTAACCAGAGTGGGCATTTGAAAAGGCACTTGAGAGTACACACAGGAGAGACACCATATGAATGTTAACATTGTGGAAAGAAATTTAACCAAAGTGGGAATTTAAAAACGCATTTGAGAATACACACAGGAGAGACACCATATGAATGTGAAAATTGTGGGAAGAAATTTAAAGAAAGTGGGAGTTTGAAAATGCATTTGAGAGTTCACACAGGAGAGGCACCATATGAATGTGAACATTGTGGGAAGAAATTTAAAGAAAGTTGGAGTTTAAAAGTTCACTTGAGAGCACACACGGGAGAGACACCATATGAATGTGAACATTATGGAAAGAAATTTAAACAGAGTGGCGATTTGAAAAAGCACTTGAGAGTACACACGGGAGAGACACCATATGAATGTGAACATTGTGGAAAGAAATTTAAACAGAGTGGAGATTTGAAAAAGCACTTGAGAGTACACACGGGAGAGACACCATATGAATGTGAACATTGTGGAAAGAAATTAAAAACAAGAGGGAATTTCAACAAGCATTTGAGAATACACACAGAAGAGACACCTTATGAATGTGAACATCGTGGGAAGAAATTTAACCATAGAGGGGATTTAAAAAAAACATTTGATAAGACACACAAAAGAGACACCATATGAATGTGAACATTGAGGGAAGAAATTTAAACAAAGTTGTAGTTTGAAAACGCATTTGAGAGTGCACACAGGAGAGACACCATATGAATGTGAACATTGTGGGAAGAAATTTAAAGAAAGTTGGAGTTTAAAAGTGCACTTGAGAGCACACACAAGAGAGACACCATGTGAACATTGTGGAAAGAAATTTAAACAGAGTGGCGATTTGAAAAAGCACTTGAGAGTACACACGGCAGAGACACCATATGAATGTGAACATTGTGGAAAGAAATTTAAACAAAGTTGTAATTTGAAAATGCATTTGAGAGTACACACAGGAGAGGCACCATATCAATGTGAACATTGTAGGAAGAAATTTAACCGAAGAGGGAATTTGAACATGCATTTGAGAATACATAGAAGAGACACCATATGAATGTGAACATCGTGGGAAGAAATTAAACCATAGAGGGGATTTAAAAAAAACATTTGATAAGACACACAAAAGAGACACCATATGAATGTGAACATTATGGAAAGAAATTTAAAATAAGTGTGAAATTGAAAATGCATTTGAGAATACACACAGGAGAGACACCATATGAATGTGAACATTGTGGAAAGAAATTTAACCATAGAGGGGATTTGAATAAACATTTGAGAACCCACACAAAAGAGACACCATATGAATGTGAACATTGCAGAAAGAAATTTAACCATAGAGTGAATTTGAAAAAACATTTGAGAACCCACACAAAAGAGACATCACATGAATGTGAACATTGTGGGAAGAAATTTAAAGAAAGTAGGAATTTAACAGTGCACTTGAGAGTACACACAAAAGAGACACCATATGAATGTGAACATTGTGGGAAGACATTTAAACAGAGTGGGAATTTGAAAACGCATTTTAGAGTGCACACAGGAGAGACACCATATGAATGTGAACATTGTGGAATGAAATTTAACCTAAGTGGGAATTTGAACGTGCATTTGAGAGTACACACAGGAGAGACACCATATGAATGTGAAAATTGTGGGAAGAAATTTAAAACAAATTGGAATTTGAAAAAACATTTGAGAACCCACACAAAAGAGACATCACATGAATGTGAACATTGTGGGAAGAAATTTAAAGAAAGTAGGAATTTAACAGTGCACTTGAGAGTACACACAAAAGAGACACCATATGAATGTGAACATTGTGGGAAGACATTTAAACAGAGTGGGAATTTGAAAAAGCACTTGAGAGTACACACAGGAGAGACACCATATGAATGTGAACATGGAAAGAAATTTAAACTTTAATACTTACTGTGATTGGCTTCTTTCATACAAAAGTGTCTTAGTATCTTTTTGTAGAATTATCTTGGAGGCTTGTTTATATGAAAAAGATAAGTAACTATTAAATAAAATTACCAGAAGAGCCAGGCGTGTTATTGGAGTTGATGTATCCGTACCTAATTTCAACTATGATGCAGGTGTTCTCTCCTTGGTAAAACGTATACTCTCCCAAACCGATAACCCCCTCCATAAGGAATACACTTTTCTTCCATCTAATATTCATATCCGTCTGCCTCGAAGCCGTACTAAACGCTACAATAAATCATTTGTCCCACAATCTATTGTCATCAAATTTGTCCAACGCTAACTCACGGAGAAAACACCTGGATCGTAGACTTTTTGACTTTTTGATATTTTATATGTGATTTTATATTGATTTGTATTTTGTATGTATATTTGTTACTATCTCTGCAGTGTATATAAGAGGAAGCTTGCTAAAAGTTTTTGGTCAAAGAAAATCACTCCAGGAACAGCGGAGTTGTGATGCAAAATTTTAAAGCTTGATCAATCAAAATCGGGATTTTTGCATAATTTACGCTGCAAATAAAACTAAATTAGCTACATAAACTTTAAAGTCCGGCGCTAATATTTAGAAAATTTATTTTTAATTTTTATATAAAAATAGAATTTGTTTTGATCTTATTAAATCTTTTTAGACAAAAAGAAATCGACCCACTAGTTCAAAAGTTCCTGGTTTTCCACCACATCCGAGCTTCCGCTAAGGAAATGGGTGCCGTCAAACTTTTTAATATGCATTCATATGGTGCTTCTCCTGTGTGTATTCTCAAATGCTTTTTCAAATTCCCACTTGTGACAAGTGGAAATTTGAAAAGAATGAGAATGCACACAGGAGAGGCACCATATGAATGTTGTGACATTGTGGAGAAGACTTCTTTTCAAATAAATTGCTAGTAACTACAATACAATATAGATTTTTAGACATTCCCTGCCAATTTCACATTTGTCAAGTAATTAGGGGTTTTAAAGTTCATTGGCAATCATACACATGTGTTTTTCTTACTGTGGAGCCAAAATTTGGAACGAAATTGATAAACACAAAAGTTAGTTTAGCTTTCCCCAAATAAACAATTTCAAAAGATTAATTTCTTCTTAATTTAAGCCTGAGTTTTATAATTGTTAGCTTTTCTGTTTTATTTTATCTACTAACTTTAAATCTATTAATCCATTAATATACAATTTATATACCTTTTTTTTCTTTTTCAATGTATAATTTTCTTGTTTGTTCATCAGTTTGATAAACTGTGATAATGTATAGTAGTTTTATTTCTTTCATACGGCCTCATGGAAGGGTGTCTAGAAAACTAAGATCTACAAAACTAAGATTTTTTTTAATGGTTGGTTGTACCATTACTGTATATCAAGGGTAATTTATGTTTAGTGACTTTTTAATGGTTAAAATTAGATTATTCTATTACCACTAAAGAGGGTTTATTTCTAACAATTTAATTTTTTTAAATTTTATTTTATTCAATCGAAACCAACAGCGATAATTACCGCCACTAACAGGTTTGATACAAACAAAGCCAGGACTGTTTAAAGCACCTTGATTGGTCCTGACATTGATCAAGGGCTTCTCTCGTCCAGTGATTTCTAGTTGATTTTACAACCAGACCATTTAGTATTATTTATTATTAAATATTTTCAGTGATTTTTTCAATAATTTGCTTGCTTCTTGTACTTATTTAGCATATTACATTATGTAATAAACAAATAAATGTTTTTTGCTTAAACAATAAGCTATTTATGAAAAAGGGTATTACTATCCTCCATTTATTTTCTCACAAATGCATTTAAATTCAAGGTAAAATGCAATTTTTTTATTTATTTATTTTTTTTTTTTAGTAATTGGCCAGATTAATTTATAGATATATTGTCCCCCTGAAAACATAATTATTCTTTTTTTTAATATGCCATTTTATGTCACCAAAAGTTGGATCTGAAACAAATGTTTTTACCTAAAAAACTGTAATTTAAAGCAAAAAATTTTCAAATTGGCTGCCAGCCAATGGGTTTTTGGTTGAATTTAACCAATTATTTTGTCATTTTATAAGTGAAAACATTAATTTTTTTTAAACTTTATTAAAACTACAAATATTCTATTCAAATTCTAATTTTAGTAATCTTTATTTTATCTTTATTCATTGATTGTCACAATTTGTAGGAATAAACGAAAAACCAACATCATGAAATATAAATGTGAACATTGTGGAGATAAATTTGAGTTCAGTGATTTGAAGAAACATTTAGGAATACATACACAGACAGACAAGTTAAAATGTGAACACTACCAGGAGACACCATTATATGAAGATGATTTTAAAACACAACTGAGTGATGTAGATATAGATGAAGACGAAACTGAACATTGTGGGAATAATGTGAGAATACATACAGGAGAGGCACCTTATGAATGTGAACATTGTGGAAAGAAATTTAACCAGAGTGGGCATTTCAAAACGCATTTGAGAATACACACAGGAGAGACACCATGTGAATGTGAACATTGTGGGAAGAAATTTAAAACAAGTGGGGATTTAAAAAAGCACTTGAGAGTACACACGGGAGAGACACCATATGAATGTGAACATTGTGGGAAGAAATTTAAACAGAGTGGGAATTTGAAAAAGCACTTAAGAGTACACACGGGAGAGATGACATATGAATGTGAACATTGTGGGAAGAAATTTAGCCGAAGTGGGAAATTGAACATACATTTGAGAGTACACACAGGAGAGACACCATATGAATGTGAACATTGTGGGAAGAAATTTAAAACAAATTGGAATTTGAAAACGCACTTGAGATTACACACAGGAGAGAGACCATATGAATGTGAACATTGTGGGAAGAAATTTAACCATAGTGGGCATTTCAAAACGCATTTGAGAATACACACAGGAGAGACACCATGTGAATGTGAACATTGTGAGAAGAAATTTAAAACAAGTGGGGATTTAAAAAAGCACTTGAGAGTACACACGGGAGAGACACCATATGAATGTGAACATTGTGGGAAGAAATTTAAACAGAGTGGGAATTTGAAAAAGCACTTAAGAGTACACACGGGAGAGATGACATATGAATGTGAACATTGTGGGAAGAAATTTAACCGAAGTGGGAAATTGAACGTACATTTGAGAGTACACACAGGAGAGACACCATATGAATGTGAACATTGTGGGAAGAAATTTAAAATAAGTGGGAATTTGAAAAAGCACTTGAGAGTACACACAGGAGAGACACCATATGAATGTGAACATTGTGGGAAGAAATTTAAAACAAGTTGTAGTTTGAAAACGCATTTGAGAGTACACACAGGAGAGACACCATATGAATGTGAAAATTGTTGGAAGAAATTTAAAACAAGTGGGAGTTTGAAAACGCACTTGAGAGTACACACAGGAGAGACACCATATGAATGTGAACTTTGTGGGAAGAAATTTAAAGAAAGTTCTAGTTTGAAAATGCATTTGAGAATACACACAGGAGAGACACCATATGAATGTGAACATTGTGGGAAGAAATTTAACCGAAGTGGGAATTTGAACATGCATTTGAGAATACACACAGGAGAGGCACCATATGAATGTGAACATTGTGGGAAGAAATTTAAAACAAGTGGGAATTTGAACGAGCATTTGAGAATACATACAGGAGAGACACCATATGAATGTGAACATTGTGGGAAGAAATTTAAAACAAGTGGGAATTTGAACATGCATTTGAGAATACATACAGGAGAGACACCATATGAATGTGAACATTGTGGGAAGAAATTTAACCATAGAGGGGATTTGAAAAAACATTTGAGAACACATACAGGAGAGGCACCATATGAATGTGAACATTGTGGGAAGAAATTTAAAACAAGTGGGAGTTTGAACATGCATTTGAGAATACATACAGGAGAGACACCATATGAATGTGAACATTGTGGAAAGAAATTCAAAGACGGTGGAAATTTGAAAAAACATTTGAGAACACACACAAGAGACACCATATGAATGTGAACATTGTGGGAAGAAATTTAAACAAAGTTGTAGTTTGAAAACGCATTTGAGAATACACACAGGAGAGGCACCATATGAATGTGAACATTGTGGGAAGAAATTTAAAACAAGTGGGAATTTGAACATGCATTTGAGAATACATACAGGAGAGGCACCATATGAATGTGAACATTGTGGGAAGAAATTTAAAACAAGTGGGAATTTCAAAACGCATTTGAGAATACACACAGGAGAAACACCGTATGAATGTGAACATTGTGGAAAGAAATTCAAAGACGGTGGAACTTTGAAAAAACATGTGCATATACACACAAGAGAGACACCATATGAATGTGAACATTGTGGAAAGAAATTTAACCGAATTGGGAATTTGAAAACGCATTTGAGAACACACACAGGGGAGACACATATGAATGTGAACATTGTGGAAAGAAATTTAAAGAAAGTGGGAGTTTGAAAAACCACTTAAAAGTACACACAGGAGAGACACCATATGAATGTGAACATTGTGGAAAGAAATTTAACCATAGAGGAGATTTGAAAAAAACATTTGAGAACACACACAAGAGACACCATATGAATGTGAACATTGTGGGAAGAAATTTAAACAAAGTTGTAGTTTGAAAACGCATTTGAGAATACACACAGGAGAGGCACCATATGAATGTGAACATTGTGGGAAGAAATTTAAAACAAGTGGGAATTTGAACATGCATTTGAGAATACATACAGGAGAGGCACCATATGAATGTGAACATTGTGGGAAGAAATTTAAAACAAGTGGGAATTTCAAAACGCATTTGAGAATACACACAGGAGAAACACCGTATGAATGTGAACATTGTGGAAAGAAATTCAAAGACGGTGGAACTTTGAAAAAACATGTGCGTATACACACAAGAGAGACACCATATGAATGTGAACATTGTGGAAAGAAATTTAACCGAATTGGGAATTTGAAAACGCATTTGAGAACACACACAGGGGAGACACATATGAATGTGAACATTGTGGAAAGACATTTAAAGAAAGTAGGAATTTAACAGTTCACTTGAGAGTACACATGGGAGAGACGACATATGAATTTGAACATTGTAGAAAGAAATTTAACCATAGAGGGGATTTGAAAAAACATTTGAGAACCCACACAAAAGAGACACCATATGAATGTGAACATTGTGGGAAGAAATTTAAAGAAAGTGGGAGTTTGAAAAACCACTTAAAAGTACACACAGGAGAGACACCATATGAATGTGAACATTGTGGAAAGAAATTTAACCATAGAGGAGATTTGAAAAAAAACATTTGAGAACACACACAAGAGACACCATATGAATGTGAATATTATGGGAAGAAATTTAACCATAGAGGAGATTTGAAAAAACATTTGAGAACACACACAATTAGAGACACCATATGTGAATATTATGGGAAGAAATTTAAAGAAAGTAGGAATTTAACAGTGCACTTGAGAGTACACACAGGAGAGACACCATATGAATGTGAACATTGTGGGAAGAAATTTAAACAGAGTGGGAATTTGAAAAATCATTTGAAAGTACACACAGGAGAGACACCATATGAATGTGAACATGGAAAGAAATTTAAACTTTAATACTTACTGTGATTGGCTTCTTTGATACAAAAGTGTCTTAGTATCTTTTTGTAGAATTATCTTGGAGGCTTTTTTATATGAAAAAGATAAGGAACTATTAAATAAAATTACCAGAAGGGCCAGGCAGGTTGTTGGAGTTGATGTGTCCGTACTTAATTTCAACTATGATGTAGGTGTTCTCTCCTTGGTAAAACGTATACTCTCCCAAACAGACCACCCCCTCCATAAGGAATTCACTTTTCTTTCACCTAATATTCGTATCCGTCTGCCTCGACCCACTAGTTCAAAAGTTCCTGATTTTCCACCATATTCGAGCTTCCGCTAAGGAAATGGGTGCCGTCAAACTTTTTAATATGCATTCATATGGTGCCTCTCCTGTGTGTATTCTCAAATGCGTTTTCAAATTCCCACTTGTGACAAGTGGAATTTTGAAAAGAATGAGAATGCACACTGGAGAGGCACCATATGAATGTTGTGGCATTGTGGAAATTTGAAGATATTTCTATACTTTGCAAACTAATGAGAAGACTTCTTTTCAAATAAATTGCTAGTAACTACAATACAATATAGATTTTTAGACATTCCCTGCCAATTTCACATTTGTCAAGTAATTAGGGGTTTTAAAGTTCATTGGCAATCATACAGATAATGTGTTTTTCTTACCGTGGAACCAAAATTTGGAACGAAAGTGATAAACACAAAAAAGTTAGTTTAGCTTTCCCCAAATAAACAATTTCAAAAGATTAATTTCTTCTTAATTTAAGCCTGTTTTGTTGTAGTGAGTTTTATAATTGTTAGCTTTTCTGTTTTATTTTATCTACTAACTTTAAATCTATTAATCCATTAATATACAATTTATATACCTTTTTTTTCTTTTTCAATGTATAATTTTCTTGTTTGTTCATCAGTTTTAATGGTTAGAATTAGATTATTCTATTACCACTAAAGGGGGCTTATTTCTAACAATTTTAGAATTTGTTGGTGATTTAGTATTATTTATTATTAAATATTTTCAGTGATTTCTTTAATAATTTGCTTGCTTCTTGTACTTATTTAGCATATTACATTATGTAATAAAATTTGTTTTCTGTCGATTACCATTATTGAAATGCTTGATATTCGTAAAACTAAACCTACTCTGTTTCACAGACGTCGTGTCTTAGATGATTAATAACATATTAAAGTATAGTGTTTAATGTTTGGTAGGGCCCTCTCCGGAGGTGGGGAGGCGGAGTTAATTTGAGGGATGTGTTTATTCGAGGGATACGTTTATTTTTTTTTTAATCATATGGTAACATTTAGAATCAAATAAAATCCTGTAATTGCTATGAAAAGTGGTAAAAAATGCTTGATAAATTGTAAATAACTGTTCATTTATCATTTAGAATTAAATTGTGATATTAAATTAAAATGGATTTAGTGTAGGCCTAGTACTTTCGAAAGTTTTGATAATTTTGTATATGGTAAGAGAACTAAATAAACGCAAACAGAAGAAAAAACGATTGCAAAAGAAACGTAAAAGCATGGATACAGCGGCGAAAATCCCATGGAGCATACCATGATCTAATAAAGGAACTGGAAGTAGAGGACATAGAATTTTAATTTTGGTATTCTGATTTTAACTGAACTGGTGCTAAAAGCAAGTGTATTCACTGGTCACCAAACCAAGAATGTTAATTGTCCTGTGACTGTACAGTACCCGGCCCCATAGGTCACTAGTATCCCCAATGAGATTAATAAACAACCTGTTTATCTATATTTTAATATATAATTTATATGATTGATTATGACTTTAAAAACACTTTATAATCTTTGTATTCCATTCAACTCCGAACTAAAGTTGTTTCAGGTATCTATAATCAAAAGATATATAGTGAACTATACTGCTATAATATTCAGACGTTGATCCCTACCAAGCCAAATTCCTGCCCATCGGATTGGCTACTGGTGTAAAAAACGGCGTCAGTTTCATTAATAATAGGACATCCAGTAGAACTTTTATATACAAGAGAACAGTTAAAATAATAGATTTGACCCTAAAGGTGACTGGAAACAGGCACTTTCCATCAATCAATACAGTGTCCCTTTGGAAGACAGAAGAAAAAAAACCGAAAGTGGGACTACTGGAGCTTTAGACGGCTTGCAACATGGGCAGAAGTATCCCAGGGTCTTAACTCGGCTATGGGGGTTTCACTCGATTTCAAACAAAAAGTCGTATCCATGTAATTCTATATAACTATTCCCCACAATACTTGGATGCTTTATGGCGTATATTTAATTTGATCTTTATTAATCTGCAGTATAATTTAGGGGTGTTAATAAAATCTGAAAAAAAAAATAGGAGTACAAAAAACTCATTGAATAAAAATGTTGCTACTTCTCTTTAATATACTCTTATATAATATCTAAATGCAAATTAGTGGAAACAAATGTTAATATCAAATAAATAAATATACCAGGCTGTATGTTCTTATTGAGTTGTGTGGAAGAAAATATTGTGTCGGAAAACATGTTTCTGGTATTCTTTTCAATTTGATATTGCTTTTTCGAAACTACCATATGTAAACTAATAATAATTATTAATAAATATTATTAATAATGTCCTTGTGGTAGTAGGGCCATTCTCACAACAGGGTGATGACATATGGGAAAACAGAGACAGGTGATGGTCACTTTACAAAAAAAAGTTATTTTTGTTTTAATGAGTTATTTGTACTTTACATTCACAACACACACTATAATAATTATTATTATACCAGGTTTATTAAGTAAGAGCTACAGACCTATATTTAAATTGTAATTGTTTTTGTTTTTTTTTCAAATTTGCAAATGTTTTTATCACCACTATCACAAATAAATTAATACTAAGTAATTTGAAATTAGATTTATTTGTTTATTACATGGATGTAATATGCTAGATAAGTACAAGAAGCAAGCAAATTATTAAATAAATCACTGAAAATATTTAATAATAAATAATTTACTAAAATGGTCTGGTTGTAAAATCAACTGGATGAATTGCCATTTCTTTATACTGTAATTGTGTGTATGATATTATGTGTAGACAACAATGGCCTGTATATACCACCAGAAAATCTAAAATTGTTTACTGAAAACTAGACTACACCTTAGAAATAAACCACTTTTAGTGGTAATAGAATGATCTAATTCTAACCTTTCCCGTCCAACAAAAAAGTGTCTTCCATATTATCCCATTAATTCCCCTCATGCAATTCCTCGCCGATCTTGGTTTCGCAAACTTCAAATGCGCAACCTTACTTTTGGAAGGAGAAATACGTACCCATGTTAAAGTCAATCGGTGAGTAGGTACTTACTGTGTATAGCCCTAGCTTTAGTTAGCTGGGGAGCTGAGAGAGTAGGACGGGGAGGGATAGTGAGCTGGGGGAGTGAGAGAGTGGTTGGATTATTAATTTTTTTAGTAATTTTCAGTATTAGTGTTGATGATATGATTATGTAAATACATACTATTTCAGTATTTTTTGTTGGGTTTGTTCACCAGTAGACTTATTTAATAAAAAGACAATCATTAGTTTTTAAAGTATATACTTTTAAAATATGTAAATATTTTCCGTCCCGTCCCGTCATGCTTCTGTACATCTTTCTCGTCATCATCACTACTAACAAAAAGCTAAATTAAGATGGCGAAAACAAACAAATAGGCTTACTACTACTGCTTGCGATCATTCTAAAGTCATTTTATTCAATTCAATTCAAAACAACATTTATTTCTTTCAAATTATATACATTTTAAATCTTTTTTTCTAATTTTTCAAAGTGATTTTTTTTATAGACTGAACTAATTTTTTTGTCAACAAATCATAGTAGGCCTATAATATAACAAAAATGAGTTGCAAGTACAATATACTTTAATAAACAATATTACTGTATACATTATTATTATTAGACTCAACTTAAAATGAATAATTGAGTATTGTTTTTAAGAATAATTTATAATAATATTAATCACTTATTGTACCATTACTAAAAACATATCAGAGTTAGAGCTGAGCCTGTACCGGCCACGTTGTAGTTTCAACCCAGAAATCGGTTAAAATCTACAGATGACATCAGAAATTATATTTTAAAACCTTTGATAATATCTTCCTATGACAGAACAAGGCCATATAGATGGCTGCAGTCTAGTGTTTACCGACCGACCGACCAACCTACCAACTGACCGAAATTACTGAACATGTTTAAAATTGTTGAAATGTTTAAAAACAGTTATATTTTTTTAATTTACACGTGCGTAGCCTGTCACTTTTGACGTGCTCGTATAACGTAATTTCAAGTTGAAAAGTAAATCAAGAAAACAGAAATCGGGCAAAAAGAGTGCGCAATAACATTTAACGTGCAGTGCGCGCGCAAAAATCTGCGCACTCATGGCAATTTTGTAAATGCTAAAAATTGCCTGAAACGTACTCTTATTTCATCGAAAATAAATTTTGAAAATTTTAAGCGCGCGTACTCATGCGTTACATGCGCTACGCACGTAATTGTATTGCCATATGATGATTTATGCCCTGAAATTTATAAAGTACCAAATTTTATTTAATTGTGATTCATGGTTGTGAAGATATGATTACAAACGTGATTTCGTTAAATCGTGCGTAGACCGCGTAATTTTTTATTGCGCAACGTGGAAACATAACCACATCGATTCCTGGCCATAAGGAATATACTGTGAAAAATTGACTTAGCTAGATTAAACTGATATCAAGATCAGAAAGCGATAAAACGCATAGTGATACCGGACCGACAGACAGACCGACCGACCGACCGACATATTTTTTTTTTTTTGATTGATTGATTCTTTTATTTTTCACACAACACTCTTAAAAATATAAATAAAAGATTAAGTACAATAAAGTGTGAAAAACAGGATAACCACAAGCAAGCAAAGCTTTTAATCTGTGGCACCCTAACTTAAAATATAAATTTACAAATATATTACAAAAAATGTTTTCATGTAGTAAATAAATGAAGGAAAATACAACGTACTATAATATAACATATATATATATACATCAGTCTCAGAATATATACGAAAATGTAATTAATTAAGTTAAAGTTAGACATATTTTACAAATGTTGTTTTCGCATAGATATATTGTTTCTTTGTACGGTAACTATTAATGCATTTATTTAGTAATAGTTTTTTAAATATTGATATATTTTCACTCTCTCTTATATTTCTTATAAGTTGATTCCATAGCTTAGGTCCTCTATATGCTATACTTTGCTGACCCATATTAGTTGATTTTAATTTTATACAATAATTGTCTTTATTTCGAGTGTTATATGTATGATAATTATCAAATAAACTGAATAAAGAATTAAAACATTTTGGAAGTTGTCCTTTTTGGTATTTAAACATAAAATTTAAAACACTGTTTTTATACAAATCAAATATATTAAATGTGCCCGTTTTCACAAAGAGCTGAGAAGAGGGATGATGAAAGTCTACCTTACAAATGATCCTAAGAGCTTTTTTCTGAAGCAATAGAAGGCGATCCAAATTGTCTTTGTTCCCCGCACCCCATACTATAATACCATATGTCAACACTGGTAATATAAGTGTCTTGTATATGGTAAGTAACACTTCAGTAGATACTAATTTTTTTATATGACACATGGCACCAATTATTGAGGATGCTTTACAAGAAACTGCATTTGTATGGTGTCTAAAGTTCAGTTTCTCATCAATGACGACACCGAGAAATTTAGTATATGGTACTCTATCTATTGAAACTCTATTTATAGAAAGTACAAATTGGGATGTGTCAATGTTGGTATTCTTTCCACTAAATAACATATACGTAGTCTTGGTTGTATTAATAGTTAATCTAATTTAATTTATTTAGTTCATTTGTCATTATTGTAAAGGCAGTGACGATATCATTGTGTTGTAAAAACATATTCGTATCATCTGCAAACATTATTAAATCAACGACATTACTTACAGAAAACATGTCATTTATGAAAATCAAAAACAGCAGGGGTCCAAGGATTGACCCTTGTGGAACGCCTTGTTTTATTATTTTGGTTACAGACTGACACTTCCCAATTTGTACGAATTGTTGTCTTTCTCTAAGGTAGCTTCGGTACCAATCAAGAACCACGCCTCTTATTCCATAATGGGGCAATTTTGTGAGCAATAATTCATGATCTATCGAATCGAACGCCTTGGATAAATCCAAAAATACGCCAATCATAAATTGCTTGTTGTCAACGGCTGTTGTTATTTTATCAAGGACTTGTAGGAGGGCGTGGTTAGTTGAATGACCTGCCCTGAATCCATATTGAGATTCATGTAACATATCATATTTACACAAAAAAGCGATTGTTTGGTCATATACGACCCTTTCAAATACCTTAGATATACATGGTAATATCGATATCGGTCTATAATTTTCTATGTTCTCCCTTGCTCCTTTTTTATACACAGGAATTGTTTTAGCAATTTTTAGTTGACAAGGAAATACACCCGATTGAAGGGATACATTGATTATATGAGATAACGGTTTAGCCAGTATATCTGAGTTATTTTTTATATAAATGGTACCAATGTCATCACAACCACTTGACTTATTTACATTTAAGTCATTAATGTATTTAATGATATCGGACTCGGATACAGCTCTAAAAAACATTGAATTCAAAATGTCATGTTGTATTTTATATTCGGTGTTACTATTACGGTTATCATCACCTGTCATTTGGTCACCTATATTTATAAAGTATGTGTTAAACGCATTCGCTATGGATGTTGGGTCATTAAGTTGATGGGAGTTGATTTTCATTTTTTGAGGCATGTCTTGATGTTTCATCCTACCTAATAATGAGTTTATGACACCCCATGTTTTCTTTATATTACTCTTGTGCTTTTCAAATTCATTTTTGTAATAAGTAGTTTTCCTTTCTCTTATTATTGATGTTAACTTATTCTTATATTTCTTATATTTAGATTTATTTATATCTGTTGGTTTCTGTTTATATTTGATGTATAATTTATTTTTGGTACAAAGAGATTTTTGAATTCCATATGTTATCCACGGGGATTTAATTGTATCTACTTTTAACCTAACTCTTTTTAGTGGGAAATGCTTATCTATCATTGTTTTTAAAGAATCTGAGAAACATTTATATGATTCATTCGAATTTTCAATGCTAGTTACATATTGCCAATCATAGCCCTGTAATTCAAGTCTAAATTGCCGTTTTTGTTGATCAGTATAGCTTCTTTTTATTATAAATTTTTCTGATCGTGGTAATGAATAATTTTCTGAATCATCCATGCAGAAAACTGCAAAGTGGTCAGATATGTCGTTAACTAATATCCCTGTGTTAATATTTTGGAATTCCTGATAATTTGTATAAATATTGTCAATTACTGTTGCGGTATCTTTTGTGATTCGGGTGGGTTTATTAACTAGTGGAATGAAAGATTCTTGAAATATAGAGTCGCTTCCACGCGACTAAAAATGGAACAATATTGTACAGGCCTGCTAAAATGTTGTAGAATATACCTATCGCGGTACACATGGAACAGCAGCTAGGTTGAGTAAACCGACACGGAGTTGCTACGCGTTTTACATGCTATTTCAGAATCTATATATAAATGTACGTAAGGGCAAAATTCGGTAAATCGCGCCTTACTTTTAGAATTTTTACTCGATGGTATGTAAAGTTGGTTCGTACTTTCGGTACTGATTTTAACCACCTGATGTAACCCTGTTTACTAATTAAATTAAGTTAGATAATTAGTTATTGACGATTGAAACGAATTTAGGTTCAACGATTTGCCCCAGATAGGGGTGTTTTCCGATCATGGTATACACTGTCTAATAGATGTCCATCTTGAAAAATACCCGCCACAAAAATGCGAGGAGGCTTCGCATTTTCCTATCTCCTCCTACGATAATTGTTTTTAATAGCTGAAAACCGGTTGAACAGCTCGAGTACAGTATCATAATGTTGAAGACAGGCCGATTTTCTTTAAAAAATACTATTTTGATAGATTTAATATACGTTTATACAAATGTATTGATTTGCGATGAATGGAACATTCCAATCTCTGTGTCGTTCCACAAGTGTCTATTCCCTCAGGCGTCGTAAAGGAAAGTAGGCTACTGTATACTCATAACAGACATTCGATCCATTTTTTTTTTCAATCTGTGCTGCAGACGTTGGATATAATTTTTTTTAAACGAATGAGCTAGCGCCATGAGCTAGCGTTTTCAGTCGCCGTAATTTAATATTTATTACCGATTAAATCGAATTTATGATTTGCCCCGAATAGAGGTGGTTTTCACAAATTGTTTAACATTATATATAAACATACGTCGTAGTGTATCGTTACATGTACTGTACTATTTCAATCGACTACGACGGTGATAGTTTCAACAAAGTATTACATCGCAATGTTTTACTGTGTTTAGTGGTATATTATTTGTAAAACATGTTAATTAATATTTCGTTACAAAATAAAGAATATATTTAAATATTGTTCCTCTTTGCACCCATCCTCTTCGCCATCTCTCAACCATAATGTTACATACAAAACACAAATTAAGTTTGTTTAAATTTGACTTAAACAATTGGTCTCATTTTGTGACAACTTTCTCTTTCGGAAGTAATTCCCAGTGTGCTAATTTTAGTTGAGTACATAAATCACAGTGTCTATTTAATCGTTCCTGTAAACGATATAATTGTCCTGCATTATTGTACATTTGAAATCGCCAGTTTTTTAACGCTGAAATTATTGTGTATTCGAGAACCATCTGTGGGCACGACCTAGATGGTACGCGAGCGAAGCGAGCGTACCATCTAGTTAAACATAATTTATTTATAGATAAAAGCAATGTTTAGTATACATGATACATTTAATTAGCTAATTATGAAATCTCAAATTATAATTCGGACACTGAATGTATAATAACTAATAATTGCTGGGTGTTTCAAAAATTTACGATGAGTAGTGTGATACATGAGGGATGCCTATTATCACTATTTACACTTGTTATAGAAGTCATGGCATGTAACTTGTTTAATTGAGTTTGTGTAGGGTGTGATAAGGTGTTATGTGTTCAAGGAGGAATGTCAATTGCTGAAATTGTTGGTGAGGTGTCAAGAATGAAATTAAACTAGACATGAAACTCGTCACTTTGACGAGTTAGTTATCCGCACGACAGATGCCACGTGCACGTCATACGTTAAAAACTATAATAAGAGGTGGTCCTGTATTTTCGCCTTGTATTATAATTATACAGTACACTGTGTATAAAAGGAGTCATTAATTCTACGTGATACAGAGGGCGGCAAACAACAATTTGCTCACATCAGAGACTATGCTGGTGTACATTGTACTACTGTATATTATATGACATATTAACTGAATTATGGGACCTGCCTTTAATTCAAATATTTAACATGATGACGTCATAAAAAAAACAACACAACGATAGCAATTTCTGAAGAAAATTATCTTAGCAACAACATATTAACGTGTAGAAGAAATTTGAATACGTAAAATGTTGGTGCGCGCACATTTAAATGTGATGAACTATTACGCAAAATATGAAAATACGACTTTTTTTATTCAACTGGCAATATGATGACGTCACAACATCCGATTGGCAAAATGTTTACATGAATTCGTATCTACAATCCTATAGCTTCCAGAAAACGTTTTAATCGTGATTATCACATTTTATTCTTACGAGCTATTACAGATTAAAATTTACTGTAAAGATGAAATTAATGACCCACGTAATTAAAATTTTTAGGCATGATGACGTTATAAAAATTTAAATATTTTTATCTCATGCTAAAGAAAGTTGATTGACCTAGACAATATATAAATATAGGAGAAAAAGGAATACAGATAAGCGTGATGCGCTCCATTGAATGTGATGAGCAATAACGAAACAGACAAAAATCCTATATTTTACATTCGTGTGGCCATACGATTACGTCACAATGTTTTTTTAGCCTTATCGATGCATGATCCGATATCTGCAACTCATCAACTTCTAGATTTTGTAATAAAAATAAACGGTTCACGGTTTACTTTAGAAACTATGACTGTTTAAAAAAAGACATTATTTTGATGATTTTTTAAGCTTTTTCATAAAAAACGCGCACAAATTGTCTAATTCAACGTGTTCGTATGGCGTTATTTAAACTGGAAAAGTTCTAAATTGTTTTCAAAATTACTAGGAAAGGCTTGAAAAATATAATTCAAGAGAAAAAAATATGTTTTTATCGCTACGTGCGCACCGCGTGCGTAAAAAATTGCGCGCCCGTGGGAATTTTTGACATGCTCAAAATGACATGAAACGCGTAAAAAGTTGATTAGAAATTAATTTTGCGCATTTTGAAATTTTAAATGCGCGTGCGCGCGTAACTTCTTGTGAAACATGCCATTTTTAATCCGTAGAAAGTTTGCCCCTGATATGACTTAAATTTTGTCAAAGTGTCAATACTAAATGACTTTTGGTTTTTAATCTATGATCAATCATTGAAATTCATAAAATTGCGCGTAAGTCACGTTGCGCAACTATGACGTCATTCAAAAATAGGAGGTGCACAACTTCACGTAAATGCCCATATGTTGTCAAAGTTATGAAATGTTATGTTTACACATTTTAGAGAAACGCGACTCACAAAAAGGAAGGAAGGAAAGAAGAATAATACAGAAAACTAGATTTGAACTCGTCACTTTGACGAGTTCGGGTTATCCGCGCAAACGCAACATGCACAAACTTAACCATATGAACCTCGACAATTATTATTCCATCCTATGACATGAAATAAATATGTTAACAGTGCTGAATTGTACCTATTTTGTAGCATACATCATATTACAGTATTTACAGAATACGCTGTATATGTTATATACAGTGTAGCATAGACGATATTACGAGACCCATCTTTGAAATCCAATTATTAACACGATGACGTCATCAAATTGACGTATAAAGATAACAATTCTAGAAGATAAGTATCTAAATAATTACAGTAATACAAATTTTAAGAAATTTAAATCCGTAAAATATAGATGCGCGCTCTTTTAAATGTGATGAACTATGACGCAAAATATGAAAATACGACTTGTTGTATTCAACTGGCCATATAATGACGTCACAACATCTAATTGGCAAAATATTCACATGAATCTGTATCTACAATCCAATAGCTTCCAGAAAACGTTTTAATCATGATGATCACTTTTTATTCTGACGAGCTATAACAGATTGAAATTTACTGTAAAGATGAAAATAGGTGACCCACGTTATTTACATTTTTAGACATGATGACGTCATAAAAATTAAAATATTTTTAACTCATGCGAAAGATAGTTGATTGAACTAGACAGTATTAAAATATCTGAGGAAATGGAATACGTATAAGCGATATGCGCTCTATTTAATGTAATGAGCAATAGCGAAACAGTCAAAAATCCAATATTTTACATTCGTGTGGCCATACGATGACGTCATAACATCTGAGGGGTAAAGATTCTGCATGAATTCATATCTGCAACATATCTGCTTACATATTAAATTAAAAAAATTGGGGGTAACGGTTGATCCTGAGGAGCTATAATAGATTCAAAGTAGGCATAATTTTGACAATATTTTGTCACTTTTGCAAGTAAAACGCACGCAAATTGTCTAAATCAACGTGTTCTTATGACGTCATTTTAATTTGAAATGATGTAAATCTTTTTTAAAATGACTAAGAAAGGCTGTAAAATCATAATTCAAGAAAAAAACACATGATTTTCATGCTCCGTGCGCACCTTACGCGTAATTTTTTTCGCGCGCGTGGGAATTTTTGACATGCTAAAAATGTCATGATCGGCGTAGAAAGTTGATTAGAAATAAATTTTGCGCATTTTTAAATTTTAAATGCGTGTGCGCGCGTAACTTCTTGTGAAACATGTCATTTTTAATCCATAGAAAGTTTGCCCTTGATATGACTTAAATTTTCACCAAGTGTCAATACAAAACGACTTTTGGTTTATAATCTATGACCAATCATTGAAATTCATAAAATCGCGCGTAACTTACGCTGCGCAACTCTAACGTCATATAACGAAGTTTCTTGCACATCTACAGCTACAGGTCAATCTTTTGACAAAGTTATACAATCTTATGTTGACAAGGATGAGAGATATGCGACGCACAAAAATCCGGGAAAGAAAGAAGAATAACAAAGAAGAAGATGAAAAAAAAGATATTTACAATCACAAGGGTTATCCGCAACTTAAAGTTGCGGATAACCAAAAAATGTTGATCTCATACAATAACAAGGAGTTATCCGCTTGGTATACCAAGCGGATAACTAACAAGTTAAAAATAAAATATTATCATTGGCAATCATACACATGTGTTTTTCTTACTGTGGAGCCAAAATTTGGAACGAAATTGATAAACACAAAAGTTTGTTTAGCTTTCCCCAAATAAACAATTTCAAAAGATTAATTTCTTCTTAATTTAAGCCTGTTTTGTTGTAGTGAGTTTTATAATTGTTAGCTTTTCTGTTTTATTTTATCTACTAACTTTAAATCTATTAATCCATTAATATACAATTTATATACCTTTTTTTTCTTTTTCAATGTATAATTTTCTTGTTTGTTCATCAGTTTGATAAACTGTGATAGTGTACAGTAGTTTTATTTCTTTCTTATGGAACGCCGTTTACGCAACATTTCGATGATATGAATTTTATGACGCGATATGTGAATGAAATGCATCGATATGAATTAAATGGTGCGATATATGAATGAAATGTTTTGAATTGAATGCTTTGAATTGAATATTTTAATAATATTTTAAGCCTGGGTACCCTCATCTCCTTTCTTCCACGCTGCCTTTACAGAGAATCCTAACAGACCTGGGTTCGGAAATATGTATTCCAATGTTTCAGGTCTGTTAGGGAGTCTCTGTAAAGGATTCATATTGATGACAGCGTTGAAAGGAGATGAGGGTACCCATGCTTAGGCCTATTAAGAGGTTGAAAAAAAATCGCGAGCGGGAATGACATACGCCGCCAATAGTTTGACTTTTCAATTCAATTCAAACATTTCATTCAAAACATTTCATTCAAAACATTTCATTCAAAACATTTCATTCAAAACATTTTATTCAAAACATTCAATTCAAAACATTTCATTCAAAATATTCAATTCAAAGCATTCAATTCAAAGCATTCAATTCAAAACATTTCATTCATATATCACGCCATTCAATTCATATCGATGCATTTCATTCACATATCGCGTCATAAAATTCATATCATCGAAATGTTGCGTAAACGGCGTTCCATACTTTCTTACAGCCTCATGGAAGGGTGTCTAGAAAACGAAGATCTACAAAACTAAGATTTTTTTTAATGGTTGGTTGTACCATTATATCAAGGGTAATTTATGTTTAGTGACTTTTTAATGGTTAAAATTAGATTATTCTATTACCACTAAAGGGGGTTTATTTCTAAAAATGTTAGAATTTTCTTGTGATTTCTAGTTGATTTTACAACCAGACCATTTAGTATTATTTATTATTAAATATTTTCAGTGATTTTTTAAATAATTTGCTTGCTTTTTGTACTTATTTAGCATATTACATTATGTAATAAACAAATAAATGTATTTTGCTTAAACAATAAGCTATTTATGAAAAAGGGTATTACTATCCTCCACTTATTTTTTCACAAATGAATTTAAAATCAAGGTAAAATACAATTTCTTTATTTATTTATTTATTTTTTTGTTAGTATTTGGCCAGATTAATTTATAGATATATTGTCTAGTCCGGTGGCAGTATGGGGGGATATCACCACCCGAAATGGGAAAAATTGCCATCCAACTTTTCTAGACCAGAATTTTCCGTAGATTACGAATATGGAAGGTAATCGATCAGGATAGGAAGCGTTTTCGAGATATAAGGGGTCAAAGTTCAACATTGATCAATATAGAAACATGCTATATCTCTGGAAATTCTGGACCTAGTGAGATAATTTTGGTGTCAAATTGTTCACAATGTATATGTTTATATTAGCTCTAACAGAACTTTCTTTGTAAAATTAACCGGAAACCCCATTTTTAGCAATTTTGATCTTTGACCTCTTTTTGCTATATCTAAGTAACGGCAGGTCGGAGAGAATTAAAAATAGGAGCAAATTGTTCCCAAAATATACATTTATATTCAGTGTAACAGATGATATTGCTTGAAAATGACCGGAAGTGTGGTTATTAACCTTTGACATAATTGAATAAGGTTTTAAAAACATAAATTTATAAATATTTGTCGTTAGGAGCCAATTTTGGTATCAAATTGTTCACAATATATATGTTTATACTTGCCATAATGCAACATTTTTTTCAAAAAGTGACTGAAACACTATTTTTCTGTAATTTTAACCGTTGACCTGTTTTTCTCATCTAAATAACGACATGGCATAGAGATTTCTAACGGCAAATTGTTTATAATAGATATTTTTATTCAATCCAATAGATTATTCTGCTTGAAAAATACAAGTGTGATTATTGCTTTGAAATCCTGTACATAAGAGCCTATCGGGCGGATTTAATGCAAAGAGGTGTGGAAGGGGAATACTACTACTATACAGTACAATGCCTTTCAGAAACATTTGAGCAATTTCAATCAGGTATCCATGTATCTCCAATAAACTGAATGTACGGTTCATAGAGAATTCAGAAGTTACCCTTGGTTCATTTTGGCAAATCCATATGGGTCCTTTTAAAAGAATTGAGGGTGCACAGACAGGCTTTTTCCATGGCTTAATATTGGAACCTACAGTTTTAGTTACCCGATATATTTCTAACACAGTAACTTATGTAGCCAAATGCATTGATCCGATACAGGGGCCAAATGTAGAACTGAACATACAGTAGAGAAGGGTCTAAATAGTGACCTGCTGTTGTTTCATTTTAGGTGTAAACAGGGTAACAGGTATGCTTATACCCAAATACTTGAATGATTTATCTGCTGAATCTGAGAAACCTTCTGGGACCCATTAAAGTAAAAGCTGGAATGATAAGTGACCATGCTATAAATAGATGAGTCATCTCATCCAAGTGGCGGGAAAATGGTCATGAATATTTAGTGTATAATGTTTCAGTATGGGTCAGTTCATAAATGGACAAGGGATTTTGTTAATTGATTTGCATTTTTAATAGTTTCTTTTTTTGTATAACCGAATTTAAATTGATAATTACATGTGTATGACTCGAGTTACAATACAATCGGTCTGTAAACTACGAAATAACGTTATGGTAAATGTATGTACCATCGGTTAAAAATTGTCATAGTACCCAACTGGGAATGGATGACACTTACTAGTGCCTAGCCCAAAGTGAAGGTTTTCATCTCCTTCCGACTGGTTACTAGGTAAGCATCTATTTTTTTACCTCTCTTAATTTTAGAATTGTTTTAAGTTAATATAGTTGATTAGTTATTTGATTGTTATACTAGACACAACGCAATAGTAGCCTATACCGTACTGTCGTTAATGATACGATCGATCGATCACTGATATGTTATCTTAAATAGTAACACTGTTTTTGTTATCTCCTTCCGACTGGTTACTAGCTTCAATAAAAGAATTTAATTTTTCCAAACCAAGAACTGTCTCTGCGGATGATTTTATTGTGTTTGTGCCAGTGCTGCAGCTCCGGAAAATACTACGCGATAAAGTTACGACGCTAGTACAGTAGTACGAACCTGTTACATAGGCAAAATCCAAATCGGTTCCTAAAGGATCGAGAGTGCACAGACAGCTTTATTCCATGTGCCTGTCTATATAAACCCACATTGTCACCCCTTATATTTCCATTATAGGGCTTAATGTCCATCCATGGAGGACCAGCCTTTGGGGGGTTCATTTTGGCAAATCCATAAGTCTTCCTTAAGGATCGAGAGTGCACAGGCAGCTTTATTCCATGGACCGCGCCTGTCTATATGAACTCACAGTGTCACCCCTTATATTTCCATTATGGGGCTTAATGTCCATCCATGGAGAACGACCGGCCCTTGGGTTAATTTGGGCAAATCCTTAAAATGTTCCTTATGGATGATCGAGGGTGGACAGGGATATTTATTATATCTCTATGAACCCACATTTTCACCCCACATACAGTATTTCCAATATAGGGTCTCTTGTAGACCCACATAGAGAACCCCGAAAGGTCCATGAAGGACCGGCCCTTTGGTTCATTTGGGCAAATCCATAAATGTTATTTAAAGATTGAGGGTGAACATTTTAGTTTTATTCCATAGTTCATCTAGGAACTATTTACCCCATATTAATTTCTAATACATGGTCTTATGTAGCACACCACATAGAGATCCAAAAAGGGTCCTTAGAGGGTTCATTCGGGCAAATCCATATGGGTTATTTTAGAATCTTTTGTGTACAGGAAACTCTTTCCTGTATGGGCCAAACTATCTGTGGCTATATAAAAATTGTGGTCTGTCTGTGTAGTGAGTTGTGGATTGAGTTTGGCCACCTGGATCTGCCTATGCCCTATCCTGTACGAATTGGTATTCTCTGGTTCTGATGAATATATAGTTTATTATCCAAAAACAAATATTGTAGCCCTAAATGCAACTGTATAGTGGCAAATCATTGAAGGTCAGCGTAACATTTTTACATCATAACATTTCAACGTCATAATATTAATAATATTAATAATTTTATTATTTATTTTACAGTTTTATATTAATACATTAAAAATAATGCGCACTAGAAAAAATATAAAAATACCATAACTTCACAGATCAAATAACGTGATTACATTTATGAACATCGATCTCATAGTTTGAATAACTTTGCATTATTTAGTATATCACTTGTTCAAATGTTGACCTTTGACCTATGTCAACTTGTGTAATGATAAATGTGCTCTTTTGATTGTGTCTTAACAGGATGATAAAACATAACATTTTGTCTTAAATGTTAGTTTTTATTTGGGTTTATATGCAAATTGTGTGATTGGTCAATATTGACATTTGACCTTTAATTGAAAAGTATTTGTTTATAAGGTGACTGAATAGATACCTATAACCATACAAATGTATTAAAAGACCAAATTGAACTTCAATAAATTGGTTATAATACATATGTATATTATACATTGTTATAATTGGTCAATTTTGAACTTTGACCCCTTATCTCTTCCTTTTCGCTTCCTAACTTGACCAAAGTCTGATTTGATTAAATACAGTATTATAATTATATTAATCAAAATTATATTAATGAAATAACATAACTTTACTAATCAAATAATTTGATTACTTGTAAAACCATCAATATCATAGTTTGGACAACTTTGCATTTCTAATACGTGTATTAAAATGTTGACCTTTGACCTTATGTCAACTGATGAAATTGACCTTATGTCAACTGATGAAATGATGTATTCGCTCTTTTACATTGCGTATGATTGATTAACAGGATGAGAAAACATCCAATTTTTATTAAATATAAGTTTTTATTTGGTTTTATAGGTACGTTCTATGATTGGTCAATATTGACATTACAAAGGATTTTTTTTCATAAGGTGATTGAATAGACACTTATAATCATAAAAATGTAATAAAATACCAAATTGTGCTTCAATAAATTTGTTATAGGCTAATACATATACATAATACATTTATTGTAATTGGTCAATTTTGAACTTTGACCCCTTATATCTCGAAAAGGCTTCCTATCCTGATCGATTAACTCCATATTCGTAATCTACGGAAAATTCTGGTCTAGAAAAGTTGGATGGCAATTTGTCCCCTTTCGGGTGGTGATTCCTTCCTGCCACCGGACTAGTCCCCCTGAAAACATAATTCTTCTTTTTTTTAATATGCCATTTTATGTCACCAAAAGTTGGATCTGAAACAAATATTTTTACCTAAAAAAGTGTAATTTAAAGCAAAAAATTGTCAAATTAACATTAATTTTTTTTTCTATAAAAGGACGTTATGGCTTGGATGTTTTCTGTCGATTACCATTATTGAAATGCTTGATATTCGTAAAACTAAACCTACTCTGTTTCACAGACGTCGTGTCTTAGATGATTAATAACATATTAAAGTATAGTGTTTAGTGTTTGTAGGGCCCTCTCCGGAGGTGGGAAGGCGGAGTTAATTTGAGGGATGTGTTTATTCGAGGGATACGTTTATTTTTGGTTTGTTAATCATATGGTAACATTTATAATCAAATAAAATCCTCTAATTGCTATGAAAAGTGGTAAAAAATGCTTGATAAATTGTAAATAACTGTTCATTTATCATTTAGAATTAAATTGTGATATTAAATTAAAATGGATTTAGTGTAGTACTGTACTTTCGAAAGTTTTGATCATTTTGTATATGGTAAGAGAACTAAATAAACGCAAACAAAAGAAAAAACGATTGCAAAAGAAACGTAAAAGCATGGATACAGCGGCGAAAATCCCATGGAGCATACCATGATCTAATAAAGGAACTGGAAGTAGAGGACATAGAATTTTAATTTTGGCATTCTGATTTTAACTGAACTGTGCTAAAAGAAAGTGTATTCGTATTCACTGGTCACCAAACCAATAATGTTAATTGTCCTTTGACTGTACTGTACAGTACCCCCATAGGTCACTAGTAGCCCCAATAGGATTAATAAACAACCTGTTTATCTATAATTAATATAAATTTATTTGATTGATTATGACTTTTAATAACACTTTATAATCTTTGTATTCCATTCAACTCCGAACTAAAGTTGTTTCAGGTATCTATAATCAAAAGATATATAGTCAACTGCATTAATCTCTCTGTTACAATATTCAGATGTTGATCCATACCAAGCCAAATTCCTGCCCATCTGATTCGATTGGCTACTTGTGTAAAAAACGGCGTCAGTTTCATTAATAATAGGACATCCAGTAGAACTTTTATACACAAGGGAGCAGTTAAATTAATAGATTTGAGCCTAAAGGTGACTGGAAACAGGCACTTTCCATCAATCAATACAGTGTCCCTTCGGAAGACGGAAGAAAAAAAAACGATAGTGCTAGACGGGTTGCAACATGAGCAGAAGTATCCCAGGATCTAACGTGACCGTGATAGCTCACAGTTATTATTCCTGTCAGCAGCCTACTCAACAACTCGGCTATAGGCGTTTCACTCGATTTCAAACAAAAGGTCTTATCCCTATGTCATTTTATATAACTATTCCCCACAATACTTGGATGCTTTATGGCGTATATTTAATTTGATCTTTATTAATCTGCAGTATAATTTAGTGGTGTTAATAACATGTGAAAAAAAAAACAGACAGGAGTACAAACAACTCATTAAATAAAATGTTGCTACTTCTCTTAAATAATACCCTTATATAATCTCACACACACAGTTTACCACATCACCACACGTCACATACACACCACCACCACCACCACAACAGAGAAAAAGTTTTGAGTCCGATATAGTTGAATGATTCCAGAACGTCATACGTCATGTTTCTACTCTAGCTACTCTTCCTTCGGGTCCCATAGACAAGTCTCGCAAAGCGCGAACATTTCTAGTAAACACACTTTTTAAATAAATCGTAAAAAATATAAAAGTTGAATTTTTTTATTGTTTGTTTTGCCTATCTGGATATTGAAGTGTTTCTTCAAAATACCAGAAAAACTTTTTGGCAAATTTAAGCCTAATACAGGTTAAATAAGCAATTGAAGTGACGGTACCTATCTATTGTATGGTGGTAACAACAGCGAAAGCTCATGACGTAAATTTCGCTATGCTCTTCTGACGTCACAGCAATTTACGGCGACGGCTGTACGGCGAGCGCGTGCGGCGATATCCTCGATTTCGCGATGGTTCTGAAATCATAATGTATACCCCTCATACGTTTTTAAAATATGGTCCTCGGTACAGTTGTCCTTTAATGGATCGATCCAAGTAGGTTAACAAATTTGGAGTCGCAATACACGAAATGTGCGAAAAGGGGAAGGAGGAGGCGGGGAGGAGGCCACAATACCAAAAAACATCTCGCCAGCAAAGTAACAGGCTGAACAGTGTTGTTTATACTTCGTCAAGTTGCAATTGAAGTCGGAACGCGTCAATACAAATAGCGGACCCGAGAGGATCAACCGGCCACACGTTATCCTATATCTCATTGTTTTGTTGGTTGATTTGTTATTTTTATTGTCAACTGTTCACATTGTGTGCGTGCTTGTTTTGCAAAATAATAATAATACAGTATGAAAATCTGTAAATACATTATAATTCTAGTTATTACATTGTCACAATTTGTAGGAATAAACGAAAAACCAACATCATGAAATATAAATGTGAACATTGTGGAGATAAATTTGAGTTCAGTGATTTGAAGAAACATTTAGGAATACATACACAGACAGACAAGTTAAAATGTGAACGCTACCAGGAGACACCATTATATGAAGATGATTTTAAAACAGAACTGAGTGATGTAGATATAGACGAAGACGAAACTGAACATTGTGGGAATAATTTTAGAATAAACACAGAAGAGGCACCATGTGAATGTGAACATTGTGGCAAGAAATTTAAAACAAATTGGCATTTGAAAACGCATTTGAGAATACACACAGGAGAGACACCATATGAATGTGAACATTGTGGGAAGAAATTTAAAACAAGTGGGAATTTGAACATGCATTTGAGAATACATACAGGAGAGACACCATATGAATGTGAACATTGTGGGAAGAAATTTAAAACAAGTGGGAATTTGAACATGCATTTGAGAATACATACAGGAGAGACACCATATGAATGTGAACATTGTGGGAAGAAATTTAACCATAGAGGGGATTTGAAAAAACATTTGAGAACACACACAGTAGAGACACCATATGAATGTGAATATTGTGGAAAGAAATTTAAACAAAGTTGGAGTTTGAAAATGCACTTGAGAGTACACACAGGAGAGGCACCATGTGAATGTGAACATTGTGGAAAGAAATTTAAAACAAGTGGGAATTTGAAAACGCATTTGAGAATACACACAGGAGAGACACCATATGAATGTGAACATTGTGGGAAGAAATTTAAAGAAGGTAGGACTTTAACAGTGCACTTGAGAGTACACACGGGAGAGACACCATATGAATGTGAACATTGTGGGAAGAAATTTAAAACAAGTGGGGATTTAAAAAAGCACTTGAGAGTACACACGGGAGAGACACCATATGAATGTGAACATTGTGGGAAGAAATTTAAACAGAGTGGGAATTTGAAAAAGCACTTGAGAGTACACACAGGAGAGACACCATATGAATGTGAACATTGTGGGAAGAAATTTAAAGAAGGTAGGACTTTAACAGTGCACTTGAGAGTACACACGGGAGAGACACCATATGAATGTGAACATTGTGGGAAGAAATTTAAAACAAGTGGGGATTTAAAAAAGCACTTGAGAGTACACACGGGAGAGACACCATATGAATGTGAACATTGTGGGAAGAAATTTAAAGAAAGTTCTAGTTTGAAAACGCATTTGAGAATACACACCGGAGAGACACCATATGAATGTGAACATTGTGGGAAGAAATTTAACCGAAGTGGGAATTTGAACATGCATTTGAGAATACACACAGGAGAGGCACCATATGAATGTGAACATTGTGGGAAGAAATTTAAAACAAGTGGGAATTTGAACATGCATTTGAGAATACATACAGGAGAGGCACCATATGAATGTGAACATTGTGGGAAGAAATTTAAAACAAGTGGGAATTTCAAAACGCATTTGAGAATACACACAGGAGAAACACCGTATGAATGTGAACATTGTGGAAAGAAATTCAAAGACGGTGGAACTTTGAAAAAACATGTGCGTATACACACAAGAGAGACACCATATGAATGTGAACATTGTGGAAAGAAATTTAACCGAATTGGGAATTTGAAAACGCATTTGAGAACACACACAGGGGAGACACATATGAATGTGAACATTGTGGAAAGACATTTAAAGAAAGTAGGAATTTTACAATTCACTTGAGAGTACACACGGGAGAGACGACATATGAATTTGAACATTGTGGAAAGAAATTTAACCATAGAGGGGATTTGAAAAAAACATTTGAGAACCCACACAAAAGAGACACCATATGAATGTGAACATTGTGGGAAGAAATTTAAAGAAAGTGGGAGTTTGAAAAACCACTTAAAAGTACACACAGGAGAGACACCATATGAATGTGAACATTGTGGAAAGAAATTTAACCATAGAGGAGATTTGAAAAAAACATTTGAGAACACACACAAGAGACACCATATGAATGTGAATATTATGGGAAGAAATTTAACCATAGAGGAGATTTGAAAAAACATTTGAGAACACACACAATTAGAGACACCATATATGAATGTGAATATTATGGGAAGAAATTTAAAGAAAGTAGGAATTTAACAGTGCACTTGAGAGTACACACAGGAGAGACACCATATGAATGTGAACATTGTGGGAAGAAATTTAAACAAAGTGGGAGTTTGAAAAATCATTTGAAAGTACACACAGGAGAGACGCCATATGAATGTGAACATGGAAAGAAATTTAAACTTTAATACTTACTGTGATTGGCTTCTTTGATACAAAAGTGTCTTAGTATCTTTTTGTAGAATTATCTTGGAGGCTTGTTTATATGAAAAAGATAAGGAACTATTAAATAAAATTACCAGAAGGGCCAGGCAGGTTGTTGGAGTATATGTGTCCGTACTTAATTTCAACTATGATGTAGGTGTTCTCTCCTTGGTAAAACGTATACTCTCCCAAACAGACCACCCCCTCCATAAGGAATACACTTTTCTTTCACCTAATATTCGTATCCGTCTGCCTCGACCCACTAGTTCAAAAGTTCCTGGTTTTCCACCATATTCGAGCTTCCGCTAAGGAAATGGGTGCCGTCAAACTTTTTAATATGCATTCATATGGTGCCTCTCCTGTGTGTATTCTCAAATGCGTTTTCAAATTCTCACTTGTGACAAGTGGGAATTTGAAAAAAAAGAGAATGCACACTGGAGAGGCACCATATGAATGTTGTGAACATTGTGGAAATTTGAAGATTTTTATATACTTTGCAAACTAATGAGAAGACTTCTTTTCAAATAAATTGCTAGTAACTACAATACAATATAGATTTTTAGACATTCCCTGTCAATTTCACATATTTGCCAAGTAATTAGGGGTTTTAAAGTTCATTGGCAATCATACAGATAATGTGTTTTTCTTACCGTGGAACCAAAATTTGGAACGAAAGTGATAAACACAAAAAAGTTAGTTTAGCTTTCCCCAAATAAACAATTTCAAAAGATTAATTTCTTCTTAATTTAAGCCTGTTTTGTTGTAGTGAGTTTTATAATTGTTAGCTTTTCTGTTTTATTTTATCTACTAACTTTAAATCTATTAATCCATTAATATACAATTTATATAATACCTTTTTTTTCTTTTTCAATGTATAATTTTCTTGTTTGTTCATCAGTTTTAATAGTTAGAATTAGATTATTCTATTACCACTAAAGGGGGCTTATTTCTAACAATTTTAGAATTTGTTGGTGATTTAGTATTATTTATTATTAAATATTTTCAGTGATTTCTTTAATAATTTGCTTGCTTCTTGTACTTATTTAGCATATTACATTATGTAATAAAATTTGTTTTCTGTCGATTACCATTTTTGAAATGCTTGATATTCGTAAAACTAAACCTACTCTGTTTCACAGACGTCGTGTCTTAGATGATTAATAACATATTAAAGTATAGTGTTTAATGTTTGGTAGGGCCCTCTCCGGAGGTGGGGAGGCGGAGTTAATTTGAGGGATGTGTTTATTCGAGGGATACGTTTATTTTTTTTTTTAATCATATGGTAACATTTAGAATCAAATAAAATCTTGTAATTGCTATGAAAAGTGGTAAAAAATGCTTGATAAATTGTAAATAACTGTTCATTTATCATTTAGAATTAAATTGTGATATTAAATTAAAATGGATTTAGTGTAGGCCTAGTACTTTCGAAAGTTTTGATAATTTTGTATATGGTAAGAGAACTAAATAAACGCAAACAGAAGAAAAAACGATTGCAAAAGCAACGTAAAAGCATGGATACAGCGGCGAAAATCCCATGGAGCATACCATGATCTAATAAAGGAACTGGAAGTAGAGGACATAGAATTTTAATTTTGGTATTCTGATTTTAACTGAACTGGTGCTAAAAGCAAGTGTATTCACTGGTCACCAAACCAAGAATGTTAATTGTCCTGTGATTGTACAGTACCCGGGCCCATAGGTCACTAGTATCCCCAATGAGATTAATAAACAACCTGTTTATCTATATTTTAATATATAATTTATATGATTGATTATGACTTTAAAAACACTTTATAATCTTTGTATTCCATTCAACTCCGAACTAAAGTTGTTTCAGGTATCTATAATCAAAAGATATATAGTGAACTATACTGCTATAATATTCAGACGTTGATCCCTACCAAGCCAAATTCCTGCCCATCGGATTGGCTACTGGTGTAAAAAACGGCGTCAGTTTCATTAATAATAGGACATCCAGTAGAACTTTTATATACAAGGGAACAGTTAAAATAATAGATTTGACCCTAAAGGTGACTGGAAACAGGCACTTTCCATCAATCAATACAGTGTCCCTTTGGAATACAGAAGAAAAAAAACCGAAAGTGGGACTACTGGAGCTTTAGATGGCTTGCAACATGGGCAGAAGTATCCCAGGGTCTTAACTCGGCTATGGGGGTTTCACTCGATTTCAAACAAAAAGTCGTATCCATGTAATTCTATATAACTATTCCCCACAATACTTGGATGCTTTATGGCGTATATTTAATTTGATCTTTATTAATCTGCAGTATAATTTAGTGGTGTTAATAAAATCTGAAAAAAAAACAGGAGTACAAAAAACTCATTGAATAAAAATGTTGCTACTTCTCTTTAATATACTCTTATATAATATCTAAATGCAAATTAGTGGAAACAAATGTTAATATCAAATAAATAAATATACCAGGCTGTATGTTCTTATTGAGTTGTGTGGAAGAAAATATTGTGTCTGAAAACATGTTTCTGGTATTCTTTTCAATTTGATATTGCTTTTTCGAAACTACCATATGTAAACTAATAATAATTATTAATAAATATTATTAATAATGTCCTTGTGGTAGTAGGGCCATTCTCACAACAGGGTGATGACATATGGGAAAACAGAGACAGGTGATGGTCACTTTACAAAAAAAAGTTATTTTTGTTTTAATGAGTTATTTGTACTTTACATTCACAACACACACTATAATAATTATTATTATACCAGGTTTATTAAGTAAGAGCTACAGACCTATATTTAAATTGTAATTGTTTTTGTTTTTTTTTCAAATTTGCAAATGTTTTTATCACCACAATCACAAATAAATTAATACTAAGTAATTTGAAATTAAATTTATTTGTTTATTACATGGATGTAATATGCTAGATAAGTACAAGAAGCAAGCAAATTATTAAATAAATCACTGAAAATATTTAATAATAAATAATTTACTAAAATGGTCTGGTTGTAAAATCAACTGGATGAATTGCCATTTCTTTATACTGTAATTGTGTGTATGATATTATGTGTAGACAACAATGGCCTGTATATACCACTAGAAAATCTAAAATTGTTTACTGAAAACTACACCTTAGAAATAAAACACTTTTAGTGGTAATAGAATGATCTAATTCTAACCTTTCCCGTCCAACAAAAAAGTGTCTTCCATATTATCCCATTAATTCCCCTCGTGCAATTCCTCGCCGATCTTGGTTTCGCAAACTTCAAATGCGCAACCTTACTTTTGGAAGGAGAAATACGTACCCATGTTAAAGTCAATCGGTGAGTAGGTACTTACTGTGTATAGCCCTAGATTTAGTTAGCTGGGGAACTGAGAGTAGGACGGTGAGGGGTAGTGAGCTGGAGGAGTGAGAGAGTAGGACGGGGAGGGGTAGTGAGCTGGAGGAGTGAGAGAGTAGGACGGTGAGGGGTAGTGAGCTGGAGGAGTGAGAGAGTAGGACGGGGAGGGGTAGTGAGCTGGAGGAGTGAGAGAGTAGGACGGTGAGGGGTAGTGAGCTGGAGGAGTGAGAGAGTAGGACGGTGAGGGGTAGTGAGCTGGAGGAGTGAGAGAGTAGGACGGGGAGGGGTAGTGAGCTGGGGAGCTGAGAGTAGGACGGTGAGGGGTAGTGAGCTGGAGGAGTGAGAGAGTAGGACGGTGAGGGGTAGTGAGCTGGAGGAGTGAGAGAGTAGGACGGGGAGGGGTAGTGAGCTGGGGAGCTGAGAGTAGGACGGTGAGGGGTAGTGAGCTGGAGGAGTGAGAGAGTAGGACGGGGAGGGGTAGTGAGCTGGAGGAGTGAGAGAGTAGGACGGAGAGGGGTAGTGAGCTGGAGGAGTGAGAGAGTAGGACGGGGAGGGGTAGTGAGCTGGAGGAGTGAGAGAGTAGGACGGTGAGGGGTAGTGAGCTGGAGGAGTGAGAGAGTAGGACGGTGAGGGGTAGTGAGCTGGGGAACTGAGAGAGTAGGACGGGGAGGGATAGTGAGCTGGAGGAGTGAGAGAGTAGGACGGGGAGGGATAGTGAGCTGGAGGAGTGAGAGAGTAGGACGGGGAGGGGTAGTGAGCTGGGGGAGTGAGAGAGTAGGACGGGGAGGGATAGTGAGCTGGAGGAGTGAGAGAGTAGGACGGTGAGGGGTAGTGAGCTGGAGGAGTGAGAGAGTAGGACGGTGAGGGGTAGTGAGCTGGGGAACTGAGAGAGTAGGACGGGGAGGGATAGTGAGCTGGAGGAGTGAGAGAGTAGGACGGGGAGGGATAGTGAGCTGGAGGAGTGAGAGAGTAGGACGGGGAGGGGTAGTGAGCTGGAGGAGTGAGAGAGTAGGACGGGGAGGGATAGTGAGCTGGAGGAGTGAGAGAGTAGGACGGGGAGGGGTAGTGAGCTGGGGGAGTGAGAGAGTAGGACGGGGAGGGATAGTGAGCTGGAGGAGTGAGAGAGTAGGACGGGGAGGGGTAGTGAGCTGGAGGAGTGAGAGAGTAGGACGGGGAGGGGTAGTGAGCTGGAGGAGTGAGAGAGTAGGACGGGGAGGGATAGTGAGCTGGAGGAGTGAGAGAGTAGGACGGGGAGGGGTAGTGAGCTGGAGGAGTGAGAGAGTAGGACGGGGAGGGGTAGTGAGCTGGGGGAGTGAGAGTGTAGGACGGTGAGGGGTAGTGAGCTGGAGGAGTGAGAGAGTAGGACGGGGAGGGATAGTGAGCTGGAGGAGTGAGAGAGTAGGACGGGGAGGGGTAGTGAGCTGGAGGAGTGAGAGAGTAGGACGGGGAGGGGTAGTGAGCTGGGGGAGTGAGAGAGTAGGACGGTGAGGGGTAGTGAGCTGGAGGAGTGAGAGAGTAGGACGGGGAGGGATAGTGAGCTGGGGGAGTGAGAGAGTAGGACGGGGAGGGATAGTGAGCTGGAGGAGTGAGAGAGTAGGACGGTGAGGGGTAGTGAGCTGGAGGAGTGAGAGAGTAGGACGGTGAGGGGTAGTGAGCTGGAGGAGTGAGAGAGTAGGACGGGGAGGGGTAGTGAGCTGGAGGAGTGAGAGAGTAGGACGGTGAGGGGTAGTGAGCCGGAGGAGTGAGAGAGTAGGACGGGGAGGGGTAGTGAGCTGGAGGAGTGAGAGAGTAGGACGGGGAGGGGTAGTGAGCTGGAGGAGTGAGAGAGTAGGACGGGGAGGGGTAGTGAGCTGGGGAACTGAGAGTAGGACGGGGAGGGATAGTGAGCTGGGGAGCTGAGAGAGTAGGACGGTGAGGGGTAGTGAGCTGGGGAACTGAGAGTAGGACGGGGAGGGATAGTGAGCTGGGGGTGTGAGAGAGTGGTTGGATTATTAATTTTTTTAGTAATTTTCAGTATTAGTGTTGATGATATGATTATGTAAATACATACTATTTCAGTATTTTTTGTTGGGTTTGTTCACCAGTAGACTTATTTAATAAAAAGACAATCATTATTTTTTAAAGTATATACTTTTAAAATATGTCCCGTCCCGTCATGCTTCTGTACATCTTTCTCGTCATCATCACTACTAACAAAAAGCTAAATTAAGATTGTGAAAACAAACAAATAGGCCTACTACTACTGCTTGCGATCATCCTAAAGTCATTTTATTCAATTCAATTCAAAACAACATTTATTTCTTTCAAATTATATACATTTTAAATATTTTTTTTCTAATTTTCCAAAGTGATTTTTTTTATACACTGAACTAATTTTTTGTCTACAAATCATAGTATAATATAACAAAAATGAGTTGTAAGTACAATATACTTTAATAAACAATATTACTGTATACATTATTATTATTAGACTCAACTTAAAATGAATAATTGAGTATTGTTTTTAAGAATAATTTATAATAATATTAATCACTTATTGTACCATTACTAAAAACATATCAGAGTTAGAGCTGAGCCTGTACCGGCCACGTTGTAGTTTTAACCCAGAAATCGGTTAAAATCTACAGATGACATCAGAAATTATATTTTAAAACCTTTGATAATATCTTCCTATGACAGAAAAATAGAACAATATTGTACAGGCCTGCTAAATGTTGTAGAATATACCTATCGCGGTACACATGGAACAGCAGCTAGGTTGAGTAACCGACACGGAGTTGCTACGCGTTTTACATGCTATTTCAGAATTAAACATAATTTATTTATAGATAAAAGCAATGTTTAGTATATATGATACATTTAATTAACTAATTATAAAATCTCAAATTATAATTCGGACACTGAATGTATAATAACTAATAATTGTTGGGTGTTTCAAAAATTTACGATGAGTAGTGTGATACATGAGGGATGCCTATTATCATTATTTACACTTGTTATAGAAGTCATGGCATGTAACTTGTTTAATTGAGTTTGTGTAGGGTGTGATAAGGTGTTATGTGTTCAAGGAGGAATGTCAATTGCTGAAATTGTCGGTGAGGTGTCAAGAATGAAATTAAACAAGTTAAAAATAAAATATTTGCGAATTGGAATAAATAGAAACACTATTTTTTAATTTGGTGACTGATGCCACTAAAACACTTTAGGTTTTGTAGAGTGTGATAAGGTTCTATGTGTTCAAAAGAAAAATAAAATGTATGTATATGAAAATTATGACACAGACATAGAAAAGTGTATTCAGAATCAAAAAATCAATCCAGCGATACCAAACAGAATAGTATTAGAGTAGAGAAAGTTATATATTGACCTTTTGACCTTTATTGGTCACATGACTTGTTTTATTGTTAAATAACTATCTATATGATAATAATTATGGGTGTGAATTTGATTAAAAAAAATCAGTATTACATTCCCTCTCCGATTATATCATGGATGACCAAGTTTAGTGTGGAATGTCAGGGATATTGAAAATCATAATGGCAGCTGAAACAAGGGTGATAAAAAATAGCACCTAACTTTTTTTGTATTGAGCAACTCAAGAAATCTATTTTGGCATAAATATCGAAACGGAACTAGTTATCCGACATAACCGATCGCACTATATTGTATATACTGATGTCCATTTCTATTTATCAACTTCCATTTATTTTAAAATTTTTATAAACAGAAAATTTCTAAAGTTACGAAAATTTTCATTTCTCTGAATTGTTAGGTTGAAATGGGTAAGATTAAAATAACTTGTTACTTTACGCATACTGTATATACATATGGAGTAATAGACATGACCAATAGTGTACTGGGAACGTTTAAAACTATATTTGAAATTTTTTCCGCCATCTTGCATCCAAGTTAGCAGCCAAAATAGGGTTAAAATTCTCCACTTTTCCCCACTTTGGATGTTTGTTCGTTATACAAATGTTGTTTGTGTTTAAAACACGAAATAGCAAGGTACGATGTTGGAAGCGTATGAAGGCATCGCTGGGGGTTTCAAAATTACCGCTCTTGTACCACTGGAAAGATTTCAAATATATGAATAACATTAGTAATTTGTTTGGGGGTTTAGGGCAGTAACTGAATATCTTTATTTTACTACATTCGAAAATGGCACGAATGGGATGAGTTCTTAATATTTTACTAAAAAGCGTCACTCTGAGCTAATCTTTGCTAATACAGTAAAATGATATGACAAAAATCGAAAGATTGACATGATTATCACAAACATTATGAAAGCCGCATCTGGTGGTGCCAACATGTCCGTAATAATTGATAGTCTACTTAAATGTAATAAGATAACTAGGATATGCTTGAGCATCTTTAAATGTGACAATAATTGTAGGATCGGTAGGATCATCACAAGCACTCTGACAATTAGGAGATGGAACAATCATGCCTTGTTCTCCTTGGCAGCATTCACCTACAAGAACGTTACACAGGAAGATGTGTTTTTCTCCGTTTGCATTTGGTTGAGAATATTTCGGTTGGGTAGAATAACTTGCATGGACAGCAAAGTAACTTCCGTTTCTATAATACGCTGCTAAATAAAGAAACATATCATATTTTAAGTATGTATAGTTGAAATAATAAAAATTAAAAATAATGAATAATACAAACTTTACTACAATAATGACAACATGACAAATCAGGCAAAAGAGACTGAAACTAGAGGGTACTCCGAGAGTACAAACCTCCGCCTACTGTAAAATTCCTCTACATAAAATGCCCCCTGAATATTTTTTTTTAACATTTTTTTTTATTAGTTCTAAGTGTAAATATGTTAACTGCACACTACAAAGTTGTGGATGACAGTGTGGTGTAATGGTTATGTATCCAGCCTCTCACAGTTGAGGTCGCTGGTTCAAGCCCCACTGAGGGGTTTTTTTTTTTAATTATTTTTTTATTTTTTATTTTTTTTTTTTGGTGGACCTTGATCTTTGACCCTGACCCTTCAAAATGTAACCACAATTATATGATGTGTCATTGATCATTGTGGCTAAGTTTGGTGAGAATCAGATCAAAACTGTGGTCTCTAGACAGTAAAATAGTTTTTTGTTAGTTGTGACCTTGACCTATGACCTTTCCCCCTCAAATTCGAACTCGTCCGAGCTTTTTGGGCATAGATCATTGTGTCCAAATTTGGTTAGAATCGGATAAAAACTGTGGCCTCCAGGCTGTTCACAGACACACACACAAACACACAAACACACACACAAACACACACACAAACATACAGGGGTGAAAACATAACCTCCTTGGCGGAGGTAATAACGCGTATTACAACACACCTGAACACCTTGCTATTTGATTGGTTAATTACGCATCACATATCTAATGGTGATCATAGTCGTATCAGTCTATATCATTTTTTTGTTGTATCGCTAAGAAGGAAAGCAGCAGTAGGCCTAACCTGATTTCTGGCCAAACAATAATGAATGTTTTGTATTCGTTAAAGGGGGAGAGTATTTTATTTCTTGAAATGTTGACTGTTCTATTTAACTCGGCTCTCTGCCTCGTTCAATAGAACATTCTGTATCTTTCAACTCGTGAAATATTCTCACTATCCAACTCAAAAGTATTCATTATTATAATACATGCGTACAATATAAAAAAACAAAATCAGAAATACAAAAAGAATGTGCATTGTACAACAAAATTACGTTAAACTATTTTAAAATGTCAATTCTTTAAACTACCATTTTTTGCAGCAGCATAGCCTCTGTCGAAACCAGTATTGCAGATCTTGCGAAGTGTTTGTTCATCAGTCCCATGGTACAGTAACTGTTCAAATTCATGATTATCGATAATCATTTCAAAAGTTTCCTTTTTAGCGGCATATTGTTTCCACAACTCACTATTCTGAATGCGACTTATCTATAACGAAATCAATTACATTCGTATTTGGTAGTTACTTAGTTATTGCCTTTAAGTTGTACAACCAATTGCTTTTTTAATAATTCATCTGAATACTGTAAAATAATATACATTTCAGTAATGTAATACTATTAGAAGGGAATAAAAAATACTAAATCCTGATGCAAACAAATAATTCAAAACTAAGCAAAAACTGCACAAGCCTTTGAATAACTCTATTTTATAGCGCGTTCCACAAACAGTTTCGTCTCAATGCGCTTTTAATAAAAGTGGGGTGAAAGAAAAATAATTAATAGAATATGAAAATTTAACCTTGACAATAGACTGCAGTTCATATTGGCCCGCCAATGCATCAGTAAACTGACGCTCAACTAGCTTATACTCGCTACTACTCGGATTAAGATCTTCTACTTTCAGATTTTCATCTCTCTTCATTGGAGTCCAATTAGGAGGAAGCCTCACACCATCTTAAATAATAAACAAAAGTTTAGTATTCTGCTTTTACAACGCCCTTTCCACCTAAATGGTGATTCAAAGCTCATAGCCACTGAGTTGCTTAAAAAATGTATTTGTGATTTTCAAATCAAGGGTTGTTTACCTCCTCCTTCAATTCACTACCTTTTAAAAAAAGATGATGATAAGTTCTTCTATTTCAGCTTGGGCCCGTTATGCTTGATATCCGGCGCTCCTATTTTTCGTTTTAACGTTTAAAATAGTAGACTTTAGCCTAATGATGATAAAAATGTTATACAGTAAACGTACCTTTTAAAATAGTACGATAAACACGGTAGGTTTTCATTAACTGTAAATCTGTTTCGCTCTTCTTCTTGAAGTTGACCTCGTATTCGTGATTGTTACTTCCATAATACTTTACCCATTTTTCCTTTTTCTTGTAGGCTTTCTCAAGCAATACTGTAATATCATCATTAAATGCAACCGTGTGATTATTGTCAACCTTATAAAACCATTTCACATCTTTTAAAATTAACTGATTTTCTTTTTCTTGTTTTTCTTCATGGAGTTTTTCCCTTTCTCGTTTTTCCGCTTCATGTAGTTTTTCATTTTCCGCTTCATGTAGTTTACAAGTCAAATCAAATATGGCTGTTTGAGCTTTCATTAAATTAACACGTCTGCCCTGTAATTTAATGGTGTTTGACTTGATATTTTGCGTATCAATAATAACCTAAGGATTGAAAAATAAGAAAATTGAGTGCTTACCTTTGCCTTTTGCAACCCGGCCTAATAGTCATCCGGCCTTTGCCACCCGGTCTTTTGCCACCGGCCTATTGCCACCCGGCCAATTACCTCCCGATCCATTTCTTCATCCGGCTTGTTACCACCGTAGGTATGTTGCCACCTAGTCTTTTGCCACCCGGGCTTTTGCCACCTGGCCTTTTGCCATGACTGATCTGATCTGATTAAAATATGTTTTTTTTTATTTCACATGGCAACGGGACATTTTGTGTTTCAGTATTTGTAATTATAGATTCTGTAATCATAGTAACATATAGGCCATATACATGGCTGCAGTCGCAATGGTCTTGCAGGGCCCATGTGGCAGCTGCTCTATATTGCTCTGTGCATAGCAACGTTTTATCTGTTTGCAGATGGTTTTTTCATCAAATAAGTTTTACTGTCGCTGGAATATCAAATTGAGCACTTGATATTCACAAATTGTCTTTTTTCATAGTGCCAGAAGAACTGAAAATTGCTCACGTTCTTCCTTTAATAACAAAAAGCAAAACTTGGATCATAACATGCTGAAAAATTACCGCCCAGTGCAGAGGGATGTTACTGAAGCAATCATTAAGATGGAAGCTTGTATAGACTAACTAGTGTGAGGTGCCATTTTATCATAAATTTTATGTGCGAGAGTACAATTTTATGCTTAATGCTAAATTGTATTGTCAGAATTTGAAGATTGTACACAGTTGATAATCTCTGTTTGTAGAGAATTTAATATTTCACTATGTATTGATTATGTTTGCTTACAGTTTTACCGATTTAGAATAAAGACAAAGAAGTATCCGTACTCAGGTGTTTGTGTTCCTTGGTTATACTAATTGGCGTAGAGGGCGCCCCGGCTCCCCAGGTCCAATTACAATTGTCATAGAACAGTCAGTACATTTACAACAGCCGTGTATATATATATATAAACTTTATTTAGACACGAGACTGATGTGCAGTACAACTCGTTCAATCAATATTGATTGTTTTTACACAAGTTCGTGATACTGTATTACAAAACAAACAAAAAAATCAACACCATATAAATACAACAGAAACGAACAAAATTGAAATTGAAAAGAAACAAAATTACAGCAGAATCCCCTTCATCTGACACCTCTATTTAGGGTACACCATACCGGTACTTCCCGTGTAAACGGAAACCCTTATCGAAGTGTAGAATTCATGGGGATTCAACTGTAATACATAATAAATCTTTTGGATTTCATTTACCTTAAAATAATAGTGATAAAACACACATTTTACATAGTATTTAGCCATTTTAAAAGTTGGATGTAGATCGTAGATTACCATACCATTATGTTTTACAATGCATTTTTCAGATACGTTTTAAACAACTTAACTGAATTTGGAAGGGTATCAACATTGAGACTATTCCATATTGCTCCACGATAAGACAGACTTCGTTTTTTAAAATCGGTTTTTGGCTTTGGGATGAATAGATGTGTATCACTGTGCCTTAGATTATGATTTATATCATTGAATGTAAATACATTATTTAGGTAAGGTGGGGCATTATCTGTCAAAACCTTATATATAACCATACAACATTCATATCTATCTTGATAAAATAAAGGTGACCAATTAATTTGCCTTAGTGCCTCACTACTAGGTGTGTCCCATGTTAGACCACACACGATTCGAGCTGTTCTGTTTTGGATAGTTTGAACTCTTTTCATTAGAGTTTGACTATTATTTCCCCAAATTATGTTACAATAGCAATAGTAGGGTATTACAATAGAGTTTGCAATATGTTTTAATATGTTTTGTGGAAAATAATAGCTACATCGTCTAAGCATACCCAATCCATTTAGAGCTTTACCTCGAATGTATTCAATCTGATTTTTCCATGATAAATGTTCGTCTATTATGATACCGAGATGTTTGCAATATCGAACGCGTGGTACAACATCGTTATCTATATTAACTGATCTATTTTTTTCTTTGGTGGTTGCCAATCGGTTTGTCGATCCGATCAACATGAACTCGGATTTAGAGACATTTAGACTCAATTTATTATTTTTTAACCAATCGTCGATTTGTATAAGTTCTTCATTTATACTTTGGTATATTTCATTTTCATTTTTTGAAGAACAATAAATTATAGTATCGTCAGCATACATACTTATTTTACATTTATTTGCAACTTTCGATAGGTCATTTATATATAAGAGGAAAGCAAGTGGGCCCACGATTGACCCCTGAGGCACTCCACATTGGATGTGTGTATAGTCAGACAATGTATTATTTACATTTGTGAATTGCTTTCACTCAGACAGATAGCTCTCGAACCATTTTAAAACATACTTACTTAAACCATAAAGTCTCAATTTGCTTAATAGTATGTTATGGTTTACCGTATCAAAGGCCTTTTTAAAATCTAGTAAACAGATTCCGACCAGGTTACCCTCGTCTATTGCACTATACCAGTCTTCCGTCACTTTTGTAAGTGCAGTAGATGTTGAGTATGATGGTCGAAAACCTGATTGATTTATACATAGCAGATTATTATTATTCAAAAAAGCATAAAGTTGATTAAAAACGACTCGTTCAATTATTTTTTGAAAGTATAGGTAGGACGGAAATGGGACGATAATTATTAGGGTTAGTTTTTTCACCATTCTTAAAAATTGGCGTGACCTTTGCTATTTTCCACGTATTTGGGAATTTACATGTTGTGAAGGAGTGATTTATGATTCTTGTAATTGTTGGGGATATAATCGGGGCAGACAGTTTTAGAATGCCCGGTGGTAAGTTATCATGACCAGTGGCTTTGTTTTTTGAAAGATTGCTTAAGTATTTATATACAAATTCACATGTGATGTGTTCGAATTCAAAATTATTTTCGGTGAAAGCATCGATTTCATCATAATTTATATCATTTATCGGCTCATGTATTTGTGATGATGTGCATCTCCTGTCCAGACGCAGTATTTAATTGTAGCAGGCTTAATTTTTTTAGAGAATTGACTGTATTGTGTCCAAGGAACCTAAAGCGGCACGGGATTTTACATTATATTCACATTTAATACTACTAAAGATCGTGTTGGCTCTAGATGGTTTAATAATGTATTAAACATAAACCGGATGCATTATTTTTGTCTTATTAGGTTAAGGCAGAAACTATAGAGGGCGTGCATATATCATGAATATTCATGATGCATGCCTGAGCTCATGACGTCATACTTGCAAAACACACCGTCTGTGATGGACGTTCGCAGTGCAGATCGGTCGAGTTACTGTACTTTTTTTCTTCCGATTTAAAGACAAAAAAAAATGAATGCATATAATTATATACTGTATAACTTTAAAAACATTAAACCAGGTCATTTATTTTCTTAAAGGTGCATTCTATTAAGGTTAATTATGATAAAAAGAGAAAAACAATGTACTACCTAAGTACATCGCGTTGAAAGTAGTCTCTCGTAGACGTTTCAAAACCTAACTTAGTTGGGCTTGGTTTTGTAGGCCTAGCTGGTAAAGAGCAGTAGCGTCCGAACATGTCTGAAAGTACAATGTTAGACTAACATGAAAACATTTTAGTGTCAAATTCAAAACTTAAGTTTTTTGCAGCAGCTATCCTAGCAGCGCGAAGCGAGATCATTTTCGGTTATACCGCGTGAAAACTATTCACGTGTGGATTCAAACCCTCTATAGTTTTAACCTAACCAGAATTTTCCGCAGATTACGAATATGGAAGGTAATTGATCAGGATAGGAAGCGTTTTCGAGATATAAGGGGTCAAAGTTCAAAATTGACCAATTACAACAATGTATTATGTATGTATTATAACAAATTGAAGCACAATTTGGTCTTTTATTACATTTTTATGATTATAGGTGTCTATTCAATCACCTTATGAAAAAAAATCCCTTTGTGATTAAGAGTCAAATGTCAATATTGACCAATTATAGAACGTACCTATAAAACGAAATAAAAACTATTTAACAAAAATTGATATTTTCTCATCCTATTAATCAATCATACGCAATGTAAAAGAGGTTATCACATTATTTCATCAGTTGACATAAGGTCAAAGGTCAACATTTTAATATGCATATTAGTTACCAAATAAATGCAAAGTTGTCTAAACTATGATATCGATGGTTTTACATGTAATCAAATTATTTGATCACTAAAGTTATGCTATTTCATTATAATTTTAATTAATATAATTATAGGCCTAATACTGTAATTAATCAAATCAGACATAAAATGTTACCCTGACCTTGAATAAAATAAACGGTTAAAACACAACTTATAGGCCTAAAACTTTTCAACATTTATTTTGCAAAGATGGTCAGAACACGGTTGTAGAGGCCTGCAATATTAATTCTGATCTTATTTGATCTGCTTCTTTATGTTGGCAATATATAATTTGGTTTTGATTTGTCTAGGTACTCAGATAACTGAGAATACTTAGTTATGTACTAGCAGTCTGTGCACCTTAACTGGTAAACAAAATACAATTATGTAGTTTTCGTCTTGGTAGCTTTGTAAAGTTTACGGATTAGTTTCATATTCTTTTATTGCTATCATTAAAATGATTCTAAAAAAGATGATTAACTCTGACGTTTGTTGTAAAGCGCACATGTTTCATCGTAACATCGTCTGTTATTTGGCTCCGCATACAATGCTGTAAGCCAACTTGCATGTTTGACTCGTGGCAATTACTGTATACTATTCAACAGTGCCTCATTACCTTGTATGTGTATTGGATACGTGAGTTTTGAGTTTTATTTATATTTGATTTATTTGAACTGTCTACTGACGAACTAAGAGGATGCCTTCTAAAGCCGTATTTGATGTTCTAGCTTCGGCCGAGTTGAGTAAACTAATATCAGACAGTATCTCAACAGCGCTGACCGGTCCCGCCTTTCGAGCAACCATGAAAGCGATATTGGATGAAGTTTTCAATGAAAAAATGGAAGCTAAATTGAAACCCTTGTTTGATAGGTTAGACCAGGGTGAAACTAGAATTAGTGAACTAGAGGACATTACAAAATCTGTTCCGACTCACATCACTGTTATTTCTGAACTTGAACTTAAAATTAGACGTCAAGATTCCTTGATCGATGATTTAGAGCAATACTCCCGTCGGAACTCATTAAGGATATACGGTGTGAAGGAGTCTGACGCCGAAAATACGGATAACGTTGTGAGTGATATTTGTAATGTCAAGCTTGGTATTAAGTGTTGTATTGGCGATATTGACCGATCTCATCGCGTTGGGAGGAAGAACTCAGATCGACCTAGAGCCATCTTAGTTAAACTCGTTTCGTATAACCTAAGGAACAAGATAATCACGTCTAGGAAAAAACTCAAAGGTTCTGGTGTATCAATACATGAAGATCTGACCAAGACCCGTAGTGACTTTTTGCATCGTGTTTATACACACCAAAACGTTTCTAGATCCTGGTCATCGGGAGGACGAATTTATGCAACTTTTACCAACCGTGGGACAACAATCACCGCGCTAATAAAATCGCTTGATCAACTTGGTTAATTTCTCAAGATTACTCAGACTGACTACAAAAAGAACTGTTTTCTTTTGTTGTTTTTTTGTTTTTTCTTTGTGAATAGTTAATGCCTGCTGTAACCGCCATTTTATTATTTCATTGCATCTTGAATAAATTAGTCGGTTCTTGTTGTTTACGTCCTTGAACATTCAAACCGTATTAGCATATTAGTGTATGTGTTCAATTAAATTCCGTATTTGCATATCTGTACCACCTTTTGATATTTGCATATCTTGTTTTTCTTCCTTGAATATTTTAACTGTATTAGCATATTAGTGTATGTCTTTGTTCAATTGAATTCCGTATTTGCATATCTGTACCACCTTTTGATATTTGCATATCTTGTTTTCTTCCTTGAATATTTAACTGTATATGCATCTGTGTATGTTCTTTGTTCAATTGAATTCTGTACTTGCATAATTTGTACCGATTTTTCTGTCCGCATATATTGATTTCACTTGATCAATTGTACACCTATTTGCTTTATATTTACTGCTGTCTAATTTTGCATTTTGAATTTTTGCCTCGTCTCTAAACATGTCCTGAATCGATCTCGGCTGCTCTTTCATTTGCTAGTTTTTTATTTTATCAATGTTTAATGTTCCGTCTAATTGTTCTATGTCGTCTCGTCCTACGCATCCCTCCAGGGGCACGCATGATGATATTGTATTTAACCCCTTCTCGAACGCTGAAAATTTAAATTCTGAAAGAGATCCTGATAATCAATTTTACACCAATAAAATTATTTCTAAATACTACCACTCTGATGATTTTATAAATGCCACTAAAAATATTGATAGAAACAATTGTCTATCAATGATACACTTTAACTCTAGAAGCTTACAACGTAACATTGATTCTATATGTACGTTTCTTAAATCCATTAATTTTACTTTTGATATCATTGCAAGTAGTGAAACATGGCTTGACACTGATAATCCAGTTGTTCAAATTCCAAATTACGCTTTTGTTTCTAAAAACAGAGAACTTAAGCGCGGCGGTGGTGTTGGTATATATGTCCACGAACATCTTTCATTTAAAGTTCGACATGATGTCAGCATGCCTGAATCTGTTTGTGACTCTATCTTTATCGAAATTGAACAATCCTCACAATCTAATATTATTATCGGTTGTATTTATAGAGCTGGTAGTCTTGATTTTAATTATTTTTCTGATTTGTTTGATGATATATTAATTAAATTAAATGGTGAAAAGAAATCTGTTTACTTACTCGGAGACTTTAATATCGATTTAATCCAATACCAGTATGATAATCGTGTTAATATGTTTATGAATTCTCTTTTTAGCAACTCATTTCTACCTCTTATTCACAGACCTACTAGAATGACCGATACAACGGCAACCCTCTTAGATCATATTCATACAAACGAATTTCGATATGAAAATCTAAGTGGAGCTTTCTTCTGCGATGCTACCGATCATCTTCCTGTGTTTAATATTGTTTACACTCCAATTGATAAACAATATAATAATCATGAACTTCCACCCTCTAGAAATTTCAGTCCCGAAAATATTAACAAATTTAAATTAAAACTTTATTTAACGTCATGGGATCATGTTATTTCCAATAATGATCCAAATTCAGCTTACAACTTATTTGAAACATCTTTAAACGACATTTATAATACCTGTTTTCCTTTTAAGTCCAAATTAAAAAAGAATGTAAATATCCAGCCCTGGGTTACAAGTAGCATTCTTAAATCGATTAAGCACAAGCAAAAACTTTATTCCAGATTTTTAAAAAACCCAACGTCTAAGAATGAAACGATGTTTAAACGATATCGTAATTTGCTCATTACTATAATTCGCTCTTCAAAATCTGATTACTTTCTTAAGCTCTTCACCAAACATCAACACAATATTAAAAAAACTTGGTCTACAATTAGAAATGTACTTCAAACTACTCCCAGCAAAAGCAACAATGTAAAACGTATTAATTGTAATGGTACCTTAACTAGCGATCCAAAGAGTATTGCTAATAGCTTCAATGACTTTTTTGTTGACATTGGACCCACACTTGCCAGTAAAATTCCACATGATCGCAATATTAGTATTACTGACTATTTACCCAATTCCGTTGCGCAGTCTCTATTTATAAACCCAGTTGATGAAAATGAAATTCTCAAAATTATTTCCTCATTTGGCAACAACAAAGCTCCTGGTTTGGATGGATTTAATACTTTTGTTATTAAACAATCTGCATATTTTATTTCCAAACCCCTTTGTCATATCTTTAATTCTTCGATTTCATGCGGTATTTTTCCAGACAAATTAAAGCGCGCTATTGTAACTCCCGTCTTTAAATCCGGTAACACCTCTGAAATCAGCAACTACCGCCCTATTTCTATTCTCTCTATTTTTTCGAAATTATTTGAACGCATTATATATGATCGAACTTATTCCTTTCTTCAAAAGAATAATGTCCTCTTTCAGCATCAGTTTGGATTTAGAAAAGGCTACTCCACCTCAATGGCACTTATTGAGCTGACTAACTATATTTTAGATGCTTTTGAAGAAAATAAATTATCCATGGGAATTTTGATTGATTTATCGAAAGCTTTTGACACCATTGACCACAACATCTTGTTATCTAAGCTTTCTCACTATGGCGTTAGAGGGATTGCACTTGATTTATTCAAGAGCTATCTTCTTGACCGCACTCAGTGCACAAAATTCAATAATAATACATCGGATTTCCGATCCATCTCGTGTGGCGTTCCACAAGGGTCATTGCTTGGCCCTCTATTATTCATAATTTATATTAATGATTTTTATAATTCCTCCATTCTCTCGTCTTTCTTATATGCTGATGACACCACTATTTTATATTCGCATAGTGACATTAATACACTATTTGATGTTGTTAACAACGAACTTAAGTCTGTTTTAAAATATTTTTCAGCTAATAAACTTTCGGTAAACTTTAAAAAATGCAGTGCTATTATTTTTCACAGTCCTAACAAATCCTTCATTCTTGGAAATAACTTAATTTTGTTAAATAATATTAATATTCCGCTCACTGATACCGTCCAGTTTCTTGGAGTTTTCCTTGACTCTAAATTAACATGGAAATATCATATTGATTCGGTTGCTTCGAAGGTTTAAAAAAATATAGGAATTATCTATAGGCTTTCTCACTATATCCCTTTAACAATTTTGCGTTTATTATATTGCTCTCTTATTTTGCCCTACCTAAATTATTGCAATATTGTTTGGGCTAATAATTACAAGACATCTATTGATAGACTTATTATTTTACAAAAAAAGGCCATTAGGCTTATTACCCATTCGAATCGTCTTTCTCATACTTCCCCTATTTTTTCCGTACATAATTTTCTTAAATTAGCTGATATCAATCTTTTTCAACAAATGTCATTTATTTATGACTCTTTGACAGCTGAATCTCCTTCATCTCATCTTTTCAAATTTAATCACGAAGTTCATAATTATAATACTCGTATTTCACAAGACCTACATTTGCCAAAACCAAGACTCACTGCCTTTAAACATTCAATCAGATATACTGGTCCCATGAATTGGAATAAAATTCCTTTTCAAATTAAACATTCGGCTACTAAATTTTTATTTAATAAAACATTCAAATCTTTCCTCATTTCTAAATATTAATGTTTTCCCCTGGTGATGTGTTTTCGGGTGTGTCTGTGCATGTTCTGTTTGTTGATGTCTGTTTGTGTTGTGGTTCGTGTCCTGTAAGTTTGTTCTGTACCTGTGTGTTTGTTGTTCTGTCTAACTTATTTATTACTTCATTGTGTGGGCTTCCACATCACAGGAGGCTTGCCTTTCGTGGATTGCCATCTTTTTTTCCACATGTTGCAGTTCTTTTTATATAAGGTATTATTTGATGTTATCAATATATTAAAAAAATAAAATTATTTATTTATTTATATATATTTACACAGTGCTATGCAACACAATTGATTTGTATATATGTATGTGTGTGTGTGTATGTATATAGCTCTGCTAACTTTTCTGGCTGTTTACTTTATCGTTTGGATTTAGTTTTTCGCTTTTTTTGTATCTCCATTGAGATCCAGCCACTGATACCCACAGCATTGTCATTTTTTTCAGTTATTTGCCTTTGGATTTATATATATTTGTATATATATATTTATACATTCTTTGCCTGATTTGTTTATTTATAAATATTGTATATTTATATATACATATATATGTAACTGAAAATAGTTTATGTAGGCTATATATTTATATTATATTTCCTCATCTTTATCGTTTCAAATTAATTAATTAATATTTCAGTATATCGCCGGGCTGTTTAGAATTAATGTTTATTGTTTGATGAGTTTGTGTGTATGTATGTATGTATATATGTATATATACATATATATAGGTGTGTGTGTACATATATGCATATATATACAAATAAATAAAATAATTAAATTAATGTTAATGTTCTTTGCCTGATTTGTTTATATATATAAATATGTATATTTATATATGTTTGTAACTAAAAATAGTCTATATAGGCTATATATTTATATTATATTTCCTCATCTTTATCGTTTCAAATTAATTAATTAAAATTACAGTATATCACCGGGCGGTTTAGAACTAATGTTCTTTGCCTGTCGTGTTTATATATTATATTAATGAAATGTATTATTTGTAACTCGTACTTACTTTTTTTAATACCTTATTCATTTGTTTTATTATTGAATGAAAGAAAGAAAATAAATGTTTACGTTGAGTTGAGTTGAGTTGAGTTTCACAACTTCCAGACACTATTCTGTGAAGATTTTGGTTATTCGGTCTAGTTCTGCAAAAAAAATGTGATTATCTCTATACCTGACCACCAGGATTGATAACAAGAGACATAATCATTTACAGTGAACACAATCATTCCAAGTTTTGCTGTTTTATATTAGTTGACATTGACTTGGTTCTATAAATCTCCGACCTTGCCACTGCCAATAATGATTGTTGATGTTCCATTCATTTTATCCTAATAGTCTATTGTTTTCCAATACTATGTAATGTTTTATTATGGATAAGCTTAAATTGAAATGAAAATATCTTACGTTCGTTAGATAAACGCATAAAGAATAGAGTTTATTCTCTCCTGACATCATACTGCTAACTTTGAACAGTATATATGCAACCTTGGGAAAGATTGACCTTATTATAAACAGGTTTTCTTTCTTTTCAGAAAACAAAATTTGTACTACACTAATGCACAGGAAAACTATCTGTGGCTATATAAATATTGTGGTTTGTCTGTGTAGTGAGTTGTGGATTCCAGTTTTTATTAGCCAATAAAAGTAAAAATCTAAAGCATTATTGACCACGATTATAGATCTGAGTAAATGTGTCGTCAACTAGGGAAACAGGCAATATTCTCTTAATATTTTCATAAAGGGAAATAAATCCTGATGGTGCCTTATGAAAATTAATCATTGAAACATTTGAAATACAGTATTTGCAGAACTTCACAATGGAAAGACAAACACATAGTGACGAATCCAAAATCATTAAATAGAAAAAGATGGGGATCAGTGAATGGCCAGAGTCCTAGAAATTGTGAATTGAAATGATGAAGTTAACCTATTTTGCATTGTCGAAATTAAAGGTGGGGGATGGGGTGAGCTGGGCTGGGTCACCTGGATCTGCCTATGCCCTATCCTGTGGACGAATTGGTATTCTCTGGTTCTGATCAATAGTAGTTTATTGTCCAAAAACGAATATTGAAGGTCAGCGTAATATTTTAACATCATAACATTTTAACAGTCATAATATTAATTTTATTATTTATTTTACAGTATAATAATACATTTAAAATAATGCGCACTAGAAAAAATATAAACAATACCATATTTTCACTGATCAACTGACGTGATTACATTTATGACCATTGATCTCATAGTTTGAACAACTTTATTGCATTATTTAGTATATCACTTGTTAAAATGTTGACATTTGACCTATGTCAATTGGTGTAATGATGAATGTGCTCTTTTGATTGTGTATGATTGATTGATGTGGAGATACCTATAACCATACAAATGTATTAAAGACCAAATTGAACTTTAATAAATTGGTTATATAATACATATGTATATAATACATTGTTGTAATTGGTCAATTTTCAACTTTGACCCCTTTACCCTTTATCTCGAAAACGCTTCCTACCCTGATCAAAGTCTGATTTGATTAAATACAGTATTATAATTATATTAATCAAAATTATAATGAAATAACATAACTTTACTTGTAAAACCATCGATATCATAGTTTGGACAATTTTGCATTTACAGTATTTGGTGACTAATACGTATATTAAATGTTGACATTTGACCTTAAGTCAACTGATGAAGTTGACCTTATGTCAACTGATGAAATGATGTATTCGCTCTTTTACATTGCGTATAATCAGTGATTAACTGGATGAGAAAACATCCAATTTTTATTAAATATTAGTTTTTATTAGGTTTTATAGGTACGTTCTATGATTGATCAATATTGACATTTGACCCTTAATCACAAAGGATTTTTTTTTCATAAGGTGATTGAATAGACACCTATAATCATAAAAATGTAATAAAAGATCAAATTGTGCTTCAATAAATTTGTTATAATACATATACATAATACATTGCTGTAATTGGTCAATTTTGAATTTTGACCCAATATATCTCGATCTTCCATATTCGTAATCTACGGAAAATTCTGGTCTAGAAAAGTTGGAGGGCAATTTGTCCCCTTTCGGGTGGTGATTCCCCCCTCCTGCCACCGGACTACAACCATTGGTGGGCTGGTCCTGTAGACTTATAATTTCGTTTCATATTTTAATGTATACGTGCAATTTCATGTCGTAACATCATTAGGAAACAAACCAAGATAATCTTTTTAAAATGTAAATGAGGACGCAACGTTGTTTAGGCTTGTTTCTCACTAGAATCATAGTCAATAGAAAATTTCTCATACGCCGCAACGCAAACCAATCACAAGCAAGTTGGAATAAGCCTAGCTTTTGATTGGTCAATGCGTTTGCGTTGCAGCATACGTCTTCACGTTGCGTGATAGTAATAGTGAGAACCAAGTTATAATTGTCTGCCTTTGGATCTGTTGTTCATTCCTGATGATAAAATGAAAATCAAAATGTTAAATCAATTTGTCTGTTATTTGGAGTCAGTGTAATACTATGTTATTTAAACATAATCATTGTATACATTGGTTCAATACGTATTGTTTTCTTAATTTTACCTTCGATTTTTAAATATATATAATCGAATCTTTCAGTGGCCCGGGGACTATATTTTTTATACTTTTGAAATTTTAATTTTTTTAGGAGGCGCTTTTTGAAGACTGATGTTTATGAATGTGTTGGTTACGATTCAAGTTAAAGCTCAGGTACAGGCATGAATTTTAAACATAATATCTGATTGATTGTACATAAATCAAATATTTGTAATAGAAGTCTAGACGAAAAAACATTAATTTCCCTTAAATAATACAACATTTGACAACATTCTGCTATGAAAACCAGGAAGTCTTTTTTCAGTAGCTGGGTAGTTTAGTCTAATGTAATAACATGTCTGGTGACTCCCTAGAAGGTCAAAAAAAGATGGTGGATATACAGTGGATAATTGTTGCTATAGCATAAAAAATAAAACTCTGAAGTTGAATAAAAATACCAGAAACGTAAAATTCAAGTTATATTACCTTTATTTAGTCATCTGATAAGATTTTTTACCACGTCGTTTATTTTTCATAGCTTTTTAAAAATGCCTCTATATTTACAACATTTGTGTACAAAAGAATAGAGATTTTGCTGTGTAATTTGAACCTTTTCCACTTACCAACTTCTTTTCTTGCATTATATTATTTATGTTCATTATCAGTTGTATGTTTACAGTATTATGCTACTCTGTATTTTGCTTTATTATTTGTGGAAATAAATATTATTATTATTATTATTAAACTATCCCCCCACTGATAAGAAAGTATTTTGGAAAATGAGCCAGTAAGCGTACAATTTAAGTACCGATTCCGATTAACCTTTTTCATTTACAATTTAATTTTACTATTAATTATCTCAATTACGTCATTCAAAAAGATGAAAATCGTGTGTTCTGTGTTTGAGAAACTTGTCCACAGATCTGCTTGCACACTGGCAAAATGAATCTATATATAAATTTACGTAAGGGCAAAATTCGGTAAATCGCGCGTTATTTCTAGAATGTTTATTCGATGGTATATAAAGTTGGTTCGTACTTTCGATACTGATTTTAACCACCTGATGTAACCCTGTTTACTAATTAAATTGAGTTCGATAATTAGTTATTGACAATTAAAACGAATTTAGGTTCAACGATTTGCCCCAAATAGGGTTTTTTCTGATCGTGGTATACCTGTCTAATGGATGTCCTCTTGAAAAATACCTGCACACAATAATACGAGGATGCTTCGCATTTTCCTATCTCCTCCTTCGATAATTGTTTTTAATTGCTGAAAACCGTTTGAACAGCTCGAGTACATTATCATAATGTTGAAGATAGGCCGATTTTCTTAAAGAATACTATTTTGATAGATTTAATATACGTTTATACAAATGTATTGATTTACGATGAATGGAACATTTCAATCTCTCAGTCAGACTCCCAGTTTGTTTGGGAAATTTATGAGCCCTTGTTTGAACACAAGTAGGTAAATTTATGGGCCCTTGGAGAATAAACTTAAAATTGAGATATAGTATTGCAATACTTTGACAATATTGTAAGTACTGTACGTATTAACCATTTTTGGTCGCCATTTGAATCGAAATTTTCTTACTGTGAATGTGGTTACTGTTAATATACAAAGAACATTTATTACTGTGACTGTGGGTAGGCTCTACTGCTGGATATATACAAACATAATATACAAATAAAACGTTATTACTGACAGTTTCTTCTCGACATTTGTATTAATTAATAATTATAAAAAATATAAACGTCGTAGTGGTGTATCGTTACATGTACTTTACTATTTCAACCGACTATAACAGGGACAGTTTTAAAAAGGTACTAAATCGTAAATGTTTTACTGTGTTTAGTGGTAAATTATTGATAGGCCTATAAAACATTTAAAACAATAATTCGTTACTGAGTGAATAAAGAATATATTTAAAAATTGTTCTTCCCATCCTCTTCCTCATCCTTCAACTCTAATGTTATATACAAAACACAAATTGGGTTTATTTAAATGAGTTAAATTAAAAAACTTGGTCTAATTTTTAAGACAAGTTCCTCCTTCAGAAGTAGGCCTAATTCCCAGGGTGCTTTAGTTGACTACATTAATCATCGTGTTTATTTGTTCGTTTATGAAAACGAAAATGTATTTATAGTCATGCGGTACGTACATTTGAAATCGCCAGTTTTTTTACGCTGAAATTACTGTGTATTCGAGAACCATATGTGGACACGACCTAGATAGTACTCGAGCGTATCATCTAGTTACAGTAATTTGCCTTATAAATATTTATATGTTGAACCGCCGTTGATACACACGTCACCACGAACTGTTTCCAACCTGAACTTCCTTCTACCCACTTTGAAAATTGTAACAAAAATACAAGAATCACCCCATTTATATCCTTTTCTTCACCTCCACACATCGCCATCCATAACCAAACTAAACATCCAGAAAACTGGAATAAAATCCAGATTATCGTATGCATGTTTCAAGATAGAGGGCAGGCGCCGTCTGTGTTATGCAGGATTATTCTATCCTGCACATTTCACTGTTCGGTATATTCATTAGAGTATGAGCTTTTATTGATAATATGAACACTTAAAGTCATTAAGAAAGACACATTTGATTATACTGATGTTAGTTTATTATTTTGACAAAAAAAAACTGGCATAACATCAACAGTTATTAGCTATGAAATATGTATGTGTAGGCCTACACGATAAACTGTAAACTTATATTAAATTGTTATTTAAAAATCGTATAAATTCTTCTGCTTGAAAATCTGTCACACCAGTTTAAAGTACGCCTGTAATGAAATCAATCATAAATAATTAGAAATGGGCATATCGATCACTTTAGTTTGTTTCTATAACAAAATTGTATTTGTTTTACCTAATGATGAATTTGGAAATATATCTGATTGGATATTTGAATTGTGATTCTTTCTTTGTTATATTTAACCGATGTTTTTATACTAAGTCAAATTAAATCGGGAGAATATCATTAATTTCAACAAGTCAACTGAATTCCACGGTTATTTTGGATAAACGTTTGTGAAGGTGGTGGATGAGGAATACAGGTCACGTGGAAGGAGGAGGAAAATACATTTATTGAAAATATACATTAGGCCACTTACATTCATATGTGACCTCCAGATATTTGTAGGTGCCAGGACATGGATCACCAAACACACTGTTACTGGCATAAACACTGCACGATGTCTTTCCATCACAAAGCCGGTTTACCTTTGAGATGGATGTTTGCGCAAGACACGACAAACTAGGCGATGACGCAGAACCTCTGCAGCGTGTACTGAACGGTACGGACCGTCCGTATTCAGCACATAGTACATTAATCTTGTGATTTCCACAGTTTATCGATATTCTGCTGTGTTCACACACATATCTAGTGACGACAGCACCTGTAAATTTGATAACCAGTGATAATAATTATTCTATGTATTGTTTGAAGGTTTGCATGGCGAAATCAAATGTTGATATAAAGTTAATTGCGATACACCACGTATCTTAGTTCTGAAAATAACTGTTGAGTTTCTTGACGTTTCGATCAATATGCTTTGATCGTCCTAAGGAGAGAGAATTAATGTTCTGAAATAGAAACTTGACTTAAAATATCAGCTCTATTTAGGCTATTCAAATTGTCTTTAGCTCAGCTAGCTCTAAGGCTTTAACACCTTTCAAATAATCTTTTGCACCGGTGCATAATTTAATGATCTGCAAAATACAAAAAAAAATATCTTTTTCAGTAATTTATCGACCGATTCGTCATAGAATAGTTTCAGAAACATTTTAAAACCAGAGGCTAAACAAATATTTTTTTTTATATTTGGCCTAGTTAACCAACGTGTGTAATACTCACTACTTGCTCCAAAGAAAACAGCCAATAAGCAGACAGCCAAAAAGATCTTCATGTTTGATGTCTCTGTATTCTGCAACTGAAAGTAATTGTGAATCGAATGATAATGTGATGATATTTATACTCTTCATCAAGAAAATTAAAATTCCGGATAAAGGAAACATTTACTGAATTGTTCGATGTATATCTTATATCTGAAACATCTAGACCTTGAATTTATAAAAAAAAAAGGGGTGCAGCCATATATAGATAGTTTCAGAAACATTTTTTAACCAGAGGCTAAACAAATATTTTTTTTTTATTTAGCCTAGTTAAAACTAACTTGTGTAATACCCACTAGTACTTGCTTCGATGAAAACAGCAAATAAGCAGACATCAACCACAAAGATCTTCATGTTTGATGTTTCTGTATTCTGAAACTGAACAATCGTTAATGATATGTGATGTGATTTTCCTCAAGGATAGTGAGCCAATTGTAGAAAGGTGCGTTCATGGATTAAGGAATATAATCCATGGTGCGTTTGATTAGTCTTGTATTCTGAAACATCCGGAATTGACCTTGAAAAGGGTGGAGCAAAGTAATGTGAAAACATTATTTTCTATATCTTTACTTTTCTTATTCATTATTATAATCAAATCTTTCAGTGGGAATATATACTTTGGGAACATTTTTCTTTTTTATGATGCTCTTTTTCGAAAACTTTACGTATAATAGAACTTGTTGTTTACGATGTTTCAAGTCAAAATAGGCCTAATTAGCTGAAATATCGGAAAGCATTTAAAGCATAGTGGAATTAAAACTAATTAGGCCTAATCCGTTTATTTATCTGAATAACTAATTGAAAAAAGGTGTGCCGATTCTCAGGAAATATTTTGGGTGTAATAATGGTAACATGTAAAATCAAATAAATACCCTCTAAATATGAAAAAAATACAACATAATCGATATCGAGAAGTGATAAAATAATCCTGATGGAGTTTATAAACGTCTACCACAGTATAGAAACTATGACGTTGCTTGACTTGTGTTTCTTATCAGAGGATAAAGACATCTCAGTGTCTCCACTTGGATGCGTTAAACTCGCTGAGAAGATTGCAAAAGGGTTACAAGTCATGCATCAACACGGACTCTTGCACAATGACTTCAAGAAGAAACATCATGCTTTATCATTCAATCGCCGGAGAATTGGAAATCCAGATAGTAGATTTTGGATTTGTTTGCGTAATAGAAAAATCGATTAAACGTGGTTTTAATATGACCGAAGAGGTTGCGAAGATCAAATGCCTTAAATATAGAACTTGCTCCAGAGCTTCTAACAGGAGCAACACTTACCGTCGCAACAGATATCTATGCATTGGCCGCTGTACTTAAAGACATAAGCGAATATAGCGGACTGAATATTAATAAAGTATGAAGACTCCAAAGGACTGAACCTGGGAAATGGCACAAAGCGGTCAGGTATTTAGCAAACATGAACAAATCTGATATTACCATCCAAATAACAGATATTGCACCTACAGATTTTGTAGGAGCTGCTAATGCTATTAATAAATGATTAGTTATAGCCGCCAACTCACAACAACCTTTGGTTTTAACTGATCTCCCTGCCTATTTACCTAGCCCAGTGCCTCCTCCCCAGGTCCAGCCTTGGGAGATATTTGACGATATGAATAAACTTTCCACTTGTAAGGCTGGTGGCCCAGATGGTTTACCCCCACGTTTATTAAAGGTTGTAGCATACGAATTAAGTCAACCAGTGACAAATATAGTTAATGCATCCCTTACGCAGAGCAAAGTGCCCACTCAATGGAAGAAGGAAGCCAATGTGATCCCACTCCCTAAAACGGCCCCACCATCAATTGACAAGTTACGCCCGATTTCCTTGACCCCGTGCCTAGCAAAAGTTGCTGAAAATCGTGTTTGTAAATGGATTGTTGAGGCAATTAATCCCTGGATTGATTATAGACAATTCGGTAACCGCAAAGGATTGTCCACCACCCACTGTCTGATTGATATTTACCACCATCTAGTTTCTGGTGCAGAGAAGCCGAAAAACATTTTTCCAAGGCGTTCGAGTTAGTTGACCATCAAATCTCAGTCACAAAACTACTCGAACTTGGGGCACCTCCTCCACTCGTACAGTGAGTGGTGGACTTCCTGACGGAAAGAAATCAAAGAGTCCGATATAAAAATTCGTACTCTGATTGGATTGAGTTGATGGGTGGAGTGCCCCAGGGCACAATCATTGGTCCCATAGCATTTTTAGCTATGATCAATGACGCTCTAGTTAACATCAATAATAAAAAATTAAAGTCTGGAAATATGTAGACGACCTCACACTTGGTGAAAATAGGACTAATGGTGATACATCGATTCAAACTAGTTTAGACACTCTGTTTGAATGGAGCAATATTAATAAACTTAAACTAAATCCAAATAAATGCCTTGCAATGCATATCAATTTTAGTAAACATATATCCCCCTATCCTGATTTGCATATATCTAATCACGCTTTGGTTGTAGTTCAGGAAGTTACATTGTTAGGTGCAATCATTCAAAACAATTTAAAGTGGCAAAGCCAAGTAGATAACATTTGTATTAAAGCTAACAAGAAAATGTTTATGATACGTAAGTTGAGAGAAGCAGGTCTTAATAGTAATGAACTTATTTCTGTTTATAAAGGTTATTTGAGACCGGTGCTTGAGTATGCAGCCCCTTTGTGGCATGCAGGTCTTACGCAGGGACAGATGAATCAGGTGGAAAAGATTCAGAAGCGTGTCTGCAAGATTGTGTTGGGCAAAGAGTATACAACATACTCGGATTCTCCTGCCATTTTAAATCTTTAACCACTCCACACTAGAAGATGGCACTCTTGCAAGGTTTTTGCCTCTAAAGCACACGCCTCTGGTCAATTCTCCACAATTCTCCACCTGGTTCCCTGCCCCTCAGTATAGATCCTGCATGACCCTTAGACATAATCGTAAAGTGGAAAACTATAATTACAAAACAAAATATTTCCAAACTAGTCCTGTTCCTTTTGTGGTTGAACTTTTGAACAAACTGTAACTCTTTTATTTTTTTGGCTTGTATTATTTGAGGTAACTGCAGTCTAATTTATTCGTTTTTATATATGTATGTATTGTTGATACTATTGATTAAATATTTTTTATAGTGTAATACATATGCAATTCAGCCATGTGCTGCCATGTATGTAATTTGTATGTGAATTTTGAATAAATATACCAATATATAATGAAAGTCTTGAATAAGTATGCTAAGTATTGCACTGTGAAGCAGTCGACTGACATTAGATGCATTACTTTACGGTCTTAAATTAACCAGAAAATGTATGGATTTGAAGAAGGTAGCTGCTAAGAGTCAGATGCCGACAGTAGCAGAATAGCTTTCCAGTAGAGTTGGAAGAATACCGGGCAGCCAGCACGGTCAATATTGGGGCAGATGCGCTGCTAGAAATTATAAAGATGCCCATCACGAATTTATTTTACATAATGTGAAAAACAGTATCGTACTATTAATATCAAGGAAAATAAATAAGAACATTTACTACATTACTTTTTTTAAATATTAATTTAAGTTGAACATATACCCAGTAAGGGTGTGGTGGGGAGTTGTTATATTGTATCTTTAGGCTATATATTGTGCCAGTTCTGCGGTACATATCATTTCGAAACCTGAGCTTCACCGACAAGATTTATTCAAGGGGGATGGGGTTTATTCAAAATGATGTTCTATGTGGGGTGGGGGTGTATTTATTCAAACTGATGTTCTATTGGGGTGGCGTTTAGTCAAAACGATGTTCTATGCTATGGAGGCGGGGTGTATAAATACAGTATATTAAATAATATCACTATTTCTGGTGTTAAGATTTGAACTTTCACATTGCAAGGTATGAATGTACATTTTAAATCCTTTCATAATTTATTGTAATACAGTAATATAGTTAACTGAGTATTCTTGTACTTCTTGTTACTGTATACCATTCCTTGTGTAGGCCTACATGCTTATGAGGTAGATGTTAATATGTTTTTATTTGTATTTTAATAATTTTGACTCCCATTTGTTCACTCATGTCTTATTCACCCAACAATATAGGCTACGATCAAAACATGTTGTGATTTAGTTTTAATGCTGATTTTACAATATGCATAATACATAATTTGTTTTACACGAGGATAGGCAAAACATAGCATAAATAATATTGAAACATAAGAAGAAATATATTTAGAACACATTTATTTCTTTAGTTGATTTTCTCAAAGTTTGGTATCTACAATATTGCATTTTTAGTTTAGTTTCTACAATTTTAATTAACGACTTTGTCACATCTTTTTCCACACTAGTACAGCCGTCATGAATTACATTTAAAATATACCTCATGTCATTTAAATTTGCAAATGCACTTTCAATGTTTCCGTCCTTAATATTTTTGCTTGTATATACAATATGAAAATTACAGGGTTTATAACAAATGCCATATTAAAATGGTTGAGAAGTTCAGATATATCCTTATCAACAGCCCAAGGAATAGGACCTTCTGTAGCTGGTAATTTTACAAATACTTTTCTCAGTCTGCAACACATATCTTTGTCTCTTTTTATTTCATCAAGTACTGGTTCAAACTTGGCCAGCATCTCTTTCAGTTTTTCATGTTTACCCATTAAGTAATAATATTTAATCACATTAATTTGTTTACCTACACATTTGTGGTCAGTCCAACCATCCGGGTAGACAAGGTTTGATCCTAATGTATAATATGCTAATGGTTTTTGCATGTAATTAGAGAACTGAACATAAGAAAAGGGATGTGCTTTCTGTATTACTGTCAATAATGCTGTATAGCAATCACCTAACGTACAACATAAATGATGTATAAATTAATATGATTCTGTAACCTTACTAACTCATTGATACATGCTAAGATTGAAAAAAGTATATTGTCATTGGAATGGAGGTTAAGTAAATTAACAAACAATTTAGATTTGTCATAGTCTAATCCTAATCCTGGAAATTGTAATGAAGTTAGAAAATATAATTGCTTGTTAACGTAACCACCATCACATTGCCGTACAAATTTAATAATATCACCAAGGGCAAGGGAGTCATTTAGTAAGGTAGACTTTAGACTTGTAAAGTCAATAAAACTATTAGTCTTTGGCAGGTTCAGAATCTTGAGAGAAGCATCCACAAAGTCACTATTTTCAACTGCGCTGACATATTGCACTACTCTACACCAAAGATGTCTTTTAACTTCTATTAACATAACTATCACATGGTCACAATGTCCATTTGATAAATGTCCAATTAAATTTTGCTGTCGAATAAAATAATGAGGAAGGTATTTCTGTTGATAGCAATCTAGCAGCCAATCAAGTGTCTTCCTTATCAAGTCCATAGTGCTATGACCTTTAGAAGGAACAGTCTCACACATCCAGAAGCAAGCTGTCTTGATAAAGTAAGAACAGAATGGTGTTGGTGAATCAGATTCACTATACAAAATAAGGTGTTTTTTTTTATTGCTTTAAGGGCACACATGCACCTGGCATATGGTTCACAAAGTTCAAAACAAAGTTCTCTTTCAGCTAGAGAAAATGATAATCTCCATTCAATTTCTTTTGACGCGCTACTTGGATGGCCAGTTATTTAGTCTTTTTCTTGTGAAAAATTCTTCAGAAAACAAAGGCCATGACTGGCATTTCAAACACAATGTTAAATCTGTTGTATAGTTACCACTATAGTTACTATTATATGACATTTCTATTGAAGGACCATGTCTTCTTATAGGATTGATTAGATTACAGCTCTCAATGAAATCATTCATCACTATATATCCATCACCAACTGTTATTAAGGACTTATGCAAAGGTCTATTGCTGCATTTTTTTAAAGGGGGGTTCCGGGTTTAAAATGAATAGTAAAAAATGTAAAATATATTTGTTTGTCTCTTGAACGGTAAAAGTTTCAATTTATATAAGCGCCCAGTGAAGCAGAACGAAGGCTGTGAAATGAGGCCAGATTACAAGTGCAGCTACGGCTAAATCACACTGTGGTTACAGAATAGGAAATTCGTGAAATGGTCAATCTTCCGACGATTCGTTATCATTAACCATATCAATTACTTTTGTAAAATTATACTTATCTGATGTAATTTTAGTCGGTCTTCCCATTTATAAAGTCAGTTTTCTATGAAAATCCATCAAAACAGTGAAAAATTAGATAAGTTTGCACTTTACGTTTGCCGATTTTCGCACTGACTTAGGGAAAGCCTTCAAAATCAACGAAGCGTAACGTATACATTCCTGCTGAGCGAGGAGAGGAGAGCGAGACGACGATACACGTGCTCTCTCTGCCCATGCTTGGCATCGTCACGTGATAAGCAGATACAGTATACAATACCAAACTGGTCGGGTCGAGTATACCCCGTCTATAATCACAACATGAACGATGTACAGTATTTGATTGAAGGTCGACTCAACCTACCGGAATGGTATAGATAATATAGCTCGAATGAGAGAGTTGGAATATTTGTAAACATAAGTACAGTATTGCTAATTTTAACAAGTGTAGCCTAGCCTAAGTAAAAGGCCTGGTAGTATCAATTCGCATAGGGTCTACTACACTAGCTAGCTCAATTTTTAACTGGGCCGGATCGGCTAGGCTAGGCTAGGTCTCCTTCCTACCTACTACCGGTGTACTTGCTTGATGCAGTATCCGCTTTTTTGGAGAGTAAACTAGGCCTACTTATTCGATCGGGACACCATACGTGCGGACGGCGATCGGACCTTGTTTTGCCTCAATATTTACAGCCGATTTTTGTAGAACGTTTTAGGTTTAGATTGTTTAGGAGTTTGGTTGATAGGATGGGTGTGGAATCCACTGAGTTTTGTTATTTATGGGCCAATCGTTTAGTAATAGGCTAGCTAGGCCCATGAATGATGGCCCCAATGTTTTAACGTAGCCATCGTGGCATGGAATCCCTAGTCAGAAATGGCTCTCACCCCGGCATGAATAAAATGATTTAGGCTAGGCCTAGCCTAGTACGTGAAGCCGATATACGATCTGTACTACAGTATTATTATTAATTCGAGGTATAAAAATAGTATAATTTATGACTCTGTAATCTGTACTAAATTTTGTATTTCATTAAATGTCAAATAAATATATGCTACTACTGTTATTATTACACTTTAGGCCTAGCTTAGCAAATCTACAAAAAATGTATTTCACAATGATCGGGTGGTCGTCGTTTGACAGAAGAGAGAGAACACAACGTACAAGCTTGACGTCGCGAGTTTGGAATCCACTGACTGATGACGTGATTTTGTGAATATCTCATGAATATTAATGAGCTTCCCTAAGCTGCTGAAATACAGATTTTCCATGAATTTACCCTAAAATTTATATGAAATTTAATTTTTTTAATTTCTCGTTATTACTTCTTCATTCTGACATGTCTATATTGTTATAATATTTTTTATTTAATAAATAAACGATATTTAAAAGCAATTTTAAACCCAGAATCCCCCTTTAAGCTTCAAATACACTGGTTGATTTGGATTTTGCTCAGTTATTAAATAACCAAATTTATGATACATTCTTTCTGGTTCAAACGGCCACAGCACAACAGAAAAAAAAGAACAATTTATCATTTTATCATAATCTCCACACGTGCTTGGACAGGGCCGTAACCAGGTTTGACGGCGGGGTGGATCGTTAAGTTGTTTAGTGGAACCCAGGGGCGGATCCAGGATATTGAAATAGGGGTGGCGTAGCTTTGCGAGCAAACATTGGCTGGGGGCCAGGGGGCCGCCAAGGGCCCCCGGTCGGGATCCAGGGGCCGACGGCCCCTGGAAATTTTTGGCGTTCTAGCGCATTTTAAGTCGTTTAAAACGATTTACAAACATCTCATAATGTCATTTACCAAACACTCTAAAGCTCGCAAATTACGACATGTGGAATATGCAGCTGATACTTACCTAGGGTACCAAAAGCAAGCTAACAACTTGCCTGTACTTTACATCTAAATTTTTACAACGCGACGATGTTTTTCACCGTTATATTATAAACTTGTCCTAGCCTAGGCCGGTATTATTTTTTTACACGCGCGCCGGGTCGATCGCGGTCACTATACTTCGCATACAGCTAAAGTAAAATGACGTCACGTTAAAGCGGGTCGTCACAGAGTCTCATGCATATTAATGAAGCAAACTTGCTGAGAGTGTTTTCACCACGCAACACATGCGACGCGAGATTTATCGAAACTCCGAGCCATCGACTGACGGTCATGTTTTTGACAATTAAAATCACGGCATATTCAACGACCTGGTTTAAACGATCGTTTAAAAATTAGCGGTCCGGCTCGATTACATTATATTTAGTGATTTGAAAAAAACAAAACACCTCTTTTGTCATGATGTCATCGCGATGTGTTTATGAGAATCATCGACGGGAAAGCAATTAAAACAACAAGGGTCATGAAATGCTGCAGCATTGTTAATATTTTAATAGTAATACGTTTTAATAAAATTTATCCCTAACGGGATAATTTTCATAGGCATACAGTCCTAGCCTTTGTTTTTATTGTACTTAATAAATGGGCGCGTAGTATAGTAGCACTGGCCATGTGGCTTCATCAACATTGATCGTCTGAGGTACCGCTACTCTACAATACGGGAGTGACGATCACAAAGGATGCCGGCAGCCGACCTGCTTAGTGGAACGCGACCAAGCTCACCACGTGGCTTTTATCAACTTGCTCCTTTTACACTTAACTGTGAATGATCGTTGGTAACGCTAGAGATTGATAGTACACAAAGGATGTCGACGTACATGCTTGGTGGAATGCGATCAAGCTGACGATGTGCTCCGACGTACTATTTTCACTATGAAAATGTGCAAACCATCGGTGATTGATGACCGTCGAAACGATACGTGTTTTTAAAATCTATTTAATTAAAAACAAGGCCAACAGCCATTAAGTCGCGTGCTACAATGCATAGTGATACCGGACCGACAGACAGACCGACAGACCGACAGACAGACCGACAGACCGACAGACAGAGAGACCGACCGACCGACCGACATAGTGAACTATACTGACCGAAATTACTGAACATGTTTAAAAATGTTGAAATGTTTAAAAACATTTATTTTTTTTAAATTTACACGTGCGTAGCCTGTCACTTTCGACGTGCTCGTATAACGTAATTTCGAGTTGAAAAGTAAGTCAAGAAAACAGAAATCGGGCAAAAAGAGTGCGCGATAACATTTAACGCGCAGTGCGCGCGCAAAAATATGCGCACTCATGGCAATTTTGTAAACGCTTAAAATTGCCTGAAATGTACTCTTATTTCATCGAAAATAAATTTTGAAAATGTTAAGCGCGCGTACGCATGCGTTACATGCGCTACGCACGTAATTGTATTGCCATATGATGATTTATGCCCTGAAATTTATGAGTACCAAATTTTATTTAATTGTGATTCATGGTTGTGAAGATATGATTACAAACGTGATTTCGTTAAATCGTGCGTAGACCGCGTAATTTTTTATTGCGCACCGTGAAAACATAACCACATTGATTCCTGGCCATAAGGAATATACTGTGAAAAATTGACCTAGCTAGATTAAACTGATGTCAAGATAAGGTCAGAAAGCGATAAAACGCATAGTGATACCGGACCGACAGACAGACAGACAGACCGACAGACAGACAGACAGACCGACCGACCGACATAGTGAACTATAGAGTCGCTTCCACGCGACTAAAAAAATACGCCCCTGCTAGATCCGCCACTGGAACCATACCCTCGAAATTTTGTTCTCTATATAGGCCGCAAATCGCATTTCCGGCTATTCTCTTTTGTTTATGATTGAACTATATTGTTGGTGTAATTTCCAGCCCACAAATTTCAATTGCCGACCTTAATATTGCCGACCTTATATTGTCAGAGGACGGCATTCTCTTGCCGACCGAAATTAGGCTAGATCCCTCCTCCTTTCAAGCCTCCTAGCAACAACATGGTACATTAGGGATCGTATCATTGAGACTTTAACAGGCATATTCACCATCATGTGGTGTTTAGGTAAAAAAACCATGGAATTAAGATGATCCCTGAATTCACTCAACCATTGCATCTTGCACTTGCGTCGTGTGAGCTGCATGCTTTCTCTATCAAGCAGCTGGCTGGGCACGTCACACACGCACGCGGAGATCTGTGTAGGGGAATACCCTGTTATGTCAACCAAACAACAACTATGCTCTGTGTACAGCTCGCTAGCTCCAGAACCACGATGTTCAGCAGTTATCAAATAGAACTTATCTTGTAAATTTTAGTGTTAGGTTTTTATATTTCAGTTAAAATATATATATATATATATATTAATTAAATTTATTAAGGCTTGACTAGGCCTGTAGTGAACAATCGTCGTGTTGTGTTAGTATGCCCAGCAAAAAAAAGTGGGAGGCCAAGCGGAACTCGCGGTTCAGCGGGGGGGATCGTACGATCCCCCCGATCCCCCCCTGGTTACGGGCCTGTTGGAGGCATTGCTTCATTCGCACTCCCTACTAAATACTCTTCATCAAAGGGTATATAAGAAAGTTCTCTAGAAGCAACATCTGATAATTTCTGTTTAATTCTACAAGAAGCAATGTGAAGGTATCGATATGACATTACACTTCTAAAGGCCAATTTACACAGACGAGCGGTAACGGTAAGCGGTAATTGTAAACGAAAAACCGCGTGGCTTTTCCCATTTACATAGCGCGCGGAGTTCGCGAACGGAGTGGTGCGTGTAGGCCTCGAGGCTAATGCATGTTACAGTCACTGCTGGCCTGGATGTGACTGACTGTCAGTAGGCCTAGCACACACAGGCCTAAGTTTTAGAGGGAATTGTTGCCTAATAACGTACTAAAATGTGTATTTTCTTTTCACTATCCTTATACGAACATTAGTCACGTCGTAGGTGTTTGTATTTCTGAATATAAAGAAGTTGCAAACTAGGCTAGGCCTACTACGGCACTCGTATTTATTGTCGTCTTTCACTCGACGGACGCAAAAAAAAGTTGTTGATAGATGACGTCATTTCAATCATGTCGTTGGTTGGCATGGCCAGAATCCATAATTACCGCGCGGTATTTTCACAAAATCGAATCTGTTTCGATCCTGAGCGGATTTCCGCTCAACCGCTCGTCACATCCACGTCAAACAGCGAAAATGGGACATTAAGTGTTCCGAGAGCCGTTTTCATTGTTTAAGTTAGCCGGAGCCTTTTTCGATTGGCTATAAATAGAAAGTTAACGAGCATTTCGAGCGACGCGAGTTCTGACGTCCGTGTTTTATAGGCTGTCTAAATTTCCTTTTTAACGGGTTTATATTAAATTATATTGTTGTTTGATTTATTTCTGTTAATAAAGAACATTTATATTAAACAAAAACCACAACAATAGCAATTTTAGTTGATTATGGATTAATTTATTTGAATTCTAAGATAAACGTCTAAGCCAAGTGTAAACGTAAACAAAGCGAGTCATACGGCGAAAACAAAAAAGTGAAAACTAACTAATTTGTTAAAATAGCTAACATTAATTTGCAATTTTTAAATGAAATTCTGAAAACGCTATAATATAGTCTTATATGCATTTTCAAAGATTTCCAAATATAAGCTTGGGGTTATTTTTCAAACAAATTCTATAAGGAGTTGAAGATAGTGTATTTTGAGCGAAAGTGCGGTGCGCGTAGGCCTAGGAATACGCGGCAAGGCTGGAATACTCGTTTCCTTAGGCGACGAGAACGACGGAAAATGCGCTCCATCACTGTGCTCTCAATTTTAGTTCTTGTTAAGTGGATGATGCAGAATCTTATAATATGGGCATATAAATTTTAAAATAAAGTGCTCAACTTTCATTTTTCTTATAATTATGAAGATTAGTGTGAAGTGGGGACTGTTTGCATGCCTGAACGGCTGACTTGGTAAAATACTGAAAAATCAGTCAATTAGTTAGGCCTAGGCTAGTTAATTAATGTACACAGTATATAATGTCATATTTTTATGAATAGAGCTAAAGCTAGTAGGCTTACTAGTAATCTCATAATAAATCTGTTAATGTCACCTTTCACTAACATATGATTGATTTAAGTATATGCTGAAAATGTTTACTTTTTATCGGAGCTAAAATGAAATTTCACGGTTCCCTGCTTTTTATTATAATAATGGAGCAATAAATGAAATACAAATACACACCAATTAACATTTTAACTTTTAATATTATCACAAATTGCACCTTAAAAATCAGACAACAAGTTTTCTACATGAACTTAGCTAACATTTTTTGTACTAAGCCTAATCTTCAAAAGATTTACTATTACTGTAGTAGGCCTATTACCATTATTTATTTGCCGATTTGAAATGTACATTTAAACTTTATTAAACTACTGCACAACAACCAACCGCCACTTGAACCTTTAAATAAGTAAATTAGGATAAGTTAAAGTTTTTAAAAAATAAATGTCTCTTTGGCAATACATCTATAAATATCAATAATTACAGTATTAATAGTGCTTTTTGACATTATATGCCAGAGGTAAATTAATATGACTCATAAGAAATTGTTGTTGCTTTAATGCTATTTGTATTGAAGTATGTAGAACAATCCTCTGGGGTCTGTAAAAAAAACAAAACATTCAATTAATAATAATCATTATTTAATTATATGTGTATATTTATTCTTATTTTCTTAGGCCTATAAACAACGCGCGCCTGACAATGAACACGCGCCAATAATGCACGCACTACCCCACTATTATAGGCTAAAGCCTGGCTCTCCTACTGTATTACTAGGCCTAGACTATATTGATTTATAAATAAAACAAAGAGGCTTTGTAGAGTTTTATGATTTAAAACAGCTTTCCTATATATTATATGTTGCCCTTATTAATTTACAAAATCACATTTTTTATCTTATGGCGTAAAAAATGATTTTAGCTACAACCATGTGTTCCATTTTCAATAGTGAAATACCCAAGAAGGCACATGTTTAAGCAGCCATTAAAAAAAAATAAAAAATAACCCCAACGAGATTTTTTTATTAACTACTATTGAAAAATCAAATATTCAGAAACTATAAAACCCACCTTCTCAAAAAATTGCGTTGTTTTATTACAGCCTCAACAAATTAGACAAAATTTTAACATTCGAATAGCCTAAAATTGTTTAAAAAACATCGGTGTAATTCACCCTTGTTTCACACAAATATAATGGGTTCGTCGATTAAAAAACAATATCACGTGGTTCGTAGATGCCTCGTCAAAGGTTTTCATGAATTATTCATTAGTAAATAAAACCAAAAGTTCCAATTGGCCAGTTTGCAAAAACCTAAGATTTACTTTTCAAAACAAAGTTGCTTCCGGGTAATTGTCAACGCTGTCTCGTGTGCAAAAACGATTCGCTGCCGATAGAGGGCTCACTACTTTTTGTCCCTGGTGAATTGAGTGTGTCGTCCGCTCCGCGTTCTGTGTAAATGGTCATAAGAAATAACATATATTCTATTTTTGCGTTTTCCGCTCAACTTTACCGCTTACCGTTACCGCTCGTCTGTGTAAATTGGCCTTAAGACGCTGAACTGCAATTTGATCAACGTCTTCTTGGTTTGATTTATTCCGCATCACAGGTATCACAACTATGTGTTCCAAAAGTACAATACTTAGTGTATCACTCAGTACTTCTGATTGTTCACAATCACCAAACTCCACAAGTGCTTGTTTGTTCCAAAAGAAATTGTGAAACGATATTGTGAACTTTGCAATACACCTATTGAGTTTTTCTCGGTACAAAGTCTAACTATTACATACAATACTTGCAAAATTTTCTATTTCATTTGTTACTTTATGTATTGTACACACAACAAGTAAAAAAAAAATTGGTACAAAATATTATGTAAAAAAATGCATTTTGCAAAAGATTTTTTTTGTGAACTCTATAAAGTGGAATTTATTTGTTATTTAGTTTTAGTAAATATTATCTAACAATAATATGTATGTATAGTTCACCATATCACCATACTAAACAAAAAAATGAAACAACTGTACTACGGTAGCTAACAAGACATTTTATATCAATCAGTTTATCACAAGTTGCAAGACAATATTTCCAATATAGCTTTGTTTGCTTTTCTTCATAGTGTCTTAGTATAGAGTACGGTACACAGATTAAATGGTGAAAAGTATTTTTAACTTATGGTAAAAATAAACTCGACATCAAACACTTTTTAAATTTTTATTACACCTCTATAATAGGGTGATCCTAAACCCTAAAGTATTTTTAACTTATGATAAAATTAACACTTTTTTTATTTTTGTATTACAACTTATTTATAGAGGGTGACCCTAAACGGCGTATGCTGACAATCAAGGGGCCCTCATGATGAGTGACAGTGGCTGATGTGTGTATTAGTACACCACCGGGGTCGGCGTAGCCCCCTACTCGTCTCGAAAGACGTACTAGGTTCTTTAAAGTGCACATGAGCCAGATGTGTACACTGGACTTACGGTTTATAGTCCTTATCCGAGAAGACTTGTTCTACCACCAGAACCACGGAGCGTCGAGTGTACCCTTGCCGATGTTAATATGGCAATTAGGTATTACGGTTTCACTGTCTTAACCGCTTGGCCACTCACTCACTAAACTCAAGCACTATAGGCTATATTATAGCTTAGACTAGAATGATACATTGATTTTAATCGTATCCTATTCATTATCGCTTAGACTTGCCCCAAGTCTGTATTTATTGTCTTTTTTTTTTATTTATTTGTTTTTATTTCGACCGCGATTTTTGTCTGAAAATACAGACTTGTGAAACACGTATAGAAATCGATTTGCAGACCGCAAACATCCGATAAGAATGACGTAGGTTATCATACCGTATTTGGCTATATGGGGCGGGCGGTATGTAAATATGGATTTCGAATCAACCAATGATCATTTTGTTTCAAAATTAAAAAGATCGAGTACGTACAGTGCTGAATGTATGATCGAGACAACTGTTGATGAAATATAATCGTGTTGCCAAGTTGTTTTGTTTATTAATTGTTCAGTCCTGGCCTAGGCCTCCTTCGTAGGGCTACTCAACTCGTACATATGACCTGCCAATAAATAAGGTACATACCACCACCGACCGGCACACAATAGGGCTACACCACCACAAACACAGAACAGGACAGGGTTTGGGTGGGAATTATAAAATCAAATTATCTCCGCATAATATGATCCATTCAATGTTTGATTTCGCGGAGAAGCTATGCCTATCATATCAAGACGAGTTTTCATGTTCTTGGGAAAAATCCCATCAAATGTTTACCAGACTACTAGGCATATAAAATCATTTATAGCCTTCAGAAACTTTCATCAATGTACCCAAGTACAAATTGTCTAAACGTAGCATAGCGCATGCGTATCATCTTAGATGTTGAGTCTTTGAAATTCTGAAATATGAATATTAAAACTGCCTGCGAGTGAGTAGCCAATCGCATGCAGCTGAAACTAGTCAACATGATAATTTATGCACCAAGAATTCTTGGTGTCAAATATTTATATTTTTACTAATATTAAGACAAAACTCCGTCTGGAGCCCAGACTAATTATCGCTGTGCGCAAGTACAACCAAAATGGGCATAGTAACGCACGGAGTAAACATTTCATTGATTTTAATCGTATCCTATTCATTATCCCTGTGCGCAAGTACAACCAAAATGGGAATAGCAACGCACGGAGTAAACATTTCATTGATTTTAATCGTATCCTATCCATTATCGCTATGCGCAAGTACAACTAAAATGGGTATAAAATGTTCACTGCTTTTAATCGTATCCTATTCATTGTAATTTGATTTATATCTATACGGTAGTGAATTTATTTTAGAGACTGATCATTAGTCATTAACGTATATAAATGATGAAGACAAAGGTGTCCAATAACAGGGATTTGTAGTCAGAGCAATAAAAGTGTCAGACAATTCCGGTCCAGAATTTCTCAGCCGATGTACACTATAGAATGAGGACGTGATTACGAAACATTTTGTACTGGACGATACTTTAGAATATAAAATAAAATATGTGTAATTTAAAGTATTAAATTGTATAGAATTGAAGAAAAAAATGGGAAAGAATAATAAAATTGATAAAATTAAAATAACATATTGATATAGTTAAAGAAATATTTGTATTATGTGAAGGGTTATAGTGATACGGGTGTATCATCTTGGTTTGGGGATATTGTCACATGTTATTCAAATTAACAGTGCTGGTGGATATGTAGATGTTGACACGATGGACGAACAGGAAACCGTTTGTGTAGGCGAACTTGGCGGTTGTATGAAAACAGATAAAGGCCGTGTGGAGCCGTGAAATGTGCAAAAAGTCACATTTGTGCAAACAGCCACATTTGTGTAAACATTTTACCTTTAAATGTGCAAACAACCACATTTGTGCAAACATTTTACCTTCAAATGTGCAAATCTGTAAAAATTCATTACCCGCAAATGTGCAAACATCTCGCCGTTAAATGTAAAAACGATCAGTTTTGACGTTAAATGTGCAAAAGGGAATCTACAAATGTGCAAAGCATTTCTTCAACCAAACTCCTATTCCATTTTATATTTTTGGTTCGTAGGTCTTTCAGAGTAGAAATAACAATAGGAAAAAGAGTATAATAAATTTAAAATGTTCAATATCATAACTAATTATACTGTTGTATTTTATTATAATCAAAGGCTCTAAATCGCCTCGGCTAAATTCAAGTCGGCCCCAAGTCAACTCGCCCTGAAGTCAACTCGGCCTCAAGTCAACTCGGCCTCACGTCAACTCGGCCAAAAACTAATCGGTCAACCATGGAGGGGTCAACTAACATTCACATTCATTATAATATTCATCCCTATAACATGCGTACTTCGTTTTTATTATTTTTCTTCTGTTCATTAGACTTATTTTGTCCCATTCATTTGCACTTTTGCGTTTCATACTTTAAGGTGGCCTAGTTGACGTGAGGCCGAGTTGACTTCAGGGCGAGTTGACTTAGACGGGTTAAAGCCTTTGATCATAATAAAATACAACAGTATAATTAGTTATTATGATATTGAGCATTTTAAATTTATTAGACTCTTTTTCCTATTGTTATTTCTACTCTGAAAGACCTGCGAACCAAAAATATAAAGTGTAATAGGAATTTGACTGAATAAATGATTTGCACATTTGTAGAATACCTTTTGCACATTTAACGTCAAAACTGACCGTTTTTACATTTAACGGCGTGATGTTTGCACATTTGCGGTTAATGAATGTTTACAGATTTGCACATTTGAAGGTAAAATGTTTGCACAAATGTGGTTGTTTGCACATTTGAAGGTAAAATGTTTGCACAAATGTGGTTGTTTGCACAAATGTGACTTTTTGCACATTTCACGGCTCCACAGGCCGTCGATATAAAAAAAAAACAACTGTGAAGGAAAAGCTGGGGTACCACGACTTGTTGATGTTCCTGTTTAATTTTGGCCCCGTGGAATATGAATGTAGTTTTAGCTGTTGTTTGTAAAGTTAATTAGCTGAAGTTCGTGGTAAACCGGTTCCTGATTAAAATAAATTGGTGTTTTGGATTAATATGTGGATTGTGGTACTAGTGTGAGCTGAGCCACGTTTATATACCACAGAGCTTACATCCGGTAGCAACCCCGAAGGTGGATTAGTGGCGTGGAACGATTTTTGCTCAACGTTGTTTGGCTCAACGTAATTTGTTTAAGCGTCTGTGCACGTAGTGGGTGTGCAAGGGAGGAAAAAGCGTCGGGACCTCGACAGTATGGAATTTCTTCAAAATGTTTTACCTTTTGTTAAAGCGGTTTATTTTTGTTGTGTGCGTCGTGGTTGTGCGCCTGAGGAGAAAACGTCGAGACAGTGTATTGCACCTGAGAAGTTGAGGCCGGAGATGAACAGTGTGGTGCGGAAGTTTACGTTTTTCCATGGATGCAGCATTGTGAACTTTGGACTATGAGGTTTGCCTGAGTATTGTTTTTTTTTTAACATACTTATTCTTGTATTTGATGATTCTATTCCACTCGTAGTGGGTTGGTTAGGATCCCTGTTATAATTAGATCTAATCAATGCATAATTATAAGGCATTGCGTTTGAAATGTGTTACAATTTAATCTAATGTTGACCAGCACCCGGTTATATTTTGTTTGTTAAAATTGTTACATGACTGACGACAACCTAATGGTTAGGACATCTGTATATCAAGCACAAGATCCAGGTTCGAATCTCGGTTGGGGCGACTTTTTCTCATTCTCACAGATTTGCTCATTCATCGTTTCAAATTAATTAATACATTTTCAGTATACCACTGGGCGGTTTAGAATTAATGGTCTTTGCCTGAGGGAATATATTTCCCTCAGCGCTTCGGGCGTCGGGAAAATATATTCGATCGAACAATGCTGTTTCACCGTATGCACTGCTTTCAATAATCTTATTTCTCTCTCCGCTCTTCCTATTTTCTTCAGTGAGGGTTCAGTGAGGGATGGAGAAGGCAATCATTTCATTGTGGAACACTATACCTTAACTATTTTGATTGGCACAGCTGTGAGACTGATTATACAGTAGAACAAACTTGTAGAAAAGCTTTTTTACACCCTGATACTGGAACTTTGTTCTTTTCTCCGGGTCCACACATGTTATGGGTAAGGTAGGATTTGGACATGTTGAGGAATCTCTGGTGCGTAACTGGTTTAAATAACTTTTATTGATCTTCCCTGGTAAATTTTGTATGACACCATACTTTTCCCTAATAGTGTCAGTGTTTTAAAACAATTTTTTTTTATATCAGAGGTCAAACACACTCTTCTCTGACTCTCAAATGGAAACAATAGTTTTCAACTACCACCAAGGACTTAACAGTCATAAGTCCTTGCCAGAAATCGGTGATTTGTTGTGTGTTTCCAGTTGAGTAAAAAATAAATGGGCTGTCCTTCTCACAAATAAAGTTTCAACATTTCTTCGAATTTGTTTTGTTGGTCTGCTTTGCGATTTATTTTGTCTTCTGTTTCAGCCCATCGACTAATACCAAAGTAATAAGACGTGTGACTTCTTAGAAGCGACAGTCCATCGTGAAATACCTGTAATGTCTTAGTTCTCAGATGCTTAAACATCAACGGCAATGATTCCGAGTCACCATTATAGCTTCCTCCCCAGCTATACTCAAACTTGTTGTTCTCTCTTTCATCTTGATTCTCTCCAGAACTGAAATTCTCATTCTGCCAATTCATTTCCATGTAATAAAATAGTGCATTCTTAAGGTCATACGAAGTCACTTTATCCTGCTTGCTTGAATGTTCAGTTAATCTGTTTATAAATTTGCCTATGGAATAAACTGTTTTCATCTCGTCCGAAAGTTTTGACATTACAATATGTTCCAGTTCACAGGATGACGGTTGGAAGGAATGCGGTCTCAGTAATACGCAGGATGGATTACTTTTGATATTTGAAAGCAGGTAACTTTCCTGTCGTACAGTGGTCGGCCACCAGTCTTGGATCTCGACGCAGTACATGATATCGGCCTTGATGGCCATGCCGTGCCAATGCTTGCCCATCCACTGTACATGAAATGCATTTCTTCCATACGGTTTCCAGTACATATCGAGACCCTCCCAAATATCCCGCGAGAGGGCCTTATACATTACGCCATGGATGTGCATAAACAACGCTGCAGGGTCGATAACGTTAAAGTCATCACAATAAGACGACCACGATAAAGACACGTCATCCGACACTTGGATGCTCACTGTTCTCCTTTGGAAAGATTGGACGCCATATTCAATTTCCCTCACAACAGAACATTTACCGTCCAGTGCTCCGATATACAGACGATAGTCATATTCGTTCGGCAGACCTATTTTGGTTTTCTCACTTACACTTCCTCCCAAAACTATCCGAAGTTTCAGCATCGGGGATATATTGTTCATTCCTCTACAAAACGTTGAACCAGGCAATCCATCTGTTCATGAACATCAAGTACACCTCTGCTGTTTCTGAAACCTGGATTTATGGCTGGTGACTGTAAAAGGTTCTTGATTGCGAAATGCTTTCTCTTTGGGCTTTCTGGTGGACTTGATCTGATGTGTAAATAATATTATATACATACATAATGTTACAGACATTTCAATATTATTGACTCGATTGAGAATACGTAAACAAACCATTATAGATACTTTGTGATTGATTACTTTGCACATTATACACCTTAGAATTATAGTATTTGGAATTTCTGTGGCATTATAAATTTGACTTACCTATGTAAAAAAGCTGTTAGATCTTCGTCATATTTAGCTTTTTGTCTTACGCAATCCAAAAACAGTGGCAACATTTTCCCTAAAGCCATGAAGCTGATTGCCTCTGATGGAACATCGGACTTCCACGTCACCATTTCATGGCTTTTATCGCAGGGTAGTACTTGAATTTTATTGGATTGTAAATTGTCTAATTGATTCAGCTCTAGTGCCATTGTCCTTTGATCATTCAAACCGATATCTCTGCTGTACTTTAATTTATCAATTTCCCGCAAAACCTGTCTGCGCCAGGTAGTGGCATTGCTGTCTTTTGGCGGAACTTTAGGCAATAAATCCACCAATGGATTACTTTCAATATCATTGTCTTCGTCAATTTCATTTCCATTATCTACAGATATTTGAATATTTTCTTTGCTTTGATGTCCTTTCAATAAGCAGATGACCTCGTCTTGACCAAAATATTTGGCATGCCAAAGAACTGAATGACCATATCTGTCAATATCGCTTATATTAGACCCTGACGCGATAAGCGACTTAACCAGAGCCATATTAGCCTTAGTGGGAACAAGGTTGGAAATGAAGTCTGCATCCCGCCATGTTCCTTTGTCATAATCTCTCCACATTTCATCCTCGTGTACAAGCCGACCTCGTACAGCATGATGCAATGGAGTTAATCCAAGTCGATCTTTGACATTAATTCCACCAGATGCTGCAGCCAGCTTATGGATGACATCTCGGTCACCTTTTTTGACTAACATACGCAATTCATTGTCATGATTTAATTCATCCCTGACTGCCCTGTGCAACATCGTCCAGCCGCTAGTGCAACTAGGGTCGCCAATATCCCAACCCAAAGCCGCCAGCATCATCATGTGCGAAGTCTGCCCGCCTTCGCAATCAGCTGCGTTCATAATAGCACTCTTTCCATCGTCAGGAATCCAGGTTATGTTGGCTCCCTTTGAAACTAAATAAGCTGCGATGTCGTGTTCAAACATCACAGACGCCCAAATCAAAGGTGTAAACCCCTCATCGTCCACACAGTCAACTGTAGCTCCAGCCTCCACCAGGCACTTTACTATTTCAAAGTAGCCATTACACGCTGATTGGTGCAAAGGTCGAATTTTAAATTCACCTCCCGGACAATCCAGATCAACGCCTTGCAATATAAGTGTTTGGACAGTAACCAGGTCTCCGGAACACACAGCATCATAGTAAACCTGATTTCGCTCGGATACTTTTGATGTCATAGCCATGTCGTTGGCGGAAATGTCAATTCTTGACCGAGTATGGCTTTCAGACAACACCTGTACAAAATTTAAATTAAAAAAAAAAGAGATTCACTGGTTAGTGGTGATGTCCGTAATCGTATAAAATGGGAGAATTATGGCTTTCATTTCAATTACGAAATCCTAATGTAACCGAGATAAAGAGCTAAAAAATGTTACCATGTGTCTGACTTCTTAAATACACTCGCCATGTGTTCTCCCTGTTTGGAGGTAATTAGGATTTGATTGGGTTTATTCCAAGCTTGGAAAGTGTATTTTGTACTTCGCAGCAGAATTATGCACAATATGTAGCGCACTTACTTTTGTAAAAAAGAATTATTTTTATGCTATTATTTTTTCTGTTTCAATGCATAGCAGTCAACATTGTAGGTCCAATATCTCCTCTGAACGTGGAAATCGATATATTAACTAACTATAATCTCCTGTATTATTTTATGTTTTCTATAATTGTTGTTGCGTAAAAAACACTCAATGTCCTTACACATGACTTTACATATTTTGTTTGTTTGTTTGTTTGTTTGTTTCTTTATTTCCATTCACAACAAAATAAAACCATTAACATACATAAATATTCATTACAAAAATGAAAGAATGGAAAGGGGAAATCTCTGAAGCACAGCTTATAAGTAGAAACCCCCTGTTACAAAACAGTTTATAAATAGTAATATGAAAAAAAGGCACAACGGCATAGGCAAACAAAATGTAACTTTTAAGAAAGTTTCTTGTTTTTTTCTTTATCTTAAAAAAAAAAAAGATTCCTCAGAGAGTAAGATGTAATTGTAAAAAAAAAAAAAAAAAAAAAAACTTGTTCTAATCAGAGTATTGCAAAAGTAATTTATTTTTGTATTTTATTTTAAAAGTTATAGGATTCTTAAGTAACTTAAGAGTCTCAGGTATATCACGCCAAAGTTCAACCCCTTTACTAACTAAACTTAATGATTTTTGAGTGGTTCTTTTAAATTGTGGGTAGGATATATTGATAAAAGACAAATAGGTGAATATACAAAAAAAAAAACAAAATGCATGCAACTCGTTATTTATAATGTAGGCCTACGCCATGATGACAGTTGTTTTAATATCTCAAAAAATTCATATTTTAAGAATAGCTGCCTGTTTAGTCATTAGATATACCTATAATAATTTACTATAAAAAGTATCTGTTACAAAGTATTATAAAATATTAATTTGCTAGTATGTACAACAAATGTGTGCATTCTTTGCGAAATAATATTTAATGTAATTGACTGCTTACAGTAAATAATTAATGTATGAAAGTAGCGGATTTAAATCATCTCGAGAAATAACGTGCATTACAATACATGGCGAGTTTAATAAAAATAGCATTTATAATGTTTAGTAATAGCATATACTTCCTGGTGAATGCAAAGTTACCTTTAAAAAAATGTCGGTACATAACATTTAAAAATGGCGCTAATATTACAGTACTAGGTGACGTGCGTATCTAACCTGATTATTCTTTTCTTCGTCAGGCTTCTGCTCCCTTTCACCATTTGACATAATGAATAATGTTGTACGTCTACCAATAGCGCCTCCTTCACCGAACAACACGTCTCCAGTCTGGCAGTCTCTACTCTCTATAACATGGCTGAATTAAATGGGCCACCATAAAGCGTTTGTGCTGTATCTGACAAGGTACAGGTTGATTCTGCTGACGTTAGAAAGCAGATTTGTGTACAACAATGTTGGACAGGAAACTGACGCAGTGAATTTTCATGCTATACGTCGACTGAACACGATTTGACAGGAAGCCGCGATTTTGTGTACTACTGTAATTTATACATGAATGCACTCCATTGCGTTACGTTGTAAACGATTCTTATGCAAATTTTATACACAATAACACATTATAAATGCTTTACAATGTTAATTTGTAGAGGGATATATAAAATACTGATAGATGGCGTACCGCGCCGAGAATGTTAAAGAGTCGCTATCCAATTGGATTTTAACTATACCATGAAAGCCCCAGTGGTCTAATGGTTAGGACATCTGCATATCTTCACTCTTTCCTAGATTCTGTAAACTTTGGAATGGTCTTCCCTCTGAATTAAGTGAGCTTGCTCTCCTTGGCAGGTTTCGAGAATTCGAGACTAGTCTTCGCCAACACTATTTCTTTTGATTTTACCTGGTCCCTGCTGTATTTTTTTTTTTTTTACATAATGTCTTAGATATTTATTAATTAATTTTTTTCGTCATTTTATTTTATATTTATATTATATTTTATTTATGTTAAAGGAAAGTCTTTAAACAGTGATTGGGTTCGCTTTTGACAATCCTGGCTTTTTTAGTCTAGGATATTTTGGAAAGTTGCATTTTTTTTGCTATATTTGATAAAATTTGGATATGTTGTAGAATAGACATCACTGAATCCAAAAAGTATTTGCTCCATTTTTTTTTTCATACGCAAGGGGGGTTGGCAGCCATTTCAAAATGGCCGCCATTTTGGACAAAATATTGTAAGTATATGGCATTAAAAGATGTTATCGAGATAAAAATTCAATCATAAAAGTAACAATAAATGTTCACATAATATTTCACATCATTTTTGTAACTGAACAAGCCAAAATGGCCGGCATTATGCCCAAAATGGCTGCCATTTTATCCAACATGGCCACCATTTTATCTAAAATGGCCACATATATCAATCAAATATTTTTTTAAACTTTTATTCACATATATTTGGTAAAAATTAGATATGTTGTAGAATAGACATCACTGAATCCAAAAAGTATTTGCTCCATTTTTTTTTTCATACGCAAGGGGGATTGGCAGCCATTTCAAAATGGCCGCCATTTTGGACAAAATTGTTTCAAATATTGTAAGTTTATGACATTAAAAGATGTTATCAAGATAGAAATTCAATCATAAAAGTAACAATAAATGTTTAAATAATATTTCACATCATATTTGTAACTGAACAAGTTAAAATGGCCGCCATTATGCCCAAAATGGCTGTCATTTTAGCCAATATGGCTACCATTTTATCTAAAATTGCCACATAATATCAATCAAATATTTTTTTATTCACCTATATTTACAATTGGATATGTTGTAGAATAGACATCACTGAATCCAAAAAGTATTTTCTCCATTTTGTGTTTATAGGCAAGGGGGGTTGGCAGCAATTTCAAATTGGTCGCCATTTTTGACAAATTTTTTTAAAATATTGTAAGTTTATGGCATTAAAAGATGTTTTATCAAGATGGAAGTAACAATAAATGTTCAAATAATATTTCACATCATTTGTGTAACAGAACAATAGCTGACATTTCAACCAAAATGGTCGCCATTTTATCCAACATGGCCGCCATTTTTATCTGAAATGGCCACATAATAAAATTGTTTTTTCTTTAACTTTGATTAAATACATGGGCTATAAAGGAACCAACATAACAACATAATAATATTTGTGTTTAATTACTTTACTTATTCGTTGTCACTTTCGTTATCACTATCACTGTCCGAATCGGATGTAGACAACAATGGTCATATATTGTGACAGTTATTCTCGTCTGTTTCGCATTTACACATCTCGGTATATTGTAGATTGTTTTTCTTGCACGTGCATGTATTATGGGAACATGTACTTAAGCATGAACACCGTGTTAGCTCCACAACTGCTTCTGGAGCAGTTTGCTTCTCGTATAATACTGGTCTTAGTTTACCGTTCTCTATAAACCAGCCACGTTTTGGCATGGATCGGGAATTATTGGGTCAATAGTTACATGGCTCCATATATATTGGCCTGGAGATGTGCACGTAGTATGTGCTGGTGCAACGCTCCAGACGTTGGTGGCAATTTTTCCACACCTTGATTATTTGGCAGTGTTTTGAACCGTTTCCATCTCAGGGTTGATGAATCTTTGGCTGACACCCTTTTAGTTTCAATAAGACCGCACAGAAACTCCTCGCATCCTGCCTTCACATTGAAAGATGGCACATTGTCTTCTCCGAGTTTGACTAACGCTTCTATGATGTGAGGAGATGACTTCATATACATCTTAAAAGCTGTTTTTTCCTGTGTACATCCAGTGATAGCATGGAAACCTGGTAGTCTGGCTGCCTTTTCCGGTCCAAGGGGATCGTATATTGATTAAAGAGCAATTCTTCTTGTTTCAGCGGTGCCTGTTAAAATACCAGAATTTTCCCCTAACTGTTGTAGGCGCCTTAAAATTAAAACAAATAAGTCGACTTCATTTCCTGGTGTAGATGCTACTTCAATACCATGAGGGATCATTAATATATCTACCTCTTCTTTGGGTGCTCACAGGTGTTGTTGGGGAATGTTCAGGTGTTTGTGTTCATCTTGTCGCATGACTGTTACAATAGGATGTTTACAATTTCGTACTGATTTGTCGGCAAGATAAATTGTGAGTTGATCTTTTGTCGTGTTGCTTGACAAGAATATTGCTTTGTTTTTAATCAGTGTGGAATCTTCCACAATAATTTCCACAATGTTAGGAGGAGATGATTGATATCGGATATCGTCTTTAAGCGAAAGTGTCTTCTCATAATTGTCAAAGACAACACGTCCACCAACATAAATGTATTTGTTAAGTAGAGAATCTATGCAGGCTACAAATGCCTCCACAAAATCTTTGCAGGTGGTAAAAGTCTGAACATTCATAAGAGTTTGAACAACTGCCATTCCATCGATGATGAGATAGCGATTCACAGGCTGAGGTGATATTAATCATCCTATTGTAACAGTCACGTGAACACCCAAGAAGAGGTAGACACACTAATGATCCCTCATGGCATTGAAATAGCATCTACACCAGGAAATGAAGTCGACTTCTTCACGCAAGATACCGACTGGTTTGTTTTAATTCTAAGGCGCCTACAACAGTTGGGGGAAAATACTGGAATTTTAACACTCAGGCACAGCTGAAACAGGAAGAAGAATTACTCTTCAACCAATATACGATCACCTTGGACCAGAAAAGGCAGCCGGACTACCAGGTTTCTATGCTATCACTGGATGTGGTGTTACGGGTCACAGGAAAAAAACAGCTTTTAAGATTGTATATGAAGTCACCTCCTCACATCATAGAAGCTCTAGTCAAACTCGGAAAAGACAATATGCCATCTTTCAATGGGAAGGCAGGATGCGAGAAGTCTCTGTGCAGTCTTCTTGGAACTAAAAGGGTGTCAGCGGTTCAAAACACTGCCAAATAATCAAGGTGTGGAAAAATTGCCACCAACTTCTGGAGCGTTGCACCAGCACATACTACGTGCACATCTCCAGGCCAATATATGGATCTATAATGTACCGAGATGTGTAAATGCGAAGCAGACGTGAATAACAGACTTCAAACCAGTCAAAATAAAGTTGCTAGGTTTATATTAAATAAAAATGATCGTGCACATATTGGTAAAGACGAACTGAACCAAATCGGTCAATTATATCTAGAGGATAGAATTTGCCAACTCAAACTTAATCATGTTCATAAGATTTTTTATGGAAAATCAGTACCTTATTTAACTGAAAAGTTTAAAAGAGTTTCATCTAACCACCATTATATGACTAGAAGTAAGGTCAATGGATTTTCAGTTCCTAAATCTGATAGTCAAATATCTACGTTTTATTATACAGGCATAAAGGCATGGAATAACCTACCTCATTCCATTCAGCAAATAGAAAACAAATTTAATTTTAAGAAAAATGTTAAATCACATTTCTGTTCTACCAAATAACTATATAAGTCAATCATAGTCTTTAATTTAACTTGTTTTTTATATTTTTGTTTTTGTTATATTTACGTGTTTAATGCAATATTTTGTAATGTTTTTATTTTAGATTGTAAAGGATCCCAATGGAAATAAGCTGATAAGCTTTTTGGGCTATCCTGGAAAATCTTTTATAAATGTATTATTTGTAATGTCCGTAATTTATGTTATCACTTTGTATGTATTTTTTTATGATGATTTTCCAAATGAATTCAAATCAAATCAACATATGACCATTGTTGTCTACATCCGATTCGGACAGTGATAGTGATGGCTAAAATGACGACGAATAATTAAAGTAATTAAACACAAATATCATTATGTTATAGCCTATGTATTTAATTAAAGTTAAAAAAAACCAATTTGATTAGTAGCAATTTCAGATAAAAATGGCGGCCATGTTGGATAAAATGGCGGCCATTTTGGTTGAAATGTCTGCCATTTTGGCTTTTTCTGTTACACAAATATGAAATATTATTTGAACATTTATTGTTACTTTTATGATTGAATTTCTATCTCGATAACATCTTTAAATGTCATAAACTTACAATATTTGAAACAATTTTGTCCAAAATTGGGGCCATTTTTAAATGGCTGCCAATCCTCCTTGCGTATGAAAAAAAAATGGAGCAAATACTTTTTGGATTCAGTGATGTCTATTCTACAACATATCTAATTTTTACCAAATATATGTGAATAAAAGTTGAAAGAAATATTTGATTGATATATGTGGCCATTTTAGATAAAATGATGGCCATATTGGATAAAATGGCAGCCATTTTGGGCATAATGGCGGCCATTTTGGCTTGTTCAGTTACAAAAATGATGTGAAATATTATTTGAACATTTATTGTTACTTTTATGATTGAATTTCTATCTCGATAACATCTTTTAATGCCATATACTTACAATATTTTGTCCAAAATGGCGGCCATTTTGAAATGGCTGCCAACCCCCCTTGCGTATGAAAAAAAAAATGGAGCAAATACTTTTTGGATTCAGTGATGTGTATTCTACAACATATCCAATTTTTACCAAATATAGCAAAAAAAAATGCAACTTATCATATCGCTACATTTCATACTGGACTATTTTGTTTCATTATATATTTTTATGTATTCTGTTGTAATTGTAATGAGCCGATATTGAATAAATTAAAACAAATCAAATATCAAGCAGAAGGTCCGGGTTCAAATCTCGGTTGGTTCTCATCTTATCGTTTCAAATTAATACATTTTTCACCGGGCGGTGTAGAATTAATGTCATGCATCAACACGATTAAAGGCCAATTTACACAGACAATCGGTAACGGTAAGCAGAAAACAAAAATATACTGAGAAAATGTTATTTCTTATGATCATTTACACAAAACCCCCGGAGAGGTCGGTTGAGATGAAACCCGCTCAGCAAAGATGCAGATTCTACGTGGACAAGCACACGGGTTTCCGCTTCTTCCGTTACCGCTCGTCTGTGTAAGTTGGCGGTAATGTGTCTTGTTTATGTTAAAACATTTATCATGAATACCAAAACAGCATACTGTACATGATTTTTGTCTGGGCCGGACCGGGTGTCACTCATGTAGAGTCACGTGGTTTAAGCGCCAACGCGCCGTTTCTATGTATAGTGTATTCCAAACGCGCGTGCGAATTCATGTGACTTAATCCAGCCAATCGTAGCTTTATAAACTGTTTGCCATGGCACGTACGGTACCTAGTAACGTATCAACAGAACACATTTCACATTGTAATTATCGACAGGAATATAGTTTTCTACCGGTTATTCACAGCTTATCTTGAAATTTACTTTCGTTTATCTACGTTTTTCTTCTTTCGTTTACTTAAAAAGTAAGTATAGAAATATTTTGTAATATTTTGATATAAATAATTTGGAATATTTCGACAAAAAAAGAAAAATAATAACAGATCCAATTATGATGATATTTCTTTCTTATGAAATACCTCCGATCTTGTTTTAGGTTGACGATATGCCTCGCCGATCTTGGTTTCGCAAACTTCAGATGCGCAACCTTACTTTTGGAAGGAGAAATACCCATGTTAAAGTCAATCGGTGAGTAGGTACTTACTGTATATAGCCCTAGCTTTAGTTAGCTGGGAAACTGAGAGTAGGACGGTGAGGGGTAGTGAGCTGGGGGAGCTGAGAGAGTAGGACGGTGAGGGGTAGTGAGCTGGAGGAGTGAGAGAGTAGGACGGGGAGGGGTAGTGAGCTGGGGGAGTGAGAGAGTGGTTGGATTAATTCTCGCCGCCGTATCTGGGCGCCGTTGATTACCTTAGTTGCAGACGCGACTTGTTTTTTTAAATTGAAGTGGGCGAATAATGTTTTACTCAACATATATTCTTCTTATATTGTCATATACATACTGTAACACTATAATACGAATACTTTTTTTTAGAATTAATGTAAAACCATATGCCGATGAAGCTTCGGGAGAAGGGCCAGACGCACTTAGAATTAAAAGTGTCCGTAGAGTTATTGGCAAATACTTTCCAGTGTTCTTGCCAAAAAATAAAGTCGCCCCGCTCATCGAAGTGGAGAGCTCGGTTGACAAAGATGGAATGGATCAACCGATGGACATGGCTAAAAAGATTACGTCATCGGCGTCGTCGTCAGAAGTGAAACCAGCAACCAGGTGTAACACATATTTGGTATCAAGAGAAGCAAGTCAACCTGAAACAGTTTACATTGACAAAGCTAAGGTAGCAGTGACAAACCAACCTGGTCTTGCAAGATTGTCAGCATTGTTGCCAGACGTCGAATCCTTTGAATTTTCTCAGATGAACATGAACATTATTCAACCAGATACAAAGCAGCCGTATCACCTTGGAGGCGGGTCTTATGGACAAGTTGCACTTGCTAATATCAAAGGCAGGCGTTCACCAATGTACGCTATAAAAATAGTACCTGTTGCAACAGAATTGGAACGCCAACAAGTCCAGCTTGAAGCAAGAGCCATGAAGCTACTACGATCATCTGACTACTTTCCTAATTTTCATGGCATCCACGAAAGCAAGTCGTTTGTTTACATTCTGATGGAGTTCATCAACGTCTACCACAGTATAGAAACTATGACGTTGCTTGACTTGTGTTTCTTATCAGAGGATAAAGACATCTCAGTGTCTCCACTTGGATGCGTTAAACTCGCTGAGAAGATTACAAAAGGGTTACAAGTCATACATCAACATGGCCTCTTGCACAATGACTTAGCGTCAAGAAACATCATGCTTTATCATTCAATCGCCGGAGAATTAGAAATCAAGATAGTAGATTTCGGATTTGTTTGTGCAATAGACACACCGATTAAACGTGGTTTTAATATGACCGAAGAAGTTGCGAAGGTTAAATGCCTTAAATATATAGGACATGCTCCAGAGCTTCTAACAGGAGCACCACCTACCGTCGCAACAGATATCTATGCATTGGGCGCTGTACTTAAGGACATAAGCGAATATAGTGGATTGAAAGTCTTGAATAAGTATGCTAAGTATTGCACTGAGCAAAATCCATCAGCTCGACTGACATTAGAGGCACTGCTGTACGGTCTTAAAATAACCAGAAAGTGTATGGATTTGAAGAAGGTAGCTGCTCAGAGTCACATGCCGACGGTAGCAGAATAACTTTGTACAGTTATTAGGAAACCGGGCCGCCCTCCGGTCGATATTCGACAATGAACTATAAAAGACACCCACCTGAAGATTTTAAAATTTATTTTGCATAAACATACAAAAAAACAGTGTCGTACTATTGATATCAAGGAAAATAAATAAGAACATTAACTACAATACTTTTTACAGGGAATTTTATTTGTTTTTTATTTGATTAATTTATGTTAAAATAATTAAATACAGTCTATTATAATAAGGCAATATTTATTATATAAAAGTTTTCGAAGTTTTTATACAAAAATTAAATAGCGCCATCTATAGACCAAACTATTGGAAACATTTTTTAGTAAGGGAATTTAGCAGACGACGATGATTGTTTATAACAACAACATGGAAATGTGTTCGTGAAATTAATGTAACTTCTACTAGAAACCTAACCTAGTTTACAAAAGCGCTTTTTGGATAATAATCAGGACAACATACAGGCACTGAATACAGGTAGGAGCTTAGATTTGAGTTTGTCAGTCGATAATAGCATAACTCCTATTACTAATTCACTGTCTGAGAGAGTGAGCTGAGTTGAGTGTCCTTACTTACTATCTGGCCTACCTAGGTCTAGCCTAAATAAAAAAACTAACTAGGCCTAGGCCTACCTACAGCATATATGTTACATTAGGGGAAGTGAGTGAGACAAGAGTAGAGATGCTAGACAACAGTATACTAAAAAGGGTGACCATGAGCATACTGTAGTAGGCCTACTGTGTAAGTGAGCTTGGGGCATAATAGGCCTCTATCTAGCCTAGGCTAGGTAGTTTAATTAATTAATTTATTTTATTCGTATGCATGTTGGCTACAAACAAAATAATTATAATAAATATAATATTAATAAATCAATGATACTGTACATAATTAAATGGAGAAGTGTTTTTTTTTATATTAAAATGTGTTTGTGTTTATTGAAGTAAACAATTGATGCTTTTTTTCTTGTTAAATGGTAATTATTTCCTTCACGACACAAGTATATTGACACAAATATATTGACACAAATTCAATTCAATACACTTAATTTTTCTTTTAATACCCTACATTATCTATTCCATATGTTATTCTTCTTCTATTCATCTCACCAGTGTTTAGGTCTTGTACAGTTTAGGCCTCCTCCCTGTGCAATTGCTGAAACGGGTATTGCTATTAACACTGCAAACCCTGCAAACCTCCAAAAAAACATAGCAAACCCCACCGAACCAACATAAAAGTGATTGAATCATGTAGTGTACAACCCACTGTGTATATTAATGTTTAAAAAAAATTAAATTTCTACTGTTAACAACTTATTTTTGGGGTAAAACATCATTTTTTTTGTCAAAAATGATTGCTAAACCCCACAAACCTCCAAAAAACTATAGCAAACCCCACCGAACCAACATAAAAGTGATTAAATAATGTACTGTACGACCCACTGGGTATATAAATTATTAAATTTCAACTGTTAACTACTTTTTGGGGGATAAAACATCATTTTTTGGTTAAAAATTAGCAATCATTTTTGACCAAAAAATGATGTTTTACCCCAAAAATAAGTAGTTAACAGTAGAAATTTAATATTTGTTTTACATGGATATACCTAGTGAGTTGTACACTACATGATTCAATCACTTTTATGTTGGTTCGATGGGGTTTGCTATGTTTTTTTGGAGGTTTGCGGGGGTTTGCGGGGTTTAGCAATACCCGCTGAAACTCGTAACTTTGCGATTCACATGGCTTTCGTATACCTGCGCTAGTCTAACGCATGAAGGCTGATTTTTTGTTCCTCGTACATACAGTATGTGGCTATTTCTCAAACGTCCATAAAAATATTTAGAAAAAACATTATTTTGAAATTAACTTGCCTTTTTTGAAGTCCAAAAATAGCCTTTGACTGCATGCTATTTAATTAATTAGCCTATGTTTATAATTTGTATTTATGGTTGATATAGTACAGGAAAGCCTAAATATTTAAATATAGAGGGCATATTTGTGGATTAATTTGAGTCATAACATAGGCACTTGATTTAATGTCTCTCACGGATTGGCTATTGAAAAAGTTGGCAGGTATAATTTCACTTGTTACTAAAACTGTAGGCCTAATAATATTATCTAATGTCGAACAAAACACAGATAAAAAATTATATCTTTTTTCTAAAATAAAACTGGATACAAATACTAAGATTAACAATAATCCTTATTGATGGCTTTTAAAGAGATAATCTCAAATCCAACTATTCAGATCTCTGAACTACTTTTATTTGGATTTTGTCCATTTTCTTTGTTTCGCTTTCCCAAGCTTCTCTAATGACAATACTCAATAAACCACTACAAACGTCCTTACTGTACAACAGAAATAAAAGGAATTTGAATAAGGAATTAAAGTATTAGGACTAATGTGCTTAAAGACAATGTGATGTGAACACTTGCTGTAACCTTGATAACTTCATTGGACAATTAATCTATTGATTTGTTGACAGACATAATCAAATAAAGAAACAATGGTTAAATTTAGACTAGGAATAGTTTTATCCCATATAACCATCATGTCCAAATACATTTAAATTGGAAGCCCAAATGTATAGTATTTCGTACAGTGTTTTGTTATAATTCTGTAACATAGATTGAGTGAATGTGAGTCGCCAAGCTGTTAAGACAGTGGAACCGTAATACCTTGCCATATTAACATCGACAATGGTTCTGGAGAGACTTCTTGGATAAGGACTATATAAACCGTAGGTCCAGTGTACACACTGGCTCATGTGTAATATCTATAGTAGTACTCCTCCATGGTGCTATTCCATACGTCCACTGGTACTCGTGACTCTAACATAGTCGACGTTAAAATCTAAAAGTGCCTAACAATACAGTTTTGATGGCAGGTACAGTACAGTAACGTTGTATTTTTAGTTCACTTTTTAAATACCTTACAACAAGCAATAACATTTGTTAGAGCAGATGACATGTTTAACTTTTACTGCTGGTAGAAAAACCCCTGAGTAATATAAAACTGAAAGTTAGCAAACTTTCTGGGATTTCATCTTGCCAATACTACAATTCTTTTGCAAGGTTCTAGTTGTGATTTTATTTAGTGCACAGGATTTGAAATGGTATGAATTAATACTGTACACTTCGATTTGATTGGCATATTATTTGAATAGGATACAAACCACCATGGATGTAATAATAATACCCCATGCTATTAAACTAGTGTTAACTGTCAAAATACCATTTGTCATCTAGAGCCATTTCACACTTTATTTTTCAGTTGATAAATCTGAACAACTGGTAAATGGTTAGTGTACAGTGTAGTAGCATTAGACCATTAATCGGCTTCACCGTAAAAAAAAAAAGTTTGAGAGCAGTTTATTTATAAAACGTATAGCAATAGCACATAACCCTCTAAATTTTCACATTTTATAAATTCAGTAAGCCATTCCACAAACCAATAGAGCTTTGTCCTTTCTGTTGATCAATACAAATAAAATATAGCTATAGGCACTTCGGATTAAATGAAGCAAAATGAGTATTTTCATAGAGTCAGGCCATGAATAGCAAGTGTTACAATTTGGCCTAACCTATGAATTGATTATGGTAATAATTATGTTAGATTTATAAATATTATCAATCAGTCTATAGTAAATAAGCTACTGTATTAACTGCTGTGAACGTGAAACATAGTAAAATACTTTTGAACTTGTAATTTATTTATTTTATTTATTCAATTATTTTAATCAAAGACTCACTACTGTAGCTGTAGTATAAAGAATGAGAATCAGGTTACCATTATATTTAAACATTTCCAGTGCAGAATAAAACAAAACTACTGTACACAAATAATCTGTGTGTCACTTATAAAATTTACAGTATATATCCCCCTGAAAAACATTTTATTACATATAGTTATTCACTTAGACCAAAATTTGTGACCAAACAAAAATTATTCACAAATTTATTTGAAAAAAACTGTAATTTAGATCAAAAAATAATCAAATTGGCAGCTGCTGCTAGCCAATGGGTTTTTGGTTGAATTTAAAACCGATTTTGTCTTTTTATAGGTAAAAACATCATTTGTTTATTTTTCTATGGAAGTGATTGGAACTTTTAAAAATACAAAAATGGCCTTTCTACTGTAATATTATATTAATTTTCATTTTTTATGTTTTTTAGGACAATACATCATTTAATAAAGGAATTTTACACTTTATGTCCTGTATATTATGTCATTTTGGCTTCTTATGATGCCAGCTAGTAGTAGTAAATTGAACCATGCTATACGGTAAATAACAATGAATACAGATTCAATAAATGCGGCTAATTAAAGAGATAATTTCTTGGTGAAAATCTATAGAATGGAGTATTGTTTACAGCTGACGGCGATCTTGTCATAGACTGCCTATCAATATTTGCATTAATAGTTCATACAATAATGTATCATATTTAGAAACTATTATTGATTCAAATTCATCAACTAAAAGATAGTTTATCATTACGTTGTGGTTGGTATTGATTGCGATTATTTGAAACCGTTGTGGCATGTTTGATACCGCGTTCGTTTTCTCACCAAAGTAAATACTAATTGTCATTAAAATAGATCATTTGTCTTGTCCTTTTGTGCAATTGTTGTTATTATTAATATTAGAGACTTTTAGATCAAGTGGACACCAATATATAACACAATTATTGAATTGTTGGTTTAGTGACAACAATGTATTTTTGGTGATGGTAATTTTGATATTATTATTAAATCTTCAAATCTTGTTTCATGATGAAAAGTTTTAAATGGGATGTATGCCTTACTGTTACTGTATGTATTCCTGTTAAAAAATTTGAAAATGGCTACATTTATCGAATATTATTATATGAAAATTTAAATTTTAGTGCATTACTGTACATGACTAGCATACTGTACAGTGCCTGGATAAACCTACATTCCCCATTGAGGGGAGAGCAAATCTAAAAGTACAAATATTCTTAGTATTTGCCACCAAGCTACAGTAGTGCCAGTATCATCCATGACCGCACCCTTATTTGGCAGCAACGCCAATACATAACTCACCATTTCTCAACGTTTCGCCGCCGTATATTAGAAAACTACTGTTATAACTTGATTTGTTTAAGATTATAATGTTTAAAACAAGTCGGAAAACAAATGCATGTCAGTATGAAATCATATTTCTCTTTTATCAAGTCCTCAAATCTTGAGAAAACTGTCATTCGAAAATAGATACAGTACTATAGTATACCACACAGGGTACTACTGTTATACTATAGATGTAATAAGCACTTTTGTTGATGGAACATAATTTATTGTCAGTAGAAGTATAAATGTGATTTTAAAACGTGTTGTGATGACAGACTTCAGTATTTTGACACAGTATCCAAATCCATAATTGTATTTAATCAAAATGAACACAATCACTGCAGGGAACTTGATATAAACCAGACGAATCATAATTTGCTGCTGAGCAGAGGTTAGCAAGGCTGTGGTATGGCAGCATTCCAGCACATTAGGTGGGGCCAATGTACAGACCTATTACCCTATCACCCGTGATGATCCTCGACCCCTTTTTGAATGTAACATTAGAAGCATATTTACAATAGAACTTTACTATGTTGTTATACTGTAGTAAAAATGCTGTACAGTACTACAACTTAGTGATAATTAAGTAGTGCAGAGTACATACAGTACTCTAGTACAGTTTAATACAGTACATGACATTGACAATGAATTTTGATTTGTTCGCAGTTAGTGTTGCGTACAGTATGATAACTACAGTACTACTATAGATAGTATATTGTAGTGTACACATAGAAAATAATGTTATAACTTGGATGTACAGTAATACTAATAGGTACAGTAGAAAGAAGTTCTGTTAAAAATATAAAAACATTTTTTATATTTTTTTTTCTTATTTCTTTCTTGTTTTGAATCAACTATTTTTTAAAACATCCACATCCAAAATATCTTTTAAATCCATATTTTATTCAGTAATTTATATATAAAATCATGAACATTTTCACCTTAGATTTGATCTACAGTATACAGTATTCTACCTAAACCAGGATAACATTTCTCTGTGCATACAGTACATTAACTGAGGAGAATAAACTTTTAAACAATATCTGTCAATGTAGTGTTTGTATTTTGATAAACATCATTTGATAAGTGGTCTATTGTTGTTGACTTTGATGATAATCACTCTAGTTTGTATCATAATGTACAGCTGTATGCGTCAACGTCAATATCTTATATGTTAACCTGCTGTACGGTAGGTTGCTGAACTCGTATTGAAAAATCTACTGATTAATAATTACTGATTGATAGAATATTAACATTTCTTTTCATGTTTCGAAAAGAAATTTTGGTGATTTATAGGCATGATTCCATTTATATAGAGGAGTTTTGCATTCAATTTTCCACTTTTCAAGTTCTTTAAGGAGAATACTGTAGGCCATTATCGGTTTATTCAGGTACAGTACTTAAGAAGGAACTTTAATATCGTACCCCTTTCATATTGCCTAGCAAATCTCTCACCGGGATGCACACATACAAACCAAGGTGGAGTGAGTGACCGAGCGGTTAAGACAGTGGAACCGTAATTACGTAGCCATAACATCGGCAAGGGTTCGAGGCTCACTCACTCCATGGTTCTGGTGGTAGAACGAGTCTTCTCGGATAAGGACTATAAACCATAGGTCCAGTGTACACATCTAGCTCATGTGCACTTTAAAGAACCTAGTACATCTTTCGAGACGAGTAGGGGGTTACCCCGGTGTATTAGTACATCACAGCCACTGATCATAACTGGGCCCTCTGGGAGACCAGTCTGTGACTGAAGAGGTCGCCCAGTATAAATAAAATATTTCAATTCAATTTCAATTCAAGGTTGCAGTGTGTGCTGTACGCTGTAAACTCGTAAGCATAGGAATATTTTTATTAACAAATGATTTACAAAAAATTAAGATTTTTGCATTTATAAATATTTAGTTTAAAAATAATAAAAAAAAAAAGAGATTTATTTTATTTATTTTTTATTTATTTCAACAATGTTTTATGAGGTCCATTCAGCCGAGCATGATCATTACTGACCCTCACAAAAATGCAATATGATTCAACTATTAAAATTAAATTAAAATAAATAGAATTTTTGCAAAAATGATTATGACCTATTGTAAAATGGACCTGAGGCCTCTCTTTGTATTGAAACAAATGAAATGAAAACTTATTATAATAGCATAATTTACATTATGTTGATCGATTGATTACAATTACAAGAAAGTTTGTTTATTTTCACTGCAATCCAGATAGGAAAAAGATGTTTAATCTGAACTAGAAACCTAAATCTTGAAGTTAGATTATCAAGAACATTGTTCTAATTTCCATAATCCGTATTTGTCCGAAATACATCAGTTTCAAGATCAATAAATGATGAAATAAAGCTGTGACCGGTACAAAGATTATTGGAAAGGTTGCGGATTTTCATCTAATTTTTAACTAAATTCCATGTTATCTAAGTAAGAAGTTTGTTTGTTATCTACAGTAAAGCAAGGCAATCTAACAACAAGACACTGATCACCTTGTTAACAAAGTAACAGTCTTTTGATCTTACGTCTGGCTGCGACAAATACCAACAGTACTGTAATATGTACTGTACATATTTAGATAAACACAGACACAGATAAACCCTATGATCTCTGAAGCTCAACATCCTGTAGTATGTAGGGCATCAATACTACTGTACAGTGTACTACGGTACTAGGTTATCTGAATAAAGCAAGGTTTGGCAATGAGAGGAGTCAAAACTTATTTTATCTTTGAACACACACTACAGTACAAAACGTCGTGGTCACACTGCCTGTGCAGCCTGTGCATTGTACATTCATCATTGGATTGTAAAACATTTTCATTATCAAATTCAATTCAGCAGGTAATAAAATGTTTTTTTATGATGATTCAATAAAGATGAAAACATTGAATCATAACTTCGCTCTCATAATATTTGTTGAGACTACAGTTTAGTAAGTTGTATACTACACAGTACTGGGTGTTAATTATACACTCTGTATATAATTATTTACGTTAAACCATTCATGAATACGTACAGGTGTATGTAATATACAGTTAAACAAATATTGTAGAGTATTGTTATGTACTCATCCAGACTGTACAGCTATGACTACCATATTACAGTATAATTAATATTCTTGTTTGCTATAGCATACAAATATGCATTGTAAAAGTAGGGCTAGGTCACAATGTGTAAAATCTCGTTTGATTTCTTGTTGCAACTCTTTTTTCCCCAAATCTCTAACTTCTTAAGAAGTACAACAATCAGCGATGAAAGATGATTGATTTAAAATCTTGGAATGCATTTGTCGTATCTAATGGATGTCAGTAAGATCATCAGTGTGTTGCGGCTCAGAGATTTCACTTTGATGCGCATCAAGAGTTTACTCAAGTACAAGATGCGGTTGTTTGTAGGTTTATGAGCTAATTAATCTAAATACGCATCCAAATATATTCATTTAACAATAGTACTGATACTGATACGATCTGTTGTATTTAATTTGAGTGGCGTACACAGTATTAATAAATTTGTTAGATCACAAGCTTTTATAAGGACAGTTGTAACTCTAGCCTCTATAGCCAACTCCTGTTTGATTTTAACCGATATCGTAAGTTATTTTTCAAAAGAAATGTCATTTAATGACATTTTATGTTGATGCCTGATTGGTAATTGATTATTGATAATTGATTGAGTGCATTAAGATTTATTTTGAGGCAAATTTTTGGTAAGTTTAATAAACTATTTAAAAAATTTAAGTATGCATGAATTTCTTTTATTAGTGTATTTAAATGTTTAGAAATAAACACAGTACACTAAATGTTAAATAAATAGGATAGTGTCTACATCTTGTGGTAAATTCCGTATACCGTACTGACCAAAAATGTCGGACGCGTCAAGAAAACAAGCCAAAGGAGTCGGTTGTGGTGAACCGGCGGAACTCATTCGGCGCGATGTCAATTGAGCTGATAATGTTTATGCAGGGCCGTGGCCAAGGACATGGAGATTGTCGTCTGTTGGTCCACCACCAGCCCTATAATTTGCTGGCGCAATGCGATGACATCTGAATTGCCTTGTGGTGGATGCTCCGGATCGGCAAGGAAAGATAACAAATATCCTGCCATAGATGTAGTCCTTAAAGTTTTACTGGCAGCCCTGTCGATGAATGTGAGAACTTCCTCTGGTTTCAGAAAGTTTGACCTGGCCGGGTCCAGATCTTGGTCCTCACAAACCCCCTCATTCGCAGCTTCTGGAATGCTTGGAGCCACGATGTAGCTGTCAAACTGCTTTTGCGGCACCGGAAAAGCAGATGTTAAATCATTAGACATAGGCCTGCGAATCTTAGGCTCCTTCACAATCAGATCAATGCGCTCCACAAGCTCTGGATCTAGTGGAGTGACCGGACATGAAGAAACCTACTTGAAAGGCATGCATAGCTCGAACGTCAAGAAGAACTTTGAAGATGGAATGGTCTTTGATTCGCGGTATGTAAAATCCACGCCAAGAAAGGACAACACCGCAGGTACAGTACCATCCGGTTCACGAGCGCCTGCAATTCTGTGTTTCTTTAACATTACTAGTGATTCTTTCTTCGACAGTAAATAAATGTTCCACCAACAATCTAGCTACTTTATCATCGTGAAATTCCGGGAATAACATTACAATTACTGTATTTGTTGGTATAATTGAAATGTAAACATTCTACTTTAACTACTGTATGTTAATGGTTAGTAATATTAGTTCAACAGAATGTTGTAAAACATCACTGACAGACAAGTCATACTATTTTATGAAAATTAAAATTTGTTGGAATAGTAAATGGTTTTGAACGTATAACATCATACTAATAAATGTTAAAACAATCATTTTTTGATTAATCGAGAAAAAAATACTGTATAGTATCAAAGAATTAATAATGGAAATAATTTTATAATTCCTAACCCGTTATTTTTTCTATCTTTGTATATTCCATAAATGTGACGGATATGACAGCAACATGGAACCATGTATTTATAAATACGAATAAAATACGTTTTCATTACTACTTTCTAGAATGTTGATGTAGATCGCGATTTGTCGGTTGCAATTAGTTAATTCTATGTTCTTTTTGTGTAGTTGTTGGTTGTTTTCCTCGAGTTGTCACATTTTATGCTCCATTCGCTCGATCCATTGTGTTGGCTTTTCAAGCCGTTTCGTAGAGGTCACTACCTTCTTTGTCTCTGTCTGCAACTCGTACATTCTGGTGTCTCTTTCTGGATCTTTCTACTGGTACTTCGATGCGCCTGATAGTCGTTTAGTCACATACTACGCCATCAATTTCCAGCAAATTCTGTAACGCAATAATCCTTACTGAGTGTTGGGTCTTACGATTTTAGATCTTACGGAATATGATGTTCATGCAATTTTTTAACAAATCAATATTTGTCTGTGTCTATGACTCATCCATTTTAGTGCCCCTTTCTGCATCTTTTTGTAATTAGAGGGTAGGTGTAGTCACCTTCATTGTCGATATTCAGTGACTCCCACCCAACTGACTTAACAGTTGAAGCAGCCTAAAAAACAAAAACAAATTTATAAAAAAATATTATGTTATTTTGATAGAACAGGTGAACATTAAAAAAGCTCAAGATATTAATTTGTACCATCAAAATTTAAATTCAAAATTATAGACAATTAAACAAATTTGTATTGTAGGCTCCATCTTTTCGTTTATACAATTTTAATCATGTATTCAACAACATAATAAAATAGTGTTTTGTATTTAACCGGAAACGTTTTCTTTTCTTGAATTCAATAGAAGCTTTTGAGCATTAAAAGCTTAAGCAAATTGACGCTAATATTTCTATGCTCTACCAAACAGGTTGAATGATATTGGTTGCTGTCAGTGATGCAATATAGGTCACAATAAATACTCATAAAATAAGGCATATTTGACTGGGCTGTTTTAAGCAGATAATCATCTGATGTGTTCATCAAACATATGCAGGGATTGGGAGTGCTCACTGTAAGGTGTTTGTGAGTGACCAGTCAATCAAATAATATCTAATGTCAACATTTTATTGTTGTTCCTTAAATTCCAATCTTTTTTTTTTTGGTCGGTTTCATCCCAAAAATGTTCCTATTTTCAGTTGACTTTTCAAACATGAAACAGTTTGTGTTACATGTCAGGGTTATACATATTGTGGACTGTCCCATTTCATAGGGGTGTAAAATAACATTCTTCTACTTTTTGTTCACTGTCTCCAGAGAGCAGGGCTAATGTCCAGGAAAGTGGCACTCATCATAGACTACTAACACCACTATTGGTTTTTGTAATTCTTTTCATTGTATAAATCCAAGAAAACCAAAGTAACTTGTTTGTAATATATCCTGAGATTTCTACCACAAAAATCACAAGTAGCTTTCTGTATAAATACCTGTACTGAAATCTGACTAGTATCGCATAGAATTTTGTTATTCCTGTTCAAATAATGTCTCTTTCTTGTGATTTTCTGTTTTTACTGGCCATTTGATGGGCTTTGTACTGATAAATGTTTACCTATGAAAAAATCTTGCTTAGCTTTGTGGTTTTACTGTCAGGTAAAGCACACTTGTGTCAGCTGTTTGGATGCCCTTGGGAGGTGCAGTACTGTAGATATTCAAGTTTGTTTGTGCCTAACTATGTACATACACAGGTCTGCTAATTGATAAGAAGCTTTTAAATTGTGCATTGATTTGGACCAAGAATAGTGATTTGTCAGTCAAAGTACGGTTTTTAGGAGATTTGATAAATGACTGTCAATTAATAAAAATACTAGTATACTACTGTTTATCAACAGATAAATCAAAGCCACATAAACTTTTTTGTAGTCAAGTCTAGAAAATGTATACAATACATTACTATTTTATTAGTTGATCTAATGAAAAGATAGGAAATGATATAGAAAGTATGTTTTGTTATAGTCATCATCATCTTCATTTTTTTTTTTTATTGTCATGAACATTTTGTTTGGTCTCAAATGTCTCCCATTTGGCAATAACGACTACTAAAAAAGCAGTACAGAACTGGGATCATGTTTCAGGAAAATCTTTCATTCATGCATTGTATAAAAACTGTAGTAACTGATACCATACAGTCCTACAGTATTTTGTTGTTTTTCAAATACAACTAGGATCAACCGTGTCTACCAATCACAATTGATATAAAAGCAGAGGTGCATTCCAGCGCCTTTTATCCTACCTCAAGCAATATTCACACCTAGCCTGAATTGATTTCTATTCAATAAGACTAATGCTTCATTGATGGAAAAATACAATAATATAAAAAGCACTTGATTATTACGAAATCATTGAGTAATGTCCTTGGTATCTTGTCATGGGTTGAATATTTGGTCAACTTAATTCAATAGGGGTTTTATATTATATTTGTTTATTGCATTTAAATGTTTTATTTATTTCCAAAAATTCATAGAATTCAGTATACAATTATGCCTACACCAAATTCAGTATACAATTATGCCTACTGGTGTAAACTGTAAGTAATCTGCCAATATAGTTTTGTTTTATCTATAAGTGTGTTAACGTACCCTACCCACATACCTGTGTCATCCACAGTATACAAATAATAAATATTGAGTCAGTAAATATTAAGATATCATTATTGACGTTGAATTGGTTGTACAATGATATTATTAGGATAAGATTTAAAATTATAAGGTTTTTAACTTTAAAAATATAAAATTACTGTAGACAGCTTCTTCCTGTTATGGATCTTTAGTAATTGTCGGCGCAACGGTAAAACAAAACAACTACTAAATGTATACAGTAAACTATGCAATTTATTCCAAGTGAATCAAGTGAGGATTCTCAATAAATAGATAAAATATACAATATACAATATTTGATAAGACAGAGCAATAAACGGTGTAGCTAAGATGCTGGTTGAGAAAAGAGTGTGTTAATAATGTGGTCAGTGCATGGTAATATTGGGCTTGGCCCATCTCATCTGACCAATTAGGATTAAGAGAATTAATGTGGTTTTCTGTTAGAGTCATTAACATTCTTAAAATCCATTAGCTAGAAAATTGAAGGTAACAGGAAGGTAACCTGTCAATGTGAGGTTAAATAAAGAGATATATAGAGGATGTATAAATAATCAAATTAAAAGTAAATGTTGAATTGTTTAAAAGCTATGTGGTAGGTCTGCTACAGGAGCCCCCTTCCAGTGAAAGAATTAATGATAGAACGAGACAAAACGTTGAGGGAAATGAACATGTCTACCAGAACGAGTAGTACGGGGAGGGGTTGCCAAAATGGGTGACGGGTTAGTTGGTTTGACTAGGGGTGATGCTTGTAGCTTGGGAGTGAGGGTTTGCTCTTGGCTTTTAAATATATCAGTATCCAAATGAGCTACCTTTAAGCGATCAATACTGACTGTGTCCTGTCGACCATTTAGATCGAGAACAAAGTGTTTGTCTGTTCGACTTAATACCTTAAATGGACCATCATATGGACGTTGTAAGGGTTTTCGAACAGAGTCCCTTCGCACAAAAACATGGGTACAATTAAATATTTCTTGATTGATATAGGATTTACGGTTAGAGTTGGTGCGGGTAGGTGTGGGACGTAGTTTACTCATATTATCACGCAATCTATCAATATAATTAGAATAATCACAATGTTCAGAGTTTGAATTAAAGAATTGTCCAGGTAATCTTAAAGTAGTGCCATAAACAAGTTCAGCTGCACTATGACCTAGATCAGCCTTAAGGGCTGTACGAATGCCTAAAAGTACTATAGGTAAATGTTCTGTCCATTTAGTGTGATCATTATGTGCTTTGAGAGAACCCTTCAAATGTCGATGAAAACGTTCTACAAGTCCGTTCGCAATAGGATGGTAGGCAGTTGTATGAATGTGCTTAGTTCCTAGTAAGTTGGCGAGTGAATGAAATAATGCAGATTCAAATTGTCTTCCTCGATCTGTTGTAATGGTTGAAGGTATTCCGAATGAAGCGATCCATCGATTGACAAATGCGTGTGCGACAGTATCGGCTGTGATATCCGGAATAGGTACGGCTTCGGGCCATCGAGTAAAACGATCGATAAAAGTGAGTAAATAAGAAAAACCATTTGACGGAGGGAGAGGTCCAACAATATCTATATGTACATGGTCAAAACGGGCGTCAGGTGTAGAAAAAGTAGAGAGTGGCGAAACGGTGTGCCGGTGTACTTTGGAACGTTGACATTGAATGCATGTTTGAGACCATCGTCGTACATCACGATTGATTGCTGGCCATACGAAACGGTCAGTAATTAAACGTTGTGTTGCTCGTATACCAGGATGTGATAGCGAATGTAGAGTGTCAAATATTATGCGTCTGAATTCTTGTGGGATATATGGACGTGGATTGCCTTTGGAAATATCACAAAGAATTGTAGAGTCAGAAGTTGGAATTGGAAAGTTTTGAAATTGTAGTGAAGACGGTGATTCAAGTAGCTTGTGCAATTCATCGTCATTCTTTTGTGCAGCAGCAATAAGACTAAAATCAACAATGTTAGTTGTGTTGTGACTGAAAGTATTAAGTTCGATTCGCGACAATGCATCAGCTGCTGCATTAGCTTTTCCACTCACATGGCGTATGTCCGTTGTGAATTGAGATATGAAATCGAGATGACGGATTTCGCGTGGCGAGTGACGATCTGGTTTGGCGAGTAAAGCATACACAAGTGGCTTATGGTCAGTAAAAATATGAAATGAGCGTCCTTCAAGTGAATGACGAAAATGTTTAACTGAAAGGTATGCCGCCAAAAGTTCACGACCAAATGTGCTGTATCGCGTCTGCGCTGGTTTCAACTTCTGTGAGAAAAATGAAATAGGTTGCCAATTGTTGTCAATGCATTGTTGTAGTATACCCCCTATGGCCACATCCGAAGCGTCAACCATGATACTTAAAGGTGCATCTGGCTGCGGATGGATGAGAAGTGTAGCACTTGCGAGGGCGACTTTAATATTATTAAATCCCAATAAAGCTGCGTCGGTCCATACCAGATCCTGTTTCTTACCTGCCCCAACAAGTAGAGCTGTGACAGGTTGTAAAATCTGGGCACACTGCGGTATAAATCGCCTATAAAAGTTAATAAGTCCAAGGAATTCACGTAGTTTGCGTAAAGAAGTTGGTTGTGGAAAGTTTTGTATCGCTTCGACCTTTACTTGAAGTGGTCGGACACCTTGCGAATCAACATGATGTCCAAGAAACTCGAGTGACGAAACTCCAAATTGGCATTTCGCTGGGTTGAGAACAACGCCATACTCATTAAGACGTGTGAATAGTTGATGAAGATGAGTTTCGTGTTCCTCGGCGTTGGAACTTGCAACAAGCAGGTCGTCGATATAAGCGTAGCAAAAATCCAATCCACGCGTTACCTGATCAATAAAACGTTGAAAAGTTTGAGCGGCATTGCGGAGGCCAAATGGCATTCTAACAAATTCAAAAAGTCCAAATGGTGTAGTAATTGCTGTTTTATGAACATCAGCAGGTTCAACTGGTATCTGATGGTAAGCTCGGACGAGATCAATCTTAGAAAATATAGTGGATCCGTGCAGAGATGCTGTAAAATCGTGCATGTACGGGATAGGATACCGATCTGCAACAGTAGCATTGTTCAATGCTCGATAATCCCCACAGGGACGCCAATCCCCAGGAGTTTTCTTAGGCACCATATGTAAAGGTGATGCCCAGTTACTTTTAGAGGGGCGTATAATTCCAAGCTGCATCATGTGTTCAAATTCATGTCTGGCTGTTTTGCAGCGGTCATGTGCGAGCCGTCGAGGATGTGACGAAATTGGTGGACTATGGGTCTGAATATGATGTGTCACATCGTGTTTTAGCGACGCTTCCTGATAACAAGGGCGTGTAATGTTTGGGAATTTTGTAAGAATGTAGTCCCAATTGGACTTAGCCTCAAGAGTGGTAAATATAAGACCGAGAGGCGAAGTTTTGGAGGCGACACCTTGAATACTCAGGTTGGTGGTAGTGTCAATGAGTCGTCGATTATTCATATCGACTAACAGTCCAAAATGTCTTAAAAAATCAGCCCCTATGATGGGGTGTGTGACGTCTGCGACAACAAATAACCATTGAGATGTTCGTCTCAAACCTAAGTCTAAGGTTACAGAGCGATGTCCATAAGTGTTGATAGATGTATTATTTGCGGCAGTCAAAGTAGACTCTTGTCGCCTATGTAGACGCTCATGGCGAGTAGGTGGAACAACGCTAACTTCTGCCCCAGTGTCTATGAGGAAACGTTGTTTGGATAATTGATTAACAATAAAGAAAAGGCGACTTACGAATTGACGGCCAGCAACATTCGTCGCATTTAGTTGTCGGCGTTGGAGTTTTCCGAACACGGCGGATTGCATTTTCGAGCATTTACTCCAAATTTTTCATGGTACCAACAGAGTTGAGGAGTGTTGTTTGAATGTTGAGCTGAGCGATTGGTACTGTTAGGTTGAGCAGGAGATGAATGCCTACCACTCGATCGATTTCGATGTCGACTTGTGCTGCGACTTTGATATCTGTTGTGCCGTCGGTCAGATTGCAAGGAATTAACTTGCGTCGACAGTTGTTGAATCTGTTTTTGCAGGTTTTCAAGGGTCGCAGACAAGGAGGGTGTATTGTCCGTGTGTACTGCCGATACACTTGTTGGCGCAGTTGCAGTTACAGATACTTCAATAATTTTGTCAGCCAATGATGTCAAGCTTCCCAGGTCCAACTCATCTTTGGTTGCAGCTAGGATAAGCTGTACATTAGTTGGGAGGCGACTTAAGAATAGTTGTTTCATAATTGAAGATTCAAGTGGCCTGTCGCCTAAGAGTTGTAACATCCGTCGGTATAATTGCGACGGTTTCCTATCCCCCAACTCCTCGGCCGTCAGGAGTTGGCAGAGGCGCTGTTGGTCGGAGTCAGTTGTCCGACGTATTAAGGTATCTTTCAAGTTCACATACCTGTTATCAGTAGGCGGGTTGAGAAGTAGATCCCGAACTTCCTGCGCAATTTCAGGTTGCAATGATCCGACTAAGTAAGCGTATTTTGTAGCATCTACTGTAATCCCACGCGTTGTGAACTGTGCTTCCACTTGGGTGAACCACAATATCGGATCATTGGGCCAGTATGGAGGCAGTTTCAACGCTACCGAAGAAATTGGCCTGTTGACGGTTGCTGCGTCAGGAGCGGGCACCACAGGTTGTTCCTGGTGCTGGGGTTGTGCTGGAGGTTGCGGTAGCTGTCGTTGTTGCTGTTGTCCTTCCATTTTAAGTTAAATTCGGTATAAGAAAGTCGAGGGTCACCACTTTAGTAATTGTCGGCGCAACGGTAAAACAAAACAACTACTAAATGTATACAGTAAACTATGCAATTTATTCCAAGTGAATCAAGTGAGGATTCTCAATAAATAGATAAAATATACAATATACAATATTTGATAAGACAGAGCAATAAACGGTGTAGCTAAGATGCTGGTTGAGAAAAGAGTGTGTTAATAATGTGGTCAGTGCATGGTAATATTGGGCTTGGCCCATCTCATCTGACCAATTAGGATTAAGAGAATTAATGTGGTTTTCTGTTAGAGTCATTAACATTCTTAAAATCCATTAGCTAGAAAATTGAAGGTAACAGGAAGGTAACCTGTCAATGTGAGGTTAAATAAAGAGATATATAGAGGATGTATAAATAATCAAATTAAAAGTAAATGTTGAATTGTTTAAAAGCTATGTGGTAGGTCTGCTACAGATCCAAGAACAAAGACACCTTCCCTACAATTTGTGACGTTTTGTAGAAATAATAAATATATTACTTTAAAAACATTAAACCAGGTCATTCCTTGTCGTAAATGTACGTTTTATGGTAAATTATGATAAAAAGTGAGAAACAATGCACTACCTACCGGTAAGTAGCTTGCGGCGAATGACCTCTTGTGGACGGTCTTTAGGCCTAGCCTAGCTAGGCTTAGTTTTGTAGGCCTAGCTGGTAAACATCGGTAACTTACGAACATTGTACTTTTCATTTCATTTTTCATTTCTTTATTCGAATTCATAAAATAACACAACATAAAAAAAAATACAAAGAATGAATTCAGGGTAACACAAAAAAGTAACCAAAGGTCAAACTTATTTCCATTGTGGCCCTTAAGGATAAAAACACCATAAGAATAAACATTTACAATAAACAATAACACATGTAGTAACAATATAAATATAAATTATAATCTTTCAAGCATAACCTCTTTGAGATGTTTCCTGATATTTCTTTTGAATTGATTGATGGTTTCTGAACACTGTATCAATTTTGGCAGGTACGTTAGCTATATACCTAGCCTGACGTTGTATAGTTGCTGCATTAATTGTCTTTATATTTTTGCCAGAAAACCCGGTATTTTCAGTGAAAAGTTAGGAGTCTTCCATTTGTTTTGGCCTCACTATCGATCGAAAAGTGGGTGAATTACAGAAGAAAAACAAAAATATCAATCCGCGCGCAATGCATTTTTGGGATTTATAGCGGGCCGCTATAATTATTATAATCGACTTATTTTTCACATTTTTAACCATTTAAAGATGAAAAAAGTTATCGCAATAGGACCATATAGTTTTAATTTTACATTAAACATAGTTTGTGATCTTAAGTTAGATCTAAAAAACGTAGAGAAGGTGTCTTTAACTCTCTTTCACCTTCCCCCTTCTCTTCCAATATTAATATTCCTTTTCCCTCCTTTAGATCTTCTTGTACATTATGACACGTATCTATATACTGTAGACCACATTCCACAAAATGTTTTCATGTGCTCTTAAACTTTTATCATACATCACATGTTTAATCATACAGTACCTATTTATGATTTATATCCTGCATGTTTATTGAATAAAAAACATTATGTGGTACTGTATGACACACTATTTATTTTGCTTTCTTGCACAACCAGTTGTAAATAAAGGTATCTCTATTCAATCTTCTAAATAAATATCATTTGTTGATGATCTGCTGATGATAACATTCAATTGAGCTTGGTAATTACAGTAGGCCTACTTAGATATTCATTATGGTCGTATACTCTACAGTATCTAGACATTAATGTTATTTTACATTGCCCTTTGATTTCCACCTCAGATTATCTATGTCAATTTATTTCTTCATCTTTATTACGGTGTATCCCATAATTTAATGCTTATATTAAAATGTAGGTCCTCCATTGCAGCATCGTTGGCCTAGACAGTGGTGTAAATGGCTATGAGCACTCACTGGCTAAACCCCAGAGCATGGGCAGCCCCAATGCAACTACCCAGTGTTGGAGGGTTCTTATGAGTGCTAAACAGGGGCCTTTCCCCCTGCCTTATGTCATTAGTGGTGAAATTAAAACTTGGATTATGTGACTTTTAGTAGGCTCGACACCTGCTGTCCAGCACAACTAAAGCTTGCTAAACAAATTTATCTTCACAGTATTCTTCTGTTCCGCATCATTCTGAATCTACACATTGGCTACACCACAGTAACACCAATATTTAAAACAAGGCCCTATTACTACAGTATACCATGTTCTCAAGTTTATATTATTATATTATATAACCTGTCTAGCACAACTACAGCTTGCTATTAAAAATAACATTAAAAACAGTTTTTAATTTTACAGTACTCGTCAGTGTCCGCATCTGAATCCACAGTACACTAATATTTAAGTCAAGGCGCTTGTATACCAAAGTTCTCAAGTTTATATTATATAACCTAAGTGTTTAACTTTATAGTACTGTTCAGTGTTCCCATCTGAATCTACACATTTGGCTACACCACAGTAACACTATATTTATAAAGGCGCTACTATCAGATATATTCCTTCAACTTAAGGTCTTTGTAACATGATTCCTGATCAAACATGTCCGTCTGATTGCTTACAAAAGATCAGTTTCAATTGGCTTAAAATAAAACGAGAAAGACCTCGGCTGAAACAAAGCCTAATTTATATCAGAGCCAAGGATTGCCTATCATTAGAAACAAAGCTTTGGTTTAAGCCCAGCCACTGGAAATGATCTTCTTTATGGGTGCTTAAGAAAGATGGTATCAGATATGTATAGATTTGAAACCAATCTAAAATATTATTTTAGATTTAGATATTTTACTTCTTTAGTTGGATCGCTTTGAATTCAAAAAATTCTGTTAGAATTTATTTAATTTAATAACTTCCTGTTTAAATATATGATCCTATATTAAAGAAAGTCTTCAAGGATTTGGTAATTTTTAGCTATTTTCTCTCAGCAAAAAATTGTAAAAGAATTTCAATCTGATATACAGTATTTGTGTACAATTTTCTAAACTATACTATAAAAATAGTATTCACAATTTATGCACAAGAAAGCAATACAAATTCTACAAAAAGTAGTACAGTATTGTGTAGGCCTAAATGGTAACATTTTATTAATGAAAATGTTCTGTCCTCGACAATACTAAACTTGATGAATGGAGTAAAGTTAAAACCATAATGCTATAATAGTATTAGTAGTGAATTTCCTGTTTTAAAATAAGTAACTTTTGTATAGTTAAAACCTAATGGGACAGATGCTAAACAACAGCAAAAAGATAGCCGTACACTAGTAAAGTATTTAGAAAAGCTTTTGTGGTTGAGTGAACCCATTCTATTGATTCATAGTCAGTGTCAGTTGTGAGAAGCCGAAACGCAGCCATTTATTTACTTTTAGTCAATACAATTTGCATGAACCGTACAAACATTACTGGCGATGTACAACCAGTACCGCTGCAGTCCACTTCAAAGTAAACAGCTACTGAATGAACATTGTCTAAATTTGTATTGACTTGACTATCTTGATAATGACTGTGTAAATTGTATATATTTACCAGGTTTTTCTTCATTGTCATTGCCAACTGTGTCTGATTTCACCCTTCCCTGGTCTGAAAAATCATAGTTTCTTTGCTCTATGGACAAAAACACAATGAAATTCAAACATCATACTTTAAAAACATACAGTTTTAGTATTTTGCATAATACTGTACAGTTCTGTTCCTTGAGCTGATACTTGTATATTGTAGGCCTACAGTATGGTATACTGTAAAACCACAGCAAAAGGTAACTACTACTTTGTCAAAATTCTCTTAGCTTTGAAACAAAATAATTAATCTAATGAGCAGACTCTTTATACAGTAGTTCTGAAGTAGTACTAAAGATCTGAACTAAATCTGCTAAGAAGCCTGTTTTGATTTCTATAGCATATTTAGTCTTCAGTCATAACATTTTGGACTGGGGGTATCCTGCAAGTACTGTAGATGATGATGCTACAATAGGTATACAGTAGATTTGCCTCAAGTCTGTCTTCAATTTGTCTTTTTCATTTTATTCCACCAGTTGGTGTTGGCATTTCGTTGGGAAACGAGCTCAAGTATTATGCATATGAAACGCAATATGTGCCAAAATATTTATCTTTGTTGAGACACAGACTAGAACCACTGTATAACAGTGTGTATACAGTCAGTTTTTATTTGAATCAATCCTAAATTATGGGGAGGAAGAAGGTTGAGATTATTTAACTAGAAAAAGACCTTAAAAGAAAAAGGTACTATTTAGAGTCTAAGCAGCCTCTCAAATCTCTGCACTCATGAAAAAAAACCTGAAACAAATTGGTAACTTGAACCACATTGTTACACAACTTCACTATCCTTCTTCACTCAAGAATAAATAATCTTATTCTTCCCTTTATGTAATTGCTGTGTTGTCGTTTTCACAACAATGATCATAAATAAGGCTTAATAGTTATTTTATTAAATTCTTTAATATTTCAAACAATAGAAAAACAGTAAAACAAAGTTATGATTTAAAAAAAACAATTATTTCAATGTTTCCACTCCTCCCTCGGCGTCATGGTAGTGTTTGATACTCTATTCGAGTGTACTTGTGTGTTAAACTTGTTTTTTCAACATCTTTTGTTTTCTTTGTATTCTGGAGTAAAAGGTTGTTTGCTTAAGAAAGAATAAGAAACAATATCTCATAGTTTTGCATCTTTATGGTATTCTTTGGAATAAAAAAAGCGAGAAATTTGTTGTGGGCTTTTAAATTCTGTGAGAACTCTTGGGAATTTTTGGAGAATAGGTTGAATCACTCGGTGACTAAAGATCAGACGCTTTAGATGTGTGTTACTTTATACTACTTTACTGTAGTACCTGGATTCTATCTGACAATAGACAATAGCAATTTAAGTTTTATATTGCAATGTAAGTACAGTACTATTTCACTGTAAGGTGTAATTTCATTTATCAAATTGGAAACAAATTACAACTGTTAAAAAAAATGTAGAATTCCAATGTAGTGAAGATGGTTTAAGTTGTCTTCTATTGGGACTAATAACTAACTATAAAAGGGACTACTAAATTCCCTCTCAGCAATGTTTACCTCTTTAGAGTAAAATATATTTTAAAATTTATTTCGTTACATTGATTGAAATGCAGTATTGCATCTTAATTAATAGTTATGTTTTCTGTTATTCTACAATAAATCTATCATAAAATATCATTTTAACAGTATAAAACAAATATCTTATGGATATGGGAGAAAGAGATTTTAACTAGAAATTTACAAAATGATATTTTATTGTACAATTATTATTATTAATATTACAGACAATTATTAATAGCAAAGTTTTATTCACCAGAGCATTGAACTTTTATCATAGTCTAGTAATAAATTGCCTCTTAAAGTTAATTACTCATCATTTGTTTGATTTAAATGTCAAATCCTAATTATTCTGTGTCTACTGTTGTATAGTGTAGATTGCTTAGGGCAGTGCTTACGTACTTCTGCACTCTATCAAAAGGCAAGAGATTTTACTTGAAGAAATCCACGTACTGTAACAGATTATTACACAAACTCTAGCTATATTTACTCAGTCAAATTGTAAATAACTTTAGAATTATGTCAAGTTCAGGTAATCTTTTTAATTCTGTTTTTATGGTTCTAAGTTCTTTTAAAAATTATTCTTTTCAGATTAAAAGCAGATTAAGCAAGTGTTAGCTATTGCTGAGGGATTTAATACCAAGTGGATTTAGCAAGGTGATTTGTAGCCATTGGCCAAATGTAGATGTTAGAGGAACGACAGATATTATATCAGCAACCATCTTAATATTCTGCCAAGTGTAAGTATTCAAGCTTTCTTTGTCCTTGCATGTGTAGTCCTGATAATTGAAATCTTCCTCTGTCCTCCATAGAAAATTATGATTTTAAGCCTGTGTATAAGACTGAACAGACTTCCTATCAAAATTAAATGTGGATTTTAACACCAAATCCACCATCAATGCTCTTTACAGTATATTCCTACAAAGTAAAGTTTGCCTTTTCAACTTGAGTTCCTGTTAATACTGTTCTGACGAGCTCTCATGAGAGCTTCAGTGCCAGAGAATGGAGCAGTGTAAATGGTTCCTCTGCTTTTCTTCTTTTTTTTTTGTTATCTATGATATTTTGTGATGGATTTGCACTTGGACATAAACTTAAACATTGTATTTTAGGCGCTATGTAAGTCTACCATTATTATTATTATTTGCTTGGGTATATTCTCCATATTCTAAAATAATTGAGAGGACTTCATCATATTTCTTCCTAGTAAGTAAGTTTGCACACTTCATTTCCTTTCCTGTTCTCCATCATCTAAAATTACAATGGGTATGTAAAAAGGTAAGAACAGAGACTTATATTTGATTTACAACTACAAAACAGAACTCAAGGTCATATTAAGGTAAGGTCAAAATTGATATTCAATAAATAGAATATTACATGGAATAACCCAGTTTCTATGTTATTTCAGCTTTGAACAAACTGTGAAAAATGAAGATTAATAATTTTTGTTTTGTTTTAATAAAAGTTAATCTCTTCCGTAGTCAAAGTGAATAACTATATGACATTAAAATGGCATATTC